>NC_136067.1:1996943629-1998266962 GCF_964261635.1 Lissotriton helveticus
AGAAGCGGAGATATCACTGCCTTCTTCCAGCAGCCCGGTACCGTCCCTGTTTGAAATGACTGGCAACAGATGGAATGCAAGGGCTGGAAGAGATCCTCCTGAAACACCTTCCAGAGTTTTGACGGAAGAGGATCAAGAGGCGAGCCAGAAGAGATCGTTAGGGCTAGGCTGCCAAACTCCTCCAAGGAGGGAAGGGGAAAGCTACTCAGCTGGGGTCGACTGGCCACAGTCGCCGGAGCTCCCAGACTGAGGGCCGGGTCCTGTGAGGGAGGGGAGAAGCTACTCAACTGGGGTCGACTGGCCTCAATCGCCGGAGCTCCCAAGCTGGAAGCTAAATCCAAGGAAAGTAAGGAAAGGCTATTCAGCTGGGGTCGACTGGCCTCAGACGCCGGAGCTCCCAAGCTGAGAGCCGGATCCAAGAGGGGAGGGGAGAAGCCACTCAGCTGGGGTCGACTGGCCATAATCACCGGGGCTCCCAGGCTGAGGGCCGGGTCCGAGGAGGGAAGGGAAAAGCTACTCAGCTGGGGTCGACTGGCCTCAATCGCCGGAGCTCCCAAACTGAGGGCCTGGTCCTCTGGTCGGGGTCGACTGGAAGGCGTGGTCGGAGCTTCCAAACAGAGGTGAGCCGCCCTCTGCAGGGGTCGACTGGCCACCTCTTCCGGAGCTCCCAGACCAGTGGTGGACTTGGCGGGGTCCTGCAAGCCCTCCAGGATTTTACGGGTTTTCTCCTCGAAGGCATCAGCAAGCGAGTCACAAAGAGCTTGCGAAGAGGGGACAGCACTGGCCACACACGTAGGGTGGGCAAGGTCCCTAACGATTTTAATGAGGGCTTGTGCCTTGTTAGGGGCCTGATTCAGGGTGGATTCAAGATAGGTCACTTTGGCCATCTTGATCTTCACCTTATATTGTTTTATGGCAGCCTTGAAAGCAATTTTCTCCGGGTCCAGATACTGTTTCCTCCAGGCCCTTTCTGCGCGTTTGCAGTCAAGTTTGAGCTGGCGTAATTCGCTCGTGTACCAGGGGCTAGCTCGATTCACCCTCCCTCGTGACTTCCGGAGGGGTGCAAGCTTATCCAGCGAGCTCGAAACGGACTGGCAGAAGAGAGTATAACTCTCTTCGGCTGTGTCGCCAAGCTTAAACTCCTTACCTAAGATGTTCGGTAGTGGAAAGTTTTAAGAATTCGGGACCAAGGTCTCTCTAGCTTAGCTAGCGAAATTCCAGCCTTTCGTGAGATATGGTCCTCTAGACATAGAGAGAACATGATCAGATAGTGGTCTGTCCAAAACTGGCACTTAATATCATCTAGTGATACCCATGTTGGATCTGCAAATACTAAGTCCAGAATATGACCCTTCTGATGCGTAGAGGCGTTCACCAACTGTTCCAGATTAATTATCAACTACTGCAAGCACTTTTTCAAGATTAGCTTGATCAATTGCCCTAAGGCGTGTCGCCGACTCAACCTGTGATGTTTTCCAGAGTTCATTGTAAATAGCATATATCCATCTTTTTGATCTACCACTAGCTGGGCCCTTTATGAAATCATTTAAATATACATCTTCATTCAGTTTCGAAAGATGAAATTTAACTGCAGCTAATGTAGAATGTTTCAACCAATTCTGACATAACTTGCCCACCGAATAAGTTGTGATAGTATGGACCATGTCAAAACGGGGGTCAGGCCTAACTTGTTTAAAGCCATCAGATAAACCCAGAAAACGGTGCTGGCATGAATCAGCACTACGGTGCCATAACAGCCAACCTTTTGGATCCAAACTGGATATGTTAAAGGAAGAATTAAGTAAAAGGGTCTGCAATTCTCGAATGGAAAACTGAGTAAAATTACTCCATCCAGTATATTCCTCCAATTCAGGGATGGTTGGGGTATTTAATTTTTTAGAAGTAGCCAATCCGAAAGCAAGTTTTTTGCAAAATAGACGCATTAAAAAACAACATATGATTTGGGATGAGACATGCACGGTGCAAAGCCTCAGTGCCCTGTACCTGCCACGCTCTTGACCCCCAAACTGATTTAAGGTCAATAGTGTCCTTCCATAGCTTGTAGCCTCCAATAACTAACTGATCAAGGAAGGACTTCGAGTATAATAATTTGGTATCGGTAAGTCTAACCTTGGATATCGGCTTCTGTGACAATTTAAAATAAAAAGACTCGGGATTGGACTGATTGAAGTCAGTAAAATAAGTGTACTTTTTCAAAAATGTATTAGAACTGCCCTGTTTAGGAGCTGGGCAATGCTCCCATTGTGTAAAATTAACAGCATTCCTTCTGGAAGAAGTTTTATGAAGGAAGTAATTGCCAA
Source organism: Lissotriton helveticus (assembly GCF_964261635.1). Lineage (NCBI taxonomy): Eukaryota > Metazoa > Chordata > Amphibia > Caudata > Salamandridae > Lissotriton > Lissotriton helveticus. The sequence continues at coordinate 1,996,945,951 of NC_136067.1, forward strand.
AATACTGGAAGCAAAACAAATCACCATAATTAGCTGACTCCAAATACAAATCCTCAGCATCAAAGGCAGCATAGTATTTCAAATCAGAAAACAAACTCTCTACTGCATGAACATCCCAATCATCAGAACGTATTTTTTGTTTCACCACATCCCCCATGTTAACTCTAAGGACATTAGGGACATTAACAACTTCTGTAGGGCCATGAATTTGAAATCTAACTGCATGCAACACTATACCATCAAGGACTGGCCAGGCAGTGATGTTAACAAATGTCAAGTCTGTGTGCAGAATGTGACGAGGAAAGTGGGGTCAAAGTTCCATTGAGATGTCGAATGCATGTTCTTTCCTCGACATAGTGTCCATTGATGAGTCGAAAAAAATAAAACACAAAACCAATTGACATAAAAAGGTAAATCGAAAAAAGAACCAGCCAAATATATGTCCATGGGGGAATTAAAAAATGTTTTTTAAATTAAGTGGCATAAACTGCAAACTGCGAGGGTTTCTTTGAGGCAATGAAAACAGTGTCAAATGAAAACCTTGATTCAGTGGCCAAACGGGTTTGTAGGTCAGGCATAGATAAGTCTGTGGGGTAAGTGTAATCGATATCATCATGGTCTGTACTAGGCAAAGTACTTAACAAAGGACTTGAAGCGCAGGTAATTCGATGGCCACATCAGGTTCATGACTAGAAGTAGTGGCCAATACTGAATTTCTCACAATGGAAGGACAGGATACCGCTGGTGTCATACTATGAATAGTCAGCCACTCTGTGTACCTTGACATTGTCAATGGAGAGAAACCTGTTTTCCTTTCGACCTGGAAGAGGGGGTAAAATGACTGTTCTTGTGCCCTTCATGCCAAGGACTGGGACCGGAGCTCGATAGGAAGGTCCAAACTCTTTCTTGTTATCGATCTTCTCTCGAACCAGTTCTCCAACTTGGGGTAGCCAGCCAACTACCGGGATCTGCAACGCATCATCCGATGTGGAGGGCAAATGTTCCTTTGCAAGACTGTCTCTGGTCTTTTGTAGATCCTGTAAAACATTGCAATGTTCATCTGCGTCAAAAGTTGTGGCGCGAACCACACAGTCTAGACCGTCAAGGTCAGGGACGTACATCTTGATGCCAAAGAGCATTTCGTATGGGGTCCGCCCACCCAGAGACCTTCTAGGGAGATCATTAAGAGCACGCAGCACGCCATTGAGGTGGGCCAGCCAGTTTCTGCCAGTGCCTATAACTCGAGCTGTCAAAGATTGCTTTAAGTCACGGTTCATTCGCTCCACTACGCTATTACCCTCAGGTCTGTAGGGAGACGAAAACTTGACTTGGACCCCCATCGAAGTCATGGCATCCTTGTACGCCTTAGAGGCGAAAGCCGGACCCTGATCCGAATGGAAGGTACCACAGGCAAAAATGTCCACAAAGACACGCAAATCTCTAATGACAGTCCGTGAATCAGCGCTGCGATGGGGCCAAACCCATACAAAGCGTGTGCATGAATCTACTGCTACTAAGATGTACTTATACGCAGTATCAAAAGAAAAAGGACCGCAGTGATCTAAATAAACACAACCTAGTGGTTTATTCGATATGTACAACTGTGTCTGTGGCGGACGCGCCGCAGTCGAAGGCTTAATCTGCTGGCAAATGTCACATTGAAGGACATAGTCGCGCGTCTGTTTGTACAGTCCCCGCCACCAGAAACGCTGTTGTAATTGAGTTACAGTGGCCGAGACGCCCGCATGCGCAGATGCCACACCTTCATGAGCCGCTGTAATCAAAGCAGACCTGCGATCCGAGTTGGGAACTAAACGTTCGCCAACATCAGGTATTTACAACCATCAGCGTAAATGATGCAATGGAATTCCTCCAAAGGTCGCATTGCTAGAGGAGCAGGATGAACGAATTCATACTGCAAGTACTCTTGCGACCGTAATGAGGCATCAAAAATAAACGTGACATCCGTGGACGTCAAGGAAGCAGCCCACTGAATCCACCGAGGGTGCAAAGATTTAGAATTTGATACACTTGCTTTCGTAACTGCCTCTAAATGAGGGCAGGGTGTAACAACTAACATGCGTTTTCCCTGTGACACAGCACGTTCCTTAAGAATCGCCATCTGTACAGCGGTTAAAACCTTCTCCACAGTGGAAAACTGCATTTCCGCCGTAGTGTACAAGTGTGACTTGTAAGCAATAGGTACTGTGTCTCCTTCATTAAAAGTGAGGTACGTGAAACCCACCGTCCCAGGAATTATTCTTATCACCAGGTTAGTGTGGTTATCACAAGTCAGTAAGAATTTCGAAGCTAGCAAATCAGCCTGCAAGGATTGCAAGATGGCTGAGTGCTCAGGCAGCCAGCATGATTTGGAAAAAGTTGGTTGTATCAAAGCATACAAAGGCTTGATACGCTGGGCATATTCCGGAATGTATGTCCTCCCGAAATTAAAAAAACCCAGTAAAGACTGTATTTTTGTCAGTGTTGTCGGAGCGCGCAACTGTGCACATTTCTCCAGGATGTGAGGAGCTAAACCTCTACCTTCATTGTTGAGCTCATAGCCCAGGAACAACACTGTGTACTCTGCAATGTGCGATTTCGCAAAGTTAAACTTGTAACCCATGTCTGCAAAGTTACAAATTATGCTGTTGACGCGACACAGATGCTCCCAAATTCCATCGTCTGTGAGATAAATGTCATCCACATACGAACAAGCATCCAGCTCGATTCTCTCCAACAGAGAGACAATGCGGGCAGTGAAAATTCCAGGACTATTCTTATAGCCCATTGGGAGACGCCAAAAGTGTTTTTGGACCCCGGCTGAAGTAAAACTGGTCCATTGGGAACTAAGACTGTCCAATTTATGGGCATAAAAACCGTTGGAAATGTCAAGCGTAGTTTTAAAACGCTTACGCACAAGACTATCCACTAGCGCGGAGCCATGTGTATTCTGTACTGCACAGTTACGGCAATGCGAGTTTAAATGCCTGTAATCCAAAACCAAACGATATGTTCCATCTGGCTTGGTCACAGTAAAAAAGGGGTTATTCATCGGAGACACGCACGTTTCAATTACACCCTGATATTCCAATTGTTCAAGGATAGCCGTGATGGAAGCCATGGCTTCTCGCCGAATGGGATATTGAGGTTGAGGCTGTGGCTGAGACCGCTAAGGAATCTCGTGGCTTGGGGACAGTTTATCCCAACCACATTGGTTGCGGTACAGAGCCGGTGCGAGAGCCAGAGCCCACTCTTCTGCAAAAGGTTGCGCATGCTCTTTCGAGACAGTGTTCGCGAAACTGGGGAGGATTACCTCCTCCCCTCGCGGCGCTGCGAGCACAAAAGGTGGGGGCCAGTCAGCCTCCGAAAGCAAAATGTCATACGTAGACGAAAGATTTTCCCAAAATACCCCTTTTACAGTACGTTGTATGTCTCCTTCTATTAACAGGACAATTTCAAAAAGTCTATCAGGGGGAGCAACTCTCGTATCCGCTGTTTCTGTCACAACATAAACATCAGTCGCTGTCACCTTCAGTAGTGGACGCAGGGCCTCTCTCACAATGGTAATCTCCGCCGCGCTGTCCAGCAAGGTCAGAGCCCACGTCAGATTCCGAAGCCGCGTTCTCACTATCTGTGGCATATCGATGCGCTGTCAAAGCCGCGACTTTCTTTTTGGCAAACTGCGGTCTCTTCGGCGTTGAGCCGTCCTGCTTCCCTGCACCGTCTGTCTGGCAGGGCTGGTCACGTCCTTGTTGACCATCCCGACCCCTTCCGCCTCCTCCACCACCGGTCTTCGGGGCCGATGAGTCCTGAAAGGAACGAGGAGAGCGTTGATCAGAAACCTGAAATCGATCAGGTGATTCAATCGTCGCGCGATTGCGCAAGTCATAAACTCTCTCTGTCGGCGCAGGCACCTGAGTTGCAGGATAAGGATCTTGAGTCTGCTGTTGTTGCTTCCCCTGTTTTTTTTTCTTATGCCAATTTTGTTTTTTGGACTTGGGCTGGACATCTGCCTCAGCAGACTGCCCTTGTGGCTGTTTTTTCTCTTTGACATCAAAATACTTTAGACCCTTGCTTGTGCGACCCACTGTTTTATAAGCAGCCACTACAATTTTCGCTAACTGGCGGGGCTTTTCGGCATCAGGAATAGCTGCCAATGTGTTAAACACCTGAAAGTTCACTGCGTCTCCCTTGACATTAGCAAGTACGAGATTGCATACTATCTCAAATGAGCCACACAGGCGCATATCCAATTCAACCGCTGCTTCCGGTCCGTGATCATCCTGAACACGTTTAATGATCGTCGGCAGGACAGCCATAGATGGGGTGCCGAAACACCTCGCATAAACAGCCGCAAAAGTTCTCCCCCAGCTTTCACAGTCAACGAGTTCGGGAGCTAAATCCTTAGGTAAACTAATAGTCAATATTCTATGTTTTTCACCAGGAGTCGTGTTAGGAAATACTGCTTCCAGTTGGTCAAATTTCTCGGCAAGCAAGAAAGGAAAATCATCCTTATCTTCAGGTCGCTTACCAAACACTGCATTGACCATAACCGGATTGAGCTTTAATCCGCCATGTTCCGCTGGAAGAGTCGGACCCCCCAGGGGTCCACCCGGGAGATGACGACCTATGTATTGCACTAATGCACGAATCACGGCAATGGAAACAACATGTAGCCTACGTACCTCCGCTGGGGTACAATTGCCGTGTTGAGGATGAGGGGTAAATCCAGCCAAAGCAGGCCAGTTTGCGCCTGGAATGGACAAAGGACCTAACCTCGGAGCGGTCAACGAATGGGGTAGGGCGCCACCAAACCAAACGCGATCCTGCCATTGATCAATAGGTATTTCCAGTACCCTGTACGGAGTATATTCATTTGGTACAGGAGAGGCAGTGTAGTTGTGGAACACACCAGAATTTGTGTCTACAGCCGGAAACGTCACCCACGAATAAAACAATTCGTAAGGGTAAGCTGCATTCGCACTCACTACCATAACCACAGCCAAGCCTTCCAAAGGGACTTGGAAAGTCTGTAAATGGTTGCGCACCGCAATGCGACTATGCTGTGGGATGTCCACAGGCTGGGCCATGATTACACAGGAACTTAGAAAAACAAAGCAAACTTTGTAGCACAACTGGGTAGTAATTCAAGGAAACCGTTTTAGAAAGATTCAAGCTTGAAAATACCTATTTCAAAAATAGGTCATTTCTTTCCGACACCACCGTTTTCCGGAAACGACAGTGAAGGGGTTAAGGATTGAATGATATACTACTCAAGTGTTATGATATAAGACCACCAACGGTTGGGGGCCATGTCCCAGGGATTCTGTTTTCCTACAGAACTGTGCATAGAGATTTGGAACCTCAGTGAATTAGGGTGACCCAAAACTCACCTCAGTACCCAAAATCCCCTTACCGAGCTAGCTACAGTGTCTCATTGGTCATAACAAACTCCCAATGCTTAGACAAACCAGAACATGAACTTACAATACCTCAGGTTACGTGGAACACATGGGCACTCTTTCGTTCTACAATCTTTTCAAACCAGAACGTGGAGTAAATGAAGACACGTGCACATTTGAAATATTTATTTACTAATGCCGTCTTCTCAAACGCAGTATCTTAGATAATACAAGGAAACATCTTATCAGAAGCAAAGTTATCAGCATAGTTACAAGTCCATAGAAAGCAAATGGTGACAGCATATTACTATGCTGAAATGATTAAGCGCTAACCACACCTATTTCTCACCCTCCCTAACTAGCATATTATATTAATATATAAGAAGGTCTCTTTGGGTTTTAGCAGGGCGGGCCCATACCTCAAGATCCTAGTATGAAGAGATCACATCTGCTTCCACCAGCTCTCTGCATGCGAACCGCATCAAGTGTGTGTGTGTGCTCTAAGCAAAGCTATATAAAACGTGCCTAAAGCCAGAATTTGGCAGGAGCTGTACTTATGTTATGTCTATGAAGGTGCGGAGATCAGTTCTCACAGCATTCTGAGTCGTGTTATCCTTTTAGCTTCATCACACACTGTACAGACATAGTTTATTAAGCAAAGCTGATTTGAGAGCAATAACATATTATTCTCATGTAAACTACTGGGTTGAAAGCTAAATCCACAATTATGTATCGTGTGCAGAAGCAGCAAAATGAAAAAATGGCGTTTAAACATTGAATGAGCCTATGCTAACTTAACACAGTATTCAGATTAACAGTAGCTATATGACATCCCCTCCTGGATAAGATAAGATAAAGGCTACTCTGGACTGAGCATCAGGGAAGAGTGTGGGATGGCACATGAAATGTAACGAGCAAGGTGTTAAAAAATTGTGCGCCTTTTGTGGGTCTCCTAAAAATCTTTCAGGGGCTGCTAGGGGAATTAATGGAGAGACTGAATGGATAACCTGTGCAACTGCATTGGGGTCTGTACTTGGAATACTGGTAGTAGGAGTTGGGGTACTCTGGACAGGGTTTCCCATAGCCAAACCATCAACCTTTTGAGCAAGTACTCTCATCTCTTGACGAGAGGCCACTAATTCCAGTTTTAAATGTTTATTCTCCTCTCTAACCGCCCCTATATCCCTTTGGATTCCCTCTAGTATAGCACCTAAGGTCTTAAGATCCATTCCCTCAGCCATTCTGCCTGGGCGAAGTAAATTCTTGGGCACTTCAATCTGTCAGGAGGCTCCAGTCCCTTCGCAGAGGCAGGATGGATGCTAATCCCAATCGCCACCCTCCCAGTGCCCACGCTACTAGAGCGAAGTCACCAGTAAGAAGAAAAGGGGAAGTGGATAGAGAGAAGAGACACTCTGTAAGCCGCTGTCACCCACAAAGACGGTTCGATTCTTCTGCACGACTCTCCCGTACTGTTTTGAGGTGCCTAATACACAGAGGTGGAGAGGGAATGAATAAGACAACAAACCCAATTCTCTACACGACTCTATGTACTTAATTTAAGCTTATCCTACCAGCTGCTTCCAACGTAATCGCTACTCTTCTATGTTTGATAATGATGTTTATAGGAAGCCTTCTTGCTGAGGAGAGAAAGAACTTTGATTACTTTCTATTTCCCAAATACTGCTCTAGTCTAATTCTCTACCTATTCTCACTCATAAATACCTGAAAGACTTTCTGCTGTAACCTTGTAACTGGGTTATGTGATAGTCCGAATTAAATCCAAAGGCTAAATAGTTTGCAGCTTATGGCCAGTGTCAATCCTCCTGGTAGCGCGCAAACAGGTACAGGGTAGGCAAAAGGGGAAGGAAAGGATAGGGCAAGCGCAAGAGAAAGGTAGGTAATCTTGGCCCAAAACGCTGCTTAATGCTTGGTAATAATGCTGTCTTACTGTCTCTGGTTCTATGTTCTGCTTCCAAAATTCGTATGCCGCTATGCTGTCTTTAGCGCGATGATTCCCCACACACTTTCCAACTTCGACTGAGCTCTCCACTGCGCTTGTCCTCACCAGCTTGGAGACTTCCTCTCAATTAGGCGAACTATACCTGAAACGGTTACTCTGTCAACTGAGGAAAGGCAGAGATACCGTTTGCAACCTTACTGACTAAATTCTTAATTATACAGGGAACGGCTAACTCACGTCATGACAATAGACGCGGAGCAGCAAAACTCAATGAATTATCTATTCTTCAGAAACCCGCTAACTCCTGTCATGACAAATAGACGCGGAGCAGCAGGACTTGGGTGCTTCTTCTTGACGAAAGGCGTTGAAGTGCGCAGTTCTAAAGCCGCGCTCTTCCCTCCTCCACTAGACTGCCACTTATTACTAAGGATAGCGTTATGGCCACTGCGGCGGCAATCTTAGGAGGGAAGGTTTACTAATGAAAAGAATACCAAATGTTAACCCGGCTGGGTTTTGCAAATGTCCGTGTCCTGGACTGATTGAGGCGACACTGTGTTTACTGACAGCTCCCTTGTGTCTGGACAAAGCTAAACCTCTCTGAAGAGCAGTAATGACAGCGAAACACGTGTCAGGGGTTGCTTTTATTCATTTCAGGTTGGCTTGGATGGTATTTTACTAATCCAAAGCTGTAATATTGTCCCTGGAGTAGTAAATGCTTTTGTCATTTTACAGCTCGGCATGGATAGCACTGTGCTAATACTATGCTTAAAGACTTTGCTGTACAAATGACAAAAGACTTTGTCCATTTCTATCTCGGCGTGGATAGCACTGTGCTAATCCTATGCTTACAAACTTTGATAGAAAAGCAGACATTTGAGGTGAGCAAATTTAGAGTGTCGCTGGTGTTGAGGGTGTTCCATACAGGAGCTGCCTTCCACCTAAACTTGGGAACTACCCAGAGTTCTCTACTTCTTTTTTGCATAATGTATGCATCATTCTATGCCTGCAGGGGAATTGTTTGACTTTTAAAGGGTGCTCCCTTGTATCTGGACAAAGCTAAACCTCTCTGAAGAGCTGTAACGACAGCGAAACAAGAGTCAGGCGTTGCTTTTATTCATTTCAGGTTGGCTTGGATGGTATTTTACCAATCCAAAGCTGTAATCTTGTGCCTGGAGTAGTAATTGGCTTTTGCCATTGTGCTAATCCTATGCTTAAAGACTTTGCTGTACAAATGGCAAAATACTTTGTCCATTTCTATCTTGGCGTGGATAGCATTGTCCTAATCCTATGCTTAAAAACTTTGATAGAAAAGCAGACATTTGAGGTGAGCAAATTTAGGGTGTCGCTGGTGTTGAGGATGCTCTATACAGGAGCTGCCTTCCAACTAAACTTGGGAACTACCCAGAGTTCTCTCCTTTTTTGCATAATTTATACATCACTCTATGCCTGCAAGGGAATTGTTTCGACTTATACTGGGTGCTCCCTTGTGTCTGGATAAAGCTAAACCTCACTGAAGAGCTGTAAAGACAGCGAAACACATGTCAGGCGTTTTATTCATTTCAGGTTGGCTTGGATGGTATTTTACCAATCCAAAGCTGTAATCTTGTGCCTGGAGTAGTAATTGGCATTTGTCATTTTACAGCTCGGCGTGGATAGCACTGTGCTAATCCTATGCTTAAAAACTTTGATTGAAACGCAGATATTTGAGGTGAGCAAATTTAGGGAGTCGCTGGTGTTGCGGGTACTCAATACAGGAGCTGCCTTCCACCTAAACTTGGGAACTACCCAGAGTTCTCTCCTTCTTTTGTGCATAATTTATGCGTCACTCTATGCCTGCAAGGGAATTGTTTTGACTTATACTGGGTGCTCCCTTGTGTCTGGACAAAGCTAAACCTCTCTGAAGAGCTGTAATGACATCGAAACACGTGTCAGGGGTTGTTTTTATTCATTTCGGGTTGGCTTGGATGGTATGTTACCAATCCAAATCTGTAATATTGTGCCTGGAGTGGTAAATGGCTTTTGTCATTTTACAGCTCGGCGTGGATAGCACTGTGCTAATCATATATTTAAAGACTTTGTTGTACAAATGGCAAAATACTTTGTCCATTTCTATCTCTGCGTGGATAGCACTGTGCTAATCCTATGCTTAAAAACGTTGATAGAAAAGCAGACATTTGAGGTGAGCAAATTTAGAGTGTCGCTGGTGTGGAGGGTGCTCTATACAGGAGCTGCCTTCCACCTAATCTTGGGAACTATTCAGAGTTCTCTCCTTTTTTGCATACTTTATGCTTCACTCTATGCCTGCAAGGGAATTGTTTTGACTTATACTGGGTGCTCTCTTGTGTCTGGACAAAGCTAAACCTCTCAGAAGAGCTGTAAAGACAGCTAAACACGTGTCAGGGGTTGCTTTTATTCATTTCAGGTTGGCTTGGATGGTATTTTACCAATCCAAAGCTGTAATATTGTGCCTGGAGTAGTAATTGGCTTTTGGCATTTTACAGCTCGGCGTGGATAGCACTGTGCTAATCCTATGCTTACAGACTTTGATGTAAAAATGGCAAAATACTTTGTCCATTTCTATCTCTGCGTGGATAGCACTGTGCTAATCCTATGCTTAAAAACATTGATAGAAAAGCAGACATTTGAGGTGAGCAAAATTAGAGTGTCGCTGGTGTTGAGGGTGCTCTATACAGGAGCTGTCTTCCACCTAAACTTGGGAAATACCCAGAGTTCTCTCCTTCTTTTTGGCATAATTTATGCATCCCTCTATTCCTGCAAGGGAATTGTTTTGACTTATACTGGGTGCTCCCTTGTGTCTGGACAAAGCTAAACCTCTCTGAAGAGCTGTAAAGACAGCGAAACACGTGTCAGGGGTTTCTTTTATGCATTTCATGTTGGCTTGGATGGTATGTTACCAATCCAAAGCTGTAATATTGTGCCTGGAGTGGTAAATGGCTTTTGTCATTTTACAGCTCGGCGTGGATAGCACTGTGCGAATCATATGCTTAAAGACTTTGTTGTATCAATGGCAAAAGACATTTTCCATTTCTATCTCGGCGTGGTAAGCACTGTGCTAATCCTATGCCTAAAAACATTGATTGAAATGCAGACATTTGAGATGAGCAAATTTAGAGGGTCGCTGGTGTTGAGGGGACTCTATACAGGAGCTGACTTCCACCTAAACTTGGGCAATACCCAGAGTTATCTCCTTCTTTTTTGCATAATTTATGCATCATTCTATGCCTGCAAGGGAATTGTTTTGACTTATTCTGGGATCTCCCTTGTGTCTGAACAAAGCTAAAACTCTCTGAAGAGCTGTAATGACAGCGAAACACGTGTCAGCGGTTGCTTTTATTCTTTTCAGGTTGGCTTCGATGGTATTTTACCAATCCAAAGCTGTTATGCTGTGCCTGGAGTGGTAGAACGTAACATTCTGCTTCACTGTTGTTCTATTTCTTGGCCTTTTAACTGCGTTGTGTTTTGTGTACCTTGCAATGCACCGGGACGCCCCTTTGCTGAGGCAGCTTAGCGCGGTATAAGTGCAGATAACATAACATAACATAACAAATGGCTTTTGTCATTTTACAGCTCGGCGTGGATAGCACTGTGCTAATCCTATGCTTAAAGACTTTGATGTACCAATGGCAAAAGACATTTTCCATTTCTATCTCGGCGTGGATAGCACTGTGCTAATCCTATGCTTAAAAACTTTGATAGAAAAGCAGACATTTGAGGTGAGCAAAATTAGAGTGTCGCTGGTGTTGAGGGCGCTCTATACAGGAGCTGTCTTCCACCTAAACTTGGGAAATACCCAGAGTTCTCTATTTCTTTTTTGCATTAATTTATGCATCACTCTATGCCTGCAGGGGAATAATTGTTTGACTTTTAAAGGGTGCTCTCTTGTGTCTGGACAAAGCTAAACCTCTCAGAAGAGCTGTAAAGACAGCTAAACACGTGTCAGGGGTTGCTTTTATTCATTTCAGGTTGGCTTGGATGGTATTTTACCAATCCAAAGCTGTAATATTGTGCCTGGAGTAGTAATTGGCTTTTGGCATTTTACAGCTCGGCGTGGATAGCACTGTGCTAATCCTATGCTTACAGACTTTGATGTAAAAATGGCAAAATACTTTGTCCATTTCTATCTCTGCGTGGATAGCACTGTGCTAATCCTATGCTTAAAAACTTTGATAGAAAAGCAGACATTTGAGGTGAGCAAAATTAGAGTGTCGCTGGTGTTGAGGGTGCTCTATACAGGAGCTGTCTTCCACCTAAACTTGGGAAATACCCAGAGTTCTCTCCTTCTTTTTGGCATAATTTATGCATCACTCTATTCCTGCAAGGGAATTGATTTGACTTATACTGGGTGCTCCCTTGTGTCTGGACAAAGCTAAACCTCTCTGAAGAGCTGTAAAGACAGCGAAACACATGTCAGGGGTTTCTTTTATGCATTTCAGGTTGGCTTGGATGGTATGTTACCAATCCAAAGCTGTAATATTGTGCCTGGAGTGGTAAATGGCTTTTGTCATTTTACAGCTCGGCGTGGATAGCACTGTGCGAATCATATGCTTAAAGACTTTGCTGTATCAATGGCAAAAGACATTTTCCATTTCATCTCGGCGTGGATAGCACTGTGCTAATCCTATGCCTAAAAACATTGATTGAAATGCAGACATTTGAGATGAGCAAATTTAGAGGGTCGCTGGTGTTGAGGGGACTCTATACAGGAGCTGACTTCCACCTAAACTTGGGAAATACCCAGAGTTATCTCCTTCTTTTTTGCATAATTTATGCATCATTCTATGCCTGCAGGGGAATTGTTTGACTTTTAAAGGGTGCTCCCTTGTATCTGGACAAAGCTAAACCTCTCTGAAGAGCTGTAACGACAGCGAAACAAGAGTCAGGCGTTGCTTTTATTCATTTCAGGTTGGCTTGGATGGTATTTTACCAATCCAAAGCTGTAATCTTGTGCCTGGAGTAGTAATTGGCTTTTGCCATTGTGCTAATCCTATGCTTAAAGACTTTGCTGTACAAATGGCAAAATACTTTGTCCATTTCTATCTTGGCGTGGATAGCATTGTCCTAATCCTATGCTTAAAAACTTTGATAGAAAAGCAGACATTTGAGGTGAGCAAATTTAGGGTGTCGCTGGTGTTGAGGATGCTCTATACAGGAGCTGCCTTCCAACTAAACTTGGGAACTACCCAGAGTTCTCTCCTTTTTTGCATAATTTATACATCACTCTATGCCTGCAAGGGAATTGTTTCGACTTATACTGGGTGCTCCCTTGTGTCTGGATAAAGCTAAACCTCACTGAAGAGCTGTAAAGACAGCGAAACACATGTCAGGCGTTTTATTCATTTCAGGTTGGCTTGGATGGTATTTTACCAATCCAAAGCTGTAATCTTGTGCCTGGAGTAGTAATTGGCATTTGTCATTTTACAGCTCGGCGTGGATAGCACTGTGCTAATCCTATGCTTAAAAACTTTGATTGAAACGCAGATATTTGAGGTGAGCAAATTTAGGGAGTCGCTGGTGTTGCGGGTACTCAATACAGGAGCTGCCTTCCACCTAAACTTGGGAACTACCCAGAGTTCTCTCCTTCTTTTGTGCATAATTTATGCGTCACTCTATGCCTGCAAGGGAATTGTTTTGACTTATACTGGGTGCTCCCTTGTGTCTGGACAAAGCTAAACCTCTCTGAAGAGCTGTAATGACATCGAAACACGTGTCAGGGGTTGTTTTTATTCATTTCGGGTTGGCTTGGATGGTATGTTACCAATCCAAATCTGTAATATTGTGCCTGGAGTGGTAAATGGCTTTTGTCATTTTACAGCTCGGCGTGGATAGCACTGTGCTAATCATATATTTAAAGACTTTGTTGTACAAATGGCAAAATACTTTGTCCATTTCTATCTCTGCGTGGATAGCACTGTGCTAATCCTATGCTTAAAAACGTTGATAGAAAAGCAGACATTTGAGGTGAGCAAATTTAGAGTGTCGCTGGTGTGGAGGGTGCTCTATACAGGAGCTGCCTTCCACCTAATCTTGGGAACTATTCAGAGTTCTCTCCTTTTTTGCATACTTTATGCTTCACTCTATGCCTGCAAGGGAATTGTTTTGACTTATACTGGGTGCTCCCTTGTGTCTGGACGAAGCTAAACCTCTCTGAAGAGCTGTAATGACAGCAAAACACGTGTCAGGGGTTGTTTTTATTCATTTCAGGTGGGCTTGGATGGTTTTTTACCAATCCAAAGCTGTAATATTGTGCCTGGAGTGGTAAATGGCTTTTGTCATTTTAGAGCTTGCCGTGGATAGCACTGTGCTATTCCAATGCGTAACGACTTTGCTGTACAAATGGCAAAAGACTTTGTCCATTCCTATCTCGCCGTGGATAGCACTGTGCTAATCCTATGCTTAAAAACGTTGATAGAAAAGCAGACATTTGAGGTGAGCAAAATTAGAGTGTCGCTGGTGTTGAGGGTGCTCTATACAGGAGCTGTCTTCCACCTAAACTTGGGAACTATCCAGAGTTCTCTCCTTTTTTGCATATTTTAAGCTTCACTCTATGCCAGCAAGGGAATTGTTTTGACTTATACTGGGTGCTCCCTTGTGTCTGGAAAAAGCTAAACCTCTCTGAAGAGCTGTAATGACATCGAAACACGTGTCAGGGGTTGCTTTTATTCGTTTCAGGTTGGCTTGGATGGTATTTTACTAATCCAAAGCTGTAATATTGTGCCTGGAGTAGTAATTGGCTTTTGTCATTTTACAGCTTTGAGTGGATAGCACTGTGCTTATCCTATGCTTAAAGACTTTGATGTACAAATGGCAAAAGACTTTGTCCATTTCTATCTCTGCATGGATAGCACTGTGTTAATCCTATGCTTAAAAACTTTGATTGAAACGCAGACATTTGAGGTGAGCAAATTTAGAGTGTCGGTGGTGTGTAGGGTGCTCTATACAGGAGCTGCCTTCCACCTAAACATGGGAACTACCCAGAGTTCTCTCCTTTTTTGCAAAATGTATGCTTCACTCTATGACTGCAAGGGAATTGTTTTGACTTATACTGGGTCCTCCCTTGTGTCTGGAAAAAGCTATACCTCTCTGAAGAGCTGTAATGACAGCAAACCACGTGTCAGGGGTTGCTTTTATTCATTTAGGGTTGGCTTGGATGGTATTTTACCAATCCAAAGCTGTAATATTGTGCCTGGAGTGGTAAATGACTTTCATCATTTTGTAGCTTGCGTGGATAGCACTGTGCTAATCCTATGCTTAAAGACTTTGCTGTAAAAATGGAAAAAGACTTGGTCCATTTCTATCTCGACGTATAGCACTGTGCTAATCCTATGCTTAAAAACTTTGATAGCAAAGCAGACATTTGAGGTGAGCAAATTTAGGGTGTCGCTGGTGTTGAGGATGCTCTATACAGGAGCTGCCTTCCACCTAAACTTGGGAAATACCCAGAGTTCTCTCCTTCTTTTTTGCATAATGTATGCATCACTCTATGCCTGCAGGGGAATTGTTTTGACTTATACTGGGTGCTCCCTTGTGTCTGGACAAAGCTAAACCTCTCTGAAGAGTTGTAATGACAGCAAAACACTTGTCAGGGGTTGCTTTTATTCATTTCGGGTTGACTTGGATGGTATTTTACCAATCCAAAGCTGTAATATTGTGCCTGGAGTAGTAAATGGCTTTTGTCAATTTGCAGCTCGGCGTGGATAGCACTATGCTAATCCTATTCTTAAAGACTTTGCTGTACAAATGGCATAATACCTTCTTCATTTCTATCTTGGCGTGGATAGCACTGTGCTAATCCTATGCTTAAAACTTTGATAGAAAAGCAGACATTTGAGGTGAGTAAATTTAGAGTGTCGCTGGTGTTGGGGGTGCTCCATACAGGAGCTGCCTTCCACCTAAACTTGGGACCTACCCAGAGTTATCTCCTTCTTTTTTGCATAATGTATGCGTCACTCTATGCCTGCAAAGGAATTGTTTTGACTTATACTGGGTGCTCCCTTGTGTCTGGACAAAGCTAAACCTCTCTGAAGAGCTGTAATGACAGCAAAACACATGTCAGGGGTTGCTTTTATTCATTTCAAGTTGGCTTGTGTGGTATTTTACCAATCCAAAGCTGTAATATTGTGTCTGGAGTGGTAAATGGCTTTTGTCATTTTACAGCTCGGCGTGGATAGCACTGTGCTAATCATATGCTTAAAGACTTTGCTGTACAAATGGCAAAAGACTTTGTCCATTTCTATCTCTGCGTGGATTGTCTCTGCGTGGATTGCACTGTGCTAATCCTATGCTTAAAAACTTTGATTGAAATGCAGACATTTAAGGTGAGCAAATGTAGAGTGTCGCTGATGTTGAGGGTACTCAATACAGGAGCTGCCTTCCACCTAAACCTGGGAACTACCCAGAGTTCTCTACTTCTTTATTGCATAATTTATGCGTCACTCTATGCCAGCAAGGGAATTGTTTTGACTTATTCTGGGTGCTCCCTTGTGTCTGGACAAAGCTAAACCTCTCCGAAGAGCTGTAATGACAGTCAAACACATGTCAGGGGTTGCTTTTATTCATTTCAGGTTGGCTTGGATGGTATGTTAAAACCCAAAGCTGTAATATTTAGCCTCGAGTGGTAAATGGCTTTTGTCATTTTACAGCTCGGCGTGGATAGCACTGTTCTAATCCTATGCTTAAAGACTTTGCTGTACAAATGGCAAAATACTTTGTCCATTTCTATCTTGGTGTGGATAGCACTGTGCTAATCCCATGCTTAAAAACTTTGATAGAAAAACAGACATTTGAGGTGAGCAAATTTAGAGTGTCGCTGGTGTTGAGGGTGCTCCATACAGGAGCTGCCTTCCACCTAAACTTAGAAACTACCCAGAGTTCTCTCCTTTTTTGCATAATTTATGCTTCACCCTATGCCTACAAAGGAATTGTTTGGACTTATACTGGGTGCTCCTTTGTGTCTGGACAAAGCTAAACCTCTCTGAAGAGCTGTAATGACAGCGAAACACGTGTCAGGGGTTGATTTTATTCATTTCAGGTTGGCTTGGATGGTATTATACTAATCCAGAGCCGTAATATTGTGCCTGGAGTGGTAAATGGCTTTTGTCATTTTACAGCTTGGCGTGGATAGCACTGTGCTAATCCTATGCTTAAAGACTTTGCTGTACAAATGGCAAAAGACTTTGTCCATTTCTATCTCTGAGTGGATAGCACTGTGCTAATCCTATGCTTAAAAACATTGATTGAAATGCAGACATTAGAGGTGAGCAAATTTAGAGAGTCGCTGGGGTTGAGGGTACTCAATACAGCAGCTGCCTTCCACCTAAACTTGGGAACTACCCAGAGTTCTCTCTTTCTTTTGTGCATAATTTATGCATCACTCAATGCCTGCAAGGGAATTGTTTTGACTTATACTGGGTGCTCCCTTGTGTCTGGACAAAGCTAAACCTCTCTGAAGAGCTGTAATGATAGCGAAACACGTGTCAGGGGTTGATTTTATTCATTTCAGGTTGGCTTGGATGGTATTATACTAATCCAGAGCCGTAATATTGTGCCTGGAGTGGTAAATGGCTTTTGTCATTTTACAGCTTGGCGTGGATAGCACTGTGCTAATCCTATGCTTAAAGACTTTGCTGTACAAATGGCAAAAGACTTTGTCCATTTCTATCTCTGAGTGGATAGCACTGTGCTAATCCTATGCTTAAAAACATTGATTGAAATGCAGACATTAGAGGTGAGCAAATTTAGAGAGCCGCTGGTGTTGAGGGTACTCAATACAGCAGCTGCCTTCCACCTAAACTTGGGAACTACCCATAGTTCTCTCTTTCTTTTGTGCATAATTTATGCGTCACTCAATGCCTGCAAGGGAATTGTTTTGACTTATACTGGGTGCTCCCTTGTGTCTGGACAAAGCTAAACCTCTCTGAAGAGCTGTAATGAGAGCGAAACACGTGTCAGGGGTTTCTTTTATTAATTTCAGGTTGGCTTGGATGGTTTGTTACCAATCCAAAGCTGTAATATTGTGCCTGGAGTGGTAAATGGCTTTTGTCATTTTACAGCTCGGCATGGATAGCACTGTGCTAATCCTATGCTTAAAGACTTTGCTGTACAAATGGCAACATACTTTGTCCATTTCTATCTTGGCGTGGATAGCATTGTCCTATTCCTATGCTTAAAAACTTTGATAGAAAAGCAGACATTTGAGGTGAGCAAATTTAGAGTGTCGCTGGTGTGGAGGGTGCCCTATACAGGAGCTGCCTTCTACCTAAACTTGGGAACTACCAAGAGTTCTCTCCTTTTTTGCATATTTTATGCGTCACTCTATGCCTGCAAGGAAATTGTTTTGACTTATACTGGGTTCTCCCTTGTGTCTGGACAAAGATAAAACTCTCTGAAGAGCTGTAATGACAGTGAAACACGTGTCAGCGGTTGCTTTTATTCTTTTCAGGTCAGCTTTGAAGGTATTTTACCAATCCAAATCTGTAATGTTGTGCCTGGAGTGGTAAATGGATTTTGTCATTTTACAGCTCGACGTGGATAGCACTGTGCTAATCCTATGCTTAAAGACTTTGCTGTATCAATGGCAAAATAAATTTTCCATTTCTATCTCGGCGTGGATAGCACTGTGCTAATCCTAGGCTTAAAAACATTGATTGAAACGCAGACATTTGAGGTGAGCAAATTTAGAGTGTCGCTGCTGTTGAGGGTGCTCTATACAGGAGCTGCCTTCCACCTAAACTTGGGAAATACCCAGAGTTCTCTCCTTCTTTTTTGCATAATTTATGCATCACTCTATGACTGCAAAGGAATTATTTTGACTTATATTGGGTGCTCCCTTGTGTCTGGACAAAGCTAAATCTCTCTGAAGAGCTGTAATGACAGCAAAACACATGCCAGGGGTTGCTTTTATTCATTTCAAGTTGGCTTGTATGGTATTTTACCAATCCAAAGCTGTAATATTGTGTCTGGAGTAGTAAATGGCTTTTGTCATTTTACACCTCGGCATGGATTGCACTGTGCTAATCCTATGCTTAAAAACTTTGATTGAAACGCAGACATTTGAGGTGAGCAAATTTAGAGTGTCGCTGATGTTGAGGGTACTCAATACAGGAGCTGCCTTCCACCTAAACCTGGGAACTACCCAGAGTTCTCTCCTTCTTTATTGCATAATTTATGCATCACTCTATGCCAGCAAGGGAATTGTTTTGACTTATACTGGGTGCTCCCTTGTGTCTGAACAAAGCTAAACCTCTCTGAAGAGCTGTAATGACAGTGAAACACATGTCAGGGGTTGCTTTTATTCATTTCAGGTTGGCTTAGATGGTATTTTACCAATCCAAAGCTGTAATATTGTGTCTGGAGTAGTAAATGGCTTTTGTCATTTTACACCTCGGCATGGATTGCACTGTGCTAATCCTATGCTTAAAAACTTTGATTGAAACGCAGACATTTGAGGTGAGCAAATTTAGAGTGTCGCTGATGTTGAGGGTACTCAATACAGGAGCTGCCTTCCACCTAAACCTGGGAACTACCCAGAGTTCTCTCCTTCTTTATTGCATAATTTATGCATCACTCTATGCCAGCAAGGGAATTGTTTTGACTTATACTGGGTGCTCCCTTGTGTCTGAACAAAGCTAAACCTCTCTGAAGAGCTGTAATGACAGTGAAACACATGTCAGGGGTTGCTTTTATTCATTTCAGGTTGGCTTAGATGGTATGTCAAAACCCAAAGCTGTAATATTGTGGCTGGAGTGGTAAATGGATTTTGTCATTTTACAGCTCGGCGTGGATAGCACTGTTCTAATCCTATGTTTAAAGACTTTGCTGTACAAATGGCAAAATACTTTGTCCACTTCTATCTTGGTGTGGATAGCACTGTGCTAATCCCATGCTTAAAAAATTTGATAGAAAAACAGACATTTGAGGTGAGCAAATTTAGAGTGTCGCTGGTGTTGAGGGTGCTCCATACAGGAGCTGCCTTCAACCTAAACTTAGGAACTACCCAGAGTTCTCTCCTTTTTTGCATATTTTATGCGTCACTCTATGCCTGCAAGGAAATTGTTTTGACTTATACTGGGTTCTCCCTTGTGTCTGGACAAAGATAAAACTCTCTGAAGAGCTGTAATGACAGTGAAACACGTGTCAGCGGTTGCTTTTATTCTTTTCAGGTCAGCTTTGAAGGTATTTTACCAATCCAAATCTGTAATGTTGTGCCTGGAGTGGTAAATGGATTTTGTCATTTTACAGCTCGACGTGGATAGCACTGTGCTAATCCTATGCTTAAAGACTTTGCTGTATCAATGGCAAAATAAATTTTCCATTTCTATCTCGGCGTGGATAGCACTGTGCTAATCCTAGGCTTAAAAACATTGATTGAAACGCAGACATTTGAGGTGAGCAAATTTAGAGTGTCGCTGGTGTTGAGGGTGCTCCATACAGGAGCTGCCTTCAACCTAAACTTAGGAACTACCAAGAGTTCTCTCCTTTTTTGCATATTTTATGCGTCACTCTATGCCTGCAAGGAAATTGTTTTGACTTATACTGGGTTCTCCCTTGTGTCTGGACAAAGATAAAACTCTCTGAAGAGCTGTAATGACAGTGAAACACGTGTCAGCGGTTGCTTTTATTCTTTTCAGGTCAGCTTTGAAGGTATTTTACCAATCCAAATCTGTAATGTTGTGCCTGGAGTGGTAAATGGATTTTGTCATTTTACAGCTCGACGTGGATAGCACTGTGCTAATCCTATGCTTAAAGACTTTGCTGTATCAATGGCAAAATAAATATTCCATTTCTATCTCGGCGTGGATAGCACTGTGCTAATCCTAGGCTTAAAAACATTGATTGAAACGCAGACATTTGAGGTGAGCAAATTTAGAGTGTCGCTGCTGTTGAGGGTGCTCTATACAGGAGCTGCCTTCCACCTAAACTTGGGAAATACCCAGAGTTCTCTCCTTCTTTTTTGCATAATTTATGCATCACTCTATGACTGCAAAGGAATTATTTTGACTTATATTGGGTGCTCCCTTGTGTCTGGACAAAGCTAAATCTCTCTGAAGAGCTGTAATGACAGCAAAACACATGCCAGGGGTTGCTTTTATTCATTTCAAGTTGGCTTGTATGGTATTTTACCAATCCAAAGCTGTAATATTGTGTCTGGAGTAGTAAATGGCTTTTGTCATTTTACACCTCGGCATGGATTGCACTGTGCTAATCCTATGCTTAAAAACTTTGATTGAAACGCAGACATTTGAGGTGAGCAAATTTAGAGTGTCGCTGATGTTGAGGGTACTCAATACAGGAGCTGCCTTCCACCTAAACCTGGGAACTACCCAGAGTTCTCTCCTTCTTTATTGCATAATTTATGCATCACTCTATGGCAGCAAGGGAATTGTTTTGACTTATACTGGGTGCTCCCTTGTGTCTGAACAAAGCTAAACCTCTCTGAAGAGCTGTAATGACAGTGAAACACATGTCAGGGGTTGCTTTTATTCATTTCAGGTTGGCTTAGATGGTATGTCAAAACCCAAAGCTGTAATATTGTGCCTGGAGTAGTAAATGGATTTTGTCATTTTACAGCTCGGCGTGGATAGCACTGTTCTAATCCTATGTTTAAAGACTTTGCTGTACAAATGGCAAAATACTTTGTCCACTTCTATCTTGGTGTGGATAGCACTGTGCTAATCCCATGCTTAAAAAATTTGATAGAAAAACAGACATTTGAGGTGAGCAAATTTAGAGTGTCGCTGGTGTTGAGGGTGCTCCATACAGGAGCTGCCTTCAACCTAAACTTAGGAACTACCCAGAGTTCTCTCCTTTTTTGCATAATTTATGCTTCACCCTATGCCTGCAAAGGAATTGTTTGGACTTATACTGGGTGCTCCCTTGTGTCTGGACAAAGCTAAACCTCTCTGAAAAGCTGTAATGACAGCGAAACACGTGTCAGCGGTTGCTTTTATTCTTTTCAGGCCGGCTTTGAAGGTATTTTACCAATCCAAAGCAGTAATGTTGTGCCTGGAGTGGTAAATGGATTTTGTCATTTTACAGCTCGGCGTGGATAGCACTGTGCTAATCCTATGCTTAAAAACTTTGCTGTATCAATGGCAAAATACATTTTCCATTTCTATCTCGGCGTGGATAGCACTGTGCTAATCATATGCTTAAAAACATTGATTGAAACGCAGACATTTGAGGTAAGCAAATTTAGAGTATCGCTGGTGTTGAGGGGGCTCTATACAGGAGCTGTCTTCCACCTAAACTTGGGAAATACCCAGAGTTCTCTCCTTCTTTTTTGCATAATTTATGCATCACTCTATGCTTGCAGGGGAATTGTTTGACTTTTAAAGGGTGCTCCCTTGTGTCTGGACAAAGCTAAACCTCTCTGAAGAGCTGTAAAGGCAGCGAAACACGTGTCAGGCGTTGCTTTTATTCATTTCAGGTTGGCTTGGATGGTATTTTACCAATCCAAAGCTGTAATCTTGTGCCTGGAGTAGTAATTGGCTTTTGTCATTTTACAGCTCGGCGTGGATAGCACTGTGCTAATCCTATGCTTAAAGACTTTGATGTACAAATGGCAAAATACTTTGTCCATTTCTATCTCTGCGTGGATAGCACTATGCTAATCCTATGCTTAAAAACTTTGATTGAAACGCAGATTTTTGAGGTGAGCAAATTTAGGGAGTAGCTGGTGTTGAGGGTACTCAATACAGGAGCTGCTTTCCACCTAAACTTGGGAACTACCCAGAGTTCTCTCCTTCTTTTGTGCATAATTTATGCATCACTCTATGCCTGCAAGGGAATTGTTTTGACTTATACTGGGGGCTCCCTTGTGTCTGGACAAAGCTAAACCTCTCTGAAGAGCTGTAATGACAGCGAAACACGTGTCAGCGGTTGCTTTTATTCTTTTCAGGTTGGCTTTGATGGTATTTTACAAATCCAAATCTGTAATGTTGTGCCTGGAGTGGTAAATGGCTTTTGCCATTTACAGCTCGGCGTGGATAGCACTGTGCTAATCCTATGCTTAAAGACTTTGCTGTACAAATGGCAAAATACTTTGTCCATTTCTATCTTGGCATGGATAGCATTGTCCTAATCCTATGCTTAAAAACTTTGATAGAAACGCAGACATTTGAGGTGAGCAAATTTAGAGTGTCGCTGGTGTGGAGGGTGCTCTATGCAGGAGCTGCCGTATACCTAAACTTGGGAACTACCCAGAGTTCTCTCCTTTTTTGCATAATTTATGCATCACTCTATGCCTGCAAGGGAATTGTTTTGACTTATACTGGGTTCTCCCTTGTATCTGGACAAAGCTAAACCTCTCTGAAGAGTTGTAATGACAGCAAAACGCTTGTCAGGGGTTGCTTTTATTCATTTCGGGTTGGCTTGGATGGTATTTTACCAATCCAAAGCTGTAATATTGTGCCTGGAGTGGTAAATGGCTTTTGTCAATTTGCAGCTCGGCGTGGATAGCACTATGCTAATCCTATGCTTAAAGACTTTGCTGTACAAATGGCATAATACCTTCTTCATTTCTATCTTGGCGTGGATAGCACTGTGCTAATCCTATGCTTAAAAACTTTGATAGTAAAGCAGACATTTGAGGACAGCAAATTTAGAGTGTTCGCTGGTGTTGGGGGTGCTCCATACAGGAGCTGCCTTCCACCTAAACTTGCGACCTACCCAGAGTTCTCTCCTTCTTTTTTGCATAATGTATGCATCACTCTATGCCTGCAAAGGAATTGTTTTGATTTATACTGGGTGCTCCCTTGTGTCTGGACAAAGCTAAACCTCTCTTAAGAGCTGTAATGACAGCAAAACACATGCCAGGGGTTGCTTTTATTCATTTCAAGTTGGCTTGTATGGTATTTTACCAATCTAAAGCTGTAATATTGTGTCTGGAGTGGTAAATGGCTGTTGTCATTTTACATCTCGGCGTGGATAGCACTGTGCTAATTCTATGCTTAAAGACTTTGCTGTACAAATGGCAAAAGACATTGTCCATTTCTATCTCTGCGTGGATTGCACTGTGCTAATCCTATGCTTAAAAACTTTGATTGAAACGCAGACATTTGAGGTGAGCAAATTTAGAGTGTCGCTGATGTTGAGGGTAATCAATACAGGAGCTGCCTTCCACCTAAACCTGGGAACTACCCAGAGTTCTCTCCTTCTTTATTGCGTAATTTATGCGTCACTCTATGCCAGCAAGGGAATTGTTTTGACTTATACTGGGTGCTCCCTTGTGTCTGGACAAAGCTAAACCTCTCTGAAGAGCTGTAATGACAGTGAAACACATGTCAGGGGTTGCTTTTATTCATTTCAGATTGGCTTGGATGGTATGTTAAAACCCAAAGCTGTAATATTGTGCCTCGAGTGGTAAATGGCTTTTGTCATTTTACAGCTCGGCGTGGATAGCACTGTTCTAATCCTATGCTTAAAGACTTTGCTGTACAAATGGCAAAATACTTTGTCCACTTTTATCTTGGTGTGGATAGCACAGTGCTAATCCCATGCTAAAAAACTTTGATAGAAAAACAGACATTTGAGGTGAGCAAATTTAGAGTGTCGCTGGTGTTGAGGGTGCTCCATACAGGAGCTGCCTTCTACCTAAACTTGGGAACTACCCAGAGTTCTCTACTTTTTTGAATAATTTATGCGTCACTCTATGCCTGCAAGGGAATTGTTTTGACTTATACTGGGTTCTCCCTTGTATCTGGACAAAGCTAAACCTCTCTGAAGAGCTGTAATGACAGCAAAACACGTGTCAGGGGTTGTGTTTATTCAATTCGAGTTGGCTTGGATGGTTTTTTACCAATCCAAAGCTGTAATATTGTGCCTGGAGGGGTAAATGTATTTTGTCATTTTAGAGCTCGGCGTGGATAGCACTGTGCTATTCCAATGCGTAAAGACTTTGCTGTACAAATGGCAAAAGACTTTGTCCATTCCTATCTCGCCGTGGATAGCACTGTGCTAATCCTATGCTTAAAAAATTTGATAGAAAAGCAGAGATTTGAGGTGAGCAAAATTAGAGTGTCGCTGGTGTTGAGGGTGCTCTATACAGGAGCTGTCTTCCACCTAAACTTGGGAACTATCCAGAGTTCTCTCTTTTTTTGCATAATTTATGCATCACTCTATGCAAGCAAGGGAATTGTTTTGACTTATACTGGGTCCTCCCTTGTGTCTGGAAAAAGCTAAACCTCTCTGAAGAGCTGTAATGACAGCAAAACACGTGTCAGGGGTTGCTTTTATTCATTTAGGGTTGGCTTGTATGGTATTTTACCAATCCAAAGCTGTAATATTGTGCCTGGAGTGGTAAATGGCTTTCATCATTTTGCAGCTCGGCGTGGATAGCACTGTGCTAATCCTATGCTTTAAGACTTTGCTGTACAAATGGCAAAAGACTTTGTCCATTCCTATCTCGCCGTGGATAGCACTGTGCTAATCCTATGCTTAAAAACTTTGATAGCAAAGCAGACATTTGAGGTGAGCAAATTTAGGGTGTCGCTGGTGTTGAGGGTGCTCTATACAGGAGCTGCCTTCCACCTAAACTTGGGTTCTACCCAGAGTTCTCTCCTTCTTTTTTGCATAAATTAGGCGTCACTCTATGCAAGTGAGAGAATTGTTTTGACTTATACTGGGTGCTCCCTTGTTTCTGGACAAAGCTAAACCTCTCTGAAGAGCTGTAATGACAGCAAAACACATGTCAGGGGTTGCTTTTATTAATTTCAGGTTGGGTTGGATGGTATTTTACCAATCCAAAGCTATAGAATTGTGCCTGGAGTAGTAAATGGCTTTTGTCATTTTACAGCTCGGAGTGGATAGCACTGTGCTAATCCTATGCTTAAAGACTTTGATGTACAAATGGCAAAAGACTTTGTCCATTTCTATCTCGGTGTGGATAGCACTGTGCTAATACTATGCTTAAAAACTTTGATAGAAAATCAGACATTTAAGGTGAGAAAATTTAGAGTGTCGCTGGTGTTGAGGGCGCTCTATACAGGAGCTGTCTTCCACCTAAACTTGGGAAATACCCAGAGTTCTCTCCTTCTTTTTTGCATAATTTATGCATCACTCTATGCCTGCAAGGGAATTGTTTTGACTTATACTGGGGGCTCCCTTGTGTCTGGACAAAGCTAAACCTCTCTGAAGAGCTGTAATGACAGCGAAACACGTGTCAGCGGTTGCTTTTATTCTTTTCAGGTTGGCTTTGATGGTATTTTACAAATCCAAATCTGTAATGTTGTGCCTGGAGTGGTAAATGGCTTTTGCCATTTACAGCTCGGCGTGGATAGCACTGTGCTAATCCTATGCTTAAAGACTTTGCTGTACAAATGGCAAAATACTTTGTCCATTTCTATCTTGGCATGGATAGCATTGTCCTAATCCTATGCTTAAAAACTTTGATAGAAACGCAGACATTTGAGGTGAGCAAATTTAGAGTGTCGCTGGTGTGGAGGGTGCTCTATGCAGGAGCTGCCGTATACCTAAACTTGGGAACTACCCAGAGTTCTCTCCTTTTTTGCATAATTTATGCATCACTCTATGCCTGCAAGGGAATTGTTTTGACTTATACTGGGTTCTCCCTTGTATCTGGACAAAGCTAAACCTCTCTGAAGAGTTGAAATGACAGCAAAACGCTTGTCAGGGGTTGCTTTTATTCATTTCGGGTTGGCTTGGATGGTATTTTACCAATCCAAAGCTGTAATATTGTGCCTGGAGTGGTAAATGGCTTTTGTCAATTTGCAGCACGGCGTGGATAGCACTATGCTAATCCTATGCTTAAAGACTTTGCTGTACAAATGGCATAATACCTTCTTCATTTCTATCTTGGCGTGGATAGCACTGTGCTAATCCTATGCTTAAAAACTTTGATAGTAAAGCAGACATTTGAGGACAGCAAATTTAGAGTGTTCGCTGGTGTTGGGGGTGCTCCATACAGGAGCTGCCTTCCACCTAAACTTGCGACCTACCCAGAGTTCTCTCCTTCTTTTTTGCATAATGTATGCATCACTCTATGCCTGCAAAGGAATTGTTTTGATTTATACTGGGTGCTCCCTTGTGTCTGGACAAAGCTAAACCTCTCTTAAGAGCTGTAATGACAGCAAAACACATGCCAGGGGTTGCTTTTATTCATTTCAAGTTGGCTTGTATGGTATTTTACCAATCTAAAGCTGTAATATTGTGTCTGGAGTGGTAAATGGCTGTTGTCATTTTACATCTCGGCGTGGATAGCACTGTGCTAATTCTATGCTTAAAGACTTTGCTGTACAAATGGCAAAAGACATTGTCCATTTCTATCTCTGCGTGGATTGCACTGTGCTAATCCTATGCTTAAAAACTTTGATTGAAACGCAAACATTTGAGGTGAGCAAATTTAGAGTGTCGCTGATGTTGAGGGTAATCAATACAGGAGCTGCCTTCCACCTAAACCTGGGAACTACCCAGAGTTCTCTCCTTCTTTATTGCGTAATTTATGCGTCACTCTATGCCAGCAAGGGAATTGTTTTGACTTATACTGGGTGCTCCCTTGTGTCTGGACAAAGCTAAACCTCTCTGAAGAGCTGTAATGACAGTGAAACACATGTCAGGGGTTGCTTTTATTCATTTCAGATTGGCTTGGATGGTATGTTAAAACCCAAAGCTGTAATATTGTGCCTCGAGTGGTAAATGGCTTTTGTCATTTTACAGCTCGGCGTGGATAGCACTGTTCTAATCCTATGCTTAAAGACTTTGCTGTACAAATGGCAAAATACTTTGTCCACTTTTATCTTGGTGTGGATAGCACAGTGCTAATCCCATGCTAAAAAACTTTGATAGAAAAACAGACATTTGAGGTGAGCAAATTTAGAGTGTCGCTGGTGTTGAGGGTGCTCCATACAGGAGCTGCCTTCTACCTAAACTTGGGAACTACCCAGAGTTCTCTACTTTTTTGAATAATTTATGCGTCACTCTATGCCTGCAAGGGAATTGTTTTGACTTATACTGGGTTCTCCCTTGTATCTGGACAAAGCTAAACCTCTCTGAAGAGCTGTAATGACAGCAAAACACGTGTCAGGGGTTGTGTTTATTCAATTCGAGTTGGCTTGGATGGTTTTTTACCAATCCAAAGCTGTAATATTGTGCCTGGAGGGGTAAATGTATTTTGTCATTTTAGAGCTCGGCGTGGATAGCACTGTGCTATTCCAATGCGTAAAGACTTTGCTGTACAAATGGCAAAAGACTTTGTCCATTCCTATCTCGCCGTGGATAGCACTGTGCTAATCCTATGCTTAAAAAATTTGATAGAAAAGCAGAGATTTGAGGTGAGCAAAATTAGAGTGTCGCTGGTGTTGAGGGTGCTCTATACAGGAGCTGTCTTCCACCTAAACTTGGGAACTATCCAGAGTTCTCTCTTTTTTTGCATAATTTATGCATCACTCTATGCAAGCAAGGGAATTGTTTTGACTTATACTGGGTCCTCCCTTGTGTCTGGAAAAAGCTAAACCTCTCTGAAGAGCTGTAATGACAGCAAAACACGTGTCAGGGGTTGCTTTTATTCATTTAGGGTTGGCTTGTATGGTATTTTACCAATCCAAAGCTGTAATATTGTGCCTGGAGTGGTAAATGGCTTTCATCATTTTGCAGCTCGGCGTGGATAGCACTGTGCTAATCCTATGCTTTAAGACTTTGCTGTACAAATGGCAAAAGACTTTGTCCATTCCTATCTCGCCGTGGATAGCACTGTGCTAATCCTATGCTTAAAAACTTTGATAGCAAAGCAGACATTTGAGGTGAGCAAATTTAGGGTGTCGCTGGTGTTGAGGGTGCTCTATACAGGAGCTGCCTTCCACCTAAACTTGGGTTCTACCCAGAGTTCTCTCCTTCTTTTTTGCATAAATTAGGCGTCACTCTATGCAAGTGAGAGAATTGTTTTGACTTATACTGGGTGCTCCCTTGTTTCTGGACAAAGCTAAACCTCTCTGAAGAGCTGTAATGACAGCAAAACACATGTCAGGGGGTGCTTTTATTCATTTCAGGTTGGGTTGGATGGTATTTTACCAATCCAAAGCTATAGAATTGTGCCTGGAGTAGTAAATGGCTTTTGTCATTTTACAGCTCGGAGTGGATAGCACTGTGCTAATCCTATGCTTAAACACTTTGATGTACAAATGGCAAAAGACTTTGTCCATTTCTATCTCGGTGTGGATAGCACTGTGCTAATACTATGCTTAAAAACTTTGATAGAAAATCAGACATTTAAGGTGAGAAAATTTAGAGTGTCGCTGGTGTTGAGGGCGCTCTATACAGGAGCTGTCTTCCACCTAAACTTGGGAAATACCCAGAGTTCTCTCCTTCTTTTTTGCATAATTTATGCATCACTCTATGCCTGCAAAGGAATTGTTTTGACTTATACTAGGTGCTCCCTTGTGTCTGGACAAAGCTAAACCTCTCTGAAGAGCTGTAATGACAGCAAAACACATGCCAGGGGTTGCTTTTATTCATTTCAAGTTGGCTTGTATGGTATTTTACCAATCTAAAGCTGTAATATTGTGTCTGGAGTGGTAAATGGCTGTTGTCATTTTACAGCTCGGCGTGGATAGCACTGTGCTAATTCTATGCTTAAAGACTTTGCTGTACAAATGGCAAAAGACTTTGTCCATTTCTATCTCTGCGTGGATTGCACTGTGCTAATCCTATGCTTAAAAACTTTGATTGAAACGCAGACATTTGAGGTGGGCAAATTTAGAGTGTCGCTGATGTTGAGGGTAATCAATACAGGAGTTGCCTTCCACCTAAACCTGGGAACTACCCAGAATTCTCTCCTTCTTTATTGCGTAATTTATGCGTCACTCTATGCCAGCAAGGGAATTGTTTTGACTTATAGTGGGTGCTCCCTTGTGTCTGGACAAAGCTAAACCTCTCTGAAGAGCTGTAATGACAGTGAAACTCATGTCAGGGGTTGCTTTTATTCATTTCAGATTGGCTTGGATGGTATGTTAAAACCCAAAGCTGTAATATTGTGCCTCGAGTGGTGAATGGCTTTTGTCATTTTACAGCTCGGCGTGGATAGCACTGTTCTAATCCTATGCTTAAAGACTTTGCTGTACAAATGGCAAAATACTTTGTCCACTTTTATCTTTGTGTGGATAGCACAGTGCTAATCCCATGCTTAAAAACTTTGATAGAAAAGCAGACATTTGAGGTAAGCAAATTTAGAGTGTCGTTGGTGTGGAGGGTGCTCTATACAGGAGCTGCCTTCCACCTAAACTTAGTAACTACCCAGAGTTCTCTCTTTTTTTGCATCATTTATGCTTCACCCTATGCCTGCAAAGGAATTGTTTGGACTTATACTGGGTGCTCCCTTGTGTCTGGACAAAGCTAAACCTCTCTGAAGAGCTGTAATGACAGCAAAACACGTGTCAGGGGTTGCTTTTTTTCATTTCAGGTTGGCTTGGATGGTATTTTACTAATCCAGAGCCGTAATATTGTGCCTGGAGTGGTAAACGGCTTTTGTCATTTTACAGCTTGGCGTGGATAGCACTGTGCTAATCTTATGCTTAAAAACATTGATTGAAACACAGACATTTGAGGTGAGCAAATTTAGAGAGTCGCTGGTGTTGAGGGTACTCAATACAGCAGCTGCCTTCCACCTAAACTTGGGAACTACCCAGAGTTCTCTCCTTCTTTTGTGCATAATTTATGCGTCACTCAATGCCTGCAAGGGAATTGTTTTGACTTATACTGGGTGCTCCCTTGTGTTTGGACAAAGCTAAACCTCTCTGAAGAGCTGTAATGACAGCGAAACACGTGTCAGGGGTTTCTTTTATTCATTTCAGGTTGGCTTGGATGGTTTGTTACCAATCCAAAGCTGTAATATTGTGCCTGGAGTGGTAAATGGCTTTTGTCATTTTACAGCTTGGCGTGGATAGCACTGTGCTAATCCTATGCTTAAAGACTTTGCTGTACAAATGGCAAAAGACTTTGTCCATTTCTATCTCTGCGTGGATAGCATTGTCCTATTCCTATGCTTAAAAACTTTGATAGAAAAGCAGACATTTGAGGTAAGCAAATTTAGAGTGTCGTTGGTGTGGAGGGTGCTCTATTCAGGAGCTGCCTTCTACCTAAACTTGGAAACTACCCAGAGTTCTCTCCTTTTTTGCATAATTTATGCGTCACTCTATGCCTGCAAGGGAATTGTTTTGACTTATACTGGATTCTCCCTTGTTTCTGGACAAAGCTAAAACTCTCTGAAGAGCTGTAATGACAGCGAAACATGTGTCAGTGGTTGCTTTTATTCTTTTCAGGTTGGCTTTGATGATATTTTACAAATCCAAAGCTGTAATGTTGTGCCTGGAGTGGTAAATGGATTTTGTCATTTTACTGTTCGGCGTGGATAGCACTGTGCTAATCCTATGCTTAAAGACTTTGCTGTATCAATGGCAAAAGACATTTTCCATTTCTATCTCGGCGTGGATAGCACTGTGCTAAGCCTATGCTTAAAAACATTGATTGAAACGCAGACATTTGAGGTTAGCAAATTTAGAGTGTTGCTGGTGTTGAGGGTGCTCCATACAGGAGCTGCCTTCCACCTAAACTTAGGAACTACCCAGAGTTCTCTCTTTTTTTGCATCATTTATGCTTCACCCTATGCCTGCAAAGGAATTGTTTGGACTTATACTGGGTGCTCCCTTGTGTCTGGACAAAGCTAAACCTCTCTGAAGAGCTGTAATGACAGCAAAACACGTGTCAGGGGTTGCTTTTTTTCATTTCAGGTTGGCTTGGATGGTATTTTACTAATGCAGAGCCGTAATATTGTGCCTGGAGTGGTAAACGGCTTTTGTCATTTTACAGCTTGGCGTGGATAGCACTGTGCTAATCTTATGCTTAAAGACTTTGCTGTACAAATGGCAAAAGACTTTGTCCATTTCTATCTCTGCGTGGATAGCACTGTGCTAATCCTATGCTTAAAAACATTGATTGAAACGCAGACATTTGAGGTGAGCAAATTTAGAGAGTCGCTGGTGTTGAGGGTACTCAATACAGCAGCTGCCTTCCACCTAAACTTGGGAACTACCCAGAGTTCTCTCCTTCTTTTGTGCATAATTTATGCGTCACTCAATGCCTGCAAGGGAATTGTTTTGACTTATACTGGGTGCTCCCTTGTGTTTGGACAAAGCTAAACCTCTCTGAAGAGCTGTAATGACAGCGAAACACGTGTCAGGGGTTTCTTTTATTCATTTCAGGTTGGCTTGGATGGTTTGTTACCAATCCAAAACTGTAATATTGTGCCTGGAGTGGTAAATGGCTTTTGTCATTTTACAGCTCGGCGTGGATAGCACTGTGCTAATCCTATGCTTAAAGACTTTGCTGTACAAATGGCAAAAGACTTTGTCCATTTCTATCTCTGCGTGGATAGCATTGTCCTATTCCTATGCTTAAAAACTTTGATAGAAAAGCAGACATTTGAGGTAAGCAAATTTAGAGTGTCGTTGGTGTGGAGGGTGCTCTATACAGGAGCTGCCTTCTACCTAAACTTGGAAACTACCCAGAGTTCTCTCCTTTTTTGCATAATTTATGCGTCACTCTATGCCTGCAAGGGAATTGTTTTGACTTATACTGGGTTCTCCCTTGTTTCTGGACATAGCTAAAACTCTCTGAAGAGCTGTAATGACAGCAAAACATGTGTCAGTGGTTGCTTTTATTCTTTTCAGGTTGGCTTTGATGATATTTTACAAATCCAAAGCTGTAATGTTGTGCCTGGAGTGGTAAATGTATTTTGTCATTTTACTGTTCGGCGTGGATAGCACTGTGCTAATCCTATGCTTAAAGACTTTGCTGTATCAATGGCAAAAGACATTTTCCATTTCTATCTCGGCGTGGATAGCACTGTGCTAAGGCTATGCTTAAAAACATTGATTGAAACGCAGACATTTGAGGTTAGCAAATTTAGAGTGTCGCTGGTGTTGAGGGGGCTCTATACAGGAGCTGTCTTCCACCTAAACTTGGGAAATACCCAGAGTTCTCTCCTTCTTTTTTGCATAATTTATGCATCACTCTATGCCTGCAGGGAAATTGTTTGACTGTTAAAGGGTGCTCCCTTGTGTCTGGACAAAGCTAAACCTCTCTGAAGAGCTGTAAAGACAGCGAAACACGTGTCAGGCGTTGCTTTTATTCATTTCAGGTTGGCTTGGATGGTATTTTACCAATCCAAAGCTGTAATCTTGTGCCTGGAGTAGTAATTGGCTTTTGTCATTTTACAGCTCGGCGTGGATAGCACTGTGCTAATCCTCTGCTTAGAGACTTTGATGTACAAATGGCAAAATACTTTGTCCATTTCTATCTCTGCGTGGATAGCACTGTGCTAATCCTATGCTTAAAAACTTTGATTGAAACGCAGAAATTTGAGGTGAGCAAATTTATGGAGTCGCTGGTGTTGAGGGTACTCAATACAGGAGCTGCCTTACACCTAAACTTGGGAACTACCCAGAGTTCTCGCCTTCTTTTGTGCATAATTTATGCGTCACTCTATGCCTGCAAGGGAATTGTTTTTACTTATACTGGGTGCTCCCTTGTGTCTGGACAAAGCTAAACCTCTCTGAAGAGCTGTAAAGATAGCGAAACACGTGTCAGGGGTTTCTTTTATTAATTTCAGGTTGGCTTGGATGATATATTACCAATCCAAATCTGTAATATTGTGTCTGGAGTGGTAAATGGCTTTTGTCATTTTACAGCTCGGCGTGGATAGCACTGTGCTAATCATATGCTTAAAGACTTTGCTGTACAAATGGCAAAATACTTTGTCCATTTCTATCTTGGCGTTGATAGCATTGTTCTAATCCTATGCTTAAAAACGTTGATAGAAAAGCAGACATTTGAGGTGAGCAAATTTAGAGTGTCGCTGGTGTGGAGGGTGCTCTATACAGGAGCTGCCTTCCACCTAATCTTGGGAACTATTCAGAGTTCTCTCCTTTTTTGCATACTGTATGCTTCACTCTATGCCTGCAAGGGAATTGTTTTGACTTATACTGGGTGCTCCCTTGTGTCTGGACGAAGCTAAACCTCTCTGAAGAGCTGTAATGACAGCAAAACACGTGTCAGGGGTTGTTTTTTTATTCATTTCCGTTTGGCTTGGATGGTTTTTTACCAATCCAAAGCTGTAATGTTGTGCCTGGAGTGGTAAATGTCTTTTGTCATTTTAGAGTTCGGCGTGGATAGCACTGTGCTATTCCAATGCGTAAAGACTTTGCTGTACAAATGGCAAAAGACTTTGTCCATTCCTATCTCGCCGTGGATAGCACTGTGCTAATCCTATGCTTAAAAACATTGATAGCAAAGCAGACATTTGAGGTGAGCAAATTTAGGGTGTCGCTGGTGTTGAGGATGCTCTATACAGGAGCTGCCTTCCACCTAAACTTGGGAACTACCCAGAGTTCTCTCCTTCTTTTTTGCATAAATTATGCGTCACTCTATGCCTGTGAGAGAATTGTTTTGAATTATACTGGGTGCTCCCTTGTGTCTGGACAAAGCTAAACCTCTCTGAAGAGCTGTAATGACAGCAAAACACATGTCAGGGGTTGCTTTTATTCATTTAGGGTTGGCTTGTATGGTATTTTACCAATCCAAAGCTGTAATATTGTCCCTGGAGTGGTAAATGGCTTTTATCGTTTTGCAGCTCGGCGTGGATAGCACTGTGCTAATCCTATGCTTTAAGACTTTGCTGTACAAATGGAAAAAGACTTTGTCCATTTCTATCTCGGCATGGATAGCACTGTGCTAATCCTATGCTTAAAAACTTTGATAGCAAAGCAGACATTTGAGGTGAGCAAATTTAGGGTGTCGCTGGTGTTGAGGGTGCTCTATACAGAAGCTGCCTTCCACCTAAACTTGGGTTCTACCCAGAGTTCTCTCCTTCTTTTTTGCATAAATTATGCGTCACTCTATGCCTGCAAGGGAATTGTTTTGACTTATACTGGGTTCTCCCTTGTTTCTGGACAAAGCTAAAACTCTCTGAAGAGCTGTAATGACAGCGAAACATGTGTCAGTGGTTGCTTTTATTCTTTTCAGGTTGGCTTTGATGATATTTTACAAATCCAAAGCTGTAATGTTGTGCCTGGAGTGGTAAATGGATTTTGTCATTTTACTGTTCGGCGTGGATAGCACTGTGCTAATCCTATGCTTAAAGACTTAGCTGTATCAATGGCAAAAGACATTTTCCATTTCTATCTCGGCGTGGATAGCACTGTGCTAAGCCTATGCTTAAAAACATTGATTGAAACGCAGACATTTGAGGTTAGCAAATTTAGAGTGTCGCTGGTGTTGAGGGGGCTCTATACAAGAGCTGTCTTCCACCTAAACTTGGGAAATACCCAGAGTTCTCTCCATCTTTTTTGCATAATTTATGCATCACTCTATGCCTGCAGGGGAATTGTTTGACTGTTAAAGGGTGCTCCCTTGTGTCTGGGCAAAGCTAAACCTCTCTGAGGAGCTGTAAAGACAGCGAAACACGTGTCAGGTGTTGCTTTTATTCATTTCAGGTTGGCTTGGATGATATTTTACCAATCCAAAGCTGTAATCTTGTGCCTGGAGTAGTAATTGGCTTTTGTCATTTTACAGCTCGGCGTGGATAGCACTGTGCTAATCCTATGCTTAGAGACTTTGATGTACAAATGGCAAAATACTTTGTCCATTTCTATCTCTGCGTGGATAGCACTGTGCTAATCCTATGCTTAAAAACTTTGATTGAAACGCAGAAATTTGAGGTGAGCAAATTTATGGAGTCGCTGGTGTTGAGGGTACTCAATACAGGAGCTGCCTTACACCTAAACTTGGGAACTACCCAGAGTTCTCGCCTTCTTTTGTGCATAATTTATGCGTCACTCTATGCCTGCAAGGGAATTGTTTTTACTTATACTGGGTGCTCCCTTGTGTCTGGACAAAGCTAAACCTCTCTGAAGAGCTGTAAAGATAGCGAAACACGTGTCAGGGGTTTCTTTTATTAATTTCAGGTTTGCTTGGATGATATATTACCAATCCAAATCTGTAATATTGTGTCTGGAGTGGTAAATGGCTTTTGTCATTTTACAGCTCGGCATGGATAGCACTGTGCTAATCATATGCTTAAAGACTTTGCTGTACAAATGGCAAAATACTTTGTCCATTTCTATCTTGGCGTTGATAGCATTGTTCTAATCCTATGCTTAAAAACGTTGATAGAAAAGCAGACATTTGAGGTGAGCAAATTTAGAGTGTCGCTGGTGTGGAGGGTGCTCTATACAGGAGCTGCCTTCCACCTAATCTTGGGAACTATTCAGAGTTCTCTCCTTTTTTGCATACTGTATGCTTCACTCTATGCCTGCAAGGGAATTGTTTTGACTTATACTGGGTGCTCCCTTGTGTCTGGACGAAGCTAAACCTCTCTGAAGAGCTGTAATGACAGCAAAACACGTGTCAGGGGTTGTTTTTTTATTCATTTCCGTTTGGCTTGGATGTTTTTTTACCAATCCAAAGCTGTAATGTTGTGCCTGGAGTGGTAAATGTCTTTTGTCATTTTAGAGTTCGGCGTGGATAGCACTGTGCTATTCCAATGCGTAAAGACTTTGCTGTACAAATGGCAAAAGACTTTGTCCATTCCTATCTCGCCGTGGATAGCACTGTGCTAATCCTATGCTTAAAAACTTTGATAGCAAAGCAGACATTTGAGGTGAGCAAATTTAGGGTGTCGCTGGTGTTGAGGGTGCTCTATACAGGAGCTGCCTTCCACGTAAACTTGGGTTCTACCCAGAGTTCTCTCCTTCTTTTTTGCATAAATTATGCGTCACTCTATGCCTGTGAGAGAATTGTTTTGAATTATACTGGGTGCTCCCTTGTGTCTGGACAAAGCTAAACCTCTCTGAAGAGCTGTAATGACAGCAAAACACATGTCAGGGGTTGCTTTTATTCATTTAGGGTTGGCTTGTATGGTATTTTACCAATCCAAAGCTGTAATATTGTCCCTGGAGTGGTAAATGGCTTTTATCATTTTGCAGCTCGGCGTGGATAGCACTGTGCTAATCCTATGCTTTAAGACTTTGCTGTACAAATGGAAAAAGACTTTGTCCATTTCTATCTCGGCGTGGATAGCTCTGTGCTAATCCTATGCTTAAAAACTTTGATAGCAAAGCAGACATTTGAGGTGAGCAAATTTAGGGTGTCGCTGTTGTTGAGGGTGCTCTATACAGGAGCTGCCTTCCACCTAAACTTGGGTTCTACCCAGAGTTCTCTCCTTCTTTTTTGCATAAATTATGCGTCACTCTATGCAAGTGAGAGAATTGTTTTGACTTATACTGGGTGCTTCCTTGTGTCTGGACAAAGCTAAACCTCTCTGAAGAGCTGTAATGCCAGCGAAACACATGTCAGGGGTTGCTTTTATTCATTTCAGGATGGGTTGGATGGTATTTTACCAATCCAAAGCTGTAGAATTGTGCCTGGAGTAGTAAATGTCTTTTGTCATTTTACAGCTCGGAGTGGATAGCACTGTGCTAATCCTATGCTTAAAGACTTTGATGTACAAATGGCAAAAGACTTTGTCCATTTCTATCTCAGCGTGGATAGCACTGTGCTAATCCTATGATTAAAAACTTTGATAGAAAAGCAGACGTTTGAGGTGAGCAAAATTAGAGTGTCGCTGGTGTTGAGGGCGCTCTATACAGGAGCTGTCTTCCACCTAAACTTGGGAAATACCCAGAGTTCTCTCCTTCTTTTTTGCATAATGTATGCCTCACTGTATGCCTGCAAGGGAATTGTTTTGACTTATACTGGGTGCTCCCTTGTGTCTGGACAAAGCTAAACCTCTCTGAAGAGCTGTAAAGACAGCGAAACACGTGTCAGGGGTTTCTTTTATGCATTTCAGGTTGGCTTGGATGGTATGTTACCAATCCAAAGCTGTAATATTGTGCCTGGAGTGGTAAATGGCTTTTGTGATTTTACAGCTAGGCGTGGATAGCACTGTGCTAATCCTATGCTTAAAGACTTTGCTGTATCAATGGCAAAAGACATTTTCCATTTCTATCTCGGCGTGGATAGCACTGTGCTAAGGCTATGCTTAAAAACATTGATTGAAACGCAGACATTTGAGGTTAGCAAATTTAGAGTGTCGCTGGTGTTGAGGGGGCTCTATACAGGAGCTGTCTTCCACCTAAACTTGGGAAATACCCAGAGTTCTCTCCTTCTTTTTTGCATAATTTATGCATCACTCTATGCCTGCAGGGGAATTGTTTGACTGTTAAAGGGTGCTCCCTTGTGTCTGGACAATGCTAAACCTCTCTGAAGAGCTGTAAAGACAGCGAAACACGTGTCAGGCGTTGCTTTTATTCATTTCAGGTTGGCTTGGATGGTATTTTACCAATCCAAAGCTGTAATCTTGTGCCTGGAGTAGTAATTGGCTTTTGTCATTTTACAGCTCGGCGTGGATAGCACTGTGCTAATCCTCTGCTTAGAGACTTTGATGTACAAATGGCAAAATACTTTGTCCATTTCTATCTCTGCGTGGATAGCACTGTGCTAATCCTATGCTTAAAAACGTTGATTGAAACGCAGAAATTTGAGGTGAGCAAATTTATGGAGTCGCTGGTGTTGAGGGTACTCAATACAGGAGCTGCCTTCCACCTAAACTTGGGAACTACCCAGAGTTCTCTCCTTCTTTTGTGCATAATTTATGCGTCACTCTATGCCTGCAAGGGAATTGTTTTTACTTATACTGGGTGCTCCCTTGTGTCTGGACAAAGCTAAACCTCTCTGAAGAGCTGTAAAGATAGCGAAACACGTGTCAGGGGTTTCTTTTATTAATTTCAGGTTGGCTTGGATGATATATTACCAATCCAAATCTGTAATATTGTGCCTGGAGTGGTAAATGGCTTTGTCATTTTACAGCTCGGCGTGGATAGCACTGTGCTAATCCTATGCTTAAAAACCTTTGATAGAACAGCAGACATTTGAGGTGAGCAAATTTACAGTGTCGCTGGTGTTGAGGGTGCTCTATACAGGAGCTGCCTTTCACCTAAACTTGGGAACTACCCAGAGTTCTCTCCTTCTTTTTTACATAATTTATGTGTCATTCTATGCCTGCAAAGGAATTGTTTTGACTTATACTGGGTGCTCCCTTGTGTCTGGTCCAAGCTAAACCTCTCTGAAGAGCTGTAATGACAGCGAAACACGTGTCAGGGGTTGCTTTTATTCATTTTGGGTTGGCTTGGATAATATTTTACCAATCCAAAGTTGTAATATTGTGCCTGGAGTAGTAAATGGCTTTTGTCATTTTACAGCTCGGAGTGGATAGCACTGTGCCAATCCTATGCTTAAAGACTTTGCTGTACAAATGGCAAAATAGTTTGTCCATTTCTATCTTGGTGTGGATAGCACTGTGCTAATCCTATGCCTAAAAACTTTAATATAAATGCAGATATTTGAGGTGAGCAAAATTAGAGTGTCGCTGGTGTTGAGGGTGCTCTCTACAGGAGCTGCCTTCCACCTAAACTTGGGACCTACCCAGAGATCTCTACTTCTTTTTTGCATAATTTATGCGTCACTCTATGCCTGCAGTGGAATTGTATTGACTTATACTGGGTGCTCCCTTATGTCTGGACAAAGCTA
This sequence comes from Lissotriton helveticus, assembly GCF_964261635.1. NCBI lineage: Eukaryota > Metazoa > Chordata > Amphibia > Caudata > Salamandridae > Lissotriton > Lissotriton helveticus. Next base: position 1,996,984,924 of record NC_136067.1, read on the forward strand.
AACCTCTCTGAAGAGCTGTAATGACAGTAAAAACCTGTGTCAGGGGTTGCATTTATTCATTTTAGGTTAGTTTGGAAGGTATTTTACCAATCCAAAGTTGTAATATTGTGCCTGGAGTGGAAAATGGCTTTCGTCCTTTTACAGTTTGCAGTGGATAGCACTGTGCTAATCCTATGCTTAAAGACTTTGCTGTACAAATGGCAAAATACTTTGTCCATTTCTATCTTCGCGTGGATAGCACAGTGCTAATCCTATGCTTAAAAACTTTGATAGAAAAGCAGACATTTGAGGTGAACAAATTTAGAGTGTCGCTGGGGTTGAGGGCACTCAATATAGGAGTTGCCTTCCACCTAAACTTGGGAACTACTTAGAGTTCTCTCCTTCTTTTTTGGATAACTTATGCGTCACGCTATGCCTGCAAGGGAATTGGTTTGACTTATACTGGGTGCTCCCTTGTGTCTGGACAAAGCTAAACCTCTCTGAAGAGCTGTAATAACAGTGAAACACGTGTCAGGGGTTGCTTTTATTCATTTCAGGTTGGCTTGGATGGTATTTTACTAATCCAAAGCTGTAATATTGTGCCTGGAGTGGTAAATGGATTTTGTCATTTTACAGCTTGGCGTGGGTAGCACTGTGCTAGTCCTATGCTTAAAGACTTTGCTGTACCAATGGCAAAATACTTTGTCCATTTCTATCTCAGCGTGAATAGCACTGTGCTAATCCTATTCTTAAAAACTTTGATAGAAAAGCATACATTTGAGGTGAGCAAATTTATAGTGTCGCCGGTGTTGAGGGTGCTCTATACAGGAGCTGCCTTCCACCAAAACTTGGGAACTACCCAGAGTTATCTCCTTTTTTGCATAATTTATGTGTCACATAATGCCTGCAAGGGAATTGTTTTGACTTATACTGAGTGCTCCCTTGTGTCTGGACAAAGCTAAACCTCTCTGAAGAGCTGTAATGACAGCAAAACACGTGGCAGGGGTTGCTTTTATTCATTTCGGATTGGCTTGGATAGTACTTTACCAATCCAAAGCTGTAATATTGTGCCAGGAGTAGTAAACGGCTATTGTCATTGTATAGCTCAGAGTGGATAGCACTCTGCTAATCCTATGCTTAAAGACTTTGCCGTACTAATGGCAAAATACTTTGTCCATTTCTATCTCGGTGTGGATAGCACGGTGCTAATCCTATGCTTAAAAACTTTGATAGAAAAGCAGACATTTGAGGTGAGCAAATTTACAGTGTCGCTGGTGTTGAGGGTGCTCTATACAGGAGCTGCCTTCCACCTAAACTTGGGAACTACCCAGAGTTCTCTCATTTTTTGCATAATTTATGCTTCACTAAATGCCTGCAAGGGAATTGTTTTGACTTATACTGAGTGCTCCCTTGTGTCTGGACAAAGCTAAACCTCTCTGAAGAGCTGTAATGACAGCAAAACACGTGGCAGGGGTTGCTTTTATTCATTTTGTATTGGCTTGGATAGTACTTTATCAATCCAAAGCTGTAATATTGTGCCTGGAGTAGTAAATGGCTATTGTCATTTTACAGCTCAGAGTGGATAGCACTCTGCTAATCCTATGCTTAAAGACTTTGCTGTACAAATGGCAAAAGAGTTTGTCCATTTCTATCTTGGTGTGGATAGCACTGTGCTAATCCTATTCTTAAAGACTTTGATAGAAAAGCAGACATTTGAGGTGAGCAAATTTAGAGAGTCGTTGGTGTTGAGTGTACTCTATACAGGAGCTGCCTTCCACCTAAACTTGGGACCTACCCAGAGTTCTCTACTTCTTTTTTACATATTTTATGTGTCACTCTATGCCTGCAATGGAATTGTATTGACTTATATGGGTGCTCCCTTGTGTCTGGACAAAGCTAAAACTCTCTAAAGAGCTGTAATGACAGCGAAACACGTGTCAGGGGTTGCTTTTATTCATTTTGGGTTGGCTTGGATAATATTTTACAAATCCAAAGTTGTAATATTGTGCCTGGAGAAATAAATGGCTTTTGTCATTTTACAGCTCGGAGTGGATAGCACTGTGCTAATCCTATGCTTAAAGACTTTGCTGTACAAATGGCAAAATAGTTTGTCCATTTCTATCTTGGTGTGGATAGCACTGTGCTAATCCTATGCCTAAAAACTTTAATATAAATGCAGATATTTGAGGTGAGCAAAATTAGAGTGTCGCTGGTGTTGAGGGTGCTCTCTACAGGAGCTGCCTTCCACCTAAACTTGAGAACTACCCAGAGTTCTCTCCTTCTTTTTTGCATTTTTTATGTGTCACTCTATGCCTGCAAGGGAAATGTTTTGACTTATACTGGGTGCTCCCTTGTGTCTGGACAAAGCTAAACCTCTCTGAAGAGCTGTAATGACAGCAAAACACGTGTCAGGGGTTGCTTTTATTCATTTCAGGTTGGCTTGGATGGTATTTTACTAATTCAGAGCTGTAATATTGTGCCTGGAGTGGTAAATGGCTTTCGTAATTTTACAGCTTGGAGTGGATGGCACTGTGCTAGTCCTATGCTTAAAGACTTTGCTGTACAAATGGCAAGATACTTTGTACATCTCGGCGTGGATAAAACTGTGCTAATCCTATGCTTACAAATTTTGATAGAAAATCAGACATTTGAGGTGAGCACATTTAAAGAGTCGATGGTGTTGAGGGTGCTTAATACAGGAGCTGCCTTCCACCTAAACTTGGGACCTACTCAGAGTTCTCTCCTTTTTTACATAATTTATGCTTCACTCTATGCCTGCAAGGGAATTGTTTTGACTTATACTGGGTGCTCCCTTGTGTCTGGACAAAGCTAAAGCTCTCTGAAGAGCTGTAATGACAGCAAAACACATGTCAGGAGTTGCTTTTATTCATTTCAGGTTGGTTTGGATGGTATTTTACCAATCCAAATCTGTAATATTGTGACAGGAGTGGTAAATGGCTTTTGTCATTTTACAGCTCGGCGTGGACTGCACTGTGCTAATCCTATGCTTAAAGACTTTGCTGTACAAATGGCAAAAGGCTTCGTCCATTTCTATCTCAGCGTGGGTAGCACTGTGCTAATCCTATGCCTAAATACTTTGATAGAAAAGCAGATATTTGAGGTGAGCAAATTTAGAGTGTCACTGGGGTTGAGAGTGCTCTATACAGGAGCTGCCTTCCACCTAAACTTGGGAACTACCCAGAGTTCTCTGCTTTTTTGCATAATTTATGCTTCACTCTATGCCTGCAAGAGAATTTTTTGACTTATACTGGGTGATCCGTTGTGTCTGGACAAAGCTAAACCTCTCTGAAGAGCTGTAATAACAGTGAAACACGTGTCAGGGGTTGCTTTTATTCATTTCAGATTGGCTTGGATGGTATTTTACCAATCCAAAGCTGTAATATTATGCCTGGAGTGGTAAATTGCTTTTGTCATTTTACAGCTCGGCCTGGATAGCACTGTGCTAATCATATGCTTAAAGACTTTGCTGTACAAATGGCAAAATACTTTGTCCATTTCTATCTTGGCATGGATAGCACAGTGCTAATCCTATGCTTTAAAAGTTTGATAGAAAAGCAGACATTTGAGGTGAGCTAATTTACAGTGTCGCTGGTGTTGAGGGTGCTCTAAATAGGAGCTGCCTTCCACCTAAACTTGGGAACTACCCAGAGTTCTCTCATTTTTTGCATAATGTATGCTTAACTAAATGCCTGCAAGGGAATGGTTTTGACTTATAATGAGTGCTCCCTTGTGTCCGGACAAAGCTAAACCTCTCTGAAGAGCTGTAATGACAGCAACACACGTGTCAGGGGTTGCTTTTATTCATTTCGGGTTGGCTTGGATAGTATTTTACCAATCCAAAGCTGTAATATTGTGCCTGGAGTAGTAAATGGCTATTGTCATTTTACAGCTCGGAGTGGATAGCACTCTGCTAATCCTATGCTTAAAGACTATGCTGTACAAATGGCAAAATACTTTGTCCATTTCTATCTCAGCATGGATAGCACTGTGCTAAACCTATGCTTAAAAACTTTGATGGAAAAGCAGACATTTGAGGTGAGCAAATTTAGAATGTCGCTGGTGTTGAGGGTGCTCTATACAGGACCTGCCTTCCAACTAAACTTGGGAACTACCCAGGGTTCTCTACTTCTTTTTTGCATATTTTATGCGTCATTCTATGCCTGCAAGGGAATTGTTTTGAATTTTAAAGAGTGCTCCCTTGTGTCTGGACAAAGCTTAACCTCTCTGAAGAGCTGTAATGACAGCGAAACACGTGTCAGGGGTTGCTTTTATTCATTTCAGGTTGGCTTGGATGGTATTTTACCAATCCAAAGCTGTAATATTTACCTGGAGTGGTAAATGGCTTTTGTCATTTTACAGCTCTGCGTGGATAGCACTGTGCTAATCCTAAGCTTAAAGACTTTGCTGTACAAATGGCAAAAGAGTTTGTCCATTTCTATCTTGGTGTGGATAGCACTGTGCTAATCCTATGCTTAAAAACTTTGATAGAAAAGCAGACATTTGAGGTGAGCAAATTTAGAGAGTCTCTGGTGTTGAGTGTGCTCTATACAGGAGCTGCCTTCCACCTAAACTTGGGAACTACCCAGAGTTCTCTCATTTTTTGCATAATTTATGTGTCACTCTATGCCTGCAATGGAATTGTATTGACTTATATGGGTGCTCCCTTGTGTCTGGACAAAGCTAAAACTCTCTGAAGAGCTGTAATGACAGTGAAACACGTGTCAGGGGTTGCTTTTATTCATTTTGGGTTGGCTTGGATAATATTTTACCAATCCAAAGTTGTAATATTGTGCCTGGAGAAATAAATGGCTTTTGTCATTTTACAGCTCGGAGTGGATAGCACTGTGCTAATCCTATGCTTAAAGACTTTGCTGTACAAATGGCAAAATAGTTTGTCCATTTCTATCTTGGTGTGGATAGCACTGTGCTAATCCTATGCCTAAAAACTTTAATATAAATGCAGATATTTGAGGTGAGCAAAATTAGAGTGTCGCTGGTGTTGAGGGTGCTCTCTACAGGAGCTGCCTTCCACCTAAACTTGAGAACTACCCAGAGTTCTCTCCTTCTTTTTTGCATTTTTTATGTGTCACTCTATGCCTGCAAGGGAAATGTTTTGACTTATACTGGGTGCTCCCTTGTGTCTGGACAAAGCTAAACCTCTCTGAAGAGCTGTAATGACAGCAAAACACGTGTCAGGGGTTGCTTTTATTCATTTCAGGTTGGCTTGGATGGTATTTTACTAATTCAGAGCTGTAATATTGTGCCTGGAGTGGTAAATGGCTTTCGTAATTTTACAGCTTGGAGTGGATGGCACTGTGCTAGTCCTATGCTTAAAGACTTTGCTGTACAAATGGCAAGATACTTTGTACATCTCGGCGTGGATAAAACTGTGCTAATCCTATGCTTACAAATTTTGATAGAAAATCAGACATTTGAGGTGAGCACATTTAAAGAGTCGATGGTGTTGAGGGTGCTTAATACAGGAGCTGCCTTCCACCTAAACTTGGGACCTACTCAGAGTTCTCTCCTTTTTTACATAATTTATGCTTCACTCTATGCCTGCAAGGGAATTGTTTTGACTTATACTGGGTGCTCCCTTGTGTTTGGACAAAGCTAAAGCTCTCTGAAGAGCTGTAATGACAGCAAAACACATGTCAGGAGTTGCTTTTATTCATTTCAGGTTGGCTTGGATGGTATTTTACCAATCCAAATCTGTAATATTGTGACAGGAGTGGTAAATGGCTTTTGTCATTTTACAGCTCGGCGTGGACTGCACTGTGCTAATCCTATGCTTAAAGACTTTGCTGTACAAATGGCAAAAGGCATCGTCCATTTCTATCTCAGCGTGGGTAGCACTGTGCTAATCCTATGCCTAAATACTTTGATAGAAAAGCAGATATTTGAGGTGAGCAAATTTAGAGTGTCACTGGGGTTGAGAGTGCTCTATACAGGAGCTGCCTTCCACCTAAACTTGGGAACTACCCAGAGTTCTCTCCTTTTTTGCATAATTTATGCTTCACTCTATGCCTGCAAGAGAATTTTTTGACTTATACTGGGTGCTCCGTTGTGTCTGGACAAAGCTAAACCTCTCTGAAGAGCTGTAATAACAGTGAAACACGTGTCAGGGGTTGCTTTTATTCATTTCAGATTGGCTTGGATGGTATTTTACCAATCCAAAGCTGTAATATTATGCCTGGAGTGGTAAATTGCTTTTGTCATTTTACAGCTCGGCCTGGATAGCACTGTGCTAATCATATGCTTAAAGACTTTGCTGTACAAATGGCAAAATACTTTGTCCATTTCTATCTCAGCATGGATAGCACTGTGCTAAACCTATGCTTAAAAACTTTGATGGAAAAGCAGACATTTGAGGTGAGCAAATTTAGAATGTCGCTGGTGTTGAGGGTGCTCTATACAGGACCTGCCTTCCAACTAAACTTGGGAACTACCCAGGGTTCTCTACTTCTTTTTTGCATATTTTATGCGTCATTCTATGCCTGCAAGGGAATTGTTTTGAATTTTAAAGAGTGCTCCCTTGTGTCTGGACAAAGCTTAACCTCTCTGAAGAGCTGTAATGACAGCGAAACACGTGTCAGGGGTTGCTTTTATTCATTTCAGGTTGGCTTGGATGGTATTTTACCAATCCAAAGCTGTAATATTTACCTGTAGTGGTAAATGGCTTTTGTCATTTTACAGCTCTGCGTGGATAGCACTGTGCTAATCCTAAGCTTAAAGACTTTGCTGTACAAATGGCAAAAGAGTTTGTCCATTTCTATCTTGGTGTGGATAGCACTGTGCTAATCCTATGCTTAAAAACTTTGATAGAAAAGCAGACATTTGAGGTGAGCAAATTTAGAGAGTCTCTGGTGTTGAGTGTGCTCTATACAGGAGCTGCCTTCCACCTAAACTTGGGAACTACCCAGAGTTCTCTCATTTTTTGCATAATTTATACTTCACTCAATGCCTGCAAGGGAATTGTTTTGACTTATACTGGGTGCTCCCTTATGTCTGGACGAAGCTAAACCTCTCTGAAGAGCTGTAATGACAGCGAAACACGTGTCAGGGGTTGCTTTTATACATTTCGGGTTGGCTTGGATAGTATTTTACCAATCCAAATCTGTAATATTGTGCCTGGAGTAGTAAATGTCTTTTGTCATTTTACAGCTCGGAGTGGATAGCACTGTGCTAATCCTATGCTTAAAGACTTTGCTGTACAAATGGCAAAAGAGTTTGTCCATTTATATCTTGGTGTGGATAGCATTGTGCTAATCCTATGCTTAAAAACTTTGATATAAAAACAGATATTTGAGGTGAGCAAATTTAGAGTGTCGCTGGTGTTGAGGGTGCTTTATACAGGAGCTGCCTTCCACCTAAACATTGGAACTACCTAGAGTTCTCTCCTTCTATTTTGCATAGTTTATGTGTCACTCTATGCCTGCAAGGGAATTGTTTTGACCTATACTGGGTGCTCCCTTGTGTCTGGACAAAGCTAAACCTCTCTGAAGAGCTGTAATGGCAGCAAAACACGTGTCAGGGGTTGCTTTTATTCATTTCGGGTTGGCTTGGATGGTATGTTACCAATCCAAAGCTGTAATATTGTGCCTGGAGTGGTAAATGGCTTTTGTCATTTTACAGCTCGGCGTAGATAGCACTGTGCTAATCCTATGCTTAAAAATGCTGCTGTACAAATGGCAATAGACTGTGTCCATTTCTATCTCTGCATGGATAGCACTGTGCTAATCCTATGCTTAAAAACTTTGATTGAAATGCAGACATTTGCGGTGAGCAAATTTAGAGTGTCACTGGTGTTGAGTGTACTCAATACAGGAGCTGCCTTCCACCTAAACTTGGGAACTACCCAAAGTTCTCTCCTTCTTTTTTGCATAATTTATGCTTCACTCTATGCCTGCAAGGGAAATTGTTTTGACTTATACTGGGTGCTCCCTTGTGTCTTGACAAAGCTAAACCTCTCTGAAGAGCTGTAATGACAGCGAAACATGTGTCAGGGGTTGGTTTTGTTCATTTCAGGTTGGCTTGGATGGTATTTTACTAATCCAAAGCTGTAATATTGTGCCTGGAGTGGTAAATGATTTTTATCATTTTACAGCTCGGCGTGGATAGCACTGTGCTAATCCTATGCTTAAAAACTTTGATAGAAAAGCAGACATTTGAGGTGAGCAAATTTAGAGTGTCGCTGGTGTTGAGGATGTTCTATACAGGAGCTGCCTTCCACCTAAACTTGGGACCTACCCAGAGTTCTCTCCTTCTTATTTGCATAATTTATGCATCTTTGTATGCCTGCAAAGGAATTGTTTTGACTTATACTGGGTGCTCTCTTGTGTCTGGACAAAGCTAAACCTCTCTGAAGAGCTGTGTCAGGGGTTGCTTTTATTAATTTCAGGTTGGCTTGTATGGTATTTTACTTATCCGAAGCTGTAATATTGTGTCTGGAGTGGTAAATGGATTTTGTCTTTTGACAGCTCGGCGTGGATAGCACTGTGCTAATCCTATGCTTAAAGACTTTGCTGTGCAAATGACAAAAGACTTTGTCCATTTCTATCCCGGCGTGGATAGCACTGTGCTAATCCTATGCTTAAAAACTTTGAGAGAAAAGCATACATTTGAGGTGAGCAAATTTAGAGTGTCGCTGGTGTTGAGGGTGCTCTATACAGGAGCTGCCTTCCACCTAAACTTGGGAACTACCCAGAGTTTTCTCCTTCTTTATTGCACAATTTATGCATCACTCTATGCCTGCAAGGGAATTGTTTTGACTTATACTGTGTGCTCCCTTGTGTCTGGACAAAGCTAAACCTCACTGAAGAGCTGTAATGACAGCTAAACACTTGTAAGGGGTTGCTTTTATTCATTTCAGGTTGGCTTGGATGGTATTTTACCAATCCAAAGCTGTAATATTGTGCTTATTGGAAGGAAATTCAAGTTACTGGTAAGTACAGTTAAATTTACTTTTCAGGAATAGTAGTGATGCAGCACTGAGGTCTCTCCATATAACAGGTGAGTAAATCAGATATCGTAGTTCGGCTGATTTTTGAGGAATTTATTAAAGTTCCAAAACTCCACACTTACAATAATTTCCAAGTTAAACAAGTCAATTTCAATTCAATTTCAAAAAGCTTTTATTCGATTTGTACATACAAATCATACAAGCATAATAAGATACATAATTAAGATTTTAAAATCACCATATGAACACAAATAAGAAAGGAGGTAGGAAAATGTGCAAAGGCTAGTGTGCAACAATTAAAAGGTAATCTTGCCTTTTTAGATCAACAGACTGTTACAGAAATGCAAGACATTCATAAATGAACAGACAGGAAATCTGTAGGTTTTACTTTATAGACATTTCCTGGCAGCTGTACATTTCAATTTAGATAAACATAGCATACTGTGGACATCAACAGGTAAAAATAATACCTTAGTTACAAAAATTAGTATAAAACTTGGAAACATATATATACAGACAGGAATGTAAAAGGTAATAGCAGCATAATACAATTCCTGGCAGCTGTATAACATAGGTACAGACAGGTAAGTGAAAGAGATATTATAGTACAATACTTTTCCTGGCAGCTGTACACTTCAAAATAAAAGTAGCCAGACAGAAGCAAATCTCCTCATTCTCCAGTGAGGATAAGAGTATCAGTGCGGTTTCTGTGGTACGAATATTATACTTTTTAAAAATCGGTTTAAGGTATTTTAACCTAAGAAAATGAAAAAATGTACAGAAAAGTAAAAAATGGCAACTACTCTGGCGGGAAGTACTGTCGCACGGGCAGGGTGTCTCTGATCTGGCTCTCGTGTTTGGAAATGCTACTAAATGGTGAACAATACCCAATCTGACACGTGTTAATACATACTGATGAGAGGGACGGGTCACGTACACAAGGTAGGGTTGGAGCCCCGAAGTTAAATTCAGGTCTTTATAAAATTTCACGGTAATTAGATTACCAGAAATTTTATCTCGCTCTGCCTTTTGAAAATTTAGAAACGTTGTCTTAATTTCTTTTTTTGAAATAGAAACAACCTCTTCTGGCTCACGGAACACATCAATATTAAAAAGAAGGAGATACCAGCGATGAATGTATCTCAACCACTGTATGCGTGAAGAATGGTGCAAACCTATACAGTCAAGAATAATATCTTGAGTGAATCGAGTCTCTGGCTTAGCCCAAATAGAGCGCCACAATAAAAGTGGCCGAACTGCTGCTAAGTCAGAAATAAACTCGACCCCGACCTCTTCGTGGATCAGTTGAACAGAGGCAGAAGGGGGAACACATAACAACCTCCTTAGGAACTTATTCTCCTCCTTCTGCAGTGATGTGCCCTCGCTGTGGCCCCATACACCTGCCCCATACAGTGCAGAAGAGACACAACAAACATTGTATATGTTCATCATGTCTAGAATGCTTCGTGAGCCAAGTTTAGAGGCAAATCGAAAAATACTGCTGGTGGACCGCAGCATTTTTAATCTAATGGAATCAAATTCGGAGGTCCAGGTCCCACTATTATTGAATGTAATACCCAGATAACAAAAGGATTTAACATGAGTCAGTTTTTCTTTATCCAGGAAAAAGGTATGCTTTAACTGCTTTGCTGCCTGACCGCATGACATAACATACGTCTTGGTTTTGTTCACTCGGAGCCTCCTAACTTGGATAAACTGCATAAAATTATCAATTAAGCGCTGGAGGCCAATCTGTGTTCGAGATAAAAGAACAGCGTCATCCGCATAAAGTAACAGCGGGACAGGTTTACCTCCAATCAGGGGAGCGTCTGCTGGGATGTCAACCAAAGAACGGTCGACATCATTGATAAAAAGGGAGAATAAAAGCGGGGCCAGAACACATCCCTGGCGTATGCCCCGTGACACTTTAAAAAACGGGGTGCATTCGCCTAGGGTGCCATAGCGGACCTTACAGGAGAGTTTTTCATAAAGTCTGGCTAAGAAATGGACGATTTCCCTCGGTGCCCCTGCATCAAGCAAAACCTCCCAAAGAATAGCGTGGTTAACCAAATCAAAAGCGCTACTCAAATCAGCAAAACATAAAAAGAGGTTGCCATTTTTAGCCACAGTATATTTATTAATTAAAAGGTCCAAATTTACACATTGATCCAATGTGCCCAAACCTTTCCGGAAGCCGTATTGGACTCTAGTTAAAATATTCGAATCAGTTGCCCAATTTTCTAGCCTTTTGAGCAAAATCCTACTCATTACCTTTACAGAGGCGTCCAACAAGGAAATTGGCCGATAATTGGAGGCCTCTGATTTATTACCTTTCTTATGTAAGGGGATAATAACTGATTGACCCCAGGTAGAAGGGAAATTAGTTTCTGCCGCACAATTAAATATCCTCGCCAGGATGGGAGCCCACAGATCTGGTTCATCTTTGTATAAATCCAGCGGGACCCCATCAGGGCCGGGGGCCTTGCCTCCTTTGCTAATAGAAATTCCTTCATGGCTTTCCTCTAGTGTTATTCCCAATGGGAGGGGTAGCCAAGGGGTAGACTCAGGAGACAGTGACTCAAGGAATAACCCTTCCGGATTAAAAATTTGAGAAAAGTGACTGACCCAATCGCTGCATGCCACATATGATGTTAGTTCTGGAACATCTTCTTTATTGAGAAAAGGACTGTTAATTGTTTCCCAATAAAGTTTGCAGTTTTTGGTCTCCGCTGCTTCTTTCAATTTGTCCCACGCCTCAGTCTGTAATACCCTTTTCCTATTATTAATTGCTATTTTATATCTAGCCCTGAGGTATTGTATATCCTCCTTATCACGTGGTTTGGTACCTAGAGCGTTCTTGAGTTCACGGAGGGCGGCTATACAGGTCTTATCAAACCACCCCTGCTTCGGACCACTGTTGGATGACGGGGTCTTAGTAAAAATACCATCAATAATACTATTCATGGAGACAAAGTGGACTAATAAGCAACCTGGGTCACAGTCATTATCTAGACAGGAACTAATTTGGTTCTTACAGCTAGTAAGAACCTCCTTCTGCTTTGCCTTAGAATTAATTCCAGTCCATTTAATCCTTAGACCCTTCGGTCTTAAAGGTACTAGGTCAGTAGAGCATTTTTCACCTGAAACTGTCGGGGTACCATGCCCTAGGAGGGTAACACGAATGCTGTTATGGTCGCTGAGACTTTCTTCATTTACATACAAATCGGTAAAGTCTCCACTGCTGGACAAAAGAATATGATCTATAAAAGATCCTGCGTCTCTCCCTATAAATGTAGGGCAAGTTATTGCCTGGTTATTTATGTTACAATTTAACAGGGTCAAGTCAAGTGTGACTAGCATGTTATTTAGTGTAGAACCATAACTGCAGTGTTGGAAGTGAGGAAAATCCTCCCGCACGCCCGGACCCCCCCACTGACTACTCATAGCCACTCCGAAGCCACAAATATTCCCATTAGACAAGAGGCAGGGCTGCAAATTAAAATCCCCTGCCCAAACAACCTCAGCCTTTCTTTTCGAAATGCCCAAGGCCTTGGCAATTTCCTTTTCTAAAGGCGGTAAAATATCTCCTCTGGTAGCATCAAAAATGTTGTTGTAGAAATTTACAACAACTAGATCAATACTCTTCCTACACTCCACCCTTATAACTTGACTATGGGTCCCAACTGTCGTACTACTTTTGACTGTACAATCACACAGCTTGGTGGACAGAAGCATCAACAGGCCCCCCTTGGCCCTGCCCGAGCTAGATTTAGTGGCTTTAAGGCAGTAAGATGCGTACCCTTCGATATTAATATGATCCAGACACCACGTTTCCTGCAGAAGGATTAGGTCCAATCCCTCCCCAATAAATCTGGTCCAGAAGGGTGAACCTATTTTACTGGCAAGGCCAGCAATGTTCCAGGAAATAAGGGAGAGTCCTGCTGGCTTACCAGTGTCGCCAACAATAGTCGACTCTGGCTGGATTACACGTGGTGGAATAGAACCATCTTCCTGGAGGTTGGTATCTAGGCCTAATCTGGGGGTAACGATAGGTGTACATGCATCAAGGCTATCCCTATTTAACATATGCGAAAGGGGTATTAGCGATGGCACTATTGGGAATTCAGGAGGTGTAGGGAAAGGTATGGCTGGAAGAACACTCTCCATATCTATTTTAGACGTAGAGATGCTTGAGTCTGAAGCTTTGATAAAGCTGAGTCAATCTACCTCGTCTAACACAGCATATCTGTTAGGATGGGCGAATTGTGAGTACAAGGGATCAAGAGAAGGAGGCATGTCCTGCCATAATTGTTGCCGCTGGGGTTTAACTGGTTGTAGGGGCTGAAAAGGTTGCTGCCACTGGTGAGCAAACTGATATGAAGGTGGTGGATAATGGGGAGGTTGTTGCCACTGAGGACTAACATGGTGTGGGGGAAAAGATAAGGGGTGTGATGGCTGCTGCTGAAAATTAGCATAATGTGGAAAAAAAAAAGAAAGGTGTGGTGGTTGCTGCCAAGGTTTAGTGATATGTTGCGGGGGATACACAGATCCTCTGTTACTAGGAAGAGTAGAACGAGGAGGATTTGGTCTTGATGGCATGGGAAGAAAATAAGACAAAGGGAGTGGATTGATTTGAGTAGCAGGACCACTGTTGGGTGCATTACAAATGTAACTAGCTGCCCCTATATCCCTAAAATTAACTGTAATTACATCCCCTACTATTGTTTTCTTACTTCTGCCCACCCAGTCCCCTCTACGCACAGTAAGAATTTCACCATTCATATTATTAGGTAGAGGTTTATGTAAGTGGAGCCACTGAGCGCATTTATTTCTTAACTCAACAAAAGTTTCTTTTGCTCCCTCCTTCAGTGGGGGAACTGCTGTCAACACGACCACAAAAGGGGAGACTTCTGGTGGCAGGCTAATTGACTTAAAACGCGCCTGCTTTGGCTTAGAACCTTCAGTCTTATTTGTAGGGAGAGGTACTAAAGGGGTGCTAGACTTTCCTACGACATCTTTTACTTGAGGGGTGGTGGTTTTGTTTCCAACAACAGAGTGTTGATGAGTCGGAATAGAACCCACCACCTTCGGAGTGGGTAAAACTGTGGATTGGACAGAGTTATTCCCTGTTTGGGACAGATGAGATAAAGCTGGATTCCCGGGGACTATAGTTACTTGTGCGTTATTTGATACATCTTTAGGAAGCTGGACACAGGATGCGCATTTAGGAGCTGCTTCTGTGATCCCTTGTGGCTGAACAGGCCCTGGCCCGTTCGTCTTATTGGGCCATTTCGAGTGCACTAAAGACGTGAGCCTGTCAAGTTTGGAAATTAAAGGCTTAATTTGTGCTGCTATTGTGGCCTCAAGGTCCAATTTAAGATCTATTACCATATTTTGCACCCAGCAGGGTATACCTGGTGCCAGTTGCGGGGTGGGTGATATCAGGTTATGGTTCCTAACTGCAACTTTTGGTTTTTCCTTGTTCTTACTCTTGGACGTAACTTTTGGAGGAATAATAACCCTTCCCCCAGAATCTATTAGTACAGGAGCTGTTTCCACATCAATTAGCCCATCCAGACTCGGCTCCGCTTTGCCAGGTGACTGACAGGCTTCTAGGTCTGGGGTGGCCTCCAGATCGACAAAAGACGGATCCGAGTCTGATAGGGCGACCGATAAATCAACAGCATTCGGTACAGTTAGTGCGCTAGTAATAGGCAGGGTTAAGGGTAAAGAACAATTATTCAGTAACTGCTGGGCGGGTGATTTAGCATTTGCAAGAGAACCCAAAGACGAGCGCTTTGCGTTCGCAAGATCCAAGGAGACTCTTTTTTCCAATAAAACAATGCTTTTGTCAATAGTCTCATTCACCCGTGAAATAAAAAGATCTATGGGTCCAGTCACCTGTGCTACTGCCGTAGCTTTTTTTGTACAACTTCTAGTTCTGTTGCGCATGGCCGACATCTGTAGCGCAAGGACAATAGAAGTTGGTGATATAGCTGGAAGGCGGCCGCCGGTGTTTCAAGACAAAAATAAAAGACACAG
Source organism: Lissotriton helveticus (assembly GCF_964261635.1). Lineage (NCBI taxonomy): Eukaryota > Metazoa > Chordata > Amphibia > Caudata > Salamandridae > Lissotriton > Lissotriton helveticus. The sequence continues at coordinate 1,996,999,928 of NC_136067.1, forward strand.
TTCCGCCTACCTTAGCTATTATTTGGGGGCAATAAGACAGGGGTTCAGGGCCAGGGCCGTCCTCTGCCGTCCTTGAACGGCCTTAAACGGCCCGCTCTTTGCCCGGTCTTCGCCCCGGCCGTTGCCCCGCGCGCGTCCCGCGTACGCGTTGCTATAACTGCTTATCAAAGAGTGAGGGAGGTGGAGGGGGGCGGGAAGAGGACCAGCTGCGGCCGATCAGCACCGCTGAGCACGCTGGTCCTCGCAGTCCCGCCTCTGTTCCTGGGGTCAGCTGCAAAGTCCCTCGGTGCGCGTTGGTGCCCTGGGGCACGAGTAGAAGCCCAGGAGTTGGCTCTTAGCAAAGTCTCAAGCCTCCGAGCGGCTCCCGCGAAGCGGGGGCCGCGAGGCGTGGCAAAGTGGCCGGACAGGCGAACAGAAAAGCTGGCGATGTACTCACAACAAGGTCCGTGTTGAGTCCCAGGGAGGACTCTCTCCGTGCTGGTTTTACTGGAGGAGGGGGCGGGAAGAGGACCAGCTGCGGCCGATCAGCGCCGCTGAGCACGCTGGTCCTCGCAGTCCCGCCTCTGTTCCTGGGGTCAGCTGCAAAGACCCTCGGTGCGCATTGGTGCCCTGGGGCACGAGTAGAAGCCCAGGAGTTAGCTCTTAGCAAAGTCTCAAGCCTCCGAGCGGCGCCCGCGAAGCGGGGGCCGCGAGGCGTGGCAAAGTGGCCGGACAGGCGAACAGAAAAGCTGGCGATGCACCCACAACAAGGTCAGTGTTGAGTCCCAGGGAGGACTCTCTCCGTGCTGGTTTTACTGGAGGAGGGGGCGGGAAGAGGACCAGCTGCGGCCGATCAGTGCCGCTGAGCACGCTGGTCCTCGCAGTCCCGCCTCTGTTCCTGGGGTCAGCTGCAAAGTCCCTCGGTGCGCGTTGGTGCCCTGGGGCACGAGTAGAAGCCCAGGAGTTGGCTCTTAGCAAAGTCTCAAGCCTCCGAGCGGCTCCCGCGAAGCGGGGGCCGCGAGGCATGGCAAAGTGGCCGGACAGGCGAACAGAAAAGCTGGCGATGCACCCACAACAAGGTCAGTGTTGAGTCCCAGGGAGGACTCTCTCCGTGCTGGTTTTACTGGAGGAGGGGGCGGGAAGAGGACCAGCTGCGGCCGATCAGCGACGCTGAGCACGCTGGTCCTCGCAGTCCCGCCTCTGTTCCTGAGGTCAGCTGCAAAGTCCCTCGGTGCGCGTTGGTGCCCTGGGGCACGAGTAGAAGCCCAGGAGTTGGCTCTTAGCAAAGTCTCAAGCCTCCGAGCGGCACCCACGAAGCGGGGGCCGCGAGGCGTGGCAAAGTGGCCGGACAGGCGAACAGAAAAGCTGGCGATGCACCCACAACAAGGTCAGTGTTGAGTCCCAGGGAGGACTCTCTCCGTGCTGGTTTTACTGGAGGAGGGGGCGGGAAGAGGACCAGCTGCGGCCGATCAGCGCCGCTGAGCACGCTGGTCCTCGCAGTCCCGCCTCTGTTCCTGGGGTCAGCTGCAAAGTCCCTCGGTGCGCGTTGGTGCCCTGGGGCACGAGTAGAAGCCCAGGAGTTGGCTCTTAGCAAAGTCTCAAGCCTCCGAGCGGCTCCCGCGAAGCGGGGGCCGCGAGGCGTGGCAAAGTGGCCGGACAGGCGAACAGAAAAGCTGGCGATGCACCCACAACAAGGTCAGTGTTGAGTTAAACAAGTCAATGTTAGCCTATGGAAGGAAATTCAAGTTACTGTAAGTATGATTAGAATTACTTTTCAGGATCAGTAGTGGGCTGAAAGATGCAGCACTGAGGTCTGTCCTGATAACAGGTGAGTAAATCGGAATTCGTAGTTCGGATGATTTTACAAGAATATTTGTACGTTTTAAAAATAAACTATTTTCTGGTGAAAACCATACAATAGATTCCTATGGAAGGAAGTGCAAGTTACGGGTAAGTACGCTTAGATTTACATTTCAGGGTCTCTACTGGGCTCAAAGATACAGCACTGACGTCTCTCGTGATAACGGGTGAGTAAATTGGAATTCACATTTCTGCTGATTTTAGAGGAATATTGTGCTCAATAGTGAAGGAAGGGGGCATGGCCTGAGGTTACATGTGCTAACACGCCCTGTGGCGCATTTTAGGTTGGGGAAATAAGTTGGGGGACTAAGTCCCCTTGCATGCTGGGGGTCCCCGGGGGACAACTAGCCCACCAGGAACCTCCAGTAGGCACCAGGGGACTGTGTTGCAGAGAGGTGCAAAAAGGGGAGTAGCCTCTTTACACGTCTCTGCAAGGCAGCGCCCTGGGGTGTTTGCAGTGGTGGAAATAATTCCCCTTGAATACTGGGGTCCCTGGGGGCCAACTAGCCCACCAGAAACCTCAAGAATGCGCCATGGGGCTGCGTTGCAGAGAGGTGTAAAAAGGGGCGTTGCCGCTTTACACGTCTCTGCAAGGCAGCCTCCTGGCGCACACTGGAGGTTTCTGGTGGGCTAGTTGGCCCCCAGGGCCCCCAGTATTCAAGGGGAATTATTTCCCCCTCTGCAAATGTGTTAGGGGCGCTTTTGCAGAGTAGTGCCTTAATTTTTGAGGGGGGGATCGGCAAGGTACGCGTACCATACGCGTATCCCCCGATTTAAAAAAAATATATATATATATATATATGGCCTGGCGGGTCCTTGTGGGACCCCCTGAGCAGGCCTAGGTGGTCAGGAACCTCCAGTATGCACCAGGGGGCTGCCTTGCAGAGATGTGTAAAAAGGGGCGTGGCCTCTTTACACGTCTCTGCAAGGCTGCCCCCTGGGGCGTTTGCAGAGGGGGGACTAATTCCCCTTTAATACTGGGGATCCCTGGGGGCCAACTAGCCTACTAGGAACCTCCAGTATGTGCCAGGGGGTTGCGTTACAAAGAGGTGTAAAAAGGGGCATGGCCTCTTTACACGTCTCTGCAAGGCAGCCACTGGCGCATACTAGAGGTTCCTGGTGGGCCAGGGGGTGCGTTTTCAGAGTGGTGCCTTAATTTTTTGGGGGGGATCGGCAGGGTACACGTACCATACTCGTATCCCGCGATTTAAAAAAATAATAATAATTTTTGGGGGGCCTTGGGGGTCCTTGTGGGACCCCCTAAGCAGGCCTAGGGGGTCAGGGTGTTTATACCCTGCCCCCTTTTCGCGTTTTTTCGTGTTTCTTTTTCTGTTTTCTTGTTCCTCGGTTCTACCGAGGCACAAGATGGCTGCCAACACTTCCTAGTTTGGAGTGTTGACAGACAGTTGACTTCCCTGAAAGTTTTGGGGGGATTCGTCAAGTGGGGGCTGAGAAAAAAGGGGGGCCCCAAAACGTGTTTTCCCGATGCAATTGTCCATAGGACAATTAGACACGGCTACAGCCCGAACGGCTGAACAGAATTCCCAAAAATGTTGCAAAAAGGAAGAGTCTGATTTGCAGATCGCCCTTTTGTTTAAGTGGTGTAAATCCCTCCAGTAGTTGTCAACATTCCATTCGGACGAAATCAGGAAGTGTTGTCCACCATTTTTTGTCCGAGGCAGAGGCCAAAAGTGGAAAGCGTGAAAAGGGTAGAGACTCCCTGACCCCCTAGGTGTGAAGGACCCCTGAAGGCCAAATGTATTTATTTTTAAAGTTGCGAGCTGCGGGCACATTGCGCTGTCCCCAAGACAGTCCAAAAGGATGTCTGGAGTACCGACTGGAAGTGCGGGGCTCCATTAACCTGCGCTGTGGCCAGGTGGGGTGGAGTTTTTCTCTCCTACAAATTAGCGAGGAGAATGAAGACCTATTAAATACCCAGGTGATAGTTTTCCTTTTTTTCACCTATTTATTGAGCAGTCGCGATCATGGTCCTAAAGAAAGCAGCAGGATACCTTATAGGATCCACTTTAGTCTGCAGAAACATTTTGACCGCATACAAGAATTAGTGGTTATTTGTTGAAGCCACTACTATCGCACGCATTTTATTGCTTTGGGAGTACTAAGGTGTATAATAAAGTTCTTTATCCTTTCTACTACCCAATTTTATCTGTCTATATCACAGTTCACTTTTTCACTTTTATTTGCACTGCTCTACAGTTGTCTGTTCATACCTAAGCACAGGATAGGATTCACTGAGCCCCACTTGTTAGACAAGTTGTTTTTTCTGGTTGTCTACAGTGGGTACATAAATCTTACCTTCCCGGTGTGAAGGAACCCAGATGATGAACAGGGCGGCAAGAATCGACAACTGATGGGTATTTTTCCACACTAGAAAGGTACCTATATGTAGATAGGGTCCCTACACCTAGTATTGGGTTTAGGTTCACTATTTTCTGTTGGGTTTCACATTTTTCAGATACATAGTTTGAGTCAGTTAGTTAGTGACCCACTGTTACTTTTTGTTGTTATACGCACCCTATAGCCGCCATTTTGTGTAGTTTGAAAAGAGAGTGATGAATAAAAGTGGAGAACGTGAAAAGGGGGCAGGGTAGAGTGTCCCTGACCCCCTAGGCCTTCTCAGGGGGTTCCTGAAGGACCCCGAAGAGCCCCAAAAACATATATTTTTTTAAAAGTCCGAGGTGCGTGCACGTTGCGCGCACCCAATAGCTGCCATTTTGTGTAGTTTCAAAAGAGAGTGACAAATAAAAGTGGAGAACGTGGTAAAGGAGGCAGGGTAGAGTCTCCCTGACACCCTAGGCCTTCTCAGGGGGTCCCTGAAGGACCCCTGAAGGCCCCCACATTTTTTTATTTTATTTAAAAAACCTGTGAGGTGCCCGCGGTGCACGCATGCCAGAATAAGAAACAAAAAAAATACATTCAAATAACAAGTTTGTGGCCTGTGAGGTAACTGGAAGCAAGATGGCAGAGTGAAGACGCCACGGAGAGGACTCTCCCGTACTGAACCCTCGAGCTCTCAGGCGACTGAAATGCCGAGTATGCTCCTGAAATAATTGTAACTACGGCTTGATATCTGATGTCTGGTCCCTGAGGAAAAACGATCTTCTGAGAGGTGCGGAGAAGGTGCCCCATTAAGCGCTACTAAATTCTATACGGCGTTATCAGCTACAAAGTTACAGGCGGGGCAATGCTACAAGCTATAAGATCATACGGCACCAATACGCTACCAATCATAATCACAATTGTCTTCGCAGGGCATTTGACTTTTTGAACGGAAACGTACTTGCTTTTTTTTTTTTTCTCACATTTTTATTGGCATCACAAGAAAATCACATTTCAAAGATAAAGCATTTTAACAAAAAAATCAAAAATAAAGAGGAGATTTATGATACATAGACTCATTGAAAAATTGATCAAAAAGGAGAGAAATCAGAAACTATTCAAGATCCTAAATAGGGAACAAGTTACCCCAGATTTTATCAACTTTCTTCAGAGAGCGAATCCCTCGAATTTTAGCAGTTGATAGTTCCATGTCATGTATTTCATTTACCAGTAGCCATCATTCGGTTACCACTGGTGGTTTATCAGAGATCCAAGCCCTGGCAATTATCAATCTTGCACAATAAATTAAAATAAACATTAAGTCCTTATAAGTAACAGAGTTAAATTGTGTTCCCAAAAGTAACATCTCGGCGGTAATTTTACCAAAATACAATTTATGCTGTTTCATCACTTTCTCTATTTCCTCCCATAGTGTTTGTAAAGCAGGGCATGAAAAAATTATATGTACAATATCTGCTGCTAATAGGTTGCATTTAGGGCATTTTGTGCGTTCAGGTAATACATTGTTCCCTGACGATTTAAAGAAGTGAAGCGGCGTATAATATAACTGGCATATGGTCTTATAGGATTGAAGTTTTAAGCTAGAAGAGTTAGTTAGTGAATTGCTGTTATGTAAAAAAGTTGTAATATTATTTGAGGAAATGGGCAATCCTAGAGTAGTAGTCCACTTCTGTGCTATTTTATCACAGTCATCAGGCTTAGATTGAATAAAACATTTGTACCCCATGGTAATTAGTTTGTTTATTGTTTCACCGTAAATGCAAGTACATATTTCTGAATCTGAGATTTCTCTTAGTTTCAATCTGTTCATTAAGAAATCTCGTATCTGTGTATATTTGAAGAGAGCATTTGTGGGTAGATTGTAAAGTATTCTTAAGGTATCGAATTTTAAAAAGCCAGAAGAACCGTATAAATCGGAGAGGTAGTTTATACCGTGGTTAGCCCAATTTCTAACTATCGGATCACTAAAAATCTCAGGTAAGCCCGGATTATACCATATTCTTAGCTTTGCGTGATAGAACGTGGTTTTATTAATAGCCATAATAGTATGCCATATACGTACTACATCCTTCGCGGTCTTAAAATTTACTCGCTTGAAGTAGTTCGGGTTGTTACTTCTAGCTAGAAATTGAACAGACTTTGTGCCTAACATAAGTTGATGGTAGAAATATGGATGGTAAAAAGAGAAAAGGCTGCGTATCCGACCCAAAAAAGAAGCGTAAAAGTAAAGTTTAAAGTCGGGGAAGTCAAGGCCGCCTTTGGTAGCTGTTAATTTGAGAGAAGACAGTGCTCTGCGATTTTTTTATAGCCCCAAATGTAGCTACCTAAAATGCCATCCAGTTTTAAAAAAAATAAGTTATTAACGTATAACGGGATGGACCTAAACAAATACAAAAATTTGGGCAGAATGTTCATTTTTATAAGGTTGATTCGTCCAATTAAGTTTAAAGGAACCTTGTGCCATTTTTTAAGAGTCCCTATTGTCTCTTTCAAAAGTATATAGTAATTTAGAGTCATAATTTCTTTTAAGTTAGATGTTATTTTGATACCCAAGTAGTTCGCAGTGTGGCATACCCCTAGAACTGGTGCCGCGAGCTTATAATTCACAACGATCTGTGTTTTGTTTAAGTTTAATTTGTACCCCGAAACCAAGCCAAATTCGTCAGCTTCTTTAATTATCCCAGCTATAGCTTTAGGTACATTGGTTGTATAAATAGCGAGGTCGTCTGCGTAAGCAGTAATTTTAAGGGAATTGTTGCAATGCGTAAATGGTATGATACATTCTTGGGTCTGTATTGAATTAATAAAAGGCTCCATTGCAAGAGCAAATAAGAGGGGCGACAGGGGGCAGCCTTGACGTGTGCCTCTTAGAACCGTAAAGCTATTGGAGGTTAAGTTAGCATAGCCTATTATTGCATTAGGTGAGTCATACAAGGCTTGAATCCTAGTGAGGAGCAGTTTCCCAAAGCCCATCCTCCTTAATAAAGCCCAGAGGTAGTCCCACCCCACTCAGTCGAAAGCTTTTTCTGCATCTAATAACACCATACCGAGTGCGGTGGAATTGGTGTTAGCAACGTCAAATGCCGTAATGGCGGTATTAACATGTGCAGTCGTGTCTCTGCCCATCACAAAGCCATGTTGATGTTGACTAACTAATTTAGGCATTAGCGGGGCTAATCTCATAGCTAGTAGTTTAGAGTAGACCTTGGCGGCAGCGTTTATCAAGGAGATGGGCCGGTAAGACCCACACTCCGCAGGTGGTTTATCTTTTTTTTAAAAAAAGATTATTTTAGTAGTTTTCCAAGAATTCGGGATTTTGCCTGTGTTTCCAATTTGGTTAATCACTGAGCCAAGAATAGGTAAAAGTTCCTCACCGCAAAATGTATACATTTTTTTATTGGGAGTGTATCATCTCCAGCAGATTTTCCCGATGGGAGTGAAGAAATAGCCATTTGTATTTCGGATAAAGAAAAATGTCTTTCAAGTGGTTCTAATAAGTCAAGATCCTTATCTCGTGGCCAATTCTTATTTAAGTATCTTTGCGGGGTCTCTGCTAAAGGGGTGGTTTCAGGTGTGTAGAGTTTGCTATAGTATAATACAAATTGTTGTAGTATTTGTTCTGGTTGATTGTAGCTAATCCCATCCGCCCCAGTAATGCTTTTTATTGTAGAGTTGGCCCGGTCTTCAGCAACCTTATAAGCAAGAATTTTGCCAACTCTATCACCACTTTCGTATTGAGACTGTTTGTATTTATGTAGTTTTAAGCTTATTTTTCCTCTTAGAAAAGTTTTAATTTTAGAGCGAAGGGTTGTTAATTTTAATTCTAGTGAAGTTTTATTTTTCGAGATTCTCCCCCATAAATTTTCTTGTATAAGTGCCTCGGCCAAGTGTTCTTCCAGTGCCCGTATTCTAGAGGTAATTTCCCAATTCTCATTTTGTCGTTCTTTGTTTTGTCTCATATTAAATTGTTGTGCAAACCCTCTTATACTCGGTTTGCATGCATCCCAAACATAAATGAGGTGTGCTGAGTTTAAGTTAAATTCTAAAAATTCTTTGATATGTTTCTTCAATTCTGAAATGAAAAAAGTATCTATTAACAAGTACCTTGGAAAAGAGAATAGCCTAGCAGCTGGTATAGATGAAAGTATATTAAACCGTAATATGATGGGGTTATGGTCCGAGGTAACTTTTGGGCAGATCTCCATCTGGCTACCCTCAAGTACCTGATCAGTCGTCCAGGCCATAAGTTCCTCCATACATCTTTTAGATTGTGAATGCGCGAAAGCTCTAGAATAGCTGCCCTAGTTTTACGCATAAGCTGAGATGAGTTCGTCTTGGTAGTGTCCTTTTTGTAGTTCATTACGCAGTTAAAGTCTCCCATCATTATTAATTCTCCTTCCCAATCTAAAAGTTCGATATTAAGCCGATCAAAACCCCCCGCATCATCAATATTAGATCCGTACAAGGCACATAGTACGTATTTTACATTCATTAAATTAAGTTGTGCTATTGCCCATCTACCGGCTTTATCAGCTGCAGTTCTAAGTACTTCTGTCTTCAAAGTTTTCTTCTTAAGTATAGCAACACCCCTTATTAGTGCATTCATAGATGATCAAGTAATCAGTTCATAACCCCCTAGTTCCATCAGCTTACGATCCTGAAATCGAATATGAGTCTCATTAAAAAGAGCAAAGTGAGAGTTATACATCTTTAATTCTTTGAAGACTAATTGTCTTTTAATTCTGTTGTTGAGACCAGAGACGTTCCATGCTAAGCATTTTATTTGATACATTTATTAAGTTTAATCCTCAATAAACAGTGCCTATTACATTTATTATTCAGATCTGTGCGTGTGAATGTTCTTGTGATGCCTTTTCCACCCTTATTGCCCCTACCCATGCCCCCCTGTTCCCACTCCCCTAAAGCTTCTCTCCCTGCTTTAGAGGCCCCTCCCCAAGTACCTACCCGAAAGCCTCCCTCTATCTTCTGCTGCCGTTGAAAGGGCAGCGGACCAGAGAGGTCTCCCCATGGTCTCCCCCTCCGTATTAAACTGATCTACAAAATCTCAACTAATCCCCAGCTCACAGAAATTTTAATTTTCGTAAATCAAAAATTATCGCTCATAGTTTTAAGGTTCTAATTTCCTGTAGATTTAGTTAGTTAGATTTAAGTATCCATTTTTGCCAAAAATTGCTCTGCGTCTTTGACGTCATTGAAAAAATAAGCGTGCCCTGCTTTTATAACTTTAAGACGTGCTGGTTCCTGGAGATATGCTGTAGCGCCCCTAGACTTAAAAGGATCTATCAATTTCCGCAGCACCCATCTTCTGTCCATAGTAGCCTTACTAAGGTCTGATTTAACAAAGAAAGTGTTCTATGGAGAGTTACCATGTTACAGGCAGAGAGAGCAGTGGGGGAAGGTTGAACATTATGTGAAATTGAAAGTGTTGAAATGTACAACCAATTAAAATGTTAGTTTGGTTTTGAATTCGTGTGGGAAGAAATTTCATTGGTTATGTACTGGAATATGTGTAAAAAATGAGAGGGAATCAGGGCCATTTGTGGTTGCAGTGTCTGAGGTACCTTTCAGAGATTCTGCTTACGAAAATCTGGTGTGTGATTGACACTGTTCTAAATCTTTAAAAGCATTTTTAAAGGTGAGTTAATAATTTGTAAGGGGATATATGTTCTGCATTTTAAGTTAACAATAAAAATGTGTTGTAATGTAGAACTTAGTCACTCTCCCTCTCTTTCAATCTCTGTCACTGTCTTCCTTTTCTCCACCACTGTTCTTTTTCCTTCCTTTCTTTTTCTATAAATTCTTCTGTTTCACTTACTCCTTTTTCCTTTTTCTTAATATGCTTTTTTCTCTCAGTCTCCTTTCTTTACCCTCATATCTCTTTCCTCACTGTCATTATCCCTTTCCTTTGCTCCTGTTTTCTAACTCCCTCTCTCTATCTGATTTATTTCCTTTTTTTCAGTCTCATTGTCTCTCTCTTTCTGTGCCCCTCACCCTTGCTCTCTTTATAGAACAATACTAGCAAGACCCCCTCCCCCCCTTTCAGTATAGTAATAATTTGACTGAATTGCAAGGATTTCTGTTATGTGCCTAATGTCATAGTGTGAGTCTCATGTTTGGATGTAATGCTGGGAAAAAAGTAATGCTGTAAATTGGAAATGTATTTTGAAAATGACTCAGGTTTCTGGACTGTATTGTAGTACTGTCTCTTAAAATCTTAAAGTGTAAATTAAAGAATTATATTTTCACCTTTTTCTATAATCTCCCCATCTCTCCTTTCTGAAATTTTCAATCTTTCCTTATATTTTCTTGAGAGTGCTATTTTTTTAAAAATATTTTCTTGTGTTCCCTCTGTTGTGGTTGTATTTACTGTCTCCTAATGTTCCACTTTCATTTTATACTCCCTCTTCTGCTTTCCTAATAATACTCTCAGTTTTATTAAACCTCCTGTTAGCAAGACCTGTTTAATATAGATAGATTGCTGTATACACAATGGGCAGATTTACAAGCATATTGGGTCTCTTTCTTCCTGTATTGTGTCTCATGTTTGGATGTATTGCTGGCAAAAAACTAATGTTGCATATTGGAAATGTATTTTGGAAATGAGTTAGGTTTCTGCATTGTAATGTAGTGCTCATTTACCTGTGTTCTGTGTCTTAAACGATTTACTGTGGTATATGTGTTTTGGTGAAATGTATGGTTTCAAAATTTTTGACTAGGATCACACTGAGTGTCTGTGTAATTTAAAGAAATATATTTGCACATTTTTCTATAATGTCATGAGTGTCTCCTTAAAGTTTGCATCTCTCTGCTTATAGGGTACTGTTTATTTTGATATTGTGTCTCATGTTTTGATTAAATGCTGGTATAGAAATAGTGCTGTAAATTGGAAAAGATGGTGCAGAGACAGGGTGAAATGGTTCAAACAAAGACACAGATAGTGCAAGCAGACACAGACATGGTACACACAGAGGATAGATGGTGTAGGGCTGCAGGCAGAGAGACAGATAGTGCAAGCAGATACAGATATGGTACAATCAGAGGATAGATGGTGCAGGACTGCAGGCAGAGGACAGATGGTGCAGTCATAGAAAAGATGTTTCAGAGAGAGGGTGAGATGGTTCAAGCAGAGACACAGATAGTGCAAGCAGACACATACATGGTACACACAGAGGATAGATGGTGCACGGATGGAGGCAGAGACACAGATAGTACAAGCAGACAAAGACATGGTATACACAGAGGATAGATGGTATAGGGCTGCAGGCAGAGGGACAGATAGTGCATGCAGATACAGATATCGTACACACAGAGGATAGATGGTGCAGGGCTGCAGGCAAAGACACATATAATGCAAGCAGACTCAGACATGGTACAATCAGAGGATAGATGATGTAGGGATGCAGGCAGAGGGACAGATGGTGCAGTCATAGAAAAGATGTTTCAGAGAGAGGGTGATATGGTTCAAGCAGAGACACAGATAGTGCAAGCAGACACAGACATGGTACACACAGAGGAGAGATGGTGCAGGGATGCAGGCAGAGGGACAGATAGTGCAAGCAGATACAGATATGGTACAATCAGAGGATAGAAGGTGCAGGGCTGCAGGCAGAGGACAGATGGTGCACGGCTGTAGGCAGAGACACAGATAGTGCAAGCAGACAAAGACATGGTACACACAGAGGATAGATGGTGTAGGGCTGCAGGCAGAGAGACAGATAGTGCAAGCAGATACAGATATGGTAAACACAGAGGATAGATGGTGTAGGGCTGCAGGCAGAGGGACAGATAGTGCAAGCAGACTCAGACATGGTACAATTAGAGGATAGATGGTGCAGGGCCGTAGGCAGAGGGACAGATGGTGCAGTCATAGAAACGATGTTTTAGAGTGAGGGTGAGATGGTTCAAGCAGAGACAGAGATGGTGCAAGCAGATACAGACTTGGTACACACAGTGGATAGACGGTGTAGGGCTGCAGCCAGAGACATAGATAATGCAAGCAGACTCAGACATGGTACAATTAGAGGATAGATGGTGCAGGACTGCAGGCAGAGGGACAGATGGTGCAAGTAGACACAGACATGGTACACACAGAGGATAGATGGTGTATGGCTGCTGGCAGAGGGACAGATAGTGCAAGCAGACACAGACATGGTACACACAGAGGATAGATGATGCAGGGCTGCAGGCAGAGGGACAGATAATGCAAGCAGACTCCGATTTGGTACAATCAGAGGATAGATGGTGCAGGGCTGTAGGCAGAGGGACAGATGGTACAGCCATAGAAAATATGTTGCAGAGAGAGGGTGAGATGGTTCAAGCAGAGACACAGATAATGCAAGCAGATACAGACATGGTACACACAGAGGATAGACGGTGTGCGGTTGTAGGCAGACACACATATAGTGCAAGCAGACACAGACATGGTACATACAGAGGATAGATGGTGTAGGGCTGCAGGCAGAGGGAGAGATGGTGCAAGCAGATACATATATGGTACACACAGAGGATAGATGGTGGAGGGCTGCAGGCAAAGACATAGATAGTGCAAGTAGACACAGGCATGGTAAAATCAGAGGATAGATGGTGCAGGGCTGCAGGCAGAGGTACAGATGGTGCAGTCACAGAAAATATGTTGCAGAGAGAGGGTGAGATGGTTCAAGCAGAGACACAGATAGTGCAAGCAGACACAGACATGGTACACACAGAGGATAAATGGTGCACGGCTGAAGGCAGAGACACAGATAGTGCAAACAGACACAGACATGGTAAACACAGAGGATAGATGGTGTAGGGCTGCAGGCAGAGGGACAGATAGTGCAAGCAGATACAGATATGGTACAATCAGAGGATAGATGGTGGAGGGCTGCAGGCAGACACACAGATGGTGCAAGTAGACACAGACATGGTACAATCAGAGGATAGATGGTGCAGGGCTGCAGGAAGAGGTACAGATGGTGCAGTCACAGAAAGTATGTTGCAGAGAAAGGGTGAGATGGTTCAAGCAGAGACACCGATAGTACAAGCAGACACAGTCATGGTACACACAGAGGATAGAATGGTCCAACAGAGAAGAAATGCTGGAAACAGTTTGAGAAATCTTACATGCAGAGGCTTATTGAGCACACAGGGGGGGAAATAGTGAAGACAGTGATGAAATGGTACATGCAGGGGGTGTGAGACTACAGGCAGAGAAGGAAAGGATTTAACATGGTAGTGCTATGTAATACCTACCAGCAGCCATATCTTAATAGGCATGTGCAGATGCAGATGAGAGGGTGCAGGCAGTGGGAAAGGGTTGGTGCAGACAAAAAATGAGATAATGAGGGCAGAGATTAAACTGGTACAATCAGAGGATAGATGGTGCAGGGCTGCAGGCAGAGAGACAGATGGTGCAGTCACAGAAAAGATGGTTCAGAGAGAGGTTGACATGGTTCAAGCAGAGACACATATAGTGCAAGCAGACACAGACATGGTGTGAGACTACAGGCAGTGAAGGGAAAGATTTAACATGGTAGCGCTGTGTAATACATACCTGCAGGCATATCATAATAGGACTCTGTAGATGCATATGAGAGGGTGCAGGCAGTGGGAGAGGGTTGGTGCAGACAGAAAATGAGATAATGCAGGCAGAGAGTAAACTGTTACAATTAGAGGATAGATGGTGTAGGGCTGCAGGCAGAGGGACAGAGGGTGCAGTAAGAGAAAATATGGTGCAGAGAGAGGGTGAAATAGTTGAAGCAGAGACAAAGAGGTGAATTAGATGTAGAAGGTCCTATGCAGTATGTTTTTCAGGCCTCTTAATTTTCAAATTGTGTTTATGCTGTGCAATTTAGATGCTTGGTGTGCTGTTGAAATGCAAAAGCAACTGTGTCTGTAACATGTAGTATTTATTTCAGTGAATTTCAATTGTACATTCTCAGTCACACCTTGACTTACTACACTGCTTTAAATTCACTTCATTGTCCTAAATCCTGAAACTACATTCCTAGAAAAATATTGTAAACTCTTGCAACACAACTGCAGTGTTGTAAACCCTGAAATAATATTCCCAGCAAGACTCCCTTTAATTGTAGTAATCATTTTACTGAATTGGAAGGGATAGTGTTATGTGCATAAGATCACAGTGTGAGTCTGTTTTCGTTTAAGATGAATGTGGCAGAATAATTTGCGTAGTTAGTGTGTTTAAAAATATGGGAATACATGTACTTATAAAATTGATAAAGGTCGTTTTTTATTATCTATTAGTGAAAATGATATAATTAAGTGTTTATATTTTTTTGCAAGGTGCAACAAAATTATCATATTGGTGCAATGGAACAGCATTAGGAGAACTTTGCTTTACATTTTGACATCTCAACCGAACTAACAGAGGAGTTAAATGGACCTTTGGCATAGGAAATTAATAAAGAAAATACAGATTTCTTTGATGAGACTTTGGATAGTGAATTACTGGAAGTGGTGGAAGATATTGTATTTGAAGATCAAATTGAGGAAAATCAAAATGAAATACCATATGAAGTTATTTGGAGGTCTTATTGGAATACGAAATGTTTCATGAATAAATTTATAATTTATAATGAAAAAAAATTTGAGTGAGTCTTTTTGTACTATTGTAATAATTTGGATCGTTGATGTGTTTAAAAAATATGGGAATGCATGTTCTGATGAATTGTGTTAGGGTTTAGGGTATGTAGTACTAGAAACTGCTATGCAGTATGTCTGTCAGGTCTTTTAATTTGCAAATAGTCTCCATGCTGTGAACTGAAGATCCTGGCTGTGTTGTAGAAATCAAACAAAGTAAAGGAGGCCCCCTTCTGTAACGGGTCTGGGACCAGGGGAAGTATTAAGAAAAGCCGCAAAAAGTCCCTACAAGAGCCCCAGAGGTGGTCTCAAATACACAAAGATGCCCAACAGTGACCTGTTTTTTACAACAATACCAATCTCACAATAATCAAAGACCTCCAAGTTTAAAAAAAACATAAAAATCTAAAAATCTATTATGGATATTTCAACTATTTATTTATGGCTCATAATTGCACATTGACATTATATAGAATGCATCTTATGATGGATAGTAAGCAGAGAGAGATGTTTATTTAAATTTGTACAAATATATATTTATTCAACGGTATTACAGTTTAATCACAATCGCAAAGACTGGAAAAATGCATACATTCATGAAAAATACATGTTATCTAAAAACATAATCATAAAAAACAATATACGGCAATAATTAAAATGTTCGTAGGAACAGGTGTCAATGCGGCGTTTCGGTTGAAATGTAAATTAAAAACCTTCTTCAGGACAGTTTCTGTGAGGAAACACACAATTACAATTTCAAATATATAATACAGTTTTTGTACACATAAACATTCTTGATTGCTATTACAAAATATTTTTATCTCTGCTGGCTACTATTAAGTCTACTACAAGCAAATTTGAGCTCTTGCCATTTATCACTAGACATATTGATTTAAAACTAATTGATTCTTTTTGGTAGGTCACATTATTGGTATTATCTAAAAAGTCGGTGTGGCTCCCTATATGGCAAACAGAAATTATCGCTCTGGCATTGTGTATTAATCTATCTACACACCTGCTCTACACATAAAGTGTGTACACTAATGTCTCATTCCCTGAGGTTTATTATTTCCTCGGAGTTAAATAGAGAAGACAGAAAAACCGTTCCCTCTTCCGGGTGGGACGGAATTCAGACTTTTATAATATGGATGGGTCTGGATGTTCTGATATCTGTACATAAACAATTTCAACATAAACAAAAGGTGCCTTTATTAATAATATTTAACCTTCTCGCTTGATCGTGTTTATATCTATTTAAGAAAAAAAATAAAGTACCTTCAAGTGATTATATTCAAGGTCACGCTATTGTAATAGGAGCCACCGATGTCCAGTTGTGTGTCTACTTGCGTATTTGCTAGAGAACAAACCGAATACATGGAGTTTACCCTGTTGTCTTACAGGATGTTATGTCTCAATAATCTATAACCAACTATTACTTTCACTTACCAAATTTCACTGTATGGCAAATCGCTGTAGTCGTAGCCCTTTTAATTGGCTTTTCTTGTCAATTGTACTAGTCTGGGGGTTGTCCTCCCACTATAAGATAAAAAAACGGTATTGAGGTAATAATATCTCCCATGATATTGTCACATATATGGGCATGTTTTTATTGACAAGACTATTATTGTATATTTTTAATGTTAAGCTCATGAATCCATCCAGTGGATTCAACAGAATATTTATATGCTTTATATATATCGTTTCTTGCTGATAGATATACTCACATATAGTTGTATTATGCCTGTCATGGTCGGGGGTTATATATATAGAGATATCTGGGGTAGCTTGTCTGGATTCATGGTCTATGGGCCAAATGGATGGTTATGTGTATATAGGTTATACACAGACCAAACCGCACTCTATGCTCAGTATTGATGATAGAGACCACACCGCTCATGAATTATTCATCATAGATTGTGTCACCATGGTACTTAAAAAAACTTGTTTTTATTCAATAAAGAGTTATATAGACAGACCAAAGGTACCAGCATGGGGGCCACCTGTGCTCCTAGCCTGGCCTGTCTATATGTATCAAATTTCGAAGAACAAAATATATACAACTCGATATCACCTTTCTATGAGAATATTTCTATGTGGTCCCGTTACGATGTTTTTTTCATATGGACCGGTCCAACAGATACTTTAATGGAGTTCATCGCCTGGCTAAATCTTGGTGACGACAATCTGAAATTCACTTCCCACACAGACAAACAAAGCTGTGAATTCCTCGACTTAATCATTAAACACACTGACGGTTACCTGAGTGTGGAGCTATTTATAAAACCTACCAACAGGAATACTATGCTCCATTACGACAGTAACCATCCCCCCTGCCAGGTTAATAACATTCCCTTTGGCCAGTTTCTGAGATTAAAGAGAAATTGCACAACACTTCATGATTTTGATAAACACGCAATAGCCTTCAAATCTAAATTCATCAAACGCGGTTACCCCAAACGGTTAGTGAGGCATGCTTATAAACGCGCAAAATATTATGATAGAGAAAGCCTACTTAAAACCAAAGAGAAAAAAGACGTCACTCCCCAGTCTATCATTTTTGTGACCAACTTCAATCAAATAAGCAATAAAATAAAAAATATAATAAATAGGAATTGGCATCTGATTAACGACAAATAACAGAAAAGACTACCTAAACCCACGTTCTCCATCAGGAGAAATCGCACGATTCGCAATAGCCTTGTACAGACATATAGGGAGGCGAGAATAAACAACCAGCCCTGTATAGATAATTCCCCATTACCAACTGGAACATTCCCCTGTTCCGGGTGTGGAAAACTGCAAGGATATAATCCGTGGCAATATCATTACCATAAAAGATGTAGTCATGAAACCTAGAAGTTTTATGAACTGCCGAAAAAAGAAATGTAATTTATCTTATTAATTGTCTGTGCAACCTCATTTATATCGGGGAAACCTCGAGAGAGGTCCGCATCCGGATAAAAGAACACACATCGGCCTTACAAACTGACAAAAGAGGCGCGCTCTTGACTGAACATTGGAGGATAGCGAAATATGACATGAAAGATCTGCGATGGTGCTGTTTAGAAATAGTAACCATTAACGCTAGAGGTGGTGATCTTAACCAAAAAAGGAAAAAACGTGAACAGTTCTATATGTCAAGATTTAATAGTGTCCGGACGGGCCTGAATAGTAGAGAAGACTGGGAACGTATAGTTTAGTATTACATATAATCTAGCACTGCGTGAAATCTAGAATATGTAATTTTTTCCTGTCTCCTACTTTATAAACAGTAATCTCTGAATTAAACCAGTAACCCATACCAACATGAAACTAATTGTGCAATACTTTCTTGCTAAATATCCAAGTAAATGGTAGATCCATCTGCCTCTATCTAAGATCAAGAGGCTTTTATAAATAATGTCAACGGATGACATTATTTCCATAGGACTCCTTAGGAAATCTCTGGGCAGCCACAACAGCTGCCTTCACACTCGATAATATTCGTGATAATGTTGAGTTTTATAAGATTCTAAAATACTATTGGCAATTTATTATGATCTTGACTCGCTAACATATGATCAATTATTTCGTAATATCGAGACTCACACTACAGTGTTCATTGCTGACGGAACAACGGCGTAAAATTATTTGTTTTGAAATATCCGATCACGTGACCTGAGGCGGCCCTATCAGAATGGCACTTCTAAACAACCAATGATCATCATTCCTACATATAAGGTACAATTTGGGGCTTTTCACGAACATAGAATATATACAGAACCCCCGAAACGCCGTCTTAATAGGAGCAGGGAGGCCGACTCTATGCGATGAGGTAAGGAGAGCTTTGATAACGGGTCTCGTTTTTCTGCCATGGGCTTGATAAAACTCGAAACGGACGTTGTTTTAATCTCAAGTCAGCGTCAAATTAATAATCAAGTTAGTTTTTGAACATAGCTTCGTACAACCGCTATGTGTTAATAACTAGATGAGCGAAATCACAGGCCAATGGTCGGATGAGTGCGGTTTGGTCTGTGTATAACCTATATACATATAACCATCCGGTTGGCCCATAGACTATAAATCCAGACAATCTACCCCAGATATCTCTACATATATAACCCCCGACCATGACAGGCATAATACAACTATATGTGAGTATATCTATCAGCAAGAAACAATATATATAAAGCATATAAATATTCTGTTGAATCCACTGGATGGATTCATGAGCTTAACATTAAAAATATACAATAATAGTCTTGTCAATAAAAACATGCCCATATATGTGACAATATCATGGGAGATATTATTACCTCAATACCGTTTTTTTTATCTTATAGTGGGAGGACAGCCCCCAGACTAGTACAATTGACAAGAAAAGCCAATTAAAAGGGCTACAACTACAGCGATTTGCCATACAGTGAAATTTGGTAAGTGAAAGTAGTAGTTGGTTATAGATTATTGAGACATAACATCCTCTAAGACAACAGGGTAAACTCCATGTATTCGGTTTGTTCTCTAGCAAATACGCAAGTAGACACACAACCGGACATCGGTGGCTCCTATTACAATAGCGTGACCCTGAATATAACCACTTGAAGGTACTTTATTTTTTTTCTTAAATAGATATAAACATGATCAAGCGAGAAGGTTAAATATTATTAATAAAGGCACCTTTTTGTTTATGTTGAAATTGTTTATGTACAGATATCAGAACATCCAGACCCATCCATATTATAAAAGTCTGAATTCCGTCCCACCCGGAACAGGGAACGGTTTTTCTGTCTTCTCTATTTAACTCCGAGGAAATAATAAACCTCAGGTAATGAGACATTAGTGTACACACTTTATGTGTAGAGCAAGTGTGTAGATAGATTAATACACAATGCCAGAGCGATAATTTCTGTTTGCCATCTAGGGACCCCCACCAACTTTTTAGATAATACCAATAATGTGACCTACCAAAAAGAAACAATTAGTGTTAAATCAATATGTCTAGTGATTAATTGCAAGAGTTCAAATTTGCTTGTAGTAGCCTTAATAGTAGCCAGCAGACATTAAAATATTAGTAATAACAATCAAGAATGTTTATTTGTACAAAAACTGTATTATATATATGAAATAGTAATTGTGTGTTTCCTCACAGAAACTGTCCTGAAGAAGGTTTTTAATTTACATTTCAACCGAAATGCCGCGTCGACACCTGTTCCTACGAACATTTTAATTATCGCCGTATATTGTTTTTTATGATTATGTTTTTAGATCACATGTATTTTTCATGAATGTATGCATTTTTCCAGTCTTTGCGATTGTGATTAAACTGTAATACCGTTGAATAAATATATATTTGTACAAATTTAAATAAACATCTCTCTCTGCTTACTATCCATCATAAGATGCATTCTATATAATGTCAATGTGTAATTATGAGTCATAAAGAAATAGTTGAAATATCCATAATAGATTTTTTGATTTTTATGTTTTTTTGAAACTTGGAGGTCTTTGATTATTGTGAGATTGGTATTGTTGTAAAAAACAGGTTACTGTTGGGCATCTTTGTGTATTTGAGACCACCTCTGTGGCTCTTGTAGGGACTTTTTGCACCTTTTCTGTGTTGTAGACATGCCATAGTACCTCTCTCTGTAGCATGTAGTAATCATTTCACTTCCTCGGTGTATGTGTTTTCAGACATGTGAATAAATGTACTCATAGAGTGAGTTAGACTTTAGGACATGCAGTGCTTTATACTCCTAGCCCTTGCATGATACCATACACTGCCGAAGCACAACTGTATTGCTCTAAAGTCAGAAATTTCAATCCCACCATGACTCTCTACACTGTCTAAACACTACTGCACTGTTCTGAAGCCTGAGACATCATTCTTAGCAAGTTACCCTACAATGTTAAAACACCACTGCACTGCCATAAACTCAAAAACAGCACTCACTGTATGATTTCCTCTGCTCAGACACTGTTGCTGTACCTTCATCTTACTTATGAAGTGAATCAGTGTTAACATCATTTAGTTGTTCTAATTGCTATGTAGTATGTTAGTAGTGGTCTATAACATGTTTTTTTCTTCACAATAGATTGTTATTATCTACAGAAAGAAAAACCAAGATGCCTACCAAGGATGCTAAAAGAAGAAAATATAAACAGGCTTACTTTTCCAAGACAACACAATTGCAAGATGTATCTAAACAACATTGTACAGAAAAAAAGAAGAATGCTCCTGGTGAGAAAACAAAGGATTTTATAAGGAAATTAACTGAAAGGAAAAAAAATGTGGATAATGTGGAAAAGATAAAGAAAACATATTTAAGAACAAAGAAAAGGGACTTAAAAAAGAAAAATGTTGCAAAAGTGTCTGGCGATCAAAATGGCTATAGTAATAGATACAAGAATCAGTTTGTTGAAATTCGTAAGAGAATGTTTTATAACAGAGTAGTATTAAATTTATTGAAAAGTGGAAAGACTTCTAAAAGGAAAACAGCTTTTTATAAGAAAAAAAAGAATAGAAGGTATTGTTGATCAGGCGTTTGAATTAAAAAATAAATTGTTTATTTTAGTAATCAATAGACTTCGTACACTAGACAAGGCAATTAATCTTTTGAAAGCAAAAAGTAAGTGGAAAAAAGTAATTAATATAACTCATTTTTGTAATGTTTTTTCTGGAGAATGGAAGCATAGTTCAAGTTCTGAGCCATTTTTTAATGAAGAGACTTACTTTTACACTAATGATTTGTTGCATGCAGTTGACACCAGTGGTCGAGCATATGAGGTGAAGGATGGTTGTCCGAATGAAAAAGAGAAAATTGTTCCAAGAAATGCAGAAGAGGTGTTAGCTGATGAAGTTTTAGGGAGACGTCCTAAGGCTCCAGTGTAATCTTGGAATTGTAGTAGTATTTGTAGTGTGCGACAGGATTCAATTGATTTTTACCGCAATTTCTTACGTAAGTATACTGAGAAAATTATTAAACAGAAGATTAAGATGTTGCAAGAATTAGACCCCTGCCAAGTAAGAGAAAAAACGGGTTTGCAAGGTCATTCTCTGGCTTGTCTTTCTAAAAAAGTATGCCAGAGTGTTTTTCACCATTTTAGGTTGTTAGCAATGCATCATACTGAAGTGAGGAAATTGCAATCAAAAAGTCCAGCACTTAAACTAAAACTGTGCTTTTTTACATGGATCTGTATTAGATGTAAAGAACATTTGTGAAGAAATTGTGGTTAGTTACTATTGTGAAAAAGAAGACAGTGCAGAAACTGATACAGTGATAGAAGGAAATGTGGACGAAAATGTACAAAATTTTAGTACTGAAAATTTTGACAAAGAAATTACAAGGTTTAAGGTCATTTCAGAAGAAAGGCCCAATTTTTCTTGTATTTGTTGTAGAAGAATTCATTATAAAAATCAGATCAGATTAGTTGATCTATATTTAAAAAGTGAAAAGGAGAATAATAATGAGTGGAAGGAATTTGCAACATATTTGTTGGTGGAGGATTGTTTTGATTTGGGTTCTGATCAACGTATTTCTAAATATTGTTACAATAATTTAAATGAAAACAAAATGCCAGCTCGAGCTGTACATAATAATCTTGAGTTGGTAAATATTCCTTCTAAACAGATGGATTTAAATATTTATAAGTCTATTCTGATTCAATGTGTGCATCCATTTCAGGCTATTGTTCGTATGGAGCCTAAGACAGGGAAATTGCCTCCTTCTGATTTACAGAGAGGATTAAAGGGAAGAGTTGTATATTTGCCTCTAGATTTAAAGAAAAATATTGAAACAATTGGTGTTGAAAATATGGAAGAGGAACCGCTAGCTATTCTAGTTAATGGTGTACCTACGAAGAGAAAGAAAATCTGGCAAGAATTAGTGGATGTTAGGAAAGTCAAAAAGGCAACCTTTTATTCGGTAAAAATCAATCAATACTACAAAAATGTGTATGCAGGAGAAGAGGAAACAACTATAGAAGAAGACAGTGATTTGTCAGCTGGACAAATTGAAAAAGTGGATGTGTCCAGAAGTGAACACATTTATGAACATAATAGTGTTCATCCACTGCATTCAAAAGAAGTAATGGGGAATCCTATTGAGTTATTCTAAATGAAAGAAGCAAAAGGAAGTCCTATTAGTGTAACGGAAGAAAGCTTTGGAAGCTTGTTGTTTTCCTCAGTTATTTCCAACAGGTCAAGGTGAACGATATGATGACCAACCTGTGCAGATACCAGCATCTGAATACCAGACATCAAGATTGTATGCAGAAGATCCAAGATTTCGACAATGTATTCCATATGTGTTTCATCTTCTGTTTGAGAGTGATCTGTCTGGACTTTCTTATGCAGTGAACCACATACTAAAGTGGAGTACATCTGCAGAATGTTTCGGCAAGGGCCTTTATGAATAAAGTCCAAGAGAAAGACACTGATTTGGAATCTCAGCTAATTAACCTCATGGCATGTCAGTGTGGTACTAATGAGTATTGGTACCGTTGTCATAGGGAATTGAAATGTATGCTAAGAAACTTGGGAACTCCTACATGGTTCCTTACTCTAAGATGTGCTGAGAATGCTTGGGATGATTTACTTCAATTTCTTCGAGAGGCAAAAGCAAACTTAGAAAATATAGAATACAAGACACCTGGAGAATTGTGCTCTCTGGATCCAGTTAATGTATGCAGGTATTTCAATCATAGATTTGAAGCTATGATGTATTTTATCACAAACAAAAAAAATCCTCCTCTTGAAGAGGTTCTGATTTCTTTTGGAGAAAGGAGTATCAAGCAAGAAGTGCTCCTCCCATACATATGCTGCTATGGATAAAAGATGTCCCCAAATTTGGAACAGATTCGGATGAGAGAGTGATGAGTTTTATTGAACAGTATTCTCATGTGCTGTTCCTAAAAACACAGAACAAAAGAATTTAAAACATCAAGTCTTGCGGTTTCAAACCCATCGTTGTGGAAAATAGTGTCATCGAAAGTAAAAATCAAAGGACAAGTTCTACACAAAATGTCGTTTTGGATTTCCACGACCAGTAACATCAAAAGGAAGAGTGAACAATTTTATGTCATCTTTGCGACATACTGTGACACGAAAATCACCAAAAAATACCTATAACTTAAGAAGAAATGAAGAGTCAAAGTATATAAATGACTATAACCCAGTCATTTTGTCCATGTGGAATGCAAACATGGATATTCAATATGTTGCAGACAACTCCATTACTGTGGCTCGATATGTAACTTCTTACATTACGAAATCTGAAAAGACAGAACTAAAGGAAATGTGGGAAGTCATTTCTCATGAAAAGAGCCTAAGCAAGAAATTGTACAGCTACAGTTTGAAGATGTTGTCTCATTGAGAAATCAGAGCATATGAATGTTCAGATCGCTTATCATCTGCAAGTCTATATGCCAAATCTAGAACAATTATTTGGGTGAGCCTAGGTCTTGCAAGAACACGAAACCAAGTTTTGAAATCTGTACAAGAAATTGAGTATTTAGCAGAGAGAGAACCAAACAGTACAGATATTTTGAAGACAAATATGTTGGATACATACTATCCAAATAGAAGTGATCATCTTGAGAACGTTTGTCTCTATGAAGTACTGCAAAGCTATACTAAACATTACAGAAGATATCAATAAAGGAGTATATGCTGTGATAGGATCTGAAGGATGTCTGGTGAAACAAAGAAAAGGACATTTGATTAATCATCGAAAACTGAATTGCGAAACTTCTGACAAAAGGGAATTTTACTATTTAGCTCTTTTGCAACTTTTTAAGCCATGGCGTACAGAAGAGGAACTACTTGGAGATTTTCTCAGTTAGGAAGATTCATTCAACGCAATCAAAAATACTATAGAATGTCCTGTTTTTACTAATTATCTCCAAATGTTGAATGAGGAAATAGAGCAAGATGCTAAAATTACAGCAGAGATTGCTAGAGACAGTTCGCAAGACAGTCAAAGTTCTGCTTCGTTGAGTCAGGATCCACTAGGAGGACCAATTATTCAAAATGAAGCCGCCACTGCCATGGATGAGGTAGAAAGAGCAATGATACAGGCTCAGGGGGATGTAATAAACTTAGAATAATTGGAAAAACAACTAAATTGTTGAGCAAAAACAAACATACGATGAAGTGACAGAGCAGATTGAGCATGGTTTATGTCATGAGAAAAAAGAGTGCTCATGTAAGTCATTTAAACCTGTCCGACTGTACGTGAGTGGAGAAGCAGGAACTGGAAAAAGTTTTCTAATTAAAGCAATTACAACTTATCTACAGAAAAGAACTGAATCGTCACTCTCTTGTGTTGTTACCGCTCCAACTTGGTTGGCAGCACATAACATTAAAGGGATTACTTTACATCATTTATTGATGCTGCCACTAGAGCACGAAAATAAATTAGTATACCAACAGCTATCAAGAGAGGCTTGTTGTGAAGTTGCCAGATTCCTGAAAAAAATGAAACTTCTCATTATTGATGAGGTAAGCATGGTATCAAATTTAATGCTTGCCTTTGTGCATTTAAGAATGCAACAAATTCTTAAAACAGAGTATGATGTGTTATTTGGAGGTAAACAAATCATCGGTTTTGGAGATCTACTACAGTTACCTCCTGTGAAAGGACAACCAGTGTTTAAAACTGTTACACATGAAGATACCAGAAAGTGACTGGGAAGCATTGGAAATGTTAATATATGGTTATATTTCAAATATACAGAACTAACTCAAAATATGCGGCAGGCAAAGGATGCTGATTATAAAAGTATCCTTGAAGATATAAGAATTGGAAAAGTGAGTGAACATGGCAAAGAAGCTTTACAGGCACGATTACTTTCAAATTTGTTTCCAAAGGAAAATGTTGGTGCAGAGAATATATATAGAAGAATTGCTGTAAATAAATCAGTGAAATGCTTAATTCCAACTCTACAAGAATTTGCAATCTTCAATGAAAAAATGTTGAAGTTAGAAAATGAAGAAATTATAAAATGGAAGCTATTGATAGAATAGAGCAAGAAGGAGCTACTATTATTTTGTCAGAAAAGTTAAAGTCAAAATTGGATTCTTTAGACAAATCAATATCTAAAACAGCTGGTTTAGAATATAATCTATATGTTTGTTTATATTGTTGGATAATTTTACGACATCATTTACATGTGGAAAGAGGTTTAGTAAAGGGAGCAATGGGACATGTTGTTGGTTTTGTGAATTACCCAAATAGAGATGACATTGAATTTTAGAAAATCAAATTTGATGATTTTGAAGAAGTACCACAATTGAGTCGTTGTTAGACTCGATTTTTGCTAGTAAAAGATTTATATGTCCGCCGAAAACAGTTTCCTGTTTGTTTGGGCATATGCGGTGACTATTCATAAATCGCAAGGTTTGAGTGTAGATAGTACTTTGGTGACTATTGGAAGCACTGTGTTCAAAGAGGGTATGGCATATGTTGCTTTATCTCGAGTCAGAACTTTATCTGGATTATACTTGATTGATTTTGATGAAACAAAGATTAGTGCAGATCAAAATTCTGTGAAAGAGTATAATAGGTGAAGAAGATAATATGCTCCAAATTTACCTCAATATCCTTTATTTCAAAAGCCTGTGGTACGTCGAAAAAGAAGATATGAGAAAATATGTAGTGAGATTGTAGAAAAAAGAAGAAAACTAGATGAACCAGTAATTGTAAGCAAAAATAAAAAAGATACTATTGAAGAGGTTGTTGGATTTCAGTTTGAAAACAGTTCTAGTGTCAACTGCTATGCTAATGTAGTGGTTAATGTTGTTTTTTTTCTTGAAAGTTTACAAGAACAGATTGTTGAAAATCGGGACCACAGATTTTGTTGTTTGTTAAATTCTGTCTTTGAGAAATGTAGCAGCGATAAAAGTAAAATAGAAAGTGTCTCTGATAGTCGAAATGTTTTGGACATATGTTCTGGTGTAAATCAATTTTCACAGAATATTCAGCAAGATTGTCAGGAATTTTTAATGTATATACTTGTTATATTGCAAGATGAAGGTGTAGACATTGAAAGAAAAAGTGACTATCTCGGGTAAATGTTATTATCATATGTTTGTACATAACTTTATTTAGAGAGTATAAATAAGAAGTAATATTGTTGTTGTTGATATTGGGTACTTATGAAAGAAATTGCTGATTGAAAGAAAACATTTAAGATATGTTTTTTTCAAATATTTACATTATTTACTGAAATGTTGTATGGGTTTTTTAAACACAATCTTTTTGATTGTTTTTTTTTTTTTTTGCCCGCTGTCATATGATGAGTAGTATTGAACTCACTGTTTTTAGTGAAATTCAATATATTCTGAGAACAGCAAAATAAAATATATAAAATATTGTAAAATGTTATTGTATTATGAAATATAGATTATAACTCTATTCTTTCTTGTCTTTCACAGATATTATATTTATAAGGTAAGTACGACAAAGAAAAAATACTTTTTCATCACTCTCTTCTCTTTCTCTCTGTCTTTTTTTCACTCTCTGTTTTACTCCTTTACCTTTCCTCAACGTACTCCTCTTCTCTCATTCTCCTTATTTCTCTTTCCTCTGTCTGTCCCTCGCTACTCTTTTCTATCTTCCTCTATCACTACCCTTGTCTTGCTGTATTGCCCTCTTACTCTCTTTCCTTCACATCATCCCTCAGTCACCTTCACTTATTCCACTCCTTTCACTTCCTCACTCCCTTTTGCTAACTAACTCCCTTTCTCCTTGTTTTCCTCCCTCATGTCCCTTTCCTCCATCCGTTTCTCAGTCAATTCCTTTGTCTAAGGCACTATAACTGATTTACTCCTTCACACCAACTCACTCTCCTTTTGTTTGTCTCTTTTACTGTTTTCCTCTCTCTTCACTACTCTTTCTTTTATTTTGTCTCTCTCTTTCTATAAATATGGTTCTTTTTGAATCACTCCCTTTCCCTCAATCTTATATCCCTTCCCTCACTGTCACTGCCCTTCATTTAATCTGAGTCTTTTTTCCCACTTCATGTTCTCCTCACTATGCATCCAACTTTGTCTTTACCTTCTCTGTCCCTCACTTCTCTTTCTATCTTCCTCCATTACTACCTTTGTCTTGCTGTATCACTCAGTCTCGTCTGTCTCTCCTTACTCATTTTTCTTCATATCATCCCTCAGTCTCTTTCACTTACTCCCCTCACTGACTCAGTTCGTCAGTCCCTTTCCCTTACTCCTCTTTCCTCATTCACGTTTGCTTACTCCCATTCGTTTAGTTCCACACTTCCTTTCACTCCTTGGTGTGGAGGAGTGTGGCTCAATGGTTAGAGCGGCAGACTCTGATGCAGAGTTCTGGCCAGGGACCAGGGTTCGATTCCTGCCTCGGCTGGGTCTCGGGCTCAATTTCCTCGGACCTGTTAATTCTCCCCTCGGTGCCTATTCTAATCACGGGCCCCATGCTGCAACTCTGGGCAATAGCTTGCTTAGCCTCCACACCGGCCACAACAGCGCTAAGGATGCCTGGCTTCACCCTGAGGGTGCCCAGGAGTGGACACTTCACAGGGAAAGCCAGGGGGGGTTCCACAGCGGTGTGAGTGTCAGCACCAGGAAGCCGAATATGCGACACTGCAAGGTGACCGTCTGGCGACAGTGCGCTCTATAAGTACCATGACATTTACATTTACATTTACATTTGTCTCTCTCCCTCTATCTCACTCAGTCTAACTGCCTTACTCCCTCTCAGTCACTTGCTCTCCCTCTCTTTCTCTCTTACTCTCTCTCTCTCTCTTTCTCTCCCTTACCCTTCCTGTCTTTCTCTTTCTGTTTCCTTCACTCCTACTTTATCCCTCAGTCTTCTTTCCTCTCTCTTAATCTTGTTCCTTCTCTCTCTTTGTCTTTTGTCACCCTCAT
Organism: Lissotriton helveticus; assembly: GCF_964261635.1. Classification (NCBI taxonomy): domain Eukaryota; kingdom Metazoa; phylum Chordata; class Amphibia; order Caudata; family Salamandridae; genus Lissotriton; species Lissotriton helveticus. The sequence goes on from NC_136067.1 coordinate 1,997,028,606, forward strand.
ACCCCTTTCCTCAGTGTTACGCCTTTCACTCACCCTCAATACTCCTCCCTCAGTCACCTTGCCTCACTCCCCTTTTCTCACTCCCTCACTCCATCTCACTTACTCCCCTTCACTTATTCCTTCCCTCATTTTTTTTCCATCCATTTTTCTCTCCCTGGCGACCGCCAGTAGGTAATTACCTACTGGCGGTCGCCAGTAGGTATATATAGTAAGGATTTTTTCTCTATGGGATTTTTGAAAATTCTATGTCTAATAACTTTGGCGTTTGTGGACGGAATTGGCTGAAATTTTCAGGAAAATGGCACATTTTGTTTCTGAGCAGCCCTTAAAAATTTGGGGGGGGTTTGTCAAGGGGGGGCCGAGAAAAAAGGGGGGTCCCAAAACGTGTTTTTAACATTGAGTTTTCCATAGGACGTTTGGCCTCACTTTTAGCCCGAACGGCTGAATGGATTTGCATGAAACTTGGCGAAATTGTAGGGACTGGTAGCCCGATGTGCCTTTTGTAGGTCTCAATATATGTGCTACAGTGGATTTTGAGAAATTAACGTTTAAAAAAAGATATATATCTGTAACAGCGGACCGGGCAGCGCTCCAGGACGCGTACTTTTCGCGCAACGGAGCTTTGTGAAGCGAAGCTGATTGGTTCTCCGGCGTCTGTCAACATTCCAAACAGTCCGTAGCGGCCGCCATCTTGTCTCTCGGTAGGATCGAGAGACAAGAGGAGGCCAAAGCGAAGGGGCAAATGACCATAAGGGGGAATAGTAGATCCTCGCTGACCCCCTAGGTTTGATGTGGAGGTTTTAAAAGGGCCCCGCGGGGCAAAAAAAAAAAAAAATAATAATAATCGAACGGCTGAATGGATTTGCACGAAACTTGGTAAAATATTAGGGACTGGTAGCCCGATGTGCCTTTGCTAGGTCTCAATATATGTGCTCCAGTGGATTTTGAGAAATTAACGTTCAAAAAAAGATATATATCTGTAACAGCGCTCCGCTTCGCGTAACGGAGGTTTGCGACGCTGATTGGTCATTCTGTCACTGGGCTATAGTTGGGCTACATCTGGCTGATATTTGGGCTACATTTGTTTTTTTTCGTCTCTGGCGGCCATCTTTGGGCTACATTGGGCTTCATTGGGCTTCATTGGGCTTCATTGGGCTCCATTGGGCTACATTTGGGTTCCAACATATATATAGGCCAATGTAGCCCAATATATATTTTTCAAAGTTAATTTTCGTAAAAACCACTGGAGCATATATCTTGAGACATAGCAAAGGCACATCGGGCTACCAGTCCCTACAATTTTGCCAAGTTTCGTGCAAATCCATTCAGCCATTCGAGCTAAAAGTGAGTCCAACCGCCCTATGGAAATGAAGGAAATGAATGGGTAATTTGTAATTAGCAAATAGCTCATCGCAAACTAGGAATGGTAAAGAATCGCTATTTATTCCTTAAAGTTCGCTATTTAGGAAATGCAAAAAACTTTGATGATACATATGGCGGTTCATCTCTAACAAGATAAGAAGCATAGGGATAGATTTATGATGACTGGCGCATCACCAGGGATGTGTTAGTCATTCTGTGCCGCTGTTCCGTCACCTATGGTGTGCTGCATTTACAATGCGGCGCATCATGGGGCAAAAACAGCACAGATGCGTGATGTATCTGTGCCGTAAAGGTGGCGCATTGCTGGAGTTGTATCGCAAGTGTGATGAAGCTCCAGCAAGGGTCGGGGGTGCCCCTGTCGCAGGGTTTCTGTTCTCACACAGAACTGTGGACAGAGGATTGGAACCTCGGCGAATTAGGGTGTCCCAAAACTCACCTTAGTAATCAAAAACCCCTTAGCAAGCTAGGTACAGTGTCACATTGGATATAACAAACTCTCAATGTTTAGACAATCCAGAATATGAACTTATAGTACCTCAGGATACGTGGAACTCATGAACAGTCGGTCGTTATATATTTCTTAGAAACCAGAACATGGAGTTAAGAAGAACACATGTGTATTTGAAATGTTTATTTACTAATGCCGTCTTCTCAGGCGTAGTATCTTAGATAATACAAGTACACATATTATCAGTAGCAAAATTACCAGCATAGTTACTAGTACATAAAAAGCGAATGGTGACAGTATGTTAACATGCTGTAAATGAATAAGAGTTAGCAACACTTATAAGCAGCCGCGGGCCGTGGAGGGAGTTACAGTGGGGCAGGGAGGCGGGGAGGGGGAGGGGCAGGGTGGAGAGGGCTCCACCCTGCTTCTCCCCCTCCCCGCCTCCCTGCCTCACCGTAACTCCCTCCACGGCCCGCGGCTGCTTATATCTCACCCTCCCTAATACACATATTATATTATTTGCTAAGAAGGTCTCTTTGTGTTGGTTTAGGGCGTGCCCATACTTTAGTGTCTTAGATTTGAAGGAATCACATCAGCATACACCAGCTCTCTCTTCATGTGAACCGCATCAAGTGTTGTGTATGTGTGTTCGGCAAAGCAATATAAAACCCGCCTCATGCCCAGAATTGGCAGAAGTTGCACTTATGTTATGAGTATGAAGTCGTGGAGATCAGACCTCATAACAATTCTGTATCGTGTTGTTCTTGAAACTTTAGCACTCGCTGTACAGATATAGTTTAACAAGCAAAGCAGATAGTAGAGCAATAACATATTATTCTCATGTAAACCACGATGAACTACTAGGTTGAAAGCTAAAGCAACAACTAAGTGTCGTGTGCAGAAGTTGCAAAAAAGGAAAAATGGCGTTTAAACCGGTAATGAGCCCATGCTAACTTAACACGGTGTAAAGATATCCAGGACGTAGATGACACCTCCCCATGATCCGGAAACGAACTGAATAAGATAATAGAAGTGCCATCTCATGAGAGCAGATTGCAAGTTTATATGTGGACGGTCCGCAAGGTAAAGCATTAAAAACTAGGAAAATGTAATGCTAAAGAAAAATAAAACAGCCAAGTACTTTATCGAGTCTTAAGCCAATAGGCAAGGTAAATAATAAAAACTTGACAAATAAGTCAATGAATTGTCAATGAAATGCTAGTACTCAGCATATCAAACATGAAAAAGGTCTATGACATAACTGTGTATGCAAAATAAGCTGCAACAGCCTCCAATAGGAAGTCACCGTCTTCATCCGAAAACAGTTCAGCCATCCAATTTAAAAGCGGAAAAGAACATACGTGCTCTCCCAGCACCGGATCCTCTATCACCATCAGAGGACAGCTCGGTGGGTTTTCAAGAAAGCTCTGTTCCAAGAAAGACTGTGTTGCCGCCAGTAAATTCCAGGGACCAATTAGTCCATGCATCAATGCCACAGCCATAATCCTTTCGCCAGGACAAACCAACTCGTGAGTAATGATAGGAGTCATCAGCTGATTAAAGTCGACGTCAGGAGAAACCAGTCCGCAGAGACACAAATCAATGGCCCAATCGAAATCACAGGTCAGGCAGTGAAATACAGGCTGGACACAGGTGAAGTAGGAGAATCGAAAAGATAATCCATATGCCGTGCTTAATATCGCCAACGGCATTGTGCCATAATATTCTAGCATGCGATTGCGGAACAGTGTCAGCAGCTGCAGGGCGGGAGGTTGCATAGGAGGGACATCCATATTTAAAAATGTAAAAAAGCACAAGAGCGTCCGCTGGTAATGCAAGTAAAAATGGCAATCCACGAAGCAGAGTGGAAAAAATCGAATGAAAGAAAGCAGGGATGACTCCAAAGATTTTCTCAAATGAAGTCACGAGACCACTGGTAACAACTTTAAAAAAGTGCGCCAGGGCCTTTGTGGAGGATGCGTTAGAGATAGTCCGAACCATCTTGCTGAAATGGAAAGGCAAATCTGAATTGAAAAGGGTCTGCACCTCTGTACGGGTGTTCGCTATGTGAAGCACGAAAGTTTCACGGGCCGAACTCAAGGCCACCTCTCTCTGAGACAAAAGAGCTCTTATTCTTGCCATGCCGTTGAAATCTGCTCCCAAGGTTGGTATTTGTGGCGAGATTGAAAACTCCCTATGTTCATGTGTGGGAGGAAATAGAACATTTCTGCAGCAAATAACCCGTTCACTTACTGTTACGATAAAAGGAATACTTTTAATTAACCCAGAACAATCTTCATTATTGAGCATCAAATAACTACCATTTTCCAACAACTTGAACGTGGGGATGATAGCAGGAACTGGCGTGCCTTGCAACACGCAAGCCATATTTGGTCGGTGTTTGTTGCATGAACCGTGTAACTGTATGTGCCTACACATTAGTGAATGATCTGGCGTCTCAGTGCATTCCTCTCCATTCAGATAAACTTCTTGATCATCTTTGAAACATCTGTATGTGTATGGAAGCGACCAGACCTCATGAAGAAAAGCACTACCTAAAGGTTCATAACGACCTATTGGTATATATTTCATACAATTTGAAAACTTATATAAAGCAAAAGGCAGCGTTATTAAACCGTGGATAAGGCACGTTGTCAAAAAACCCGCAATCCTCTGCTGATGATGTCACTGAGCATGTCATGAATGATGTAATATGTGACATCATCAGCAGTGGATTACGGGTAATAGTATCTCTAGTTTACTCCCCTATAGCTGTCTTTCTTTTAACATAAGTGTCTGTTTCCTTCCCTTATACTTACTTTTTTTGGTTCGTTTCCGGTTCGCGTACCGGCGAGCGAACTGGGAAGCGAACTAAGAGAAATAGAGGTTGGCACAGTTCCAAATATTGTACCAATTTTTTAATAACGGGGAGGTAGTTCTGAAAAGAACTTTTTTTTTATTGTTTTTGTTGTTTTATATTTTTTTTATTATTTTTCGGAACATTTTTTTACTTTTTTTGAATTTTTCTGAACAGTTTTATATTTTTTTGGGTTTTTCTTGGAGGGGGCAATGGAAACGATTCATTGTAAAGGGCTCAACAGGAGCAACAAAACAAAAAAAGAAGTATTTATTATTTTGGGCGTTTCGTACAAACTTGTATATGATAGTCAATAGCTCTGTTGATCAGAGTGATGCTTCTTTCTCCGTAGGAAATGAATCCATCGCAAAATACGCAGATGTGTTTTACTTCACCAAATTTCATTTGTATATTTGGCACCATCTCCCTGCCCTCTGGTCCCGTTACTTCCGGTACAACAGATCTTCTGGCCATAATAGGGAGATTGTCTAGGTCGTTCCGAAACTGTGCAGCACTGTAGTTGTTAGGATGCCACCTAGTCATATGGCGATGCATTGTGTAGTTTCCGAAACTGTATTTTTTCTCGGTTCCTCTGGACAGTCTATCTTGACATATAAGGCAAGTTACGTATCTTGCATTTACTTTTTTCTGACCTTTGGGAATTTAAAAAAATTGCCAAATGAAGTTTTCTTTCCGGTGAGACGTCCTGGGCTGCTCAGGCAAAAACTGCCTCTCTTCGTGCTCGTCGTCCTGTTCCTCTTCTTCCTCTTCTTGTTGAATTATAACTTGAGCAGGTGGTCCACTCTTCCTTGGATGTGGTGGAGGTGGTGGGGAAGCACCAGCTGAAGCTACTAAAGAAGCCATTGCTCAGTGATCACAAAGGGTCTTTCTCTCACAATGATGAAAGTCAGAGTGAGGAAAGAAGGAGGGATTTTCATCATTTGGGAAAAACAAGAGTTCTCAACCAATGAAAAGTGTTCATTTTAGATTATATGACCTAGTCTTATATCATTAGGAAACCAAAAGTGAAATGAACCAATGAAAAGTGTTATTACCAAGTCACATGACCTGCTGTGTTTACGTTAAGCGCTTTGCAGGGCCTCCCGGTTTGCTTCCAGAAACCTGCGCTTTGCGACTTGCTTCGCGTACCAGTTCGCTAACGTAGCACGTCATATGACGTATCACGCGACAACGCGAAACGTCATGCGGATGGGAGGCGTCACGATGTTGTTTTCTAACGCGGCAGTTGCGGTAAAGAAACGTTTACCGGCTCGCGGTCTATTTCGCGGCATCAAGGTCAGCTAACGGGAAGCTTCCCGATTCGCGAAGCGGGAACGAAGAAAAAAAAATATTTAAAAAAAAAATTATTCATAAACATATAAAATATATTTTTGGATATAAAGAAGAATACATTTTACAGCTACAGATATTAGCTGTTAAAAAACCAATGAAATTCACTGAAAAAACCATAGGTTATAGACCATATATAGTTAGGAATTAGCATTTACAAAACCTTGAAAATTCACTGAAAAAAACATAGGTTATAGACCATATATAGTTAGGAATTAGCATTTACAAAACCTTGAAAATTCACTGAAAAAACCATAGGTTATAGACCATATATAGTTAGGAATTAGCATTTACAAAACCTTATTTTACTCACACAAAACCATTGAAATTCCATATATAGTTAGTTGCACTAACTATATATCGCGCACCCGCAATCCACTGCTGATGATGTCACATATTACATCATTCATGACATGGTCAGTGACATCACTGATGACATCACTGATGACATCTCAAATGACATCACTGATGACATCACTGATGACATCTCATTTGACATCAATGACCACATCACTGATGATATCATTCATGTGACAATACAATGCATCTCCTCACATTTTAATATAACCTGTTTCACCCAGTGTTAAATACAGAGTATAATTTTTGAAACCATTGACACACCAATACTAGTTACTACATACGCACTCACTGATTCCTACGTCTACACACACCTTCACTCATTCACCCATACAATCATTCATACATACAATCACTCATCTTTACAACACTATCATATGCACTCATACACCTATACAGACAGTCACAGTCTGCCACTCATCCATGGAGTTACTCACTCACCTAGTCAGTCATGTAAAGAATCAATGACACTTCCATTTTCTTGTCTATACAGTTAAACATAGAGCACCTTACATTTTCAAACATATACTAACACATACTTACCTTCTTATACAATCATTGATACAAGTACACATTGATCTGCACAGAGTCACACACCTCCCAGCCAGCCACACACACACTCAGTCTCCCATACAAATACTTGGGCAATCAATCAATAACCCATATAGTTACTCATACAGCTACTGATCAACACATGCAGCAGTTTACAGAACAACAGACATAATGATGCACAAATTAAGACAGTTTAGTCACTAACCCATGCACTCAGTGAGACACATTTAATCACTCACTCATACAGTTAGTCATGCACCTACTAAATCCTTCGTCCAGACACTTACACATCCACTCAATCTTCAATATGTAAGACATATTTAAACTTTACAGAAACAAAAAATCACTGGATGTTGTTATCAGTCATGTCATCAGTGATGTCATTTGAGATGTCATCAGTGATGTCATCAGTGATGTCACTGACCATGTCATGAATGATGTAATATGTGACATCATCAGCAGTGGATTGCGGGTGCGCGATATATAGTTAGTGCAACTAACTATATATGGAATTTCAATTATTTTGTGTGAGTAAAATAAGGTTTTGTAAATGCTAATTCCTAACTATATATGGTCTATAACCTATGGTTTTTTCAGTGAATTTTCAAGGTTTTGTAAATGCTAATTCCTAACTATATATGGTCTATAACCTATGGTTTTTTCAGTGAATTTTCAAGGTTTTGTATATGCTAATTCCTAACTATATATGGTCTATAACCTATGGTTTTTTCAGTGAATATATATATATATATATGTGCGCAGACTCCAAGGAACACCACTTCCAATCCCAGCGCAACCCAGAACTAGCGAAGCAAACAGGAGACGGACCACAGCTCACAATTCACAGGTTGGTCTTTATTGCAGGAAAGGTTGGTAGCAAGAGGGCAAGACGCGTTTGGGGCTCCAAGAGCCCTTGTTCACATGCAATGACACAACGATATTCTTTCGTTTTTATAATGCAGTGAAGCCCGCCTCCCCGCCAATTTTCAAACAGGTCACATGATCATAGCAATAGAGAAAACACTCTATGGTATCGCTAAAGACATGTGCAAATACACAAAATAAGTTACTTTACAGTGAAAAATAACTTAGAATGATGGAAATAATTAAAACACCATTTTCAATTAAAAACCATCTATCTTGTGTCGTTTCAATAAATATTCAAGGATAAATCCTTTTAGAAACATTATGCCATGTACAAAATAGCGACCTGTACATAATGGGGAAGCGGGTAAAATTGGAAGTGCAAATTACAAGAATCATTGAATCACAGTCTGTAATTCGTGGAGTGATTATATTGTGTTCAAAAATGCGATAAGAGAGAGAGGAAAAAGTGCTAGAAGTGCATGGTGATAGTAACCTGTGTATGTAATGCATAAATGCTAGTTATGACATTGAAGGAAAATATTTACCTTACATATGTTATATTAAAAGCATATATTAAAACATTTGATACTGGTATAAATACTTCATCATATAAAAGATTTTTTTATATAGTAAAAACACCCTGTGTAAAAAAAGTGCTGAACAGATCACACATCTAGAATTAATAAATACATATATACAAAATCAATTAATTGCTATGTGCATGAGGAAGCAGAAATGATAGAATTACCATTGGGGTGGCTAACATGGAACTTGACTAGCCACTTCTACTGTTATACATAAACACAATAATATGTAGACTGAAGACTGAAACATTAACCATCTCCCTAGATCACAGGGAACCTGACATATCTAAGGAGCAAGTGGGATGCAGGTAAGATGTCTTGACCACCCGGGCTTTAATTACAGAAGCGAGTCTCTAAAGAAAGTGGCGCAAATCCTCAGTATTATTTAGCCCATTGGGCCACTTGCTGTCAGACTCGAGGATCAAGCTTGACTCAAGCCGCCTTAATTTGAGCTCGCGGTTGCCTCCCCTTCTGAGTTTAGCGACAGATGCCACCACATAATATGAGAGGCAATTAATATCTTTATTGTGTATGCTCTCAAAGTGGCGAGCCACTGGGTATTCCTGATCACAATGTAAGATATCGCGCGGATATGCTGAAGAATCCTGACGTGCACTTGCTGTTTTGTACTGCCTATATAATTAAGGCCACAAGTGCACGTCAGGACATATACTGCATATTCCGTCTTGCAAGTATGGCTGCCTCTAATCGTAATTTCAGCGGTGGAAAATGGGGTTCTGTAATGTGTTTTATTAATTCCAAACTTGCACGCTCTGCAAGTTGAGCATTTTCGGAACCCTGCTGGTAATAACCAATTAGGTTTTTGATGTAGTTCTGGACTACTTTGGTCCAGAACTGCACCCATACTCTGTGCCCGCCTGAAAGTGACCAAAGGTTTGTTTGGTAACATGTATCCCAAAACAGTGTCTGTAAGGACAGTAGACCAGTTCCGGTTGATTATTTGTCTAATTTTGGTCTCCTGACTGCTGTAATCTGTTATGAACCTGGGAGAGTCTAAGCTATTTACGCTGGGACAGTCAGTGGCCATATCGTTATTATTTGTGGTTTCTGAGAGTAGACTGGCTTTAGAGCGACTTTCAGCTTTGATCAATGCTTGATTGAACACTCGGTCTGAGTATCCACGGGCCTTCATTCGGTATTTTAGCTCAGCGACACATTTATCAAAATCCTCAGTAGAACTACATATTCTTTTTAGCCTTAGGATTTCTCCATAAGGTATGCTGTGGATAGTATGCCTGGGATGGAGACTGGAGGCATGGAGTGTGGTATTGCCTGCCGTGGCCTTTCTATGTAGGGTGGTTTGTATCCGCTTATTGTCATCTATATATATTTTGACATCCAGAAATTCCGCTTGTTTGGCACTTATGCTGGAAGTAAATTTCATATTAAGGGGGTTGTGGTTGATCTCATCAATGAATATACGTGCTTCATTTTCATCCCCTTGCCAAATTATAAAAATGTCATCAATATAGCGGAGATACTTTACAATTTTCTCCCGTACCCATGCTTGATGTGTAACATTGAGGACCCACTCCTCCCACCAGCCAACGTGTAAACACGCATAGCTGGGGGAGAAGCAGGCCCCCATAGCCACACCTCTCAGCTGTCTCCAAATTATCTTGCCAAATGAAAAGTAATTGTTACCCAGACACCATTCAATCAAGCCCAGGATCACCTTATTGTGGTCATAATATTCAGCAGGTCGTTGACCAAGAAAATAAGTGACTGCATTTAGACCACAAGAATGAGCAATACTCGTGTACAATTGTTCAACATCAAGAGTAATCAGCAGCATATCTTCTTGCCAATCCAAGTCCTCTAGTTTTGCTAAGAAGTCACTTGTGTCCCGGACAAAACTGGGAAGGTTGTTGACCCAACTTTGTAAGAAAAAATCAATATATTGACACACATTTTCTCCACAGCTGTTTATGGCGGAGATAATGGGTCTGCCGGGAACAGGCGATGTCCCTTTGTGAATTTTTGGGATAAGGTAGAGGACTGGCAGGACTGGATGTTCATTGTACATAAATTTGTATTCGTCCGCTGAGATGAGGCCTTCCCTGCGATATTTTAGAAGCAGTTTGTGTAAGCTTTCGTTTGCCTTCAAATACTCTTTGTTAGTTGATTTAATGTAGCAAGCAGGGTCTTGTAGCTGCCTTTGTGCCTCTGTAGAATAATCTAATCTGGGCCAAATAACGATGTTACCCCCTTTGTCTGCAGTTTTTACTACTATATTGGGGTTATCTTTTAGCTTTTTCATAAGTTCAAAGTATTTGGCCTTTTGCACATTGTACTTCTTTTTCTTTTGATTGTTGATTTTTTTGTCCAACTCTTTGATGTCTGCAATAATGCAATCTTGGAAAACATCCACCGCATCTTTAGTCATGATAGGCACAAAATCTGATTTAACTTTGAATGGCGTGATACCAGCACCTTTTTGAGTCATATTGATTTTTTCTAATCTTTTTTGTGTGCTTGCATCACCATCACCACCCATTATTTGAGAGTTTGTTGCACGGTTGAGGTCATGCATATCAAGAAAAACTGGTACGTCACATACTGGTAATTGAGGTTCATTATCAGTATTGTTGGTGCTATTGTTGTCTTCAGTACCAATAGTAGACTTTAATTTCTGTAGCGCAAAGAATTTTTTCAGCTTCAATTTGCGAATATATCGGTACACATCGACTCTAGTGGAGGCATATTTGAAATTTTGTTCGGGGCAGAAGTTTAAACCAAGCACCAAAAGTTGATGTTCCGATTTTGTGAGGATTACATCCGATAGGTTCACAATGGATCTCCCTATTTCTACTCCCTCTTTTTTCATGATTGGTTTGTTTTTTTGCTCTGTCCCCCTTTGTATGTGTTTTCTTCTCCTTTCGCGTCTTTTTTTATTTCTGCGGGTGTTGCTGCATTTTTTTGACACGGTCTCAGTGTGCGCAGTCTTTCGGCTACTAAAAAAACAAGCTCTTCATCAATATCGAAAATGGGCATAGGAAGGCCAGTTGCAGTTAAATCTTCATTTGAGCCAATTGACCCACTAGAGGTTGGCGATGTGTCGGAGTTGGAGCTCACAGTAGCATGGTCTTGTGCCTCAGTTGATTTAGCTGTAGAGATTGAATCTGGCACTGCATTCCCCTTTCCCCTGAACTGCTGGCATTTAGTAACATTATATTTACGCGCAAAAGTAAATATCTGGCCATTTGCGTAGTCCGCTGCATCTCGTGCAAATTTGCTGACTTTCCTTGCTTTAATTTTGTCTGCGTGTTTCTTAAGTCTATCATGCAGTGCTTCTTTTAATTTTTTGGCGGCTTCGGTTTCTTCCATTGAATTAATTTGCTCTTGAATTTTATCAATTGTGGTCAATATTGCATCCATGTCGATGGCAGCATATTTGATCAGAATGTGTACTATGTTCATAGAGGCCGCCAGGTTGCTTTGGCCCCATTCCTTTAACATCAGAGGGTTCGGGTTTTTAAAGCTCGGAGCGAGCATTATTCTCAAACCCCTTGGTACACGTTTGACATCTGCATATTTTGAAAGTGAGTAATATTCCCACCATTTCGTGACTTCTAGGCGTTTTTGCTTTTCTAGCGCCTTATATAGTGATTTGATGTCTGTGTCTTCTTGAGTCTCAATGTTAGGTGCTGTTATATTAACACTGCTGTCTGACGTGATGACCTGATTGAACAACTGTTCCGCTTCCTCCTCCCTCACACGGAACTCCTCCGCAGACATTATCCTCTGCCCCAACCTGACTCTTTCTTCTGCTGTGCGCCTCAGATATTAGGATCGGCGTGCTATTTGTGCTAGTCCCTCACCTCTCCACCTCCGCTCTGCCATGCAGTATCACTCACCACGTTTTGCTGACAACACGCTTTGCCTGAGTCCTCCGACTCGGCCGTTGAATATCGTCCTCTACGCTGGTATTCAAATTTGCTGAACTTCTGGCCACAGGAGGGGGCATCCACTTAAAATTCCGTCTGGAAACTTGGCAAAAGATAGCTTGAAAGTGGATGCCTGCTTTCTGGAGAGGGGGTCCGTAATGGAAACAAGCTGATTTTCGTGATTCAATGTGCGCAGACTCCAAGGAACGCCACTTCCAATCCCAGCGCAACCCAGGACTAGCGAAGCAAACAGGAGACGGACCACAGCTCACAATTCACAGGTTGGTCTTTATTGCAGGAAAGGTCGGTAGCAAGAGGGCAAGACGCGTTTCGGGCTCCAAGAGCCCTTGTTCACATGCAATGACCCAACGATATTCTTTTGTGTTTATAATGCAGTGAAGCCCGCCTCCCCGCCAATTTTCAAACAGGTCACATGATCATAGCAATAGAGAAAACACTCTATGGTATCGCTAAAGACATGTGCAAATACACAAAATAAGTTACTTTACAGTGAAAAATAACTTAGAATGATGGAAATAATTGAAAAACCATTTTCAGTTAAAAACCATCTATCTTGTGTCATTTCAATAAATATATATATTTACACAAAGTGATCCTAGTTATTTTGAAGCACTTCCCAGTGGGTGCACAGCATAGGGGCCGGTTCCTGGCCATAATTCAATTTTGTACAACAAATGACGTGCCACTCTGAGCAGGCTTTTTGCTTGATTTATTTCTCGTATCGCACTCCACCAAAATGTTTCAGCCTTCCACTGCTTTTCTCATGGTCAGTCAGTCTTTCTTTACTTACACTTTTTATAGCCCGCCTCAGCCTTAAAGAGGCATTGTGGGAGATGTAGTGTACTGAAAACAATTGTTTTCAATACACTACATCTCCCACACTGTCACTTTAAGGCTAAGGTGGGCTATAAAAACTGTAACCACTTACCTTATTTTGTCCCTCAATATTCTGTCAAAGATATTAATGTATCTCCATATTCCTAGCCTTGATATTCCATGGTACAATAATTTAAGAACATGCTGCAGAATAATCTTATTTTCTGAAGAGCAAAATTAATCTAGTCTTTCGGTGTCTAGGAGAGGAACTAGGTGTTTCCTAGGAGAGCATTGTGGAGAGAAAGTCCAACAGAGATGCAAGTGCTCAAGGACTTAGTCAATGGTCTTGTGACAAGGTAAATATAATATGAAGATAACAATAAAAATGCAGCTTTGTACATTGCCAATAAACTCAATAGTGTATAATAATGGATATTTACATTACCTATCACTGCTAGGTCCATGACAAGCAGCAGTGTGCAGACAAACACACTTGCCAGATCAGCTTTCATTCTGCAAATAGAAAAAGAAATGTTTAGAAATGTTGATATCATTGAAACTGGAAAGGAAGCAGAGGGCCACCATGACCATGGAAGAAGCTACTGAAACAGAGGACTGGGCAAGATCGGAAAACAAGAGACCCATTTGATTAGGCCACCATTTAACATGACAACCTCAGATAACTGAAACATGCTTTCCCCTTAACTTTTTTCAACTTTTAGGCCCGCAGGATTCAGCAGGATTTCCAGAGTTTGAGGAGCAACATGTTTCAATTTAAAACAGAGTTATAAGAAAACAATTTACATTTAATATAAACAGAATGTGGCAGACTTTTACCTGTAAATCACCATTGGTGGAGGAGTAGGAGTCCACCATATGTTTGTAAAGAAATTAAAGGTGCTTGTATGTTAACTATGTATCTCAATGCTTTGTCAGCAAGTAGTCCTTGAAGGGGTTTTTAGAAGGCTCATGCAGGGTGCACTTTCTGCTGAGTTATGCGCTTCACATCAGACAGACTTCTGGCTTCTCACTATATGAGGACCCCCTACAATGCTTAATATCTGGTCTGAGTAGGTGAGATTTTAGCTTCAGGTCTCTCTAAGTAATAGTCATTAAATTATACATACTGAGTACTTCAAGGGGGAGCCATACCAAAAAGGTGATATGGTCTTCTTTATTTGTTGGTCAGGCGCTAACTAAGACCTTTTGATTTTACAAACATGTTAGCTACTGTCTAACATCATTGTGAGGGACAAACACTCTGCTCCATCATATGGAGCACATCAACCCTCAAAGTAGTTCCCCCCAGTGCCAGGGACTCCCATGACTTTGCATACTTTTGGAGACCATACATTATTTTTGCTTTTATCCCAAAATTTGTAATAGTGGTGAGTGGCCAGCAGCCTCCCCACCACAATAATTTTGTACAAACATCATGACAAAACAAAAGAAAATTACAAAGCCAAAAGAATGCCAGACCCACAGGCTTTTGTAATGCTTCTCTATGTTTAAAATGAGGCGTGCTGCAGAGTGTATCCATACGTCAGGAAGTAAAGAATATTTTTGGAAGGCTAGTAAGGAGGAGATGTCTAAAGTCAACATGGGAGTTCACAATGGTTTGAAACGTCATGTCAAGATCTTTTTGCCATGAAGATTTTAGTGTGTCTTCATTGTCTGAACTGATATCCTGCACTCCACGGGCCATATTATCAAGAACGGGCGATAACATTATCGCCCCTTTAGTGGCAGGAAACTGCAGCTAAAGCAGCGATAAGGGGCATGATAATATCCCCTTGAGAATTACAATAGAATTACAATTGTCACCAGGTTCTGGTGACAAGGCCATCAAACCTGGGCTTCTATTTGAATTCTCTAGGGCATATTATCAAGCCCCATATTGCCGCTTTAGCTGCAGTTTCCTGCCGCCAAAGTGGCGATAATGTTATGCCCATTAAAGAACCCTCCCAGCAGACCCAGAAGCAAGAAGGCATCCTGGTTCACCGACGACCTCAAGGACTCCAAGAAGACCTGCCGCACCCTCGAGAAAGCCTGGCTCCTCGACCGGACCACCGACAACATGACCGCCCTCAAACACGCTACCCGCAAGCACCACCAGCTCATCCGCACCACCAAGAAGAAATCCCTGAAGGAACGACTGGACAACAACGCCCACGACAGCAAAGAGCTCTTCACTATCATCAAGGAGTTCTCCAACCCCAGCACCGGCACCAACGACATCACTCCGTCACAAGACCTCTGCGACTCCCTCGCCTCGTTCTTCCACCGCAAGATCGCCGACATCCACAACAGCTTCAGCGCCCCACCCACGCACCCAACCGTCTAACCAACGCCCCCCACCGCCACCCTTCGCACCTGGACCACGGTGACCACCGAAGACACAGCCCGCACAATGAACACCATCCACTCCGGATCACCGACCGACCCCTGCCCACACCACGTCTTCAACAAGGCCGACTCCACCATCGCACCCCAACTCCGGAACATCATCAACGCCTCCTTCAACACCGCCACCTTCCCGGAGAGCTGGAAGCACGCCGAGATCAGCGCCCTCCTGAAGAAACCTACAGCGGACCCCACCGATCTCAAAAACTTCCGCTCCATCTCGCTCCTCCCTTTTCCTGCTAAAGTCATCGAGAAGATCGTCAACAGACAGCTGACTGCCTTCCTCGAGACGAACGGATCCCTCGACCCCTCGCAGTCCGGCTTCAGAGCCAACCACAGCACCGAGACCGCCCTCATCGCAGCCACCGACGACATCCGGACCCTGCTCGACAAGGGGGAAACAGTGGCCCTCATCCTCCTGGACCTCTCCGCTGCGTTCGACACGGTCTGCCACCACACCCTAGTCCAGCGCCTCAGCAACATCGGTATCCAAGAGAAGGCACTGGAGTGGATCATCTTGTTCCTCGCCGGAAGAAAACAAAGAGTCCGCCTCCCCCCGTTTCGCTCCGAGGCCACCGAAGTCATCTGCGGCGTCCCGCAAGGATCTTCACTCAGCCCCACCCTCTTCAACATCTACATGAAACCTCTCGCAGCCATCGCACACCAGCACAACCTCAACATCATCTCTTACGCCGACGACACCCAGCTGATCCTCTCCCTCACCAGAGACCCCGACACCGCCAGAACCTGCCTACACGAAGGGATGAAAGACGTCGCCGAGTGGATGAAGGACAGCCGCCTGAAACTGAACTCGGACAAGACGGAAGTCCTCATCCTGGGATCTTTGCCCTCCGCCTGGGACGACTCTAGTGGCCCCCAGCCCTGGGCACCGCACCCAAGCCAACCGACCATGCACGCAACCTTGGCTTCATCCTGGACCCCTCCCTCTCGATGACCAGACAAGTCAACACCGTCTCCTCATCGTGCTTCAACACCCTGCGTATGCTTCGCAAGATCTTCTGCTGGATCCCGACCGAGACCAGGAAGACTGTCACCCAGGCACTCGTCACCAGCCGACTGGACTACGGAAACGCCCTCTACGCCGGAACCACAGCCAAGCTACAGAAAAGACTCCAGCGCATCCAGAACGCCTCCGCCCGACTCATCCTGGATGTCCCCCGACGCAGCCACATCTCCAGCCACCTGAGGAACCTGCACAGGCTCCCCGTCGACAAGAGGATCACGTTCCGGCTCCTCACCCTCGCACACAAGTCTCTCCACGACCTGGGCCCCAAGTACCTCAACGACCGCCTGACCTTCTACACGCCCACCCGCCAGCTACGGTCCACCAGCCTCGCCCTCGCAGCCGTACCACGCATCCGAAGAGCCACCGCCGGAGGAAGATTCTTCTCTTACCTGGCTGCCAAGACTTGAAACTCCCTCCCCATCCACCTTCGGCTGACCCAGGACCATCTCGCCTTCAGGAAACAACTCAAGACCTGGCTGTTCGAGCAGTAGCATAACCCTCCCCCCAAGCGCCTTGAGACCCTCCCAGGTGAGTAGTGCGCTATACAAATGGCATGATTGATTGATTGATTGATTCTTGATAATATGGCCCCAGGCCATAAGTCATGTTAGAGAGTTTCTATGGTAAAGTTATGTAGTGGTAACAGTGTTGGGTGTAGGACAAGTCATTGGATTTGGTGTGAGCCAAGAGCTTTTCATTTTAATAAAAATATGTAAACCTAAACATATTTGTAAAGGGCACTTTCAGGCAACCATCTTTATCCATTGTTCAGTTGCACAGTCAATTATATGCTTCTTCTGCCCACCATATGACACAGCAGGTGTCTGTGGTTGAGCACACTTCTGCTGTTGCTTTCCTCATGTGTGAGTGAAGGCATTTTGAGGCATCCTGGCCATTGGTGACATGTAGAACCATTGGCCAGGATTGTACATGACTGAGATTCCATTTGGAGTCAGTTGGCCCAGGCTCTGTTAAGTGATAGTTTATTGTATTTGCGGTAATAAATACACTGTACAAATTACCTTGTTTGATCTTCATTAGAATTCTACACTCGCGACGATTGGTACTACGACCCTTTCGAGAGCCTGGAGCTGCCCGAATTCTTTTTGGCAGATCAGGAATATTTCAGCTCGTCGCGACATTCAAGTTGAGTCAAGTGACCAAGCGGATTTCTCTTCTTGAAAGAAACCGTGTCACTTACATCTTCAGTACGATGTTTATTTATTTAATTATTTAAAGGTTTTAGAAAGCGCGTAGTAACTCAAAGAGCATCCCAGCGCTGACCTGTTTCTCCAAGGGTTTCAGCCGTCTAATGAAATTATGTCTGCGGGAAAAGGAGGGTCTTTAGGGTTTTTCTGAACTGGAGGTAGTTCGGTTCTGTCCTGAGTCTTCGTGGTAGATGGTTCCAATGTTTGGCCGTGTGAACCGAAAAACGACGGCCACCGGTCTTGGCTTTTCTGACTCTAGGGGCTACGATAAGATTTTGTACGCTAGACCGGAGGTCTCTCTCCGCTTTGTATGGGATTAGGAGTTCTTTGAGAAGAGGGGGCCCGTTATTGTTGAGGGTTTTATGGGCCAGGCAGAGGGCCTTGAAAACGACCCTCTCCCTGACTGGGAGCCAGTGGAGGGATTTAAGAGCCGGCCTGGCGGAGGATCTTCCTGGTGTGCCCGTGAGTAGGCGGGCGGCGGCATTTTGGACTTTTTGCAGTGAGTTCAGGGTGGCTTCAGGGGCTCCCAGGTAGATGGCGTTACAGTAGTCTAATCTTGCCAGGATTAGACCTTGAATGAGGAGCCTCCTTGCGGTATCGGGGAGTAGAGGGAAGATCTTCCTGCAGGCTCTGAGTAGCCCAAAACATGTCCCTGCCTTTCTTTTAGCCTGGGTTTTAAAGCTCATGTCCTTCTCAATCCACACACCAAGGCTCTTGACCTCTTCCTTGGGTGCCGGAGGGTCACCTAGGCAACTGGGCCAAAGGTGAGATGGCAAAGAGGGCCCCTTGTGGCCCATCAAGAGGATCTCAGTCTTGGACCCATTCAGTTTCAGTGAGGAAAGATTCATCCATCGGTGGACTTCGGAGAGGCAGCTATGGAGATCCGATGGGGCGTGGTAGGGATGTGAGAGGGTTACGACCAGCTGCGTGTCATCGGCGTAGTTGATAATTGACACGCCGAACGAGCTGACCCTCTTCGCCAGTGGGGCCATGTATACGTTAAACAACGTGGGGCTCAGGGATGAGCCCTGTGGCACTCCGCACCGGAGGGGGATGGTGGATGAGCAGCTGTCGTTTTCCCGCACCTGGAAGGAGCGTCCTGATAAAAAGGATTCTAGCCATTTCAGGGCCGTGCCCTTTAGTCCGATCTCTCCCAGTCGGTGGATTAGGGTGGGATGGTCTATAGTGTCGAAGGCCGCACTGAGATCCAGGAGGATCACTGCCACTGATCCTCCTGTGTCCAGAATGCTTCTGGCCTTCTCCACCGCTGCCAGGAGGGCGATGTCCGTGCCCTGACCTGGACGGAACCCTGTCTCGGAGACCGCTAAGAGGTTGTTGCTTTCTAGGTAAAGCGATAATTGCTTGTTTACCAGTTTCTCTGCGATCTTGCTGTTTCCAGGGAGAAGGGATATGGGCCTGTAGTTGGTGAAGTCCTGCGGGTCTAAGGAAGGTTTTTTTAATAGACCTTTGACTGCTGCCGCTTTCCAGCTGGGAGGGACTATGCCCTCCGAGAGAGAGGAGTTGATCAGGGCCGTGAGGGGAGGGATGATGGTGCTCGCCACTTTTTTTAGGAAGCGGAGGGGTGCAGGGTCGAGGGGGGAGCCACTTTTAATTGAGGCTAGCGTTGCTCCTACTTCTTCCGTTGTTACGGGGCCGAAAGCGTCCAGGGAGGGTTGGGGGTGAGCTAACAGCAGAGAAGGATGGGTAGAGGTGGTAGTGAGATCCTGCTCTGTGTGGGCCTGATCGGGGGGAGGTATGGTAAGAAGAATTTTTTGAATCTTCTCGTCAAAGAAGGTGGCTAAGTTGTTACATTTGATTTCAGCTTCTTTGGGATCGAGGGGTTTAAGTGGGGGGTCAGGGGCGTGGAGGAGTTCTTTAAGAACTGAATAGGTTTCATGGGCCGAACAGGCAGCGTTTTTAATTCTGTTCTCTTAGAAGCTGGTTTTGGTGTTGCGGAGCTCTTTTTTGTAAGTTTTTACAGAGGTACGGAATGAATCTTTTTGTTCCTTGGTTTTTTCCTTCCTCCAGATACGTTCATTCCTTTTGCAAACCTTGCACAGAAGGTTGAGTTCCGGGGTGTACCAGGGTGAGGGATTAACTCTCTTGGTGTGTTTCAGAGAGTGGGTTTTAGGCAGAATGGCGTCGAGCGATTGGGTAATCCAGGTACTGAATTCTTTGTCCCCTGCTACGATGTCGTGGGGAGGGTGGGGAGCATTTTCCCTGAGTTTGGCTGCCCAAACGTCTGGTTCCAATTTCTGCCATCGTCTGGTATACGTTCTGGTTTTGGAAGGTGGAGGGGGCGGAGTGATGATGTCCCATACTAGGGAGACCAAAAAGTGGTCCGTCCAGGGAAGGGGGATATGGTCAAGGGTTCTCAAATTGGGGATATTGGAGAGAATAGGATCAAGCAGTTGCCCTCTTTCATGAGTGGCTCGTGGGTTTTTGAGGTCAAGGCCCATTGAGGTGAAATCCTGAAGTAGTTCACTGGCCTGCTTGTCATCCGGGTCCAAGAAATGTACGTTCAGGTCTCCTAGTAGTAGGTAGTTAGTGGTGGACGCACATTTGATGGACGTTTGGTCGATAATTTTGTTCGAAAAGTCTCCTAGATTGCCTGGCGGGCGATATACCAGAGTCCCTGACAGCGAGGTAACTGGGGAGATTTGTATGGTGTAGTGGCAGTTTTCGTATCCCTTGATGTTGCCATCAGATGTTTTACAAGTGAGGGTGTCTTTAAGGATTATCGCTAGTCCACCTCCCCTCCCCTCTGGTCTGATCAGTGAGCACATGACGTACCCGGGGGGGAGTGCTAGAACGATGTCTGGGCCACTGCTGGGGGTAAGCCAGGTTTCTTTTAGAAACAGAATGTCTAAGGCATAGTTTGTAATTAAGAGGTTCACTTCGTGTGAGTGTTTCACGAGCGACCTGCAGTTAAGTAGGCCTAGATGCAAGCCCTTAGGTGCCGTGTTTTGATTGGCAGGGTCGCGGAAGTCACAGACGGAGAAATGGGTACCTTCATTCAGGATGCGCGAGCAGGAGGGTTCTTTGTTGGGGTTTAAGGCTAATAAGTCCGCGCGAGTGTAGGTCCGGTCGTTGCGGGCTGATGAGGGCAGAGTAGCTGGGCCTAGGGCCGGCTGGGCCCGGACGGGCCCAGACGGGCTTGCCTTTGGCGCGCCTTCGGCGCGCTGCCGGCGCGCCCGCTGCGCCCGTCCGCTGCGCTCCCTGTGCTGGCACATATTTATGGGGAGTTTGTGGGCGTTGGAGGGGTGGGTGTGGCCAACAGGAGTGGGCGTGTCCCGTGGCTCCGCGAGGTGAGTGATGGCGGCGAGCAAGCGTTTCCTGCCCCTAACAGCGCTTAGATCGGCTGATTAGGGTTAGCAGGTGAGCGCTGAGGAGTGGGTGCTAAGTGCTTTAAAAATACAGGAATACAATTTAAAAGCAGTGATTTTTTAGTTTTTAAGCAAAACAGAACTCCCGGCTTCCGCCTCAGGAGGATTAGGTACAAATGCGGCACTAGGAATCAGACGCGCTTTAGTACTGGCGAGAGATGGGCGTGGCCAACAGGAGTGGGCGTGTCCCGTGGCTCCTCGAGGTGAGTGATGGCGGCGAGCAAGCGTTTCCTGCCCCTAACAGCGCTTAGATCGGCTGATTAGGGTTAGCAGGTGAGCGCTGAGGAGTGGGTGCTAAGTGCTTTAAAAATACAGGAATACAATTTAAAAGCAGTGATTTTTTAGTTTTTAAGCAAAACAGAACTCCCGGCTTCCGCCTCAGGAGGATTAGGTACAAATGCGGCACTAGGAATCAGACGCGCTTTAGTACTGGCGAGAGATGGGCCTGGCCAACAGGAGTGGGCGTGTCCCGTGGCTCCTCGAGGTGAGTGATGGCGGCGAGCAAGCGTTTCCTGCCCCTAACAGCGCTTAGATAGGCTGATTAGGGTTAGCAGGTGAGCGCTGAGGAGTGGGTGCTAAGTGCTTTAAAAATACAGGAATACAATTTAAAAGCAGTGATTTTTTAGTTTTTAAGCAAAACAGAACTCCCGGCTTCCGCCTCAGGAGGATTAGGTACAAATGCGGCACTAGGAATCAGACGCGCTTTAGTACTGGCGAGAGATGGGCGTGGCCAACAGGAGTGGGCGTGTCCCGTGGCTCCTCGAGGTGAGTGATGGCGGCGAGCAAGCGTTTCCTGCCCCTAACAGCGCTTAGATCGGCTGATTAGGGTTAGCAGGTGAGCGCTGAGGAGTGGGTGCTAGGTGCTTTAAAAATACAGGAATACAATTTAAAAGCAGTGATTTTTTAGTTTTTAAGCAAAACAGAACTCCCGGCTTCCGCCTCAGGAGGATTAGGTACAAATGCGGCGCTAGGAATCAGACGCGCTTTAGTACTGGCGAGAGATGGGCGTGGCCAACAGGAGTGGGCGTGTCCCGTGGCTCCTCGAGGTGAGTGATGGCGGCGAGCAAGCGTTTCCTGCCCCTAACAGCGCTTAGATCGGCTGATTAGGGTTAGCAGGTGAGCGCTGAGGAGTGGGTGCTAAGTGCTTTAAAAATACAGGAATACAATTTAAAAGCAGTGATTTTTTAGTTTTTAAGCAAAACAGAACTCCCGGCTTCCGCCTCAGGAGGATTAGGTACAAATGCGGCACTAGGAATCAGACGCGCTTTAGTACTGGCGAGAGATGGGCGTGGCCAACAGGAGTGGGCGTGTCCCGTGGCTCCTCGAGGTGAGTGATGGCGGCGAGCAAGCGTTTCCTGCCCCTAACAGCGCTTAGATCGGCTGATTAGGGTTAGCAGGTGAGCGCTGAGGAGTGGGTGCTAAGTGCTTTAAAAATACAGGAATACAATTTAAAAGCAGTGATTTTTTAGTTTTTAAGCAAAACAGAACTCCCGGCTTCCGCCTCAGGAGGATTAGGTACAAATGCGGCACTAGGAATCAGACGCGCTTTAGTACTGGCGAGAGATGGGCGTGGCCAACAGGAGTGGGCGTGTCCCGTGGCTCCTCGAGGTGAGTGATGGCGGCGAGCAAGCGTTTCCTGCCCCTAACAGCGCTTAGATCGGCTGATTAGGGTTAGCAGGTGAGCGCTGAGGAGTGGGTGCTAAGTGCTTTAAAAATACAGGAATACAATTTAAAAGCAGTGATTTTTTTGTTTTTAAGCAAAACAGAACTCCCGGCTTCCGCCTCAGGAGGATTAGGTACAAATGCGGCACTAGGAATCAGACGCGCTTTAGTACTGGCGAGAGATGGGCGTGGCCAACAGGAGTGGGCGTGTCCCGTGGCTCCTCGAGGTGAGTGATGGCGGCGAGCAAGCGTTTCCTGCCCCTAACAGCGCTTAGATCGGCTGATTAGGGTTAGCAGGTGAGCGCTGAGGAGTGGGTGCTAAGTGCTTTAAAAATACAGGAATAAAATTTAAAAGCAGTGATTTTTTAGTTTTTAAGCAAAACAGAACTCCCGGCTTCTGCCTCAGGAGGATTAGGTACAAATGCGGCACTAGGAATCAGACGCGCTTTAGTACTGGCGAGAGATGGGCGTGGCCAACAGGAGTGGGTGTGTCCCGTGGCTCCTCGAGGTGAGTGATGGCGGCGAGCAAGCGTTTCCTGCCCCTAACAGCGCTTAGATCGGCTGATTAGGGTTAGCAGGTGAGCGCTGAGGAGTGGGTGCTAAGTGCTTTAAAAATACAGGAATACAATTTAAAAGCAGTGATTTTTTAGTTTTTAAGCAAAACAGAACTCCCGGCTTCCGCCTCAGGAGGATTAGGTACAAATGCGGCACTAGGAATCAGACGCGCTTTAGTACTGGCGAGAGATGGGCGTGGCCAACAGGAGTGGGCGTGTCCCGTGGCTCCTCGAGGTGAGTGATGGCGGCGAGCAAGCGTTTCCTGCCCCTAACAGCGCTTAGACCGGCTGATTAGGGTTAGCAGGTGAGCGCTGAGGAGTGGGTGCTAAGTGCTTTAAAAATACAGGAATACAATTTAAAAGCAGTGATTTTTTAGTTTTTAAGCAAAACAGAACTCCCGGCTTCCGCCTCAGGAGGATTAGGTACAAATGCGGCACTAGGAATCAGACGCGCTTTAGTACTGGCGAGAGATCGGCGTGGCCAACAGGAGTGGGCGTGTCCCGTGGCTCCTCGAGGTGAGTGATGGCGGCGAGCAAGCGTTTCCTGCCCCTAACAGCGCTTAGATCGGCTGATTAGGGTTAGCAGGTGAGCGCTGAGGAGTGGGTGCTAAGTGCTTTAAAAATACAGGAATACAATTTAAAAGCAGTGATTTTTTAGTTTTTAAGCAAAACAGAACTCCCGGCTTCCGCCTCAGGAGGATTAGGTACAAATGCGGCACTAGGAATCAGACGCGCTTTAGTACTGGCGAGAGATGGGCGTGGCCAACAGGAGTGGGCGTGTCCCGTGGCTCCTTGAGGTGAGTGATGGCGGCGAGCAAGCGTTTCCTGCCCCTAACAGCGCTTAGACCGGCTGATTAGGGTTAGCAGGTGAGCGCTGAGGAGTGGGTGCTAAGTGCTTTAAAAATACAGGAATACAATTTAAAAGCAGTGATTTTTTAGTTTTTAAGCAAAACAGAACTCCCGGCTTCCGCCTCAGGAGGATTAGGTACAAATGCGGCACTAGGAATCAGACGCGCTTTAGTACTGGCGAGAGATGGGCGTGGCCAACAGGAGTGGGCGTGTCCCGTGGCTCCTCGAGGTGAGTGATGGCGGCGAGCAAGCGTTTCCTGCCCCTAACAGCGCTTAGATCGGCTGATTAGGGTTAGCAGGTGAGCGCTGAGGAGTGGGTGCTAAGTGCTTTAAAAATACAGGAATACAATTTAAAAGCAGTGATTTTTTAGTTTTTAAGCAAAACAGAACTCCCGGCTTCCGCCTCAGGAGGATTAGGTACAAATGCGGCACTAGGAATCAGACGCGCTTTAGTACTGGCGAGAGATGGGCGTGGCCAACAGGAGTGGGCGTGTCCCGTGGCTCCTCGAGGTGAGTGATGGCGGCGAGCAAGCGTTTCCTGCCCCTAACAGCGCTTAGACCGGCTGATTAGGGTTAGCAGGTGAGCGCTGAGGAGTGGGTGCTAAGTGCTTTAAAAATACAGGAATACAATTTAAAAGCAGTGATTTTTTAGTTTTTAAGCAAAACAGAACTCCCGGCTTCCGCCTCAGGAGGATTAGGTACAAATGCGGCACTAGGAATCAGACGCGCTTTAGTACTGGCGAGAGATGGGCGTGGCCAACAGGAGTGGGCGTGTCCCGTGGCTCCTCGAGGTGAGTGATGGCGGCGAGCAAGCGTTTCCTGCCCCTAACAGCGCTTAGACCGGCTGATTAGGGTTAGCAGGTGAGCGCTGAGGAGTGGGTGCTAAGTGCTTTAAAAATACAGGAATACAATTTAAAAGCAGTGATTTTTTAGTTTTTAAGCAAAACAGAACTCCCGGCTTCCGCCTCAGGAGGATTAGGTACAAATGCGGCACTAGGAATCAGACGCGCTTTAGTACTGGCGAGAGATGGGCGTGGCCAACAGGAGTGGGCGTGTCCCGTGGCTCCTCGAGGTGAGTGATGGCGGCGAGCAAGCGTTTCCTGCCCCTAACAGCGCTTAGATCGGCTGATTAGGGTTAGCAGGTGAGCGCTGAGGAGTGGGTGCTAAGTGCTTTAAAAATACAGGAATACAATTTAAAAGCAGTGATTTTTTAGTTTTTAAGCAAAACAGAACTCCCGGCTTCCGCCTCAGGAGGATTAGGTACAAATGCGGCACTAGGAATCAGACGCGCTTTAGTACTGGCGAGAGATGGGCGTGGCCAACAGGAGTGGGCGTGTCCCGTGGCTCCTCGAGGTGAGTGATGGCGGCGAGCAAGCGTTTCCTGCCCCTAACAGCGCTTAGATCGGCTGATTAGGGTTAGCAGGTGAGCGCTGAGGAGTGGGTGCTAAGTGCTTTAAAAATACAGGAATACAATTTAAAAGCAGTGATTTTTTAGTTTTTAAGCAAAACAGAACTCCCGGCTTCCGCCTCAGGAGGATTAGGTACAAATGCGGCACTAGGAATCAGACGCGCTTTAGTACTGGCGAGAGATGGGCGTGGCCAACAGGAGTGGGCGTGTCCCGTGGCTCCTCGAGGTGAGTGATGGCGGCGAGCAAGCGTTTCCTGCCCCTAACAGCGCTTAGATCGGCTGATTAGGGTTAGCAGGTGAGCGCTGAGGAGTGGGTGCTAGGTGCTTTAAAAATACAGGAATACAATTTAAAAGCAGTGATTTTTTAGTTTTTAAGCAAAACAGAACTCCCGGCTTCCGCCTCAGGAGGATTAGGTACAAATGCGGCACTAGGAATCAGACGCGCTTTAGTACTGGCGAGAGATGGGCGTGGCCAACAGGAGTGGGCGTGTCCCGTGGCTCCTCGAGGTGAGTGATGGCGGCGAGCAAGCGTTTCCTGCCCCTAACAGCGCTTAGATCGGCTGATTAGGGTTAGCAGGTGAGCGCTGAGGAGTGGGTGCTAAGTGCTTTAAAAATACAGGAATACAATTTAAAAGCAGTGATTTTTTAGTTTTTAAGCAAAACAGAACTCCCGGCTTCCGCCTCAGGAGGATTAGGTACAAATGCGGCACTAGGAATCAGACGCGCTTTAGTACTGGCGAGAGATGGGCGTGGCCAACAGGAGTGGGCGTGTCCCGTGGCTCCTCGAGGTGAGTGATGGCGGCGAGCAAGCGTTTCCTGACCCTAACAGCGCTTAGATCGGCTGATAAGGGTTAGCAGGTGAGCGCTGAGGAGTGGGTGCTAAGTGCTTTAAAAATACAGGAATACAATTTAAAAGCAGTGATTTTTTAGTTTTTAAGCAAAACAGAACTCCCGGCTTCCGCCTCAGGAGGATTAGGTACAAATGCGGCACTAGGAATCAGACGCGCTTTAGTACTGGCGAGAGATGGGCGTGGCCAACAGGAGTGGGCGTGTCCCGTGGCTCCTCGAGGTGAGTGATGGCGGCGAGCAAGCGTTTCCTGCCCCTAACAGCGCTTAGATCGGCTGATAAGGGTTAGCAGGTGAGCGCTGAGGAGTGGGTGCTAAGTGCTTTAAAAATACAGGAATACAATTTAAAAGCAGTGATTTTTTAGTTTTTAAGCAAAACAGAACTCCCGGCTTCTGCCTCAGGAGGATTAGGTACAAATGCGGCACTAGGAATCAGACGCGCTTTAGTACTGGCGAGAGATGGGCGTGGCCAACAGGAGTGGGCGTGTCCCGTGGCTCCTCGAGGTGAGTGATGGCGGCGAGCAAGCGTTTCCTGCCCCTAACAGCGCTTAGATCGGCTGATTAGGGTTAGCAGGTGAGCGCTGAGGAGTGGGTGCTAAGTGCTTTAAAAATACAGGAATACAATTTAAAAGCAGTGATTTTTTAGTTTTTAAGCAAAACAGAACTCCCGGCTTCCGCCTCAGGAGGATTAGGTACAAAACTTACAAGCTTCTAAGCAGTGTCATTGAAAAGTTTGACCTGGTCATGAGTATTTGAACATATTTAATTGTGACTGTTATTATTGAAAGCCGACCAGAAGGTTAACATTTAAAATTTCCCTACACGAGTTGCAGCACGACTGTGTTATTTACTTTTGGCAATCAAGCGTGAAGGGAACCGAGTCAAGCATGAAAGGAACCGAGGGATTGACTGTCAGCAAGCTTTGACAGGTTCATCCAGCTGAAAGCTTCACAGCGCGACTGTGTGAAACCAAGCGTGAAGGGAACTGAATGACTCATCTTTAATTGGCTCGACTGACAGTTTACAAGCCACGTTTTGATGTCTTAAGGTGTTAATGCAATCACATTTCATCGAAGTGAAGTATGTGCTCGAGAGCCGAAGTTGAGCTTCTCATTAAATAATAACAGCTCAAGTGCTCGAGCGAGGAAATTCCAAGCAGTCGAAAATCATCCTTACGTGTCTGTGTGCTGTCAGGAAAGATGTCAGCGCTACATGAAATAATTATAAAGGAGCAAAAGTGATTGTGTGGCACGGCGCTGAGACGGTTATCATTGTACTTTGAACGGGAAGCACAGTGCACTATGGTCGGGTAGAAGTAAACGGTGCAGAGAGTCATTTTCAATGATATAACAGCACGAACACTTTACACCAGTTTGTAAGAGAATTTCAACGCTTGTGGCAAAGTGTGAAGTGTCAAGGGAAAACAAAAATTATAAAGCTTTGTGTGTTAGTTTGAAGCTCCAGTTTGTGATGTGAAGAGATTTCAGCACATGGTGATTACAGCATGTGCTGTGATAGACTTGCGAGCGCGAGCTCAGTCTTATTTTCTGCACAAGTGTAAAAGGAGATTACAAGAAAGATTATCTTCGTGTTTAAGCCTTCAAGCATAAGAAATAAACACACACCCTCCAGCCAGATCTTCGGAGTGCACCATTTGTGTCAAGTTTTCACCACATGTATGCTTAAAGTGTTTTGATTGGTCATGATGTTTTTTTGCATATTTTCATAGGAAGATGCTGATTGGTTACTGCATTATAGAACAAGGCCAATTCTTTGGAAAAACAAGACCAGATCCTGATAACAACTGTTTATTTTTATTTTTTATTTTTTTTATTTTTTTGTTTTCTTCATTCATATTCACAATCGTTATACATTGCATTGTTACGTTTTACCCAATCCAGGTGATCCTGTTCTTGAATGGAAACAGTGGAAAGATGGATTTCTAGCTTATTTAGAAGCTATTGGAGGGGAAGATTATACCAGTAAACCTAAACTGGCAATTTTAAAACATTCATTTGGTGCTGAAGGTAGACGAGTCCTGAGTCTTTTGCCACCAGTTATACTAGGAGAAGGTGAGGATGATGGTGATATGTATGATACAACTATATCACAATTAGACTTATTATATATAAAGAAAACCAACGAGGTAGTTTGCTAGGCATACATTTTTAAGTAGGGCACAGTTACCCAATGAATCTGTTGATTGATTTTTAAATGGTTTAAGGGTTTAAGGGTTCTAGCTGCTAAATGTATGTATGGTATTTTCAGGACCAGATTTTACGTGATCAACTAGTACATAAAATTGGAGATACTAAGTTGCAAGAAAAATTATTAGCTGCCAAAGATCTTACGTTAGAGAAAGCACTTGACATTAGCCATAGATTTGAAGACATGAATATAGGTATGCAAGAATTGGCTGAAAAACCCACTTCTGAGGTACAAAAAAAGGGGTGATGTTAAGGTAGAAGATAAATCTTCTAAAGAGGTCATTAATAGTAGACAGAACACAAAATTTAATGTGCAGAATACAAAAAGGAGTAATTATATTTGTTTTAAATGTGGAATACCGGGTCATTTGGCAAACGGCAAATCTTGTCCTGCTGTGGGTCAGATGTGCAGATACTGCAGAAATAAAGGCCATTATTCCAGAATGTGCAAAAATAGGAATAGATTTTCCAATAAACCTGCCCAAATCGGAGAGGTATCTCAAGAATCAGAAACTTTAGATGAGGAACTCATGCTTTGCATTCATGAGGTCAATGATAATAAAAGAGATTCCCCATTGGGTGTGATCAATGTGGATGGTATAGATATAGAGGTGATGGCCGATTCTGGTGCTCGCCACACTTTAATTGGTGATAATTACCTTAAGAATTTTCCTAACATTAAATTATTGCCTCCTGATATAAAACTGGTTGGTTATGGGAAAAGACCCATTGATGTTTTGGGGTATTTTGTTGCGAGAATCAATTTTAAAGGGATTACTATCACTGCTAATGTGTATGTTGCCAAATAAGGTTCTTGTCTATTAGGATGGCCACAACAAAGGGATCTGCTAATCACCTTAGATCCCAACCATCCTAAACAAGTGTTAGGTTACACTGATTGTATTGCTCAAGTCCAAGATGATAAGGTAACTGAGTGGGAAAAATGATATCCAGAAGTTTTTGCAGCTAAGCTGGGTTTACTAAAAGATTTTGTTTGTAGGATTATTCTGAAGCAAAATGTTACACCCATGGTCCATAAGGTTCGAAATGTCCCTCTAGCTATGAGACAAGCCGTTAAAGAAGAATTGGATAGATTATGCAGTTTGGACATAATTGAAGAGATCGAGTCATCCGAGTGGTTGTCTCCGGTCTTTGTAGTGCACAAACCTAATGGAAAAATCAGATTATGCATTGATTTGAGGGATTTGAACGAGTGTGTGTGGGTTGATCGACATCCGTTGCCCAATATAAATGAGATGTTTTCAGTTTTGAAAGGGGCTACTGTATTTTCAACTCTGGACCTATCTAATGCCTATCACCAGATTGATTTTCATAAAGATAGTAAACCACACACGTCTTTTATTACTTCTGAGGGTGCTTTTAGGTACAAAATGATGCAGTTTGGCCTGATTTCAGCCTCAGCAGTGTTTCAAAGAGTGATGCACAAATTATTTAAAGATGTAAAAAATATATTGCATTTCCAAGATGATATTTTGGTTTTTGGAAACGATAAGCAAGACCATTCTGAAACATTATGTTAAGTACTGAGCATATTGCGGAACTGTGGAATGACCCTTACTAAAGAAAAATGCAAATTTGAAAGGAGCTCTGTTCACTATTTAGGTCATAACATTAGTGGCAAAGGTATATCACCCAAGCAGAATTTAATTAAAGCAATTCAAGAAGCTCCTGAGCCTCATACTAAAGATCAGCTCAGATCCTTTTTGGGTCTGGCTGAATATTACGCCAAATTCATTCCTTTATTTTCAGATAAGACTAGTAATATGAGGTGTTTAATGAGAAAGAATCAAAAGTTTGGTGTGAAAATTGTGCTACATAATTTTCAAATCTTAAGAAAGAATTGTCTTCAACTTCTGCTTTAGTGACATTTGACACACGTTGTAGTTCTGTCATTATTGCTGATGCCAGTAATATTTGTATTGGGGCAGTTTTGATGCAAAATCAGAAAGGGAAATTAGTTACCATTGCATTTGCATCTAGACCTTTACGAGATGCTGAGGTCAAATATTCGACACTTGAAAAGGAAACTCTGGCATGCTGGTGGGGTATAGGCTATTTCCGAAAGTATGTATATGGCACAGTTTTCAAGGTTAGGACAGATCATAGTCAATTGGTGGAGTTGTTTACCACAAAGGGTTGCGGGAAACCTACACTAGGGATTTCCAGATGGCAGTACAAACTGCAAGATTTCCATTTTAATGTAGAGTACATTCCTGGGGTCAAGAATGTTTTAGCAGACTGTCTATCCCGTTTGCCTGTCAAGGAAGATTGTGAATCATTTATTCCTGATGAGAATACTGAAAAGGTTATGTCTGTTTGCATGGTATCCAATGGGTGTATAAAACAAGATGAATGGAAGAATGCTTGTGCTATCGATGAGGAAATTAAAGAAGTTATCAAATATATTTAAACTCAATGGCCGTTAAAAAAAGATTTGGATAAAGAGTTATTGCCTTACTTCTATGTGGCCAATGAATTGTCAATTATTGATGACATGGTATTTCGGGGTGTACAATTAGTTGTGCCTAAGGATTTGCGGGAACAAGTATTGTGTTTGGCACAATTAGGACATCCGGGGATGTCGAACATGAAAAACAGATTAGGATCTGAATTTTGGTGGCCAGCCATTGACAGATTTATCGAGTCAAAAGTAAGATCGTGTATAGATTGTGCTATGAGTGATAAGTCACAAAAAGTGGTTAAGTATGAAAAGTCTCTTGTATCAAGGCCTGAAGGTGTTTGGGAAAGAGTTTCTCTTGACATAGCTGGTACGATTTGTTTGCCCAATAGTCCGATGTATATAATTGTTCTTATTGATCAATTATCTCAATGGCCAGAGATTAAATTAGTGCATCATATTGATTCTCATACAATCATTCAATTCTTAAATGAAGTATTTAATAAGGAAGGGTTTCCCAAGTGTTTGGTTACCGACAATGGTACTCAGTTAACATCCACTCAAATGGAAGATTATTTGGTTAAGCATGGTATTTTTCATTTGAGAACATCGGTATATTATCCACAGAGTAATGGAATTGTCGAAAGGTGGATAAGAGTTCTGAAAGAGGGTGTACAATTGGCATTATCTTCTGGACAAAATTGTTCTCAGATTCTTAAAGATTTGGTGTGGAGTTATAGGGTTACTCCTAGAGTGGTTGGTGATCTGTCTCCATTTGAGAAAATGAGGGGAAAAAAGGCTGTTTGTGATTTGAATCAATCGTGGATGTTAGAGATGAAAAACAAAATTGATCAATCTAAATTCAAATCCAAAGTTCCCAATGATAAGTGTCATTGGCCATCTAATAAAAGGCAACTGTCATCTTTTAAGCGGGATGATACTTTGTCCCAATTTCATATTGGTGATTGGGTATGAGTGAAGAAGGGGAGATTAATAAAGGCTGGAGAATCTAAGTTTTCTATACCAATGAGAGTAGTCAGAGTTGGTCATCAGGTTGTAGAGCTAACTGATGGGAGTGTGTGGAGTTTGAGAAAGGTTGTTAAGGTGCCTACATGCTTATGGTCCAACCTTGATAAATCTGCTGGAGCAAATAACACTTCTCTACATCAACAAAACCATAATGACACCAAGTATCAAGCCACCTCAAGATTAAAGTGCAAACCAGCTTGGTGTAAGGATTGTGTCATGACATAATGTTCGCTCATGTTAAATTGATATTTTTATTAGGATTGTATGTTTTGCATAGGTTTCAGCTGAATATGTTTTGTATTTTTTTTATCTTTCCTGATATTCTATGTTGTTACTGATGTTGTTTTTAGTTCAATTACATAACGTGGTATACTATTCTTTTGATAACTATGTAACTTGCAATATTTGTATGACGAAAGGGGATGTGTGGCATCCTGGCCATTGGTGACATGTAGAACCATTAGCTAGGGTTCTACATGACTGAGATTCTATTTGGAGTCAGTTGGCCCAGGCTCTGTTAAGTGATAGTTTATTGTATTTGCGCTAATAAATACACTGTACAAATTACCTCGTTTGATCTTCATTGGAATTCTCCAAATTTCAAGGAACAGATTGGTAGGTCAGTGTGTCACTTTGTAAATATATATATTACCTACTGGCGGTCGCCAGTAGGTAGTTATAGTTAGGACCTAGTTTCCATAGGAAATCCACAACATTCTACTGGGAATAACTTTGGCCCTGGTGGACAAATGTTTGAGAATTTCTCAAAGAAGATGGCTAGGTCCGCTGCGCTCATTCTGTGAAAGTTGTGGGGGGATTGGTGAAGTGGGGGCTGAGATAAAAGGGGGGTCCCAAAACGTGTTTTTCCCATGTTATTTTCAATAGGACGTTTAGACACGGCTACAGCTCGAACGGCTAAATGGATTTATAAGAAATTTGGTAGAAAGGTAGAGTGTGGGTCGCAGATCACGCTTTTGTTTAAATGGTGTAAATCCGTTCAGTAGTTGCTGAGAAAATTAAAGTTGAAATCAGTTATATATCTATAAGCGAGCACGGGTGCGCGCACCTATGCGGGTGTGCACGAGCGGCATTGTGATTTGCTGTTTAATGTCTGTCAACATTCGATTCGGAGGAAATCAGGAAGTGTTGTCCGCCATTTTGTTAGTGCGAGTGAATATATAATATAGAACAAAGGGTTAGTACATGGAAAGGGGAGAAGGTAGAGATTGTCTGGCTGGGTAGGTTTTCTAAGGGGGTACAGTATGGACCCTGAACGCGAAAAGACCATTTTTTTTGGGAGAAAACATTTGCGGGGTGCATGCATTCGGTCGCGCACCCCTATTTACAAGACTGTGAAAAACTATAGTGGTGAGAATGGAAAGGGAGCAGGGTGGAGAGTGTTTGATTTCGTAGGTTTCTTAAGGGGTTTATTAAGGATGACGAAAGTATAAAAGTAGCTTTTTTTCGCAAATAAGTTGCGAGGTGCGCGCACTCGGTCGCGCACGAAGATCAAAAAACAAACAAAGATGGAGATAAATTACAAGTTTGAGTGTTTAGATCTAAGGTGGCTCTTAAAAGAGCCCTTGTGTTAATTGAGTTTTTGCTGAACTTATAAGTAAGTTCCGATGCAGAGTCTCATGTTACAGAGGAAAATTCTATTTCCCTCATCCGTGAAATGAACACCATCTCTCCGATAGATGCCTTCCATGTTGAAACGTGGGTTGTTGTTGTATATAGAACCCATGTTATATTCTCTGAGGAAAGCAGAAACAGATTTATTTACATGTTTCCTTGCTTTCTCAATCTGTGGACAATGTTCATTGGACCAATTCCATTTTTGTCTTTGGCATATGTTTGAATACACCAAGACAGTTCGAGGAAAAAGTGACATCAATTGACGAAAGGTGTCTTTTAGAAGCATTTCTAGACCTACACCTGTTAATGTGCCTAGATCATTCCCACCACAGTGCACAATTATCAGGTTAGGTTCAGGGAGATGCGTAAAAGTTTTCACCAATGGTATCAATTGGTGACATCTTAATCCTCTTTGGCCAATCCACGTAATCTGCACATTTGGTAAGTCAAGGTTAGAAATGTGTCTGTTTGCAGCATATTTTTCACTCCAGTGAATATAACTGTGTCCTACAAGCCAAACCTTCATTTTCAAGGTAGATGCAGTAGTACTCCGATGGGTTCTGGAAGTGGAATGGCAAGTAGATGGTGAAAGTCACGATAAAAAAAGTGTGTGAGATTTGGTGTTAATGAAAAACTGAACATGATTGGTTAATTGATATACTTCAAGATTGAAGAGTACGTTGTATGTTATAGTTTTATTATAAACAAATCTTCTATTGGTCGTGGAAAAAAAAGAAATGTAAAACAAGAGTGGATAGGCAGGTGTGTTTGGAGGGAAATTATCCTTTTTGCTTGGATTTAGAACGTTGAGACATGAACTTTTGACCTGTGCCTAAGCCAGGTGCAGATTGAGCTGTTACCATGGTAACAGCCAGAGAAGGCAGAGGGTGTAGGGTGACCGTTATGTGACTTTGAAAATATTGAAATGATAACCAACTGAAATGTTAATTTGAATATGAAATTGTGCGGGAACAAATATGATTGGTTGAAGAGACATATATGAGTGTGTATTGACAGAAAATCTATGCCATTATTCTTAGGTTGCAGTGATAGAAGTATTATTGAGAGCTGCTTCAAACGGCTATCGTTTTACAACTATCATTGTTCTACATCTGATAAAGCATTGGTAAAGGTGAGTGTATAACTGTTTGTTTTATGATGTACCGTTAAATGTGGTTTGATCACTATATTTGATTATTTGAGTTACTGTGTCTAAGGAAGCACATTTTTGGCTTTGATTCAGTTTGATATGTTTTCAACTAATGTTCAATTTTATTACATCAATATTTAAAATTACGATTACTTAATTTGATTAAGGATAGTGGAGGTCAGTCATGTTTTTAAGTTATGAGCTACTGTTAGGTCTATGAATTACATGTTACTTAGAGACGGATCTGCAACGAAATTTGGGGGGGGGAAGGACGAAAAAAAAAGATTTTTTGTAGGGGGACATGAACGTGTGATCAGTAGGTAGAGTAAAGCTGGAGGGGCTCTTACAATGGGTAAAACAAGTGCAAGGCCTAATTAATATTGAAATGGTTCTTTATAGAGATGTGAAACGTTCAGGTGCGGCTCTGTGTGTATCTGGGATGTGTGATATCTTGGGCTTCCACAGCAGACATGAGAGGGGAGGGGTTGAAGTTCTGTTAAGTTAATGGGGGTTGTGCGCCGTTTCTTCACTTTCTTTCAAGTATGAATTATAGTTTTGAATGTATTTGTGGTAAACTGAATAAATAGAATATAAAATGTAATGAAATAGAGAGAAATTAATAAACATTTGGGAGCGTTTGCACATAATTTGTAAAAATGGTTACAGATAAAAAAAAAGGAATTGGTAGAGTACAGATAATGCAGGTAGAGAGAAAAATAGTTTATTAAATGTGATATTGTCGAAAAAAAGTGGTAATGCTTTAGGTATTTTAAAGTTTAAGTTTGAGGAAAAAATTATGGTGGTTTGCAGCCGAGGGATACAGTGGTGGGGCTGGGGTGAGAAGGAGAGGTATCCCAGTACAATCAAATGAAAAATTGTGACCATGAGGTTGTAGACAGGTTCGTGGAGTATATGCCTTTTATAAATTGATGTAGAAGAGCAAATATATATAGAGGTTTTTGTGTAACACAGTGTGACTCCATTTTTATCTCACTCCTGCTTTCCATATTAGTTGCTTTGTGTTATCTTAGTGTGTGTATGTGTGTGTGTGTGCGTTCAGTCTGAGCTGAGGAAGTTTGTTCTGTAGGCAGACACAGTTGTTATAGTGGAGATGAAAGGGTGATAAGTACTGAAATAGGATATAGCGTGTGCTCCGTGGAAGCGGGGGAGCAGTGATTAACACTCTGAGTGAACCACAACTGCGGCGGAGTTTTGTTACAGTAATAAATAATTTTTTTACCAGAGGTACGATTGATGCTATGGTTCACAACTCGTAAAGAAAGGGTTGACTGACTGTCGTAGGCCAGGGGGTTGAAGTATGAAAAATTCAGGTTGACATAAGAAAACATGAATTGAGTGCAGTTGAGATTACGCGAAACACATGAATACAGTTTTAGTATACATTATTTTAGTTGTGAATATGGGTTAAAAGAGGGAACGTATATATTTAAAACTTTTATTCAATGAAGCAGTGTTTTGAGACGAAGTTTTTTATTTAATACAAGTAAACATAATATAAAGAAAATAGTGGGTATAGTTACTAGTTCATAGAACACAAATGAAGGAAAAGTAGTATGAAGCAAAATGAATAACGTTTAAAAAACATATTGTACAGTCTCACAATGAAATACATTTAATTAAATTGGATGCAAGAAGGTGTGTTTTGATTTTAAGTTCAGTAATCATATCTGAAAATAGTAATGGTTAAACATCACTTTAATAACAGTTAGTTTTCAGCATACGAAGCAGTAACAAGCTTGTTG
Organism: Lissotriton helveticus; assembly: GCF_964261635.1. NCBI lineage: Eukaryota > Metazoa > Chordata > Amphibia > Caudata > Salamandridae > Lissotriton > Lissotriton helveticus. Next base: position 1,997,065,295 of record NC_136067.1, read on the forward strand.
TCTGGTATTGTGAAAGGAAATGAAAAACGCGCCAAAAGGGAGAATTTGGCTCCAGGTGCATGTATGCTATCTGCAGGGACGTTCCAAAATTAGTACTCAGAACAACTATTGTATTGATATAATTTTTTGAAAGGTTTCACTACACAATGTCTTATACAGGTTGATAAGCAAGGGTAATATCAGGGTAATAATAAACTTTTTAGTTATGAATCAAAAATCTTTAAATAGGCATACATTAAAAGCAGCACATGTGTGTGAGGCAGAAATAAGGAGTAGAAAGGGAGAATGGTGATAAACCATATAAAATCATATAAAAAGTCATTGTAACTATACACATTTATCAGGGCACATTTAACCATATTTTACGCAGCCTTGGTTCGAGAATATTTTAAATCAGATAAGATAACATAAGGTAGTGATTTGTTGAAATTAGAGCATCATGAAATGTTTTAAACAAAATCGAGGAGGTGTGGAAAAAAAATTAACTCCACATAATTTAAAAAATTCACACCAGCAGGAAATTACAATGTCCAATGTCAGTAAAGCCAATAGGTCAGTTTATATAAAATATAATAATAAAAAAATAATAAGAAAAATTAGGAAGGGAAAAAACAGTCAAGATGTCAATGGTTTGCAGAACAGCTATGCTTCCATTGAATAGGCAAAGTAAGTGGCAACTGCTTCTAAAAGAAAGTCATTGTTATCATCCGAAAACAAGTCAGCCATCCAATTGAAAAGAGGAAATGAACATACATGGTCATTAATTACCGGAGCCTCTAGTAGCATCAGAGGAGAACTCGGTGAATTTTCCATGTAGCTGTGTGCCAAGAAATCTTGCGCCGCTGCGAATATATTCCAATGACCCAGAATTCCATGTATCGCTGCAAAGGCCATAATCCCTCCGTCGGAACAAAGTTGTTCATGATCAAGTAACGGATTCATGAGATGATTGTAATTCACTTCAGGAGGTACTGAGTTGAAGAGACATAAGTCCAGGGCCCACATGAAACCACAGCTCAGGCAATGAAATACAGGCTGCATACAGGTGAAATAGGTAAATCGAAACGATAATCCATATGATGCACTCAAAGTCGCGAGTGGCAGAATGCCATACTGGTCAAGCATCCTGTGGCGAAATAGTTCTAAGTGTTCCATCTCGTTTCCGAAGGCGGGACGGACCTCCATTTTGTAATAACGAAAATAGGAATAGAAAGGTTGCAGCTGCTGGTAATAGATGAGGATGTCCAGAAACATAGATCAGAGAGTATGGAGTGAGAGTAGCAGAATGCCTTTAAATGATTTGGTGCAAAAAAAGCACCAAACCATTGGTTAGTATGAGAGTCACCTTAGAAAATTGAATGAACAACCACTGCCGCGGACGGAAATGACCGCGGAAAAAAACACATGTACCGCCATACCTGTGAATACTCCGTGGCCGCAATTAGGATAAATCCGCCCGTACCACGGAACACACAGCCATCCACGTCCGCGGCGAAAGAATGCAACGATAAACACTGCATCACTGCGGAAGGCCAACACGCACAACATCCCTAGCGGCAAACAAATGTTAGAAAGTGTACCGCAAGTCCAAAGCAAACATACGAACATTGACAACGCCCCCCCCTACACCAACAACAAGCACAAGCCACCATGACACGTCCCAAGTATCCAATAATGCACACTAGTCAACACGCCCACCTACCACCTGACTGCCAACAACCATTGAGACACGACTATAAATGACACCCACACACTACCACTATCCTTTGCATCACAGCATTGCTGCTAGCAAGAGGCCCAAATCGAGATACTGCTAACTCACATAGAAGACACACAACCACCACCATACCACACCCACCACACAAACACCCACCACACAATTCCTACACATCACACACCACACACCTGCACCCCCCCATGGCACCCAAAAAAAAACCTAAATTCACGGAGACCGAGTTGAGGGTAATGGTAGATGAAATCATCCGTGTTGAGCCCCACATCTTCGGGGCCCAAGTCCAGCAGACGTCCGTGGCGCAAAAGAACCACATGTGGGACAGGATCGTTACTCGGGTGAATGCGTCGGGGACTGTGCCGAGGACGAAGCATGAAATTCAGAGGCGGTGGCATGACCTGAAGACCAGGGTGAAGGGCATCCGATCGAAAAACAATGCAAGAGCTATTCTTACTGGCGGTGGAACACCCCCTGAGCCCATACCCTACACCGATTGGGAGCAGAAGGTGCTGGTGATACTACACCCAGAGAGCCTAGACGGACTTGACGAAGGAGAAGAGGCTGGTAAGTACAAACCAAGCACCACGATCAGCACGACATGTTCACGGTGAGGGTGGTGGTGGTGGAGGGTGGGGTGTGTGAGAGGCCCAAACTACAACTCCCAACAGGCCCCCATGTTCACGGGGAGGGTGGTGGTAGTGGAGGGTGGGGTGTGTGAGAGGTCCAAACTACAACTCCCAACAGGCCCCCATGTTCACGGGGAGGGTGGTGGTGGTGGAGGGTGGAGTGTGTGAGAGGCCCAAACTACAACTCCCAACAGGCCCCCATGTTCACGGGGAGGGTGGTGGTGGTGGAGGGTGGGGTGTGTGAGAGGTCCAAACTACAACTCCCAACAGGCCCCCATGTTCATGGGGAGGGTGGTGGTGGTGGAGGGTGGGGTGTGTGCGACAGGAAACAGAAATGTCTACAAATCTATATGACCATGTAATATCCACATTACTGACCAGCTCTATCTTGTCCCTCAGGTGATCATGAACTGACTGGGGAAACCAGTACCCGGCCGCCAGCCTCGCCTCCCACACATACTGGACTCTCTGGTGACGAGGACACAGGCAGCTCCGGTGCGGAGGATGGTGCGGGACCAAGCACACAGCCAGGGCCATCTGGCTCACAGGGACTCCCGGGACCGACCACCGTCGCATGTGTGACTCCAGCGACACCTGTCTCTGTGATCTGCACAGTCCCCACCACCACCAGTAACACCAGTACCACCAGTACCACCAGTACCACCAGTACCACCAGTACCACCAGTACCAGGACTCCTGCCTGTGCCACCCAGCCTAACCCAGCGCACGACGCTGGTCCATCGGCCTCACACACAAGCAGGGTGAGTGGGCCACAAAGAGAGGCAACGGGACATCAGCCAATCAGGCGACCCACACACCGCCGTACAGAGGAAGGACAGCTACCCCATCCAGTGGCAGAGTCCCTAAAAGCCCTTGCCAGGTGCCAGGCGTCATACGACCGGTCCCAGGCAAACGCTGATCGTGCACACCAGGACTCAGTGGACAACACCAACATGTTGCGCGAAATCTCTGGGTTCCTTGGCCAGATGGTGCACATCATGGGCCAGCAGGCAACGATGTGGAGGGAATGGGTTGGCCGGAACAACCCCCCCCTCCACCAATTGTCGTAGCACCACCACCACCGTCACCTCCACCTCCACCGCCACCGTCACCTCCGCCTCCACCGCCACCGTCACCTCCGCCTCCACCGCCGCCACCACCACCTGTGCCCCTGGCGACGGATGTGGCCCATCAACAACCTGCCCCCCCAGCTGCCTCTGTTCCACCTCAGAGACGGAGGGGCCGGCCGAGGCAGGAAGTGGCTGAGAGCAGTGTTGGAGCGCCATCCACACGCTCCAAGAGGGGACGCCAATGACAATGTCACTGCCTGTGCCAGACATTCACCCTGCTAAGTATCCTGTCCCACATAGACAATCATTCCCACTGGTCTGCTGGACTACCCTGACACCCCCCAATGTGGTGTCAGCACGGACATTTCATCTGCCATTACCTTCAACTCCAACTCCCTCCATCCCACTTACTTGTAAATATTCACCAGCACAAAAGCACAACCTGTAAATAAATTTCACTTACACACACAATGATGTTTTGCCTCCATGTTTATTCACATGATTGCCTTCAGAAACAGACGTAAACAGGTTCAGGGATCATAGTCGTACATGATCATGGCGCTGCGGGAGTGACCTAGGGAAAATCAGAGACAGCAAACACACGTCAGGAAACAGATTGACACACATCACAACACACACGGCGGTTGTCGACATGGCCGGGCACGGCGGTTGTGTACATGGCCGGGCACGGTGGTTGTGGACATGGCCGGGCACGGTGGTTGTGGACATGGCCGGGCACGGCCGTCCTTGGCCCGGCCGCTCCGGCCGGTGTACGGTGGATGATGCAATGTGACTGTAAGAGGGGACATGAACTGGCATGTCCATTGGGTACATCCAAAGGGTGTATAGGCCTGCACCTCCCCCGCTGAGTACGTGCACTGCCATGGTGGCGCCAGTGATAGAACATTGTTGCAACTGAAGCATCCGTGCCTGAAGCTTGCACGTGCGGTTGCCGATGTGTGCCCGTGACGGTCTGTGCACATGCAGCCAATTGGAAGAGGGACGCTGGCCGCATATGGCCAATCGCAAGTAGCGGAAGCAGTGCACCGCAACAACTGGGCCAGTCATTGGCCCATTTCACGAACACGCTTCCAGGGCTGACCAATTGCTGGCGACGTATGCCACTGACACGTGCTGATGGCCCTATATATGTGTGTTGGCCAAAATGACACTTCCTACCCTGGGGACCAGTGCTGCCTGTTCACCTCGACCTGCTGCTGCTGCTGAGCTGACCACCGACTGCTGCCTGTGACCATCACCTCGACCTGCTGCTGCTGCTGAGCTGACCACCGACTGCTGCCTGTGACCATCACCTCGACCTGCTGCTGCTGCTGAGCTGACCACCGACTGCTGCCTGTGACCATCACCTCGACCTGCTGCTGCTGCTGAGCTGACCACCGACTGCTGCCTGTGACCATCACCTCGACCTGCTGCTGCTGCTGAGCTGACCATCGACTGCTGCCTGTGACCATCACCTCGACCTGCTGCTGCTGCTGAGCTGACCACCGACTGCTGCTCTAGTGCCATACTCCGTGATCTTGCCATGTCGAGAGGCAAATAGATCCGGTCTCGACCCTTCACCGCCGCGGAGCTTGATGTCCTCGTGGACGGTGTACTCCGCAACTATGGACGCCTCTACGGCGCACCAGGACGGGTGGTAAGTGCAGTGTGGGACATGTTGGTGTGCATGAGGGGGCCAAATAATCATGCCTATTTCTATCTTAGCTGTGTAGTGTGGGCTAGACATATGTTCCTGATTGTGCATGGCTGCTGACAGTTACGTCTTGCCCCTATGTGTGTGACAGGCCAACTGTCCACTGACTTAAACCGTTTTGTCTCCCATCATGGTAGGTCAAGCTGCACCTTCGCAAGGACCTGTGGAGGAGCATAGCACGGGAAGTACGGGCATTGGGGGTGTGCAACAGACGACATACACACTGCCACAAACGCTGGGACGACATTTCCAGGCTGAGCAAGAATGTAGCGGAAGTAACACTGGGCATGATTCCAAGGACGCCCCGTCTGGCCCGACGCTCCATATCCCCTCTCATGCACCGTATCATTGCAGTGACGCATCCTGAACTGGCCGAACGTCTGAGTGCCGATCAACAGCAAACTAGCGGTGAGCATACTGTCTGTGTAGGAAACCTGTGAGTGCTATGCATGTATTGGTGCACAGACACAGTATTGAGTTCCGTGTTGCGTATGTATCTCTGTGATGCCATTTAGGTCCCATTGGGTGGTTGTCATTTGACTTCCAGGTCCGCCATGTTGACACGCCACTTGCTTAGTAGTTGAGTGTTGAAGCACATCCCCTAGTGGTCCATGGCCCCATGGCAGGAAATGTGAGGATGACTGGTAGAGGTGGGCCGTGTGCAGGATGGGGGCTACTAAATCTTTGTTAGCTATGGAATTTGGCAATCCTGGTCCTTCTGTACGTCAGTGTGCCCATGACTCACACATCTTTTATGTGCATTTCAGCTATGACAGAGGACACTCAGCCACAGACGGTGGAGATTAGTCGAGGAAATGAGTCCGGCTCAGACTTCGCACACACGCAGACTGACACAGAGGAGGCCAGCGCCGGAGAGGGGGACAGGACCGTCCCTGAGGACTCGCATGTGGAGACACCATCGTCCTCCTCGTCAGACACTCTTGGTGAGCCTGCACTGTTGTCACAGACTGGGAGTGGGCAATCATCACCTTCTGTCGGAAGACAGCACACAGGGCCCACACTTCCGCCAACTGCACCATGTACTGTTCGTGGCCGGAGGAGTAGGGGGAGCAGAGTGGCGTTCGGTGCAGGCACCGCTGCCCCTGCCACGCTGAGCCAAAATGCACTGTGTGCTGAGGCCGTTGATCTGCTGCGACAGCTGTGTGTGGGGCAGACCAATATGACAAATGCTTTCCTGGACCATGATAGGAAGTTGGGGCAGGTGGTGGCATTCATGGAAGGGATGCATGGCGATCTTGCAGGTCTACACAGGACAGTCCAGTCATTGGCAAGCAGTGTGTCGTCTGCAATAGTACAGTCGCATGAACAGTGTGCTACTTCTGTTTCCCCATCTACACCACTGGATGTCTCAGGGGGTAGTGATTATTCTGAACAAGTTATTGCACTAGAAGCAGCGTCAGACAGCACGTCAGGGCACGCAGGGCACAGACCCCATCCCCTAGATCAGCTAAATCTGTTCACGTAGACAACGTCAGATACACTGGAGTACACACACAGGATCCACAAGTGTTGTTGGGGGACATGCCTTCAGGAGCTACACAGGCATTCAACACAAAAGGTACTCCCAAGGCAAGGGATACTCACATGTCCATGGACTGTACCTTGGACAAGGCCAGTCAGAAGACAAAGGCACCTCCTAAGAGCAGGGAGACTCCCAAGGGCAGGCCCACAGCAGAGGAAAGGGACCCTCCCAAGGACAGTGAAAAGACAAAGGCACCTCCTAAGAGCAGGGAGACTCCCAAGGGCAGGCCCACAGCAGAGGAAAGGGACCCTCCCAAGGACAGTGAAAAGACAAAGGCACCTCCTAAGAGCAGGGAGACTCCCAAGGGCAGGCCCACAGCAGAGGGAAGGGACACTCCCAAGGACAGGGAAAAGACAAAGGCACCTCCTAAGAGCAGGGAGACTCCCAAGGGCAGGCCCACAGCAGAGGAAAGGGACACTCCCAAGGACAGTGAAAAGACAAAGGCACCTTCTAAGAGCAGGGAGACTCCCAAGGGCAGGCCCACAGCAGAGGAAAGGGACACTCCCAAGGACAGTGAAAAGACAAAGGCACATCCTAAGAGCAGGGAGACTCCCAAGGGCAGGCCCACAGCAGAGGAAAGGGACACTCCAAAGGACAGTGAAAAGACAAAAGCACCTCCTAAGAGCAGGGAGACTCCCAAGGGCAGGCCCACAGCAGAGGAAAGGGACACTCCCAAGGACAGTGAAAAGACAAAGGCACCTCCTAAGAGCAGGGAGACTCCCAAGGGCAGGCCCACAGCAGAGGAAAGGGACACTCCCAAGGACAGTGAAAAGACAAAGGCACCTCCTAAGAGCAGGGAGACTCCCAAGGGCAGGACCACAACAGAGCAAGGTCCATCTCCCAAGGGCAGGGACACACACAGAGAGCAGGTGTCTACTGGAGACAGGTGCACCACAGACGACAAGTCTGCTGGCAGGAACAGGGCGGCGACCAGGGCACAGGCTGCATCCAGAGACAACACTCCACCTAAGGATAAGGCACATCCTACGGACAAGGCTTCTAGCATGGGCAATGGCGCAATCAAGGACAGGCATACTTCACCCCTGGCTGCACTGAGGCTGATGTTTTCTACTGAACGCAAAACAGATGTCTCCGCGGCGGAGTCCCCCCATACCTCCACTCCCATCCAGGCCAGTCAGAAGTAGAGGAGGGTGTCCCCTGTTGTTGCATCCCCCATTACACATGATTCAGAGTCCAGGCGGCAGGCACACAGCAAACGACAAGCAGGCTCCAGCACGTCCCCAGAAACTCGATCCCCGGCTGCAGATGCTCCACCTATGGTGGGTGGTGATTCTTTAGAGTCCCCACCACTTGGCAGTCCTGTCCTGTCCAGGGTGCACTCACACATCCCTAAGAAACGCAGACACACACCATTGACACCTGCCAACCCCGATGTGGCTCAAGGTCAGCTATCCCCAGCTCCCAGGCCCACCCTGCCTCCTGGCCCATACAGCCTTGTGGCTCATCATTTTAGTGGTCCCAGTGGCGCAGGTGCAGTTGTCTCTCATGTATCAGATAGTGGCACTATGTCTGTTGTTGGCTGTCATGCATCATGTAGTGGCACAGTCTCTGTTGTGCCCTCTCCTGTTGCAGGTCCTGGCAGTCTATCTGGGTCTATGGCTCACGTGTCAGTTAGAAGATCTGTGGCTGTGTTGCACACTCCTGTTTCTGGTGCTGGCAGTCTGTCTGGGTCAGTGGGTCACGTGTCAGTGACTACATCTGTGGCTGTGTCTCACATTCCTGGTGCTGGTGCTGGCAGTGTGTCTGGGTGTGTGGCCCATGTGTCTGTCACTCGGGCTGTGGCTGTGTCTCACACTCCTGTTTCTGGTGCTGCCAGTGTGTCTGGGTCCGTGGCCCATGTGTGTGTCACTCGGGCTGTGGCTGTGTCTCACACTCCTGTTGTTGGTGCTGCCAGTGTGTCTGGGTCCGTGGCCCATGTGTCTGTCACTCGGGCTGTGGCTGTGTCTCACACTCCTGTTGCTGGTGCTGCCAGTGTGTCTGGGTCCGTGGCCCATGTGTGTGTCACTCGGGCTGTGGTTATGTCTCACACTCCTGTTGCTGGTGCTGCCAGTGTGTCTGGGTCCGTGGCCCATGTGTCTGTCACTCGGGCTGTGGCTGTGTCTCACACTCCTGTTGCTGGTGCTGCCAGTGTGTCCGAGGCAGGTAGTTCACGCAGTCCCCCTGATTCTGTGATGTGAGGTGCTGAACACTTCACTCAAATGTTATTTCAAATGGTGTGTCCATTGAGAACTGCGTGGCACTCTTGTGGTCCCTGTGACGGGTTGGTAGGGACACGTACTTGTTCTGCCTCTGATGTAGCTGCTCTGTACTCCACAATGCCCTGTTGCTGTTCTGATACTGCATTCTGCCCTCTCGTTTACTGCCTATGATGTAGCTGCTCTGTACTCCACAATGCCCTGTTGCTGTTCTGATACTGCATTCTGCCCTCTTGTTTACTGCCAATGATGTAGCTGCTCTGTACTCCACAATGCCCTGTTGCTGTTCTGATACTGCATTCTGCCCTCTCGTTTACTGCCTATGATGTACCTGCTCTGTTGGGCACAATGCCCTGTTGATGCTCTGATACTGCATTCTGCCCTCTCGTTTACTGCCAATGATGTAGCTGCTCTGGTGCCCACTTTGCCCATGCTCACGCATACACTGTGATTATACCCCTATTATGTACAATAAAGGTAGTCTATCAAGTCTCGTGGTCTGTCGTTGTCATTCCTGCTTGCGTACTACAAATGTGTATTCGTATTTGCTTCTCATCAGTGGTTTCGGTAACATGACACTCCCCCTCCCTACGTCACGACCCTTGCTGGTATTCCCCTCCAGACACCAATGGTTTGTGCCTTACCTGCGTCGTCGTTGATAGTGGGCCATGACTAGGACGTGGTGGATCGCGAAGAGCATCGGGAAAGCGTGTAGCGCTGGGTCCATGGTGGTGATCAGCTTGCGGTGGGTATCTCTGCTATGTCACCTATGTTCGCTGTGGGGATTCCGCCGTGTTCAGACAGGTTGTTTTTCCGCAGCGGTTTTATGTGTATTTTCCGCCATCTTGATTTGGGGGACGGTCTTAGACGTCAGTACGTACGGCGGAGCCTCCGGATGTGTTCCGTTCGCCGCGTGGTCATGTGTAGTTCGACGGCGGTGCGTGCTTTCCCGTCGCGGACGGAAATTTGACACGTTTTCCTATCCTGATATGGCGGACGGAGTATCCGCGGCAGGCGGACACGGAAAAGGGTTTTTCCGCCTACTGCAGGGCCGCGGTGGCTCTTCCGTCCGCCATCCTAAGAGCCCCTAAGTATGGAATAGTTTTTATTTTTTTCACAAACTAAGGTATGAGAATATTGTTACAGTGTTAGCGGAAATGTAAGTTGAAGTTTGATAAAGATTAGTGAAATAAGTAAATTATGGTGTGTTTAATATGTGCAGCTAATAATCTGTGAGAAAAGGTAATAGTCCACAGTCTTGTAAATAAGGGTGCGCGATCCAATGCGCGCACCACATAACTTTTTACGGAGAAAAAAAAAGTTTCATTCACGTTCAGGGTCTATACTGGACTTCCAGAGAAAACGTACTCGGTTACATAATCTGTACCTTTTGTCCTTTTCATGTTTTAACCCTTTGATCAGTATAATATATTCACTCGCAGTTACAAAATGGCGGTCAACACTTTTTGATTTCCACTGATTCTAATGTTAACAGATGTTTACCAGCAAATGAGAATTCTATAAACTGTATATTTTTGTAATTTTAAAAAATAGGCAAAAAAAGTAAACTTAAAGATCTGAAACGATCTTCAAGTGTTGTCTGCATTTGCACCATTAAATTTAATTTTTACTTATAAAGCATGTGAATCACAGTCTTGTAAATAGGGATGCGCGATCGAGTGCGCGCACCCCGTAACTTTTTTCTGGAAAAAAAATTTTGTTTTGGCGTTCAGGGTCTATAGTGCAGTCCCTGAGAAAAGGTACTCGCTTAGATAATGTGTACCATTTTCTCTTTCCATGTTCTCACCGTTTGTTCGGTAGAATATATGCAGTCATATTAACAAAATGGCGGCAACACTTCCTTATTTCCTCAGAATGGAATGTTGACAGAGGTTGAGCAGCTACTTATAATAAATGCTATACATAACGGCTGCAATGCATGTATATTGTTCAAAAGTCAGCGATATTCATGCAATACAGAGGTAATGGTCTTAGCCATGTTATCTAGGTCCCATTGGATAACATGACTAAAAACTGCTTAGGGCAGATGTTAGCTTTTGGAGATATTCTGTTACATAATCTGTACCTTGTGTCCTTTTCATGTTTTAACCCTTTGATAAGTATAATATATTCACTTGCAGTTACAAAATGGTGGCCAACACTTTCTGATTTCCACTGATTCTAATGTTAACAGATGTTTAACAGCAAATGAGAATTCTATAAACTGTATATTTTTGTAATTTTAAACAATAGGCAAAAAAAGTAAACTTAAAAATCTGAATCGATCTTCAAGTGTCGTCTGCATTTGCACCATTAAATTTTACTTATAAAGCATGTCAATCACAGTCTTGTAAATAGGGATGCGCGATCGAGTGCGCGCACCCCGTAACTTTTTTCTGGAAAAAAAAATGTTGTTCTGATGTTCAGGGTCTATAGTGCACTCCCTAAGAAAACGTACTCGCATAGATAATATGTACCTTTTTCTCTTTCCATGTTCTCACCGTTTGTTCGGTAGAATATATGCAGTCGTATTAACAAAATGGCGGCAACACTTCCTTATTTCCTCCGAATGGAATGTTGACAGAGGTTGAGCAGCTAATTATAATAAATGCTATAGATAACGGCTGCATAATCTGTACCTTTTGTCCTTTTCATGTTTTAACCCTTTGATCAGTATAATATATTCACTCGCAGTTACAAAATGGCGGCCAACACTTTCTGATTTCCACTGATTCTAATGTTAACAGATGTTTAACAGCAAATGAGAATTCTATAAACTGTATATTTTTGTAATTTTAAACAATAGGCAAAAAAAGTAAACTTAAAAATCTGAAACGATCTTCAAGTGTCGTCTGCATTTGCACCATTAAATTTTACTTATAAAGCATGTCAATCACAGTCTTGTAAATAGGGATGCGCGATCGAGTGCGCGCACCCCGTAACTTTTTTCTGGAAAAAAAAATGTTGTTCTGGCGTTCATGGTCTATAGTGCACTCCCTAAGAAAACGTACTTGCTTAGATAATGTGTACCTTTTTCTCTTTCCATGTTCTCACCGTTTGTTCGGTAGAATATATGCAGTCGTATTAACAAAATGGCGGCAACACTTCCTTATTTCCTCCGAATGGAATGTTGACAGAGGTTGAGCAGCTAATTATAATAAATGCTATAGATAACGGCTGCAATGTATGTATATTGTTAAAAAGTCAGCGATATTCATGGAATCCCGAGGTAATGCTCTTAGCCATGTTATGTAGGTCCCATTGGATAACATGACTAAAAACTGCTCAGGGCAGATGTTAGCTTTTGGAGATATTCACTGTTAGCGCGAATATTTTCAAAATTGGTAATAGGCGATAGTGATGTTAGTGACTGTTTCCAGTTGCTATGATCTTGCCACGCCCACTTTAGGATATCATTAGTGATAATTATTACTGACATGCAAAGTGGCGCAGTAGATAGTTGCTATCTGCTACTAGCTGTCGCTAACTGGTGTTAGCGACAGCTACGTAATAGGGAGATAATTTTATCTTCGCTTTGTTGGCTCTTGAAGGCAACAAAGTGGAGATAAACTCCCTTGATAATATGCCCAATTTGGGGGAATTCAGAAAGTGTTGAGCGCCATTATGTTAAAAAACTCCCTGCACATAATGTATATGTATTTACGTAATAAATATAGAAAGTAAGGTTGTGTAGTAGTGCATATCAAAAATATTGCATGTAGTATCCTGGTAATGTATGGTAGTTTATTTTGTATATAATGATTGATTCAAAAAAAAATTAAGGGGGAAAAATTTGATAAATAAATGTGGTTCACAAAGACATCTTGGGCGTCATTTATGAAGGCCTTGTGCCGCGGGTGCGTCACTTTTAACATGGGAAAAAGTGACGCACCGGTGGCGCAAGGATTTCATAAATAAGGCTCCTTAAACGTAGGCTTTACGATATATATTGCATAGAAAATTAGGGAATGTATATGGTAGGCATGATATTTGGTAAAATGGGTGTATGTTGTGTAATACATATGTGTGTATTATGTTAACTAAAATTCAGTTGTGTTTTTTTTTTAAAGAGTGATGGGTGCTGAAAAGCAACAACCTGAGGTTGAACGTGAGAGTATAGAAACAGAAAATCCTTTTTTACAGGTGAGTTGATAAATTTAAAATGATAACTTATTTTTGAGAAGATTATCATAATATGCATGTTTTTAAAAAAAAATTAACACTGCTTCTCTTATACATGAGGGTTTTAATTTGTACTTTAAACATGTCTGAACATGCTTGTAGTACATATGTATTTTAAAATATGGTTTTATTGTTAATTGTTACAATCTTTTGATGGGCCGGGTTCATGTGTTATTTTATATACAGTTTGGGATCATCTATTCTTTGACTGTAAGAGTTTGCTGTTTACCTTGGTTAATTTTTGCTAAGTCATCATTATCTCTCAACTTTATGCTGTATCATTTGTGTACAGTAATTTTTGAGAAATTATAGAGGTATATTATGACATGGCTGTTGGCGTGATGGACATTTCGTATGCATTTTTGTGACAGTACTATCTATTTGCATTCTATTATATGCATTTGCACAGGTGTATTATGAGGAGGTCAGTCGGACGCCATCAAGGGAGTAATGGTAGGGCAGGGAGGGAGGGAGGGGGAGGTGTAGGGTAGAGAGATCTAAAATATGGTATATAGATAAATGTAGGAAAGTATATATTTTAATTAATAAAATAATTTTTTCAGTGTACACAGCATCGCATTTTGGAATGTAGTGCCCACTGTAAAATTCATTTAAATAATTAAATTATGTATTTACTACAAATTATCTGTATCCTGGTTTTTACGTCCCTCCAGCAAAGATCTTTCCCTCCTTGTCTCCCTGTCGCACTATAATTGTCTCCACGAGTTGCGGCTCATTGTGGTTTCATATGACTATGATGAAATGTTTTACATTAGATGAAATTTACATGATGAGTATGCTGTTAAAGGTAAAAGCAACTGCCTCTGTGGGAAGTAGCAATCGGTTTAATGTTTAATTGGTATATTGTGAGTTATTCTTTCAGTTTGCATACAGTTTGAATCACAGTTTATAGTGGTGAAGTTAGAAAATAGATCTCTACAATAAAATTAGAAAGTGTATAAATAGTTCTACAGCATGAAATGCAGAAAGCAAATTTCACAGTGAAATGTGTTTTTAAAGCACAATTTTAATTAAAAAAATTAAATAGGAAACTGTTAATGTCTAGGAAGAAAGCATCTGTTTTTCAAAAAAATAAAGAGGAAGGTCTTATAATAATCAATGTAGTTAATGTCTTTAAAAGTATGAAAGTGTTTGTAGTGAAAAGATTACTCAAGGTAATCATTGGTTAACTAATAATAAAAACAATATAATTTAGTTTTTATATTTTTTTAAAAGGAGACAGAAGATAGAAAATTAATAAAAACATGGAAGATTACAGTGAAAATGAGAATATCAATTTTAAAATGGCAAAAGAAGTCCTAGAAGAATTAATTGAAGGAGTATTTGAGGATGAAATTTCAACAGAAAATGAGGACTTTTTGGACAGCACTTTTGATAGTGCATACTTAGAGATGGTGGAAGAAGAGAATTTGGAAGAGGAAAATAGAAATGAAATACCAGATGAAATTATGCTAAATGTGATTCTGGAATATGAATTATTAAATGAATAAAATTATGTTTGATTAAATAATTTTTTTTTTTAAATATTATTGTTGTACCGTTAATCAGTATTCTCTTTTTTAAGAATGAAAGTAAAAGTTGTGATAAGATGGATAAAAGATTAAAGTTATAAAAATAAAAAGCATTAGGAACATCGACAATGCTTGAAAGTTAGAATAGTACTTATATGTCTCAAAAATTACATTCATAGAATATATGTGTAAGGATAACATAGATATGGAGTGTCACAAATTTAGAAACAATATTCACTATAGGATTTCCTACTTTGACCAGAGACTGTTTCTTTGTCTTTATTCAAGTTATAAAATCAAGCAATGATTATAATTTGTATGGTATATGGTAGTAGGGGTCTATAATATTTTTTAAATTTTTTCCATACAGATTATCATTAATATCAGAAACATCAATCAGTATGCCGACGAGAAATGAAAAAAGAAAGCTGTATAAAAAGACATACCATTTGAAGAGAAAAGAGGCACAAGATTTACCTAATCAACAAAGGACGGAGAAAAACAAGAGTGCTCCTGGAAAGAGCAGCAAGGAATTAAAAAAAAAATTGTGTCAGAGAAAGAGTCAATTGGATAATGTTGCAAAGGAAAAACAGTTTTCGGGATCTACAAGGAGAAATGGACGAAAAAAGAAAACTGTGTTTGAAAAGAGTGGGGAGGAAAATATGTACAGTAAAAGACGTACAAATCAGTTTGCGGAAATAAGGAAACGTATGTTTCATAAGAGAGTTGTTATGAATTTATTACAAAAGGAAAAAGTTTCTAAAAGGAAGTCTGCTTTTTATAAGAAAAAAATATATATAGAGGAAGTTGTGGATGATGCCTTCGAGACGAAAAAAAAAATGTTTATTTTAGTGCTTAAAAGAATAAATACACTAAATATGGCAATCAGAGTTTTAAAAGCTACGAGTAAATGGAAGAGACACATAAATAGAACTAATTTTTGTAAAATCTTTTCTGGTAAATGGATGCATACTTCAAATTCTGAGGCATTTTTTAATGAAGAGAGTTACTTTCAAAGTAACGATTTATTGCATGCAGTTGACACCAGTCGTCGAGCGTATGAAGTGAAGGATGACTGTCCTATTGAGAAAGAGAAAATTGAGGTCAGAAATACAGAAGGGGAAATAGATGGAGAAGTTTTACAGGGACGTGTTCATGCTCCTGTTTATAGTTGGAATTGTAGCAGTATTTGCAGTGTACGACAGGATTCAATTGATTTCTTTCACAATTTCTTACGTAAGTACACTAAGGAAAGTCTAAAAAAAAAAGTGTACTGTTGCAAGAATTAGATCGTTGCAGAGTGAGAGAAAAAATAGGTTTGCAAGGCCATTCTTTGGCTTGTCTTTCAAAAAAAATATGCCAGAGTGTTTTTCATCACTTTAGGATGTTAGCAGTTCATCATACCAAAATGAGAAAATTAGTCAGAAATATGTATTATGCAAAAAGTCCAGCACTTAAACTTAAAGAGTTAAATAGTGCTCTTTTGCATGGATGTGTATTAGATGTGAAGAATATTTGTGCAGAAATTGAGGTAAGTTATTTTGGTCGAGATGAAGAGAATGTAGAAACTGATATAGTTATAGAAGGAAATGTGTTAGAAAATGTTGGACATTTTAATACTGAAGAATTTGAACAGGAAATAACAAAATTTAAGGTCATTGCCGGTGAAAAACCAAATTTAACTTGTGTGTGTTGTCGACGCATTCATTACAAAAGTCAAACTAGGTTAGTTGATTTATATTTAAAAAGTGAAGATGAAGATAATACTCAGTGGAGAGAGTGTGCAACTTATTTGCTGGTAGAAAACTATTTTGATTTGGGTTTTGAACAATGTATTTGTAAATATTGTTATAATAAATTAAATGAAAATAAAATGCCTGCTAGAGCTGTTCATAATATTCTTGAGTTGATAAATATTCCATCGGAACTGAAGGATTTAAATACTTATGAGACTATTTTGATTCAATGTGTACATCCTTTTCAGGCTATTGTTCGTATGGAGCCTAAGACTTGGAAATTAAATCCTACAGATTTACAAAGAGGATTAAAGGGTAGAGTTGTATATTTGCCACTTGATTTAAAAAAAAATATAGAGACAATTGGTATTGAAAATGTAGAAGAGGAACCTCTTGTTCTAGTTAATGGTGTACCTACAAAGAGTAAGAAAATCTGGCAAGATTTAGTGGTTGTTAGGAAAGTGAAAAAGGCAACGTTGTATTTAGTCAAAAATAATAAATACTATAAAAATGTGTATGTAGAACAAGAAGATATAAGTGATGAAGAGAATAATGATTTGTCTATTGGACAAATTGAAAAAGTCGACATGTCCAGAAGTGAAGAAATTTATGAACATTACAGTGTTCATCCACTGCATTCCAAAGAAGCAATGGGGAATGCAATTGAGTTATTTCAGATGAAAAAAGCAGAAGGAAGTCCTATTAGTGTGTGGGAAAAAAGTTTGGAAGGTCGTTGTTTCCCACACTTATTCCCAACAGGTGAAGGTGCGCGATATGATGATCGACCTATGCAGATCCCTGCATCTGAGTACCGGACAACAAGATTATATGCAGAAGATCCCAGATTTCGTCAATGTATTCCATATTTGTTTCATCTTCTGTTTGAGAGTGACTTATCTGGTCTTTCTTATGCAGTAAACCATGTTTTAAAAAGTGGAGTGCATCTGCATAATGCTTCAGCAAAGGATTTTATGGATAAAGTGCAACAGAAAGATAGTGTTTTGGATTCTCATCTAATTAATTTAATGGCATGTCAGCGTGGTACTAATGAATATTGGTACCGTCGTCATGTAGATTTAAAATGCATGCTACGAAACTTCGGAGCACCAACATGGTTTGTAACTCTAAGCTGTGCAGAGTACGCCTGGGAAGATTTACTTGAATATCTTCGAGAGGCGAATGTAAATATTGAAAATATAAACTACAAGACAGCAGGAGAATTGTGTTCGTTGGATCCGGTTAATGTTTGCCGATATTTTAATCATAGATTTGAAGCAATGATGTCGTTTCTTACAAACAAGAAGAATCCACCACTTGGTGAAGTTTTGGATTTCTTCTGGAGAAAAGAGTATCAAGCTAGAGGTGCTCCACATATTCATATGTTACTATGGATCAAGGATGCTCCCAAATTTGGAAAAGACTCCGATGACACTGTCCTGTCTTTTATTGAGGAATATGCCACTTGTGACATACCTAACAGTACAACTGATAAAGACTTAAGAGGAAAAGTGTTACGGTTTCAAAGACATCGTTGTGGAAAATATTGTCTGTGAAAATTCAAAACAAAGGATAAGTTCTATACAAAATGTCGTTTTGGATTTGCACGACCCTGCTTTCAAAAGGAAGAGTGAATAATTTGATGTCATCTTTGCGACATAACATCAGAAGAAGATCACCCAAAAATACATATAATTTAAGAAGAGGAGAAGAGTCCAAATATATAAATGACTACAACCCTGTCATTTTGTCCATGTGGAATGCTAACATGGATATACAATATGTTGCGGACAACTCTATTGCTGTGGCTCGATATGTAACGTCTTACATCACGAAATCTGAAAAGACGGAACTGAAGGAGATGTGGGAAGATATTTCTCATGAAAAGAGCCTAAGCAAGAAATTGTATACATACAGTTTGAAGATGTTATCACATCGAGAAATTGGAGCATATGAATGCTGTGATCGATTATCATCAGCAAGTCTTTATGCGAAATCTCGAAGTATCCTGTGGGTGAGTTTAGGTCTAGCAGGAACACGAAACCGTGTTTTGAAAACTGTGCAAGAAATTGAATATTTAGCACAGAAAGAACCACACAGTACAGACATTCTGAAAACAAATATGTTGGATACATATTATCCAAATAGAAGTACTCTGCTTGAAAATATTTGTCTGTATGAAGTCCTTGAAAAGTACACTTTTAAAAGGAATATTAGAGAGAATGTTGAAAAAGGTATGTACGCTGTAATTGAACAGGAAGGATGTCTGGTGAAACAAACAAAAGGACATTTGATTAATCACCGAAAACTGAGTTGCGAAAATCCAGACAAAAGAGAATTTTACTATTTAGCTCTTTTGCAACTCTTTAAACCATGGCGTACCGAAGAGGAACTACTTGGAGAGTTTGTAAGTTATGAAGATTCTTTTAACGCATCTAAAAGTAGTATAGAATGTCCTGCTTTTAGTAATTACCTGAAAATGTTGAACGACGAAATAGAGCAAGAAGCAACAATTGCAGCGGAGATTGCCAGAGAAAGTTCACAAGATACTCAAAGTTCAGCATCGTTGAGTCAGGATCCACTGGGAGAACCAATTATCCGAAATAAAGCAGCGACTGCCATGGATAAGGTGGAAAGATCAATGCAGCAAGCTCAAGAGGATATAATAAACTTAGAAGAATTGGAGAAGGAATTTAATCTTGAGCAAAGACAGATATATGACGAAGTGACAGAGCACATTGAGCATGGTTTTCGTCATGAGAAAAAAGAATGCTCATGTATGTCATTTCAACCTATTCGACTATATGTAAGTGGAGAAGCTGGTACAGGGAAAAGTTTTCTTATAAAATGAATTACTACATATCTACAGCAAAAAACTCAGTCACCATTGTCTTGTGTTGTGACAGCTCCAACTGGATTGGCAGCACATAATATTAAAGGTATTACTTTACATCGTTTACTGATGCTGCCAGTTGAACATGAAAACAAATTACAATATCACAAGCTATCTGGAGACGCTTGTTATGAAGTTTCAAGAGTTCTTAAAGAAATGAAACTTCTTATTATTGATGAGGTAAGCATGGTATCCAATTTAATGCTTGCTTTTGTACATTTAAGAATGCAGCAGATACTTAAAACTGACTATGATGTTTTATTTGGAGGGAAACATGTCATAGTTTTTGGAGATCTACTGCAACTAACTCCTGTAAAAGGACAATCTGTATTTGAAACTGTGACACATGAAGACACCAGAAAGTGCCTTGGCAGTATTGGAAATGTTAATATATGGTCACATTTCAAATATACTGAACTGATTCAAAATATGCGACAGGCAAAGGATACTAAATATGGAAATATTCTTCAAGATATAAGGATTGGAAGACTAACTGAAGATGCAAAAGAAAGTCTACGAACTCGATTACTTTTTAAGTTGTTTCCCAATGAAGATAATGTACCTGGGAAAATATATAGTAAAGAGGTAAAAGATAAGTCAGTTATATGCTTGATGCCAACTCTAAAAGAATGCTCAGTTTTCAATGAGAAAATGTTGAAGTTGGAAAATCAAGAAATTAAGAAACTAGAAGCAAAAGATAAAATAGAGTATGAAGGAAGTACTATTGTTTTGTCTGATAAATTAAAGTTAAAATTGGATAGTCTACAGACATCTATATCTAAAACTGCTGGTTTAGAGAAGAATCTGTATGTATGTTTAAATTGTCGGATTATTTTACATAGAAATTTACTTGAAGAAAGAGATCTGGTGAATGGAGCAATGGGTAATGTTGTTAGTTTTGTAAATTACCTAAATAGAGATGAGATTGAATTTTTACGAATAAAATTTGATGAAATTGAGGAAGTTCAACTAATCAGTCGCTGCTCAAGTCATTTTTTACTTGTAAAAGACTTGTATGTCCGTCGGAAACAATTTCCAATTTGTTTGGCATATGCAGTAACAATTCACAAATCGCAAGGTTTAAGTGTAGATTGTGCTTTGGTAAATATTGGAAATAGTGTATTCAAAGAGGGTATGGGATATGTTGCTTTATCACGAGTTAGAACTTTATCTGGGCTTTATCTAATTGATTTTGATGAGACAAAGATCAGTGCAGATTTAAAATGTGTACAGGAGTATAATAGGTTAAGAAGAGAATACGCTCCACATTTACCTCAATATCCTTTAATTAAAAAGAGTATAGTTGGTCAGAAAAGGAGAAATGAGAAACAATGTAGTGAAGTATTAGAGAAACGAAGAAAAAAAGATGAGACTGTGATTGATAAGAGTCAGAAAAACGTTAGTTCTACAGAGATTGTTGGATTTAAATTTGAAAATAGGTCTGGTGTCAACTGCTATGCAAATGTAGTGGTTAATGTGTTTTTTTTTCTAAAAAAGTTACAGGAACAGATTAGAGAAAATCAGGAGCAAAAATGTTGTTGTTCTTTAAATTCTGTGTTTGAGAAATGTACTAGTGGTAATAGTGAAGTAGCAAGTGTTTCAGAAGTAAGGAATGTTTTAGACATATGTGCAGAACTAAATCAATTTTCTCAGAATATTCAGCAAGATTGTCAGGAATTTATTATGTATATGCTTACAGTTTTGGAAGAAGAAGGTGTAGGTATTGATAGTCTATTTGGCCTTTCTTATAAATGGGAACATATTTGTGATAATTGCTCATTTACAAGTAGTACTGATAAACACAAAGAAAGATTTATATATTTAACATTACCAGATTCTAAAGCAGTGTCCTTTAATAAACTAGTTAAAGATGCATATCAGAACATGGTCTGTTCTCAATGTAATTCCGAAATGTTATCTACCTTATTTATCCATAGATATGGACAGTATGTTATTTTAATGCTACAACGATGCAGAGCTGATGGAAGTAAATTGTCAACTTTAATTACAAATTATGTGGCTTCTCAAATATCTATTTCTAGAAGAACATTTGTAACTGTAGCAATTATTTTTCATGAAGGGTCATCTATATCATCAGGACATTACATAGCTTATTTGAAGAGTCCAACTGGTTGGACGCTGTGCAATGATAGTAAATTAAGTTTTAAGAAACGTTTGCCTTCTGAGTTAAGAAATTCTTATCTGATGTTTTTGCAACCAAAATTTCAGTGAAATTACTTGGTTGAGTCAGAATAATACTGTAAAGATATAAAAATGTGTTCTTTAGAAATATGATGTGATTAAGGGTGTTGAAATATGGAAATGAGACTCTTATGTGCCAAAGTGATAGCATCAGGTAAGGTTTCCTTAATGTTTCTGGTACAGGACATGTTGGAATTAACTTATACTATTTGGCAACACGGAAAACAATGAGATATGGAAATGTTGACTTACGATAAATGTTTTTACAGTATACTTACTTGGAAGTTTGAGGGGAGGTACTAAAAAAAAACGAATTAACTCATACCATTTGGCCTTGCGGAAATGTATGAGATATCTAAATGTGGAATACAGATAAATGTTTCTAGAACATACTTACTCGCGAGTTTGTTGACAGGTACTCAAAAAATGAGGACTTATCTCATAGTATTTGGCCATGTGGAAAAAAAGGAGATATCAAATTGTTGATTTGAGATGAATGTTTTAAGAACATAGTTGCACGGTTATTTGTGGAGCGGTATTTAAAAGTCACTGGTATACTTTAGTTAGTTTATAAATGTGGAATATGTGGTGTGCTTACTGAAGAAATTGCGAATTAGAGAAAAACATTTAAGACATGTTTTTTTCTAGGTATATATAGTATGTATAGAGATCTTTTATGGGTTTTTTAAATACAATCATTTTGATTGTGGTTTTTTTCCCCGCTGTTACATGATGATTACTATTGAAATCACTGTTTATAGTGAAAATAATTTTATCTGAAGAAAGCCAAATTAAACCAGTAAATATGTTGTTTAATATATTTTGTTATATTGGATTTAGAAGTATGTATTATAACAGATTTCTTTATTGTCTTCCACAGATATTATATTTTTAAGGTAGGAACAACTAATCATATCTGAAAGTTTCGTGTACCTATCTCTTACTCTAATTTTCTTCATCCTCTTCCTTTGATAATGGTGTTTAGATATGGTTATTTTCTTTAACTCATGCTTTTACTTTTACATCTTTTTTGTTAGTATTCTATTCAGTCTTTCTTAGTCTTCAGTTGTTACGTTGCTTTACAGAGAGTCACTTTCATTGATCTTTTATTGGCTTTGTTTCCTGAATCTTAATTTCTTTGTCTTACTGTACCTTACAATTTGTTCCCTTACTCTGCTTTCTTTATTTATGAACAATTTCCAATCTAAAATCTATAGTTTAGTTTTCTCACCCTACTATATTCTTGTTTATATGTGTCTCTTATACTCAATGTCTGTTTGTATTTTATTCATCTTCTGTTACTCTACCTTTTTGACTCTTTTTCTCTTAGTGTTGGTTCTTTATTTTATCTATCTCTTTAAGATATTTAGGTACTCTTAGTCTGTTTATTTCAGAGACTATTTGTTTTGTGTATTATCACTGATCATACTCTCATTTTGGCTGTCACTTTACTTTCCTTTAGACTGTCATTGTTTGAGTGCTTTTATTTCTTTCAACATATTCTGTCTTGGTCTCTTTCTGTCCCTCAGTCTTCTTTTCTTTCACTTTCTGTTTCAATCACTTCTACTTTGTTTTGTTTAATGAAATAACACTATAACCATATTTTTACTTTTCTTTCACAGATACCATGTTTTTAAAAAATTTCAATATTTTCTTTATTACTATTTCTTAGGTAAGTATAAATAATAAAAATACTTTTTACACCCTGTGTTATTTCTTTGAGTATCCTGGTCATATTAATGTTGTGTTTTATATAAACATTTCCATGGAGGATTGGCTGCACGGTCAGAAGGAGCGTCAAAAAAATTAATTTAAGAAATCAACTACATTTCAGTCAGTCAGTTCACTAATGCGGATGTGTGAAAATATTGCAGGTAAATGA
Organism: Lissotriton helveticus; assembly: GCF_964261635.1. NCBI lineage: Eukaryota > Metazoa > Chordata > Amphibia > Caudata > Salamandridae > Lissotriton > Lissotriton helveticus. The sequence goes on from NC_136067.1 coordinate 1,997,088,620, forward strand.
TATGTGTTGCAGAACTTTTCAGCAAATTATCAAGGGAGTTTTATTCTGCATTTTTGATTTTAAAAGGCAAGATAGTGGAGATAAAATTGTCTTATTAGTATGTAGCTGATGTTAACAGCAGTTAGTGAGAACTAATGGTAGATAATGAGTATATTGGGATTTGCTTTGTTTGTTTGTGAAATTTAATATAATTGACATACAAAGTTAATATTGCAAGATGTAAGTGACTGCAAACAGTTGCTAACATTACTATCTGTTTTACCCACTTTGGAACATATTTGTGCTATATTTGAAAATGATCAAAATGAAATAGTTGCCCCTGAGCAAAAAAAGTGGTCCACATTCAAGAGGCGTGGTCCATATTTAATGGGTGTGGTCCACATTTAAGGGGCGTGCCCTTTCATGAAACATGATTTGCACATACAAAGCATGAAAGTGGGAGGACACTGTTCTTCTATAGGACACAGGGCCAAGGTGCTAATGGGAACATGCTGAGCAACTAAAAAAAATAGCAAGGCCCCTTTCTGTGTCAAAATTATTTCAGCCGTTCAGCACAGGAACAGTGGAGAAGCAGAATAGCCGCTACTATTACTAACCTACTTAGTCCTTCCCAGGCCTTAAGCTTAGGAGCACTTGAAGAGAGGTAAGGCCCTGCAATTAGGTAATTAATCAATCCTACAGGCCTTGGGAAAATGTCCAAGCAGGGGAGCACAAAACACAGCCAGGTAGGCAAGGGAAGGTTGAGGTGAAGCTGGTGCATGGGAAATGACATCCCAGCGTGTTCTGGCAGATGAAGTGTTTACTATTTACTGTAGTATTATCCTTGTACCTGTGTATGGTACTCTTTTGTTACTTGCACACTTCACTTTTTGTTGGTATCACACTGTATGCTACCTTTTACTTTTGTTTAGTTTAGATACTTGCTGCATGGGCTGCATGGGCCCCAGGGGGGCTGAGGTGAAAATGGCTCAAAGGCCTGAGAAACACCTAGTCCCCAGGGAGGTCGATTCTTGGAAACAATCACCCCTCCCCAGCCCACCCTTAGCTTCATTGCTTGGTAGGGCAGGGGTGTTCAGCCGCACAGAGAGGCTTTTTATTTTCGCTGTCTGTCTCCGTGTACTCTGTGGGTCGGCTTTTCTTTCCAAGTGCACTCTGTGTGGACTGGGGCAGGGGACAAAAAAACGGCCCACCGAGGGCAATGAGGCACTGGCCTTTCGGGCCATGCCCGAATGTCCGCCTTGGTAATCTGTCCCTGACTTTTAGCACTGTTTTAAAAAAGAAAGGAGTCTTTTTAAAGGAGGTGTTGGATGGTATTCGGTAGGCACATTAAAGCACCTAAACTACAAATATGCGTGTAGTATAGTGTGGTGGTGGACTGGAGGTATGTTGTATGTCTTACTGCATGCAGATATGTAGTTTAGCAAATACCTTCACACAAATAACAAGCAAAGACTATTGCCTTTGAGATTAGGTGCTACTTTCTTTATGTACATAAGCAGTAACCATGGTATTGTTGAATATGTTAATACAAAGACTGCTGTTTAAAATTTATGAGATAATGAAAGAACGTTAATGAGATTTAATAATTAACTTTTACAAACTTTTTTAAAGAAACTGTTTCATAATAAGCCTTGATGGTAGTTTTACTTTTTTTAAAAAAAAACAATGTCTTCTGTTTATTGAGGCAGAAAGCCCCTTTGAGAATTCCAATGCGTGGGACGGGTGCTCCTGTTGCAGTATAATTCAAGGCCGTTTCAGCATGGACTGTCAGCATTATCACAGGGGAGGAGCGCGCAGCTTTCTGAGATGGATACAGTTACACATAATCGGGTAGTGACGTATGTGGAATTTACAGACGGTTTGGCATCCTAGTGTGCGCCGTGCTTTTGGCACCTCATTACGGCGGACTGGGGAGCCGCGGTGTACCGTTTGGGAATCACTAGTTTTAGAATTAAACTTTGATAATTGTATCTCTCCGAAGCGTTATAAATCCCTGCTGGTCTACGAAAAATTATTGGAAGTAAGCCAACATAGTGATAATTTTTGCTACTTGTATACGGTAAGTAGATTGCTAAAGGCAAAAAACGGGACATAACATGAAAAAAGAAGAAGGACTATGATTTCACTTCTAGTGATGAGAGTGCATGTTAGCAGAGAATTACAAAAGAGGTAGTCTTAACGTAATTTGAATACATATGTGATAGTACCCCTGTAACGGTCTGCGGCACTTAATATTGCCGCGTGAAAACAAGCGTTGCTTTTATGCACTAATGTGTGCTTTGTAAATACGAGAGGGGGTTGATTTAGTTTTATTTTCCACACCTCCACGTTAACGCTGCCAAACGCTTCATCACAGCTGCCCGTGGCACTGCGTACGATAAACAAGTTTATTTAAACTGTTTTCCTAACAGGAGCCGTGTACAAGATAGTATTTTCGCCTTTAAACAGGTTTTGCTTGTAGTTTAATATACCCCTACTATGCATGTCATTAACTGTCTGTGCGGCACAAATGCAAAGTGCTTTTACCGCAGGCGGTGTTTTCATGCTCTCATAAAGATGTTCAAGAATATTTACAAAGATTGAAAAGAGTTTAACGCTGCCTTGAACGACAGGAAGTTGCCGATATAGAGGCGAAAACGGCGTCCATAATATGCTTCATAAATTGCAGTCGAACGTCATGTTAGATATAAAGGCATATAACATACGTTTTAATTTGAATTTTGAGAAACATAGGGACATATTATAATGGACAGTCGATACATTTCCGCCGCTTTTATCGACACGAAATTGGCGTTAAAGCTGCGATAATGGGTTTCATAATTTGCCCTATGGAAATCCTATCAAAGCCCATGTTAGATGCGAAAACATGTAATATGGGCTACGCTAGGAATTTCATACAGCATATTATCAAGTCCATTATCGCCGGTTTATCGTCAGTTTCCTGTCGATAGAAACGGCGATATTGTATCGTCCATCCTTGATAATATGGCTCATATTATGAAGGCGATTATCGGCGCTTTTTTAACAGCGTTATGCCGATTAAAACGAAGTTAAATTATCACGTCTTCTTCATAATATGTCCCAAGTATTGCCGCATTCTTTAAATATTGTTCCTAAAATGCGGCAATAATTTAGCTTATGAATAGAGCTCTTTTTGGTACAATGAGTTAGTTCTGAAAAGAACTGTTTTTTAAAAAAAATTTTTTTTAAAGTTTTTCATTCTTTAAAATTTGTGAAACAGGAACCACATTTTTGAACTGTAAAACAGGAACATTTGAAGTTGATAAAAAATTAGATGCATTCGAACATTTTATGCTGATTAAATCTTCTTTCAATAAGAATGAGGCTTTGCTCCCCGTACACAATTAATCCTTTGCACTTGTTGCATTTTATATGCACTTTCTTTAAAAATGGTTTCAACTCCATCTGTTCAGTCGATGGAGATGTAGGTCGTTTGGTCGATGAAGTACTGGCCTGAGATGGTGGCAGTTCTGTGGCCTGAGCTCTTGTCGCTGCCTGTGCATATTGAATAGGGTGGACTTGGCTCATATGCCTCAATATAGTATGAATTGAAAAAGAATATTTTTTGGTTGGATTTCCTCTGGACAGTACAGAGCCACAAATTGTGCACGTTACTTTCGGAGCATTTACCTTTTTTTTGACCTTCTGGAAAGGTAAAAAATTGCCAAATAAAAGATTCCTTTTTTTTTTTTTAAAGGAAGATAACCATTTCCTTCAGATTCCGAAGAAGAATTGCCTGCGACCGCCATTTCAGCAAAGTGTCCGGAAATATGAAAAAGGTTGTTCTCCCTTCACCGCCAAATAGATAGTGAGGGAAGTTGGTGGTTTCTGGAAAATTGCGGAATAGAAACTACTATGAAACTACTATGAACCAAAAGGAAGTGTTCTTTTCAAGTCACATGATTTGACATGCGCGTAGTAGGACGTATACGCGGTGACGGAATCCGGACACGTACGTGAATTAGAAGTATCGGTATAATTTAATGAAGTTTTAAAATGTGAAAAGGAGGAAAGGTATACATTCTCAAATATTAAATACCTTCATATGGGGTCACAAGAACAATGCCGATAAAGTATCAAACTTTTTTTATTGTTTCAAAACATCGGGGTGCGCGCACTCTGTCGCGCACCTCGGTACGTTTTTTAACATCTGACAAGTCTGTAAACGGTGAAATGAACGTAAGGTAAAGACTTTGTAAAGCTTTTGAGACTTGCAAGGAGTTCATAAGCAATTCTGACAGTGAAGAAAACTTTGTAATACTATGAAAGCATTTCTCGAAAATCTATAATAAAACTATAGAATACATTAAAAAATATTTTATATTTCGCAATTAATAAAAGCTAAGAAATATAATGAAAAAATATAACTTATAAACAGTTTATAGTTAAGGAGTAGCCTTTAAAAAACCAATGAAATTCACTGAAAAAACCATAGGTTTTACACATGTTATAGTTAGGAAGTAGCATTTAAAAAACCTATGAAATTCACTGAAAAAACCATAGGTTTTACACACGTTATAGTTAGGAAGTAGTATTTAAAAAACCTATGAAATTCACCGAAAAAAACATAGGTTTTACACCAGTTATAGTTAGCTGGAAGTTTTACTCGCATAAAACCATTGAAATTCCCACGTTATAGTTAGTTGGACTCACTATAGCTTGCGTGTGCAATGCACTGCTGATGACGTCACATATTACATCACTCATGACATGGTCAGTGACATCACTCATGACATCACTGATGACACCATCCTTGTGACAGAGTGACAGACCTCCTTTCACAGTAATGTAACCCTTGAAACACATATTCAAAAATAGAAACTAAAAATTTCAAAAAAATGGAGATACCCATATCAATTACAACAACCAATTCAGTAATTCCACCATGTATGTACACATCCACACATTCACCAACAGTTCTATATAGTCACTCATACATATACTCACTCATCATATGTAGTGATACACCTATACATCCTGTTACACACCGACAGGCATCCAAAAGTTACTCACACACATACTCACACATGCAAATAAACTATTGAACATCCATTTATTTGCATATACAGCTATACACACACTACCACTTTACTTCTAAGGAAACTTACACATACTTACTCTCTTAAACAATCACTTATAGAAACACATACTAATTTAAACAGGAACTCTTACAATCCCTCACTCTCACATATACTCACTTATATACATCAATATTCACATATGCTAGATTAAAACATATGTAGTTACTGATAAAGACACTAATAAGACAGTCATTCACTCACTAACACAGACATATACACACTCATCCACCCATACAGTCCTGCACATATGCTGTCTTCAAAACACATACAAAAAGAGAGTCAGTCATTCATGCATCTATGTGCTAAGAAATACCCCCACTAAACAATACAGACACTCATACTGATACTAAAAAAACATCTAATAACCCATATACATACACATGTAGCTACTCACCAACCCATGCAGCCACTTATACACAAAGTGTTACATTAATATATATATTTAAATATTTAAACATTACTCACTATTATTTATTTTTCTGAAAGACACACATTCACTGGATAATGTCATCAGCGATGTCATTTGAGATGTCATCAGTGATGTCATGAGTGATGTAATATGTGGCGTCATCAGCAGCGCATTGCACGCGCAAGTTATAGTGAGTCCAACTAACTATAACGTGGGAATTTCAATGGTTTTATGCGAGTAACATTTCCAGCTGACTATAACTGGTGTGAAACCTATGTTTTTTTCAGTGAATTTAATAGGTTTTTTAAATGCTAATTCCTAACTATAACTGGTGTGAAACCTATGGTTTTTTCAGTGAATTTCATAGGTTTTTTAAATGCTAATACCTAACTATAACTGGTGTGAAACCTATGGTTCTTTCAGTGAATTTTAATGTTTTTTTAATAGCAAATCTTTATAGTTATAAAAAGTGAAAAATGTTAAAACGAATTTTATATTGTATAAATATGGTAAAAATTATTATTATATCTTTTTTATTTTTAACCCCGGGGCGCTCCCGGGGCGCGTACCGGTGAACGCACGGGTAAGCGCAATATTACGGCGCGTACCGGGGAGCGTCCCGGGAGCGCTATTCCCGAGAACGAAAACAACATTGTGACGTATCGCGTACACGTGTGATGCGTCATATGATGCACAGCGTAATCGCAACCAAAAACACGCGATCGCATACGATCGCGGAACGTCCTGACGCGCTTAAGCTACGCACCCGTGGGCGCGCCCCGGAGCGCGACTACGGGCGCGCCCCAGGGCGCGTAGCGTAAGCGTGTCGGGTCATGTGACCTGAAAATAACACTTTCTATTGGTGCAGAACAGTTTTGGTTTCTAAATGAGTAAAGCCTGGGTCTTGTGACCAGCCTGGGTCTTGTGACCTGAAAATAACACTTTCTATTGGTGCAGAACAGTTTTGGTTTCCAAATGAGTAAAGCCTGGGTCTTGTGACCTGAAAATAACACTTCTGATTGGTTCAGCACAGGTTTTTTTTCCAAATGATAAAAAACCCCACCTTTCTTCCTTACTCTGACTTTGTCCTTTGACTGAGGAAGACCTGTTTCATCTACAGAGACAATTCTTTTATACTTTGAAATGGCTACTGTAGCAGCAACAGCTGGAGCATCTGCACCACCACCACCATCACAACCACCAAGAGGACCACCACAAGAATACATTGCTGGTGAAGAAGAGGAGGAGGAGGAAGAGGAAGAGGAGGAGGGAAGCAGATGGCTGCCTGAACAAAATACCCCATACAAGCCAAAAGAACACATTATATGGGATTTTTTTCACTTCCAGAGGGCAAGAAAAAAGTTAATGCTGCCAAGGTAACATGTTGAATCTGTGGTGCAGAACTCTCAGGGGGCAATCCAGATAAAAAATATTCATTTGGTGATAATACCATGATTCGGCATATGACCCGGAAGCATCCTGCTAACTGTTCTCGTGCAGAGATCAGGGAACTGGCCAGTCACCTCCCCCAGTGTTCAAGGACCAGCTCCAAAAGAAAGCAATCCACTCAATTGGGACCAGAAACAACAGAGGTGATGCCTTGTATCCAGGAACGATTTGGTGATTTTAAAGTCACTCGTACTGGATGTGGCAAGCTTATGGCCTATGGGGAAAAGAGTGTAAAGCTCATCGTCCTTGCTGGTGACAATCACGATTCCCCCCAAAAAAAGAAGTAATTTTTTCCGTTTTTTGTTTTTTGCTCCAGTTGAGCCAGTTTCAATTCCCTTTTTTTTGTTTCTCCCCATAAAAAATACAAAAAAATATAAAACTGTTTAGAAAAGCCAAAAAAAATACAAAATGTTCATAAAAACATAAAAAAAATATAAAACAACAAAAAGAACAAAAAAAAGTTATTTTTAGAACTACCTTCCATTTATAAAAATAAACCTATATTTTTAATGAATCTCTGTCAATTTTTATTTTTAAGGGTACGCGTACCGGGGCGCGCCCCCCAAAAAATAGAAAAACATTTTTTACGAAGGAGTTAGCATGAGGGAAGAACACAAAGAGAGTAATGTTAAGAGAAAGAGAGCTACAGGATGAACACAGAGGGATTCTTTAATACATAGTAAAAAACAGAGAAGGTGTAATAGGCTGAAAGTGAGAAAAGTAAAATGACTAAAGGAGCGAAAGAAGTGAAGAGAGAGGAAGAAGACTAAAGTAGAGATAGTAGGAGAATATGAGTGGGTGTTGAAAGAAAAAGAAAAGAAAAGTTACAAATTGAGAATGAAGTGTAGTTGCGTAACCGGGATAAATGAAGAACGGTGAGTGAGGGTAAGAAAAGACCAGTTAGTGTAAGTAAAGAGGAGTGAAAGAGGGTGAAAAATTGAATTAGGATAAGACATGGGGAGTGACAAAGAGAAAAGACAAAGAGAGTAAAGAAAACAGTACCTGAATGGGTTTGAGTGAAACAGCAAAGAAAGATAAGTAATGCAGTGTGTGTGACTTATAGGGAGTCAGTGGGTGTAGGTCGGGGTGTGGGTGTGTAAGGTGTTTCTGTGGGTGTGGCTGTGTGGGGTGTTTTGGTGTGGGTGGAGGTGAGGGTGTGTGAAGAATGTGTGAGGAGTGTATGGATGTGGGGTGTATATGTGTGTGATGTATGTGTGTGTATGGAATGTGTGTGTATATGTGTGTGTATGTGAAGAGTGTGTGTGGGGGGATTTTTTGTGTGTATGAGGTGTGTGTGTGGTGTGTGTGTGGGGTGTATGTTAGAGGTGTGTGTATGTGTTGAGAGGGGGATGAGGTGTGTGTTTGTAGGAGTAAGGTAAAAAATTAAGAAAAACAAAATGAGTGAAAAAGCAAAGGAAGGGAACAGAGAGTAAGTGAAGTAAAGAATAGGGATTGAAAGAAGTTGAATATGAGAGGGGAAATAGGGAAATTGGAGTAAACATGGAGAATAAGAATAAGTGAGGGAAGCAGAGTAAAGAAACAGGAGTGAGGTTGGTTGAGAAAATATTAGTAAGCTTTGAGCAAAGGGTGATGACAAACTACATTTTTTTAGTCATACTTACCATATAATAAATGTAACTTTAATTATTCTTTTTTTACTACACTTTGTATCTGTGAAAGAGAGAAGAAAAATTAAGTTATAATTAGTAAAATGTATATTTTAAATTAAAATATACAAACGAAGAGGTTAAAAATCATAACATTGTATTTAGAAATAAAGTAAGAGTGAAGGACACAGAAAGGGAAATAAAGTAAGGTAGAAGGATAAAAAGAGAAAAAAAGAAATAGAATGAGAGCAAATTACTAAGAGTAAGGCATATAGATTCACTGACACAGAGGAATAGAAGAACAGAGAAATGAACTGAAGGTAAGAAAGATACTAAAACAATGTGAGTTAGCAAAACTAAATCTGGAAACAGTAGTAAGTAAAAAGATAATGACTGAGACAGAAAACAGTCTAATTAAGGATGCATTTAGAAGAATGAGTAATAGAAGATAACTGAGAGTAAGTGAAGAACAGTCATAGAGTGAAATGATAAAGGAAGAGAGGATAAAATACAACGATTGAGGGAAATGGACTGAGGAAGTTAGTAGACAGACACACTAAGAGAAAAACTGAGTGAGGTGGAGTACAATGAGTGAGAAAAGGAAATGAGTAAGGGAGCAAAAAAAGGAAAGAGAGGAGAAGACGACTAAAACAGTGGTACTGAGAGAAAATAATTTGGTGATGAAAGTAAAGAGAAGGACATTGAAAGAAAGAAAATGAGGGATAGCAATAGAACCAGAGTAAAAGAAATGGGATGAAGAACAATGAGAGAGGAGCAGTGAAGTTGTTGTAAAAGAAATGATAGAAGGTAGATAAACACAAGTGAACATAAGACAAGGAGAGGGAGGCACTGAGGACATAGAAGTAGTGAACAAAAAATAGAGAGAAGAGGTCAAAAGTAAGGAGCAAACAAAGATAAGCAAGGGAGAGTGGGTGATTTATAGTGATAGAGTGCAATAATACTGCTGAGTGAGTAAACAGAAATTGCTAAAACAGCAACGGAGGAAAATACGGAAAAGGGAAGTAAAGCAGAGAGACTGAAAGCTGAAAAGTTATGCATGGGAGAGAGGGGATGAAGACAGTTGAAATGAGAATGAAGGGTTGTCAAAGAAGTAGAGTAAAGGAACGGGGGTTACAGAGAGTGAGAGAAAGACATTATAAGTGAGTAAAAAGAGCTGAAAGAGGATGGAAAAAGGAAAGTGAGTGTCAGAGAATGGGAATACAATTTAATTTACACAATCCAAAGTATAGAATAACTTCTACAACATGTTACATAGTTTATTTTTGCTGTTCTCAGAATATATTAAATTTCACTTAAAACAGTGAGTTCAAATTACTCATCATATGACAGCGGGAAAAAAAACCACAATCTAAAAGATTGTGTTTTAAAAAAAACCTTAGATACTAACAAATGACAAATGTACGCTAATCTTTGATTGACTTACTTTTCCTTGAGGCCTAATAGTATATCATGGAGGTCCTTTTCTCGTTGCAAAGTACTTTGCTGTTCACTTAAAAATCCATTTCATCGACTTTCTAAAAGAAAAGCTCCAAGAACATCTGGAATATTTTCAATATTTTCATATACTTCAGTCATGACTCTTTACTCATTCCTGCACCTTTCCATTTGGCCAAATAGTGTCAGATGCATGAGTATATTTTCAAATTAATTCTCAGACACTCTGAAATGACCTTTTTCCCGACGTTCTGAAAGAAAGCACTAAAACATTTTCACAATATTTAAGTATTTGTAAAAGCATCTCTGACTCACTCATGTTCATCATTTTGTATAATACTAATATCACTTACTATGAGATCCATTTACAGTACCTATATGACAAGTCAATTTTTTATATTGCCTGGATCACTTTTACTCATAATATATTTTTAAACAGCAAAATAACCTTTATTAACTACTCCCGTCTTCATAGGCCAATTACTTTTACCTAAATTTTGGCTGTAAAAACACGAGGTATGAATTTATAAAGCCAAAAGGCAAACGTTGTTTGAAAATCAAATGAGTGTCGTTACATTGGGTCCAACCTTTAGAAGTTTTTAAATAGCATGTGTAATGCCCTGATGTTGTAGAAGGACCGTCATGAAAAATAATAGCTACAGTTGCAAAGGTTCTTCCTGATATCGATAACTGAGAAGCCACAAAATTTTTAATAGAAGTTGTCAATTTAGTTCCATCAGGTCCACATCATTGGAACATTAAAATGACATAGTGACCATAATTTTGTAGAAATAATGTGGACAGCATTGCAGACTTACATTGGGTACACACCATATTGTGATCCGCTGCTTTAACTAGATTATTAAAAGGCACTGATTTGCAGTCTGGTAAAGTCAAATCTATAAATCTTTCAGAGTCTATTCTAGTAGTACTTGATGAAGCACAGTTATCACAGTCATGTTGCCATTGATAAGAAAGGTTAAAAAGATTTTTTATATCTACTCCTTCATCTTCCAATACATCAAACATATACATTAAACATTCCTGACAATCCTGCAGAATTATCTGTGAAAATTGATTTTGACCTGAACATATGTCTAGAAGATTTCTAATTTCTGAAACACTTTCTAGTTTTTGCTCTATCACTACTACATCTCTCTAACACAGAATTCAATAAACAGCACAATGTTTGTTCCCGATTTTCGACAATCTGTTTTTGTAAATTTTGAAGAAAAAAAACAACATTAACTACTACATTAGCATAGCAGTTGACACCAGAACTGTTTTCAAACTGAAATCCACCAACATCTTCAACAGAATCCCTTTTCTTTCTCTTTACCACACGTTTTTCAAACAGAGGATATTGAGTCAAATGTGGAGCATACTCTCTTCTTAACCTATTGTATTCTTTAACACAATCGAGATCAGCACAAATCTTTGTTTCATCACACTCAATCAAGTACAATCTTGATAAAGTTCTGTCTCGTGATAATGCCACATATGCCATACCCTCTTTAAACACAGAACTTCCAATGTTCACCAAAGCACTAACTACACTTAAACCTTGAGATTTATGAATTGTCACTGCATATGCCAAACAAATAGGAAACTGTTTTCGGCGAACATATAAGTCTTTCACGAGCAAACATCTAGCTGAACAACGACAAATTTGTTCTATTTCATCAATGCCATCAAATGTAATGTTTAAAATTTCAATTTCACCTCTATTTTTGTAATTCACAAAACCAACAACATGACCCATTGCTCCATTTACCAGACCTCTTTCAACATTTAAATACCTTCTCAAAATGATACGACAATTCAAACACACATTCAGAGTCTTTTCAAAACCAGCAGTTTTAGATATAGTCTTCTCTAATGAATCCAATTTTGATTTCAAATTTTCAGACAAAACAATTGTTGCTCCCATATGCTCTATTTTATCTGTAGCTTCCAGTTTCACTATCTCTTCATTTTCTAAATGTAACATTTTGTTGTTGAACATGGAACATTCTTTCAGAGTTGGCATCAAACATATGCCAGATTTCTTCTCGTAAATTTTCATGAAAATATTCTCTGGAAGAATGTTTTCATTTGGGTACAAATTTGAAATTAACCGTCCATGTAAAGCTTCTTTCCCTTGCTGACTTATTTTTCCGACTCTTACTTCTTGTAAAATATTTTTATAATCTTCATCCTTTGCCTGCCGCATATTTTGAAGCAGTTCTGCATATTTGAAGTTTAACCATATATTAACGTTTCCAATGCTTCCTAGGCACTTCCTGGTATCTTCATGCGTGAGCATTTTGAACACAGGTTGTCCTTTCACTGGAGTCAACTGCAGAAGATCTCCAAAAACAATAATATGTTTTCCTCCAAATAAAACATCATAGTCTGTTCTAAGAATTTCTTGCATTCTCAAATGCACAAAAGCAAGCATTATATTTGAAACCATGCTTACTTCATCAATGATAAGAAGTTTCATTTTCTTCAGGACTCTCGAAACCTCGGAACACGCATCTCCAGATAGCTTGTGATATTGCAATTTGTTATCATGCTCCACTGGCAGCATCAGTAAACGATGTAAAGTAATCCCTTTAATATTATGTGCTGCCAGCCCAGTTGGAGCTGTAACAACACAAGACAGCGGTGATTCAGTCCTTTTCTGCAGATAAGATGCAATTGCTTTAATCAGAAAACGTTTTCCAGTTCCTGCTTCTCCACTCACGTACAGTCGGACAGGCTTAAATGATGTACATGAGCACTCTTTCTTCTCATGACTCAATCCATGTTCAACCTGTTCTGTGACTTCGTCATATATCTGTTTCTGCTCAAGGTTTAATTGTTTCACCAAATCTTCTAAATTAATTTCATCCTCTTGAGCTTGCTCCATAGCTCTTTCCACCTCATCCATGGCAGTGGCAGCTTCATTTTGGATAATTGGTCCTCCTAGTGGATCCTGACTCAATGAAACAGAACTCTGACTGCCTTGAGAACTGTCTCTCGCAATCTCTGCAGCAATTGTTGCTTCTTGCTCTATTTCTTCATTCAACATTTGCAGATAATTTGGAAAAACAGGACATTCTATGGTATCCTTCGTTGCATTAAAAGAGTCTTCATAACAGAGAAAATCTCCAAGTAGTTCCTCTTCTTCACGCCATGCTTTAAAGAGTTGCAAAAGAGCCAAATAATAAAATTCTCTTTTATCTGGATTATCACAACTCAATTTTCGATGATTAATCAAATGACCTTTTTTCTGTTTCACTAGACATCCTTCACATCCAATGACAGCCTATATTCCATTATTGATATCTTCTCTGATATTCCTCTTATAAATATATCTTTGCAGAACTTCATAGAGACAAGCGTTCTCAAGATGATGACTTCTATTTGGATAGTATGTATCCAACATGTTTGTCTTCAAAATATCTGTACTTTCTGGTTCTATCTCCGCCAAATAATCTATCTCTTGTACAGATTTCAAAACTCGATTTCGTGTTGCAGCAAGACCTAGACTCACCCAAATGATGGTTCTAGATTTGGCATAGAGACTTGCTGACGACAATCGATCAGAACATTCATATGCTCCAATTTCTCGATGCGACAAAATCTTCAGACTGTAACTGTATAATTTCTTGCTTAGGTTCTTTTCATGTGAAATGTCCTCCCACATTTCCTTCAGTTCTGTCTTTTCTTTTTTTGTGATGTAAGACGTCACATATCGAGCCACAGCAATAGAGTTGTCAGCAACGAATTGAATATCTATGTTAGCATTCCACATGGACAAAATCACTGGGTTGTAGTCGTTGATGTACTTGGACTCTTCGTTTCTTTTTAAATTGTATGTATTTTTGGGTGATTTCCTCGTCACAGTATGTCGCAGAGAAGACATCACATTTTTTACTCTTCCTTTAGAAATCACTGGTCGTGGAAAGCCGAAGTGACATTTTGTGTAGAACTTGTCCTTGTTTCTGAATTTTCAACGACAGTACTTTCCACAACGATGGGATTGAAAGCGTAAAACTTGTTGCCTTAAACTGTTTTCTTCGGTAGTTTTCAGAACAGCACATGTTGAATACTCTTCAATGAAGCTCATCACTGTCTCATCCGATTCTGTTCCAAATTTGGGTGCATCTTTAATCCATAACAACATATTTATGTGAGGAGCACCTCTCGCTTGATACTCCTTTCTCCAAAAGAAATCCAAAACCTCTCCAAGGGGAGGATTTTTTTTGTTGGTAATAAAAGACATCATAGCTCAAATCTATGATTGAAATATCTGCATACATTCACTGGATCCAAAGAACACAGTTCTCCAGGTGTTTTGAATTCTATATTTTGTATATTTGCATTCGCCTCTCGTAGAAATTGAAGTAAGTCGTCCCATGCATACTCGGCACAGCTAAGAGTGAGGAACCATGTAGGAGTTCCTAAGTTTCTTAGCATACATTTCAATTCCCCATGACGATGGTACCAATACTGGTTTGTACCACGCTGACATGCCATGAGATTGATTAGATGAGATTCTAAAATATTATCTTGCAGATTCACTTTCTCCATAAAGTCCCTCGCCGAAACATTTTGCAGATGTGCTCCACTTTTCAGTATATGGTTTACTGCATAAGAAAGCCCAGACAAGTCACTTTCATACAGTAGATGAAACAAATAGGGAATGTATTGACGAAACCTTGGATCTTCAGCATATAATCTTACAGTTCGATATTCAGATGCAGGAATTTGAAGTGGTCGATCGTCATATCGTCCACCTCGACCTGTTGGAAATAGCTGTGGAAAACAACGAGCTTCCAAACTTTCTTCCCATACACTAATGGGACTTCCTTTTGCTGCTTTCATTTGAAACAATTCAATTGCATTCCCCATTACTTCTTTGGAATGCAAAGGATGAACAGTATAATGTTCATATATTTCTTCACTTCTAGACACATCAACTTTTTCAATTTGGCCGCCTGAACAATCACTGTCTTCATCTGCAGCTGTTTCCTCTGCTGCAACACATACATCTTTGTAATACTCATTGTTTTTGACTAAATACAACGTTGCCTTTTTGACTTTCCTAACATCCACTAAATCTTGCCAGATTTTTTTACTCTTTGTCGGAACCCCATTAACTAGAATAACTAAAGGTTCCTCTTCTACTTTTTCTATACCAATTGTATCAATATTTTTTTTGAAATCTAGAGGCAAATAAACAACTCTTCCCTTTAATCCTCTCTGCAAATCTGTAGGAGGCAATTTCCCTATCTTAGGCTCCATGCGAACAATTGCCTGAAAAGGATGGACACATTGAATCAAAATAGACTCATATGTATTTAAATCCATCAATTCACGGGCAATGTCTACCAACTCCAGATTATTATGAACAGCTCTAGCAGGCATTCTGTTTTGATTTAATTTATCATAACAATATTTACAAATACGCTGATCAGAACTCATTTCATTTCATAAAGCTTTATTCGGAAGAAGAAACAAGTCCATAAAAGCACAACATACAAAAATACAGTCAAGAAATGCGGTGGCCATACTGACGCAAACTGTACAAATCAGTTAATAATGATTAGAACTGCATGCTTTTCCTAGCATTAATTGATTTGAAAAGAAAGGTAGCTGTTTAAAAACACACATCAGGGTGTTGAAGATTAAAAAGCAGTCTCATGGAGTCTTTTACATTCCTAACTCCAAATTTCACAAACATTGGTTTCAAATAAGCAATCCGCAAGTATTTATACAGTTGACAAAACAGAAGAAAGTGCTTAGTGCTTTGTAAACAAATGTTATCACATGGGCAGGGACCAATAGGAGGTGAACGCTGTTGTGGGAAGGCCACTAGATTGTGGACTATCCCAGTTCTCAATCTGGTCAACACAAACCGGTGGGCCTTCCAAGTCACCTGCGATAAATACGGTTGGAAGCCCGAAAATTCATTGAGATCATGATATAAAATACAAGAGGAAAGTTCAACATTGTCTTGGTGCCGTTTGTTAGATTGGTGATTTAAAAATGAGTTCTTGATTTCCTGGCCATCTTAGACCTTACATTATTGTGTTCGCTAGACCATTTGTTATGTTTATTGTTTGAGAATGTAACCCCTAGATAAGAAAATGTATCAACAAGTTGAACCTTGTGCCCATCAATGAAATATGAAAAGGGCTTCTTTCCGTTCCTCCTCCCACATTCCATTACAAACGTTTTAGATTTGTTAATTACTAGCTTTCTTCCTTTGATGAATAGGGAAAAACCATCCATTAACCGCTGGAGGCCTATGGGGGTGCGTGAGATTAGAACCGCGTTGTCCGCGTATAATAAAACTGGGACGCGGTCACCGTGTATTATGGGAGCATCCACTGCCATAGATTTTAAGATGGAATCTATCTCGTTAATGAAGAGAGTAAAAAGCAGTGGAGCCAACACACATCCCTGTCTAATTCCACGCCCGATTTTATACTTGGTGGTACATTCCCCTTGGATACCGTAACGTACACAAGCACGTAATTTGGTGTACAATCGTGCCAGAAAAAATACGATACCCTCAGGAGCCCCCATTTCAATAAGCTTGGCCCATAGGATGGCGTGATCCACTAGATCAAAGGCACTGCTTAAATCCGCAAAGCAGAGATAAATAGTGCCTGGTTTTGCTAGGGTATATTTATCGATAAGCAAGTCTAAGTTAACACATTGCTCTATCGTGCCACGACCTTTCCTGAAACCAAATTGACTGTCAGCCAGTATACCGTTCTCCTCCATCCATTCTTCTAATCTTACCATGAGAACTCGACTCATGACTTTTACGGAAGAATCCAGCAAGGAAATCGGGCGATAGTTCTTGGCATCCCCACGATTACCTTTCTTGAATATTGGCACAATTATGGATTCTTCCCATGTCGGAGGTACCTCATTGCAGACTGCAGCATTAAAAATACTAGTTAAAAGTGGGCCCCATACCTCGGGTACTAATTTATAAACGATTGGGACCCCGTCTGGACCCTGTGCTTTCCCCCCTTTACTAGCCCTGATACTGTCTAAAATCTCTGAAACAGAGATGTCAAGTGGCAGAAGTGGCCATCTAACCACCTTATCCTCCTTAACACTCTCAGAGTCAAAGATTTTAGAGAAATGAGAAATCCACTCTTCTTTAAGAACGGTGGTTGTTAATTCAGGGTTTTTTTCATCTTTAAGAAAAGGGGAATTAATTGTTTTCCAAAACAGGGTACAATCGTTCAATTCAGCAGCCCGAGCCAGGTTATCCCACGCGTCCTGCTGGAGCTCCACTTTCCTACGTTTTAAAATTTCCTTGTAACTACCTCTGAGACTTAGAACCAAGCTCTTGTCTCTGGGTTTAGTTGCTAGTGCTTTTTTTAATTCTTTTAGGGCTAGTGTACAGGCTTGGTTGAACCATCCCCGCAGGCGACCTTCCTTATGCTTAGCGGTAATGGTAAGTTTAGGGTCAATAATAGAATTAATATAAATAAAACGTTTAATAGAGTTAGCAGTGGCATCACCGTCGTCTAAAATCCCTACTATATCTGTCAGACAACTTTTAATAATAGAACCAGACGTAATCTCAGCCTTGTCCCCGTTCCATCTGATTCTCATACCATTGGGGCGGTGGGGTTCGATGTTATGAATACTCCCCGTGTTAGGAGTCCTTTTGTTTTCCCACAACAGTGCCTCAACGGTCAAACAGTTATGGTCACTAAGCTGCATATCAACAACTTTGGGTGCCATTATCCAGGGTTCTAAGTTCGAGGAGATACAGATGAAATCAATCACTGAGGAGGCTCCGCGGCCTATGAAGGTCGGGGTATTTTCCTCACAATCATTTTTGTCATTAACCATAATATTCATATCATGTCCATGGAGGAAGAGATTTAATGATTACCCATAGTGATTATGTTGGAAATGTAATGCACCCTCTCCTTGACAATTTTCCACCCCGCATAAGTTGAAGTCAGAAAGTGGGCAGGTGGCAGCATTGAAATCCCCTGCCATAAACAGATCAAAGACGACATTAGAAGTTATGATAATATCGTCAAGGGCACTAGATAATGCTTTTACCGCCTGATCCCTAGTGTTGTCGAAGATGTTGTTATAGAAATTGATTAAAAGGATGTTCCTACCATCTGCATGATACAGCCACAAGATCTGAGAATGCACCCCCACTTTTACATATTTTTTAACCAACAATGGAGTTTCAACAGATATCAGAACCAGGAGACCCCCCTTCGCTCTCCCTGACGGAGATCCAATAGCGGGCAGCTGATATGAAATGTATCCGACATAGCCCTTAAAATCCAGGCACCAAGTTTCCTGGAAACATATAATTTCAAATAAGGCTAAAAATTCAGTCCAGCCCAGACAATCCAATTTGGACCTGATACCTGCGACATTCCAACTAGCAATGTGGCAGCTACAGAAACCTTCTCCATAGAGTGATCGCCCATTGCCATGCTGGATATGTGCAAGCTGTGTACTAACCTCAGAATTGGTAATCTTAGATGGACTCTCCATACCTTCTCCAGTTTCATCCACCAAGGCCACAGGCATACAATCTACAGGGGTACATACTTCATTGGCGGTGGTTATATACCCCAGTGGGTGAGAACTATGTCCACCACAACTTAAACCCCGCTCCTCCTTGTTATCAATAATGATCAAAGCAGTCTCCAGTCAATCAGTAAGATCTAACCCACTCAGACATTGGAAACGATTAAAAGTATCCACCTGAAATCCACTTTGCTCACCATAAGAACCTACACCCCTCCTCTTCGACTGACCGTCGTCCCTGTGAGGCTGGCCTATAAACTGTCTACAGAAATAGCCTAAGGGGCGAAGAGAAATACCATTCTCGTTACAGAGGCGGGAGGTGGCTCTAATTAAGGTAGTAGTTGCAAGGTGGGGATTACTAAAATTTATGATAATGCAATCACCAGAAATGTTCTTAGGGGTAGTACCAATCCAGTTGGTTCTGGTGGTAACCAGAATCTGATCCGCCAGTGCAACTGGAAAGCCACATTCTCGATTAAGCCATGCCACGGTTTTGTGTTTAAGCGAATCCTGCAATTCATTTGCACGGTAGAGCCCCTCATCCTTGACTGGCGGAACGTTGGTCAGTACCGCCGCATACGGTGCACAGTCAGGTGGGAGATTCGGGTGTCGATAGCCATGGTTTTTGGACTTCCCCCATCTGGGTTGGCAGACCGATTACCTGAGATCCCGGTGGGAGGCAGGGTGGGGAGGGCGGAATTTGAACATATGGGTATTGCTGCTGTTACTTTAGCTGAACCTTTAGTGGTGGTCGGCAGCGAAGGCTTGTTAGTTGGACCTTGAACCATGACAGCTGTGTTAGAGGTATTACTTTGCTGTAGGGGCGGACAAGAGTCAGGCCGGGCCACAGCAACTCCTAATGAACTATTGTTAGGTTGCATAGGCATTCTAGTTCCACCACTCGCCATAGGAGCCAGTGAGGGACTAATATTTGGGTTCAGACTATATTGTACCAATCCCCCCAAGCGTGTCAATTCCCTAGAAACTAACTCGAGCTTATCCAATATGGGTAATACGATTTTTTCGAGTTTGGCATCGATGATACCAATCAAGGCGTCTAGCTGATCAGGGACTAGTGTAAAGTTGGTGGGACTAATATCATCCTGGGGTCTGTGTACATCATTAATTATTCCCTTTGATATAGGGTCTGTGTTTCTTTTATACTTCCGGGTTACCCCCCTTTTTGGCGGCATTGTTCTGCTTAAGAGTCTCCCTGAACTCAGTACGACTCTTTGCACTTTAGGGGTTGGGGTTGGTGTGTTAGGAGCTTCAGAGTCATTTGTGGAAGTATTAGTATCTTGATTGTCCTGTGATATCGGCGAAGCAGAGCTACCCTGGATGGTAAAATTATCCAGAGGGCCTATCACATCGCTATCATCAATGGCTGGGATGGACTGAGGGATGGACAAAGTAATTGGTATCTCGGTGGAGGTAATCGGTGGGTCTGAGACAATCCCCCGTCCCAAGGATAATCTACGTTCTTTATTGATTTTATCAACAACTTTCACCAGATAGTTGTCGAGTGTTGCTACAGTAGATCAAACGTTCCCTCCCAGGTTTTTAGACATTTTGCAAGGGGAAAAAACAACACAGATAAGATGGTAAGGAACCTTATGTTAAAATAATAAAAGAGTTGAATTTTTAAAAATCCGACAAGCAATGAAATGAAAAATAAGCAGAAACCCAACAATGAGGATTATCTAGTAGTCCGGGTACAACTGCTATAATTAGTACTAGCGACTAACACACTATTTCAAATATAAACATCACCATATATATATCACAGTCCTCTGGGTACAGTCAGGTAGAGTTAGTGGCCCAGCCCAGCCTCGGCCAGTCGCGGACTGTTGCAGACTGTCCCGCCCTTGTCCCGGGCTTCTCCCGGTCGCTCCCACGAGCGACTCGCGGAGCGAGAGGCGTTCAGTTCTTTTCTGGCGCCTCCGGGCGCAGTGCAGGCGTCACAGACGCGACCTGGCCGCCGGGGCACCTGGGAGTTGAAGTTTCCAGCCCGGTTGCGGTAGGTGATGGGTCCGCGCTGCCGTTTCCCTCACGGGGCCTGCTGAACCCGCTGACGATGGAACACACAGCCGTTCCCCTCACGGCAGGACAAGGTGTGTCTGGAGCCCCAGTGAGCGCTCGGCGCTCCTTTCTTTTCTGGCGCCTCCGGGCGCAGTGCTGACGTCACAGACGCGACCTGGCCGCCGGGGCACCTGGGAGTTGGAGTTTGCAGCCCGGTTGCGGTAGGTGATGGGTCCGCGCTGCCGTTTCCCTCACGGCGCCTGCTGAACCCGCTGACGATAGAACACACAGCCGTTCCCCTCACGGCAGGACACGGTGTGTCTGGAGTCCCTCAGAACTCAAATCAAAACAATTCTCCACCCACAAATAAGTTGAAAAATCTTTCCACTCATAATTATTCATCTTTTCACTTTTTACGTATAAATCAACTAATCTAGTTTGATGCTTATAATGACTTCGTCGACAACACACACAAGTAAAATTCGGCCTTTCACTTGATTTCACCTTAAACCTGGTAATTTCCTGCTCAAACTTTTCTATATTTGAAATCTGCACATTGTCTTCCACATTACCTTGAATTGCTGTGTCAATTTCTACACTGTCCTCTTTTTCATCAAAATAACAAATCTGAATTTCTTCACAAATCTTCTTCACATCTAATTCAGTTCCATGCAAAAGAGCACTGTTTAATTGTTTAAGCTTAAGTGCTGGACTTTTTGCATGATACAACATTCTCACTAATGTCCTCATTTTGGTATGATGCACTGCTAACATCCTAAAATGATGAAAAACACTCTGACAGACTTTTCTAGAAAGACAAGCCAGTGAATGCCCTTGCAAACCTGTGTTTTCTCTCACTCTGCAAGGATCTAAGTCTTGCAACAACTTCACTTTCTGCTTTAGACTTTTCTTACTATATGTACGTAAGAAATTTCAAAACAAATAAATTGATTCCTGTCGCACACTACAAATACGACTACACTTCCAAGTGTACACTGGACCCTTAGTACGTCTCCCTAAAACTTCATCAGTTAACACCTCTTCTGGTTCTCTAGGCACAAGTTTCTCTTTTTCAATCGGACAACCGTCTTTCACTTCATACGCTCGACCACTGGTGTCAACTGCATGCACTAAATCATTATCCTGGAAGTAACTCTCCTCATTAAAAAATGGCTCACAACTTGAACTGTGCATCAATTCTCCCGAAAAAACTTTACAAAAATTAGTCCGATTAATTACTCTTTTCCATCTACTGTCTGATTTGAAAACATCAATTGTCTTGTTAAGTGTCTTAATTCTATTGATTATTAAAATAAATAATTTTTTCTTAACTTCAAAAGCCTGATCAACAATCTTCTCTACACTTTTCTTTTTCTTATAAAAAGCAGCTCTCTGTTTACCTTTCCTAATGTTTTTTAACAAATTTAAAACCACCCTATTGCGAAACATTCGTTTACGAATGTCTCTAAACTGATTCTGCCTTCTATTCCTATACATATTATTCTCTCCTGCTCCAGTTGTAGAATTCTTTGAGGTTCTCTCCTTCTTTTTCAAATTTACTCTCTCATTCTCTTTTTCTACATGCTGTCCATTATTTTTTTGGGATGTACATATGTTACGTAAGAAAGACTTAGTTTTCTTACCAGGAGCTTTGTTCCTGTTTTTTGAAGTATTTGTTGTGGAAGAGTGCTGTAATTTCGTTACTCTTTTTGTTTTTTGGCGGTTATCTTGTTTTCTTCGCCTTTCCCTTGAAGGCATTTTTTCTTACTCTTGAAATCTTGATTTCAATCTGTGTTAAAGAAAAAAATAGCACATTATAGATCACTATTACCAAACAACAAAGCAATGACAAAAACCAAATGGTCTATTCAGGGTTACAGATCAAGTCAGGATTCTCCAAGGGTGCAGAAGAGGTGAGGCCTGTATTGAAGAGTGTAGTGGAAGACAGCTCTGTCCACAGGTACAAAGAAGATGAGACCTGTGTCTAAGAGTCCAGTATGGGATAGACTTCATGAAGTCTAGTCCACTGCACTCTTATACAAAGGCTTCACCACCTATGCTTCCCAGGAAAGGCCTCTCTCCCACTACAGTCTTGAACATATACCTCACCTCCTCTGTCCCTCTGGACATGCCTCACCTCATCTCCACAATCTACTTCCTAATCTCAGGTAAAACAGGTGACATGATTTTATGTAATCATGCACACACAATGTATTCTTTCTCAAAAATGTAAAACACATTAATTTGCCCTATAAATGTTTCAGTAGTGTAATGAAGAGCTTATACATATCACCTTTTCTCTGTTTTTCAAATTTTATTCTAAAAAAAGATTATGAGGCCTAAGCAGGACTGCTCATGTGATGAAACCTGTCCAGGGGAGCACAAAACGTGAGGCTTCTGTCCAAGAGTGCAGTGGACAGGACTAAACTGGAGTAGTGTGCAAAAAAAATATGAGCCTCATTTATAAAACCCTATGTCAGTTTTGCCCTACTAATGCGTCATTTTTTTGTGACGCATTGCCGACATAAAACATGTGCCTTGTTGCACCATATTTAAAAAGTGACGCATGTAGGTAGATGCGTCATTTTTTAAACCTCTGCGCCACATTATACCTCTGTCAGGTGTAATGTACACAGAGGGGTCATTTCTCACCAAAAAGCCTTGTAATAGTGACACAGTGAAATCTATGAGATTACACTGCGTCACTTTTAGGACACTGTATCATCAAAATAGTGCACCTGCCTCACAGCAGGCATAAGACTGAAGCAAACGCTTTCACATGCGGCTATCCCCATGTGATAGGATTCTGACACCTAAGCAGCAGTGCAGATGAGATGAACCCTGTCCAGGGGAGCACAAAAGATGAGGCTTGTGTCCAAGAGTGCAGTAGACAGGACTAAAGTGGAGTAGTGTTCAAAAAAAGATGAACCTCATTTATGTGGCCCTGCGTCTGTTTTGCACTGCTAATGCGTCACTTTTTGTGACGCATCTGCGGCATAAAACATGTACCTTTTTGCGACATATTTAAAAAGTGACGCATGTAGGTAGATGCGTCACTTTTTAAACCTCTGCGCCACACTATACCTCTGTCAGGTGTAATGTACACAGAGGGGGCATTCCCCCGCAAAAAGCCTCGTAATAGTGACGCAGTGAAATCTATGACATTTCACTGCGTCACTTTTAGGACACTGTTACATCAAAATCTTGCCCCTGCCTCACAGCAGGCATAAGACTGAAGCAAACATTTTCACATGGGGCTTTCCCTATGTGATAGGATTCTGACACCTAAGCAGCAGTGCAGATGAGATGAACCCTGTCCAGGGTAGCACAAAAGGTAAGGCTTGTGTCCAAGAGTGTAGTGGACAGGACTAAACTGGAGTAGTGTGCAAAAAAAGATGAACCTCATTTATGAGGCCCTGCGTTAGTTTTACACTGCTGATGCGTCACTTTTTGTGATGCATCGGCAGCATAAAACATGTATCTTTTTGCGCCATATTTAAAAAGTGACGCATGTAGGTAGATGCGTCACTTTTTAAACCTCTGCGCCACAATATACCTCTGTCAGGTGTAATGTACACAGAGAGGATGCATTCCCCCGCAAAAAGCCTCGTAATAGTGACGCAGTGAAATCTATGAGATTTCACTGCATCACTTTTAGGACACCATTACATCAAAATATTGCACCTGCCTCACAGCAGGCATAAGACAAAGCAGACGCTTTCACATGGGGCTTTCCCCATGTGATAGGATTCTGACACCTAAGCAGCAGTGCAGATGAGATGAACCCTGTCCAGGGGAGCACAAAAGGTGAGGCTTGTGTCCAAGAGTGCAGTAGCCAGAACTAAACGGGCCTTGTTGCGCCATATTTAAAAGTGAAGCATGTAGGTAGATGCGTCACTTTTTAAACCTCTGCGCCACATTATACCTTTATCAGGTGTAATGCACACAGAGGGGTCATTTCTCCGCAGAAAGCCTCGTAATAGTGACGCAGTGAAAGCAATGAGATTTCACTGTGTCACTTTTAGAACAGTGTTACGTCAAAATATTGCGCCTGCCTCAGAGCAGACATAAGACTGAGGCAAACGCTTCCACATGAAGCTTTCCCCATGTGAAAGGATGCATTGCTGGAGTTCAAGCATTCCATTTCAGTACTGAAAACTCAAAATTTTTCAAAATACATTTCCTCTCTCTTGCAAACAATCCTACCGCATGTCTAAGGCTGTAAATAAGCTGAGGCTTGTCTAAGCAGGAGAAATTATTTGTAGTCTATTCACGGTTACAGATGAGGTAAGGATTGTCTAGGGGTGTACAAGAGGTATGGCCTCTATTGAAGAGTGTAGGAGAGGAGAGATCTGTCCACGGGTGCAAATAATTTGACACCTGTGTCTAAGAGTGCAGTGGGGGATAGGCTTCATGAAGCCTAGTCCACTGCACTCTTAGTCACAGGTCTCACCACCTACGCTCTCCAAGAAAAGCCTCTCTCCCACTACAGTCTTGAACACAGGCCTCACCTCCTCTGTCCCTCTGGACATTCCTCACCTCATCTGCACAATCTACTTCCTAATCTGAGGAAACACAGCTGACATGATTGTGAAGAGGTCAAAAAATTGTATGTAATCATTCACACACTATTTATTCTTTCTCAAAAATATAAAACACATTATTTTGCCTTACAAATATTTCAGTAGTGTAATGAAAAGCTTATACATATCACCTATTCTCTAATTTTCCAATCTTATTCTAAAAAAAGATTCTGAGGCCTAAGCAGGAGTGCAGAAGAGATGAAGCCTGTACAGGGGAGCACAAAAGGTGAGGCTTGTGTCCAAGTGTGCAGTGGACAGGACTAAACTGAAGTAGTGCACAAAAAAAAGATGAACCTCATTTATAAAGCCCTGCATCAGTTTTCCACTGCTGATGCGTCACTTTTTGTGACGCATCGGGGGCATAAAACATGTGCCTTGTTGCGCCATATTTAAAAAGTGACGCATGTAGGTAGATGCGTCACTATTTAAACTTCTGCGCCACATTATACCTTTATCAGGTATAATGCACATAGAGGGGTCATTTCCCCGCAGAAAGCCTCATAATAGTGACGCAGTGAAAGCAATGAGATTTCACTGTGTCACTTTTAGAACAGTGTTACGTCAAAATATTGCGCCTGCCGCAGAGCAGACATAAGACTGAGGCAAACGCTTCCACATGAAGCTTTCCCCATGTGAAAGGATGCATTGCTGGACTACACGCATTCCATTTCAGTACTGAAAACTCACAATTTTTCAAAATACATTTCCTCTCTCTTGCAAACAATCCTACCGCATGTCCAAGGCTGTAAATAAGCTGAGGCTTGTCTAAGCATGCCAATTAGTTGTAGTCTATTCAGTGTTACAGATGAGGTAAGGATTGTCTAGGGGTGCACAAGAGGTATGGCCTCTATTGAAGAGTGTAGTAGAAGAGAGATCTGTCCACGGGTGCAAATAATTTGACACCTGTGTCTAAGAGCGCAGTGGGGGATAGGCTTCATGAAGCCTAGTCCACTGCACTCTTAGACACAGGTCTCACCACCTACGCTCTCCAAGAAAAGCCTCTCTCCCACTACAGTCTTGAACACAGGCCTCACCTCCTCTGTCCCTCTGGACATTCCTCACCTCATCTGCACAATCTACTTCCTAATCTGAGGAAACACAGCTGACATGATTGTGAAGAGGTCACATTTTTTTATGTAATCATTCACACACTATTTATTCTTTCTCAAAAATATAAACCACATTATTTTGCCTCAAAAATATTTCAGTAGTGTAATGAAAAGCTTATACATATCACCTATTCTCTGTTTTTCCAATCTTATTCTAAAAAAAGATTATGAGGCCTAACCAGGAGTGCAGATGTAATGAAGCCTGTACAGGGGAGCACAAAAGGTGAGGCTTCTGTCCAACAGTGCAGTGGACAGGACTAAACTGGAGTAGTGCACAAAAAAAAGATGAACCTCATTTATAAAGCCCTGCATCAGTTTTCCACTGCTGATGCGTCACTTTTTGTGACGCATCGGGGGCATAAAACATGTGCCTTGTTGCGCCATATTTAAAAAGTGACGCATGTAGGTAGATGCGTCACTTTTTAAACCTCTGCGCCACATTATACCTCTGTCAGGTGTAATGTACACAGAGGGGGCATTCCTCCGCAAAAAGCCTCGTAATAGTGACGCAGTGAAATCTATGAGATATCACTGCTTCACTTTTAGGACACTGTTACGTCAAAATCTTGCACCAGCCTCACATGAGGCATAAGACTGAGGCAAAGGCTTTCCCATGGGGCTTTCCCCATGTGAAAGAATGCATTGCTGGAGTTGCTTCCTAATCTGAGGTAACACAGGTGACATGATTGTGACAGCTTGAAATTATTTTATTTAATCATGCACACACTTTTTATTCTTTCTCAAAAATGTATAAGCTATTAATTTTCCCCAAAATCGATTTTTCAATAACATTTTAAAAACACAGTGCAGGTCCTATGTACAATCATTCCATTTCAGTACTAAAAAGTCACTATTTTACAAAATACATTTCCTATCTCTTGCAAACATTCCTACCAAGCCTTTCCCATAAAAATGAAACAAGCCAACATCAAAGAAACTCAGTCTGGTTCCCAATCTGAGTTAAAACAGATAACATGTTTGTAAAAGATTCAAATATTTTTATGTAATTAAGCACACACTATTTATTCCTTCTTAAAAATGTTAAAGCCATGGATTTGCACTAAAATTGTTTTTCAATTACCATTTTAGGAACAGAACACAGGTCCTATGTACAACCATTCATTTTCACTACTGAAACCCATTGATTTGCACTAAAATCGTTTCTCAATTACCATTTTAGGAACAGAACACATGTCCTATGTACAACCATTCAACTTCACTACTGAAACATCACTATTTCACAAAATACAAATCCTCTATTTTACAAATATGGAAACCATGCATTTTCAAAAAACATCATATAAACCAACAGCAAAGAAAATCAATGTGCTTCTTAATCTGAACTCTCTATACAAATGAATCATAACTCACCTTTACAAATGCTTTAGGAGATTCAGAACAGTGTCAGATACACACACCAATATTTCTTTAGCAGAGCAAAATGTATGTTCTCCAGGCACTGCAAACCTTAATGGCACATAAAACCTCTAATTCTACACACATATTGCTCATGATAACCAATCAAAACTCTTCTCTCTGTATTTTCAAACCAACACCCTTCCCCCCCTCAGCCCTTTCTACCTGTTACCATAGCAACTCCCTCCTCACTGAGCTCTCAGGTTTAAAAGTTTATTCTACAATGTTGCAAATCACCTCAGCAAGGATGTTTGACCTGCGAATACACCAGCTTATCTGGTGCAATGTTTCTTTAAATGACTTTTGTTTAACCATTCAAATTACTTCTTACACAGAACACAACCATGCACCCTAACTTTCAGTTTTCAACTATCTCAATCTACCAATCATTGCTTGTGATTCAAGAGCACTGAAAGTGTACAGTTTTTTTTTGTGCAAACTCCTATTGTTCCAACTGCCATTTGTTTCCCACACTTCATCTGACTGCACCAGAATCTCCTCTCACCATGTATTCTGTCTGGATTATTGGACATAGCTATATCCACTGGGCTCAAAGGTATGCAGCTACCAGAAATTTTCACAACCTTGATTTATCAAATGTGAACATCAAATGGATTGGCCAGAGAGGATTGAAATGTCACCAATTGATTCCATTGGTGAAAACCTTTTTGCATTTGCCACACCCTGACCTCTTAATTGTGCACTGTGGAGGAAATGACTTGGGCACTTTGACTGGGGTAGGTCTGGAAATGCTTTTAAAGGACACCTTTGATCATTTGATGGCACTTTTTCCACAAACTGCCTTGGTATATTCCAATATATGCCAAAGACAGAAATGGAAGTGGTCCAACCAATTTTGTCCACAATTTGAGAAAGCACAGAAACATGTGAATAAATCTGTTTCTGCTTACATGAGAGACTATGGAATGGGTTCAATATACAACAACAACTTGCGTTACAACATGCAAGATATCTACAGAGGAGATGGTGTCCACTTCTCAGATGAGGGGAATAAAATATTCCTCCTGAATTTAAGACTGTGCATTGGAACCTACTTATAGGTACCTAAATCAGCCACAGAACTCAAAAGCTCTTTTCAGGGCTACCCTACCTCTGATCACTCCAAATGATTATCTTTTTGTAACTTTTTTCACTATTTTTCACCAAAGTACGCTCCCCGGTACGCTCCCCGGTGCGCGTACCGGGCGCTTCCCCCGCGAAAATGTAAAAATATAAAAAAAATTTGGGCCTCCTAACACCCCCTCAGAAAACCTAGGGGGTCAGGGAGTGCCTACTGTGCCCCCTTATACCCATTCCCAATGTTGTTTGTCCTCCATTTTCTGTCTCAAATCTACCAAAACACAAAATGGCGGACTCCCGTAGCGCTGCCGGTGCGCGTACCGGGGCGCGCACCGGGAAGCGCTCCCAAAAAATGTTAAAAGTTAATTTACATAAAAACCACTGGAGACACTTTCACCAAATATAGAATAGCTCATACTACATACCAATCCCTACCATCTTCCCAAATTTGGTGGAATTCCATTGAGCCATTTAGCCTGTAGACATTTCTAAATATCCTGAGGTAAATTACTTCAGAAAAACACATCTGAAGTGTTAGAATTGACAACCAATTAAAATGTTACTTTCATTTTCTACTATTATTTCATGACATTTGATTGGTTATGTACCTGAATATATATAAAGAAAGAGAGGGAAACACAGCCATTTTGACTACTACTTCCTGAAGTACATTTCAAGAGCATTTTCACTGACAACTTCAACTTCTTTTTGAAAGGTAAGTTGTTATTTTGAAAACTGAAGTATGTTGTGCACTTTAAGTTAATTTGGAAAACTTTTTCTGATAGTTATATACTATCCCTCTGTAATAGTTATAGATTGAGATAGACTTCTCTGTTATAGTTATGGATGGATTTAGGCTTGTCTTGTATAATTATGAATTTACTTAGGCTTCATCACATACACTTTTTTATATTTCTACTTCCAGTCTGATACCATACACTGCCCAAAGATAAATTCACTGTTAAAACATCCAAACTACCTGTCTGAACTTAAACCCAACAGTGCCCTATCTCTTCTGATATATTTATTTTTTATGCAAATTTCAGCACGAAAATGGAAGGAGAACAAAACATTTCCTTTGAAATTGTCCTAGAGAGCAACAATGAAGAAATTATTGAACCCAATGATAACTTGGAATTCATGGATGAATCACGGGAATATGAACTACTACAATGTGTAGAATTAGTGGATTTGCTCATTCAAAATAAGGACATTTCTGACAGTCAAATGATAGAAGTTATGTTTAATTTGGAAAAAGAATCTGAAAAATAAATGTATATTTAATAATTCTAAAATTGTTTGAGACATTATTCATTTTTATATGTAATTCTTAAACTAGTACCAAATTGATTATAATGTAAAGTCAGACTTATAGTATACTGTGCAACTTTTTTATGTTACATAGTAATTTTGCTCATAGATACTTCCTTTCTCCCACTATATTATCTCCAATGTGTATTTGACATCTCTTTTTCATCTCTTGCCTCCATGTTCTTTCTGCTTTCCTGACAGACTATGATATGGATTCCATATAGCACAATAACTTCTGTAACAACATGCAAGATATCTACATCGGAAATGGTGTACATTAAATTTAAGACATGTTGGTACTTAAAACACCCAAACAACACAACAACTCTATACAGAGCTACCCTACCTCTAATCACTTTAAATTAATATTTTCCTGTTTCACTGTGTTTTCCCCGTGGTACGCTCCCCGGTACGCTCCTCGGTGCGCGTACCGGGCGCTCCCCCCGCGAAAATCGAAAAAAATAAATAATTGTCTTGCGGGACCCTTTTATGGCCCCCACATCAAACCTAGGGGGTCAGGTGGGTCTACCCTGCCCCCTTTTGGTCATTTCCCCCTTTGATTTTTGCCACCTCTTGTGTCTCAATCCTACCGAGACACAAGATGGCGGCCGCTGCGGACTGTTTCGAATGTTTACAGACACCCGAGAACCAATCAGCTTCCCGTGTGCAAGTCGCGTAGCGCGCCCGGAGCGCTCCCCGGTGGCGCGACTATAGATATATAAATTTTTTTGAACCTAAATTACTCAAAATTCTCTGGAGCATATATCTTGATTCATAGCAAAAGCACATCGGGCTACCAGTCCCTACAATTTTGCCTAGTTTGGTGAAAATACATTCAGCCATTCGAGCTAATAGTGAAACAGACCACCCTATGGAAATTAACATGGGGAAAACACGTTTTGGGACCCCCTTTTATCTCGGCCCCCGCTTGACAAATCCCCCCAAACTTTCAGGGAAGGAGCGGAGAGGCGCGAGGCAAAGGTGCTGAATACTTTAGGCAGATTCCTCAACCGGCGCCAAAGTTATTCCCAATAGAATGTTGCAATTTCCCTATGGAAATCAATCCTAACTATAACTACCTACTGGCGACCGCCAGTAGGTAATATATATATATTCACTGAAAAAAACATAGGTTTCACACCAGTTTTAGTTAGCTGAAAGTTTTACTCGCATAAAACCATTGAAATTCCCATGTTATAGTTAGTTGGACTCACTATAACTCACTTATACACAAAGTGAAACACTAATACATATATTTAAATATTTAAACATTACTCACTAATATTTATTTTTCAGAAATACACACATTCACTGGATGGTGTCATCAGTGATGTCATGAGTGATGTCACTGACCATGTCATGAGTGATGTAATATGTGACATCATCAGCAGTGCATTGCACGCGCAAGTTATAGTGAGTCCAACTAACTATAACGTGGGAATTTCAATGGTTTTATGCGAGTAAAACTTTCAGCTAACTATAACTGGTGTGAAACCTATGGTTTTTTCAGTGAATTTCAATGGTTTTTTAATAGCAAATCTTTATAGGTATAAAAAGTGAAACATTTTAAAACAAATTTTATATTGTATAAATATGGTAATTTTTTTAATTTTTTGTATTTTTTACCCCGGGGTGCTCCCGGGGCGCGTACCGGTGAACGCACAGGTAAGCGCAATATTACGGCGCGCCCTGGGGTGCATACCGGGGAGCGTCCCATTAGCGCTATTCCCACGAACGAAAACAACATCGTGACGTATCGCGTACACGCGTGATGCGTCATATGACGCACAGCGTAATCGCAACCGAAAGCACGCGATCGCATACGATCGCGGAACGTCCTGACGCGCTTACACTACGCACCCGCGGGCGCGCCCCGGAGCGCGACTACGGGCGCACCCCGGGGCGCGTAGCGTAAGCGTGTCGGGTCATGTGACCTGAAAATAACACTTTCTATTGGTGCAGAACAGTTTTGGTTTCTAAATGAGTAAACCCAGGGTCTTGTGACCAGCCTGGGTCTTGTGACCTGAAAATAACACTTTCTATTGGTGCAGAACAGTTTTGGTTTCCAAATGAGTAAAGCCTGGGTCTTGTGACCTGAAAATAACACTTCTGATTGGTTCAGCACAGTTTTTTTTTCCAAATGATAAAAAACCCCACCTTTCTTCCTTACTCTGACTTTGTCCTTTGACTGAGGAAGACCTGTTTCATCTACAGAGACAATTCTTTTGTACTTTGAAATGGCTACTGTAGCAGCAACAGCTAGAGCATCTGCACCACCACCACCACCACAACCACCAAGAGGACCACCACAACAATACATTGGTGGTGAAGAAGAGGAGGAGGAGGAAGAGGAAGAGGAGGATGTGAGCAGATGGCTGCCTGAACAAAATACCCCATACAAGCCAAAAGAACACATTATATGGGAGTTTTTTTCACTTCCAGAGGGCAAGAAAAAAGTTAATGCTGCCAAGGTAACATGTCGAATCTGTGGTGCAGAACTCTCAAGGGGCAATCCAGATAAAAAATATTCATTTGGTAATGATACCATGATTCGGCATATGACCAGGAAGCATCCTAATAACTATTCTCGTGCAGAGATCAGGGAACTGGCCAGTCACCTCCCCCAGTGTTCAAGGACCAGCTCCAAGAGAAAGCAACCCACTCAATCGGGACCAGAAACATCAGAGGTGATGCATTGTATCCAGGAACGATTTGGTGATTTTAAAGTCACTTGTACTGGATGTAGCAAGCTTATGGCCTATGGGGAAAAGAGTGTAAAGCTCATCGTCATTGCTGGTGACAATCACGATGGCCCAAAAAAAAGAAGTAATTTTTTCCGTTTTTTGATTTTTGCTCCAGTTGAGCCACTTTCAATTCTCTTTTTTTTGTTTCTCCCCATAAAAAATACAAAAAAATATAAAACTGTTTAGAAAAGCCCAAAAAAGTACAAAATGTTCATAAAAACATTAAAAAAAGATATAAAACAACAAAAAGAAGAAAAAAAACAGTTCTTTTTAGAATTACCTTCCATTTATAAAAATAAACCTATATTTTTAATGAATCTCTGTCAATTTTTATTTTTAAGGGTACGCGTACCGGGGCGCTCCCCCAAAAAATAGAAAAAAAAATGTTTATGAAGGAATTAGCATGAGGGAAGAACACAAAGAGAGTAATGTTAAGAGAAAGAGAGCTACAGGATGAACACAGAGGGATTCTTTAATACATAGTAAAAAACAGAGAAGGTGTAATAGGCTGAAAGTGAGAAAAGTAAAATGACTAAAGGAACGAACGAAGTGAAGAGAGAGGAAGAAGACTAAAGTAGAGATAGTAGGAGAATATGAGTGGGTGTTGAAAGAAAAAGAAAAGAAAAGTACAAAATTGAGAATGAAGTGTAGTGGCGTAACCGGGATAAATGAAGAACGGTGAGTGAGGGTAAGAAAAGACCAGTTAGTGTAAGTAAAGAGGAGTGAAAGAGGGTGAAAAATTGAATTAGGATAAGACATGGGGAGTGACAAAGAGAAAGGACAAAGAGAGTAAAGAAAACAGTACCTGAATGGGTTTGATTGAAACAGTAATGCAGTGTGTGTGACTTATAGGGAGTCAGTAGGTGCAGGTCGGGGTGTGGGTGTGTAAGGTGTGTCTGTGAGTGTGGCTGTGTGGGGTATTTTGGTGTGGGTGGAGGTGAGGGTGTGTAAAGTATGTGTGAGGAGTATATGGATGAGGGGTGTATATGTGTGTGATGTATGTGTGTGTATGGAATGTGTGTGTGTATGTAAAGAGTGTGTGTGGGGGGATGTTTTGTGTGTATGAGGTGTGTGTGAGGGGTGTTTGTTAGAGGTGTGTGTATGTGTTGAGAGGGGGATGAGGTGTGTGTGTAGGAGTAAGGTAAAACATTAAGAAAAACAAAATGAGTGAAAAAGCAAAGGAAGGGAACAGAGAGTAAGTGAAGTAAAGAATAGGGATTGAAAGAAGTTGAATATGAGAGGGGAAATAGGGAAATTGGAGTAAACATGGAGAATAAGAATAAGTGAGGGAAGCAGAGTAAAGACACGGGAGTGAGGTTGGTTGAGAAAATATTAGTAAGCTTAAAGCAAAGGGTGATGACAAACTACATTTTTTTAGTCATACTTACCATATAATAAATGTAACTTTAATTATTCTTTTTTTACTACACTTTGTATCTGTGAAAGAGAGAAGAAAAAATAAGTTATATTTAGTAAAATGTATATTTTAAATTAAAATATACAAATGAAGTGGTTAAAAATCATAACATTGTATTTAGAAATAAAGTAAGAATGAAGGACACAGAAAGGGAAATAAAGTAAGGTAGAAGGATAAAAAGAGAAAAAAAGAAATAGAATAAGAGCAAAGTACTAAGAGTAAGGCATATAGATTCACTGACACAGAGGAAGAGAAGAACAGAGAAATGAACTGAAGGTAAGAAAGATACTAAAACAATGTGAGTTAGCAAAACTAAATCTGGAAACAGTAGTAAGTAAAAAGATAATGACTGAGACAGAAAACAGTCTAATTAAGGATGCATTTAGAAGAATGAGGAATAGAAGATAACTGAGAGTAAGTGAAGAACAGTCATAGAGTGAAAGGATGAAGGAAGAGAGGATAATATACAACGATTGAGGGGAATGGACTGAGGAAGTTAGTAGACAGACATACTAAGAGAAAAACTGAGTGAGGTGGAGTACAATGAGTGAGAAAAGGAAATGAGTAAGGGAGCAAAAAAAGGAAAGAGAGGAGAAGACGACTAAAACAGTGGTACTGAGAGAAAATAATTTGGTGATGAAAGTAAAGAGAAGGACATTGAAAGAAAGAAAATGAGGGATAGTAATAGAACCAGAGTAAAAGAAATGGGATGAAGAACGATGAGAGAGGAGCAGTGAAGTTGTTGTAAAAGAAATGATAGAAGGTAGATAAACACAAGTGAACATAAGACAAGGAGAGTGAGGCACTGAGGACATAGAAGTAGTGAACAAAAAATAGAGAGAAGAGGTCAAAAGTAAGGAGCAAACAAAGATAAGCAAGGGAGAGTGGGTGATTTATAGTGATAGAGTGCAATAATACTGCTGAGTGAGTAAACAGAAATTACTAAAACAGCAAAGGAGGAAAATACGGAAAAGGGAAGTAAAGCAGAGAGACTGAAAGCTGAAAAGTTATGCAAGGGAGAGAGGGGATGCAGACAGTTGAAATGAAAATGAAGGGTTGTCAAAGAAGTAGAGTAAAGGAACGGGGGTTACAGAGAGTGAGAGAAAGACATTATAAGTGAGTAAAAAGAGCTGAAAGAGGATGGAAAAAGGAAAGTGAGTGTCAGAGAATGGGAATACAATTTAATTTACACAATCCAAAGTATAGAATAACTTCTACAACATGTTACATAGTTTATTTTTGCTGTTCTCAGAATATATTGAATTTCACTTAAAACAGTGAGTTCAAATTACTCATCATATGACAGCGGGAAAAAAAAACCACAATCTAAAAGACAAATGACAAATGTACGCTAATCTTTGATTGACTTACTTTTCCTTGAGGCCAAATAGTAAATCATGGAGGTCCTTTTCTCGTTGCAAAGTACTTTTCTGTTCACTTAAAAATCCATTAAGCATGAGCGTAAAATCCGTTCTGCTTGCGGAATTTGCAGATTTTCGGCAAATTCGCAATCCGCGAACTCTAGAGAATTTGCAGAAAATCCGTAAATTCGCACGCGGCGGATTTTTTTTCTTGGTGATACAATTTTGCGGCGAGCGGCGTTCACTTACTCTCATTCAGCGTTTGCCGAGTTGTTTTTCTCGATATTTTGCTAGTGCTGCGCCATTTTGATCTTGCTGCGGGATCCCGCGGGAGTTTGTCGACCGCGATTTCGTCATCGCGCCTTGCCACCTTGCACAGCAGCACGCATCGCGAGAGTTCGCAATTGCGAACACGTAGGTGCGGCGGGCAGCAACTATCTCGCACTCGCAAAATACAGATTTTGCAATTTCGCACAAAAAATTCACCAGCAAACAGCATAAACCTTCAGAAAATGATGATTTTTATCAGAATCACTCCTCAGGTTGACATTTGCCTGCACTTTTTTTTAGCAAGGAGTCCATTTTGGAAGGAAGTGCCCCTCAGTCTCCAACTTCCTGTTCCTGTACAGCAGGCTCCTCCCAGTGCTTTCTTCATGTGCTGGTCACTTTCATTTGGACCTTGACCTGGAAGGATTACTCTTTGTGGATGCTGCTGGATATTTGGATTTAAGGCCTTTTTGACTTTCTTTGGATCACTTTTGGATTAGAAATCAACTTTCACAAGTAAGTTTGTTTGGGGCATTACAGTTGCTGCAACTACAATTTTGGAACTTTTTCAGAACATTAAATAAAATATATTGTGGGTAGCCACAGTATCCAGTAGGACCAGGGTTAGTTATGGGTGCATGATACAACTGTTTTGTTGAATTTAAACATCATTGAGGCCATGGATGGCCTGGGATTGTGCTGAATTTTGTTTTTTTTGTTGATTTTTTGGGGCTGCTGTTGTGACCTTTTGCCCAGGGGTAGTGAGTGGTGCATGGACTGAGTCTGCCTGTGGTGTCTCTTTAATGTTAACATCCTGGATGGCATTGGATTGTGGTGATTTTTGTGTGTTTTTCGTTTTTTTTGGGGTGTTCTGTTGATGTGGACTGGCCATGTGGGTGGTGGTGGCCATTTTGAGTGCTTGTACAGGCAGGCCCTCCACATGTGCTTGGGGTGCAGACAGGCAGTGTCTGAGGCCTGCACCCATTTTGCCTAGCTTTCATCCATTATGCCCAGGGGTAGAGAGTGGTACATGGGCCTAGGCTTTCTGTGGGGTGTCTTCTTGAATTTAAACATCATTGAGGCCATGGGTGGGCTGGGATTGTGCTGAATTTTGTGTTTTTTGTCGATTTTCTGGGGCTGCTGGTGAGGCCTTTTGCCCAGGGGTAGTGAGTGGTGCATGGACTGAGTCTGCCTGTGGGCTTTCACTCTCTTTAATGTAAACATCCTGGATGGCATTGGATTGTGGTGATTTTTGTGTGTTTTTTGTTTTTTTGGGGTGTTCTGTGGATGTGGACTGGCCATGTGGGTGGTGGTGGCCATCTTGAGTGCTGGTACAGGCAACATGTGCTTGGGGTGCACCCATTTTGCCTATCTTTCATCCATTATGCCCAGGGGTAGTGAGTGGTGCATGGGTCCAGTCTTTCTGTGGGGTGTCTTCTTGAATTTAAACATCATTGAGGCCATGGGTGGGCTGGGATTGTGCTGAATTTTGTGGTTTTTGTCGATTTTTTGGGTTGTATAACTGATGTTCCTCTGTCTTCTATTGCTTTTAGGTGCACAAGAGAACCACCAGTGCCAGGAAGAAGTCCTGCTGCGGTGTGTGCAGCACAACGTCACGTGTGGCCACAGACAACTCTGCAACTTGTGCAACTGCGGCCTGCTGTTCTGAGTGACATCTGAAGAAGATTGCCCCAAAAAAAGTTCCCCATAGCTCCTCTAGCAAGAAAGATGCCAGAAAGGAGCAGAAGAAGCAAGTTACCAAGCAAACTGGTGTGCCACCCGCCACATTTTTTGGGAATAAAAAAAAAAATGCGCCAACAGCGGGATCTGCTGGGGACCAAGCTGGGAGCAGCACCCCCGCTCCATTGGGCTCAGTGCCACCACCCCCACGCCAGCTTAAGTCCAAGCCCTTGAGTGCTGCAGAGGCAGCCAGTCTACTTGTTCAATCACCATCGACCAGTGATGTTAGTTCAACGCAAGAAATTAGCAGCAATGCCCCTCAATCAACACAGGTTGTTGTGACTCATCTGACGAGTTTTGAACAACCACAGCCGCAACAACAACCACATGTGCAAGTACAAGCCCAAGTACATGTGGAAGGAGAGGCGGCGCAAGGAGAGGAGCAAGCAGAGGTGCATGGAGCGGCACAAGTTGTTCCTCCCGAAGTAGGGGCACATCTGGAAATCGACAATCAAGCCGAGGTATCATTCGAGGAAGCCACTCCTCCTGATGATCATTCATTTTCTTCCACATCCCGAGCAAGGAAAAGATCAAGGGTGGTGGTGTCTACATCTTCTTCAAGCCCACCTCCTTCTAATGATATGGATCTTACTTGGGAACCAGCACCACTGCCGTCTGAGAGTGAGGCTGAGGCACACCATGATCTGACAAAGGTAGCTAAGCGTAAAAGGAAGGTCGTCGAAACTCTCATAGTTATGGAGTGTGATGACGCTCAACAAGAAGTGGCGTATACTCCTGCTGCTGAAGACTCTCACGACGACGACGCAGTCATCACTAACGTCACTGAAGCCCCAGCGGGCATGCAGCAAACAGACATTTTGACCCTAGCCCGACAAGCTGCTGAGCGTGATGATGAAGTCGACGAGGAGGCAATGGGAACACCACAATCATTGAAGTTAACTAGTACACCACGACCTACCGCTTCCATATTTCTTCCTCGCCAGAAGGGACCTCCATCCACCTCAACCTCATTTAGTGGTGGACAAAGTGCAAAACGTAGTAAAGTTCAGCAATACGCATCCTCCACTTCATCTGGCATTAGCAGCATGACCACCACCAGTATCGCCTCCTCCGCCCCCCCCAGACATTTCAAGTCCGCAGTTTGGGACTTCTTTAGTATTTGCACAAAAAAGGAAAACTGAGCCATTTGTAGCATTTGTAAGCTTGCAGTTAGTCGTGGTTAGCTTGGTACCAACTATGGGACTGGAGGCCAGAGAGGTCATCTTGAGAGACAACACACTGTCCAATGGTTTGCGCACCTAGAGGAGATCAAGAAAGCCCGAATTGCAAGTCGAGAAAACGTTGATGTTCCATCTGATGATGACGAGGAGGAAGAAGCATCACACGCTTCACTTACACCCAGTACCCCTGTCAGCACACTCCCTGTGAGCCACACTAAGAGTGTGGGACAGAGTGAGACACCAATGCGAAAAAGTTCATCAGCGAGCGTAACTGGGTCGAACAAGTCATCATCATCATCCCGTAAAATGGTCCAGGGCAACATTAGAACCATGTTGTTTTCAGACGCGCCATTTGAACGCAACCACCCAATGGTGCGTCTGTATAACACTAAGCTGGCTAAAATGCTAGCGCTGGATCTTCTCCCTTTTTCTTTTGTAGAAGGGGTTGGTTTTCTAGAATTAGTGGCAGCGCTCTGCCCTAAATGGAAGGTTCCTAGCCGGTTCTATTTTGCCCGAGTTGCGGTTTCAGCACTACATGAAGATGTGCTGGAGGTGATTGGGGCAGCTTTGCAGAAGAGTGCTGTTCACACTATACATCTGACAACAGACATGTGGACCAGTGGCGCAGGCACTGATTACATGTGCATCACTGCACACTGGGTCTCTTTTTCAGGGGTTAAAGCAAAGCTAAACGCAGGTGCTGACCTGGACCAAGTTTTTAAAGCTGCTCGGAAACTTGCAACACTAGCCATGTTTGGCTTGGAGCAATGTCATACAGCACAAAACATTTTGAATGAGTTCAACACAAAGGTCTTTCACTGGCTGTCCCCAAAAAAACGCGGCATTGGTTATGTTTCCATGGATAATGGCGCCAATGTAGTTAAGGCCATTGAGCTGGGTGACTATTTCAGAGTGCCGTGTTTGGCGCACTGTATAAACCTGGTTGTTAAAAAATTCTTGGATAAAGACAGTCCAGCATGCCAGTTAGTGGTCACCTGCCGAAAAATGTGCAACCATTTCAGCCATTCTTTTAAGGCCCGGAAGCATCTGAGGCGCCTGCTACATGAACGTCGAATGCCAGTGAAAGCACTCATCCAGGAGGTGCCAACACGTTGGAACTCAACCTTCTACATGCTTGAGCGTCTGTATGAGCAGTTAACTGTACTCGATCAGTATTTCTTAACACTGGGTACAGCTGTGAAGGACCTGAGGTTAAATGCGGCAGAATGGGAGCTAGTTAAAAGCCTGACAGACATGCTTCGTCCTTTTGAGGTCTTCACGCAGTCAGCAGGGAGGACTGTAATTTGGGAAAAGCTATCCCATTGTTGCGCATGCTGGAGCACAAACTGAAGGCGGTGTCTTCTAAGTTTCGAAAAGATGAAGAAAAGCAAGAAGCTTTTGTTTTGGCGGAGAAATTATTAGAGCGCCTACTTGGCGATGAACGTCTTCAAAAGATCCACTCAGAACAGCATTACATTTGTGCTACTATTCTGCATCCACGCTACAAAAAGGCGCTGGCAGGCAGTGCATTATTTCCTTTTAGTGATGAAGATGGTACAAAGTACAAAGGTTGGCTAGTCTTGTCAGCCATGAGGTTTGAAAGAGAACGGAAGCAAATTGAAGGAAAAGGCAGTACATCAGCCACAGCAGGCCATCCCCAGTCAAAAGACTCCACTTCAGCACCTGTGGCTGTGGCAGAAGTGACCTCTCAGCCGTTAAAGACACCGGCAACCGCATCATCTGCACCAGACACAACAGAAATATCGGGTGATGATAGTGAAGAAGATTGGCTAGCTGAGCTTGGGTTTGGTTCTCAAAAGGTCAGAAAAAAAATTAAGCAAAGTGGAGGAACCGTGGAGAACTTTAAGTCGATGGTGCAGGACTATCTGAATGACTCAACAGAGGTCTATGTTAATGCTGACCCATTGGCGTATTGGCATGGGAAAAAAGAATTGTGGCCAGAGATCACCAACCTGGCTATACATTACTTGTCTTGCCCACTCGCAAGCGTGTCTTCTGAACGTGTTTTCAGTGCTGCTGGTGGCATAGTAGCTTGCAAAAGGACCCGCCTCTCGCCCAAAAATGTGGAGAGTTTGAAAATGATCAAGATGAATGAGCACCTCATACCACCAGATTACAAAGTACCAGATTGCACGACGGAAGAAGACGAGGAGGACAGCAACTTAGATGAGGGAATTTCTTCTGTGTTAGGTGACACTGACCTACTCCTGTCTGAATATGCAGAATATGAGGACGAACTCTTCTTCCCTAACACCGAACCCTGAAAATGAGCCAATGAATTCAGAAATTTTCTTTTTCGTACTTATTCACTTTTATTCCTGTGTTTCTGTCTTTCTTTGTTTTGCACAGTTAATATAATTAAAACTTTAATCACCTGTACTTTTGCTTTTTGGCTGTTTAGGGGTCTTCTACTTGTTTTCGCCTGGGTTGACGGCTCTGGGGCCATTGCTGGGTAGGTCTAATACCGGATAAAACTGGTTTGGACAACATCCATGAGGAAAAAGGTTTTGCATCTTCTGACTTTTCGCTCAATGTAGCATTTTCGGGGGCCTGTTTGGGGGCTTCCTGGTGATAGCAAGAGGTTTGAAGGAAATCCATGGCGGCAGAGGGGACTTAGGGCCCAGCTGCAGAGCGCGCACTGAGTGATTTTGTAAATTTTCAGAAAAGTGACTAAGTCCACATTTGTGTACTTTTGCTTTTTGGCTGTTTGGGGGTCATTTACTTGTTTTCGCCTGGGTTGACGGCTCTGGGGCCATTGCTGGGAAGGTCTAATACCGGATAAAACTGGTTTGGACAACATCCATGAGGAAAAAGTTGAGAAGAAAGTTGTGTCACAGTACAACTAGCAACTTGAAAGCACAGTACATAACTATTGAGGCCAATATCTATCTAACCTCCCACTTCTTCATCCTTGCTCTAACATTAGTGGGAGTTTAAGGATCAAATTCTACGAGCACTATGGACTTCCATTACAGTTGACTATGACAGTACACCAGTCTTATTCTTCTTCTTCTCTCTTGTTTAGGAAAATTGGTACGTTATCTTCTGTAAGCCGGCATAATGCCAGCGCAGTGAACTTGCACCCGAGAAAAACAGACGCACACCATGATGAGTGAGACAGACTTGCGTTACTGTACCGGTACAGTACATGCAGGTGGTGAAGCTCATATTTTTCTATTACAGGTGGCACTGAGAATACTCTGTTAAAAGGGCTACTGCTTAATTAATTTAACTTTCACCCTACAGTGCAAATGAGTACTAGAGAAGGAAAAAGAAGAAACAAAATAATCTGATTATCTATCACTTCACATGGGATGTATTTGATTACATATGGGATGACTTTAGGTGCTTTGCTTTTTATTGAGTGAACAGTGATACACCCACACATGAATGACGTACTACTACCAGACTAAAATTATTAAGAGAGGTAGGGAGGGTCCACCGTAATAACCGGATATATGCTGTGCTTGCAGTTGCAATACAAACTACTGCTACTATTCATGGTAGTATTTGGACACAATTACAACTTCTTTTCCTTGCCTTTCCTACACTGGAACGGACGTGCGGGTGCGTTGTTACATGATCTTCAAAGTAACACTTTGTTCATCCAGTGACCATATACTCTCTCGAGATACACATATGCTATCTAAGAGTCAGATAGTACCATGATCCAGGCATCCATCCATTCAAAGTATATGCACACATACAGTTTCTGTTTCACCCACCAAGGCTGTTCTCCTTCCACCCATCCTTGCTTCATCATTCACCCAGCCATGCACCATACCATATTCTTTCCTTCCCAGCCAACTCGGGGACCAAGCAAACACATATCATTCTTCTTTGCCAGACATTATTAAATTTCTCGTCCTTTAACACTTACTTACACCCTTCTTTCGCTTTTCGTTCATCCCATCCATCAAGTTCATCTCAGATCTGATTGGGATTCTTCTCGTCAAAAACTTCACAGCTAAGTCAAAGTACATTTAGAGGAGGCTACTAGCTGGTTGATTTATAATACACCTGTGCAGAAAGCACACTCTGCAGTCTTCAATCTCAATAAGTAAGGAATATATAGCTTACCTCTGCCCGCCACCACCATGTGAACCCTCACAGGCACATTGGTGTTGTCCGGCACTCGCACCGCCTCCTCCCCAGAAGTGTTGTCCTCCTCATCCACCACCACCACCTCCGCGCTGGCCCTGCCATCAGATGTTCCACCTACAAAGTACATTTACGATTGTTAGAATACACCACTCACTACTATATAATATTTGGTCTAGGAATAAAGAAATGTGAAAAAAACAGAAAACAATGTAATCATTTGTGACTGTCTAATCTAAAGTAAAAAGGTTCCTTTTTCCAGGGAAGGCTCAGTGCATAGAGCTATTGCTGACTAGAATGGGAGTCCAATGGAATTGCCAAATGTGCAATCTTAGTTAGCTACATAGACAGACTAATAGGAATAATCTAGTAATACCACAGGGAGTCATAGTCGAGGCAGGATAAGAATTTAGATACAGTCTACAAGAAGATCAAAGACGATTTAGAAAAAATCGAATCAGGAACGCTAGGAAAAAATAGGTACTCTATATTAAAATGAAAACTTACTGGGGCCAGCAAAGGAGCCCTCGCCTGGCCGATCCTGCCCTTCTACAGCAGCAGCAGCAACCACCTCCTCCTCTGTCCTCTTGCCCCTGGGGGGAGCTGATGTACAACATGAAAGAAAGAAAGACACGAAAACATGGATGATTGTTGTCAACCAAATCAAACATTTCAAAAGAACAATAACAAAATATTTTGGCGAAATAGCAAATAGACAACTATTCCACGGGATATATTGACCGATCCCATGTGGTCTACTACGTTATTAGTATTGCTTGATTTGCTGACCGTCGACTTGGAAAGTTCTTATGTAACTCACTAAACAAACTACTAAAAAGGTTCGCCTAGGACTGGCAGGCAGCAGTCC
Source organism: Lissotriton helveticus (assembly GCF_964261635.1). Lineage (NCBI taxonomy): Eukaryota > Metazoa > Chordata > Amphibia > Caudata > Salamandridae > Lissotriton > Lissotriton helveticus. The sequence goes on from NC_136067.1 coordinate 1,997,132,422, forward strand.
GCAGCACGCAAAGTGACAGACAAAGTCCATCGTGATTGCAGATCAGCGACAACACTAAAAAGTTTCCTACTACATTAACCAGTCATTAAAATACTCAAACTATCAATCCTCCACCACTATTTCTTCTTATCGCCATGTGTACAAAAGAAGGACTAAACTTGAGTCTGTAGGGGCTGATTTAGAAGCCCCTTGCGGCTCTTTTGCTCCATTGTTGCGTGACTTTTGTGACGCAGCGGCAGGACAAAAGAGGCGCCATGGTGCGGCGTATATTAACAACGTGACGCATATGGGAGATGCATCACGTTGTAAAGCCCTGCGTCATCAGGGGCGTTCCAGTGCAAGGGAGGGCGTTCCTGCGCAGGAACGCATCCTAAAAGTGGCTGAGTGACATCTACAAGATTTCAATCGGTCACTTTGAGGACAATAATGCGTGACTCAAACCCTGCGCCTGCTTGAAGCAGACGTACGGCTTGACGCATCATTGGGGAGATAGAGCACCCCAGAGCATTGCTGGAGCTGCACCAGCAATGCGCCGCCTTTACGGCACAGAAGCGTAACGCTTCGGTGACGTTTTGGGCACATGGTGTGCCGCATTGTAAATAAGGTGCACCATGGGTGGTGGTGGCGTGGCGCACAATTACTGGCGCATCCCTGCTACTTTGCAGGGATGCGCCGGTAATTAAATATCTGACCCTTAGTGTCTAGCATTACACAGTTCTTTAAACTACACTCATGCATAATTTCATAGGCCAATGAAATGAACACAAAATCGAAAACAAATAAGCATAGTAGCAGCGCTACTGAGAAGGAGAGCAGTGCACCTGACGATTTTGAAATATAATTTACCTACAATGTAATCAGCAGCATTATTGCTCTTGGTAAAAAAACTAAAAATTGCAAGATAATAACACACAGAGCAGGAGAAAACAGAGTAGTAAAGAAATAGCTACTACTACTCACCAAGCCCAGGGATCTCAAGGCCGAGCAGGTCCAGCAGATCGCGTTCCCGGTCCAGGATATCCGTCCAACGGTGGGTGACTTGGTTGTAGGTGCGCCGGACCCGAAATTGTTGGTACATGGACCGGCACACCTTCTCCCACCGCTTCTGGTGCTCCCGGAGCCCGTAGCCGCTAGCGATCTTCCCGCCTGCCATGATGGTCCTGGGGAGGCGGCGCTGAACATAAAAAACTAGTGCAGCCACCTCCTCCGCGCTGAAGATCTCCCGGGGCGCGACATTCTCCCCCCTCAAACGCCCGCACGGGAGCCGGGCACGGGGTGCGGGACCCTTCCCCTTCGCGGGCTGCTTCCCGACTCCCTTTACCATGGTCTGGGCAGAAAGGAAGCTAAATAATAAAGAAGAAATAGAATAGGGAAGAAGAAAAGAAAAGAGTTTAAAAAAGTAGTTTAACATTAACAAAAAGTAGCAGAAAACACAAAAATATAGAGCTAGAAAAATAGAGGGATAGATAATAAGTAAAATAGATAAAAAAAAAACTTCAAACAAGCAAAGGATGGCAGAGATTCAGAGAGGATACAGATTCAGAAAGCATGCCCAGAACCATAGGAATGAATGAGAAACAAGATGGCCGTGCCCGTTCGCGACCGCCTGGGTAAGTTCGCGCGAGATTTTCCTCACGAGCACAAGCAAAATTGTACTAGCAAGCCGCACACTTTGCGAGTTTACACATAGCACCCGGAAACGGAATTACGTCACGCAAAGAAGATGGCCGCGCCCATGTACGACCGCTAGGGTAACTTCGCAAACCTGTGATGATGAACCAGACGTAGAAACAACATAGTCGCGGCCGTTGCGAGCCGACAAGTAAGTTCACAATTGCGAACTGGTACACAAACCTTGCGAACTGGCAGAAACCCTTGCGAACGAAAAAAAAATAATCCGCAAATTCGCGGGAGTTCGCCGATTTTGCGGATTGCCAATCCGTAAATACGCAAGTTCGCGGATTGCCAATCCGCAAAATCCGCCCATGCTTAAAATCCATTTCATCGACTTTCTAAAAGAAAAGCTCCAAGAACATCTGGAATATTTTCAATATTTCCATATACTCCTTTTTTTCAGTCATGACTCTTTACTCATTCCTGCACCTTTCCATTTGCCCAAATAGTGTCAGATGTATGAGTATATTTTCAAATTAATTCTCAGACACTCTGAAATGACCTTTTTGCCGACGTTCTGAAAGAAAGCACTACAACATTTTCACAATATTTAAGTATTTGTAAAACCATCTCTGACTCACTCATGTTCATCATTTTGTATAATACTAATATCACTTACTATGAGATCCACTTACAGTACCTATATGACAAGTACATTTTTTATATTGCCTGGATCACTTTTACTCAGAATATATTTTTAAACAGCAAAATAACCTTTATTAACTACTCCGTCTTCATAGGCCAATTACTTTTACCTAAATTTTGGCTGTAAAAACACTAGGTATGAATTTATAAAGCCAAAAGGCAAACGTTGTTTGAAAGTCAAATGAGTGTCGTTATATTGGGTCCAACCTTTAGAAGTTTTTAAATAGCATGTGTAATGCCCTGATGTTGTAGAAGGACCGTCATGAAAAATAATAGCTACAGTTGCAAAGGTTCTTACTGATATCGATAACTGAGAAGCCACGAAATTTTTAATAGAAGTTGTCAATTTAGTTCCATCGGGTCTACATAGTTGGAACATTAAAATGACATAGTGACCATAATTTTGTAGAAATAATGTGGACAGCATTGCAGACTTACATTGGGTACACACCATATTGTGATCCGCTGCTTTAACTAGAATATTAAAAAGCACTGATTTGCAGTCTGGTAAAGTCAAATATATAAATCTTTCAGAGTCTATTCTAGTAGTACTTGATGAAGCACAGTTATCACAGTCATGTTGCCATTGATAAGAAAGGTTAAAAAGATTTTTTATATCTACTCCTTCATCTTCCAATACATCAAACATATACATTAAAAATTTCTGACAATCCTGCTGAATTATCTGTGAAAATTGATTTTGACCTGAACATATGTCTAGAAGTTTTCTAATTTCTGAAACACTTTCTATTTTTGCTCTATCACTACTACATTTCTCTAACAAAGAATTCAATAAACAGCACAATGTTTGTTCCCGATTTTCGACAATCTGTTTTTGTAAATTTTGAAGAAAAAAAACAACATTAACTACTACATTAGCATAGCAGTTGACACCAGAACTGTTTTCAAACTGAAATCCAACAACATCTTCAACAGAATCCTTTTTCTTTCTCTTTACAATTACACTTTTATCTACTTTTTGCCTTTTTGCTGATACCTCACTGCAATTAATCTCAGTTCTTCTTTTTCGGCCTACCACACGTTTTTCAAACAGAGGATATTGAGGCAAATGTGGAGCATACTCTCTTCTTAACATATTGTATTCTTTAACACAATCTAGATCAGCACAAATCTTTGTTTCATCACACTCAATCAAGTACAATCCTGATAAAGTTCTGACTCGTGATAATGCCACATATGCCATACCCTCTTTAAACACAGAACTTCCAATGTTCACCAAAGCACTATCTACACTTACACCTTGAGATTTATGAATTGTCACTGCATATGCCAAACAAATAGGAAACTGTTTTCGGCGAACATATAAGTCTTTCACGAGCATAAATCTAGTTGAACAACGACAAATTTGTTCTATTTCATCAATGCCATCAAATTTCATTTTTAGAAATTCAATTTAATCTCTATTTTTGTAATTCACAAAACCAACAACATGACCTATTGCTCCATTTACCAGACCTCTTTCAACATTTAAATTCCTTCTCAAAATGATACAATTCAAACACACATTCAGAATCTTTTCAAAACAAGCAGTTTTTGATGTAGTCTTCTCTAATGAATCCAATTTTGATTTCAAATTTTCAGACAAAACAATTGTTGCTCCCATATGCTCTATTTTATCTGTAGCTTCCAGTTTCACTATCTCTTCATTTTCTAAATTTAACATTTTGTTGTTGAACATGGAATATTCTTTCAGAGTTAGCATCAAACATATGCCAGATTTCTTCTCGTTAATTTTCTTAAAAATATTCCCTGGAAGAATGTTTTCATTTCGGTACCAATTTGAAATTAACCGTCCATGTAAAGCTTCTTTCCCTTGCTGACTTATTTTTCCGACTCTTACATCTTGTAAAATATTTTTATAATCTTCATCCTTTGCCTGCCGCATATTTTGAAGCAGTTCTGCATATTTGAAGTTTAACCATATATTAACGTTTCCAATGCTTCCTAGGCACTTCCTGGTATCTTCATGCGTGAGCATTTTGAACACAGGTTGTCCTTTCACTGGAGTCAACTGCAGAAGATCTCCAAAAACAATAAAATGTTTTCCTCCAAATAAAACATCATAGTCTGTTCCAAGAATTTCTTGCATTCTCAAATGCACAAAAGCAAGCATTATATTTGACACCATGCTTACTTCATCAATGATAAGAAGTTTCATTTTCTTCAGGACTCTCGAAACTTCAGAACACGCATCTCCAGATAGCTTGTGATATTGCAATTTGTTATCATGCTCCACTGGCAGCATCAGTAAACGATGTAAAGTAATCCCTTTAATATTATGTGCTGCCAGCCCAGTTGGAGCGGTAACAACACAAGACAGCGGTGATTCAGTCCTTTTCTGCAGATAAGATGCAATTGCTTTAATCAGAAAACTTTTTCCAGTTCCTGCTTCTCCACTCACGTACAGTCAGACAGGCTTAAATGATGTACATGAGCACTCTTTCTTCTCATGACTCAATCCATGTTCAACCTGTTCTGTGACTTTGTCATATATCTGTTTCTGCTCAAGGTTTAATTGTTTCACCAAATCTTCTAAATTAATTACATCCTCTTGAGCTTGCTCCATCGCTCTTTCCACCTCCTCCATGGCAGTGGCAGCTTCATTTTGGATAATTGGTCCTCCTAGTGGATCCTGACTCAATGAAGCAGAACTCTGACTGCCTTGAGAACTGTCTCTCGCAATCTCTGCAGCAATTGTTGCTTCTTGCTCTATTTCCTCGTTCAACATTTGAAGATAGTTTGGAAAAACAGGACATTCTATGGTATCCTTCGTTGCATTAAAAGAGTCTTCATAACAGAGAAAATCTCCAAGTAGTTCCTCTTCTTCACGCCATGGTTTAAAGAGTTGCAAAAGAGCCAAATAATACAATTCTCTTTTATCTGGATTATCACAACTCAATTTTCGATGATTAATCAAATGACCTTTTTTCTGTTTCACTAGACATCCTTCACATCCAATGACAGCGTATATTCCATTATTGATATCTTCTCTGATGTTCCTCTTATAAATATATCTTTGCAGAACTTCATAGAGACAAGCGTTCTCAAGATGAGGACTTCTATTTGGATAGTATGTATCCAACATGTTTGTCTTCAAAATATCTGTACTTTCTGGTTCTTTCTCCGCCAAATACTCTATCTCTTGTACAGATTTCAAAACTCGATTTCGTGTTGCAGCAAGACCTAGACTCACCCAAATGATGGTTCTAGATTTGGCATAGAGACTTGCTGACGACAATCGATCAGAACATTCATATGCTCAAATTTCTCGATGCGACAACATCTTCAGACTGTAACTGTATAATTTCTTGCTTAGGCTCTTTTCATGTGAAATGTCCTCCCACATTTCCTTCAGTTCTGTCTTTTCTTTTTTTGTGATGTAAGAAGTCACATATCGAGCCACAGCAATAGAGTTGTCAGCAACGAATTGAATATCCATTATAGCATTCCACATGGACAAAATCACTGGGTTGTAGTCGTTGATGTACTTGGACTCTTCGTTTCTTTTTAAATTGTATGTATTTTTTGATGATTTCCTCGTCACAGTATGCCGCAGAGAAGATATCAAATTATTTACTCTTCCTTTAGAAATCACTGGTCGTGGAAAGCCGAAACGACATTTTGTGTAGAACTTGTCCTTGTTTCTGAATTTTCGACGACAGTACTTTCCACAACGATGGGATTGAAAGCGTAAAACTTGTTGCCTTAAACTGTTTTCTTCGGTAGTTTTCGGAACAGCACATGTTGAATACTCTTCAATGAAGCTCATCACTGTCCCATCCGAATCTGTTCCAAATTTGGGTGCATCTTTAATCCATAACAACATATGTATGTGAGAAGCACCTCTCGCTTGATACTCCTTTCTCCAAAAGAAATCCAAAACCTCTCCAAGGGGAGGATTTTTTTTGTTGGTAATAAAAGACATCATAGCTTCAAATCTATGAAAAACTGCAGGTTATCCAAAACTGCGCCGCTCGTACTCTCCTGCGCATTCCTCGCCGGCATTCAGTGAAAACTGAATTAAGAGCCCTTCACTGGCTGCCAGTAAAAGATAGAGTCAACTTCAAAAGCATGTGCATCGCCCACCGCGCCTACTGGAGGAAAGGAGCTATCCTTAATCACACCCTGATTACCCCCTACCACCGTAATAGGCAGCTAAGGTCGACCTTCGCCTTCCAAGCCATCATTCCCAGGTTCAAAAGAGAAAGAAGTAGAGGTAGAATGTTCTCAACAAACGTGTCAAGGCTTTGGAACTCCCTTCCATTATCCATCCGCTCAGAACCGAACATCCTGCTCTTCAGAAAAAAATAAAAAACCTTTTTTTTCAGCAGATAACTTGACACACCTCACCCTTCTGTATCCGGTTATAGCGCTGGGACGCCTGCGGGTAACTATCGCGCTTTATAAAAACCCATTCCATTCGATTCCATTCCATGATTGAAATATCTGCATACATTAACTGGATCCAAAGAACACAGTACTCCAGGTGTTTCGAATTCTTTATTTTGTATATTTGCATTTGCCTCTCGTAGAAATTGAAGTAAGTCGTCCCATGCATACTCAGCACAGCTAAGAGTGAGGAACCATGTAGGAGTTCCTAAGTTTCTTAGCATATATTTCAATTCCCCATGACGACGGTACCAATACTTGTTTGTACCACGCTGACATGCCATGAGATTGAGTAGATGAGATTCTAAAATATTATCTTGCAGATTCACTTTCTCCATAAAGTCCCTCGCCGAAACATTTTGCAGATGTGCTCCACTTTTCAGTATATGGTTTACTGCATAAGAAAGCCCAGACAAGTCACTTTCATACAGTAGATGAAACAAATAGGGAATACTTTGACGAAACCTTGGATCTTCAGCATATAATCTTACAGTTCGATATTCAGATGCAGGAATTTGAAGTGGTCGATCGTCATATCGTCCACCTCGACCTGTTGGAAATAGCTGTGGAAAACAACGAGCTTTCAAACTTTCTTCCCATACACTAATGGGACTTCCTTTTGCTGCTTTCATTTGAAACAATTCAATTGCATTCCCCATTACTTCTTTGGAATGCAAAGGATGAACAGTATAATGTTCATATATTTCTTCACTTCTAGACACATCAACTTTTTCAATTTGGCCGCCTGAACAATCACTGTCTTCATCTGCAGCTGTTTCCTCTGCTGCAACACATACATCTTTGTAATACTCATTGTTTTTGACTAAATACAACGTTGCCTTTTTGACTTTCCTAACATCCACTAAATCTTGCCAGATATTTTTACTCTTTGTCGGAACCCCATTAACTAGAATAACTAAAGGTTCCTCTTCTACTTTTTCTATACCAATTGTATCAATATTTTTTTTGAAATCTAGAGGCAAATAAACAACTCTTCCCTTTAATCCTCTCTGCAAATCTGTAGGAGGCAATTTCCCTATCTTAGGCTCCATGCGAACAATTGCCTGAAAAGGATAGACACATTGAATCAAAATAGACTCATATGTATTTAAATCCATCATTTCACGGGGAATGTCTACCAACTCCAGATTATTATGAACAGCTCTAGCAGGCATTCTGTTTTGATTTAATTTATCATAAAAATATTTACAAATACGCTGATCAGAACTCAAATCAAAACAATTCTACACCCACAAATAAGTTGCATAATCTTTCCACTCATAATTATTCATCTTATCACTTTTTACGTATAAATCAACTAATCTAGTTTGATGCTTATAATGACTTCGTCGACAACACACACAAGTAAAATTCGGCCTTTCACTTGATTTCACCTTAAACCTGGTAATTTCCTGCTCAAACTTTTCTATATTTGAAATCTGTACATTGTCTTCCACATTACCTTGAATTGCTGTGTCAATTTCTACACTGTCCTCTTTTTCACCAAAATAACAAATCTCAATTTCTTCACAAATCTTCTTCACATCTAATTCAGTTCCATGCAAAAGAGCACTGTTTAATTGTTTAAGCTTAAGTGCTGGACTTTTTGCATAATACAACATTCTCACTAATTTCCTCATTTTGGTATGATGCACTGCTAACATCCTAAAATGATGAAAAACACTCTGACAGACTTTTCTAGAAAGACAAGCCAGTGAATGCCCTTGCAAACCTGTGTTTTCTCTCACTCTGCAAGGATCTAAGTCTTGCAACAACTTCACTTTCTGCTTTAGACTTTTCTTACTATATGTACGTAAGAAATTACAAAACAAATCAATTGATTCCTGTCGCACACTACAAATACGACTACACTTCCAAGTGTACACTGGACCCTTAGTACGCCTCCCTAAAACTTCATCAGTTAACACCTCTCCTGGTTCTCTAGGCACAAGTTTCTCTTTTTCAATCGGACAACCGTCTTTCACTTCATACGCTCGACCACTGGTGTCAACTGCATGCACTAAATCATTATCCTGGAAGTAACTCTCCTCATGAAAAAATGGCTCACAACTTGAACTGTGCATCCATTCTCCCGAAAAAACTTTACAAAAATGAGTCCAATTAATTACTCTTTTCCATCTACTATTTGATTTGAAAACATCAATTGTCTTGTTAAGTGTCCTAATTCTATTGATTATTAAAATAAATAATTTTTTCTTAACTTCAAAAGCCTGATCAACAATCTTCTCTACACTTTTCTTTTTCTTATAAAAAGCAGCTCCCTGTTTACCTTTCCTAATGTTTTTTAACAAATTTAAAACCACACTATTGCAAAACATTCATTTACGAATGTCTCTAAACTGATTCTGCCTTCTATTCCTATACATATTATTCTCTCCTGCTCCAGTTGTAGAATTCTTTGAGGTTCTCTCCTTCCTTTTCAAATTTACTCTCTCATTCTCTTTTTCTACATGCTGTCCATTATTTTTTTGGGATGTACATATGTTACGTAAGAAAGACTTAGTTTTTCTACCAGGAGCCTTGTTCCTGTTTTTTGAAGTATTTGTTGTGGAAGAGTGCTGTAATTCCGTTGCTCTTTTTGTTTTTTGGCGGTTATCTTGTTTTCTCCGCCTTTCCCTTGAAGGCATTTTTTCTTACTCTTGAAATCTTGATTTCAATCTGTGTTAAAGAAAAAAATAGCACATTATAGATCACTATTACCAAACAAAAAGCAATGACAAAAACCAAACGGTCTATTCAGGGTTACAGATCAAGTCAGGATTCTCCAGGGGTGCAGAAGAGGTGAGGCCTGTATTGAAGAGTGTAGTGGAAGACAGCTCTGTCCACAGGTACAAAGAAGATGAGACCTGTGTCTAAGAGTCCAGTAGGGGTTCGCTTCATGAAGTCTAGTCCACTGCACTCTTATACAAAGGCTTCACCACCTATGCTTCCCAGGAAAGGCCTCTCTCCCACTACAGTCTTGAACATACACCTCACCTCCTCTGTCCCTCTGGACATGCCTCACCTCATCTCCACAATCTACTTCCTAATCTCAGGTAAAACAGGTGACATGATTGTGAAAAGATCCAACTTTTTTATGTAAACATGCACACACAATTTATTCTCTCTCAAAAATGTAAAACACGTTAATTTGCCCTATAGATGTTTCAGTAGTATAATGAAAAGCTTATACATATCACATTTTCACTGTTTTTCAAATTTTATTCTAAAAAAAGATTATGAGGCCTAAGCAGGACTGCTCATGTGATGAAACCTGTCCAGGGGAGCACAAAATGTGAGGCTTCTGTCCAAGAGTGCAGTGGACAGGACTAAACTGGAGTAGTGTGCAAAAAAAAGATGAGCCTCATTTATAAAACCCTACGTCAGTTTTGCACTACTGATGTGTCATTTTTTGTGACGCATTGGCGACATAACACATGTGCCTTGTTGCACCATATTTAAAAAGTGACGCATGTAGGTAGATGCGTCATATTTTAAACCTCTGCGCCACATTATACCTCTGTCAGGTGTAATGTACACAGAGGGGTCATTTCTCCGCAAAAAGCCTCGTAATAGTGACGCAGTGAAATCTATGAGATTTCACTGCGTCACTTTTAGGACACTGTTACATCAAAATCTTGCACCTGCCTCACAGCAGGCATAAGACTGAAGCAAACGCTTTCACATGGGGCTTTCCCTATGGGATAGGATTCTGTCACCTAAGCAGCAGTGCAGATGAGATGTACCCTGTCCAGGGGAGCACAAAAGGTGAGGCTTGTGTCCAAGAGTGCAGTGGACAGGACTAAACTGGAGTAGTGTTCAAAAAAAGATGAACCTCATTTATGTGGCCCTGCGTCAGTTTTGCACTGCTGATGCGTCACTTTTTGTGACGCATTGGCAGCATAAAACATGTGCCTTGTTGCGCCATATTCAAAAAGTGACGCATGTAGGTAGATGCATCATTTTTTAAACCTCTGCGCCACATTATACCTCTGTCAAGTGTAATGTACACAGAGGGGTAATTTCTCCGCAAAAAGCCTCGTAATAATGATGCAGTGAAATCTATGAGATTTCACTGCGTCACTTTTAGGACACTGTTACATCAAAATCTTGCACCTGCCTCACAGCAGGGATAAGACTGAGGCAAACGCTTTCACATGGGGTTTTCCCCATGTGATATGATTCTGACACCTAAGCAGGAGTGCAGATATGATGAAGACTGTCCAGGGGAGCACAAAACGTGACGCTTGTGTCCAAGAGTGCAGTGGACAGGACTAAACTGGAGTAGTGTGCAAGACAAAGATGAGCCTCATGTATAAAGCCCTGCGTCAGTTTTGCGCTATTAATGCGTCACTTTTTGTGACGCATTGGCGGCATAAAACATGTGCCTTGTTGCGCCATATTTAAAAAGTGACGCATGTAGGTAGATGCGTCATTTTTTAAACCTCTGCGCCACATTATACCTCTGTCAAATGTAATGTACACAGAGGGGTCATTTCTCCACAAAAAGCCTCGTAATAATGACGCAGTGAAAACTATGAGATTTCACTGCGTCACTTTTAGGACACTGTTACATCAAAATCTTGCACCTGCCTCACAGCAGGGATAAGACTGAGGCAAACACTTTCAAATGGAGCTTTCCCCATGTGATAGGATTCTGACACCTAAGCAGGAGTGCAGATGAGATGAAGACTGTCCAGGGAAGCACAAAAGGTGAGGCTTGTGTCCAAAAGTGCAGTGGACAGGACTAAACTGGAGTAGTGTGCAAAATAAAAGAACCTCATTTATGAGGCCCTGCGTCAGTTTTGCACTGCTGATGCGTCACTTTTTTGACGCATCGGCGACATAAAACATGTACCTTTTTGCGCCATATTTAAAAAGTGACGCATGTAGGTAGATGCGTCATTTTTTAAACCTCTGCGCCACATTATACGTCTGTCAGGTGTAATGTACACAGAGGGGTCATTTCTCCGCAAAAAGCCTCGTAATAGTGACGCAGTAAAATCTATGAGATTTCACTGCATCACTTTTAGGACACTGTTACATCAAAATCTTGCACCTGCCTCACAGCAGGCATAAGACTGAGGCAAACACTTTCACATAGGGCTTTCCCCATGTGGTAGGATTCTGACACCTAAGCAGGAGTGCAGATGAGATGAAGCCTGTCCAGGGGAGCACAAAAGGTGACGCTTGTGTCCAAGAGTGCAGTGGACAGGACTAAACTGGAGTAGTGTGCAAAAAAAGATGAACCTCATTTATGAGGCCCTGCGTCAGTTTTGCACTGCTAATGCGTCACTTTTTGTGACGCATCGGCGGCATAAAACATGTACCTTTTTGCGCCATATTTAAAAAGTGACGCATGTAGGTAGATGCGTCATGTTTTAAACCTCTGCGCCACATTATACTTCTGTCAGGTGTAATGTACACAGAGGGGGCATTCCCCCGCAAAAAGCCTGATAATAGTGACACAGTAAAATCTATGAGATTTCACTGCATCACTTTTAGGACACTGTTACGTCAAAATCTTGCACCTGCCTCACAGCAGACATAAGACTGAGGCAAACGCTTTCACATGGAACAGAACACAGGTCCTATGTACAAGCATTCATTTTCACTACTGAAACCCAATAATTTACCCTAAAATCGTTTTTTATTTAATATTTTATGAACAACAAACCAACAGCAAAGAAACTCAGTCTGCTTCCAAATCTGAGGTAAAACACGTAACATGTTTGTAAAAGATTCAAATATTTTTATATAATTATGCACAGACTATTAATTCCTTCTTAAAAATGTTAAAGCCATTGATTTGCACTAAAATCGTTTTTCAATTACCATTTTATAAACAGAACACAGGTCCTTTTTACAAGCATTCATTTTCACTACTAAAACCCATTGTTTTGCACTAAAATCGTTTTTCAATTAACATTTTAGAAACACTGCACAGATCCTATATACAAGCATTCATTTTCACTACTGAAACCCATTGATTTGCACTAAAATCGTTTTTCAATTACCATTTTAGGAACACCACACAGGTCCTATGTACAAGCATTCATTTTCACTACTGAAACCCATTGATTTGCACTAAAATCATTTTTTAATTAACATTTTAGGAACAGAGCACAGATCCTATTTACAAGCATTCATTTTCACTACTGAAACTCATTGATTTGTACTAAAATCGTTTTTCAATTACCATATTAAGAACACAACACAGGTCCTATGTACAAGCATTCATTTTCACTACTGAAACCCATTCATTTGCACTAAATTCGTTTTTCATTTAACATTTTAGGAACAGAGCACAGATCCTATGTACAGCCATTCAACTTCACTACTGAAACATCACTATTTCACAAAATACAAATCCTCTATTTTACAAATATAGAAACCATGCATTTTCAAAAAACATTAAACAAACCAACAGCAAAGAAAATCAATGTGCTTCCTAATCTGAACTCTCTATCTAAATGAATCATAACTCACCTTTACAAATGCTTTAGGAGATTCAGAACAGTGTCAGATACACACACCAATATTTCTTTAGCAGAGCAAAAGGTTTGTTCTCCAGGCACTGCAAACCTTAATGGCACAGAAAACCTCTAATTCTACACACATATTGCTCATGGTAACCAATCAAAACTCTTCCCTCTGTATTTTCAAACCAACACCCTTCCCCCCCTCAGCCCTTTCTACCTGTTACCATAGCAACTCCCTCCACACTGAGCTCTCAGGTTTAAAAGTTTATTCTACAATGTTGCAAATCACCTCAGCAAGGATGTTTGACCTGCGAATACACCAGCTTATCTGGTGCAATGTTTCTTTAAATGATTTTTTTAACCATTCAAATTACTTCTTACACAGAACATAACCATGTACCCTAACTTACGGTTTTCAACTATCTCAATCTACCAACCATTGCTTGTGATTCAAGAGCACTGAAACTCCACAGTTTTTTTTTTGCAAACTCCTACTGTTCCAACTGCCATTTCATTCCAACACTTCATCTGACTGCACCAGAACCTCCTCTCACCATGTACTCTGTCTGGATTATTGGACATAGCTACATCCACTGGGCTCAAAGGTATGCAGCTATCAGAAATGTTCACAACCTTGATTTACCAAATGTAGACATAAAATGGATTGGCCAAAGAGGATTGAGATGTCATCAATTGATATCATTGGTGAAAACCTTTTACCATCTGCCACACCCTAACCTCATAATTTTGCACTGTGGTGGAAATGACCTAGGCACTTTGACTGGGGTAGGTCTAGAGATGCTTTTAAAGGACACCTTTGGGCAATTGATGACACTTTTTCCACAAACTGCCATGGTATATTCCAATACATGCCAAAGACAGAAATGGAACTGGTCCAACCAATTTTGTCCACAATTTGAGAAAGCACGGAAACATGTGAATAAATCTGTTTCTGCTTGCATGAGAGACTATGGAATGGGTTCAATATACAACAACAACTTGTGTTACAACATGCAACATATCTACAGAGGAGATGGTGTCCACTTCTCAGATGAGGGGAATAGAATATTCCTCCTGAATTTAAGACTGTGCATTGGAACCTACTTATAGGTACCTAAATCAGCCACAGAACCCAAAAGCTCTTTTCAGGGCTACCCTACCTCTGATCACTCTAAATGATGATCTTTTTCTTACTTTTTTCACCAAAGTACAGTCCCTGGTACGCTTCCCGGTGCGCGTACCGGGCGCTCCCCCGCAAAAATTAAAAAATATATATTTTGTTTTGGTCTATATGGGCCTCCTAACACCCCCTCAGAAAACCTAGGGGGTCAGGGAGTGCCTACCGTGCCCCCTTATACCCATTCCCAACGTTGTTTGTCCTCCATTTTCTGTCTCAAATCTACCGAAACACGAAATGGAGGACTCCCGTAGCGCTGCCGGTACGCGTACCGGGGCGCGCCCCGGTATGGCCGGGATGCCCGCCACCCCCTCCCAACACATTTCCCCAAGAATGGGAAATCGGACAATAGTTGAACTTTTGGAAGGCGGGAGGGAGTCACCCTCCCAGCCGTATTTATTAAAATATGAAACAAAATTTAAAACATTAAATAAAAGTTTCATCATTATGCATTATGTACAATTTGTCATTTATTACATTTCGATGCAGTCATGTACTTTTGGCTAACATCCTGAAAATGCATACACTCTAACTCAAATTGTACATCCTAGCATTAAGGGCCAACGGCAAGGTCTTAACCGGTGTCAGATCCCTACTACCAGACTCCCGCCCTCACGGTGTGAGCGGCGCATGCGCAGAGGACTGTACCCTCATTGCCAACTGTAACTTCCCTTGTCGTGGTGGGGGCCCCCTTTCTACTCGATGCCATCTTAAGGGTCGTCCGAGTTCCCGTATGAGGTCTCTGTAGGAAGGACAGCGTGGACTCTCCCCCCATCCCCACACTCTCTATCCGCCGTCGCGGATATCCGGCCCCGGGAAATTAGTAGGAGGGGCATCTAACCGCCTCCCCCCCTGGGAGGGGCCCCATGGCCATCTCCACCTAGGCGCCCCATCCTTAGTGGGTGCCGCCTCCCCGTGGAAGGGGCCAATGGCCGTCTTCCCCCGGGCGCTCCCATCCATTGTGGGTGGCGCCCCACTCTAGGGACCTTGAAATTACTGCTCACCGATCATGACCTTACCGCCCGACAAATAAATACGACAGTTGTTTACCTATTAAGGAAAGAAAAAACTCGACATCATCCTACTGTGCCATCAATTGCTCTTTCCTGCAAGAAGTCATCTCTGCAAAAGGTCAATCTTTATTCTCAACATTCCTTCATTCTTTCTACCAAGGAAAAAGGCCTATACTTCCATCTCTCTGCAAGACTTTATTTCTCCAGACATTTGCCATAAGGGGCTGGTGGGTGGGTCAAAATTGCTGCTTGTTCCGTCGAGGGTTCACGGGCAACGAGTGGTGCAGCCTTCCGATCCGAGGAACAAGAGGACGCTCCTCTGGATTCCCGCTCCTTTATTCTTCTGCCGGAGGGCGTGTACCCGTCCCCGGTACGCCTACGGGGCGTGGTCGTCTTCCGTTGATGTGTCTAGGACAACCCCTCTTGGGCGGGGGAAGGCGCGCCCCGGCTACGCCGCTTCGGGCATACCAGCCGGGCCACGCCCACCCCGCCCAAAATGGCTTCCCGGGAGGTTCGGGGCACCCATCCATACGTTCGGGGGGACCGAGTGGTCGCCCCTTTCCATATGGCCGGGATGCCCGCCACCCCCTCCCAACACATTTCCCCAAGAATGGGAAGTCGGACAATAGTTGAACTTTTGGAAGGCGGGAGGGAGTCACCCTCCCGGCCGTATTTATTAAAATATGAAACAAAATTTAAAACATTAAATAAAAGTTTCATCATTATGCATTATGTACAATTTGTCATTTATTACATTTCGATGCAGTCATGTACTTTTGGCTAACATCCTGAAAATGCATACACTCTAACTCAAATTTTACATCCTAGCATTAAGGGCCAACGGCAAGGTCTTAACCGGTGTCAGATCCCTACTACCAGACTCCCGCCCTCACGGTGTGAGCGGCGCATGCGCAGAGGACTGTACCCTCATTGCCAACTGTAACTTCCCTTGTCGTGGTGGGGGCCCCCTTTCTACTCGACGCCATCTTAAGGGTCGTCCGAGTTCCCGTATGAGGTCTCTGTAGGAAGGACAGCGTGGACTCTCCCCCCATCCCCACACTCTCTATCCGCCGTCACGGATATCCGGCCCCGGGAAATTAGTAGGAGGGGCATCTAACCGCCTCCCCCCCTGGGAGGGGCCCCATGGCCATCTCCCCCTAGGCGCCCTATCCTTAGTGGGTGCCACCTCCCCGTGGAAGGGGCCAATGGCCGTCTTCCCCCGGGCGCTCCCATCCATTGTGGGTGGCGCCCCACTCTAGGGACCTTGAAATTACTGCTCACCGATCATGACCTTACCGCCACAGACCGGATAGTTGACCGACTATCCGGTCCCCCCAAATCCTCCTAAAGGTCATGCTTCCTCAAACCCCTTAGCCATGCTACGAAGTCTCCTATGAGTAAGTCATTCCCCTCCCTGGAAAGGTGAACCCCATCGTTCAGATACATTTGATCACCCCGAATACACCCATGAGGAATGTTATGCAACTGCGCAGAACGGAACAATCTACCTATTTTATTATTGACCCGTTTAACTGAATGGTTCAGTGCTGACACCAAAAGGCCCCCCTGCCACATCTTCCTAGGAATCATGTGGGACCAGGCAATCGTACACCCCGGGACTCTTTTAGCCAACCAGCTAACCGCCGACAAAATTCGTTCAAGTAACACTCGTCTACCCAGTGTCACCAAGTCGTTGCCTCCCAGGTGTACTATGACTACAGATGGCGGTGACCTATACCGCCCTAGAAGCCCCTCGAAAAATGATTCAAAGTGGTCAAAAACGAGCCCACCCTTCCCATGGAAGGACACTCTGAACCCGTATTCCCCAGGTGCGTGAATCGCGTCACCTTCCTTGAATACGTCGCCGGCGCGCCTCACGTATGAGTGGCCCACGACCCATACCATCCTCTCTCCAGTCGGTGGCCTCTGACCGCTGGTCTCCTGGTGCTGGGTCGACCTCAAATTCCGCCCCGCGTGGCAGGCTCGCGAAACTGTAAAGTAAACAAAGACAGAAAACGTGAGTGCATGTCAATTGATCACTCACAACATGTGCAATCGCACATACCTCTTGAAGCAATTCGAGGACCAACGGCCCAATTGTTTCACTTCCTCAGCACTCTGACCCCTGGCTGTAGCCTCAGTAGCAGCCCCTATCCTAAAGGAGTGGGTCCCAAAATCGCACGGGTCCATGCCCGCGTCAGCGATTGACAGTGCTAGCACCCTCTGAAACTGAAATCTTGTCAGTGGAGTGCCATCCTTGTGTCGGAGCAAACTCCCCCCCCATGTGGCCGCCCTTAGCCCCAAATAGTCTTCCACACACTTCAACGGGCAGATGGGGGACCCACGCTTGCGCTGTACGACCACACTGTTTCCCATAGCCCACTGGTCAGTCTTGGACCTGGCTATCACGATCAGCATCGAATCACCCCTTATTTGGATGTGATCCCTGCACAAGCCTCCCTCCATATCTCTCTTGTTCCTTGCGACAAGTTCGCTCACCCTCATAGCCCCATGGAATGCCAATGTGAACGCTGCCCGGAACAGAACTGCTTCAAAATGGGAGAAACACGTCTCATCCAGCTTTGCTAAAAGCAGAGACAGTCTGTCTAGGCCAATCGGGTGCCTCGTATCTTGCGTGCAACCCTCAAGGCGCTGCCAGCCGCGAAGGGCTTTTTTCACCAAAAAGGAACCTGTAGGGTCTTTTATGCCGTGTACCTGGGCCATGAATGAAATGGCCGCCCTATGCCTACTGGCCGTTGCCGCTGATCGGCCCTCTCTGTGCAGCGCTACCAAGTACCCCAGAAAGGATTCCTCCTGACCCCAGTTCTGACTCTCTGTGGGACCCAAATATGTGCAATAGGAACGAAACGCTCCTTTGTATGCTTTCCTTGTCCTGGGGGCTAAACTCGCTGCCACGAGGTCTTGTAATCCGGGGCACCGATTAGCCATATTGTTTCGGGGAATGGTGCTGCCTCTAGGTCCGCTGTGGGTAGATAACCCCTGAATGCCTGCATATGTGAACGAGAGAGTGCATCAGCCGCATGATTCAGTACACCTGGCACATGTTTCGCCCTGAACTGTACATTCAATCTCATGCAAAGGAGCACAATTTCTTTCAACAATCTCAAGATCAATTTGCAGCGTGCTGCCTGTTGGTTAATGCACTCAACAACAGTCATATTATCAGACCAAAACACCACTGAGCGGTCCTTGAAGTCGTCAGACCATGTCATCAGAGCAACCCAGATGGGGAATAACTCCAGGAAACCAATGTTACTTGTGAGACCGTTGGAGTGCCACCATGTTGGCCAAGTTTGTGCCGACCATCGATTACCTAAGATGGCGCCAAAACCCACACTCCCTGCTGAGTCGGTCCATAGACCTAGTTCATCTGAAGATTCCGGCGGGGAGTTCCACACGACTCGACCGTTGAAGTCCGCCAGAAATGCCATCCAAATACGCATATCCTGGCGAACCTCCCCTGACAGTCTCGTACGGTGGTGACCCTCTTTGAGACCTACCATAGCTTGCGCGATAGAGCGCGAAAAGGGGCGGGCCATAGGCATCACCCTTAAGGCAAAATTAAGCTGACCCACTGTTTGTTGTAACTGGTGCAGGGTCACTTTATCCCCACTCAGGCATTGCATCAAGGAAGCCCGAAACTTGACCACTTTTTCCATTGGCAATCGGAAACACCCCTCCACAGAATCGAGTTCAATTCCCAGAAACTCCAGTGAAGTAGATGGTCCAACCGTCTTACCTGGTGCCAATGGGACTCCAAATTCACTCATGAGGATGCATAAATCATACAGCGCCTGCGCGCAGTTCGTATCACCGGCTGCCCCCAAAAAACAGGAAGTCATCCAGATAATGCATAACATGTCTATGCCCTGTAGCCTCGGTGAATGCCCATTCTAAAAAACAGCTAAACATTTCAAAATACGCACAAGAAATGGAGCAATCCATGGGCATGCATTTATCCATGTAATAACTTCCCTGAAATGCAAAACCTAGCAGGCGCTGATCCTGCGGGTGCACCGGAAGCAACCGGAACGCTGATTCGATATCACATTTCGCCATCAGCGCCCCAGGGCCTAGGTGGTTCAACATGGCCAAGGCATCGTCGAACGATGCATATCGTACTGCACAAACTTCTGGGTCAATGGCATCATTCACCGAGGAACCCCTAGGAGCAGAAAGGTTATGTATGAGTCTAAACTCCCCTGGGTCCTTCTTCGGGACAACCCCCAACGGGGAACAGATGAACTCAGCCACCGGCGGGCAACGAAAGGGCCCGACCACTCGCCCTAAACTGACTTCTTTTGCTATTTTCTTTTCTGCCACGCCTGGGTTGTGCTGTACCGATAACTGGTTTCTACAAAAGGAGTTCCCCCGAAAATCCCCCGCCGGGATGTGGAAGCCATGTAAGAATCCCTTCCTCAACACCCCAGCGGATACATGATCAGGGTATTTGTTTAACCAAGGAATCATAACCATGAGATCAACGGGTGTAGGCAATCGGTCACAAAACTCTACCTCACTCCTGCTTAGACCCGCCTTTACCCCCCGTCCCGCCAATTTTTGATCTACATGCACTTTCCGGGTGTGAGGAATTCCCACAGCCGGCACACACATGCTTAAACTTGCATGTCCCCTGTGGTCTGTTACAGTTGCCTCTATTGAAGCCCCAACAGACCCCCCCTTTTCCAACATTCCCGCCAACTCTAGGCTGGTAGCCCCCCCCTGTGCCTGCCCGAAAGGGCACCCCGGCCTTTTGGCGGACCACTCCGGACCCGCTCCCGCCTGGCGAGGACGTACCTGTCGCCCCTGGCAGGAGCTGCTTGTGCCATGACACCGAGTCCAAACAATCCCAAGACAAAGAAGCGTCACATTCTTTTGCTTTACGGAATTTCATGTCATAGCCTTTCCATTCTTCCCCCTCATACATTGAATAGAAATCCATAATGCGATTCTGATAGCAAATCAAATCAGTCATAACCTCGGGTTTACGTTCCCCCATCACTGCGGTAAATATAGAGAAGGCCTTAACCCAGTTCGTCACTGTCTCGTCCGCCCTGAACTCGGCCATCTTGGCGCGCCAGACACTCGGGTGCCACAAATCTTTCTGCGTTTTAGCATACTCCATCTCGCGATGGTCAGTTAACAATGAAAACATGTTGACATACTTGTCTCCCCATATTAACTCTTTCGTGGCCATGGGAATGTGCTGTGCAACCTTTTCCCGCCTTGAGGGTATTGAGCCCTCCCCCGCCATCGGCAATGCGAGCTTACCCGGATCGGCCGTTGCTGCCGCCGTCTTTTCCTGACCAGCTGCTGGTACTCCAGGTGCCACCTGTGGGGGAACAAGAGGAACACTCGCCTTTGCGACATCTCTCGATTGCCGCAACTGCTTTATTAATACTCTGGCTTTTTCGGCTGGATCTCCCAGGGTCACTGTGCCCCCGACCTTTGTTTTGAGCCATGCCGTCAACTGTGCGGCCAATTCTGGGGGCATTTCATCATCCTCGGTCGAGGTGATCACCACCGGGATAGGCTGGCCTAAATCTGGTTCCTGAACCGGGTTACCAGCCGGTACGAGGGGGACGATGGAGGGTACCTCTGGGACCGGGACCCCCCCCGAAACCGCCCTTTCTTTGACCCGCTTCCCTCTTACCCCGGGGACGACTCCCGGCAAGGCCGGGCCTATCACCTTTTTTGGCTGACCTGGGTCGTTCAATGCGGCCAATTGCTTCTTCACCTCCGCTAGACCTCTCCCGAGCGATTGGACTTGTCCGAGCTTTCGGTCCATACAAGCCATCCGGTTCGACAACAGGCGTAACACCCTCTCCGTCTCGGAACCCTTTCCTGCTTTCTTGTTAGGCATGGTTTCGAGTCTTCCGACCTTGGTCGATCCACGAGGTCCTGAAATCTGTGGGCCCTCGAAACTGAAAGAGAAAAAACAATATTAACAAGTTCAAAATTGCTGCTTGTTCCGTCGAGGGCTCACGGGCAACGAGTGGTGCAGCCTTCCGATCCGAGGAACAAGAGGACGCTCCTCTGGATTCCTGCTCCTTTATTCTTCTGCGGGAGGGCGTGTACCCGTCCCCGGTACGCCTACGGGGCGTGGTCGTCTTCCGTTGAGGTGTCTAGGACAACCCCTCTTGGGCGGGGGAAGGCGCGCCCCGGCTACGCCGCTTCGGGCATACCAGCCGGGCCACGCCCACCCCACCCAAAATGGCTTCCCGGGAGGTTCGGGGCACCCATCCATACGTTCGGGGGGACCGAGTGGTCGCCCCTTTCCATAAGCGCTCCAAAAAATGATAAAAGTTAATTTACATAAAAACCACTGGAGACACTTTCACCAAATATCGAATACGCCATACTACATACCAGTCCCTACCATTTTCCCAAATTTGGTGGAATTCCAATGAGCCATTTAGCCTGTAGACCTCTCTAAATATCCTGAGGTAAATTACTTTACAAAAACACATCTGAAGTGTTAGAATTGACAACCAATTAAAATGTTACTTTCATTTTCTACTATTATTTCATGACATTTGATTGGTTATGTACATGAATATATATAAAAAAAGAGAGGGAAACACAGCCATTTTGACTACTACTTCCTGAAGTACATTTCAAGAGCATTTTCACTGACAACTTAAACTTCTTTTTGAAAGGTAAGATGTTACTTTGAAAACTGAAGTATGTTGTGCACCTTAAATTAATTTGGAAAACATTTTCTGATAGTTATATACTATCCCTCTGTAATAGTTATAGATTGAGATAGACTTCTCTGTTATAGTTATGGATGGAGTTAGGCTTGTCTTGTATAATTATGAATTTACTTTGGCTTTATCACATACACGTTTTTGTATTTCTACTTCCAGTCTGAGACCATACACTGCCCAATGATAAATTCACTGTTTAAAAAATCCAAACTACCTGTCTGAACTTAAACCCAACAGTGCCCTATCTCTACTGATATATTTATTTTTTATGCAAATTACAGCACGAAAATGGAAGGAGAGCAACAATGGAGAAGTTAGTGAACCCAATGATGACTTAGAATTCATGGATGAGTCACGGGACTATGAACTACTTCAATGTGTAGAATCAGTAGATTTGCTGATTCAAAATGAGGACATTTCTGACAGTCAAATATTAGAAGTTCTGGTTAATTTGGAAAAATAATATGAAAAATAAATATATATTTAATAATTCTAAAATTGTTTGAGACATTATTCATTTTTATATGTAATTCTTAAACTAGTACCAAATTGATTATAATGTAAAGTCAGACTTATAGTATACTGTGCAACTTTTTATGTTACATAGTAATTTTGCTCATAGGTACTTCCTTTCTCCCACTATATTATCTCCAATGTGTATTTGACATCTCTTTTTCATCTCCTGCCTCCATGTTCTTTCTGCTTTCCTGACAGACTATAGTATAGATTCTATATACCACAATAACTTCTGTAACAACATGACTCTGCATTGGTACCTACATGTTGGTACTTAAATCACCCACACAACACAACAATTCTATTCAGAGCTACCCTACCTCTAAGCACTTTAAATTATCATTTTACTGTTTCACTGAGTTTTCCCCATGTGTGTGGGGGGAGGTGTGTGTGGAGGATGGTGGGGTGTGTCTGTGAGGTGTGTATGTATGTGTCTGAGGGGGGGTGAGGTGTATAGGTGTATGTAGGTGTATGGAGTATGTGGGTGTGGGTGGGGTGTGGGTGTGTAAGGTGTGTGTGTGGATGTGTGGGGTGTTTGAGTGTAGGTGGAAATCTGGGTGTGTGAGGTGTTTGTGGGGGGTGTGTGGGTGTGGGGGATATGTGTGTCAGATATGTGTGTCTGTGTGGGATGTGTGGGTGTGTCTGTGAGATGTGGGTGTGTGTGTATGTGTGGGGGCGGAGGTGTGTCTGTGGGATGTGTGGGATGTGTCTATGAGGTATCTGTGTGTGCGTGTGTGTGTCTGTGTGTTGGGGGGATGCTGAGGTGTGTGTATGAGTGTGGGTGTGTGGAATGTGTGGGTGTGGGTGTGGATGTGTAAGGTGTCGGTGTGGGGGTGTGGGGTGTTTAGGTGTGGGTAGAGGTGTGCGTGTGTGAGGTGTGTGTGGGGAGTGTGTGGGTGTGGGGGTGTGGGGTTGTGTGCGTGTGGGTGTGTGTGGGACGTACTTGTAGGTACCTAACACAGCCACAGAACCCAAAAGCTCTTTGAACCCAAAAGCTCTTTTCAGAGCTACCCTACCTGTAATCACTCAAAATGATTATTTTACACAATTATTTTAACTATTTTTCACCAAAGTACGCTCCCCGGTACGCTCCCCGGTGCGCGTACCGGGCGCTCCCTCCGCGAAAACCGAAAACATTTTTTTTTTTTAACCGTGGGACACTTTTATGGCCCCACATCAAACCTAGGGGGTCAGGGGGGGTCTACCCTGCCCCCTTTAGGTTATTTACCCCGTTGTTTTTTGCCACCCCTTGTGTCTCAATCCTACTGAGACACAAGATGGCAGCCGCTGCTGTCTGTTTCGAATGTTTACAGACACCCGAGAGCCAATCAGCTTTCCGTGCACAAGTCGCGTGGCGCGCCCGGAGCGCTCCCCGGTGCGCGTACTGGGGCGCAGCTATAGATATATACATTTTTTTGAACCTAAATTACTCAAAATCCTCTGGAGCACATATCTTGAGACATAGCAAAGGCACATCGGGCTACCAGTCCCTACAATTTTGCCAAGTTTGGTGAAAATCCATTCAGCCGTTCGAGCTAAAAGTGCGACCAACCGCCCTATGGAAATTAACATGGGGAAAACACATTTTGGGACCCCCCTTTTATCTCGGCCCCCACTTGACGAATCCCCACCAAACTTTCAGGGAAGGAGCGGAGAGCCGCGAGGCAAAGTTGCTAAAAGATTCAGGCAGATTCTTCAACCGGCGCCAAAGTTATTCCCAATAGAACGTTGCGATTTCCCTATGGAAATCAATCCTAACTATAACTACCTACTGGCGACCGCCAGTAGGTAATATATATCTATATATATATCTATATATATGTCTATATATATATTCACTGAAAAAACCATAGGTTTCACACCAGTTATAGTTAGGAATTAGCATTAAATAAACCTATTAAATTCACTGAAAAAAACATAGATTTCACACCAGTTATAGTTAAGAATTAGCATTAAAAAAAACTATTAAATTCACTGAAAAAACAATAGGTTTCACACCAGTTATAGTTAGCTGGAAATTTTACTCGCATAAAACCATTGAAATTCCCACGTTATAGTTAGTTGGACTCACTATAACTTGCGCTTGCAATGCACTGCTGATGACGTCACATATTACATCACTCATGACATGGTCAGTGACATCACTCACTGCTATTCCCACGAACGAAAACAACATCGTGACATATCGCGTAGATGCGTGAAGTGTCATATGACGCACAGCGTAAGTGCACCCGGAAGCACGCGAGCGCATACCAACGCGCAACGTCCTGACGCGCTTACGCTACGCGCCCCCGGGCGCGCCCCGGAGCGCGACTGCGGGCGCACCCCGGGGCACGTAGCGTCAGCGCGTCGGGTCATGTGACCTGAAAATAACACTTTCTATTGGTGCAGAACAGTTTTGGTTTCCAAATGATGAAAACCCGGGTCATGTGACCTGAAAATAACACTTCTCATTGGTTCAGGACAGTTTTTTTTTTCCAAATGATGAAAGACCCCACCCTTTTTCCTCATTCTGACTTTGTCCTTTGACTGAGGAAGACCTGTTGAAACAATAAAGCTGGAGCATCTGCACCACCACCACCACCACCACCACCAAGATGACCACCACAACAGTACATTGGTGGTCAAGAAGATGAGGAGGAGGAAGAGGAAGAGGAGGAGGGGAGAAGATGGCTGCCTGAAGACAATACCCCATACAAGCCAAGGCCACACATTGTATGGGAGTTTTTTTCAATCCCAGAGGGCAAGAAAAAAGTCAATGCAGCCAAGGTAACTTGCCTAATCTGTGGCATGGAACTCTCAAGGGGCAACCCAAACAAAAAATATTCTTTTGGTAAAAATACCATGATTAGACATATGACCCGCAAGCATCCAAACAACTATTCTGCTGCAGAGATCAGGGAACTGGCCAGTAACCTCCCCAGTCTTCAAGGACCACCTCCAAAAGAAAGCAACCCACTCCATCGGGACCAGAAACAACGGAGATGATGCCTTGCATTCAACAACGATTTGAAGATTTTAGAATTACATGTATTCATTGTGGCAAGCTCATCTCCTATGGTGAAAAGAGCGTAAAGCTCATCGTCCTTGCTGGTGACAATCACAATTGCCCCAAAAAACCCTAATTTTTTCCGTTTTCTGTTTTTTGCTCCAGTTGAGCCATTTTCAATTCCCTTTTTTTTGTTTCTTCCCATAAAAAATACCAAAAAATATAAAACTGTTGTGAAAAGCCAAAAAAAGTACAAAATGTTCAAAAAAACATTAAAAAAATATAAAACAACAAAAAGAAGAAAAAAACAGTTCTTTTTAGAACTACCTTTAATTTATAAAAATAAACCTACATTTTTAAAGAATCTCTGTCAATTTTTTTTCCTTAGGGTACGCGTACCAGGGCGCGCACCCAAAAAAAAAGAAAAAAAAAATTAATGAAGGAGTTAGCATGAGGGAAGAACACAAAGAGAGTAATGTTAAGAGAAAGAGAGCTACAGGGAGAAACACAGAGGGATTGTTTATTACATAGTAAAAAACAGAGAAGGTGTAATAGGGTGAAGTGAGAAAAGTAAAATGACTAAAGGAGCGAAAGAAAGGAAGAGAGAGCAA
This sequence comes from Lissotriton helveticus, assembly GCF_964261635.1. Lineage (NCBI taxonomy): Eukaryota > Metazoa > Chordata > Amphibia > Caudata > Salamandridae > Lissotriton > Lissotriton helveticus. The sequence goes on from NC_136067.1 coordinate 1,997,158,670, forward strand.
GAAGACTAAAGTAGAGATAGTGGGAGAATGTGGGTGGGTGTGGAAAGAAATTGAAAGGACAGTAAAAAATGGAGAATGAAGGGTAGTGGCGGAACCGGGATAAATGAAGAACGGTGAGAGAGGGTGAGAAAAGAGCAGTTAGTGTAAATAAAGAGGGGTGAAAGAGGGTGAAAAATTGAATTAGGATAAGACATGGGGAGTGACAAAGAGAAAGGACAAAGAGAGTAAAGGAAACAGTGCCTGAATGGGTTTGAGTGAAACAGCAGAGAAAGGTAAGTAATGCAGTGTGTGTGACTTATGGGGAGTCAGTGGGTGTAGGTCGGGGTGTGGGTGTGTAAAGTGTGTCTGTGGGTGTGGGTGTGTGGGGTGTTTCGGTGTGGGTGGAGGTGAGGGTGTGTGAAATATGTGTGAGGGGTGTATGGGTGTGGGGTGTATATGTGTGGGATGTATGTGTGTGTATGGAATGTGTGTGTGTGTGTGAGGAGTGTGTGTGGGATTTTTGTGTGTGTGTATGATGTGTGTGTGTGGTGTGTGTGTGGGGTGTATGTTAGAGGTGTGTGTATGTGTTGGGAGGGGGATGAGGTGTGTGTGTAGGAGTAAGGTAAATAATTAAGAAAGACAGAATGAGTGAAGAAGCAAAGGAAGGGAACAGAGGGTAAGTGAAGTAAAGAATAGGGACTGAAAGAAGTTGAATATGAGAGGGGAGATAGGGAAATTGGAGTAAACATGGAGAATAAGAATAAGCGAGGGAAGCAGAGTAAAGAAACAGGAGTGACGTTGGTTGAGAAAATATTAGTGAGCTTAAAGCAAAGGGTGATGACAAAATACATTTTTTTAGTCATACTTACCATATAATAAATGTAACTTTTATTACATTTTTTACTACACTTTGTATCTGTGAAAGAGAGAAGAAAAAATAAGTTATAATTAGTAAAATATGTATTTTAAATTAAAAGATACATATGAAGAGGTTAAAAATCATAACAGTGTATTTAGAGAAATAAAGTAAGAGTGAAGGACACAGAAAGGGACATAAAGTAAGGTAGAAGGATAAAAAGAGAGAAAAAGAAATAGAAGGAGAGCAAATTACTAAGAGTAAGGCATATAGATTCATTGACAGAGAGGAAGAGAAGAACAGAGAAATGAACTGAAGGTAAGAAAGATACTAAAACAATGTGTGTTAGCAAAACTAAGTCAGGAAACAGTAGTAAGTAAAAAGATAATAACAGAGACGGAAAAGAGTCTAATTAAGGATGCATTTAAAAGAATGAGGAATAGAAGATAACTGAGAGTAAGTGAAGAACAGTCATAGAGTGAAGGGATGAAGGGAGAGAGGATAATATACAATGATTGAGGGAAATGGAGTGAGGAAGTTAGTAGACAGACACACTAAGAGAAAAACTGAGTGAGGTGGAGTACAATAAGTGAGCAAAGGAAATGAGTTAGGGAGCAAAAAAAGGAAAGAGAGGAGAAGACGACTAAAACAGTGGTACTGAGACAAAATAATTTGGTGATGAAAGTAAAGAGAAAGACATTGAAATAAAGGAAATGAGGGATAGTAATGAAACCAGAGTAAAAGAAATGGTATGAAGAACGATGACAGAGAAACAGTGAAGTTGTTGTAAAAGAAATGATAGAAGGTAGATAAACACAAGTGAACATAACACAAGGAGAGTGAGGCACTGAGGACATAGAGGTAGTGAACAAAAAATAGAGAGAAGAGGTCAAAAGACAGGAGCAAACAAAGATAAGCGAGGGAGAGTGGGTGATTTATAGTGATAGAGTGCGACAATACTGCTGAGTGAGTAGAGAGGAATTACTAAAAGAGCAAAGGAGGAAAAGGGAAGTAAAGCAGAGAGACTGAAAGCTGAAAAGTTATGCAAGGGAGAGAGGGGATGAAGACAGTTGAAATGAGAATGAGGGGTTGTCAAAGAAGTGGAGTAAAAGAACGGGGTGAGAGAGAGTGAGAGAAAGACATTTTAAGTGAGTAAAAAGAGCTGAAAGACGGTGGAAAAAGAAAAGCGACTGTGAGACAATGGGAATATAATTTAAATTACAGAATACAAAGTATAGATTAACTTGTACAACATGTTACATAGTTTATTTTTGCTGTTCTCAGAATATATTGAATTTCACTTAAAAAAGTGAGTTCAAACTACTCATCATATTACAGCGGGGAAAAAAACACAATCAAAAAGATTGTGTTTTAAAAAAAACATCTAAACTAAAAAATAACTAATGTACACTAATCTTCGATTCACTTACTTTTCCTTTAGGCCAAATAGTATATCATGAAGGTCCTTTTCATTGGAAAATACTCTGCTGTTCTATAAAAATTCCATTTCATCGACTTTCTAGAAGAAAACCTTGAAGAACATCTGAAATATTTTCATTATTTTCATATACTCCTTCTGTTCAGTCATAACTCTTTGCTCATTCCTTCACCATTCCTTAAGGCCAAATAGTGTCAGATGTATCACTTTATTTTCAAATTAATTAAAACAAACTCTAAAATTACCTTTTTTCGACGTTCTGAAAGAAAGGCTACAACATTTTCACAATATTTAAATTTATGAAATTCCATCTCTGACTCACTCATGTTCATCATTTCCAATAATACTGATATTACTTAGTATGAGATCCACTTACAGTACCTATATGACAAATCAATTTTTTATATTATCTTGATCACTTTTACTCAGAACATAATTTTAAACAGCAAACTAACCTTTATTAACTGCTCCCGTCTTTATAGGCCATTTACCTTTACCTAAATTTTGGTTCTAAAAACACTAGATATGAATTTTTTAAGTCAAAAGGCAAACGTTGTTTTAAAGTCAAATGAGTGTCATTACAAAGGGTCCAACCTTTACAACTTTTCAAATAGCATGTGTAATGCCCTGATGTTGTTGAAGGGCCGTCATGATAAATAATAGCTACAGTTCCAAACGTTCTTTCTGAAATTGATAACTGAGAAGCCACACAATTTTTAATAGAAGTTGTAAATTTCGTTCCATCAGGTCTACATCGTTGGAACATTAAAATTACTTAGTGACCATAACTTTGTAGAAATAATGTAGACAGCATTGCAGACTTACATTGGGTACACACCATATTGTGATCAGCTGCTTTAACGAGATTATTAAAAGGCACTGATTTGCAGTCTGGTAAACTCAAATATATAAATCTTTCAGTGTCTATTCTAGTAGTACTTGATAAAGTACAGTTATCACAGTCATGCTGCCATTGATGAGAAAGGTTAAAAAGATGTTTTATATCTACTCCTTCATCTTTCAATACATGAAACATATATATTAAAACTTCCTGACAATCCTGCTGAATATTCTGTGAAAATTGATTTTGACCAGAACATATGCCTAGAAGATTTCTAATTTCTGAAACACTTTCTATTTTTGCTCTATCACTGCTACATTTCTCAAACACAGAATTCAATAAACAGCAGAATGTTTGATCCCGATTTTCAACAATCTGTTCTTGTAAATTTTGAAGAAAAAAACAACATTAACTACTACATTAGCATAGCAGTTGACACCCAAACTGTTTTCAAACTGAAATCCAACAACATCTTCAACAGAATCCTTTTTCTTTCTCCTTACAATTACAGTTTCATCTTCTTTTTGTCTTTTTGCTAGTACCTCACTGCAATTATTCTCATTTCTTCTTTTTCGGCCTACCACACGTTTTTCAAACAGAGGATAGTGAGGCAAATGTGGAGCATACTCTCTTCTTAACCTATTGTATTCTTTAACACAACCTAGATCAGCACAAATCTTTGTCTCATCACACTCAATCAAGTACAATCCTGATAAAGTTCTGACTCGTGATAATGCCACATATGCCATACCCTCTTTAAACACAGAACTTCCAATATTCACCAAAGCACTATCTACACTTAAACCTTGAGATTTATGAATTGTCACTGCATATGCCAAACAAACAGGAAACTGTTTTCGGCGAACATATAAGTCTTTCACAAGCAAAAATCTAGCTGAACAACGACAAATTTGTTCTATTTTGTCAATGCCATCAAATTTTATTTTTAGAATTTCAATTCCATCTCTATTTTTGTAATTCACCAAACCAACAGCAAGACCCATTACTCCATTTACCAGACCTCTTTCAACATTTAAATTCCTTCTCAAAATGATACGACAATTTAAACACACATTCAGAGTCTTTTCAAAACCAGCAGTTTTAGATATAGTCTTCTCTAATGAATCCAATTTTGATTTCAAATTTTCTGACAAAATAATTGTTGCTCCCATATGCTCTATTTTATCTATAGCTTCCAGTTTCACTATCTCTTCATTTTGTAACTTTAACATTTTGTTGTTGAACATGGAACATTCTTTCAGAGTAGGCATCAAACATATGCCAGATTTCTTCTCGTTAATTTTCTTAAAAATATTCTCTGGAAGAATGTTTTCATTTGGGTACAAATTTGAAATTAATCGTCCATGTAAAGCTTCTTTCCCATGCTGATTTATTTTTCCGATTCTTACATCTTGTAGAATATTTTTATAATCTTCATCCTTTGCCTGCCGCATATTTTGGAGTAGTTCTGCATATTTGAAATGTAACCATATATTAACGTTTCCAATGCTTCCTAGGCACTACCTGGTATCTTCATGCGTGACCATTTTAAACACTGGTTGACCTTTCACTGGAGTCAACTGCAGTAGATCTCCAAAAACAATAATGTGTTTTCCTCCAAATAAGACATCATAGTCTGTTCTAAGAATTTCTTGCATTCTCAAATGCACAAAAGCAAGTAGTAGATTTGAGAACATGCTTACTTCATCAATGATAAGAAGTTTCATTTTCTTCAGGATTCTCGAAACTTCGGAACACGCATCTCCAGATAGCTTGTGGTATTGCAATTTGTTATCATGCTCCACTGGCAGCATCAGTAAACGATGTAAAGTAATCCCTTTAATATTATGTGCTGCCAGCCCAGTTGGAGCGGTTACAACACAAGACAGCGTTGATTCAGTCCTTTTCTGCAGATAAGTTGCAATTGCTTTAATCAGAAAACTTTTTCCAGTTCCCGCTTCTCCACTCACGTACAGTCGGACAGGCTTAAATGATGTACATGAGCACTCTTTCTTCTCATGACTCAATCCATGTTCAACCTGTTCTGTGACTTTGTCATATATCTGTTACTGCTCAAGGTTTAATTGTTTCACCAAATCTTCTAAATTAATGACATCCTCTTGAGCTTGCTCCATAGCTCTTTCCACCTCATCCATGGCAGTGGCAGCTTCATTTTGGATAATTGGTCCTCCTAGTGGATCCTGACTCAATGAAGCAGAACTCTGACTGTCTTGAGAACTGTCTCTCGCAATCTCTGCAGCAATTGTTGCTTCTTGCTCTATTTATTCATTAAACATTTGCAGATAATTTGGAAAAACAGGACATTCTATGGTATCCTTGGTTGCATTAAAAGAGTCTTCATAACAGAGAAAATCTCCAAGTAGTTCCTCTTCTGTACGCCATGGGTTAAACAGTTGCAAAAGAGCCAAATAGTAAAATTCTCTTTTGTCTGGATTTTCACAACTCAATTTTCGATTATTAATCAAATGACCTTTTCTCTGTTTCACTAGACATCCTTCACATCCAATGACAGCATATATTCCATTATTGATATCTTCTTCGATGTTCCTCTTATAAATATATCTTTGCAGAACTTCATAGAGACAAGCGTTCTCAAGGTGAGGACTTCTATTTGGATAGTATGTATCCAACATGTTTGTCTTCAAAATATCTGTACTTTCTGGTTCTTTCTCCGCCAAATACTCTATCTCTTGTACAGATTTCAAAACTCGGTTTCGTGTTGCAGCAAGACCTAGACTTATCCAAATGATGGTTCTAGATTTGGCATAGAGACTTGCTGATGACAATCGATCAGAACATTCATATGCTCCAATTTCTCGATGCGACAACATCTTCAGACTGTAACTATATAATTTCTTGCTTAGACTCTTTTCATGTGAAATGTCCTCCCACATTTCCTTCAGTTCTGTCTTTTCTTTTTTTGTGATGTAAGACGTCACATATCGAGCCACAGCAATAGAGTTGTCAGCAACGAATTGAATATCCATGTTAGCATTCCACATGGACAAAATCACTAGGTTGTAGTCGTTGATGTACTTGGACTCTTCGTTTCTTATTAAATTGTATGTATTTTTTGGTGATTTCCTCGTCACAGTATGTCGCAGAGAAGACATCAAATTATTTACTCTTCCATTAGAAATCACTGGTCGTGGAAAGCCAAAACGACATTTTGTGTAGAACTTGTCCTTGTTTCTGAATTTTTGACGACAGTACTTTCCACAACAATAGGATTGAAAGCGTAAAACTTGTTGCCTTAAACTGTTTTCTTCGATAGTTTTCGGAACAGCACATGTTGAATACTCTTCAATGAAGCTCATCACGGTCTCATCCAAATCTGTTCCAAATTTGGGTGCATCTTTAATCCACAACAACATATGTATATGAGGAGCACCTCTCGCTTGATACTCTTTTCTCCAAAAGAAATCAAAACCTCTCCATGGGGAGGATTTTTTTTGTTGGTAATAAAAGACATCATAGCTTCAAATCTATGATTGAAATATCTGCATACATTCACTGGATCCAAAGAACACAGTTCTCCAGGTGTTTTGAATTCTATATTTTGTATATTTGCATTTGCCTCTCGTAGATATTGAAGTAAGTCGTCCCATGCATACTCGGCACAGCTAAGAGTAAGGAACCATGTAGGAGTTCCTAAGTTTCTTAGCATACATTCCAATTCCCCATGACGATGGTACCAATACTCATTTGTACCACGTTGACATGCCATGAGATTGATTAAATGAGATTCCAAAATATTATCTTGCAGATTCACTTTCTCCATAAAGTCCCTCGCCGAAACATTTTGCAGATGTGCTCCACTTTTCAGTATATGGTTTACTGCATAAGAAAGCCCAGACAAGTCACTTTCATACAGTAGATGAAACAAATAGGGAATGCATTGACAAAACCTTGGATCTTCAGCATATAATCTTACAGTTCGATATTCAGATGCAGGAATTTGAAGTGGTCGATCGTCATATCGTCCACCTCGACCTGTTGGAAATAAATGTGGAAAACAACGAGCTTCCAAACTTTCTTAACATACACTAATGGGACTTCCTTTTGCTGCTTTCATTTGAAACAAGTCAATTGCATTCCCCATCACTTCTTTGGAATGCAAAGGATGAACAGTATAATGTTCATATATTTCTTCACTTCTTGATACATCAACTTTTTCAATTTGGCCAGCTGAACAATCACTGTCTTCATCTGCAGCTGTTTCCTCTGCTTCAACACATACATGTTTGTAGTACTCATTGTTTTTCACTAAATACAACGTTGCCTTTTTGACTTTCCTAACATCCACTAAATCTTGCCAGGAACTCTATTAACTAGAATAACCAGAGGTTCCTCTTCCACTTTCTCTACACCAATTGTATCAATATTTTTCTTGAAATCTAGAGGCAAATAAACAACTCTTCCCTTTAATCCTCTCTGTAAATCTGAAGGAGGCAATTTCCCTATCTTAGGCTCCATGCGAACAATAGCCAGAAAAGGATGGACACATTGAATCAAAATAGACTAATATGTATTTAAATCCATCAATTCAGGGGGAAGGTCTACCAACTCCAGATTAATATGAACAGTTCTAGCAGGCATTCTGTTTTGATTTAATTTATCATAACAATATTTACAAATACGCTGATCAGAACTCAAATCAAAACAATTCTCCACCCACAAATAAGTTGCAAAATCCTTCCACTCATAATTATTTATCTTTTCACGTATAAATCAACTAATCTAGTTTGATGCTTATAATGAGTTCGTCGACAATACACACAAGTAAAATTCAGCCTTTCACTTGATTTCACCTTAAACCTGGTAATTTCCTGGTCAAACTTTTCTGTACTTGAAATCTGTACATTGTCTTCCACATTACCTTGAATTTCTGTGTCAATTTCTAAACTGTCCTCTCTTTCACCAAAATAAGAAATCTCAATTTCTTCACAAATCTTCTTCACATCTAATTCAATTCCATGCAAAAGAGCACTGTTTAATTGTTTAACCTTAAGTTCTGGACTTTTTGCATAATACAACATTCTCACTAATTTCCTCATTTTGGTATGATGCACTGCTAACATCCTAAAATGATGAAAAACACTCTAACAGACTTTTCTAGAAAGACAAGCCAGTGAATGCCCTTGCAAACCTGTGTTTTCTCTCACTCTGCAAGGATCTAAGTCTTGCAACAACTTCATTTTTTGATTTAGACTTTTCTTACTATATGTACGTAAGAAATTACAAAACAAATCAATTGATTCCTGTCGCACAGTACAAATACTACTACACTTCCAAGTGTACACTGGACCCTTAGTACGTCTCCCTAAAACTTCATCAGTTAATACCTCTTCTGGTTCTCTAGGCACAAGTTTCTCTTTTTCAATTGGACAACCGTCTTTCACCTCATATGCTCGACCACTGGTGTCAACTGCATGCACTAAATCATTCTCCTGGAAGTAACTCTCCTCATTAAAAAATGGCTCACAACTTCAACTGTAAATCCATTCTTCTGAAAAAACTTTACAAAAATTAGTCCGATTAATTACTCTTTTCCATCTACTGTTTGATTTAAAAACATCAATTGTCTTGTTAAGTGTCCTAATTCTATTGATTGTTAAAATAATTAATTTTTTCTTAACTTCAAAAGCCTGATCAACAATCTTCTCTACATTTTTCTTTATCTTATAAAAAGCAGCTCTCTGTTTTCCTTTCCTAATGTTTTGTAACAAATTTAAAACCACCCTATTGCGAAACATTCGTTTACGAATGTCTCTAAACTGATTCAGCCTTCTATTCCGATACATATTATTCTCTCCTGCTCCAGTCGTAAGATTTTTTGATGGCCTCTCCTTCCTTTTCAAATTTACTCTCTCCTTCTCTTTTTCTACATGCAGTCCAACATTTTTTTTTGATCTACATATGTTCCGTAAGAAAGACTTAGTTATCTTACCAGGAGCTTCTTTCCTGTTTTTTGAAGTCTTTGTTGTGAAGGAGTGCTGTAATTCCGATGCTGTTTTTGTTTTTTTACGCTCATAATTTTTCCTTCTTCTTTGCCTTGAGGGCATCTTTCCTTACTCTTGAAATCTTGATTTGAATCTGCGTTAAAGAAAAAAATATCACATTATAGACCACTATTATGAAACAACAAAGCAATTACAAAAAGCAAACGGTCTATTCAGGTTTACAGATCAAGTGAGGATTCTCCAGGGGTGCAGAAGAGGTGAGACCTGTATTGAAGAGTGTAGTGGAAGGGAGGTCTGTCCCCAGGTACAAAGAAAGTGAGACCTGTGTCTATGAGTGCAGTAGGGGATAGGCTTCATGAAGTCTAGTCCACTGCACTCTTACACACAGGCTTCATCACCTATGCTTCCCAGGAAAGGCCTCTCTCCCACTACAGTCTTGAACATAGGCCTCATCTCCTCTGTCCCTCTGGACATGCCTCACCTCATCTGCACAATCTACTTCCTAATCTGAGGTAACACAGGTGACATTATTGTCAAAGGATGAAATATATGTATTTAATCATGAAGACACAATGTATTCCTTCTCAAAAATCTAAAAGTCATTTATTTTCACCAAAATCGTTTTTTAAATAACATTTTAGACACACAGTGCATGTCCTATGTACAAGCATTCAGTGTCCATGAGTACAATGGAGAGCACTGACCTCCTCTCACCCTTGGACAAGCCTTACCTCATCTGTATCCTCTGGACAAGCCTCAATGTTTTGAGTATAATTGATGGTAACTGGGTGCAGATGAGGTGACGCATGTCCAGGGGTATAAATAAGCTGACACATCACTGTTTTCATAAATAAAGCCCTCAGTGTACTTCCTAATCTGAGGTAACACAGGTGACATGATTGTGAAAAGTTCAATTTCTTTTATGTAATCATGCACACACTATTTATTCTCTGTCAAAAATATGAAAGTCATTGATTTGCGCCAAAAATGTTTTAGTAGTGTAATGAAAAGATTATACATATGACCTTTTCTCTGTTTTTCAAATGTCATTCTAAAAAAAGATTCTGAGGCCTAAGCAAGAGTGCAGATGAGATGAAGCCTGTCCAGGGGGGCACAAAAGGTGAGGCTTGTATCCAAGAGTGCAGTGGACAGGACTAAACTGGAGTAGTGTGCAAAAAAAGATGAGCCTCATTTATGAGGCCAAGCGTCAGTTTTGCATTGCTGATGCGTCACTTTTTGTGACGCATCGGCGGCTTAAAACATGTGCCTTGTCGCGCCATATTTAAAAAGTGACGTATGTAGGTAGATGCGTCACTTTTTAAACCTCTGCGCCACATTATACCTCTGTCAGGTGTAATGTACACAGAGGGGGCATTCCTCCGCAAAAAGCCTCGTAATAGTGACGCAGTGAAATCTATGAGATTACTCTGCGTCACTTTTAGAACACTATTACGTCAAAATCTTGCACCTGCCTCACAGCAGGCGTAAGACTGAGGCAAACGCTTTCACATGGGGCTTTCCCCATGTGAAAGGATGCATTGCTGGAGTTGCATCATTTTTGTGACACACTCCAGCAATTCGTAAATTTTGCGTTTACAGATACATCAGAAATACTGACTTATCTGTAAGTCCTAGAAACATGATGCGTCATACATTAAATATAACGCATCATTGGTGTTACAAGGAGTGCACAGTGAAAAGTGACGCATCGCTGTTTTCATAAATAAGGCCCTCAGTGTGCTTCCTAATCTGAGGTAACACAGGTGACATGATTGTGAAAGCTTCAATTTTTTTTATGTAATCATGCACACACTATTTATTCTTTCTCAAAAATGTAAAAGCTATTAATTTGCCCCAAAATCCATTTTTCAATAACATTTTAGAAACACAGTGCAGGTCCTATATACAAGCATTGCATTCCAGTACTGAAAAGTCACTATTTTACAAAATACATTTCCTATCTCTTGCAAACATTCCTACCAAGCATTACCCAAAAAATTAAACAAACCAACAGCAAAGAAACTCAGTCTGCTTCCTAATCTGAGGTAACACAGGTGACACGATTGAGATTTTTTTGTAATCAGGCACACACTATTTATTCCTTCTCAAAAATCTAAAACTAATTGCTTTGCCCCAAAATTGTTTTTGGAATAATATTTTACAAACAGAGCGCAGATCCCATGTACAAGCATTCCATTTCAGTACTGAAAACTCACTATTTTACAAAATACATTTACTCTCTCTTGCAAACATTCCTACCAAGCATTACCCAAAAAATGACACAAACCAACAGCAAAGAAACTCAGTCTACTTCCCAATCTGAAGTAACACAGGTAACATGTTTGTAAAAGATTCAAATATTTTTATGTAATTATGCACACACTATTTATTCCTTCTTAAAAATGTAAAAGCCATTGATTTGCACTAAAATTGTTTTTCAATTACCATTTTAGGAACAGAACACAAGTCCTATGTACAAGCATTCATTTTTAGGTCTCGGCAACGAGAACTATTGTCGCCTAGTAAGCTAGCAAGGGACTACAGAGAGGTGGACGAGCCGACCAGGGTCTGTGGACGCGCACACACAAAGGCAGGCAGGCAGGCAGGCACACACCAGACACACACAGACACAGACAGACACATGCACGCACACACACACACACGCACACACACACCCTCCCTCTCTGCCCACTCCCTCTCTGCCGCACCCCCTCTACCCCCACTCACCGGGCTCTTTCCCTCCGCAGCGGGTCAGTCACGGCAGCAGGCAGACTCGGAATCTTCTCCGGCGATCTTCAGCTGATGTGCACGCTCACGCTGCGTCTCCTGCGCGCCCACCACGCTGTTTCGCGCCCGTTGATGCTCAGCTTGTGATTACTACTCCTTCTAACCCGGATTCCAAATTACTATTTCTTGGTTCTCTAACTCCACTCTGTTGATTCATAACAAACTGATATTCAGCACATTTCACAGTCTCGCTTTTGCTTCTCATAAATACAAGAAGATTATTTTAAGCAATGTCTACCCTTCTTTTGGTTCTGTGCCTATTATGCTTCGGACTATAGAGTTTTAGAAAGTGTGGTGGAAGAGTCCATGATATCAGTGGTGTGCACAGTGCAGAGTGAGTGTGCAGAGTGCAGAGTAGTGAGTGCAGAGTGAGTGTGCAGAGTAGTGAGTGCAGAGTAGTGAGTGCAGAGTAGTGAGTGCAGAGTAGTGAGTGCAGAGTAGTGAGTACAGAGTAGTGAGTGCAGAGTGTGAGTGCAGAGTGTGAGTGCGCAGAGTAGTGAGTGCGCAGAGTAGTGAGTGCGCAGAGGAGTGAGTGCGCAGAGTAGTGAGTGCAGAGTAGTGAGTAGTGAGTGCAGAGTAGTGAGTAGTGAGTGCAGAGTAGTGAGTGCAGAGTAGTGAGTGCAGAGTAGTGAGTAGTGAGTGCAGAGTAGTGAGTAGTGAGTAGTGAGTGCAGAGTAGTGAGTAGTGAGTGCAGAGTAGTGAGTGCAGAGTGCAGAGTAGTGAGTAGTGAGTGCAGAGTAGTGAGTGCAGAGTAGTGAGTGCAGAGTAGTGAGTGCAGAGTAGTGAGTGCAGAGTAGTGAGTAGTGAGTGCAGAGTAGTGAGTGCAGAGTAGTGAGTGCAGAGTAGTGAGTAGTGAGTGCAGAGTAGTGAGTAGTAAGTGCAGAGTAGTGAGTAGTGAGTGCAGAGTAGTGAGTAGTGAGTGCAGAGTAGTGAGTGCAGAGTAGTGAGTAGTGAGTGCAGAGTAGTGAGTAGTAAGTGCAGAGTAGTGAGTAGTGAGTGCAGAGTAGTGAGAAGTGAGTGCAGAGTAGTGAGTGCAGAGTAGTGAGTGCAGAATGCAGAGTAGGGAGTGCAGAGTAGTGAGTAGTGAGTGCAGAGTAGTGAGTGCAGAGTAGTGAGTGCAGAGTAGTGAGTGCAGAGTGCAGAGTAGTGAGTAGTGAGTGCAGAGTAGTGAGTAGTGAGTGCAGATTAGTGAGTAGTGAGTGCAGAGTAGTGAGTGCAGAGTGCAGAGTAGTGAGTAGTGAGTGCAGAGTAGTGAGTGCAGAGTAGTGAGTGCAGAGTAGTGAGTAGTGAGTGCAGAGTAGTGAGTAGTGAGTGCAGAGTAGTGAGTAGTGAGTGCAGAGTAGTGAGTAGTGAGTGCAGAGTAGTGAGTGCAGAGTGCAGAGTAGTGAGTGCAGAGTAGTGAGTGCAGAGTAGTGAGTGCAGAGTAGTGAGTAGTGAGTGCAGAGTAGTGAGTAGTGAGTGCAGAGTAGTGAGTAGTGAGTGCAGATTAGTGAGTAGTGAGTGCAGAGTAGTGAGTGCAGAGTAGTGAGTGCAGAGTAGTGAGTACAGAGTAGTGAGTGCAGAGTGTGAGTGCAGAGTGTGAGTGCAGAGTAGTGAGTGCGCAGAGTAGTGAGTGCGCAGAGTAGTGAGTGCGCAGAGTAGTGAGTGCAGAGTAGTGAGTAGTGAGTGCAGAGTAGTGAGTAGTGAGTGCAGAGTAGAGAGTGCAGAGTAGTGAGTGCAGAGTAGTGAGTGCAGAGTAGTGAGTAGTGAGTGCAGAGTAGTGAGTAGTGAGTAGTGAGTACAGAGTAGTGAGTAGTGAGTGCAGAGTAGTGAGTGCAGAGTGCAGAGTAGTGAGTAGTGAGTGCAGAGTAGTGAGTGCAGAGTAGTGAGTGCAGAGTAGTGAGTGCAGAGTAGTGAGTGCAGAGTAGTGAGTAGTGAGTGCAGAGTAGTGAGTGCAGAGTAGTGAGTGCAGAGTAGTGAGTAGTGAGTGCAGAGTAGTGAGTAGTAAGTGCAGAGTAGTGAGTAGTGAGTGCAGAGTAGTGAGTAGTGAGAACAGAGTAGTGAGTAGTGAGAGCAGAGTAGTGAGTGCAGAGTAGTGAGTAGTGAGTGCAGAGAAGTGAGTAGTAAGTGCAGAGTAGTGAGTAGTGAGTGCAGAGTAGTGAGTGCAGAGTAGTGAGTGCAGAGTAGTGAGTGCAGAATGCAGAGTAGGGAGTGCAGAGTAGTGAGTAGTGAGTGCAGAGTAGTGAGTGCAGAGTAGTGAGTGCAGAGTAGTGAGTGCAGAGTGCAGAGTAGTGAGTAGTGAGTGCAGAGTAGTGAGTAGTGAGTGCAGATTAGTGAGTAGTGAGTGCAGAGTAGTGAGTGCAGAGTGCAGAGTAGTGAGTAGTGAGTGCAGAGTAGTGAGTGCAGAGTAGTGAGTGCAGAGTAGTGAGTGCAGAGTAGTGAGTAGTGAGTGCAGAGTAGTGAGTAGTGAGTGCAGAGTAGTGAGTAGTGAGTGGAGAGTGCAGAGTAGTGAGTGCGGAGTAGTGAGTGCAGAGTGCAGAGTAGTGAGTGCAGAGTAGTGAGTGCAGAGTAGTGAGTGCAGAGTAGTGAGTGCAGAGTAGTGAGTGCAGAGTAGTGAGTGCAGAGTGCAGTGCAGTGCAGGTGAGTGCAGTGCAGTGCAGGTGAGTGCAGTGCAGTGCAGGTGAGTGCAGTGCAGTGCCGTGCAGGTGAGTGCAGTGCAGTGCAGGTGAGTGCAGTGCAGTGCAGGTGAGTGCAGTGCAGTGCAGGTGAGTGCAGTGCAGTGCAGGTGAGTGCAGTGCAGGTGAGTGCAGTGCAGTGCAGTGCAGGTGAGTGCAGTGCAGTGCAAGTGAGTGCAGTGCAGTGCAGGTCAGAGCAGTGCAGGTGAGTGCAGGCGAGTGCAGTGCAGGTGAGTGCAGTGCAGTGGAGTGCATGCGAGTGCAGTGCAGTGCAGGTGAGTGCAGTGCAGTGCAGGTGAGTGCAGTGCAGGTGAGTGGAGTGCAGTGGAGTGCAGGTGAGTGCAGTGCAGGTGAGTGCAGTGCAGGTGAGTGCAGTGCAGGTGAGTGCAGTGCAGGTGAGTGCAGTGCAGGTGAGTGCAGTGCAGTGCAGGTGAGTGCAGTGCAGTGCAGGTGAGTGCAGTGCAGTGCAGGTGAGTGCAGTGCAGGTGAGTGCAGTGCAGGTGTGTGCAGTGCAGGTGAGTGCAGTGCAATGCAGCTGAGTGCAGTGCAGGTGAGTGCAGTGCAGTGCAGTGCAG
Source organism: Lissotriton helveticus (assembly GCF_964261635.1). NCBI lineage: Eukaryota > Metazoa > Chordata > Amphibia > Caudata > Salamandridae > Lissotriton > Lissotriton helveticus. Next base: position 1,997,173,784 of record NC_136067.1, read on the forward strand.
GTGAGTGCAGTGCAGGTGAGTGCAGTGCAGTGCAGGTGAGTGCAGTGCAGTGCAGGTGAGTGCAGTGCAGGTGAGTGCAGTGCAGGTGAGTGCAGTGCAGGTGTGTGCAGTGCAGGTGAGTGCAGTGCAGGTGAGTGCAGTGCAGTGCAGGTGAGTGCAGTGCAGGTGAGTGCAGTGCAGGTGAGTGCAGTGCAGGTGAGTGCAGTGCAATGCAGGTGAGTGCAGTGCAGGTGAGTGCAGTGCAGTGCAGTGCAGTGCAGGTGAGTGTAGTGCAGTGCAGGTGAGTGCAGTGCAGTGCAGGTGAGTGCAGTGCAGGTGAGTGCAGTGCAGGTGAGTGCAGTGCAGGTGTGTGCAGTGCAGGTGAGTGCAGTGCAATGCAGGTGAGTGCAGTGCAGTGCAGGTGAGTGCAGTGCAGTGCAGGTGAGTGCAGTGCAGTAGAGTGCAGGTGAGTGCAGTGCAGGTGAGTGCAGTGCAGGTGAGTGCAGTGCAGGTGAGTGCAGTGCGTGCAGTGCAGGTGAGTGCAGTGCAGGTGAGTGCAGTGCGTGCAGTGCAGGTGAGTGCAGTGCAGTGCAGGTGAGTGCAGTGCAGTGCAGGTGAGTGCAGTGCAGGTGAGTGCAGTGCAGTGCAGGTGAGTGCAGTGCAGGTGAGTGCAGTGCAGTGCAGGTGAGTGCAGTGCAGGCGAGTGCAGTGCAGTGCAGGTGAGTGCAGTGCAGTGCAGGCGAGTGCAGTGCAGGCGAGTGCAGTGCAGGCGAGTGCAGTGCGTGCAGTGCAGGTGAGTGCAGTGCAGTGCAGGTGAGTGCAGTGCAGGTGAGTGCAGTGCAGTGCAGGTGAGTGCAGTGCAGGTGAGCGCAGTACAGTGCAGGTGAGTGCAGTACAGTGCAGGTGAGTGGAGTGCAGGTGAGTGCAATGCAGGTGAGTGCAGTGCAGTGCAGTGCAGGTGAGTGCAGTGCAGGTGAGTGCAGTGCAGGTGAGTGCAGTGCAGTGCAGGTGAGTGCAGTGCAGGTGCAGTGCAGTGCAGGTGAGTGCAGTGCAGTGCAGGTGAGTGCAGTGCAGGTGAGTGCAGTGCAGGTGAGTGCAGTGCAGTGCAGGTGAGTGCAGTGCAGGGGAGTGCAGTGCAGTGCAAGTGAGTGCAGTGCAGGTGAGTGCAGTGCAGGTGAGTGCAGTGCAGGTGAGTGCAGTGCAGTGCAGGTGAGTGCAGTGCAGGTGAGTGCAGTGCAGGTGAGTGCAGTGCAGGTGAGTGCAGTGCAGTGCAGGTGAGTGCAGTGCAGTGCAGGTGAGTGCATTGCAGGCGAGTGCAGTGCAGTGCAGGTGAGTGCAGTGCAGGCGAGTGCAGTGCAGTGCAGGTGAGTGCAGTGCAGTGCAGGCGAGTGCAGTGCAGGCGAGTGCAGTGCAGGCGAGTGCAGTGCGTGCAGTGCAGGTGAGTGCAGTGCAGTGCAGGTGAGTGCAGTGCAGGTGAGTGCAGTGCAGTGCAGGTGAGTGCAGTGCAGGTGAGTGCAGTACAGTGCAGGTGAGTGCAGTGCAGTGCAGGTGAGTTCAGTGCAGGTGAGTGCAGTGCAGGTGAGTGCAGTGCAGTGCAGGTGAGTGCAGTGCAGTGCAGGTGAGTGCAGTGCAGTGCAGGTGAGTGCAGTTGAGTGCAGTGCAGGTGAGTGCAGGTGAGTGCAGTGCAGTGCTGGTGAGTGCAGTTGAGTGCAGTGCAGGTGAGTGCAGTTGAGTGCAGAGTGGTGTGTATTGACAATGTAAATGACAATGCCATTTATTTATGATTTAAAGAAAAAAAAATTGTCATGAGCAATGCCAATAGCTCTACCTTTAATGATGCCGAGACCATTGCATTGTAAATGCTTGTTACTACTGAAAGCCATTAATTTGCCCTAAACTCGTTTTTTAATCAATATTTTATGAACAGAGATAATGTGAAAGTCATTGATTTGTGCCAAAAATGTTTCAGTAGTGTAATGAAAACCTTATACATATGACCTTTTCTCTGTTTTTCAAATGTTATTCTAAAAAAAGATTCTGAGGCCTAAGCAGGAGTGCAGATGAGATGAAGCCTGTCCAGGGGAGCAGAAAAGGTGAGGCTTGTATCCAAGAGTGCAATGGACAGGACTAAACTAGAGTAGTGTGCAAAAAAAGATGAGCCTCATTTATGAGGCCCTGCGTCAGTTTTGCATTGCTGATGCGTCACTTTTTGTGATGCATCAGCGGCTTAAAACATGTGCCTTGTTGCGCCATATTTAAAAAGTGACGCATGTAGGTAGATGCGTCACTTTTTAAACCTCTGCGCCACATTATACCTCTGTCAGGTGTAATGTACACAGATGGGGCATTCCCCCGCAAAAAGCCTCGTAATAGTGACGCAGTGAAATCTATGAGATTTCACTGCGTCACTTTTAGGACACAGTTACGTCAAAATCTTGCACCTGCCTCACAGCAGGCGTAAGACTGAGGCAAACGCTTTCACATGGGGCTTTCCCCATGTGAAAGGATGCATTGCTGGAGTTGCGTAATTTTTGTGACACACTCCAGCAATTCGGCACTTTTGCGTTTACAGATACATCAGAAATACTGACTTATCTGTAAGTCCTAGAAACATGATGCGTCATACATTAAATATAATGCATCATTGGTGTCACAAGGAGTGCACAGTGAAAAGTGATGCATCGCTGTTTTCATAAATAAGGCCCTGAGTGTGCTTCCTAATCTGAGGTAACACAGGTAACATGATTGTGAAAGCTTCAATTTTTTTTATGTAATCATGCACACACTATTTATTCTTTCTCAAAAATGTAAAAGCTATTAATTTGCCCCAAAATCCATTTTTCAATAACATTTTAGAAACACAGTGCAGGTCCTATATACAAGCATTCCATTTCAGTACTGAAAAGTCACTATTTTACAAAATAAATTTCCTATCTCTTGCAAACATTCCTACCAAGCATTACCCAAAAAATGAAACAAACCAACAGCAAAGAAACTCAGTCTGCTTCCTAATCTGAGGTAACACAGGTGACACGATTGAGATTTTTTTGTAATCAGGCACACACTATTTATTCCTTCTCAAAAATCTAAAACTAATTGCTTTGCCCCAAAATTGTTTTTTGAATAATATTTTACAGAGTGCAGATCCTATGTACAAGCATTCAATTTCAGTACTGAAAACTCACTATTTTACAAAATACATTTACTCTCTCTTGCAAACATTCCTACCAAGCATTACCCAAAAAATGACACAAACCAACAGCAAAGAAACTCAGTCTACTTCCCAATCTGAGGTAACACAGGTAACATGTTTGTAAAAGATTCAAATATTTTTATGTAATTATGCACACACTATTTATTCCTTCTTAAAAATGTAAAAGCCATTGATTTGCACTAAAATCGTTTTTCAATTACCATTTTAGGAACAGAACACAAGTCCTATGTACAAGCATTCATTTTTACTACTGAAAGCCATTAATTTGCCCTAAAATCGTTTTTTAATCAATATTTTATGAACAGAGATAATGTGAAAGTCATTGATTTGTGCCAAAAATGTTTTAGTAGTGTAATGAAAAGCTTATACATATGACCTTTTCTCTGTTTTTCAAATGTTATTCTAAAAAACAGATTCTGAGGCCTAAGCAGGAGTGCAGATGAGATGAAGCCTGTCCAGGGGAGCAGAAAAGGTGAGGCTTTTATCCAAGAGTGCAATGGACAGGACTAAACTGGAGTAGTGTGCAAAAAAAGATGAGCCTCATTTATGAGGCCCTGCGTCAGTTTTGCATTGCTGATGCGTCACTTTTTGTGATGCATCGGCGGCTTAAAACATGTGCCTTGTTGCGCCATATTTAAAAAGTGACGCATGTAGGTAGATGCGTCACTTTTTAAACCTCTGCGCCACATTATACCTCTGTCAGGTGTAATGTACACAGAGGGGGCATTCCTCCGCAAAAAGCCTCGTAATAGTGACGCAGTGAAATCTATGAGATTACTCTGCGTCACTTTTAGAACACTGTTACGTCAAAATCTTGCACCTGCCTCACAGCAGGCGTAAGACTGAGGCAAACGCTTTCACATGGGGCTTTCCCCATGTGAAAGGATGCATTGCTGGAGTTGCATCATTTTTGTGACACACTCCAGCAATTCGTAAATTTTGCGTTTACAGATACATCAGAAATACTGACTTATCTGTAAGTCCTAGAAACATGATGCGTCATACATTAAATATAACGCATCATTGGTGTTACAAGGAGTGCACAGTGAAAAGTGACGCATCGCTGTTTTCATAAATAAGGCCCTCAGTGTGCTTCCTAATCTGAGGTAACACAGGTGACATGATTGTGAAAGCTTCAATTTTTTTTATGTAATCATGCACACACTATTTATTCTTTCTCAAAAATGTAAAAGCTATTAATTTGCCCCAAAATCCATTTTTCAATAACATTTTAGAAACACAGTGCAGGTCCTATATACAAGCATTGCATTCCAGTACTGAAAAGTCACTATTTTACAAAATACATTTCCTATCTCTTGCAAACATTCCTACCAAGCATTACCCAAAAAATTAAACAAACCAACAGCAAAGAAACTCAGTCTGCTTCCTAATCTGAGGTAACACAGGTGACACGATTGAGATTTTTTTGTAATCAGGCACACACTATTTATTCCTTCTCAAAAATCTAAAACTAATTGCTTTGCCCCAAAATTGTTTTTGGAATAATATTTTACAAACAGAGCGCAGATCCCATGTACAAGCATTCCATTTCAGTACTGAAAACTCACTATTTTACAAAATACATTTACTCTCTCTTGCAAACATTCCTACCAAGCATTACCCAAAAAATGACACAAACCAACAGCAAAGAAACTCAGTCTACTTCCCAATCTGAAGTAACACAGGTAACATGTTTGTAAAAGATTCAAATATTTTTATGTAATTATGCACACACTATTTATTCCTTCTTAAAAATGTAAAAGCCATTGATTTGCACTAAAATTGTTTTTCAATTACCATTTTAGGAACAGAACACAAGTCCTATGTACAAGCATTCATTTTTACTACTGAAAGCCATTAATTTGCCCTAAACTCGTTTTTTAATCAATATTTTATGAACAGAGATAATGTGAAAGTCATTGATTTGTGCCAAAAATGTTTCAGTAGTGTAATGAAAACCTTATACATATGACCTTTTCTCTGTTTTTCAAATGTTATTCTAAAAAAAGATTCTGAGGCCTAAGCAGGAGTGCAGATGAGATGAAGCCTGTCCAGGGGAGCAGAAAAGGTGAGGCTTGTATCCAAGAGTGCAATGGACAGGACTAAACTAGAGTAGTGTGCAAAAAAAGATGAGCCTCATTTATGAGGCCCTGCGTCAGTTTTGCACTGCTAATGCGACACTTTTTGTGATGCATCAGCGGCTTAAAACATGTGCCTTGTTGTGCCATATTTAAAAAGTGACGCATGTAGGTAGATGCGTCACTTTTTAAACCTCTGCGCCACATTATACCTCTGTCAGGTGTAATGTACACAGAGGGGGCATTCCCCCGCAAAAAGCCTCGTAATAGTGACGCAGTGAAATCTATGAGATTTCACTGCGTCACTTTTAGGACACAGTTACGTCAAAATCTTGCACCTGCCTCACAGCAGGCGTAAGACTGAGGCAAACGCTTTCACATGGGGCTTTCCCCATGTGAAAGGATGCATTGCTGGAGTTGCGTAATTTTTGTGACACACTCCAGCAATTCGGCACTTTTGCGTTTACAGATACATCAGAAATACTGACTTATCTGTAAGTCCTAGAAACATGATGCGTCATACATTAAATATAATGCATCATTGGTGTCACAAGGAGTGCACAGTGAAAAGTGATGCATCGCTGTTTTCATAAATAAGGCCCTGAGTGTGCTTCCTAATCTGAGGTAACACAGGTAACATGATTGTGAAAGCTTCAAATTTTTTTATGTAATCATGCACACACTATTTATTCTTTCTCAAAAATGTAAAAGCTATTAATTTGCCCCAAAATCCATTTTTCAATAACATTTTAGAAACACAGTGCAGGTCCTATATACAAGCATTCCATTTCAGTACTGAAAAGTCACTATTTTACAAAATACATTTCCTATCTCTTGCAAACATTCCTACCAAGCATTACCCAAAAAATGAAACAAACCAACAGCAAAGAAACTCAGTCTGCTTCCTAATCTGAGGTAACACAGGTGACACGATTGAGATTTTTTTGTAATCAGGCACACACTATTTATTCCTTCTCAAAAATCTAAAACTAATTGCTTTGCCCCAAAATTGTTTTTTGAATAATATTTTACAGAGTGCAGATCCTATGTACAAGCATTCAATTTCAGTACTGAAAACTCACTATTTTACAAAATACATTTACTCTCTCTTGCAAACATTCCTACCAAGCATTACCCAAAAAATGACACAAACCAACAGCAAAGAAACTCAGTCTACTTCCCAATCTGAGGTAACACAGGTAACATGTTTGTAAAAGATTCAAATATTTTTATGTAATTATGCACACACTATTTATTCCTTCTTAAAAATGTAAAAGCCATTGATTTGCACTAAAATCGTTTTTCAATTACCATTTTAGGAACAGAACACAAGTCCTATGTACAAGCATTCATTTTTACTACTGAAAGCCATTAATTTGCCCTAAAATCGTTTTTTAATCAATATTTTATGAACAGAGATAATGTGAAAGTCATTGATTTGTGCCAAAAATGTTTTAGTAGTGTAATGAAAAGCTTATACATATGACCTTTTCTCTGTTTTTCAAATGTTATTCTAAAAAAAGATTCTGAGGCCTAAGCAGGAGTGCAGATGAGATGAAGCCTGTCCAGGGGAGCAGAAAAGGTGAGGCTTTTATCCAAGAGTGCAATGGACAGGACTAAACTGGAGTAGTGTGCAAAAAAAGATGAGCCTCATTTATGAGGCCCTGCGTCAGTTTTGCATTGCTGATGTGTCACTTTTTGTGATGCATCGGCGGCTTAAAACATGTGCCTTGTTGCGCCATATTTAAAAAGTGACGCATGTAGGTAGATGTGTCACTTTTTAAACCTCTGCGCCACATTATACCTCTGTCAGGTGTAATGTACACAGAGGGGGCATTCCCCCGCAAAAAGCTTCGTAATAGTGACGCAGTGAAATCTATGAGATTTCACTGCGTCACTTTTAGGACACAGTTACGTCAAAATCTTGCACCTGCCTCACAGCAGGCGTAAGACTGAGGCAAACGCTTTCAAATGGGGCTTTCCCCATGTGAAAGGATGCATTGCTGGAGTTGCGTCATTTTTGTGACACACTCCAGCAATTCGTCACTTTTGCGTTTACAGATACATCAGAAATACTGACTTATCTGTAAGTCCTAGAAACATGATGCGTCATACATTAAATATAATGCATCATTGGTGTCACAAGGAGTGCACAGTGAAAAGTGATGCATCGCTGTTTTCATAAATAAGGCCCTAGGTGTGCTTCCTAATCTGAGGTAACACAGGTGACATGATTGTGAAAGCTTCCATTTTTTTTATGTAATCATGCACACACTATGTATTCTTTCTCAAAAATGTAAAAGCTATTAATTTGCCCCAAAATCGATTTTTCAATAACATTTTAGAAACACAATGCAGGTCCTATATACAAGCATTCCATTTCAGTACTGAAAAGTCACTATTTTACAAAATACATTTCCTATCTCTTGCAAACATTCCTACCAAGCATTACCCAAAAAATGAAACAAACCAACAGCAAAGAAACTCAGTCTGCTTCCTAATCTGAGGTAACACAGGTGACATGATTGAGAACGGTTCAAATATTTTTTTGTAATCAGGCACACACTATTTATTCCTTCTCAAAAATCTAAAACTAAGTGCTTTGCCCCAAAATTGTTTTTTATATAACATTTTACAAACAGAGTGCAGATCCTATGTACAAGCATTCCATTTCAGTACTGAAAACTCACTATTTTACAAAATACATTTACTCTCTCCTGCAAACATTCCTGCTAAGCATTACCCAAAAAATGACACAAACCAACAGCAAAGAAACTCAGTCTACTTCCCAATCTGAGGTAACACAGGTAACATGTTTATAAAAGATTCAAATATTTTTATGTAATTATGCACACACTATGTATTCCTTCTTAAAAATGTAAAAGCCATTGATTTGCACTAAAATCGTTTTTCAATTACCATTTTAGGAACAGAACACAAGTCCTATGTACAAGTATTCATGTGTACTACTGAAAGCCATTAATTTGCCCTAAAATCGTTTTTTAATTAATATTTTATGAACAGAGCAAATGTGAAAGTCATTGATTTGTGCCAAAAATGTTTTAGTAGTGTAATGAAAAGCTTATACATATGACCTTTTCTCTGTTTTTCAAATGTTATTCTAAAAAAAGATTCTGAGGCCTAAGCAGGAGTGCAGAAGAGATGAAGCCTGTCTAGGGGAGCACAAAAGGTGAGGCTTGTGTCCAAGAGTGCAGTGGACAGGACTAAACTGGAGTAGTGTGCAAAAAAAGAAGAACCTCATTTATAAGGCCCTGCGTCAGTTTTGCACTGCTAATGCGACACTTTTTGTGACTCATCGGCGGCATAAAACATGTGCCTTTTTGCACCATATTTAAAAAGTGACGCATGTAGGTAGATGCGTCACTTTTTAAACCTCTGCGCCACATTATACCTCTGTCAGGTGTAATGTACACAGAGGGGGCATTCCCCCGCAAAAAGCCTCGTAATAGTGACGCAGTGAAATCTATGAGATTTCACTGCGTCACTTTTAGGACACTGTTACGTCAAAATCTTGCACCTGCCTCACAGCAGGCGTAAGACTGAGGCAAACGCTTTCACATGGGGCTTTCCCCATGTGAAAGGATGCATTGCTGGAGTTGCGTCATTTTTCTGACACACTCCAGCAATTCGTCACTTTTGCGCTTACAGATACATCAGAAATACTGACTTATCTGTAAGTTCTAGAAACATGATGCGTCATACATTAAATATAATGCATCATTGGTGTCACAAGGAGTGCACAGTGAAAAGTGACGCATCGCTGTTTTCATAAATAAGGCTCTCAGTGTGCTTCCTAATCTGAGGTAACACAGGTGACATGATTGTGAAAGCTTCAAATTATTTTATGTAATCATGCACACACTATTTATTCCTTCTTAAAAATGTAAAAGCCATTGATTTGCACTAAACTCGTTTTTCAATTACCATTTTAGGAACAGAACACAGGTCCTATGTACAAGCATTAATTTTCACTACTGAAAGCCATTAATTTGCCCTAAAATCTTTTTTTAGTTAATATTTTATGAACAGAGCACAGATCCTATTTACAAGCATTCATTTTCACTACTAAAACCCATTGTTTTGACCTAAAATCGTTTTTCAATTAACATTTTAGAAACAGAGCACAGATCCTATATACAAGCATTAATTTTCACTACTGAAACCCATTGATTTGCACTAAAATCGTTTTTCAATTACCATTTTAGGAACAGAACACAGATCCTATGTACAAGCATTCATTTTCACTACTGAAACCCATTGATTTACCATAAAATTGTTTTTTAAAATAACATTTTAGATACAGAGTGCAAGACCTATGTACAACCATTCAACTTCACTGCTGAAACATCACTATTTCACAAAATACAAATCCTCTATTTTGCAAATATAGAAACCATGCATTTTCAAAAAGCATCACACAAACCAACAGCAAAGAAAATCAATGTGCTTCTTAATCTGAACTCTCTATCTAAATGAATCATAACTCACCTTTACAAATGCTTTGGGAGATTCAGAACAGTGTTAGATACACACACGAATATTTCTTTAGCAGAGCAAAAGGTATGTTCTACAGGCACTGCAACCATTAATGGCACAGAAAACCTCTAATTCTACACACATATTGCTCATGGTAACCAATCAAAACACTTCCCTCTCTATTTTCAAACCAACACCCTTCCCCCCCTCAGCCTTTTCCACCTGTTACCATAGCAACTCCCTCCTCACTGAGCTCTCAAGGTTAAAAGTTTATTCTACAATGTTGCAAATGAACTCAGCAAGGATGTTTGACCTCTCAATACACCAGCTTATCCACTGCAATCTTTCTTTAAATGACTTTTTCTTAACCATTCAAATTACTTCTTTCACAGAACAGAACCATGAACCCTAACTTTCAGTTTTCAACTATCTGAATCCACCAATCATTGCTTGTGATTCAAGAGCACTGAAACTCCACAGTTTGTTTTTGCCAACTCCTACTGTTCCAACTGCCATTTCATTCCTACACTTCATCTGACTGCACCAGAACCTCCTCTCACCATGTATTCTGTCTGGATTATTGGACATAGCTACATCCACTGGGCTCAAAGGTATGCAGCTACCAGAAATGTTCACAACCTTGTCTTACCAAATGTAGATATAAAATGGATTGGCCAAAGAGGATTGAGATGTCATCAATTGATACCATTGGTGAAAACCTTTCACCATCTGCCACACCCTGACCTTATAATTTTGCACTGTGGTGGAAATAACCTAGGCACTTTGACTGGGGTAGGTCTGGAAATAGTTTTAAAGGACACCTTTGGGCAATTGATGACACTTTTTCCACAAACTGCCTTGGTATATTCCAATATATGCCAAAGACAAAAATGGAAGTGGTCCAACCAATTTTGTCCACAATTTGAGAAAGCACGGAAACATGTGAATAAATCTGTTTCTGCTTACATGAGAGGCTATGGAATGGGTTCAATATACAACAATAACTTGCATTATAACATGCTAGATATTTACAGAGAAGATGGTGTGCACTTCTCAGATGAGGGGAATGGAATATTCCTCCTGAATTTAAGACTGTGCATAGGTACCTACTTGTAGGTACCTAAATCAGCCACAGAACCCAACAGCTCTTTTCAGGGCTACCCTACCTCTGATCACTCCAAATGATTATCTTTTTCAAATTTTTTGCGCTATTTTTCACCAAAGTACGCTCCCCGGTACGCTTCCCGGTGCGCGTACCGGGCGCTCACCCCGCGAAAAAAAAATATATTTTTTTCCGCCTATATGGGCCTCCTAAGACCCCCTCAGAAAACCTAGTGGGTCAGGGAGTGCCTACCGTGCCCCCTTATGCCCATTCCCAACGTTGTTTGTCCTCCATTTTCTGACTCAAATCTACCGAAACACAAAATGGAGGACTTCCGTAGCGCTGCCGGTACGCGTACCGGGGCGCGCACCGGGAAGCGCTCCCAAAATGTTGTAAAAGTTAATTTACATAAAAAACACTGGAGACACTTTCACCAAATATAGATTAGGCCATACTACATACCAGTCCCTACCATTTTCCCAAATTTGGTGGAATTCCATTGAGCCATTTGGCCTGTAGCCCTCTCTAAATATCCTGAGGTAAATTACTTGACAAAAACACATCTGAAGTGTTAGAATTTACAACCAATTAAAATGTTACTTTCATTTTCTACTATTATTTCATGACATTTGATTGGTTATGTACATGCATATATATAAAGAAAGAGAGGGAAACACAGCCATTTTAACTACAACTTCCTGAAGTACATTTCAAAAGGATTTTCACTGAGAACTTAAACTGCTTTTTCAAAGGTAAGATGTTATTTTGAAAACTGAAGTATGTTGTGCACTTTAAGTTAATTTGGAAAACATTTTCTGATAGTTATATACTATCCCTCTGTAATAGTTATAGATTGAGATAGGCTTCTCTGTTATAGTTATGGATGGAGTTAGGCTTGTCTGGTATAATTATGAATTTACTTAGGGTTTATGACATACACTTTTTTATATTTCTACTTCCAGCCTGATACCATACACTGCCCAAAGATAACTTCACTGTTAAAAAATCAAAACTACCTGTCTGAACTTAAACCCAACAGTGCCCTATCTCTACTGATATATATATTTTTTTATGCAATTTACAGCAAGAAAATGGAAGGACCCTGAAGAAATTATTGATGAGAATGATGACTTTGATTTTATGGATGAGTCACTGGACCATGAATTAGTTCAGTGTGTAGAAGCAGTAGATTCACTGATTGAAAATGAGGACATTTCCGACAATGTTTTGTTAGAAGTTCTATTAAATTTTGAAAAACAATCACAAAAATAAATTTATATTTAATAATCAAAAATTGTTCGAGACATTATTCATTTTTATATGTAATTCATAAACTAGTACCAAATTGATTATAATATGAAGTCAGACTTATAGTATACTGTGCAACTTATTTGTGTTACATAGTAATTTTGCTCATAGTTACTTCCTTTCTCCCACTTTATTATCTCCAATGTGTATTTGACATCTCTTTTTCATCTCCTGCCTCCATGTTCTTTCTGCTTTCCTGACAGACTATGATATGGATTCCATATACCACAATAACTTCTGTAACAACATGCAAGATATCTACAGAGGAAATGGTGTACATTAAATTTAAGACTCAGCATTGGTACCTACATATTGGTACTTAAAACACCCAAACAACACAACAACTCTATGCAGAGCTACCCTACCTCTAATCACTTTAAATTATTATTCCCCGTTTTCACCGTGGTATGCTCCCGGGTGCGCCTACCGGGCGCTCCCCCCGCGAAAATCGGAAAAAAAATACTTTTTTTTGTCCCGCGGTACCCTTTTATGGCCCCCACATCAAACCTAGGGGGTCAGGGGGGTGTACCCTGCCCCCTTTTGGTCATTTCCCCCTTTGTTTTTTGCCACCTCTAGTGTCTCGATCCTACCGACACACAAGATGACGGCCGCTGCGGACTGTTTCGAATGTTTACAGACACCCGAGAGCCAATCAGCTTTCCGTGCGCTAGTCGCGTAGCGCGCCCGGCGCCCCCCCCGGTGCGCGTACCGGGGCGCGGCTATAGATTTATATATTTTTTTAAACCCAAATTACTCAAAATCCTCTGGAGCACATATCTTGAGACATAGCAAAGGCACATCGGGCTACCAGTCCCTACAATTTTGCCAAGTTTGGTGAAAATCCATTCAGCAGTTCGAGCTAAAAGTGAGTCCGACCGCCCTAAGGAAATTAACATGGGGAAAACATGTTTTGGGACCCCCCTTTTATCTCTGCCCCCGATTCACGAATCCCCCCCAAACTTTCTGGGACGGAGCGGAGAGCCGCGAGGAAAATTTGAGGAAAATTCCAGGCAGATTCCTCAACCGGCGCCAAAGTTATTCCCAATAGAATGTTGCGATTTCCCTATGGAAAACAATCCTAACTATAACTACCTACTGGCGACCGCCAGTAGGTAATTACCTGCTGGCGATAGCCAGTAGGTATATATAGTTAGGACCTAGCTACCATAGGAAATCCGCAACATTCTTTTGGGAATAACTTTGGCGCCCGTTGAGGAATTTGCGTGTAATTTTCTAAAATTTTGGCCAGCTCCACTGCGCTCCTTCCCTGAAAGTTTCGGGGAGATTCGTGAAGTGGGGGCTGACAAAAAAGGGGGTGTCTCAAAACATGTTTTCCCATTGTTAATTTCCATAGGACGTTCTGATAAGGCTACAGCCCAAACCGCTGAACGGAATTACACCAAACTTGGCAAAATTGTAGGGACTGGAATGCAGAAGTGCCTTTGCTATATTTGGTGAAAATTGCTCCAGTGGATTTTATGAAAATTTACTTCAAAAACACATATATATCTGGGCGGAGCCTAACTACACATCTCATCGTGAGATCTGATTGGCTGTCAGCACTTCATCCAAGAAGTGTTGACAGCCATCTTGGGACCAATATACATGATAGCACCTCATTAAAAAGCATTGTAGTTAATAGAGGGTTTTAGGACTTTAGTTACATTATAAATCATTTGTTGATGGTACCATACTCATTTTAGGAATTGTGGTGTGTTCTAAGGTGATTTTACCATGTGAAAAAGCCTTCTGCTGGGATATCATGAATCATTTTGAATGAAAACTATTATCTCATGCTTTTCCCACAGTGGTTTGGAAGGGGATCTATAAGCTAAACTGAAAGCATATTTTCTGTAAATTCACATTATCATTCTCAGTCAAGTGAGAAGGAAGTCTGACATTCTCAGTAAAACATGTACATCCAACAAGGACAGAGACTGTCAGTTGATTCCTTTGTGTTCTACTGCAGCCTCCTAGAGTGTTCTAAAGAACAACTAGAGCGCTAACAGTCCTACTTATTACAAAGGTATGGCACACCTGAAGCCATCTTGATTGGAATAAAGTGGTAACTCTTAAAACATTTAATTTAAAAAGGAACAAAATGAGGGGGTATATTATGCCATAAAAAAGTATGATTAGTGCTGCAGAAAGAAAAATTAGGGCACATTTTGAGTGGCTTCCCAAATCCTCTTCTATTTCATAAAAAAATTCTGACATGCAGTCTCCCAAGATGGCCACCAGAGACAAAAGAGCCCAAATGTAGCCCAAATATCACCCAGATGTAGCCCAAGTATAGCCCAATGACAGAATGTCCCAGAGTGTTCTAAAGAACAACTAGAGCGCTAACAGTCTTACTTATGACAAAAGTATGGCACACCAGGAGCCATCTTGATTGGAATGAAGTGGTAAGTCTGAAAACATTTAATTTAAAGAGGAACAAAATGAGCGGGTCCATTTTGCAATAGAAAGTATGATTAGCAGCAGACTTCCCTTGTGAGCAGTAGTTTAAATACAGTGATCTAATGAGCAACTAGAGTGCTAACATTCAGAATTCATGGCAAATGTGTGACACATCTGATTGCCTTCTTGATGGAACCAAAGTAAACAAGCATTGAAAATGCAATAGATCTCGCCCTAGTTTAAGTTAATGCCATTCTGTTTGTAATGAGGTGGCTTTATAGCTTTGCTTTTATTAGTGTTTTTAAAACTTTCATGTAAATAAAATGCGTATGTATGCATATATGTATATGTATGCATGCATTTATATTTGTATTTATATAGATATGCAGATTATATTTGTTTGTATATGTATGTATATATATATTCACTGAAAAAACCATAGGTTTTACACACGTTATAGTTAGGAAGTAGCATTTAAAAAACCTATGAAATTCACTGAAAAAAACATAGGTTTACACACGTTATAGTTAAGAAAAAGCATTTACAAAACCTAAGAAATTCACTGAAAAAACCATAGGTTTTACACCAGTTATAGTTAGCTCGAAGTTTTACTCGCATAAAACCATTAAAATTCCAACGTTATAGTTAGTTGGACTCACTATAACTTGCGCGTGCAATGCACTGCTGATGACGTCACATATTAAATCACTCATGACATGGTCAGTGACATCACTGATGACATCACTGATGACACCATCCAGTGAATGTGTGTCTTTCTGAAAAATAAATATTAGTGAGTAATGTTCAAGTATTTAAATATATGTATTTGTGTTTCACTTTGTGTATAAGTGGCTGCATGGGTTGATGAGTAGCTACATGTGTATATATATATGGGTTATTAGATGTTTTTCTTAGTATCAGTATGAGTGTTTGTATGGTTTGGTGGGGGTATTACTTAGCACATAGATGCATGATTGACTGCCTCTCTCTTTGTATGTGTTTTGAAGACAGCATATGTGTAGGACTGTATGGGTGGATGAGTGTGTATATGTGTGTGTTAGTGAGTGAATGACTGTCTCTCTAGTGTCTTTATCAGTAATTACATATGTTTTAATCTAGTATATGTGAATATTGATGTATATAAGTGAGTATATGTGAGAGTGAGGGATTGTAAGAGTTCCTGGAAACTGACGAAGGCAAGAGCCGAAACGCGTTTTTCCTTTGTGTGCAATAAACCAAAGTGGTTTAACTCACTGCGAGTGCTGGGTTTTCTGACTTCTGTCAGGGGAGCTATTATACAGAAAGCGGCACGCCGCCGCCGCCTGCACCGGCACCCACTCAGATTGAGTGCGGATTCCCATGGGCGACTTTGGAGCTACGAGAATATATGTATATTACCTACTGGCGGTCGCCAGTAGGTATATATAGTTAGGATTTTTTCTCTATGGGTTTTTTGAAAATTCTATGTCTAATAACTTTGGCGTTTGTGGACGGAATTGGCTGAAATTTTCAGGAAAATGGCACATTTTGTTTCTGAGCAGCCCCAGAAAATTTTGGGGGGGTTCGTCAAGGGGGGGCCGAGAAAAAAGGGGGGTCCCAAAACGCGTTTTTCCCATGTTAATTTCCATAGGGCGGTTGGCCTCACTTTTAGCCCGAACGGCTGAATGGATTTGCACGAAACTTGGCAAAATTGTAGGGACTGGTAGCCCGATGTGCCTTTTGTAGGTCTCAATATATGTGCTTCAGTGGATTTTGAGAAATTAATGTTCAAAAAAAGATATATATCTGTAGCAGCGGACTGGGCAGCGCTCCGCTACGCGTACTTTTCGCGCAACGGAGCTTTGTGAAGCGAAGCTGATTGGTTCTCCGGCGTCTGTCAACATTCCAAACAGTCCGTAGCGGCCGCCATCTTGTCTCTCGGTAGGATCGAGAGACAAGAGGAGGCCAAAGCGAAGGGGCAAATGACCATAAGGGGGCATAGTACATTGTCGCTCACCCCCTAGGTTTGATGTGGAGGTTTTAAAAGGGCCCCGCGGGGCAAAAAAAAATAAACATAATAATAATCGAACAGCTGAATGGATTTGCACGAAACTTGGCAAAATTGTAGGGACTGGTAGCCCGATGTGCCTTTGCTAGATCTCAATATATGTGCTTCAGTGGATTTTGAGAAATTAATGTTCAAAAAAAGGTATATATCTGTAACAGCGGACTGGGCAGCGCTCCGCTACGCGTACTTTTCGCGCAACGGAGCTTTGTGAAGCGAAGCTGATTGGTTCTCCGGCGTCTGTCAACATTCCAAACAGTCCGTAGCGGCCGCCATCTTGTCTCTCGGTAGGATCGAGAGACAAGAGGAGGCCAAAGCGAAGGGGCAAATGACCATAAGGGGGCATAGTACATTGTCGCTCACCCCCTAGGTTTGATGTGGAGGTTTTAAAAGGGCCCCGCGGGGCAAAAAAAAATAAAAATAATAATAATCGAACAGCTGAATGGATTTGCACGAAACTTGGCAAAATTGTAGGGACTGGTAGCCCGATGTGCCTTTGCTAGATCTCAATATATGTGCTCCAGTGGATTTTGAGAAATTAACGTTCAAAAAAAGGTATATATCTGTAACAGCGCACCGCTTCGCGTACTTTTCGCGTTACGGAGCTTTGCGAAGCGAAGCTGATTGGCTCTCCGGTGTCTGTAAACATTCCAAACAGTCCGTAGCGGCCGCCATCTTGTCTCTCGGTAGGATCGAACAGCTGAATGGATTTGCACGAAACTTGGCAAAATTGTAGGGACTGGTAGCCCGATGTGCCTTTGCTAGGTCTCAATATATGTGCTTCAGTGCATTTTGAGAAATTAACGTTCAGAAACAAGATATATATCTGTAACAGCGCTCCGCTTCGCGGAGATAAAATTATATGTGTATTACCTAGCTGTTGCTAACACCAGTTAGCGACGGCTAGTAGAAGATAGCGACCATCTTGGGCCCCACTTTGCATGTGAGTGATATTTATCACTAATGACATGCAAAGTGGGCATGCCAAGATGTTAGCGACTGGAAACAGTCGCTAACATCGCTATCTCCTATTATCAACTTTTGGAAATATTCGAGATAAGGGCGAATATCTCCAAAAGCTACCACCTGCCCTGAGCAGTTCTTAGCCATGTTATCCAATGGGAGGTGGATAACATGGCTAAGAGCATTAGCTCGGTAATGCATGAATATCGCTGAGTTTTCAGCGATATTAATGCATTGCGGTCGTTTTTTATCGTATTTCCGATAAACCTTGATAATAGCAAGGTTTATCTGCGATAATTTCTGACGGTAAAAAAATCATTGCTAAGCATCGTTAGGGATAAATATCGCTTAACTTTGGTAATATGCCCCAACGTCTGTTAACGTTCGATTCGAAGGAAATCAGGAAGTGTTGAAAAACATTGTCTGCTCCATCTTGTCTTTTTTCAAATGCCACACTTTTGTCGTGCACGGCAGCCATTTTAGATGCCTTGACCAGACCCACTCTGTGCACGCTGTCGATCCTTAGCATGGCTCCCCACCCTCGCAAGCATCTCCCCCAGGCAGTGGTCACCCCCGCTCTCTGTCTTATGCATGGGTAATAAACCTCCCCCATCTGCGCTGCTGTTCCCTGAGAATCACACCCTGTGCCCGCCCGACACCTCCCTTTCGCCCTATTCACTACCGCACCCTCTGACACTCCTTTTCCTCTGTGTCCGATTGTCCAGGCTGGTCCTAGGGTATCAGCTAGCCCTGCAGATGTAGTTTATGGCCACAGCTGTAAAGAATCACCCCTCTTCAAAGGAGTTATAGTAGATCAAGGCCCACACTCGATGAGATCCGTCACAGCAGAAGCGTTGCTATTATCTGAAAACCATCCTGTATTGTGATTGGGGAGGGGACCGAGCCTGAAGCGGAAGATTCCAGGGATGACTGTTTGTACATCAAAGTTTTTACAATTATGTGTCACATTAAAAATATATAGCACTCCGACAAAGTAGTAAGATTATAAAACTTTAATAATTTATAAATATATACAAGAAAACAAAAATAGTAATAACATATAAACATTTTTAGGGAAAAACAACGAAGTAGCGGTCGGCTGTGCGAATAGTCCCAACGCAGCACAACGTCCAGATTTCCGGCGTGGGGCGTCGCGAGGGGTGGGTCATCAGTAGCAAACTGTTGTGCGAATAGTTCCAAGGCAGCAGAACGCGCCGAAATCTAGATGACACGAAAGTGATGTCTAGTAAGTTGCCACCCAGCAAATAACGGCATGGGGCGTCGCGGGGGGTGGGTCATCAGTAGCAAACTGTTGCGCGAATAGTTCCAAGGCAGCAGAACGATGGCACCAAGGTGATGTCCAGTAAGTTGCCGCACTGGTTTTGGTATCCTACAATGCTGCTCCGAATAACGGCGTGGAGCGCCCCGGGGGAGGCGGCGTGAACGGGCCTCTCCAGGTGGAGTGTCATCTGTTGTAGTGGGGCGCCCCTTTACCGTTTCAGTTGCCATTCCGTCCGTTTTTGGTCCACTGTGTCAAAAGCCGCAATTCAGCTGAGTTGCGCCCACTCTTGCGGTGCAGCGATAGGCGGCTGTCACAGGACTCTCAAAATGGCGGCAGGCTGTTTCCTTTTTGGGCCTGGTCCACTGAAATGGCCCTGGGACACCTTGGAAATCGGACGCTTGTCTGCTAGGTCTTGGACCCCATTCTCGAAAGCGTCCCCTCCGCCTTGAGAATTCATCAAAAGTTTTGGGGGCTCCGACTCCTGCAGGCTTCTGGTGGGGAGCGGCTGCCATGATTGCTCGCGGAATGACCACGACGGAGCCACGAGATGGTGGTGCTTTCATGCTGACGCCAGCTTCAGTCTGAAACATCCAGAAACAAGGTGGGGCTTTCATCGTTTGGGAAAAAAAAAAAGTTTTCATCCTATGAAAAGTGTTGTTTTTAGGTCACATGATCATGCCTTCCATCATTAGGAAACCAAAAGTAAAATGAACCAATGAAAAGTTTTATAAACAAGTCACATGACCTGTTATGCGGCATAGGGTATAAAATGCGGAGAAAATACGTTGGCACGTGAGGCGGCGTCAGTAGCGGACCGATGTGCGAATAGGCCGAAGGCAACACAACGCGCCAAGATCCGGATGGCACCGAGGTGGTGTCCAGCAAGTTGCAGCACTGGTGTGGCCATCCTACAATACTGAAAGTCGGCGTGGGGCGCCCCGTTGGCCTGTGAGTTTGCGTCAGTAGCGGACCGATGTGCGAATAGGCCGAAGGCAGCACAACGCGCCAAGATCCGGATGGCACCGAGGTGGTGTCTAGTAAGTTGCCGCACTGGTGTGGCTATCCAACAATGCTGAAAGTCGGCGTGGGGCGCCCCGTTGGCCTGTGAGTTTGCGTCAGTAGCGGACCGATGTGCGAATAGGCCGAAGGCAGCACAACGCGCCAAGATCCGGATGGCACCGAGGTGGTGTCTAGTAAGTTGCCGCACTGGTGTGGCCATCCTACAATGCTGAAAGTCGGCGTGGGGCGCCCCGTTGGCCTGTGAGATGTCGTCAGTAGCGGACCGATGTGCGAATGGGGCCAAAGGCAGCGCAACAATATTTTCTGATTTGAAGACACCACAAGGCGCTGAGATGCCAAGATCCGGATGGCACCGAGGTGGTGTCTAGCAAGTTGTGGCACTGGTGTGGCCATCGTACAATGGTAAAAGTCGGCGTGGGGCGCCCTGTTGGCCTGTGAGATGGTGTCAGTAGCGGACTGATGTGTGAATGGGGCCAAAGGCAGCGCAACAATATTTTCTACTATATTTTCGGAGTAGAAGACACCACAAGGCGCTGAGATGCCAAGATCCGGATGGCACCGAGGTGATGTGTAAGTTGCGGACCGATGTGCGAATGGGGCCAAAGGCAGCTCAACAATATTTTCTGAAGAGAATACACCACAAGGCGCTGAGATGCCAAGATCCGGATGGCACCGAGGTGATGTCTAAGTTGCGGACCGATGTGCGAATGGGGCCAAAGGTAGCGTAACAAGATTTTCTGTATGGAAGATACCACTAGGCGTTGAGATGCCAAGATTCGGATGGCACCGAGGTGATGTCTAGCAAGTTGTGCCACTGGTGTGGCCATCGTACAATGGTAAAAGTCGGCGTGGGGCGCCCTATTGGCCTGTGAGATGGTGTCAGTAGCGGACTGATGTGCTAATGGGGCCAAAGGCAGCGCAACAATATTTTCTGACTGACACCACAAGGCGCTGAGATGCCAAGATCCGGATGGCATCGAGGTGATGTCTAAGTTGCGGACTGATGTGCGAATGGGGCCAAAGGCAGCGTAACAATATTTTCTGTATGGAAGATACCACTAGGCGTTGAGATGCCAAGATTCGGATGGCACCGAGGTGATGTCTAGCAAGTTGGTGTGGTCATCTTACAATGCTGAAACTCGGCGTGGGTCACCCCATTAGCCTGTGAGATGGCGTCAGTAGCGGACCGATGTGCGAATAGGCCGAAGGCAGCACAACGCGCCAAGATCCGGATGTCACCGTGGTGGTTTCATAGTTGAGAGGCACTTCATCTGCAGTGGGGCGCCGAGATCCGGATGGCACCGAGGTGATGTCTAGCAAGTTGCTGTACTTGTGTGGTCATCCTACAATGCTGAAACTCGGCGTGGGTCGCCCCATTAGCCTGTGAGATAGCTGTTCTTTGGATTTGGGCCTGGTCCACTAAAATGGCCCTGGGACACCTAAGAACTCGAACGCTCGATTTTTTTTTCCTTTCCTGTACATGCAAAAAAAGGTAAATGCCCGGTATGTTACACGCTTCATCTGCCACGATGAACTCTCCAGAGGAACCGAAAAAATATATAGTTGTGGTAACTATACCATGCATCGTCATATGGAGAGGTGGCACCAATTAATTATAGTGCTGCATAAAAGAGAGATTTGGAGGAGAACCCCTGACCTGCTAGTACATTCATCAAAGAAGTGGCACTGAGAGCTTCAGAGGCAAGGGAAACGGTCCCAAATATTTAGAAGAACTTTGGAAAGATTAAAATGACATGTTTAGATTGTGGTAAATTAATTTCATGTGGGCAGATGAGTGTTACTCTAATAAATACAGCATATGAACATCATCATAGTCGATGGTTGGTAGAGACATTTTGACTATATCCTGGACCTGCCCGTCCTCGCCCAAAATGGCGCCGGAATAAATGGGACTCGTAACTCCTTGTTGTGTACTGGTTGCAGAACCTTGAAATCACGAGATACGTATGCAGTTTTGAAGCACATGGCGGGCGGGGACGAGAATTGATTGAATATTTCGACATCCCTATTGATATTAAGTTCTGATGTGTTATTGATTACTGTACTGTTGAAAATTCGAATTAACGTCACCCATGGTACTTGCCCGCAAATGTATATCTAGATAATTTTATTGTAACTGGCCCTGTCGTATTTTAATTATAAAATGTACGTCCACCGATTCCGTAACTGTTAGACACCTTAGTTTTTGCAACCTAATGGCCCGCCCGTTACGTTCCTCTACAGTGTAAATGTCTATTCATCATATACGATTACAGTTTGCTCCGTGGCAGGCCCACGTGGTTATAGGCTCGTATTTGTATAATGAAATTTTCACAATAAAGGTTTTTAAAAGAAAACATGGTAGTAGTGTATACATTGGTAAAGTTTTTAATAATAGTCACTGTTTTAGAATCATTAAAAGGCAAGTGAAATAAAGCAGACCAATTACATGAAGGGTAAAAGGTATAATACGAAGGAACGCAGTAAAGATAAATGGTCAAGGGCTGTTGTGTTTTCTATTCCTGCAACATAAAGTGATCGATAAGAATCTCATATTCAGGCGTATCGGCGACTAAGACAGCAGGTCGACCCTCTTTTGCTCAACGGCTCCGTCATGGGACGAAGAAACGCTCTTTTTCTCGAAAAAAGAATATATTTTACTTGCAGGACAGTTGTAAAATTTCCGGGAAAGTACATTAGCCTGGAACATTATAACATATATTTAAGAGAAAATAATGTTCGGAAGTAATTAAAAGCGTAATTTTTAGGTGATATGACCAAGGCTTTCATCATTAGAATAAGAAAAGTAAAATGAACCAATGAAAAGTTTTATTAACAAGTCACATGACTTGTTATGCTTACGTTACGCGCTGCGCGCCCCGGATGACTTCCGGATGCGCTAACGCGGCGCGTCATATGACGCATTACGCGACAACGCAGGTCCAGAATATAGTCAAAATGTCTCCACCAACCAGCGGTCGAAACACAACCCCTTTCAGCAGGCTAAATAGTTCTGTTAAATGACAACAGAAGGGACAGGCAACAAGAACCATCAGTCAAAGAGGGGAGGGCTAGTTCTTCTCTACCGGGTTACATTGGGGCGCTACCGGAACTGATCGAATTGGTAGTCTACAGTGTTTCTGGATGTTTCAGACCGAAGCTGGGGTTAGCATGAGAGCAGCACCATTTCGTAGCTCCGTTGTGGCCATTCCGCAACCAATCATGGCAGCCGCTCTTTATCGTTATTTTGGGCGGGGTGGGTGGCGGAGCCGAGCTGTTTTGCAGCCATCATTGTGTGGAGTTCAGTTCATCTCACTAGTTTTGTATTTGTCATGAGGGGTTGTTCCTAATGTTTCTATTTTAGCGAGGTCAAAAAGAGATCCCATTAGTGGCCTACTGATTTTGCTCGATTCCTTTTCTTTTTTTTTACACGATTTTTCGTTATCTGCAAAGACTAAACAGAGTATTGCGACTCTGTGTTTGTTTGTAAATAGAGAATGAACCAAAGAGAACTAATTCTAAAACAGTAAATACTTGGATAACAATCAATCAAATGGAGAGAGAAGCAGGCACGACGGATTACAACGGGGGCAAAGGCCTGCGTTAACTACCTTTCACTATCTGCAAAGAGAGAGTACTCCTAATAGAAATGAGGGGGGGGGGGGCACCATTCAAAGCAGATCAGTGTGCATAAACACGAAAATGTTTTCACTTACCACGTACTTGACATTCGACAGCTTATGATATTTGCTATTAAAAATCCATTGAAATTCACTGAAAAAACCATAGGTTATAGACCATATATAGTTAGGAATTAGCATTTACAAAACCTTGAAAATTCACTGAAAAAACCATAGGTTATAGACCATATATAGTTAGGAATTAGCATTTAAAAAACCTTATTTTACTCACACAAAACCATTGAAATTCCATATATAGTTAGTTGCACTAACTATATATTGCGCACCCGCAATCCACTGCTGATCATGTCACATATTACATCATTCATGACATGGTCAGTGACATCACTGATGACATCACTGATGACATCTCAAATGACATCACTGATGACATCACTGATGACATCTCATTTGACATCAATGACCACATCACTGATGATATCATTCATGTGACAATACAATGCATCTCCTCACATTTTAATATAACCTCTGTTTCACCCAGTGTTAAATACAGAGTATAATTTTTGAAACCATTGACACACCAATACTAGTTACTACATACGTACTCACTGATTCCTACGTCTACACACACATTCACTCATTCACCCATACAATCATTCATACATACAATCACTCATCTTTACAACACTATCATATGCACTCATACACCTATACAGACACTCACACTCTGCCACTCATCCATGGAGTTACTCACACACCTAGTCAGTCCTGTAAAGAATCAATCACACTTCCATTTTCTTGTCTATACAGTTAAACATAGAGCACCTTACATTTTCAAACATATAGTAACACATACTTACTTTCTTATACAATCATTGATACAAGTACACATTGATCTGCACAGAGTCACACACCTCCCAGCCAGCCACACACACACTCAGTCTCCCATACAAATACTTGGACAATCAATCAATAACCCATATAGTTAATCATATAGCTACTGATCAACACATGCAGTAGTTTACAGAACAACAGACATAATGATGCACAAATTAAGACAGTTTAGTCACTAACCCATGCACTCAGTGAGACACATTTAATCACTCACTCATACATTCAGTCATGCACCTACTAAATCCTTCGTCCAGACAGTTATACATCTACTCATTCTTCAATATCTAAAACATATTTAAACTTTACAGAAACACACAGTCACTGGATGATGTCATCAGTGATGTCATCAGTGATGTCATTTGAGATGTCATCAGTGATGTCATCAGTGATGTCACTGACCATGTCATGAATGATGTAATATGTGACATGATCAGCAGTGGATTGCGGGTGCGCAATATATAGTTAGTGCAACTAACTATATATGGAATTTCAATGGTTTTGTGTGAGTAAAATAAGGTTTTTTAAATGCTAATTCCTAACTATATATGGTCTATAACCTATGGTTTTTTCAGTGAATTTTCAAGGTTTTGTAAATGCTAATTCCTAACTATATATGGTCTATAACCTATGGTTTTTTCAGTGAATATATATATATATATATATATATACACATACATAAATGCATATGCATATATATGCATATATATATGTGTATATGTGTGCGTGTAGAGAGAGGTGTAGAGGTAGAGGTGTAAAGGTAGAGGTTGAGTGGTAGAGGTAGAGAGGTAGAGATAGAGAGGTAGAGACTAGTAGAGAAAGAAGTAGAGAGAGGTAGAGAGGTAGAGAGAAGAGAGTGAGTACTAGAGTAGAGAGTGAGTAGTAGAGAGTAGTAGAGAGCAGTAGAGAGAGTAGCAGGGAGTGAGTAGTAGAGTGTAGTAGAGTGAATAGTAGAGTGAGTAGTAGAGAGTAGTAGAGAGTGAGTAGTAGAGAGTGAGTAGTAGGGAGTAAGTAGTAGGGAGTAAGTAGTAGAGTGAGTAGTAGAGAGTAGTAAAGAGTGAGTAGTAGAGAGTAGTAGAGAGTGAGTAGCAGAGAGAGAGAATAGTTGAGAGTAGTAGAGAGTGAGTAGTAGAGTGAGTAGTAGAGAGAGTAGTAGAGAATGAGTAGTAGAGAGTAGTAGAGAGTGAGTAGTAGATGGTGAGTAGTAGAGAGTAGTAGAGAGAGAGTAGTAGAGAGTGAGTAGTAGAGAGTAGTAGAGAGTGAGAAGTAGAGAGTGAGTAGTAGAGAGTAGTAGATAGTGAGTAGTAAAGAGTGAGTAGTAGAGAGAGAGAGTAGTAGAGAGTGAGTAGTAGAGAGTAGAGAGTAGTAGAGAGTGAGTAGTAGAGAGTAGTAGATCGTGAGTAGTAGGGAGTGAGTAGTAGAGAGAGAGTAGTAGAGCATAGTAGAGTAGTAGAGAATGAGTAGTAGAGAGTGAGTATTAGAGAGTAGTGGAGTAGTAGAGAGTAAGTAGTAGAGAGTAGTGGAGAATATTCCAAAGTTTGGCACAGCACCACTTGCACAATAAGTCCAATCAAATCATATCACTTAGAGTCCTTATTGAAGCGCTGAATCTTGGTGTATATTCAAATGCTTTTATTTTCCTTAAGTTTATGTACCACAGCCAGCCGACGCGTTTCGTTCTGTACAACAGAACTTCTTCAGGGCGTTCTTATTTCCTTCAAGCTATGTCGGTATCCTGTTGTCATATAACTAGATATTTCTTCCAAATGTTAGACGAGACGGTTGAGATGTAATCAGTGATGTCACTAACCATGTCATGAATGATGTAATATGAGACATCATCAGCAGTGGATTGCGGGTGCGCGAAATATAGTTAGTACAACTAACTATATAGGAGCAATTTCAATGGTTTTGTATGAGTGAAATGTCCAGCTAACTATAACACCCCTAAAACTTATAGTTTTTTGAGTGAATTTTAAAGGTTTTTCAAATGCTAATTCCTAACTATATAAGGCCTGAAACCTATGGTTTTTCAGTGAATATATATATATATATATATATATATATATTCACTGAAAAAACCATAGGTTATAGACCATATATAGTTAGGAATTAGCATTTACAAAACCTTGAAAATTCACTGAAAAAACCATAGGTTATAGACCATATATAGTTAGGAATCAGCATTTAAAAAACCTTATTTTACTCACACAAAACCATTGAAATTCCATATATAGTTAGTTGCACTAACTATATATTGCGCACCCGCAATCCACTGCTGATCATGTCACATATTACATCATTCATGACATGGTCAGTGACATCACTGATGACATCACTGATGACATCTGAAATGACATCACTGATGACATCACTGATGACAACATCCAGTGACTATGTTTCTGTAAAGTTAAAATATGTCTTACATATTGAAGAATGAGTGGATGTATAAGTGTCTGGACGAAGGATTTAGTAGGTGCATGACTGAATGTATGAGTGAGTGATTAAATGTGTCTCACTGAGTGCATGGGTTAGTGACTAAACTGTCTTAATTTGTGCATCATTATGTCTGTTGTTCTGTAAACTGCTGCATGTGTTGATCAGTAGCTATATGAGTAACTATATGGGTTATTGATTGATTGCCCAAGTATTTGCATGGGAGACTGAGTGTGTGTGTGGCTGGATGGGAGGTGTGTGACTCTGTACAGATCAATGTGTACTTGTATCAATGATTGTATAAGAGAGTAAGTATGTGTTAGTATATGGTTGAAAACGTAAGGTGCTCTATGTTTAACTGTATAGAGTAGAAAATGGAAGTGTGATTGATTCTTTACAGGACTGACTAGGTGTGTGAGTAACTCCATGGATGAGTGGCAGAGTGTGAGTGTCTGTATAGGTGTATGAGTGCATATGATTGTCTTGTAAACATGAGTGATTGTATGTATGAATGATTGTATGGGTGAATGAGTGAATGTGTGTGTAGACGTAGGAATCAGTGAGTACGTATGTAGTAACTAGTATTGGTGTGTCAATGGTTTCAAAAATTATACTCTGTTTTTAACACTGGGTGAAACAGAGGTTATATTAAAATGTGAAGAGATGCATTGTATTGTCACATGAATAATATCATCAGTGATGTGGTCATTGATGTCAAATGAGATGTCATCAGTGATGTCATCAGTGATGTCATTTCAGATGTCATCAGTGATGTCATCAGTGATGTCACTGACCATGTCATGAATGATGTAATATGTGACATGATCAGCAGTGGATTGCGGGTGCGCAATATATAGTTAGTGCAACTAACTATATATGGAATTTCAATGGTTTTGTGTGAGTAAAATAAGGTTTTTTAAATGCTAATTCCTAACTATATATGGTCTATAACCTATGGTTTTTTCAGTGAATTTTCAAGGTTTTGTAAATGCTAATTCCTAACTATATATGGTCTATAACCTATGGTTTTTTCAGTGAATTTCAATGGTTTTTTAATAGCAAATATCATAAGCTGTCGAATGTCAAGTACGTGGTAAGTGAAAACATTTTCGTGTTTATGCACACTGATCTGCTTTGAATGGTACCCCCCCCCCTCATTTCTATTAGGAGTACTCTCTCTTTGCAGATAGTGAAAGGTAGTTAACGCAGGCCTTTGCCCCCGTTGTAATCCGTCGTGCCTGCTTCTCTCTCCATTTGATTGATTGTTATCCAAGTATTTACTGTTTTAGAATTAGTTCTCTTTGGTTCATTCTCTATTTACAAACAAACACAGAGTCGCAATACTCTGTTTAGTCTTTGCAGATAACGAAAAATCGTGTAAAAAAAAGAAAAGGAATCGAGCAAAATCAGTAGGCCACTAATGGGATCTCTTTTTGACCTCGCTAAAATAGAAACATTAGGAACAACCCCTCATGACAAATACAAAACTAGTGAGATGAACTGAACTCCACACAATGATGGCTGCAAAACAGCTCGGCTCCGCCACCCACCCCGCCCAAAATAACGATAAAGAGCGGCTGCCATGATTGGTTGCGGAATGGCCACGACGGAGCTACGAAATGATGCTGCTCTCATGCTAACCCCAGCTTCAGTCTGAAACATCCAGAAACACTGTAGACTACCAATTCGATCAGTTCCGGTAGCGCCCCAATGTAACCCGGTAGAGAAGAACTAGCCCTCCCCTCTTTGACTGATGGTTCTTGTTGCCTGTCCCTTCTGTTCTCATTTAACAGAACTATTTAGCCTGCTGAAAGGGGTTGTGTTCCGACCGCTGGTTGGTGGAGACATTTTGACTATATTCTGGACCTGCGTTGTCGCGTAATGCGTCATATGACGCACCGCGTTAGCGCATCCGGAAGTCATCCGGGGCGCGCAGCGCGTAACGTAAGCATAACAAGTCATGTGACTTGTTAATAAAACTTTTCATTGGTTCATTTTACTTTTCTTATTGTAATGATGAAAGGCTTGGTCATATGACCTAAAAATTACGCTTTTCATTACTTCCGAACATTATTTTTTCTTAAATATATGTTATAATGTTCCAGACTAATGTACTTTCCCGGAAATTTTACAACTGTCCTGCAAGTAAAATATATTCTTTTTTCGAGAAAAAGAGCGTTTCTTCGTCCCATGATGGAGCCGTTGAGCAAAAGAGGGTCGACCTGCTGTCTTAGTCGCCGATACGCCTGAATATGAGATTCTTATCGATCACTTTATGTTGCAGGAATAGAAAACACAACAGCCCTTGACCATTTATCTTTACTGCGTTCCTTCGTATTATACCTTTTACCCTTCATGTAATTGGTCTTCTTTATTTCACTTGCCTTTTAATGATTCTAAAACAGTGACTATTATTACAAACTTTACCAATGTATATACTACTACCATGTTTTCTTTTAAAAACCTTTATTGTGAAAATTTCATTATACAAATACGAGCCTATAACCACGTGGGCCGGCCACGGAGCAAACTGTAATCGTATGTGATGAGTAGACATTTACACTGTAGAGGAACGTAACGGGCGGGCCATTAGGTTGCAAGAACTAAGGTGTCTAACAGTTACGGAATCGGTGGACGTACATTTTATAATTAAAATACGACAGGGCCAGTTACAATAAAATTATCTAGATATACATTTGCGGGCAAGTACCATGGGTGACGTTAATTCGAACTTTCAACAGTACAGTAATCAATAACACATCAGAACTTAATATCAATAGGGATGTCGAAATATTCAATCAATTCTCGTCCCCGCCCGCCATGTGCTTCAAAACTGCATACGTATCTCGTGATTTCAAGGTTCTGCAACCAGTACACAACAAGGAGTTACGAGTCCCATTTATTCCGGCGCCATTTTGGGCGAGGACGGGCAGGTCCAGGATATAGTCAAAATGTCTCTACCAACCATCGACTATAATGATGTTCATATGCTGTATTTATTAGAGTAACACTCATCTGTCCACATGAAATTAATTTGCCACAATCTAAACATGTCATTTTAATCTTTCCAAAGTTCTTCTAAAAATTTGGGACCGTTTCCCTTGCCTCTGAAGCTCTCAGTGCCACTTCTTTGATGAATGTACTAGCAGGTCAGGGGTTCTCCTCCAAATCTCTCTTTTATGCAGCACTATAATTAATTGGTGCCACCTCTCCATATGACGATGCATGGTATAGTTACCACAACTATATTTTTTTTCGGTTCCTCTGGAGAGTTCATCGTGGCAGATGAAGCGTGTAACGTACCGGGCATTTACCTTTTTTTGCATGTACAGGAAAGGAAAAAAAAATCGAGCGTCCGAGTTCTAAGGTATCCCAGGGCCATTTTAGTGGAGGACATGATACAGCGATAATGCCCTGGATAAGGACACTTCCTTCGGGCACCCCACGCCGTCTTTCGGCGCAGCATTGTAGGATGGCCACACCAGTGCGGCAACTTGCTAGACACCACCTCGGTGCCATCCGGATCTCGGCGCCCCACTGCAGATGAACTGCCTCCACATGGAGAAGCGGGAGAGGCTCGTTTGCGCCGCCTCCCCCCCCCCTTCGGGCACCCCACGCCGACTTTCGGCGCAGCATTGTAGGATGGCCACACCAGTGCGGCAACTTGCTGGACACCACCTCGGTGCCAACCGAATCTCAGCGCCTTGTGTTGTCTTCCATTCCGAAAATATTGTTGGCAGCATTTTGAAAGGAAAGACAAACAGCCGTTTGTGGCCCTCACTACACCGTTCTCCTAGTGAGTCTCACATTGTTACATTTAGGAAGAATGTTGAAGAGTAGTATGTTGAAAATCTGAAGCCATTGTTATACAAACTCTCAACCAGCCTTGGATGGAAAAATCCTGAAGAATGTACAAACTGAAAACCAGTTTTTCTCTGTATAGCATCAGCAGCAACGCTTGAGTCAGCTTTGTGTGAAGCCGCCATTTTGATTCAATCAATAGCGTCCCCCTGCACACATTCAGGGACCTGGTCGTGTCTTCAGGTCAAACGGATTGTGGGACAAGATGCACAAAGGAAAAGGAAAAAAGTTCCGCCGGACCCCGGGAGGTGGCCGCCTATGTCATGGGCGATCTTAGGCCACACCAGGGCAATAGTGAAGCTGCAGCAGGTGCAAATAAGCTTCAGACAGTGTTACAAGCGCTGCTCAGAACTCTCAACTATGACACCACCTCGGTGCCATCCGGATCTTGGCGCCTTGTGCTGGTTCCGGCCTATTCACACATCGGTCCGCTACTGACGCCACCTCACAGGCCAACGGGGCACCCCACGCCGACTTTCGGCGCAGCATTTTAGGATGGCCACACCAGTGCGGCAAATTGCTGGACACCACCTCGGTGCCATCCAGATCTCGGCGCGTTGTGCTGCCTTTGGCCCCATTCGCACATCAGTCCGCTACTGACGCCATCTCACAGGCTAATGGGGCGCCCCACGCCGACTTTCAGCATTGTAGGATGACCACACCAGTACAGCAACTTGCTAGACATCACCTCGGTGCCATCCGGATCTCGGCGCCCCACTGCAGATGAAGTGCCTCTCAACTATGAAACCACCAGAAAACGCTTGAGTCAGCTTTGTGTGAAGCCGCCATTTTGATTCAATCAATAGCGTCCCCCTGCACACATTCAGGAACCTGGTCGTGTCTTCAGGTCAAACGAATTTGGGACAAGATGCAGAAAGGAAAAGGAAAAAAGTTCCGCCGGACCCCGGGAGGTGGCCGCCTATGTCATGGGCGATCTTAGGCCACACCAGGGCAATAGTGAAGCTGCAGCAGGTGCAAATAAGCTTCAGACAGTGTTACAAGCGCTGCTCAGAACTCTCAACTATGACACCACCTCGGTGCCATCCGGATCTTGGCGCCTTGTGCTGGTTCCGGCCTATTCACACATCGGTCCGCTACTGACGCCACCTCACAGGCCAACGGGGCACCCCACGCCGACTTTCGGCGCAGCATTGTAGGATGGCCACACCAGTGCGGCAAATTGCTGGACACCACCTCGGTGCCATCCAGATCTCAGCGCGTTGTGCTGCCTTCGGCCTATTCGCCACAAGTGCGCACGCAACTCAGCTGCATAGCGAGTGAAACACCAAGGGGCGCCCCACTGCAGCCGAGGAACCTCCATCTTGGGGGCGACGCACAGCATCACATTGCTTTCCAATGCAGTCAGATCCTCAAACAGCCCCCACTGACTGACGCGAACTCACAGGCCAACGGGGCGCCCCACGCCGACTTTCGGCGCAGCATTGTAGGATGGCCACACCAGTGCGGCAAGTTGCTGGACACCACCTCGGTGCCATCCGGATCTTGGCGCGTTGTGCTGCCTTTGGCCCCATTCGCACATCAGTCCGCTACTGACGCCATCTCACAGGCTAATGGGGCGCCCCACGCCGACTTTCAGCATTGTAGGATGACCACACCAGTACAGCAACTTGCTAGACATCACCTCGGTGCCATCCGGATCTCGGCGCCCCACTGCAGATGAAGTGCCTCTCAACTATGAAACCACCACTGTGACATCCGGATCTTGGCGCGTTGTGCTGCCTTCGGCCTATTCGCACATCGGTCCGCTACTGACGCCATCTCACAGGCTAATGGGGCGACCCACGCCGAGTTTCAGCATTGTAGGATGACCACACCAGTGCAGCAACTTGCTAGACATCACCTCGGTGCCATCCGAATCTTGGCATCTCAACGCCTAGTGGTATCTTCCATACAGAAAATATTGTTACGCTACCTTTGGCCCCATTCGCACATCAGTCCGCAACTTAGACATCACCTCGGTGCCATCCGGATCTTGGCATCTCAGCGCCTTGTGGTGTCAGTCAGAAAATATTGTTGCGCTGCCTTTGGCCCCATTCGCACATCAGTCCGCTACTGACACCATCTCACAGGCCAACAGGGCGCCCCACGCCGACTTTCAGCATTGTAGGATGGCCACACCAGTGCGGCAACTTACTAGACACCACCTCGGTGCCATCCGGATCTTGGCGCGTTGTGCTGCCTTCGGCCTATTCGCACATCGGTCCGCTACTGACGCAAACTCACAGGCCAACGGGGCGCCCCACGCCGACTTTCAACATTGTAGGATGGCCACACCAGTGCTGCAACTTGCTGGACACCACCTCGGTGCCATCCGGATCTTGGCGCGCTGTGTTGCCTTCGGCCTATTCGCACATCGGTCCGCTACTGACGCCGCCTCACGTGCCAACGTATTTTCTCCGCATTTTATACCCTATGCCGCATAACAGGTCATGTGACTTGTTTATAAAACTTTTCATTGGTTCATTTTACTTTTGGTTTCCTAATGATGGAAGGCTTGATCATATGACCTAAAAACAACACTTTTCATTGGATGAAAACTTTTTTTTTTTCCAAACGATGAAAGCCCCACCTTGTTTCTGGATGTTTCAGACTGAAGCTGGCGTCAGCATGAGAGCACCACCATCTCGTAGCTCCGTCGTAGTCATTCCGCGAGCAATCATGGCAGCCGCTCCCCACCAGAAGCCTGCAGGAGTCGGGGCCCCCAAAACTTTTGATGAATTCTCAAGGCGGAGGGGACGCTTTCGAGAATGGGGTCCAAGACCTAGCAGACAAGCATCCGATTTCCAAGGTGTCCCAGGGCCATTTCAGTGGACCAGGCCCAAAAAGGAAAGAGCCTGCCGCCATTTTGAGAGTCCTGTGACAGCCGCCTATCGCTGCACCGCAAGAGTGGGCGCAACTCAGCTGAATTGCGGCTTTTGACACAGTGGACCAAAAACGGACGGAATGGCAACTGAAACGGTAAAGGGGCGCCCCACTACAACAGATGACACTCCACCTGGAGAGGCCCGTTCACGCCGCCTCCCCCGGGGCGCCCCACGCCGTTATTCGGAGCAGCATTGTAGGATACCAAAACCAGTGCGGCAACTTACTGGACATCACCTTGGTGCCATCGTTCTGCTGCCTTGGAACTATTCGCACAACAGTTTGCTACTGAAGACCCACCCCCCGCGACGCCCCACGCCGTTATTTGCTGGGTGGCAACTTACTAGACATCACTTTCGTGTCATCTAGATTTCAGCGCGTTCTGCTGCCTTGGAACTATTCGCACAACAGTTTGCTACTGATGACCCGCCCCACGCCGGAAATCTGGACGTTGTGCTGCGTTGGGACTATTCGCACAGCCGACCGCTACTTCGTTGTTTTTCCCTAAAAATGTTTATATGTTATTACTATTTTTGTTTTCTTGTATATATTTATAAATTATTAAAGTTTTATAATCTTACTACTTTGTCGGAGTGCTATATATTTTTAATGTGACACATAATTGTAAAAACTTTGATGTACAAAGAGTCATCCCTGGAATCTTCCGCTTCACGCTCGGTCCCCTCCCCAATCACAATACAGGATGGTTTTCAGATAATAGCAACGCTTCTGCTGTGACGGATCTCATCGAGTGTGGGCCTTGATCTACTATAACTCCTTTGAAGAGGGGTGAATCTTTACAGCTGTGGCCATAAACTACATCTGCAGGGCTAGCTGATACCCTAGGACCAGCCTGGACAATCGGACACAGAGGAAAAGGAGTGTCAGAGGGTGCAGTAGTGAATAGAGCGAAAGGGAGGTGTCGGGCGGGCACAGGGTGTGATTCTCAGGAAAGAGCAGCGCAGATGGGGGGAGGTTTATTACCCATGCATAAGACAGAGAGCGGGGGTGACCACTGCCTGGGGGAGATGCTTGCGAGGGTGGGGAGCCATGCTAAGGATCGACAGCGTGCACAGAGTGGGTCTGGTCAAGGCATCTAAAATGGCTGCCGTGCACGACAAAAGTGTGGCATTTGAAAAAAGACAAGATGGCGCAGACAATGTTTTTCAACACTTCCTGATTTCCTTCGAATCGAACGTTAACAGACGTTGGGGCATATTACCAAAGTTAAGCGATATTTATCCCTAACGATGCATTGCAAAGATTTTTTTACCGTCAGAAATTATCGCAGATAAACCTTGCTATTATCAAAGTTTATCGCAACTACGATAAAAACCGACCGCAATGCATTAATATCGCTGAAAACTCAGCGATATTCATGCATTACCGAGCTAATCCTCTTAGCCATGTTATCCACCTCCCATAGGATAACATGGCTAAGAACTGCTCAGGGCAGCTGTTACTTTTTGGAGATATTCGCGCTTATCTCGAATATTTCCAAAAGTTGATAATAGGAGATAGCGATGTTAGCGACTGTTTCCAGTCGCTAACATCTTGGCATGCCCACTTTGCATGTCATTAGTGATAAATATCACTCACATGCAAAGTGGGGCCCAAGATGGTCGCTATCTCCTACTAGCCGTCGCTAACTGGTGTTAGCAACAGCTAGGTAATACAGATATAATTTTATCTCCGCGAAGCGGAGCGCTGTTACAGATATATATCTTGTTTTTGAACGTTAATTTCTCAAAATGCACTGAAGCACATATATTGAGACCTAGCAAAGGCACATCGGGCTACCAGTCCCTAATATTTTACCAAGTTTCGTGCAAATCCATTCAGCCGTTCGATTATTATTATTATTTATTTTTTTTGCCCCGCGGGGCCCTTTTAAAACCTCCACATCAAACCTAGGGGATCAGCGAGGATCTACTATGCCCCCTTATGGTCATTTGCCCCTTCGCTTTGGCCTCCTCTTGTCTCTCGATCCTACCGAGAGACAAGATGGCGGCCGCTACGGACTGTTTGGAATGTTTACAGACACCGGAGAGCAAATCAGCTTCGCTTCGCAAAGCTCCGTAACGCGAAAAGTACGCGAAGCGTTGCGCTGTTACAGATATATATCTTTTTTTGAACGTTAATTTCTCAAAATCCACTGAAGCACATATATTGAGACCTAGCAAAGGCACATCGGGCTACCAGTCCCTACAATTTTGCCAAGTTTCGTGCAAATCCATTCAGCCGTAAGATTATTATTATAATTTTTTTTTTTTGCCCCGCGGGGCCCTTTTAAAACCTCCACATCAAACCTAGGGGGTCAGCGAGGATCTACTATTCCCCCTTATGGTCATTTGCCCCTTCGCTTTGGCCTCCTCTTGTCTCTCGATCCTACCGAGAGACAAGATGGCGGCCACTACGGACTGTTTGCGGCCACTACGGACTGTTTGGAATGTTGACAGACGCCGGAGAACCAATCAGCTTCGCTTCACAAAGCTCCGTTGCGCGAAAAGTACGCGTCCTAGGCCGCTGCCCGGTCCGCGCTTACAGATATATATCTTTTTTTAAACGTTAATTTCTCAAAATCCACTGGAGCACATATATTGAGACCTACAAAAGGCACATCGGGCTACCAGTCCCTACAATTTTGCCAAGTTTCGTGCAAATCCATTCAGCCGTTCGGGCTAAAAGTGAGGCCAACCGCCCTATGGAAATTAACATGGGAAAAACGCGTTTTGGGACCCCCCTTTTTTCTCGGCCCCCCCTTGACGAACCCCCCCCAAATTTTCAAAGGCTGCTCAGAAACAAAATGTGCCATTTTCCTGAAAATTTCAGCCAATTCCGTCCACAAACGGCAAAGTTATTAGACATAGAATTTTCAAAAATCCCATAGAGAAAAAATCCTAACTATATATACCTACTGGCGACCGCCAGTAGGTAATTACCTACTGGCGGTCGCCAGTAGGTATATATAGTTAGGATTTTTTTCCTATGGGATTTTTGAAAATTCTATGTTGAATAACTTTAGCGTTTGAGGACGGAATTGGCTGAAATTTTCAGGAAAATTGAACATTTTGTTTCATAACAGCCCCTGAAAATTTGGGGGGGTTTCGTCAAGGGGGGGCCGAGAAAAAAGGGGGGTCCCAAAACGCGTTTTTCCCATGCAATTTTCCATAGGGCGGTTGGACTCACTTTTAGCTCGAACGGCTGAATGGATTTCCACGAAACTTGGCAAAATTGTAGATATTGTTTGCCCGATGTGCCTCTGCTAGGTCTCAATATATGTGCTCCAGTGGATTTTGATAAATTAACGTTCAAAAAAATATATATATCTGTAACAGCGCTCCGGTTAGCGCCCCGGTTCGCGTACCTAACGCGTAACGGAACTTCGCGAAGCGAAGCTGATTGGCTCTGCGGTGTCTGTCAACATTCTAAACAGTCCGGAGCGGCCGCCATCTTGTCTCTCGGTAGGATCGAGAGACAAGAGGTGAAGAAAAACGCAGGGGGAAATTAATGAAAGGGGGCAAGGTAGACCCCTCCTGACCCCCTAGGATTGATGAGGGGGCTATTAAAGGGTCCCGCGGGGCAAAAAAAAAAAATTAAAAAAAATACTGTTTTTTTCGCGGTAGAGGCGCTCCCCGGTACGCGAACCGGGTAGCTAACCGGTAGCGTACCGGGAGTCCGCCATCTTGTGTTTCGGTCGAATTTAATCACAAGATGGAGGAAAAACAATGTTGGGAAAGAAAGTGTATAAGGGGGCACGGGAGACGTATCCTGACCCCCTAGGTTTTCTAAGGGTGGCTGAGGAGGCTCATATATGTCAAAAAAGAAAAAAAATTGAATTTTTCGCGAGGTTAGCTGCCGGTACGCGAACCGGGTAGCGAACCGGGAAGCGAACAAAAGTGAAAATTAGTGAAAAAAGGTACATTTGAAATTTTTAAAGAGTAATCATAGTTAAGGTAGCTCTGAAAAGAGCTTTTGGGTTCTGTGTAAGTTCTAGGTACTTATAAGTAGGTACCAATACATAGTCTTAAATTCAGGATGAAAACTCTGTTCCCCTCATCTGAGAAGTGAACTCCATCTCCTCTGTAGATATCTTGCATGTAGTAACGCAAGTTATTGTTGTAGATGGAGCCCATTCCATGGTCTCTCATGTAAGCTGAAACAGACTTATTTACATGCTTCCTCGATTTCTCAATTTGTGGACAAAATTGGTTGGACCACCTCCATTTCTGTCTTTGGTATATATTTGAATATACCAAGGCAGTTTGAGGAAAAAGTGCCATCAATTGCTCAAAGGTGTCCTTTAATAGCATTTCCAGACCTACCCCAGTCAAAGTGCCCAAGTCATTTCCTCCACAGTGCACAATTAACAGGTCAGGTTTTGGCAAATGCAAAAAGGTTTTCACCAATGGTATCAATTGGTGACATCTTAATCCTCTGTGGCCAATCCAGTTGATTTCCACATTTTGTAAATTGAGGTTGTGTAAATTTCTGTTATCAGCATACCTTTGAGCCCAGTGAATGTAACTATGTCCAACAATCCAGACAGAAAACATGGTGAGAGGAGGTTCTGCTGCAGTCAGATGAAGTGTGGAAATGAAATGGCAGTTGAAAGAGTAGGAGTTTGTAATGAAAAACACGGAGGAGTTTCTGTGCTAATGATTCAGTAGCAGTGATTGGTGGATTTTGATTGCTGAAAACAGAAAGTTAGGGTGCATGGATGAGTTCTTTGAAAGATTTAATTTGAGTGGTCTAGAAAAAATCATTTTATGAAAGATTGCACTGGATACGCAGGTGTACTGAGAGTTCAGAGTTCAATTGAAACATTGTTGTGTGAACTTGTAAACATGAGATGTCTTTCAGGAGGTGGTTGCTATGGAAAAAGGTAGAAAAGGCAGAGGGGGGAAGGGTGTTGATTTGAAAAAAGTGAGGGAAGAGTTTTGATTGGGTGACATGAGAGATATGTGTGATGAATTACAGCATTTCTGTGCCTTTGTTGGTTGCAGCCTCTGGAGTGCATACCCTTTGCTCTGCTAAAGACAAATTGGTGTGTGTCTGAGACTGTTTTAAAACTCAAAAAGTATTTGCTAAGGTGAGAAAAGATTCATTTAATTTAAATAGAGAATAGTATGATTTAAGGAGAAAATTATGAAGAAAGTTGTGTATTTAAAATGTTGCTTTGTGTCAAGTGTTTTACAAATAGATTTGGTTTCTTTGAGTTACATAGCCATGTTAAAAGTGACGCAAAAGTGGTGGAAGGGCCTTAAAAATACGCTTTCATGTGTGTTAGGGCATTTTAAGTCACTTCCCCATGAATGTGGTTAAATAAGTGATTTACTTGATGTGTTTAAAAACTTTTTTTGAAATCAATTAGGTTTCTTGATATGTACTGCTAGAGTTTCATAGGCTGCTTGAGGCATATTTACAAGGCCTTTGAGTCACTTT
This sequence comes from Lissotriton helveticus, assembly GCF_964261635.1. Lineage (NCBI taxonomy): Eukaryota > Metazoa > Chordata > Amphibia > Caudata > Salamandridae > Lissotriton > Lissotriton helveticus. The sequence goes on from NC_136067.1 coordinate 1,997,212,828, forward strand.
GATGTTATTTTCCCCATTTTAATTTAAGACATTTCCCCGTGGTGCAAAGTCCTTGTAAATACGCCCCCATGTGTGCTTGGCAAATTTAGCCTTTGTTTCTTTGAGTTACATAGCCATGTTAAAAGTGACACAAAAATGGTGCAAGGGCCTTAAAAATACGCTTTCATGTGTGTTAGGGCATTTTAAGTCACTTCCTCATGAATGTGGGAAAATAATTGGTTTATTTGATGTGTTTAAAAACGTTTTTTGAAGTCAATTAGGTTTCTTGATATGTACTGCTAGAGTTTCATAGGCTGCCTGGGGCATATTTAGAAGGACTTTGAGTCTCTTTGATGTTATTTTCCCCATTTTAATTTAAGTCATTTTCCCGTGGTGCAAGGTCCTTGTAACTACGCCCCCATGTGTCCTTGGCAAATTTAGATTTTGTTTCTTTGAGTTACATAGCCATGGTAAAAGTGACGCAAAAATGGTGCAAGGCCCTTAAAAATACGCTTTCCTGTGTGTTAGGGCATTTTAAGTCACTTCCCCATGAATGTGGTCGAATAATTAGTTTACTTCATGTGTTTAAAAACGTTTCTTGAAGTCAATTAGGTTTCTTGAAATGTACTGCTAGAGTTTCATAGGCTGCTTGGGGCATATTTACAAGGCCTTTGAGTCACTTTGACGTTATTTTCCCCATTTTAATTTAAGTCATTTCCCAATGGTGCAAGGTCCTTGTAAATACGCCCCCATGTGTGCTTGGCAAATTTAGATTTTGTTTCTTTGAGTTACAGAGCCATGTTAAAATTGACGCAAAAATGGTGCAAGGGCCTTAAAAATACGCTTTCATGTGTGTTAGGGCATGTTAAGTCACTTCCCCATGAATGTGTAAATTTCATCTACAACCCTGAGTAGGCCTCACCTCAAACAAACCTCTGGATAGGCCACACCTTATCGGCATCCTGAATCATTCATTTAAAATATTGGGGGCAGATTTATGATGGCTGTGGGCCTCTTTTGCGCCGCTGTTGCGTCACTTTTGTGACGCAGCAGCGGTGGAAAAGATGCACCATGTTGCAAGATAGGCCTCACTTCATCTGCAACAAGATACCGTCAGATTAAACTGTATACATTTAGGACAGTGTAGGAGGCATGGAGAAGCTGAGGTTTCTCTAAGTGTCAAAGTTGTTGCATACAGTGCTCACCTTCTACGTACTCTTTCATATGCTAGACTACATCTGCGCAATGAGATACCTAAGCAAAGGAAACACAGGTGATGTGATTGTGAAATGAGCAAAAGAAATTGCACGTTTTTCAATTACATCACCTGTGTTTCCTAATATTACAAATCACATTGTGCAGATGAGGTTTAGGCCTGTCCAGGGACACAGAGGAGGTCTGGCCTTTGTTCAAGAGTGCAGTGCACATGACTCACTTAAGTGGTAGGCCTGCACATGTACTATCTCCTCTGTACTCTTCAACAAGCCTACATTTCATCTGTAACCCTGAGTAGGCCTCACCTCAAAAAAACCTATGGATAGGCCACACCTTATCAGCATCCTGAATCAATCATTTAAAATGTTAGGGGCAGATTTATGATGGGTGTGCACCTCTTTTGCGCCGCTGTGCGTCACTTTTGTGACGTACAGCGGCGCAAAAGATGCGCTATGTTGTGACATATTTACAACTTGATGCATCTAGGCAGATGTGTCACGCTGTAAAGTCCTGTGCCACATGAAACCTGTGTCAGGTTTCATGTGGGCGTTTTGTTGCAGGGTGGGTATTCACTTGCATGAAAGCCCTGTAAAAGTAACACAGTGAAATTTACAAGATTTCACTGAGTCAGCTTTATGGCATTGCTGAATCAAATCCTTACGCCTGTTTGAAACAGGCATAAGGAGTGACGAACCATGCAATGTGTGGCTTGCCCATGTGCATTGCAGTAGTCATGTCGCGCTTGCGACGTGATTCCTGTAATGCGCTGCTTTTGCGGCATAGATGCGTGACGCATCTTTGCTGTTTTTGCCCCATGGAATTGACAACTAGTGTGTTAATTTTTTGACGACTGTTATTGATTTACTGTTTGGTAATAGTGATTAATAACATTTTTATTATATTTTACCACAGATTCAACTGCAGATCATTTCAAAATTACACAATGCCATCAAAGCAAAGAAGGAGAAAGGCTACAAAAGGTCAAAGACAGCAGCTTACTACATGCTTGCAGCAGTCCTCTACAATAAAAACTCATCAAGTCACCAAGAAAGCTCCGGGTAAGACAACGAAATCATTCCTAAGAAACATTTGCAGAAAAAAAAGTATCACTACAGAACATGTTTTAGTCCAGAAAAAGAGAGCCAATTTAAACGGAAAGGAAAGGCCAATCAAAAATGTTACTGCTAGAGCAGGAGATAACTCTGTGCATGGTAGTAGAAGGAAAAATCAGTTTAGGGACATTCGTAGAGGAATGTTCCGCAACAGGATAATTGGCAATTTGTTAAAAAATATTAAGAAAGGTCAACAGAAAGTGGCTTTTTATAAAAGAAAGAAAAATATTGAGAAAATTATTGATCAGGCATTCGAAATTAAGCGAAAGTTATTTATTTTGATAATCAATAGAATTAGGAAACTAAACAAGGCAATTTATGATTTCAAATCAAATAGTAGATGGAAAAGAACAGTTAATCGTAGTAATTTTTGTGAAGTTTTTTCAGGAGAATGGATGCATAGTTCAAGTTGTGAGGCATTTTTTAATGAGGAGAGTTATTTCCAGGATAATGATTTGGTGCATGCAGTTGACACCAGTGGTCGAGCTTATGAGGTGAAAGATGGTTGTCCGGTTGAAAAAGAAAAACTTGTGACAACAGAGGCAGAAGAGATGTTAGGTAATGAGGTTTTAGGAAAACGTCCTAAGGGACCAGTGTATACCTGGAAGTGTAGTAGTATTTGCAGTGTGCGACAGGATTCCATCAATTTGCTTTGTGATTTTCTACGGACATTTAATAAGAAAAGTTTGAAACAGAAAATGAAGTTGTTGCAAGAATTAGATCCTTGCAGAGTGAGAGAAGTGACAGGTTTGCATGGTCATTCATTGGCTTGTCTTTCCAGGAGAGTATGCCAGAGTGTTTTTCATCATTTCAGGATGCTAGCAGTGCATGACAATAAAGTGAGGAAATTTGTTAGAATGTTGTATTATGCTAAGAGTCCAGCAATTATGCTTAAACACTTATGCACTGCTCTTTTGCATGGTTCAGAAGTAGATGTGAATAATATTTGTGCAGAAATTGAGTTTTGTTACTTTGCAAGTAAAGAGGAGAATGTTGAAATTAACCCAGAAGAAGAAGGTAATGTGGAAGAGAGTGTACAGATTTTCAGTACAGATAATTTTCAGAGGGAAATTGCCACGTTTCAGGTGAAATCAAGTCAGAGGCCTAATTTCACTTGTGTGTGTTGTCGACGCACTTATTATAAGAATCAGACTAAGTTAGTGGATTTATATGCAAAAAATGAAAGGGAAAATAATAGTGAATGGAAGGATTTCGCAACATACTTGATGGTAGAAAATTGTTTTGATTTGGGATCGGATCTACGTGTGTGTACTTATTGTTGTTGCAAATTAAATCAAAACCGGATGGCTGCTAGAGTGGTTCATAATGATCTGGAATTGGTTGACATTCCTTCTGAATTGAAGGATTTAAATACTTATGAATCTATTTTGATTCAAAGTGTCCATCCCTTTCAAGCTATTGTACGAATGGGGCCAAAGACTGGGAAATTGCCTTCATCAGATTTACAGAGAGGATTAAAGGGAAGAGTTGTTTATTTGCCTCTAGATTTGAAGAAAAACATTAATACAATTAGAGAAGTAGAGAAAGTGGAAGAGGAACCTCTGGTTATCTTAGTTAACGGGGTTCCGACAAAGAGTAAGACATTTTGGCAAGATTTAGTGGATGTTAGGAAAGTCATAAAGGCAACATTGTATTTGATGAAAAACAATCAGCACTACAAGAAAGTATGTGTTGCAGAAGAGGAAGTAAGTGAAGAAGAGGACAGCGATTTGTGTGCTGGACAAATTGAGAAAGTAGAAGCCTTTAAAAATGAAGAAATATATGAACATTATAGTGTTCATCCTTTGCATTCCAAGGAAGTCATGGGGAATGCTATTGAGTTGTTTCAAATGAAACAAGCCAAAGGGATTCCCATTAGTGTTTGGGAGGAAAGTTTGGAAGCTCTGTGTTTCCCACAGCTATTTCCAACAGGTCAAGGAGGAAGATATGATGAGCGACCTCATCAAATTCCTGCTTCTGAATACCGGACTTTACGATTGTATGCAGAAGATCCTAGGTTTCGTCAATGCATTCCCTATTTGTTTCATCTACTGTTTGAAAGTGATCTGTCTGGACTGTCATATGCAGTGAACCACATTTTGAAAAGTGGTGTACAGATGCAAAATATCTCGGCAAGGGACTTTATGGATAAAGTCAATGTGCAAGACAGTATTTTGGATTCTCACCTGATTAATCTCATGGCGTGTCAGCGTGGTACTAATGAGTACTGGTACCGTCGTCATGGTGATTTAAAATGTATGCTGAGGAACTTAGGAACTCCCACATGGTTCCTCACTCTCAGCTGTGCCGAGTATGGCTGGAAAGACTTACTTGAATTTCTACGAGAGGCAAATGGAAACATTGAAAATATCGAATTCAAGACACCCGGAGAACTGTGCTCTTTGGATCCAGTGAATGTATGCAGGTACTTCAATCATAGATTTGAAGCTATGATGTCTTTCATCATGAACAAGAAAAATCCACCTCTTGGAGAGGTGTTGGATTTCTTCTGGAGAAAGGAGTACCAAGCAAGAGGTGCTCCTCATATACATATGCTGCTATGGATCAAAGATGCACCCAAATTTGGAACAGATCCGGATGACTTAGTGATGAGTTTCATAGAACAGTATTCTACATGTGCTGTTCCAAACACAAAGGAAGACAAAAGCCTAAGAGAACAAGTTTTACGCTTCCAAAGCCATCGTTGTGGAAAGTACTGTAGTCGTAAATTCAGAAAGAAGGACAAGTTCTACACAAAATGTCGTTTCGCCTTTCCACGACCGGTAATTTCTAAAGGAAGAGTGAACAGTTTGATGTCTTCGCTGCGACATAATGTGACGAGGAAATCACCAAAAAATACATATAATTTGAAAAGGAACGAAGAGTCCAAGTACATCAACGACTACAACCCAGTGATTTTGTCCATGTGGAATGCTAACATGGATATACAGTTTGTGGCTGATAACTGTATGGCTGTGGCTCGGTATGTGACATCTTACATCACCAAAAAAGAAAAGACAGAATTGAAGGATATGTGGGAGGACATTTCCCATGAAAAGAGCCTCAGTAAGAAGTTGTACAGTTTCAGTCTGAAGATGTTGTCGCATCGAGAAATCGGAGCTTACGAATGTTCTGACCGGTTATCTTCAGCAAGTCTCTATGCCAAATCTAGGAGTATCATCTGGGCGAGTCTTGGTCTTGCTGCAACGCGTAATCGAGTTCTGAAACCTGTGCGGGAAATTGAGTATTTGGCGGAAAAGGAGCCAAACAGTACCGATATTTTGAAGACCAACATGTTGGATACATATCATCCAAATAGAAGCAGTCACCTCGAGAATGTTTGTCTGTATGAGGTTCTACAAAATTATATATTCAAGAGGAACATCAAAAAAGATATTGATAAAGGAGTGTATGCTGTAAATGGAAGTGAGGGATGTCTGGTTAAGCAAAGAAAATGCCAATTGGTAAACCATCGAAAATTGAGTGGCGAATCACCTGAAAGAAAAGAGTTTTTCTATTTAGCTCTTTTGCAACTTTTCAAGCCTTGGCGTGCAGAAGAGGAACTGCTTGGAGATTTCCTCTGTTATGAAGACTCTTTCAATGCCGCCAAGGAGACCAAAGAATGTCCTGTTTTTCCCAAATATCTAGAAATGTTGAATGCGGAAATCGAGCAGGAAGCAACGATTGCAGCCGAGATTGCTAGAGACAGTTCTCAGGACAGTCAGAGTTCTGTTTCATTGAGTCAGGATCCACTAGGAGGACCAGTTATCGAAAATGAAGCTGCCACTGCCATGATTGAAGTGGAAAGAGCCATGGCACATGCTCAGGAGGATGCGGTTAACTTAGAAGACTTGGAAAGACAACTCAACGTTGAGCAGATGAAAATATATGACAAAGTTACCTACCAAATTGATCATGGATTAAGTCACGAGAAGAAAAAGTGCTTATGTACGTCGTTGAAGCCTGTCCGACTGTACGTGAGTGGAGAAGCGGGAACTGGAAAAAGTTTCCTCATTAAAGCAATTTCATGTTATTTGCAGAAAAGGACTGAGTCATAGCTGTCTTGTGTCACTGCTCCAACTGGACTGGCAGCACATAATATTAAAGGTATTACTTTGCATCGTCTACTGATGCTGCCAGTGGAGCATGATAACAAATTACAATACCACAAGTTATCTGGAGATGCTTGTTGTGAAGTTTCCAGAGTATTGAGGAAAATGAAACTTCTTATCATTGACGAAGTAAGCATGGTTTCCAATGTCATGCTTGCCTTTGTGCATTTGAGAATGCAAGAAGTTCTCAAAACAGAGTATGATGTGTTATTTGGTGGTAAACACATCATTGTTTTCGGTGATCTTCTGCAGCTGACACCAGTGAAAGGACAACCTGTGTTCAAAATGCTCACGCATGAAGATACCAGGAAGTGTCTAGGGAGCATTGGCAACGTCAATATATGGTTAAACATCAATTATGCTGAACTGTGCGAAAATATGCGTCAGGCGAAGGATGAAGATTACAAGAATATTCTACAAGATGTTAGAATCGGGAAAGTGATCGAGCATGGGAAAGAAGCTTTACATGCACGATTACTGTCAAATTGGTATCCAAAAGAAGACGTTCTGCCAGAGAATATTTTTCGGAAAATTACTGAGAAGAAATCTGGAATATGTTTGATGCCAACTCTTGCAGAATGTGCCATCTTCAACAACAAAATGTTGAATTTAGAAAACCAAGAGATTGTGAAACTGGAAGCTATTGACAGAATAGAGCACATGGGAGCAACAATTATTTTGTCTGAGAATTTGAAATCTAAATTGGATTCATTAGAGAAGACTATATCTAAACTGCTGGTTTTGAAAAGACTCTGAATGTGTGCTTAAATTGCCGTATCATTTTGAGAAGGAATTTACATGTTGAAAGAGGTCTGGTAAATGGATCAATGGGTAATGTTGTTGATTTTGAGAAATACAGAAATAGAGATGGAATTGAATTTTTAAAAATTAAATTTGATGGCATTGAGGAAGTACAGCTAATTGGTCGTTGCTCTGCTAGGTTTTTGCTTGTAAAAGACTTATATGTTCGCCGTAAGCAGTTTCCTGTTTGCTTGGCATATGCGGTGACAATCCATAAATCGCAAGGTTTAAGTGTAGACAGTGCATTGGTGAATATTGGCAGTTCTGTGTTCAAGGAGGGTATGGCATATGTGGCATTGTCACGAGTCAGAACTTTATCGGGATTGTACTTGATTGAGTGTGATGTCACAAATATTTGTGCCGATCTAGATTGTGTTAAGGAATACAATAGGTTAAGAAGAGAGTGTGCGCCACATTTGCCTCAATATCCTTTGTTTGAGAAACGTGTGGTAGGCCGGAAACGAAGAAATGTGACCAATAGTAGGGAGGTTGTAGCAAAAAGACGAAAAGTCGATGAACCCGAAATTATAAGCAGAAAAAAAATGGATTCTGTTGAAGATGTTGTTGGTTTTCAATTTGAAAATAGTTATGGTGTCAACTGCTATGCTAATGTAGTGGTTAATGTTGTCTTTTCTCTAGAAACTTTAAAAGAAGAGATTGTGGTCAATTCAGATCAAAGATTTTGCAGTTTGTTGAATTCTGTGTTAGAGAAATGTAGCACTGATAGAACAAAAATAGAAAGTGTGTCTGAAATTCGAAATCTGTTAGACAAATGTTCAGGTCAAATGCAATTCTCTCAAAATATTCAGCAAGATTGTCAGGAGTTTTTAATGTATATGCTTGATGTATTGCAAGATGAAGGTGTAGATGTAGATCATCTGTTTGGCCTTTCTTATCAATGGCAGCATGACTGCGAGAACTGTAGGGTATCAAGTACTACTAGTGTAGACTCAGAAAGATTTATATATTTAACTTTGCCAGACAGTAAATCAGTGTCCTTTAATAAGCTAGTAAAAGCAGCTGATCACAACATGGAGTGTAGCCAATGTAAGTCTGCAATGTTGTCCACATTATTTATACAAACATATGGCCAGTATGTCATTTTAATGTTCCAACGATGTAGGCCTGATGGAACAAAATTGACAACTTTAATTAAAAAGTTTGTGGCTTCGCAGATGTCAATATCAGGAAGGACTTTTGTAACTGCAGCAATTATATATCATGACGGTCCTTCAACAACATCAGGACATTACACAGCTTATTTGAAGTCTAGAAACGTCTGGTCATTTTGCAATGATTCTATTTTAACTTTAAAAAAAAATTGCCTTTTGACCTTAAAAATTCTTACCTGGTGTTTTTACAACGAAAATTTTAGGGTAGGAATCTCGGGATTTGCTCTGAGGAATTTCAAGAGGTTCTAATGGCTCCTACACTATTTGGCCTTGAGGATAAGTGTAGTACAGAGTAAAAAGTTATTTTTGAGTTTTAAGTAGCTGATGAAAAAAAAGAATGTTTTCTTACAGAAAGTGGTGGGCACGGATTACTTAAAGGACAACAGAGTATTTCCCAAAGCAAACGGTATTCTTACCATAACACTTGACGTCATGGAAAAATAACTGCACTTTGAATGAGTTCAGAAAAACTGTTTCTTTTAATAAGCTAATTCAAGCAGGCAATCAACACATGGAGTAGAGGTAATGTAAGTCTGCAATGCTGTCCACATTTTTTGAACAAACTTTTGGTTATAATGTCATTTAAAAATTCCAATTATATAAACCTGATGAAAGTAAGTTTTCAACTTTAATTACAAATGTTGTGACTACACAGTCATTGATTTTAGGAAGAACATTTCTAACTGCAGCTATTATATGACATGATGGTCCTTTGACAACATCCACTTATTACACAGCTTATTGAAAATGTAAAAAAAGCTGATGTTTCGGAAATGATTCACATTTGACTATGAAACAATGTTGCCTTTTGACTTAAAAATATTCTTACTTTCTGTTTTCAGAAGAAAGAATTTTGGGTAGGTAACTGGCCTATAATGATTCTAGGAGTTGATATAATTTAATGTACTGTTTTAAATTGCTTTATGATTAAAAGTGATGTAGAGAATTAAATAATTGTAGTAGTCATAGAGGTAGTGTAAGTGTGCCTCAAAGTAAGCAGTATCAGTGTCATAGGAAATGTGGAACATTCGTGAGCAAGAAGGGTAAAATATTACTAGTACAGGATTGTAAAAGTGATCTTGAACGTTTTCTTTCTGAAAGTTGCGGAAAAAGAAAATGACGGGATTTACTTAGAAGAATTCCAAGAGTTATAAATGGCTCTTACACGATTTGGCCTTGAGGAGAAGTGCGGTAGAGAGCGAGAAGTCATTTATGTATGTAACATATTTGTCAAAACGATGGAGCTTTTCTTTCAGAAAGTGGCGGGCTGAAAATAATAACTGCACAACAGAGTATAAGCTGTTCATAGGACATCCTTCGACGGCATGGAAAGTAAGTTACTTTTGAGGACTTCTGATTTCTGATTGGTTATGTTATATGGGTTTTTTAAACACAATCATTTTGATTGTATTTTTTTCCCCGCTGTTATATGATGAATACCTTCAAGTCACTGTTTTTAGTGAAATTTGATATATTCTGAGAACAGCAAAAATAAACCATTTAATATGTATAATTAATTCTGTACTTTTTGTATTTATGATATACATTTAGAACTGTGAAGGAGGCATGGAGAAACTGAGGCTTCTGTAAGTGTCAAGGGAGGTGAGTAATGTACATTGCTCTGTTGCATACAGTCCTCACCTTCTGCGTACTCTTGGATATGCTAGACTACATCTGTATAATGAGATACATAAGCTCAGGAAATACAGGTGATGTGATTGTTAAATGAGCAAAAATATTTGCACATTTTTCAATTATATCACCTGTGTTTCCTAACATTACGAATCACATTGTGCAGATGAGGTTTAGGCCTGTCCAGGGAGACAGAGGAGGTCTGGCCTTTGTTCAAGAGTGCAGTGGACATGACTCACTTCGTTGGTAGGCCTGCACATGTATTATCTCCTCTGTACTCTTCAACAAGCCTAAATTTAATCTGTAACTCTGAGTAGGCCTCACCTCAAACAAATCTCTGGATAGGCCATACCTTATCGGCATCCTGAAACAATCATTTAAAATGTTAGGGGCAGTTTTATGATGGCCGCGCGCCTCTTTTGCGCCGCCGTTGCGTCACTTTTGTGACGCAGCAGCAGTGCAAAAGATGCACCATGTTGTAAGATAGGCCTCACTTCATCTGCAACAAGATACCGTCAGTTTAAAATGTATATATTTAGGACTGTGTAGGGGGCATGGAGAAGCTGAGGCTTCTGTAAGTGTCAAAGTTGTTGCATACAGTGCTCACCTTCTGCGTAGTCTTTCATATGCTAGACTACATCTGCACAATGAGATACCTAAGCAAAGGAAACACAAGTGATGTGATTGTGGAATGAGCAAAAACAATTTAACGTTTTTCAATTACATTACCTGTGTTTCCTAACATTATGCATCACATTGTGTAGATGCCTCACTCAGTCTGTATCTGACACTCTTTCCTTCACTTCCTCTGTCTCCTCTCTCCCTCACTCTCTTTTCCTTATTCACCCTTTCCTTATATAGTTTACCTTACTCACTTTCTTTTAGTAGCTTTCACAACTTCAATTTAGTTTTCTCTTCTATCCTTCTTTTCTGTCACTGAAAGTATCTTCTCTTTTTTCTCTTAGTAATTTACTCTATTTCAATTTCTTTTTGTCTCTGACTGTCTATCACCGTTTCTTTCTCTTTTTTTCTGCATGTTTATCTCTAACTTTATTTCTTTGTAAAATTGGATGATTGTCAATCTTTTCCCCTGTCTTTTCTAATTTTTAAATACATGTTTTAATATTTTTCTAATTTTTTTTTTTCACAGATTGAAAGTATAAAAATAACAAGTGACTAAGCTAATGACAATTATAAGGTAAGTGTTTTGTACTCTTTTCGTTACATTTCTATCACATTTAACTTCTATTAGTTCCACTGCTTCATTTCTTTAACCGTCAGTTTCCTGCCTTTGCTACTTCCCTCATTCCTTTTTCTATTACTTACTTACTCTACTCCTTCCACTCCTTTTCTCAGTCCCTCTGTTCTCATAGTTCCTCACTCCTCTTCACTCACTCCGTCTCTATTACTCTCACTATCTCTGACTCATCACTCTTTCACTACTTGTTCATTATGCTTTCTCCCTGTAGTTCAAACACACTAAGGGGCATATTATCAACACAGGCGATAAAATTATCGCTGCTTTTATCGGCAGAAAACTGCCGCAAAAGCGGCTTTAGCGGCAGTTTTCTGCTGCAAAAGCGGCTTTAGCGGCAGTTTTCTGCCGATAAAAGCAGCGATAATTTTATCGCCTGTGTTGATATTATGCCCCTATGTTATTTACATTTCTTTGCTGTTTCAATCATTCCTTTTCTGTCACTTCTTCTTGTCTGCTTTCTGTTTTTTCTCTCTATTATTCCACTTGTTTTAACCTTAGTCACTATCATACATCTTGTTTTATTCCTATTTACTTTTGCTCACTGTTTTCTTAACACTTTCCCTCAGGATTGTTCTTTTAGTCCGGTTCTATCCCTACCTCTCATTCCACATCCTTTACTGTTTTTCTTCTTATTTTGAACATTCACTCACATTCTCTAAGAAACTCTTGTTTATTATTCTTCTACTCTCCTTTTTTTCTTTCACTTCCTTATCTATTTTGTTTTTCACAATTATACCCTCTTCCATCTTTTCTTCGGTAAATAGATCTATTAAACAGTATCTCTGTGTTACTCACTCTAGCTGTCTTTCTTGTAACATTACTCTCTGTTTCCTTCCCTTTTACTTACTCTTCTTTTTAAAAAAAAAAAAAATTCTGGTTCGCTTCCGGTTCGCGTACCGGCCAGAAACGGGGAGCGAATCGAAAGAAATAGAGGTTGCCAGAGTGCTAAACATTCTAGCAATTTTTTATAAAGGTGAGGTAGTTCTGAAAAGAACTGTTTTTTTATTATTTTTGTTGTTTTATATTTTTTTTATTATTTTTCTGAACATTTTTTTACTTTTTTTGTATTTTTTGACCGGTTTTATATTTTTTTTGTTTTTTTTGGGGGGGGAAACAAAAATGATTCCTTATAAAGGGCTCAACAGGAGCAACAACAAAAAAAGATTATTTATTTTCTGGGGCGTTTTGGACATTTGTGATTGTCAATAGCAGCATTGATTAAATTGATGCTACTCTCAATGTAGCAAATCAATTGTCCGCAATAAATGCATACATGTTTCACTTCCCCAAACTTCAGCTGAATATTTGGGACCGTCTCCCTCGCCTCTGATCCCGTCACTGCCTCTTGATATGATGTACTGGCCACAGGACGGGGGTTATCCTGCAGGTCACGTACCTGTGCAGCACTATAATTGATAGGGTGGCACCTGTCCATATGGCGATGCATGGTATAATTGCCATAACTATATTTTTTATCTGTCCCTCTGGACAGATCTTTTTTGCAGATAAGGCAAGTTACATAGCGGGCATTCACTTTTTTTTGGCCCCGGGGATATTTGAAAAATTGCCAAATGAAACTCTCTTTGACACGGGACCTCCTAGGCTCTTCAGGCAAAAACTGCCTCTCTTCCTCCTCTTCCTCTTCTTCCTCTTCTTCCTCCTCTTGCTGAACGATAACCTGAGGTGGTCCTCTCTTCCTAGGAGGTGGTGGTGGTGGTGGGGTGCACCAGCTGCAGCTACAACACTTGCCATTGCTAAGTAATGAAAAAAGGTCTTCCTCTCACAAAGATGAAAGTCAGAGTGAGGAAACAAGGAGGGGTTTTCATCATTTGGGAAAAAAAATAGTTCTAAACCAATTAAAAGTGTTATTAACAAGTCACATGACCTGTTATGCTTACGTTACGCGCTGCGCGCAGCGCCCCGGATCGCCTCGCGTACCGGAGAACTTCCGGGTGCACTAACGCGGCGCGTCATATGACGCATTACGCGACAATGCGATACGTCGCGCTTACGCAGGGCGTCACGATGTTGTTTTCTAACGCGGCAGTTGCGCAAACGGAACGTTTACCGGTTCGCGGACCGAGTCGCGGCAACAAATTGAGCTAACGGGAAGCTACCCGGTTCGCGGACCGGGAGCGAAACAAAAAAAATAATTTAAAAAAAATACATAAAAAAAATTATTAAAAACATATAAAATATATTTTTAGATTTAATGAAGAATATTTTTTTTTAATCTTTTGATATTTGCTATTAAAAAACCATTGAAATTCACTGAAAAAACCATAGGTTATAGACCATATATAGTTAGGAATTAGCATTTACAAAACCTTGAAAATTCACTGAAAAAAAGATAGGTTATACACCATATATAGTTAGGAATTAGCATTTACAAAACCTTATTTTACTCACACAAAACCATTGAAATTCGCATACATAGTTAGCTGCACTAACTATATATCGCGCACCCGCAATCCACTACTGATCATGTCACATATTACATCATTCATGACATGGTCAGTGACATCACTGATGACATCACTGATGACATCACTGATGACTACTCAAATGACATCACTGATGACATCACTGATGACATCTCAAATGACATCACTGATGACATCTCATTTGACATTACTGATCACATCACTGATGACATCATTCATGTGATAATACGATGAACCTCTTCAGACTCTAATATAACCTTAGATATACTCAGTGTAAACACAGACTCACAGATTGTCACTCATCCATGAAGTTACACACACACCTCGTCAGTCATGGAAACAATCAATCACACCTCCATTTTCTCATCTATACAGTTATACACACCTTACTGATTCAAACATATATTAAAACATATTTACTCTCTTATACAATCCTGGATACAAGTTCACAATGATCCATACAGCCACTCACACATTCATTGGCTCTTATGCACAGTTATTTATATATGTCAACTCTCACATGTACTGTGTTTTACATATGTACTTACTTTGACATGTAGCACTGAGATATCCATTCACTCACCAATACACTCATGCACACAGTCAACCGCCCATACAGCTGTTTCCACATGCACTTTTGAACCCATACATCTAGTCAATCAACTGCTCACACATCTATGCATAGATTCATACACCTCCCAGCCACCCACACACACACTCAGTCTCCCATACAAATACTTGGGCAACCAATCAATAACCCATATAGTTACTCATATAGCTACTGATCAACACATGCAGCGGTTTACAGAACAACAGACATAATGATGCACAAATTAAGACAGTTTAGTCACTAAACCATGCACTCAGTGAGACACATTTAATCACTCACTCATACAGTCAGTCATGCACCTACTAAATCCTTCATCCAGACACTTATACATCCACTCATTCTTCAATATGTAAGACATATTTTAATTTTACAGAAAAATACAGTCACTGGATGTAGTCATCAGTGATGTCATCAGTGATGTCATTTGAGATTTCATCAGTGATGTCATCAGTGATGTCATTTGAGTTGTCATCAGTGATGTCATCAGTGATGTCATTTGAGATGTCATCAGTGATGTCATCAGTGATGTCATCAGTGATGTCATTTGAGATGTCATCAGTGATGTCATCAGTGATGTCATCAGTGATGTCATTTGAGATGTCATCAGTGATGTCATCAGTGATGTCACTGACCATGTCATGAATGATGTAATATGTGACATGATCAGCAGTGGATTGCGGGTGCGCGATATATAGTTAGTGCAGCTAACTATATATGCGAATTTCAATGGTTTTGTGTGAGTAAAATAAGGTTTTGTAAATGCTAATTCCTAACTATATATGGTGTATAACCTATGGTTTTTTGATTGAATGTATATATATATATATATATTACCTACTGGCGGTAGCCAGTAGGTAGTTATAGTTAGGACCTAGTTTCCATAGGAAATCCGCAACATTGTATTGGGAATAACTTTGGCGTCGGTGGACGAATTTTCGCGAATTAGGTGGCCAGCTCCTCTCCACTCCTTCCCTGAAAATTTGGGGGGGATTCGTTAAGCGGGGGCTGAGATAAAAGGGGGTCCCAAAACTTATTTTCCCCATGTTAATTTCCATAGGTCGGTTGGACTCACTTTTAGCCCGAACGGCTGAATGGATTCCCACGAACCTTGGCAAAATTGTAGGGACTGGTAGCCCGATGTGCCTTTGCTATGTCTCCAGATATGTGCTCCAGAGGATTTTTGAGTAATTTAGGTTCAAAAAAATATATATATCTATAAGCGCGCCCTGGTACACGCACCGGGGAGCGCACCGGGCGCGTAACGCGAGTTCGCGTGCGGAAAGCTGATTGGCTCTCGGATGTCTGTCAACATTCCAAACAGTCCGGAGCGGCAACCATCTTGTGTCTTGGTAGGATCGAGACACAAGAGGTGGCAAAAACAAAGGGGGAAATGACCATAAGGGAGCTGGGTAGACCCCCCTGACCCCCTAGGTTTTATGTGGGGGCCATAAAAGGTCCCCGCGGATAAAAAAAAAAATCGATTTTCACGGGGGGGAGCGCCCGGTACGCGCACCGGGGAGCGTACCAGGGAGCGTACCAAGGGGAAAACCCAGTGAAACAGTAAAATAATAAATTAAAGTGCTTAGAGGTAGGGTAGCTTTGAAAAGAGTTGTTGTGTTGTGTGGGTGATTTAAGTACTAACATGTAGGTACCAATGCAGAGTCTTAAATTCAATGTACACCTTTTTTTCTGTAGATATTTTGCATGTTGTTACAGAAGTTATTGTGGTATATGGAATCCATACAATAGTCTGTCAGGAAAGCAGAAACGGATCCGTTAAGCACTCCCTGAGAAGACTTAGGGGATCATGGGTAGTCTACCCTGCTCCCTTATGATGTTTTAAAATTGCACAGTATACTGTAAGTTTCACTTTATACTATAATATAAACATAATCATTTTGGTAGTACTTCATGAATTAGATATACACATGAATAATGTCTCAAACAATTTTTAATTATTAAATACAAATTTATTGGTTAGAATTTTCATAGTTTAATAAAACTTCCAGCATTAGATCATCTGGAATCTCCTAAAAAATGCATGTTTCAATATCTTGTAAACAGTCAATAAATTGTTGATCCAAAATCCTTGTGAACAAAATCTTCATTAAGAATCTCCTCATTTGTAATCTCGAAAGAAACATTGATGTTTTCTTGTTCCCCTTCCATTTTCTTGCTGTAAATTGCATAAAAAATAACTATATCAGCAGAGTTAGGGCACTGTTGGGTTTAAGTTCAGACAGGTAGTTCTGATTTTTTAACAGTGAAGTTAACTTTGGGCAGTGTATGGTATCAGGCAGGATGTAGAAATATAAAAAAGTGCCTGTGAAGAAGCGTAAGTAAATTCATAATTATAGCAGAGAAGCCTAAGTCAATCCATAAATATAACAGAGGAGCCTATATCAATCTATAACTATAACAGAGGGACAGTAAATAACTATCAGAAAATGTCTTTACAAATTAACTTAAAGTGCCCCTTACAAATTAACAACTTACTTTACAGAGAGGTGAAGAAGAAAAAAATCCTTACAAGATGTACCTCAGGTAGTTGTAGTCAAAATAGCTGTGTTTCCCTCTCATTTTTCATTTATATTCATGTACATAACCAATCAAATGTCAGGAAAAAAAAGTAGAAAATGAAAGTAACATTTTAATTGGTTGTAAATTCTAACACTTCATATGTGTTTTTGTCATGTAATTTACCTCAGGATATTTAGACAGTGCTACAGCTCAAATGGCTCAATGGAATTCCACCAAATTATATATATTTGGTGAAAGTGTCTCCAGTGGTTTTTATGTAAATTTACTTAAAAAAAAATTTGGGAGCGCTTCCCGGTGCGCGCCCCGGTACGCGTACCGGCAGCGCAACGGGAGTCCTCCATCTTGTATTTCGGTAGATTTGAGACACAAGATGGAGGACAAACAACGTTGGGAATGGGTAAACGGGGTCACGGTAGACACCCCCTGACCCCCTAGGTTTTGTGAGGGGGGTTTAGGAGGCCCATATAGGCAAAAAAAAACATTTTTTTTTATTTCTCGCGGGGGGAGCGCCCGGTACGCGTACAGGGGAGCGGACCGGGGAGCGTACTTTGGTGAAAAACAGTGAAAAAAGTTAGAGTAAAATAATCATTTGAAGTGATCAGAGGTAGGGTAGCCCTGAAAAGAGCTTTTGGGTTCTGTGGCTTATTTAGGGATCTACAAGTAGGTTCCAATGCACAGTCTTAAATTCAGGAGGAATATTCTATTCCCCTCATCTGAGAAGTGCACACCATCTCCTCTGTAGATATCTTGCCTGTTGTAACACAAGTTATTATTGTATATTGAACCCATTCCATAGTCTCTCATGTAAGCAGAAACAGATTTATTAACATGTTTCCGTGCTTTCTCAAATTGTGGACAAAATTGGTTGGACCACTTCCATTTCTGTCTTTAGCATATATTGGAAAATACCAAGGCAGTTTCAGGAAAAAGTGCCATCAATTGCTCAAAGGTGTCCTTTAAAAGCATTTCCAGACCTACCCCAGTCAAAGTGCCTAAGTCATTTCCACCACAGTGCAGAATTATGAGGTGAGGGTGTGGCAGATGCAAAAAGGTTTTCACCAATGGTATCAATTGATGTCATCTCAATCCTCTCTGGCCAATCCATTTGATGTGCACATTTGGTAAATCAAGGTTGTGAAAATTTCTGGTAGCTGCATACCTTTGAGCCCAGTGGATGTAGCTATGTCCAATAATCCAGACAGAATACATGGTAAGAGGAGGTTCTGGTGCAGTCAGATGAAGTGTGGGAATGAAATGGCAGTTGGAACAGTAGGAGTTTGCAAAAAAAAAAACTGTGGAGTTTCAGTGCTCAGAAGCAATGATAGGTGGATTCAGATAGTTGAAAACTGAAAGCTAGGGTGCATGGTTCTATTTTGTGAAAGAAGTAATTTGAATGGTTAAGAACAAGTCATTTAAAGAAACATTGCACTGGATAAGCTGGTGTATTGAGAGGTCAAACATCCTTGCTGAGTTCAATTGCAACATTGTAGAATAAACTTTTAAACCTGGGAGCTCAGTGAGGAGGGAGTTGCTATGGTAACAGATAGAAAGGGCTGAGGGGGGAAGGGTGTTGGTTTGAAAATAGAGAGGGAAGAGTTTTGATTGGTTACCATGAGGAATATGTTTGTAGAATTAGAGGTTTTCTCTGCCATTCATGGTTGCAGTGCCTGGAGTACATACCTTTTGCTCTGCTAAAGAAATATTGGTGTGTGTGTCTGACACTGTTCTCAATCTCCCAAAGCATTTGTAAAGGTGAGTAATGATTCATTTAATATAGATAGAGACTTGTATACTCTATGGAGTAGATTTGGAGGCAAATTGTGTTTTTTAATGTTGCTTTGTGTCATGTTTTTGGATAATGCTTGGTAAAAAGTTTTTACTGCATAGAGGAATTGTATTTTGTAACATTGTGAAGTTTCAGTAGTGACATGGAATGCTTGTACATAGGACCTGTGCTGTGTTTCTTAAGTGTGATGTGAAAAACGATTTTGGGGAAAATGAATGGCTTTTACATTTTTGAGGAGGAATAAATAGTGTCTGCATGCTTAAAGAAATATATTTGAACTTTTCACAATGATGTCACCTGTGTTACCTCAGATTAGGAAGCACATTGAGCTTCTTTGCTGTTGGTTTGTGTCATGTTTTTTGATAATGCTTGGTATCAACATTTGCAAGATAGAGGATTTGTGTTCTGTGAAATAGTGAGGTTTCAGTAGGGAAATTGAATGTTTGTACATAGGACGTGCGCTCTGTTTCTAAAATGTTATTTGAAAAACGATTTTGGGGCAAATCAATGGCTTTTACATTTTTGAGAAGGAATAAATAGTGTCTGCATGATTAAAAAAATATATTTGAACCTTTCACAATGATGTCACCTGTGTTACCTCAGATTAGGAAGCACATTGAGCTTGTTTGCTGTTGGTTTGTGTCATGTTTTTTGATAATGCTTGGTATCAACATTTGCAAGATAGAGGATTTGTATTCTGTGAAATAGTGAGGTTTCAGTAGTGAAATTGAATTATTGTACATAGGACCTGCGCTCTGTTTCTAAAATGTTATTTAAAAAACGATTCTGGGGCAAATCAATGGCTTTTAGATTTTTGAGAAGGAATAAATAGTGTCTGCATGATTAAATAAATATATTTGGAACTTTCACAATGATGTCACCTGTGTTACCTCAGATTAGGAAGCACATTGAATTTCTTTGCTGTTGTTTTGTGTCATGTTTTTTGATAATGCTTGGTATCAACATTTGCAAGATAGAGGATTTGTATTCTGTGAAATAGTGAGGTTTCAGTAGTGAAATTGAATGCTTGTACATAGGACCTGTGCTGTGTTTCTTAAATGTGATGTGAAAAATGATTTTGGAAAAAATGAATGGCTTTTACATTTTTGAGAAGGAATAAATAGTGTCTGCATGATTAAATAAATATATTTGGAACTTTCACAATGATGTCACCTGTGTTACCTCAGATTAGGAAGCACATTGAATTTCTTTGCTGTTGTTTTGTGTCATGTTTTTTGATAATGCTTGGTATCAACATTTGCAAGATAGAGGATTTGTATTTTGTGAAATAGTGAGGTTTCAGTAGTGAAATTGAATGCTTGTACATAGGACCTGTGCTGTATTTCTTGAATGTGATGTGAAAAACGATTTTGGGGAAAATGAATGGCTTTTACATTTTTGAGAAGGAATAAACAGTGTCTGCATGATTAAATAAATAAATTTAAACCTTTTACAATGATGTCACCTTGTTTCCTCATACTAGGAAGCACATTGAGCTTCTTTGCTGTTGGTTTGTGTCATGTTTTTTGATAATGCTTGGTATCAACATTTGCAAGATAGAGGATTTGTATTCTGTGAAATAGTGAGGTTTCAGTAGTGAAATTGAATGCTTGTACATAGGACCTGTGCTGTGTTTCTTAAATGTGATGTGAAAAATGATTTTGGAAAAAATGAATGGCTTTTACATTTTTGAGAAGGAATAAATAGTGTCTGCATGATTAAAGAAATACATTTGAACTTTTTACAATGATGTCACCTGTGTTACCTCATACTAGGAAGCACATTGAGCTTCTTTGCTGTTGGTTTGTGTCATGTTTTTTGATAATGCTTGGTATCAACATTTGCAAGATAGAGGATTTGTATTTTGTGGAATAGTGAGGTTTCAGTAGTGAAATTGAAGGCTTGTACATAGGACATGCACTCTGTTTCTAAAATGTTATTTGAAAAACGATTTGGGGGCAAATCAATGGCTTTTAGATTTTTGAGAAGGAATAAATAGTGTCTGCATGATTAAATAAATATATTTGAACCTTTCACAATGATGTCACCTGTGTTACCTCAGATTAGGAAGTAGATTGTGCAGATGAGGTGAGGCATGTCCAGAGGTACAGAGGAGGTGAGGCCTGTGTTCAAGACTGTAGTGGGAGAGAGGCCTTTCCTGGGGAGCATAGGTGGTGAAGCCTGTGTCTAAGAGTGCAGTGGACTAGACTTCATGAAGCCTATCCTCCACTGCACTCTTAGACACAGGCCTCACCTCCTTTGTACCCCTAGACAGAACTCTCTTCCACTACATTCTTCAATACAGGCCTCACCTCGTCTGCACCCCTTGACAATCCTCACCTCACCTGCAACCCTGAATAGACCTCAACTCATCTGCATCCATAGACAGGCCTCATGTTATCTACACCCCTGGACACGCGTCACCTGATCTGCTCCCATTTACCATCAATTATACCCAATACATTGAGGCCTGTCCAGAGGACACAGATGAGGTAAGGTTCGTCCAAGGGTCCGAGGAGGTCAGTCCTCTCCACTGCACTCATGGACACTGAATGCTTGTACATAGGACCTGTGCTCTGTGTCTAAAATGTTATTTAAAAAACGATTTTGGGGCAAATCAATGGCTTTTAGATTTTTGAGAAGGAATAAATAGTGGCTGCATGATTAAATAAATATATTTGAACCTTTCACAATGATGTCACCTGTGTTACCTCAGATTAGGAAGTAGATTGTGCAGATGAGGTAAGGCATGTCCAGAGGTACAGAGGAGGTGAGGCATGTGTTCAAAACTTCAACTTCTCCTGACAGTCCCCAGAATCAGACTTAGTCGCACTGGTGGTCGCTCCTTTAGCGTCCTGGGGCCCAAACTATGGAACGATCTCCCCCTCAGCATCCGCTCCATAGACTGTCTCCCGGCCTTTCGCAAAGCTATCAAGACCCACCTCTTTCCCGCTCTCTAGGGTCCTTATCCTCCCCTCCCCGTTCTGTAGGAGTCAGCTTGTCTCCTAGCGCCCGGACACCCCATTGCCGGGGTAGTTGTTGCGCTTTACCAAACCTAGAAATTAGAAATTAGAAATTAGTGGGAGAGAGGCCTTTCCGGGGGAGCATAGGTGGTGAGTCCTGTGTCTAAGACTGCAGTGGACTACACTTCATGAAGCCTATCCCCCACTGCACTCTTAGACACAGGCCTCACCTCCTTTGTACCCCTGGACAGACCTCTCTTCCACTACACTCTTCAATACAGGCCTC
Organism: Lissotriton helveticus; assembly: GCF_964261635.1. Lineage (NCBI taxonomy): Eukaryota > Metazoa > Chordata > Amphibia > Caudata > Salamandridae > Lissotriton > Lissotriton helveticus. The sequence goes on from NC_136067.1 coordinate 1,997,234,739, forward strand.
ACCTCCTCTGCACCCCTGGACAATCCTCACCTCATCTGCAACCCTGAATAGACCTCAACTCATCTGCATCCTTAGACAGGCCTCAGGTTATCTACACCCCTAGACACGCGTCACCTGATCTGCACCCATTTACCATCAATTCTACCCAATACATTGTGGCCTGTCACAGACACAGGCCTCATCTCCTTTGTTCCCCTAGACAGACCTCTCTTCCACTACACTCTTCAATACAGACCTCACTTCCTCTGCACCCCTGGACAATCCTCACCTCATCTGCAACCCTGAATAGACCTCAACTCATCTGCATCCTTAGACAGGCCTCAGTTTATCTACACCCCTGGACACGCCTCATCTCATCTGCACCCAGTTGCCATCAATTATCCCCAATACATTGAGGCCTGTCCAGAGGACACAGATGAGGTAAGGCTTGTCCAAGGGTCAGAGGAGGTCAGTCCTCTCCACTGCACTCATGGACACAGGCCTCACCTCCTTTGCTCCCCTGGACAGGCCTCTCCTCATCTGCACAATCTGCTTACTAATCTGTGGAAACACAGGTATCATGATTGTGAAATGTGCTAATATATTTTTTTAATCATGCAGATACTATCTAATCTTTGTCAATAATGTAAAACCAATTCATGTGCCTGAAATATTTTTTTTAAATAACATTTACAAAACAGAGCATAGGTCATGTGTATAAGCATTTGATTATACTACTGAAACCTCACTCATTTAGAAAATACAATTCCTTTATGCACTAACATTTCTTTACCAAGGATTATTAACAATGTATTAGTCTCTATTATATTCTCTTCCTGACTTACTCTATTTTTCCACCTGTCCCCTTCTAACACCCTCTCTCCGACTTATTCCTTTTTACATCCTGACTCTGTGTTACACTCTGTTACACTCTTTCTTTGACTTACATTCTCTTACACCCTGTCTCTGATTTATTCCCTCTCTCTCTTTTTTACAGCAATTTGTAAGTCATACTTTCTCTTACATCCTCTTCCTGATTTACTAGTGTTTATATTGTTTGCTTATTGTCATTGCTTTGTTGTTTAGTAATAGTGGTCTATAATGTGTTATTTTTTTCTTTACCACAGATTGAAATCAAGATTTCAATAGTAAGGAAATATGCCCTCAAGGCAGAGGAGAAGAAAAGATGCCAAGCGGAAAAAATCTAAAACAGCAACGGAATTACAGCACTCCTCTACAACAAATACTTCAAAAACCAGGAAATAAGCTCCTGGTAAGACAACTAAGTCTTTCTTACGGAACATATGTAGATCAAAAAAAAATGTTGTTCAGAATGTGGATAAAGAGAAGGAGAGAGCAAATTTGAAAAGGAAGGAGAGGCCCCCCAAAAATGTTACTACTGGAGCAGGAGAGAATAATATGTATAGGAATAGAAGGCAGAATCAATTTAGGGACATTCGTAAACGAATGTTTCGCAATAGGGTGGTTTTCAATTTGTTAAAAAACATTAGGAAAGGTAAACAGAGAGCTGCTTTTTATAAGAAAAAGAAAATTGTAGAGAAGATTGTTGATCAGGCTTTTGAAGTTAAGAAAAAATTATTTATTTTAATAATCAATAGAATTAGGACACTTAACAAGACAATTGATGTTTTCAAATCAAACAGTAGATGCAAAAGAGTAATTAATCGGACTCATTTTTGTAAAGATTTTTCTGGAGAATGGATGCATAGTTCAAGTTGTGAGCCATTTTTTAATGAGCAGAGTTACTTCCAGGACAATGATTTAGTGCATGCAGTTGACACCAGTGGTCGAGCATATGAGGTGAAAGACTGTTGTCCAATTGAAAAAGAGAAACTTGAGCCTAGAGAACCAGAAGAGGTGTTAACTGATGAAGTTTTAGGGAGATGTATTAAGGGTCCAGTGTACACTTGGAAGTGTAGTAGTATTTTTAGTGTGCGACAGGATTCAATCGATTTGTTTCGTAATTTCTTACGTACATATAGTAAGAAAAGTCTAAAACAGAAAATGAAGATGTTGCAAGACTTAGATCCTTGCAGAGTGAGAGAAAACACAGGTTTGCAAGGGCATTCGCTGGCTTGTCTTTCTAGAAAAGTCTGTCAGAGTGTTTTTCATCATTTTAGGATGTTAGCAGTGCATCATAACAAAATGAGGAAATTAGTGAGAAGGTTATATTATGCAAAAAGTCCAGCATTTAAGCTTAAAAAATTAAACAGTGCTCTTTTGCATGGAACTGAATTAGATGTGAAGAAGATTTGTGAAGAAATTGAGATTTGTTATTTTGGTGAAAAAGAGGACAGTGTAGAAATTGACACAGAAATTTAAGGTAATGTGGAAGACAATGTACAGATTTCAAGTACAGAAAAGTTTGACCAGGTAATTACCAGGTTTAAGGTGAAATCAAGTGAAAGGCCTAATTTTACTTTTGTGTGTTGTCGACAAACTCATTATAAGCGTCAAACTAGATTAGTTGATTTATACGTAAAAAGTGAAAAGATAAATAATTATGAGTGGAAGGATTTTGCAACTTATTCGTGGGTGGAGAATTCTTTTGATTTGAGTTCTAATTAGCGTATTTGTAAATATTGGTATAATAAATTAAATAAAAACAGAATGCCAGCTAGAGCTGTTCATAATAATCTTGAGTTGGTAGACATTCCTCCTGAATTGATGAATTTAAATACATATGAGTCTATTTTGATTCAATGTGTCCATCCTTTTCAGGCAATTGTTCGCATGGAGCCTAATCTACAGAGAGGATTAAAGGGAAGAGTTGTTTATTTGCCTCTAGATTTCAAAAAAAATATTGATACAATTGGTGTAGAGAAAGTGGAAGAGGAACCTCTGGTTATTCTAGTTAATGGGGTTCTGACAAAGAGTAAGAAAATCTGGCAAGATTTAGTGGATGTTAGGAAAGTCAAAAAGGCAACGTTTTATTTGGTCAAAAACAATGAATACTACAAACATGTATGTGTTGGAGCAGAGGAAATAGCTGCAGATGAAGACAGTGATTGTTCAGCTGGCCAAATTGAAAAAGTTGATGTGTCTAGAAGTGAAGAAATATATGAACATTATACTGTTCATCCTTTGCATTCCAAAGAAGTAATGGGGAATTCAATTGTCTTGTTTCAAATGAAATCAGCAAAAGGAAGTCCCATTAGTGTATGGGAAGAAAGTTTAGAAGCTCGTTGTTTTCCACATTTATTTCCAACAGGTCGAGGTGGACGATATGACGATCGACCACTTCAAATTCCTGCATCTGAATACCGGACTTTAAGATTATATGCTGAAGATCCAAGGTTTCGTCAATGCATCTCATATTTGTTTCATCTACTGTATGAAAGTGACTTGTCTGGGCTTTCCTATGCAGTAAACCATATACTGAAAAGTGGAGCACATCTGCAAAATGTTTCGGCGAGGGACTTTATGGAGAAAGTCAATCTGCAAGACAATATTTTGGAATCTCATCTAATCAATCTCATGGCATGTCAGCGTGGTACAAACGAGTATTGGTACCGTCATCATGGGGAATTGAAATGTATGCTAAGAAACTTAGGAACTCCAACATGGTTCCTCACTCTTAGCAGTGCTGAGTATGCATGGGAAGACTTACTTCAATTTCTACGAGAGGCAAATGCAAATATACAAAATATAGAATTCAAAACTCCTGGAGAACTGTGTTCTCTGGATCCAGTGAATGTATGCAGATATTTCAATCATAGATTTGAAACTATGATGTCTTTTATTATCAACAAAAGAAATCCTCCCCTTGGAGAGGTTTTGGATTTCTTTTGGAGAAAGGAGTATCAAGCGAGAGGTGCTCCTCATATACATATGTTGTTGTGGATTAAAGATGCACCCAAATTTGGAACAGATTTGGATGAGACCGTGATGAGCTTCATTGAAGAGTATTCAACATGTGCTGTTCCGAAAACTACTGAAGAAAATAGTTTAAGGCAACAAGTTTTACGCTTTCAATCCCATTGTTGTGGAAAGTACTGTCGTCGACAATTCAGAAACAAGGACAAGTTCTACACAAAATGTCTTATCGGGTTTCCACGACCAGTGATTTGTAAAGGAAGAGTAAATTATTTGATGTCTTCTCTGCGACATACTGTGACGAGGAAATCTCCAAAAAATACATACAATTTAAAAAGAAACGAAGAGTCCAAGTACATCAACGACTACAACCCAGTGATTTTGTCCATGTGGAATGCTAATATGGATATTCAGTTTGTTGCTGACAACTCTATTGCTGTGGCTCGATATGTGACGTCTTACATCACAAAAAAAGAAAAGTCAAAACTGAAGGAAATGTGGGAGGACATTTCACATGAAAAGAGTATAAGTAAAAAATTATACAGTTTCAGTCTGAAGATGTTGTTGCATCGAGAAATTGGAGCATATGAATGTTCTGATCGGTTATCATCAGCAAGTCTCTACGCCAAGTCTAGAACAATTATTTGGGCAAGTCTAGGTCTTGCTGCAACACGAAACCGAGTTTTGAAATCTGTACAAGAAATTGAGTATTTGGCGGAGAAAGAACCAGAAAGTACAGATATTTTGAAGACAAACATGTTGGATACATACTATCCAAATAGAAGTAGTCATCTTGAGAACAGTTGTTTGTATGAAGTTCTGCAAAACTATATTTATAAGAGGAACATCAGAGAAGATATCAATAATGGAATATATGCTGTCATTGGGTGTGAAGGATGTCTAGTGAAGCAGAGAAAAGGCCATTTGATTAATCATCGAAAATTGAGTTGCGAAAACCCAGAGAAAAGGGAATTTTACTATTTAGCTCTTTTGCAACTCTTTAAGCCATGGCGTACAGAGAGGAACTACTTGGAGATTTTCTCTGTTACGAAGAGTCTTTTAATGCAACCAAGAATACCATAGAATGTCCTGTTTTTCCAAATTATCTGCAAATGTTGAACGAAGAAATAGAGCAAGAAGCCACAATTGCTGTAGAGATTGCTAGAGACAGTTCTCAAGACAGTCAGAGTTCTACTTCATTGAGTCAGGATCCACTAGGAGGACCAATTATCCAAAATGAAGCTGCCACTGCCATGGATAAGGTGGAAAGAGCTATGGAACAAGCTCAAGATGATGTAGTTAACTTAGAAGATTTGGTGAAACAACTAAACCTTGAGCAGAAACTGATATATGGCGAAGTCACAGAACAGATTGAACATGGATTCAGTCATGCGAAAAAAGAGTGCTCATGTACATCATTTAAGCCTGTCTAACTGTACGTGAGTGGAGAAGCGGGAACTGGAAAAAGTTTTCTGATTAAAGCAATTGCAATTTATCTGCAGAAAAGGACTGAATCACCGCTATCTTGTGTTGTTAACGCTCCAACTGGGCTGGCAGCTCATAACATTAAAGGGATTACTTTACATCGTTTACTGATGCTGCCAGTGGAGCATGATAACAAATTGCAATACCACAAGCTATCTGGAGATGTGTGTTCCGAAGTTTCCAGAGTCCTGAAGAAAATGAAACTTCTTATCATTGATGAAGTAAGCATGGTCTCAAATCTAATGCTTGCTTTTGTGCATTTGAGAATGCAAGAAATTCTTAGAACAGAGTATGATGTGTTATTTGGAGGGAAAGACATTATTGTTTTTGGAGATCTACTGCAGTTGACTCCAGTGAAAGGACAACCAGTGTTTAAAATGGTCACGCATGAAGATACCAGGAAGTGCCTAGGAAGCATTGGAAACGTTAATATATGGTTAAATTTCAAATATGCAGTACTACTCCAAAATATGCGACAGGCAAAGGATGAAGATTATAAAAATATTCTACAAGATGTAAGAATCGGAAAAGTAAGTCAGCATGGGAACGAAGCTTTACATGCACGATTAACTTCAAATTTGTACCCAAATGAAAACATTCTTCCAGAGAATATTTTTAAGAAAATTAACAAGAAGAAATCTGGGATATGTTTGATGACAACTCTGAAAGAATGTTCCATCTTCAAAAACAAAATGTTAAAGTTAGAAAATGAAGAGATAGTGAAACTGGAAGCTATAGATAAAATAGAGCATATGGGAGCAACAATTATTTTGTCTGAAAATTTGAAATCAAAATTGGATTCATTAGAGAAGACTATATCTAAAACTGCTGGTTTTGAAAAGACTCTGAATGTGTGTTTCAATTGTCGTATCATTTTGAGAAGGAATTTATTTATTTATTTATTTTTTCTATTGAAAACAACTCCAATACAGCAAAAGATATACGTTACGCACCGGAATAACAGAAAGGAAAAGAGAGAGCATAAAAATAAATGCAAAAAACATTTGTAATTAAATAATATCTTAAGCCTAGGTAACAAGCAAGAAAGAAAAAAAAGAAAAAAACAAGGAGAAAAAAGAAAAAAATAATACGGGCATCAAATAATGTCAGACATAAGATTTTAGGACATTCAAATTGAGATTACTGCTTCGCTCCAAGCGGTGATTGGGGACCAGATTTTTTCGCCTCGTCTTTTGGATTTCATGCCCCCGGTGGCATATATTGCTGTCTCCTGATTATGTACACATAGGAAACGAGTTAGCCACATTTGGAAACTCGGAGAATCACTATCTTTCCATCGTGCAGCAAGTATAATTCTGTATACCGCAGTTCCAATAAAAATAATAGCCTCCTCATTCGGATTTAACTTTAACGTGCTATCATACCCAAGCATGCAAATAGTGGGCGATTCAGGATGAACGAGAAGGAATTTAAGTGTTGAAAGAGGTCTGGTAAATGGAGCAATGGGTCATGTTGTTGATTTTGTGAATTACAAAAATAAAGATGGAATTGAAATTTTAAAAATTAAATTTGATGGCATTGACGAAATAGAAAAAAATCGTCGTTGTTCAGCTACATTTTTGCTTGTGAAAGACTTATATGTTCGCAGAAAACAGTTTCCTGTTTGTTTGGCATATGCGGTGACAATCCATAAATCTCAAGGTTTAAGTGTAGATAGCGCTTTATCAGGATTGTACTTGATTGAGTGTGATGAAATAAAAATGTGTGCAGATCTAGATTGTGTTAAAGAATACAATAGGTTAAGAAGAGAGTATGCTCCACATTTGCCTCAATATCCTCTGTTTGAAAAACGTGTGGTAGGCCGAAAAAGAAGAAATGAGAATAATTGCAGTGAGGTAGTAGCAAAAAGACAAAAAGTAGATAAAACTGTAATTGTAAGCAGAAAGAAAAAGGATTCTGTTGAAGATGTTGTTGGATTTCAGTTTGAAAACAGTTCTGGTGTCAACTGCTATGCTAATGTAGTGGTTAATGTTTTTTTTCTTCAAAATTTACAAGAACAGATTGTTGAAAATCGGGATCAAACATGATGCTGTTTATTGAATTATGTGTTTGAGAAATGTAGCAGTGATAGAGCAAAAATAGAAAGTGTTTCAGAAATTCGAAATCTTCTAGACATATGTTCTGGTCAAAATCAATTTTCACAGAATATTCAGCAGGATTGTCAGGAATTTTTAATGTATATGTTTGATGTATTGGAAGATGAAGGTGTAGATATAAAAAATCTTTTTAGCCTTTCTTATCAATGGCAGCATGACTGCGACAACTGTAGTTTATCAAGTAGTACTAGAATAGACACTGAAAGATTTATATATTTGACTTTACCAGACTGCAAATCAGGGTCTTTTAATAATCTAGTTAAAGCAGCTGATCACAATATGGTGTGTACCCAATGTAAGTGTGCAATGCTGTCCACATTATTTATACAAACGTATGGTCAGTATGTCATTTTAATGTTCCAACGATGTAGACCTGATGGAACTAAATTGGCTTCTCAGTTATCAATTTCAGGAAGAACCTTTGCAACTGTAGCTATTATTTATCATGACGGTCCTTCGGCAACATCAGGGCATTACACATGTTATTTAAAATGCCAAAAAGGGTGGAAGCTATGTAATGATACTCATTTGACTTTCAAACAACGTTTGCCTTTTGACTTAAAAAATTCATACCTAGTGTTTTTAGAACCAGAATTTTAAGTAAAGGTAATTGCCCTATGAAGACGAGAGCAGTTAATAAAAGTTAGTTTGCTGTTTAAAATCATATTGTGAGTTAAAGTGATGAAGATAATATAAAAATTATAGTTCTCATAAAGGTATGGTAAGTGGATCGCATAGTAAGTGATATCAGTATTAAAGGAAATGTTCAACATGAGAGAGCCAGAGATGGAATTATGAATATTTAAATATTGTGAAAATGTTGTTTGAGCCTTTCTTTCAGAACGTCGGGAAAATGGTAATTTTAGAGTTTGTTTTAAGTAATTTGAAAATATACTGATACATCTGACACTATTTGGCCTTAAGGAAAGGTGAAGGAATGAGCAAACAGTCATGACTGAACAGAAGGAGTATATGAAAACATTGAAACATATTTCAGATGTTCTTGGAGCTTTTTTTCTACAGAGTCGATGAAATTGAATTTTTAGAGAACAGCAGAGTACCTTCCAACGTAAAGGACCTTTATGATGTACTATTTGACCTAAAGGAAAAGTAAGTGAATCAAAGATTAGTGTACATATGTGATTTGTAAGTTTATATGTTTTTTTTAAACACAATCTTTTTGATTGTGTTTTTTTTCCCGCTGTCATATGATGAATAGTTTGAACTCACTGTTTTTAGTGAAATTCAATATGTTCTGAGAACATCAAAAATAAACTATCTGACATGTTGTATACATTATTCTATAGTTTGTATTATGTAATTTATATTGTATTCCCATTGTCTCACACTCACTTTTCTTTTTCCTCTCTCTTTCAGCACTCTTTACTCACTCACACTGCCTTTCTCTCATTCTGTTTCACACCCAATCGTTTACTGCTCTTCTTTCACAACCCCTCATTTCTATTTCAACTGTCTGCATCCCCTCTCTCCCTTGCACCACTTTTCAGCTTTCAGTCTCTCTGTTTTACTTCCCTTTTCCGTCTTTTCCTCCTTTGCTCTTTTAGTAATTCCTCTTTACTCACTCACCAGTATTGTTGCACTTTATCACTATAACTCACCCACTCTCCCTCACTTATCTTTGTTTGCTCCTTTTTTATCTCTTCTCTCTATTTTCCGTTCACTACCTCTATGTCCTCAGTCCCTCACTCTCCTTGTGTTATGTTCACTTGTGTTTATCTACCTTCTATCATTTCTCTTACAACAACTTCACTGCTCCTATCTCATCGTTCTTCACCCCATATCTTTTAGTCCGGTTACTAACCCTCATTTCCTATCTTTCAATGTTCTTCTCTTTACTTTCATCACCGCATCACTTTCTCTCAGTACCACTGTTTTAGACCTCTTCTCCTCTCTTTCCTTCTTTTGCTCCCTTACTAATTTTCCTTTCCTCACTCATTGTACTCCACTTCACTCAGTCCTTCCCTTAGTTTCTTTGTCTACTAACTTCCTCACTACTTTTCCCTCAATCCTTCTATATTATCCTCTCTCCCTTCATCCTTTAACTCTATGACTGTCCTTTACTTACTCTCAGTTATCTTCCATTCCTCATTCTTCTAAATGCATCCTTAATTAGACTCCTTTCCCTCTCAGTCATTATCTTTTTACTTACTCCTGTTTCCTGATTTAGTTTTGCTAACTCACATTCTTTTAGTATCTTTCTTACCTTCAGTTAATTTCTCTCTTCTTCTCTTCCTCTCTGTCAGTGAATCTATATGCCTTACTCTTAGTAATTTGCTCTCCTATTTCTTTTTCCCTCTTTTTGTCCTTCTACATTACTTTATTTCCCTTTCTGTGTCCTTCACTCTTACTTTATTTCTTAATACACTGTAATGATTTTTAACCTCTTCATTTGTATCTTTTATTTTAAAATATATATTTTACTAAATATAACTTATTTTTTCTTTTCTCTTTCACAGATACAAAGTGTAGTAAAAAAATGTAATTAAAGTTACATTAATTATATGGTAAGTGTGACTAAAAAAATGTAGTTTGACATCATCCTTTGCTTTAACCTCACTATTATTCTCTCACCCTACCTCACTCCTGTTTCCTTACTCTGCTTCCCTCACTTATTCTTATCCTCCATGTTTACTCCCCTTTCTCTAACTCCCCTCCCACATTCAACTTCTTTCAGTCCCCCTGCTTTACTTCCCTTACCCTCTGTTCCCTTCCTTTGCTCCCTCACTCATTCCATTTCCCTTAATCATTTACTTCACTCCTGTCACTCCTTCTCTCAGTCCTCACAGTTCCTCACTTCGGTTCCCTCACTCTGTTTCTCTTATCATCGCTGTCTCTCGCCCCTCATTCTGTCATTTCTCTTTTGTCATGCTCACTCCCTATAACTCACCCACACTCCCTCACTTACCTTTCTTTGCTGCTTCACTTACTACCTTTCAGTCACTCCTCCCTTTACTCTCTCTCTCCTTTCTCTCTGTCACTCCCCATGTCTTACCTTTATTCACTTTTATCCACCCTCTTTCACACCTCTTTACTTACAGTCACTGCTCTTTTCTAATCCTCCCTCACTGTTTTACTATCTAATACACAGTCCCTCTGTGTTGCTCCCTCTATCTGTCTTTCTCATAACATCACTCTCTCTGTCCCTTTCCCTCATGCTCACTCCTTCATTCTTTTTTTTTCTTTTTTTTGGGGAGCACGCATCAGTGGGCGCCCCGGTGCACGTACCGGTATGCGTACCTTGGAGAAAAAAGAATGACAGTTTTTTAAAAATTTTAGTTTTTTTTCAAAAATTAGAGGTAGTTCTAAAAAGAACTGTTTTTTTTTATTCCTTTTGTTGTTTTATATATTTTTTTTTATTATTTTTTTGAACATTTTTTACTTTTTTTAGCTTTTCTGAACAGTTTTATATTTTTTTTGTATTTTTTATGGGGAGAAACAAAAAACAGGGAATTGAAAATGGCTCAACTAGAGCACAAAAAAAATCAGGAAAAATTATGGTTTCCTCGGGCATTTGTGGTTATCCATAGCAACATTGATTAGTGTAATGCTTTGCTGACCGTAACTAATTGTTTTGTTACAATACATACAAACAATTTTGTATCCCCCAAACTTTGTTTGTATATTTGGAATCATCTCTCTTGCCTCTGGACCCGATGGAGTGGGTTCTTTGGTTGTTGAGGTTCTGGATGATGATTGGGGTAGGTTACTGCAGAGTTCCCTCACCTCTGCTGCAGAATAGTTATTAGGGTGTAAACGCTGCATGTGCCGAATCATAGTAGGATTCCCAAAGGAATATTTTTTTGCAGGGTTCTCCCTGGATAGCACAGCACCACAGATGAGACAAATCACCTTTGCAGCGTTTACTTTTTTGAAACCCCTTGGGATTTTGTAAAACTCCCATATGAAGTGCTCTCTTGGTTTGTATGGGGGATTGTTTCAGGCAGGAACTGCCTTCTCTCTTCCTCCTCTTCCTCCTCCTCCTCCTCTTCTTCTTGACCACCAATGTGATCTTCTGGTGGTCCTTGTGGTGGTGGTGGTGGTGGTGGTAGTGGGGCAGATGCTCCAGCTGCTGATAGTACTGTAGCCATATCTGTAAGAAAAAAGCAGGTCTTCCTCACTCAAAGAACAAAGTGAGAATGAGGAAAAAAGGTGGGGGCTTTCATCATTTGGAAAACAAAACTGTTTATAACCAATGAAAAGTGTTATTTTCAAGTCACATGATCCGGGCTTTCATCATTTGGAAACCAAAACTGATCTCAACCAATGAAAAGTGTTATTTTCAGATCACATGACCCGACCCGCTTACGCTACGCGCCCCGGTGCGTGCCCGTGGTCGCGCCCCGGGGCGCGCCAGTCGTCACACCCCGGGGCGCGCCAGGCAGCGCTTACGTTGTGCGATCGTATGCGCGCGGGTGCTTCCGGGTGCGCTTATGCCGTGCGTCATATGACGCATCACGCAGCTACGCGATACGTCACGATGTTGTTTTCGTTCGCGGCAATAGCGTTAACGGGACGCTCACCAGTACGCGCCCGGGGCGCGCCGTAACCATGCGCTCACCAGTGAGCGCATCGGTAGGCGCCCCGGGAGCGCTCCAGGGCAAAAAAAAAAACATAAAAAAAATAGTATTAAATAATTATAAAATATAAAATTATTTATAAAAAATATTACATTTCATACCTATAGAGATTTGCTATTAAAAAACCTATGAAATTCACTGAAAAAACCATAGGTTTCACACCAGTTATAGTTAGGAATTAGCATTTAAAAAACCTATAAAATTCACTGAAAAAACCAAAGGTTTGACACCAGTTATAGTTAGCTGGAAATTTTACTCGCATAAAACCAATGAAATTCCCACGTTATAGTTAGTTGGACTCCCTATAACTTGCGCGTGCAATGCACTGCTGATGACGTCACATATTACATCACTCATGATGTCATGAGTGATGTCACTGACCATGTCATGAGTGATGTAATATGTGACGTCATCAGCAGTGCATTGCACGCGCAAGTTATAGTGAGTCCAACTAACTATAACGTGGGGATTTCATTGGTTTTATGCGAGTAAAATTTCCAGCTAACTATAACTGGTGTCAAACCTATGGTTTTTTCAGTGAATATATATATATATATAACCTATTGGCGGTCGCCAGTAGGTAGTTATAGTTAGGACCTAGTTTCCATAGGAAATCTGCAACATTCTATTGGGAATAACTTTGGCGCCAGTTGATGAATGTTCGCGAATTTCTCAAAGAAGATGGCCCGATCCGCTCCGCTGCTTCCCTGAACGTTTTGGGGGGATTCCTCAATTGGGGGCTGAGAAAAAAGGGGGGCGATTAGACACGGCTACAGCCCGAATGGCTGAACGGAATTACAAGAAATTTTGCAAAATGGTAGGGTCTGATTCACAGATCACGCTTTAGCTCAAATGGTGTAAATCCATACAGTAGTTCCTGAGAAAATCAAAAAAAATATATATATATATCTATAAGCGCGCACCGTGCGCGCACCCTTGCGCGCACGGTGTGTGAATCGGGTGTGTGCGAGCGGAATTCTGATTTGTTGTTAGACGTTTGACAACATTCCAATCAGGGGAAACCAAGAAGTGTTGGCCGCCATTTTGTCACTCCAAGGCAGAAGAGAGCTCAAAACAAAAGTTGAGAACGTGAAAAGGGGGCAGGGTAGAGACTTCCTTACCGCCTATGCCTTCTCAGGGGGTCCGCGAAGGGCCCCAAAGGGCAAAAAAACCCTTTTTTAATTATTTTGTTTAAATTGCGGGGCGCACGTCGACAAAAAAATTATACAGTTAAATAACAAGTTTGAGGGTTTGGATGTTGGTTGGCTCTAAAAAGAGGCATTGTGTTCATTGAGTGTTTTTTGTACCTACAAGTAAGTACCGAAGCAGAGTCTAAAGTTCAAGAGGAAGACTCTCTTTCCCTCATCTGTGAAATGTACACCATACAAGTTGTTGTGGTATATAGAACCCATACCATACTCTCTGAGGAAAGCAGAAACAGACTTATTCACATGTTTCCTTGCTTTCTCAATCTGTGGACAATATTGGTTGGACCAGATCCATTTTTGCCTTTGGCATATATTAGAATATACAAAGGAAGTTTGTGGAAAAAGTGCCATCAATTGCTCAAAGGTGTCCTTTAAAAGCATTTCCAGACCTACCCCAGTCAAAGTGCTTAGGTCATTGCCACCACAGTGCACAATTATGAGGTCAGGGTGTGGGAGATGCAAAAAGGATTTTACCAATGGCATTAATTGGTGACATCTCAATCCTCTCTGGCCAATCCACATACCTTTCACTCCAGAAAATATAGCTGTGTCCTACAATACACACTCTAAGCATCTTGAAGGGAGATCTGGTTGTACTGAGATGGGCTCTGGAAATGAAATGGCAGTTTGAAAAGTAGGAGTTTAGAAAGAAATGTGGATGAGATTCAGTGCACTTGAAAAAAAACTGAAATGATTGGTGGTTTCTGAAAATTCAACTGGTTTGGTTTGCAGATGAACTGTTTACCTGTGTGTTCAGTTAGGTATTCTATTGAGTGTTACCATGGTAACATTCAGAGAGAGCAGTGGGGGAAAGTTGAATATTATGTGAGATTGAAAGTGTTGCAATGTAGAACCAATTAAAATGTTAGTTTGGTTTTGAAATTGTGGGGGAAGACATTTCATTGGTTATCTACAAGAATATGTATGTAAAATGATTGGGAAGCTATGTCATTCTATGATTCCAGTGACTGGTGCACAATTCACAGATTCTACTTAAAAAAATCTGGTGTGTGATTGACACTGTTCTAAAACTACAAAAGCATTTTTAAAGGCGAGTTGTTAAATTGTAAGGGGATCTATGTTGTGCACTTCAATTTAATAGGAAAAATGTGTTCTAATGTGGAAGCAGGAGTTTATTTGCATAGAGTCTGATTCTGAATTTGTCTGCCTTGGGAAAAACATTGTGATAGTTGCATTTGGTATGTTAATGTGTTTGAGGAGATATTTTTGTGCAGTACAGTGCTGTTGTTAAAAATGTAGACTGTGTACATGAAGTGGTCTACCCACTTACACACTTGTATATAGATATTTTTTTAAATTATTTTTTATTGGTTTTTCTTGGCAGTGGAACATTGCATAATAGGGAAACAAACAAAACATATGAAAATTACAGTACATTAATTGATTAAACGGAAAAAGGAACTAACAAAAAAAAATTAATACAGGAACGATCTGGTTTAAATCCAATTTGCAATCGGCGACCATCATTTTTGGCCAAAAATCTTCCTTTTCCGGCTCTTAAGTTTATACACAGCCTTTTCTAGTCGATAAATACTAAGCAGTTTAAATTGCCAATGGTGAAACATCGGTGGATCGGCGTCTAACCACCGCGAGGTTATACAGAATCGATATGCGGACATAGCCAAAAATATAAAACTTTCTTCTTCTGGAGTTGTATTCCCATTCTGATCGGTTTGAATTCCGAGAATGACTAATTCAGGTGATAAAACAACAGTTGATTCCACAATCAGATTTAGAAAATCTAGTACTTTTGATACAAATTGAGTTAATTTCGGAAAATGAAAAAACATGTGAATCGAGTCCGCAGCAAAAAGGCCACAACTGCAATTGGTACCCTTCTCAGCATTCCATTTCGACAGTTTTAACGGTGTATAATATAAATCAAAGATAGACATGAAATGCTGACTTTTGAATGATCCGTTAAATATGACCTTGCTGCCCACTTCTAGAGACCTAGCAATATCCACATTCTCTGTGCCCAGACTTCTTTGCCATTTGTCTGCATAAACATCTAAATTATCTTGAATTCTGCTTAGCATCATTTGATATATTGTACCGATGCGGTCTTTTTTCCTGCAGCTTTCAATCACATCTATTTTATTCATAGATTCAGTAATTAATAAATTCTTCAACTCTAAAAAACTACGAATCTGCAAAAAATTAAAAAAGTCCCCTCTATTAAGACCATATTTATTCTGAAGCTCGGTAAATGATGCAAATCGCTTATCTTGATACATAGACCCTAGAAAGCAAATGTTAAGGCCATTCCATCTATGCATAACAGAATCGCTGAAAATCCCAGGCAGTAAAGGATTCTTCAGAAGGGGCGTGTAATAATTCAAATTAGACAGAAAATGAAATCTCTTATTAATTTGTTTCCATTTCTGTAGCGCCCAGACCATAATTTAAAATGTTGTTTTTTTATAGTAACTCGGATCTAGAATCCTAAAAAAACATTGTCGGGCTTCAGCTCCAAGCAGCATTTCATAAATTGATGGCTGCATTGCTTCATCTGTACTCAGATCCTGAAACATTAAAATACCCATTAGTCTCAGTGTGGCTGCCCAATAGTATAATCGAAAGCTCGGAATTCCCAGGCCTCCCCTTAATCTTGGTAAAATGCACCACTTCAAAGATCGTCTTTTTCTCCGGTAGCCCCATAAAAATCTAGAAATAATTCGGTCTAATTTACAAAAAAAAACAAAGAAAACAAAAGAGGAATGGTACGAAATAAATGGAGAAATTTAGGGAAAATAATCATTTTGATAACATTGGTACGGCCGCAGAGAGATAGATGCAGATTATTCAATCTCTCGAGTGTCCTATTAGTGGAGAGTAATAAAGGATCAGAATTAAGGCTGACAATGTATTCGACTTTAGCAGTAATTGTAACATCAAGATATGAGGCGGTAGATGCAAATACACCCCCTTCTGGTCTTCCTTCGGACGAGTGGATAACCTGGGTATTTGAGACGTTCAGTTTATATCCTGATAGCTCGCCGAATTCCTGGGCAAGTTCTACAATCTTGGGTAATGATAAGGCTACATCAGAAGTGACAATCGCGACATCGTCAGCATATGCAAGAAATTTGTGTTCTACCTGATGCAATATGACAAGAGGAATTCCATCTTCATATATAAGTCTATTCAAGTATGGTTCGATATATAACGCGAACAGAAGGGGGGAGCAAGGACAACCCTGTCTTGTCCCCCTGGTGATCGGGAAGGGACTAGGCACTTCGGTTCCCACACGAATTACAGCCTTAGGATAAAGATATAGCGCTTGAATGGCCGTGATAAATTCTGCAGGGAACCCCTTCCATGCCAAGACAGACCACAAGAACCCCCAGTCGACCCTGTCGAAAGCTTTTTCGGTGTCCAACAGGATGACGCCGACCGGGGATCCCGTGGCCTGCGCCAAATCCAGCAAGGTAATAATACGTCTGATGTGATCAGTAGTATCCCTATTCTTAATAAAGCCATGCTGAATCTTTGAAACCAAGACAGGCATTATATCATTTAATCTATTGGCTAGTATTTTAGAAAACATTTTACTATCTGATGTGATAAGAGATATCGGTCGGTATGACCCTAATTCATTAGCATCTTTCCCTTTCTTTTTGAATATCATAATAGTAGCCAAGGACCATGAAGCAGGTGGATGTCCTAGAAAAGCTTGGTGGAATATCTTGAGTAATTCAGGTTTAAGCATATATCTAAAGCTACGATAAAATTCTAATGGGATTTGATCCGTCCCCATCGCTTTCCCGCGGGCTAGACTAAGGATTGCAAATTCGATCTCTTCCCAAGTTATAGGCGCTGCTAAAGTAGCAATATCTCCTTCCATCAATGACATATTATCGATATTCCTCAGATAATCCAATGGATCCTTAGCTTCATGGATTTCGTTACTTGACTTATTATATAATAACTTATAGAAGTCGCTGAATGCCTTCAAAATCCCCGCTTTAGAATCTTGAATTCCTCCTGCCATATCTATAATTTTAGTTATTTCATTTGAAGTGGCTTTTTGCCTTAACCTTTGAGTTAAGATTCTCCCCGTTTGCTCACTTAGTTCATAACACTCGGTTTTGTGTTGTTTATATTTAGCAGCGACCAGATCCGCTATATGAGAGTATAAAACGGCTCTTTCAATAGTTAAGAGTCTTTGAGCCTCTTCGACATCCTGACCATTTTAGATACTGGCAGCTAGTTTTAATTCTAAAATCCTTACTCTTTCAAGTTTGTTCTTAAAGTCTACCTGTGTCTTCCTACGCTGAAAGTTAGAATAACTAATAGTTTCCCCCCTGACTATAGTTTAAAAGCATCCCACACGACTTGTATTGGAGCTGTATTGTTATTACGTTCAAAGAAATCTTTAATAGTTTCAGCCATATGACGGAGATAATTTTCATCAAACAGAAGACTTCTTTGAAATGACCATTGATTATAAATGTTACAGCGTTTAGTGGGTAGCAATAATTCCAGTATGACAGGATTATGATCTGAGACCAGCTGAGGTAGTACCTCGGTTTCAGCATTTTCCAGGAGCGAAAAAGAGATAAAAAAATAATCTTAATCGAACAAACTATGGGGCCGATTATGATGGCGGACGGACCTGAGTCCGTCCGCCACCATAGAGAAGGAGGGACCGTCCGCAGGGGCAGCGACGGTCCCTCCGTGCAAATTGGGATGTGACCGCCACCCTGGCGGTCACATCCTGTATTTTTATCATTGCGGCGGGTGCTGCTTGAAGCAGCACCCGGCGCAATGATAAAAAAGTAAGTTGTGCATTTGCATGCACAAAGCGGCAGGCACCGCGCGGTGCCTGCCGCTTTGTGCAGGCAAATGCAGGGGGGTACCATAGGTACCCCCTATGTGCACCCCCCACCCCCCCTTCACCCCTGGGGGCCCGCAACGGGCACCCAAACACAAATCCGTATGCCTTTACACGGCGGAAATGCCGCCGTGTAAAGGCATCTTTCCGCAGGCATCCTAATATGGCTGGCGGTGTCTGATAGACACCGCCAGCCATGTTAATGCTTTTCCGCCGCGGGCGGAATCCGCCCGCGGTGGAAAAGCGGCGGACAGATAGTAAGACCCACCAGCCATTCTAATATGGCGGTGGGTCTTTCAAGACTCCCCGGCGGATTTCCCGCATCCTCCGGGCCGGCGGTGGCTTCCGCCGGCCCGGTGGATGCGGGAAATCCGCAATCGTAATAGGCCCCTTATTGTGAGGGATCGAAAAAAAAGTGTGACCAGGATCACTGGGTTGTAGATTGTTCCAGACATCATACAATCCATTTGCTAATACCAATTCCCTTAAGGCTCTATAAGTCCTACTCTTACAGCCTCTATAATTCCTAGTGGTCCTGATGTTACAGTTACATTCAACATGAATATTTAGATCACCACAAAAAATTATAGGCTGGCACCAGGACGCCAATTCTAAATTAAC
This sequence comes from Lissotriton helveticus, assembly GCF_964261635.1. NCBI lineage: Eukaryota > Metazoa > Chordata > Amphibia > Caudata > Salamandridae > Lissotriton > Lissotriton helveticus. The sequence continues at coordinate 1,997,253,442 of NC_136067.1, forward strand.
CGTATTAAAAACCTCGTTGTCATCCAAATTAGGACCATATAGACAACAAACAGTAAATTTATTACCATCAAAAGCTACTTCTGCCAGCCCCCATCTTCCCCATTTATCCGCAATTGACCTAAGACATTTCCCAATCCCTTGTTTCATATAGATTGCTATTCCTCTTTTAACACCAGTTTGCTTAGAAGTTACTAAAACCTCAAGACCCAAGTTCCTCAATGTATTACTTTTGTCCCATAAGATATGGGTTTCTTGAATACACAAAATATCCACACGTAATAGCTGAATAAATCTGCGTAGGACCCCTATTTTTTTGCATCATTAAGGCCATTGACGTTCAATGTACATAGCTTGATCTTTCTATCCATTTTGGCAAGCATTCAAATCTAAACTTAACAAATCGTACCTTCTGTTTTCATAAAGTTATACAGAAAAACCAGAGAAGCCAGGAAAAAAGATAAACAATCTTGCTGTGTGTACCCCTAGTAACTACCACTGCCTTACACCCCCACCACCAACCCAGCCCTGCCCACCCTCCACCCAACAAAAACCCTCCGCCCACCCTCCCCAACAAATGAGGCTCAGGAACATCCAGTTCCCGATAAGTATGGAGTGCCGTATCCCCCCACCCCTGAAAGCCCTAGGAGGAGAACCATGTCAAGAAAAGAAAGTAACATCTCATCAAAATAAATCAGTTCAATACTTTTGACATTCTTATTCTTTACAGCGGGTTCATAAATAATCTAAGTATTCCTTCGCTTTGATTTCTGATAGGAAAAATTTGATCTGCCCTTTAATCACAGTTTTCAGTTTGGCTGGGTTTTGCAGGAATACAGTGGCCCCCTTCTTCTGAAAATCTGGAAAAAAGCTGGCACAGATGCCAGCGTTGGGACACTGTAGCCTGAAAAAAATCTGGTCTGACAAAAAACCCGCAATTTTTAGCTTCCACTTTTCTGTCGGGTCTAGCTAACGAATACATTTCTTCCCTAGCAAGGAAATTACTAAAGCAGACCAGAATTGCCCAAGGATACTCTTCCGACCCCTGACGTTGTTTTCTTATGGCAAACGGAAATCTATTTGCTCTTTGCACTTCTTTAGACCAGTCCCAGGATGTCAGGTCAGAAAAAGCTTCATTTAGTAACTCAATTATAAACCTTCTTGCATCAGGCCCTTCTTTTTTTTCGGGTATACCAAGAAAACGTAAATTGTTTCTACGAGCCTGGTTCTCCAAAGCTGACAACTTATGTGTTAGATCATCCTTATGGGCTTTGATATTCTTGAGTTCTTGCTTCTGTGCTATAGTCTCATCTTCCAAAGCAGAAATTCTTGCCTCAGTTTCTGTCACTCTATCAGCAGTTTCGGCACAAAGTTTTATGGCTCGTCGGACTGCATTCTTAACTTTGGAGCAGGTTGCCTGAGCGCTCTGATTCTCTGCTTTGCTTTCAGCGCGGTGGTTCATCATGGTGTTGTGTATAGTAGTTAGGGTAATCTCATTAGCGTTTGTAGTATTATTCCCCTGGGCTATGACCACTGAGCCATTAACCATCCTATCTCCTTCCTGAGGTTTAGCCATAGGTAATCCCTCTTTCAGCAGATCCTCAATATGGGATTCAAAATCCTTGGAGGCAGCACGCTGAGAACTCTTTTTTCTGCGTCTCCTCACCGTGGAGGCACTTATATTTGGCGAATTTGGATTGGAATTGAGCTCCGCTTCCACTTCAATAGAGCTGCTTTCATTACTATACTCTGCCCAGTCCTTACTAATATTTGTGCTTTCGTCAGAAGAGGGGTCAGATAAAGAGTAGAAATTTTCCACCGCTTCTAAAGATCCAGAATACTCGGATTCAGAAGTGGTACAGCTAGTACCAGACGCTAGCGGCATACTTAATTCTTGATTTACTCCATCCGGATTGATACTTCTCAGAAAATCCCCTTCTGGCCCCCTGGGAATCCGTCGTCCATAGTGCCCCCTTCTCCTGCACTCTGAAACCGGTATTGGCGGTATTGGCAACGCCAGTGAACCAGCGTCAGTTACACCCCCTCTAGATTGGGCAGCTTTGTTTCTTTTCCTTGCTGATTGCTTCTCTAAAAGCACTGGAAGCGTAAGGGTAGGGGGACCTTGCTTGGAGTACATACCGGTTTCGATGCGACAGATTTTAAATAGGGTTTGTTCACCTTCTGAACACCATTAACACCATTAGCAGCACAGGCAGTATTATACACCGCATTATCAGCGTTATCGGGAGAGTTCTCACCTTCAACTGAGGGATTTCCTTTGCTGTTTTCGGCGCTTCTAACAATTTCAGCATTTTCCATGTGGCCCCCTTTGCTTTGTTTTTGCGGGTAGTGGTCTGAATTGGGTTTTTAGGTGGCATTGTCCTTTTGCGGCACCCCCCGCGACCACAAACCACACTGCTCTGAATCACCCTGCTCTGGATCCAAAGCTGGAACACGGAGAAACGCCAGAGCGTGGCGCGCCGCCTAACGCGAAACAAATCAATCAGCATTCGGATTGAATGCACCGGGAGGCAGCACCCCGTCCCTCGGATGAGCGGAGCTCACTCCTTTCAGTCTTTACGATGGCTTCGCTTCGCCTCCCGCCTGATACTGATAACCATACTGTAGCAGGTTATTGCTCCAGCAAGCTCAGACTCCCGCCCTGCCCAGTCAGCCAAAGCTCCGTTCAGCTGACGTGAATGAGAGCCGACTGAAACTGCCACGGGAGATTGCCGGACACCGCCGGAGATACCGTAACGAACACAACGTTTCAGGTGAGCAAGGAGCAGGAGTGGCGGTGTATTCACCACAATAACAGATGCGCTGCGACCGCTGTAAAAATCGGGAACAAGACATCAGAGCGGTTTCCCTCCATAGGCGTTCGGAGCAAGGGACTAAGCTGCTTACACAGCCTGTGTCACGGCAGGCATCTTGCCTACACACCTTGTATATCAGGGTTAGAATTCTCAGATAGTCTCCTTGCAGTCTAGTACACATTCTGGGTGTGTGCACAAATGCCATAGAAAATCTTTTAGTGACATGTGGCAGAATAATTTGCTTAGTTGATGTGTTTAAAAATATGGGAATACATGTACTCATGAATTGAGTCAGGCTTTAGGACATGTAGTGCTAGAAAGTTCTATGCAGCATGTGTGTCAGGCCTCTTAATTCCCAAATAGTCTCCATGGTGTGTAATAGAGATCCTGGGTGTGCTGTAGAAATGCCATAGCAACTCTCTCTGTAGCATGTAGTAATCATTTCAGTGAATTTTCCTTTCTACATTCTCAGTCCCACCTTGACCCCTTATACTGCGTGAACACCACTGCAGTGTCCTAAACCTTAAAACAGCATCCCTATCAAAACCTGCTAAACTCTTTCAACACTACTGCACTGCTGTAAACCCTGAAACAGCACTCCCAGCAAGAGCCTCTTTCACTGTAGTTATCATTTTACTGAATTGCAAGGGATAATGTCAAGTGTCTAAGATCACGCTGTGAGTTAGTATTCATTTCAGAAAATGGTGGCAGAATAATTTGCTTAGTTGGTGTGTTTCAAAAAACTTGGAATACAAGTACTCATGGAGTGAGTCGGCTTTCGGACAAGCAGTGCTAGACATTCCTATGTAGCATGTGTGTCAGGCCTCTTAATTCCAAAATTGTCTCCATGTTGTGTAATAAAGATCCTGAGTGTGCTGTAGAAATGCCATAGCAACTCTCTCTGTAGCATGTAGTGATGATTTCAGTGAATTTTCCTTTCTACATTCTCAATCCCACCTTGACCCCTTATACTGCCTGAACACCACTGCACTGTCCTAAACCCTAAAACACCATCCCTATCAAAACCTGCTAAACTCTTTCAACACTACTGTACTGTTCTAAACCCTGCAACAACACGCCCAGCAAGACCCACTTTCACTGTAGTAATAATTTTACTGAATTGCAAGGGATACTGTCATGTGTCTAAGATCACACTGTGAGTTAGTATTCATTTTAGGAAATTGTGGCAAAATAATTTGCTTAGTTGATGTGTTTAAAAATAAGGGAATACATGTACTCATGGAGTGAGTCAGGCTTTCAACATGTAGTGCTAGAAATTCCTATGTAGCATGTGTGTCAGGCCTCTTAATTCCCAAATAGTGTCCATGCTGTGTAATCAAGATCCTGGGTGTGCTGTAGAAATGCCATAGCAACTCTCTCTGTAGCATGTAGTAATCATTTCACAGAATTTTTATTTCTATATTCTCAGTCCCACCGTGACCCCCTATACTGCCTAAACACCACTGCACTGTCCTAAACCCTGAAACACCATCCCTATCAAAACCTGCTAAACTCTTTCAACACTACTGCTCTGTTCTAAACCTTGAAACAACACTCCCAGCAAGACCCTCTTTCCCTGTAGTAATCATTTTACTGAATTGCAAGGGATACTGTCATGTGTCTAAGATCACACTGTGAGTCAGTGTTCATTTTAGGAAATTGTGGCAGAATAATTTGCTTAGTTGATGTGTTTAAAAATATGGGAATACATGTACTCATGGAGTGAGTCAGGCTTGATGACGTGTAGTGCTAGAAATTCCTATGTAGCATGTGTGTCAGGCCTCTTAATTGCCTAATAGTGTCCATGCTGTGTAATAAAGATCCTGGGTGTGCTTTAGAAATGCCATAGCATCTCTCTCTGTAGCATGTAGTAATCGTGTCAGTGAATTTTCATTTCCTTATTCTCAGGCCCACCTTGACCCCCTACACTGCCTGAACAGCACTGCACTGTCTTAAACCCTGAAAAGCCATCTCTAGCAAAACCTGCTAAACTCTTTTAACACCACTGCACTGCTTTAAATCCAGAAACACCATCCTCAGCGAATGCCCCTATAATGTTGAAACACCACTGCACTGCCCTAAACCCTGAAACAGTACTCCCTGCATGATTTCCTACAGTTCCCGAACACTGCTGCTGTGTCTAAAAGTCTGAAATAACACCTCCTGCTATACCCCCTACACTGTTTGAATTCTAGTGTAGTTTTCTAAACCCTGAAACAACACTCCCAGCAAGACCCCCTTTCACTGTAGTAATCATTTTACTGAATTGTAAGGAATACTGTCATGTGTCTAAGATCACACTGTGAGTTAGTATTCATTTCAGAAAATTGTGGCAGAATAATTTGCTTAGTTGATGTGTTTAAAAATATGGGAATACATGTACTCATGCAGTGAGTCAGGCTTCAGGACATGTAGTGCTAGGAATTCCTATGTAGCATGTGTGTCAGGCCTCTTAATTCCAAAATAGTCTCCATGGTGTGTATTAGAGATCCTGAGTGTGCTATAGAAATGCCATAGCAACTCTCTCTGTAGCATGTAGTAATCGTTTCAGTGAATTTTCATTTCTACATTATCAGTCCCAACTTGACCCCTTATACTGCCTGAACACCACTGCACTGTCCTATATCCTGAAACACCATCCCTGGCAAAAGTTTCTAAACTCTTTTAACACTACTGCATTGCTTTAAATCCAGAATCACCATCCTAAGTGAATGCCCCTATAATGTTGAAACACAACTGCACTGCTCTAAACCCTGAAACAGCACACCCTGCATGATCGCCTACAGTGCCCGAACACTGCTGCTGTGCCTTAAAGTCTGAAAGAACACCTCCTGCTATACCCTCTATACTGGTTGAATACTAGTGTAGTTTTCAAAACACTGAAACAACACTCCCAGCAAGACCCCCTTTCACTGTAGTAATCATTTTACTAAATTGCAAGGGATACTGTCATGTGTCTAAGATCACAGTGTGAGCCAGTATTCATTTCAGAAAAATGTGGCAGAATAATTTCTTTAGTTGATGTGTTTAAAAATATGGGAATACATGTACTCATGAAGTGAGTTAGACTTTAGGACATGCAGTGTTTTATAGTCTTAGCCCTTGAATGATACCATACACTGCCCAAACACAGCTGCATTGCTCTAAACTCAGAAATATTAGTCCCACCTTGATCTCCTACACTGCCTGAACACCACTGTACTGACCTATATCCTGTTACAGCACTCCCTGCATGATCTCCTACGCTGCCCGAACACTGCTGCTGTGCCTTAAACTCTCAAAGAACATCCCCTGCTATAGCCCCTACACTGGGTGAATACTACTGTAGTTTTCTAAACCCTGAAACAGCACTCCGAGCAAGACCCCCTTTCACTGTAGTAATCATTTTACTGAATGGCAAGGGATACTGTCAAATGTCTAAGATCATAGTGTGAGTCAGTATTGATATCAGAAAAATGTGGCAGAATAATTTGCTTAGTTGATCTGTTTGGAAATATGGGTATACATGTACTCATGAAGTTGATAAAGCTAGTTTTGTATTATCTATTAGTGCAAATTATAAACTGAAGTGTTTGTATTTGTTTGCCATGTACAGCAACATAATAACATGTTGCGCTCAACAAATGTCAATAGAGATTATGGATCAAAATCAGAACAACATTGAAGTCACTTTTGAAATTTCTAACACTCTGATAGAGGACTTAAATGTTCCTTTTGTGGAGAGCAGCAATGAAGAACAACATATTGGTGCAGGAGATATAACCTGTGATTGTTCGGATGAAAGTTTGGACAATGAGTTCATTGAAGCATTAGATGATATTGAGTTTAATGTCACAAGTGTTGAAGTTGATGAAGAAACTAATGAAATTTCTGATGAAATCATGCTAGATGTTCTATTACAATATGAAATGTTACAAGAATAAATGTATGATTAAAAATTAAAAATGATTTGAGAGAGTCTTCTGGTACACTTGTAATCTTCGAGCTAGTAGCCAAGTTATTGTGGTATAAACTGAGTCTTGCAGCATAGTTTTTATTTCCAGGTGTATGGGCTAGATGTAGGTAATTCTATTTTACCGACTCATAAATACCGAATTTTACCGATTCGGTATTTATGAATCGGTAAAATAGAAGGAGGGAGATTTAGGTAAATTCGGTAATTGAATTACCGAATCTGTAAAAATCAGTATTTACCGAATCGGTAAATACGGATTCAGTATTGCCCATTGATTCAATGGGCAATACCGAATCGGTATTTACCGATTCGGTAAATACCGATTCCAGCAAGGGTGCAGGGGGTGTCACTTTGACACCCTCTAGCACCCCAAATACAGGCATGTGTGCCATGTGGCACACAGACATGCCCTAAGGGCATGTCTGTCTGTCACATGGCATAGTTGTGCATGCACACATGTGCAAGCACACCTGGATTCGGTATTTTATCACCCAATTGGTTTGGGTGGTAAAATACCGAATCTGAAAGGCCTTTGGGACTCAGAAGAGTCCCACCTACATCTAGAAGTTACCGAATCGGTAAAAATACCGATTCGGTATTTTACTGATTCGGTAAATTTACCAATTCAGTAATTTTACCGAATCTGTAAAATTGGCCCCCTACATCCCAAAAACCCATTTACCGATCGGTAACGGCCGAAATCGGCCGTTACCGGCCGGTAAATGGCCACCTACATCTGGCCCTATATCCTTTGACTTTTAGCAAAGTCCATGTGATTGTTGATTTTGTATTGTACAGAGCTATTCAACAGAATGTCTGTTTGTATGCACTGTGGTAAAAAATGAAGCTATTTAAACTTCAGTAGGTACTCTCCTTGCAGTACTTTAATCAATCAGTTAGTACACAAGTACTTATGCAGTGACCCAGGCCTTAACACATATACTGCTATAAACCCCTCTCTAATTCACATGAAGTCCTTTAACCACCTACACACTTGTGTTTCACACTTTTAATTCCCCAGTCAGTATCTAAACACTCAAGCAAACATCCTGTCAGTCCTCTTGCATTCCTTGAGTTTATTTTACTGAATTGCAAGGGATACTGTCATTTCTGTAAGATCACACTGTGAGTCAGTATTCATTTCAGAAAATTGTGGCAGAATAATTTGCTTAGTTGATGTGTTTAAAAATATGGGAATACATGTACTCACGAAGTGAGTCAGGCTTTAGGACATGTAGTGGTAGAAAGTCCTATGTAGTATGTGTGTCAGGCCTCTTAATTCCCAAATACTGTCCATGCTGTATAATAGAGATCCTGGGTGTGCTGTAGAAATGCCATAGAAAATCTTTCAGTAGCACGTAGTAATCATTTCAGTGAATAGTGTCCTAGCCTGACTCACTTCATGAGTACATGTATTCCCATATTTTTAAACACATCAACTAAGCAAATGATTCTGCCACAATCTTCTGAAATGAATACTGACTCACACTGTGATATTAGACACATGACAGTATCCCTTGCAATTCAGTAAAATGATTACTACAGTGAAAGAGGATCTTGCTGGGAGTGCTGTTTCAGGGTTTAGAGCAGTGCAGTAGTGTTGAAAGAGTTTAGCAGGTTTTGCTAGGGATGGTGTTTCAGGCTTTAGGACAGTGCAGTGGTGTTCAGGCAGTGTAGGGGGTCAAAGTGGGACTGATATTTCTGAGTTTTGAGCAATGCGGTTGTGTTTGGGCAGTGTATGGTATCATGCAAGGGCTAGAACTATAAAGGACTGCATGTCCTAAACCATGACTCACTCCATGAGTACATGTATTCCCATATTTTTAAACACATCAACTAAGCAAATTATTCTGCCACAATTTTCAGAAAAGAATAAGGGGTCAAGGTGGGACTGAGAATGTAGAAATGAAAATTCACTGAAATTATTACTATATGCTACAGAGAGATTTGCTATGGCATTTATATAGCACACCCAGGATCTTTATTACACAGCATGGAGACTATTTGGGAATTGAGAGGCCTGACACACATGCTGCATAGGACTTTCTACCAATACATGTTCTAAAGCCGGACTCACTTCATGAGTACATGTATTCCCATATTTTTAAACACATCACCTAAGCAAATTATTCTGCCACATTTTTCTGAAATGAATTCTGATTCACACTGTGATCTTAGACACATGACAGTATCCCTTGCTATTCAGGAACATGATTACTACAGTGGAAGGGGGTCTTGCCCGGAGTGCTGTTTCAGGGTTTAGAACAGAGCAGCAGTGTTGAAAGAGTTTAGCAGGTTTTGCTAGGGATGGTGTTTAAAGGGTTTAGGACAGTGCAGTGGTGTTCAGGCAGTGTAGGGGGTTAAGGTGGGACTGAGTATGTAGAAATAAAAATTCCCTAAAATGATTACTACATGCTACAGAGAGAGTTGCTATGAATTCTGACTCACACTGCTGTCTTAGACACACGACAGTATCCCTTGCAATTCAGTAAAATGATCACTACAGTGGAAGGGGGTCTTGCTGGGAGTGCTGTTTCGGGGTTTAGAACAGAGCAGTAGTGTTGAAAAAGTTTAGCAGGTTTTGGTACAGATGGTGTTTCAGGGTTTAGGACAGTGCAGTGCTGTTCAGGCAGTGTAGGGGGTCAAGGTGGGACTGAGAAAGTAGAAATGAAAATTCACTGAAATGATTACTACATGCTACAGAGAGAGTTGCTATGGTATTTCTACAGCACACCCATGATCTTTATTACACAGCATGGAGACTATTTGGGAATTGAGAGGCCTGAGACAAATGCTGCATAGGACTTTCTACCAATACATATGCTAAAGCCTGACTCACTCCATGAGTACACGTATACCCATATTTTAAACACATCAACTAAGCAAATTATTCTGCCACATTTTTCTGAAATGAATTCTGATTCACACTGTGATCTTAGACACATGACAGTATCCCTTGCAATTCAGTAAAATGATTACTACAGTGGAAGGGGGTCTTGCTGGGAGTGCAGTTTCAGGGTTTAGAACAGAGCAGTAGTGTTGAAAGAGTTTAGCACGTTTTGGTACAATTGGTGTTTCAGGGTTTAGGACAGTGCAGTGGTGTTCAGGCAGTGTAGGGGGTCAAGGTGGGACTGAGAATGTAGATATGAAAATTCACTGAAATGATTACTACATGCTACAGAGAGAGTTGCTGTGGTATTTCTACAGCACACCCAGGATCTTTATTACACAGCATGGCGACTATTTGGGAATTGAGAGTCCTGACACACATGCTGCATAGGACTTTCTACCAATACATGTTCTAAAGCCGGACTCAATTCATGAGTACATGTATTCCCATATTTTTAAACACATCAACTAAGCAAATGATTCTGCCACATTTTTCTGAAATGAATTCTGATTCACACTGTGATCTTAGACACATGACAGTATCCCTTGCAATTCAGTAAAATGATTACTACAGTGGAAGGTTGTCTTACCTGAGTTCTGCTTCAGGGTTTAAAACAGAGCAGTAGTGTTGAAAGAGTTTAGCAGGTTTTGCTAGGGATGGTGTTTAAGGGTTTAGGACAGTGCAGTGGTGTTCAGGCAGTGTAGGGGGTCAAGGTGGGACTGAGTGTGTAGAAATGAAAATTCACTGAAATGATTACTACATGCTACAGAGAGAGTTGCTATGGTATTTCTACAGCACACCCATAATCTTTATTACACGGCATGGAGACTATTTGCGAATTGAGAGTCCTGACACACATGCTGCATAGGACTTTCTACCAATACATGTTCTAAAGCCTGACTACCTCCATGAGTACATGTATATCCATATATTTAAACACATCAACTAAGCAAATTATTTAGCCACATTTTTCTGAGATGAATTCTGACTAACACTGTGGTCTTAGACACATGACAGTGTCCCTTGCAATTCAGTAAAAATGATTACTACAGTGGAAAGGGGTCTTGCTGGGAGTGCTGTTTCATGGTTTAGAACAGAGCAGTAGTGTTGAAAGAGTTTAGCAGGTTTTGGTACAGATGGTGTTTTAGGGTTTAGGACAGTGCAGTGGTGTTCAGGCAGTGAAGGGGGTCAAGGTGGGGCTGAGAATGTAGAAATGAAAATTCACTTAAATGATTACTACATGCTACAGAGAGAGTTGCTATGGTATTTCTACAGCACACCCAGAATCTTTATTGCACAGCATGGAGACTATTTTGGAATTGAGAGGCCTGACACACATGCTGCATAGGACTTTCTACAAATACATGTTCTAAAGTCTGACTCACTCCATGAGTACACGTATACCCATATTTTAAACACATCATCTAAGCAAATTATTCTTCCATATTTTTCTGAAATGAATTCTGACTCACACTGTGATCTTAGACACATGACAGTATCCCTTACAATTCGGTAAAATGATTACTACAGTGGAAAGGGGTCTTGCTGGGTGTGCTGTTTCAGGGTTTAGAACAGAGCAGTAGTGTTGAAAGAGTGTATCACGTTTTGGCACAGATGGTGTTTCAGGGTTTAGGACAGTGCAGCGGTGTTCAGGCAGCGTAGGGGGTCAAGGTGGAACTGAGAATGTAGAAATGAAAATTCACTGAAATAATTACTGCATGCTACAGAGAGAGTTGCTATGGTATTTCTACAGCACACCCAGGATCTTTATTACACAGCATGGAGACTATTTTGGAATTGAGAGGCCTGACACACATGCTGCATAGGACTTTCTACAAATACATGTTCTAAAGCCTGACTCACTCCATGAGTACATGTATACCCATATTTGTAAACACATCAACTAAGCATATTATTCTGCCACATTTTTCTGAAATGAATTCTGACTCACACTGTGGTCTTAGACACACGACAGTATCCATTGCAATTCAGTAAAATGATCACTACAGTGGAAGGGGGTCTTGCTGGGAGTGCTGTTTCAGGGTTTAGAACAGAGCAGTAGTGTTGAAAAAGTTTTGCAGATTTTGGTACAGATGGTGTTTTAGGGTTTAGGACAGTGCAGTGGTGTTCAGGCAGTGTAGGGGGTCAAGGTGGGACTGAGAATGTAGAAATGAAAATTCACTGAAATGATTACTACATGCTACAGAGGGAGTTGCTATGGTATTTCTACAGCACACCCATAATCTTTATTACACAGCATGGAGACTATTTGCGAATTGAGAGTCCTGACACACATGCTGCATTGGACTTTCGACCAATACATGTTCTAAAGCCTGATTACCTCCATGAGTACATGTATTCCCATATTTTTAAACACATCAACTAAGCAAATTATTCTGCCACATTTTTCTGAAATGAATTCTGATTCACACTGTGATCTTAGACACATGACAGTATCCCTTGCAATTCAGTAAAATGATTACTACAGTGGAAGGTTGTCTTACCTGAGTTCTGCTTCAGGGTTTAAAACAGAGCAGTAGTGTTGAAAGAATTTAGCAGGTTTTGCTAGGGATGGTGTTTAAGGGTTTAGGACAGTGCAGTGGTGTTCAGGCAGTGTAGGGGGTCAAGGTGGGACTGAGTGTGTAGAAATGAAAATTCACTGAAATGATTACTACATGCTACAGAGAGAGTTGCTATGGTATTTCTACAGCACACCCAGGATCTTTATTACACAGCATGGAGACTATTTGGGAATTGAGAGGCCTGACACACAGGCTGCATAGGACTTTCTACCAATACATGTTCTAAAGCCGGACTCACTTCATGAGTACACGTATACCCATATTTTTAAACACATCAACTAAGCAAATTATTCTGCCACATTTTTCTGAAATGAATTCTGACTCACACTGTGATCTTAGACACATGACAGTATCCCTTCCAATTCAGTAAAATGATTACTACAGTGGAAGGGGGTCTTGCTGGGAGTGCTGTTTCAGGGTTTAGAACAGAGCAGTAGTGTTGAAAGAGTTTAGCACGTTTTGGTACAATTGGTGTTTCAGGGTTTAGGACAGTGCAGTGGTGTTCAGGCAGTGTAGGGGGTCAAGGTGGGACTGAGAATGTAGATATGAAAATTCACTGAAATGATTACTACATGCTACAGAGAGAGTTGCTATGGTATTGTCATGTATTCCTATAGGTCCTGAATCGATCCCCCTATTCCTGACCCTATTCTAGTTAAACAAACCAACAAGTTAACTAGCAGTCAGCCCATGAGGCAGAAAACCCCCATGATGCAGATACCGTTATCTGACGCAGTCACACTACGGCACAGGAACGTGTTATCTGATTAGGTCATAACACTTGCGATCTAATTAGACAAGCGATATTCCTCCAGCCCCTGATAAGGCATACGCAGTTCTCATAACAAATCAAACCTATGACAACCTGGGCAAAACCCTGCGGCCATTGTTTTGATTTCACCGAGAACTTTAGTAAAAGAATGTGCTAACGAGCAAGTCGTATGACATCTTTATTGACGTATCTATGTCCATCCTTACGTCAATCTCGGCACCTTAAAGGTATAAATATTACCGATCTTGCCATATGCAAACACACGCGTGGTGACGAGACGGAGCAGCCATACTTGCCGAAGCGAAGAGCAGAGCAGACCCCGCTGTCGCAGCCCCGCCTTTCTGACGCGCTGAGAGACGCGCTGCTTTCTCCTGCCGAGAAGCCAGCACCGGCGTTTCTGGGTAGCCCTCGCAGGCAGCCTGGAATATCGAGACCAGAGAGAGAGATACCATTCCTCATTCATCCTAAATTCCAGGTACAGAACTGAATAACCCCTCACAGAGAATTCTTTAGTTATTCACTTGGCAAAAACAAACTTAACTTAAACTGTAACTATCTATTCCCGCCCACGTATTAGACTTAGGTCAGGTACACGGGGTAGGCGTATCTAGAAACACCAGTTGAGTACGTTTAGTCAAATGTATATGTGTATGTAATATATTTTATTCATCTTAAAACATCTTATGGCTTAGAAACCATATCAATGTTTTTACAGTATTATTTTATACTATTGCTTTTAATGTATGCACTTTACTTAACTATAAGTATTGCAATAATATCGATCCATTTCTCTTGTATGAGAAAAGAGACTGATCAATAAATAACACCTTTTTATTGAACACGCCCGTCTCTTCCTTTTCTCTACATTCTGATGAGACTAAGAATGCACGTACTGACTGAGTAAAATAATTTGCCTTTTGTTCACACGACTCTCGAGATTGACTCTTGATTAGGGGAGAGCAAAGTTGTCATGTTCTATGGTTGTCAGAAACTAAATCCCTTCTTGTCTAATCAGGGAAGTTAATTCCTCCTTGAACATTCGAGAAAGTTTCTAGTGAACTCTGAGCTACGCTGGCAAACCCAAAACTTTAAGTCTAGTATCGACAGTAGTAGACCTAGTTAACGTCTGGCCTAGGCCTTTACTGCTGTAGGTATTATTCCAATGCGCAGAGCCTATTGGGATGATGGGAACTACACTACATGGCGCCCAACGCGTTTGGAAAGGGCGATAAAACTAACGTAAGACATTTAGAGTAACTCAGTCGTGCTTTCTCACTCAGACCCCTTTTCCCAAATACTCCAAAGACGTCTGGAGTGGGTGAAAGGTTATATCCGCCAGACCTCGCAGGAGGGAACTCCTATGTATGGTTCTTGGTATAGTCAACGTTGAAGGATAAACAGTTCCAAAATATTGTGCATCTAATCTTTGTTTCCATAAGAAACCTGATCTGCAAACAAACAAAATAACCATCCTGTCAGTAAAATGTCAGACAATGAAGAAGAAAGAGAGGCAGTTAGATTAGCAGCTGACATAGCAGAAGCTGATACTGCACTACAAAATGCAGACCCGGATATAATACTCATCCCGGTCATTAAAAGAAAATCTATAACCTTGAAACTTATAGAAAATGGACTGACACCTAGAGGTGGCACAGTCATATTCGTAATTGAGGCACACGAATATCGGCAGACAGAGGTATATTATTCATGGATAAATTTTCCAGCAGCAAATGCTGTAACAAAGTACTTCTACTATTACAAAATAGAGGAACCTCCTAATGAGTACACTCCTTTCGAGGAGGTGGAAGTACCACTCAAATTCCAAGAGCATTTGCTCTTATTTGATGGCGCCCTAAAACATAATAATCACATCACCAGGCTCGGTCCTTTAGGTAGACCAGGAGCAACGTGGCCGGTCCTAGCCGGATACACACCACATCCAGACATCAATGGGATGTCTGCAGCAGAGCTGTTAACACAGCTAAAACAATTAATAAAAATTCATAGACAATTAGTTCAGTATGTGATGCGGACTTCAACAATTCAGCCAGCGATTAAACTTCCACAGCTGACCCCTCACCAGGGGAACACAAATAAAATTACACCACAGAACATCCAATCCTGCCTAGGTAAAGTACCGGCTAAACGGGAACAAATACCATTCTGGTTGGCACCGAAAATTACCCAAATAGAGGCGGTGTTTCCTGACACCACCCCGCTAGAAAAACACAGGATTCTGACTATCTGTCTCCCAATGGGAATCGCACCACACATAGAGGACTGTGACACTTGGGGTACAGTCTTTGCTTCCATCTACACAAAAACGCACGGTGTTCCATCCATTTCGGTGATACCAGATGTGCTAAAACAAATTCAAGACGAATACGGTCCAGAACCCGCTTTAACTCTTGGTATGAAATTACTGAAAGACTTCAAGCAGGTCTCGGCTATATTATTAGCCAACATAAAAGGTGAAGCAGCCAACGTGGCGATCCGCCAGAGGTTAAAAGAGACAGATATAGCAGACCAACCAGCTGAAATTGCCAGAATCATAGAAAAATCCTATGAGGAACTAGGTAGAGATAGTTTAGGTGGAATACCAGTAAAACCGCAGCTGACTGAAAGTCCAGAAAAAATATTTTTTAATAATAATTCACCAAAAAAGGAACTGGGATGGAAACAAACAATCCAATCCTAAAGAAAAGAAATTCCAGTCCAGAGGAAGGTCTCCTAGGCGAAGAGAGAAATCTCCGAACCAAAGACACAGGTCACCCCAGAGTGACCCCTCTGAGAAAAGATATAACCTTAGAAATAGGGATAATATAAAAAAACCTGATAGATATCAAGACATTGATACGCGTCCCTCTCAATCTTTTCAGACTTCCTCGCAGAAATCGGAAAGAAGAGGACGATCAGAACAAAGAGAAGAGCACGCCAAGTCCAAAGACAAGGAACCTGCTCAACTAAAAAATAAATTACAATTTCCAAAAAAGAAGGTAGCCAGTATCAAGGTAGTTAACAATGCCGAGAATACTGAGGACACAACTGAAAAACGGAGAGTGGGCTCAGACAATGCTAGACAGCGCAGCAGAAGTGAGCATAGCTCGCAACGTCCTTATGAATCATCTGGAGACAGTGGACACGAATGAATATCTTCAAGTGGAAACTGCAGACACCAGGGTTAGCAAACCTCACAAGATATACGAGATAACATTACGTATAGAGGGAGATAAGACTAGGAAAATAAGGGGACTATTTTGGGATAACCTCTCCAAGGGTTATGACATCCTTCTAGCTGAAAAAGACTGGCCACCAGAGTTTGTCAGGGAGTGCCCTCATGGCGAAGAAGTAATTATGCCTGCCTTCTCAAATCAAATTCCAATTCATAAAAAATACACACTTGCTAGAAAGTGGGCAGTGGCTCTAGCACCTGCTTTATATAAAAATCATGTAGGATGGGATGAGGATTCTCCTCCTCACAAAATCCAGCTAAAATCACAACCTACTGCACAAAGGCAGTACCCAATTAAGCAAGAAGCTAAAAAACAGGTAAATGAAATACTAGATCAGCTAGAATACCATGGGGTGATTGAAACTTGCACCTCACAAATGAACAACCCTTTGTTTCCGGTCTCCAAACCAGACAATTCATATCGTCTAGTTTTGGATTACCGACACGTTAACACATGTTGCAAAACTTTTGCAGTGCAAAACTCACACAGTGCTGCACTAATGAATAACATAGTGCGCAAAAAATACAAAACAACATTAGACATCTCTAATGGATTCTTTTGTCAAAACATAGCACCAGAGAGCAGATATTTAACTGCGTTCTCAATAAATGGCACTCAAAAACAATTCTGTCGGTTAGCCCAGGGGTACAAGAACAGTCCGGGGGTATTCTCAGCGAGAGTAACAGAATTACTACAACTATATGATGATGAAGCATTATCTTATGTCGATGACATTTACTTAACAGATGATGACTTGGAGACTCACTTGAAAAGAGTGAACACCATAATACTTGGGTTCGCTGCAGAGGGTTACAAATTCAACTTTAAAAAATCCAGAATTGCCCATCTGACAGTCCTGTTCTTAGGATATGAATTATCAAGCGAAGGCAAAAGCCTGGATGACAATTTCCTAGAGAAATGTGCCGTACTCCAAGCACCTAGAACACTAAAAAACCTACAGTCGATTCTAGGCTTCCTAAATTTCGGAAGAACATACATTGCAAATTACGCAGAAAGGGTCAAACCCCTTTATGATCTAATTAAACCAGATTTTAAAAAATCCAATTGGACTCAAATACACACAGAAATTCTGAGATCCTTACAAACAGACATGCTAATTAAAACAAAATTAGAAACACGTGATAACACACGCAATCTTGTGATTCGAGTCATCCCAGGGAGGTGCGGATTCACATACCTGACCTCTAATGAGGGAGAAAAGGTACCAATTGCATTTAAATCACACTTGTACACTAAGGCTGAAATGAAATTTAGCCCAACGGAAAAAATTCTTACGGCAACACAGACAGCTATAGCAAAAGAACGAGCCCTGGCACAAGGTAAACGAATAATAATCGTGACACCAATACCAGCCCTAGAGGCGGTAACAAAGGCAAGCATTCCAAATGCTAAAGCACTCCATCCGAGATGGATACAATGGGCTAATTATCTTGCTGCAACAGACGTGGCGTACGAATTTGATCCTTACTTAAAAACACAAGAATTTCTCCAATATGAATTTGAATGTCCTCCGCCGACCGAAATTCTGCCTCTAGACCACTACGGCTGTATAATATATACAGACGGATCAGCACAACCCGCAGTGGGGGGTAAGCAAGCTTACAGTGCTGCGTGCGCGCTCGTTAAAGGTCGCTGGCACGAAGGAAAATTTAAACCAGCAATCACTAAAACACAATCTTTAGGAGATTGTACAGCTCAGCGAGCTGAACTACTGGCGTTCAAGATGGCGCTTGAAAATACCGATCGAGAATTCCCCACACTCTTTAGGAGATTGTACAGCTCAGCGAGCTGAACTACTGGCGTTCAAGATGGCGCTTGAAAATACCGATCGAGAATTCCCCACACTCATAGTGTGCGATTCGTATTATTGCGTTCAGTCTTACAATGAATACTTGCAGATCTGGCTTCAGAATGGTTTCAAGGATGCAAAAGGTGGCACAATCAAGCATAAAATGCTCTGGGAACAAGTAGTTCTTTTACAAAAAGAACTACCAAAGACTCACGTGATACATACACTGAGTCATCAACGTGATGGCGTTCACGTTGCAGGGAATTCATTGGCTGATGAGGCCGCGAAGGCAGCTGTGCAAACGGCTTCCGTAGCTGCCATCACCCGGTCAAAAACAAAAATAGACAGCGAAATATTACAAGCTGTCAGCGCTTCAGAAAAGGATTCGATAGAAACACTCCCGAAAGGCTTTCCAGTAAAATACTCATACAGAACTGATGCAAACAATGTTCCTTTTGCTCGACTCCCTGGAGTGGGGGATAGGGCAATTCCAAACATGGAACATAGGTTAGGACTAATAATAGCGGCACATGAAGGGCTTGCTTCTATTCATGCTGGCGTCTCAGCCACAGTATCATTATTAAAACAGAGATACTGGTGGCCACAAATGAGAAGACAAACAAGGAACTATGTTCTAGAATGTGAAATATGTCAAAAAATGAAAGTATCAACGGTGAGACGTCCAGCGCAGACGCCCTTCTAATCTCGGATAAACCATTAGCCTGTGTTTATCTAGACCACTGCGGTCCCTTACAAAGGGATGGTAACTATAAATATATCTTGGTCGCAGTGGATTCATGCACGAGATTCATATGGATGTGGCCCCAGCGAACGGCTGACGCCAGAACTGTTATAAAAGATTTGCGAGTCTTTATCGGCACATACGCAATTGGCATGCTGCATTCGGACAATGGTCCTGCTTTTAGCTCTCGGGCTTATAAGGAGGCCATGGTCAGCATGGGCGTGCAATTGCGGTACTCTTGTCCATTTCACCCTGAGGGGAATGGAATTGTTGAAAGAAAAAACCGTGACATAAAGCAATCTATAACGGCAAAGGTATTAGGTTCGGGAGCTGGGTGGGTCAAACATCTAATAAGTGTCCAACGTAGTCTCAATAACTTGCCAAGAAATTCTCTGAAGGGATTCAGTGCGTACAAATTATTATTTGGAACTAGGATGATGATCTCTGACATTGATAGTCAGACTTCAGTGGTGAAAGAAAAAAGCTTTGATATCAAGGACCGTTTGGCTATTTTGCAGGACTTAAACAAAACAAGAAAAGACCTGAGCAACATAAAGTTGAAACAACAGCCAACAACCACTGAAGAACCACCACCTGTCCCAGCAAGACCTGTCTGGATTCCAAAAGTCGGGGATCTAGTCAGGGAGAAGATCGCGGTAAAGAAGGAATTTGGGCCTTCTTACAGAAAAGCAGTTCCTGTCTTGTCTGTCAACGGGACAAGATCAGTTGTACTACCGCCACTTGCTGGTAAAAAGGAGAACCAAGTTGTATCCATCGACCTGGTAAAACCACAACATGTGGCCGATAACAAACAGTAGGCCAAGTGGACTCCCAATAAGTAGCAGAACACCAAGGTTTGCTACCAGTACAGAGGTCCTAACGAAGAGGCTCATCACATTCGAAACGCCTACAGAAGAACAACAAGGACTATGCAACAATGCAATAGAACTCAGACCTCTGAAAACCCAAATAAAAACATTTAGCAGAGACACACCAATCTATAATGAAGTACCAATTGAAAATGCAAGAAACAGAAATCCTGAACCAATTGGAACAATTGACAGAACTGCATCCGGCTACTTCATTAACTTCGATGATTCCTCTGAGGGCTTCAGCGAATCAAAGACACAGCCATCATCAAAAACCTTTAAAGACAAAGCTAAGGAACTTTTGAGACAACTGAAAGAAACATATCCGATTTCTCCATGGATTGAATTTTGGGTGGGTTTTGGTGCATTTATCCTCATACTTTGGCTCATCATGGTACTTACTTTGGGACGCTTCATTGAGGGAAAATATGCTAAAATGGACACAGCAAGTCAGAAAATCAACTTGATCCTCAAACCACACACATCTTCACACGTCGAGAAAAGAGCACTTTCTTCAGCCAACTTCACAGCCAATCCGATACCTGGTGGGGTAGCCTGGGACAACACTGACTATGAAATTTATGGTCCGGTCGAGATCCTGAAATATCCACACCAAATTAAGATCTCATTGAGTGACTTTGCAAAACCAAACTCATTTGCTGATGATTGGGACTTCGAAAGCATTAATAATATGATGTCTGACTTAGTAATGTCTGCTAAATTTACCAAACATGATTATTTGCAGGGTTCTACAAATTATGATAGTATGTATTGCTATAACCACTATGGTAACCAGTTTTTACATAGATCTGCACAACCTAGAAATGTTTTAAATTATAATCAATGGGAACATTGTGCAACACCTCCAAAAGGGAGCTCAAGAACCGTTTACGACAAATATTCATATTTTTCAGGTTTTAACACAAGTAATGCTGAAACATTTTATTTTAAATTGTCGAACAAGACAGGAACCAAAACCATGATAACCAACACCAAATTGTTATATTCAGACTCATTTTTTGAACAAATGAATACTTTTGGATTTGATTATTGGGACAAAAATGTTGAATTGAAAAGTGTTTGGGGTACAAAAGAATGGCAAGTACAGGGTATAGAAGCTTTGTTTAGAGCCTGCATGATCCCAGAACAAATGATATTTTTAAATGACACTGTTCAACAGACCACCTGTCTTGGCTTAGCCAAAATCAAAGATTTAAATAAACCGTCTATTCCAAAGCCAATAATGTTTAGCAATAACTCTGATACAGATGAAGAGATAGACGTAAACCATATATTAAACCAAAACAGAACACATCCTGATTGGAAACAGTGGTTGATCTGGTCCACAGATACTAATAACTGTCAAGACAGATTCCTGAACAAAACACAGGGGTTCAAAATGACCAGGCCAGACCCTAGATATCCTCAAAGACATCACCCAGGGATAATAACCACCTACAGTGTGGGCAAATTATGCCTTCAATGGCTACAAACTTCCACACTGGCAGAAATTAAGCAACACCTAACTTTAATTACTGATGGTGCTGACTTGCGTGATTTCCCTTTGGGACCACGCAAACAGCGTCAAAAGCGTTTCATAGCAGCCTCTGTATATGCAGCATACAATGAGGCCTGGAAGGTTACTCAAATTGAAACAGCAGAGAGAATACGGGAAATTGACCGTATTAATTTGGAAAAATCACTTTCTGTAGTGGACAATGGGTTAATGACTCTGTCCTCCAGAATTTTTTCTTTGGACAGCATTGTGTCGTCAGCAATCGATATATTATCGCAAGACTTACTGCTATTACAACACGGTCAGTCACAATTGCGTTCTATTGTACAGCTTGGCTGGACGTTACAAAATCTGCGTTCAGGCTATGTGCCTTGGCGTTTAATCAACACAACGTCACTATTCCACATCTTTAACCTTACTGATAGACAAATCAGTATGGCGCAAAAGGGTGCTGATTATACAATCTTGAGCATTGAAAAACTAGAAAGATTACCAATGACAATGTCAGAACGACCTGTCAATGAATGGATAATACATGGGATAATAAATATTCCAATCTCAACCTTCAGGTTTCAATACTGCCAAAAATATATACAGGCTGGTAGGTACGAGAAATTGGGAAAGGGGTACCTTAAAACAACATGGAACCTGCCCTATTCACATGCATGTGTCAGTAATAAAGGACAGAAAGTGTTTCTTAGTGGCAACAATTGTGCGATGTCACTGAGTGGCACACTTCTGTGTAACGGAATTAGTTTGCATGGAGCCTGTGAAGGGAATTCATACAACCTTTCATGTCACCAGCAAGGCGCACCTGCAACAGAAATAGAACCATTCTTTCAAAGACTCTATAATGGGAGTTACATTCTTATTGTAGACCGCAGATGTTGTAGTCTTATGCCCGGGACTCCTTATCTAGTAACTACTACTGCGAAGGTCAAGTGCTGTGGACGCACATTGTTCCCCAGCTCCTTCCCAGACAGGGAGGCAAGGGCATGGCCCGATTTGAAAATTACTTCTATTCGAATAGATACTTTAAGCAGAATGAAAACAGTCCTTCTTCAGACGCCTACCAGGCTCTCGTCATCAAAAGAAACGTATGATCTACAAGTCGCAAGGACGACTGCAGAGATACATACATTATTAGCAACTAATTCCCCCGTACATTTCGCGGAAATCCTGAATGAAATCTTAAATATTTCTGATACCAATGGGGTCTCAAAGGTATTTAAGACAGTTTTTTCGATGGCATTAACACCATTCAAAGCCATACTGGGTATTTTTCCAGATTTCGTCCATTCGATTTTTGGCGGACTTCCCCTGATCCTGGGACTAATTGCAGGAATCCTATTCTTAGTCCTTATTTTTCGTTATGGCAACCCATGTCACAGACAAAACTCTTGCGACAAGGGAAGAAACAATCCTGGCCATTGGATACCGGGACCGGATATCAAAAATCCTGGGACTCTCCCGGCTTAGAGACCTGAACATGACTTGGTTTCTATCATTTCGACCAATGTGGCAAAGATGTGTTTTACCTGTATTGAGGTGTCTGCTATGCGGAGAAGAATGCGTGTTAGACACCTGTCTGACGCTACAATCGGATGCGCCGATGGATGCAGAAACATTGTTGAGCCCGATCAAGGTTCATGCTTTGTGCTGCCCTCAAAGGCTACCAATCCTGATGACGGCATTCGTGGAAGCTTCACCACTACGATTGATGGGTAGTGAAGTTCAAGATGAAAGCAGCATCGAACAGGTACGACCTTCTGTCAGTAATGCAAATCAGAATGTCAATGGAGACAATCATGCGCAAGAATGCATGATTACACCTATTTCCGAGTTAGTGGAACTTTCCCAGGAAGCTGTTGACAGTTTTTTCGAAAGCCTAAATGATATGATGTTCTCACCCGAACAGAAATAGAGACTTTTGAGCAAGCTCGCACACGGCGTTCCCTGAATTCGGCCTTCAACTTTAAAAATAAAGTCACATGAACATTTTCGCTCCAGTTCACGGACAGCAGTTTTTCCAGCAGCCCCAAATATTTTTGCATATTTTTCGGGACACTATCTTCTGCTTAAAGTAAGAACTATTCTTAGAGAACTAAGGTTTCTAAATTTTAGATAGCTTATAGACATTAGCTGCCCGCTGGCATGTTCATAAAGATATTTTATTCTGTGATGGAATGGTCTCGAAACTTTTTTCTGTAAGAAACCATTTCATGTGTAATTCTCATATACCAAATAAGCAATAATGTATACAAATGCGATTACTTTGGCATTTTTCTACAGCTTGAGTGCATACCATATATATATGTCTGCAATTTTTTTCAGTATATTTGAAAATTTCAAAATGCATTTATGTATTTTCGGGTGGTAAGGTATACACACTACTCTATAGTATGTTGTACTATGTTATACTATGCCTAGATTAGTAAATATGTCCATAGTTAGCGTGGAGTGGGTGTCATGTATTCCTATAGGTCCTGAATCGATCCCCCTATTCCTGACCCTATTCTAGTTAAACAAACCAACAAGTTAACTAGCAGTCAGCCCATGAGGCAGAAAACCCCCATGATGCAGATACCGTTATCTGACGCAGTCACACTACGGCACAGGAACGTGTTATCTGATTAGGTCATAACACTTGCGATCTAATTAGACAAGCGATATTCCTCCAGCCCCTGATAAGGCATACGGAGTTCTCATAACAAATCAAACCTATGACAACCTGAGCAAAACCCTGCGGCCATTGTTTTGATTTCACCGAGAACTTTAGTAAAAGAATGTGCTAACGAGCAAGTCGTATGACATCTTTATTGACGTATCTATGTCCATCCTTACGTCAATCTCGGCACCTTAAAGGTATAAATATTACCGATCTTGCCATATGCAAACACACGCGTGGTGACGAGACGGAGCAGCCATACTTGCCGAAGCGAAGAGCAGAGCAGACCCCGCTGGCGCAGCCCCGCCTTTCTGACGCGCTGAGAGACGAGCTGCTTTCTCCTGCCGAGAATCCAGCACCGGCGTTTCTGGGTAGCCCTCGCAGGCAGCCTGGAATATCGAGACCAGAGAGAGAGATACCATTCCTCATTCATCCTAAATTCCAGGTACAGAACTGAATAACCCCTCACAGAGAATTCTTTAGTTATTCACTTGGCAAAAACAAACTTAACTTAAACTGTAACTATCTATTCCCGCCCACGTATTAGACTTAGGTCAGGTACACGGGGTAGGCGTATCTAGAAACACCAGTTGAGTACGTTTAGTCAAATGTATATGTGTATGTAATATATTTTATTCATCTTAAAACATCTTATGGCTTAGAAACCATATCAATGTTTTTACAGTATTATTTTATACTATTGCTTTTAATGTATGCACTTTACTTAACTATAAGTATTGCAATAATATCGATCCATTTCTCTTGTATGAGAAAAGAGACTGATCAATAAATAACACCTTTTTATTGAACACGCCCGTCTCTTCCTTTTCTCTACATTCTGATGAGACTAAGAATGCACGTACTGACTGAGTAAAATAATTTGCCTTTTGTTCACACGACTCTCGAGATTGACTCTTGATTAGGGGAGAGCAAAGTTGTCATGTTCTATGGTTGTCAGAAACTAAATCCCTTCTTGTCTAATCAGGGAAGTTAATTCCTCCTTGAACATTCGAGAAAGTTTCTAGTGAACTCTGAGCTACGCTGGCAAACCCAAAACTTTAAGTCTAGTATCGACAGTAGTAGACCTAGTTAACGTCTGGCCTAGGCCTTTACTGCGGTAGGTATTATTCCAATGCGCAGAGCCTATTGGGATGATAGGAACTACACTACAGTATTTCTACAGCACATCCAGAATCTTTATTACACAGCATGGCGACTATTTGGGAATTGAGAGGCCTGCAACACATGCTGCATAGGACTTTCTACCAATACATGTTCTAAAGCCGGACTCAATTCATGAGTACATGTATTCCCATATTTTTAAACACATCAACTAAGCAAATTATTCTGCCACATTTTTCTGAAATGAATTCTGATTCACACTGTGATCTTAGAAACATGACAGTATCCCTTGCAATTCAGTAAAATGATTACTACAGTGGAAGGGGGTCTTGCCCGGAGTGCTGTTTCAGGGTTTAGAACAGAGCAGCAGTGTTGAAAGAGTTAAGCAGGTTGTGCTAGGGATGGTGTTTAAGGGATTAGGACATTGCAGTGGTGTTCAGGCAGTGTAGGGGGTCAAGGTGGGACTGAGTATGTAGAAATGAAAATTCCCTAAAATGATTACTACATGCTACAGAGAGGGTTGCTATTGTATTTCTACAGCACACCCAGGATCTTTATTACACAGCATGGAGACTATTTGGGAAATGAGAGGCCTGACACACATGCTGCATAGGACTTTTCACAAATACATGTTCTAAAGTCTGACTCACTCCATGAGTACATGTATACCCATATTTGTAAACACATCAACTAAGCAAATTATTCTGCCACATTTTTCTGAAATGAATTCTGACTCACACTGTGATCTTAGACACACGACAGTATCCATTGCAATTCAGTAAAATGATCACTACAGTGGAAGGGGGTCTTGCTGGGAGTGCTGTTTCAGGGTTTAGAACAGAGCAGTAGTGTTGATAACGTTTTGCAGGTTTTGGTACAGATGATGTTTAAGGGTTTAGGACAGTGCAGTGGTGTTCAGGCAGTGTAGGGGGTCAAGGTGGGACTGAGAATGTAGAAATGAAAATTCACTGAAATGATTACTACATGCTACAGAGGGAGTTGCTATGATATTTCTACAGCACACCCATAATCTTTATTACACAGCATGGAGACTATTTGCGAATTGAGAGTCCTGACACACATGCTGCATAGGACTTTCTACCAATACATGTTCTAAAGCCTGACTACCTCCATGAGTACATGTATACCCATATTTTTAAACACATCAACTAAGCAAATTATTTAGCCACATTTTTCTGAGATGAATTCTGACTCACACTGTGGTCTTAGACACATGACAGTATCCCTTGCAATTCAGTAAAATTATTTCTACAGTGGAAGGGGGTCTTGCTGGGAGTGCTGTTTCAGGGTTTAGAACAGAGCAGTAGTGTTGAAAGAGTGTATCACGTTTTGGCACAGATGGTGTTTCAGGGTTTAGGACAGTGCAGTGGTGTTCAGGCAGTGTAGGGGGTCAAGGTGGGACTGAGAATGTAGAAATGAAAATTCACTGAAATGATTACTACATGCTACAGAGAGAGTTGCTATGGTATTTCTACAGCACACCCAGGATCTTTATTACACAGTATGGAGACTATTTGGGAATTCAGAGACCTGACACACATGCTGCATATGACTTTCTACCAATACATGTTCTAAAGCCGGGCTCACTTCATGAGTACACGTATACCCATATTTTAAACACATCAACTAAGCAAATTGTTCTGCCACATTTTTCTGAAATGAATTCTGACTCACACTGTGATGTTAGACACACAACAGTATCCCTTGCAATTCAGTAAAAATATTACTACAGTGGAAGGGGGTCTTGCTGGGAGTGCTGTTTCAGGGTTTAGAACAGAGCAGTACTGTTGAAAGAGTTTAGCAGGTTTTGGTACAGATGATGTTTTAGGGTTTAGGGCAGTGCAGTGGTGTTCTGGCAGTGTAGGGGGTCAAGGTGGGACTGAGAATATAGAAATGAAAATTCACTGAAATAATTACTGCATGCTACAGAGAGAGTTGCTATGGCTTAGCCCTTTCTCAGGGGCCGTGTACATTTCAGAAATTTACACTCCCCTGAGGAAGGGCTAAGCCCGAAATGCATTGGGCCATCAGGCCTTGCGCCTGAACATTATGAAAACAATAATATGAAGAAATTATAACAAAATTAACAAATAAAAGAAAGATATCAACTGAAAAAGAAAAAATCTCTAAGAATAGTTTTTTTTAACAAATTAAGGAACAATTTGCACGAGTGCTCAGGAGGGACACTTATCTCGAGGGATATAGTGCAATCACAGTATTGTAGTCTCCCCAAGTACAGGGGGAGTTTCTCCACGGGCACCACCCACCTATATTGACATTGACTATACCACGGACCAGGTGTGCATCTCCTACAAGCCGCTTTTGGATTACATAATTTACCCATATGTTTAAACACATCAAATAAGCAAATTATTCTGCCACATTTTTCTGAAATGAATTCTGACTCACACTGTGATCTTAGACACATGACAGTATCCCTTGCAATTCAGTAAAATTATTACTACAGTGGAAGCGGGTCTTGCTGGGAGTGCTGTTTCATGGTTTAGAACAGAGCAGTACTGTTGAAAGAGTTTAGCAGGTTTTGGTACAGATGGTGTTTCAGGGTTTAGGACATTGCAGTGGTGTTCAGGCAGTGTAGGGGGTCAAGGTGGGGCTGATAATGTGGAAATGAAAATTCACTGAAATGATTACTACCTACCACAGAGAGAGTTGCTGTTGTATTTCTACAGCACACCCAGGATCTTTATTACACAGCATGGAGATTATTTGGGAATTGAGAGGTTTGACACACATGCTGCATAGGACTTTCAACCAATACATGTTCTAAAGCCGGACTCACTTCATGAGTACATGTATACCCATATTTTTAAACACATCAACTAAGCAAATTATTCTGCCACATTTTTCGGAAATTAATTCTCACTCACACTGTGATCTTAGATGCTTGACAGTATCCCTTGCAATATAGTACAATGATTACTACAGTGGTAGGGGGTATTGCTGGGACTGCTGTTTCAGGGTTTAGAACAGAGCAGTACTGTTGAAAGAGTTTAGCAGGTTTTGGTACAGATGGTGTTACAGGGTTTAGGACAGTGCAGTGGTGTTCAGGCAGAGTACAGGGTCAATATGGGACTGAGAATATAGAAATGAAAATTCACTGAAATGATTACTGCATGCTACAGAGAGAGTTGTTATGGTATTTCTACAGGACACCCAGAATCTTTATTACACAGCATGGAAACTATTTGGGAATTGAGAGGCCTGACACACATGTTGCATAGGACTTTCTACCAATACATGTTCTAAAACCTGACTAGCTCCATGAGTACATGTATACCCATATTTTTAAACACATCAACTAACCAAATTATTCTGCCACATTTTTATGAAATGAATTCTGACTCACACTGTGAACTTAGACGCATGCCAGTATCCCTTGCAATTCAGTAAAATGATTACTATCTGCTACTGATAGATTTTATATGGCATTTGTGCAGCACACCCAGAATGTTTACTAGACTGCAAGGAGACTATCTGAGAATTCTAACCCTGACATACAAGTGTGTAAGTGGTTAGACCACTTCATGTACAAATTCTACATTTTTAACAACAGCACTGTACTGCAAAGAAATATCTCCTCAAACACATCAACATACCAAATGCTGGAGGGAGGGAGGGTAAGAGTGAGAGAGTGAAGGAAGGGGAGTGAGGATGTGAGAGGACAGAGGGAGTGAGAGAAGGAGTGAGTAAAGTGGAGTAAGGTGAGTGAGGGAAGGGGAATTACTGAGGAAGCAAAGGAAGGAAAGAAGGGGAAGGGGAGTGAAGTAGAGTGACTGAGAGCTGTAAAGTGGTGAAGGGGAGAGAGGGAAAGGGGAGTGAAGGAATGGGGAATGAGGGATAGTGAGGGAAGTGGAGTAAGGGGATGGGGGTGAAGGAGAGTGAGAGAAGGGCAGTGAGGGTGAGTAAAGAGGGGTGATAGAGGGTGGAAAAAGGTGAGTGAGCGTGAGACAAGGGGAGTATAATATATATTTCACAATACAAAATACAAAATAACTTGTACAACATGTTATATGGTTTATTTTTGCTGTTCTCAGAATATATTGAATTTCACTTAAAACAGTGAGTTCAATACTACTCATCATATGACATCGGGCAAAAAAAACACAATCAAAAAGATTGTGTTTAAAAAACCCATACAACGTTTCAATAAATAATGTAAAACTTAGAAAAAACATATCTTTACTCATTTTTGATCCACTTACTTTTCCACGAGGCCAAATAGTATATGGAAAGTCCTTTTCTTTGGAAATTACTCAATAGTACTCTTAAACTTCCATTTACCCGACTTTCTGAAAGAAAAGATCCAACATCTTTTTCATCATGTAACAATAGTTAGATTTCCACCTCTGGCTCACTCATGATCAACATTTCCTATAATACTGATATCACTCACTGTGTGATACACTTACACTACCTCTATGACAACTACAAGTTTTTTATTATCTTGATCACTCTCATTCACAAAGTAATTTTGAACAGCAGATTAAGTTTTATTAACTGCTCAAATCTTCATAGGCCAATTACCTTTCCTAAAATTTCGGTTGTAAGAACACTAGGTAAGAATTTTGTAAGTCAGAAGGCAAACGTTGTTTGAAAGTCAATTGAGTATCATTACAATTAGTCCAGCCTTTTTGACATTTTAAATAAGCTGTGTAATGTCCTGATGTTGTCGAAGGACCATCATGGAAAATAATTGCTGCAGTTGCAAAGGTTCTTCCTGAAATTGATAATTGAGAAGCCACAAAATCTTTAATTAAATTTGTCATTCATTCATTTCATTTCATTTCATGAAGCTATAATTCGGTGCATAAAAACATGACCATAAAAGCACAAGCAATACAATACAAGCAGCAGCAATAACAAGATTAAAAATACAGATTAAAACAAAATTTAAAATAGACAAATTATTAAAATGTCATACTTTTCCTATAATCAATTGATTTATATATAAAAGAGGCAATATAAAAACATTTGTCCGGGGAGTTCATATTATAGATCAACTTCATTGCATCTTCCACATTGTAGATACCATACTTTACAAACAAAGGTTTCAAGTAGGTAACCCGAACATTCAGGAAAAGGGGGCAGATTAACATAAAATGCAGGGTGCTTTGTTTCGAATGCCCGTCACACGGGCAAGGGCCAACAGGGTACATTTTTGGTTGAGGAAAGGCCACCAAAACGTGAGCCATTCCAAATCTGAGTCTTGTTAGGACAAATCTATGGCTTGTTCTAGTTACCATACTCAGGTACAGCTGATAGCCTTCGCTTTCAATGTATTGATTGTACAGCTGGACTGTTGAAAGACAACTATTCGCTACAGAACGTTTTTGGGATCTATATAACATAAAAGTATCTTTCATTTCTTGTTTAGAGATATTTCCAGTGGAACATGAATCTAACATTATGTTGATCCCATAGATGGTTAAGAAGCTGTCAACGACATATTTAAGCCAGGGTATCTTGGTACAATTTTCCAGGTTGAGACAATCCCTGATAACAAGTTGATTGAACACTGTCTCATCCTTACGCCAAATCGACTGAAAAAGCATCAAAGGCCTTAACGGGATTAGGTCACCTAAATAGGCTGCCCCTACCTCCTTATGAATTAAATCAGTTGCAGCTGAGGCAGGTAGGCACAGGAGTTTTTTAAGGAAGATATTTTCTTCCCTTTGCAACAAGCCTATATTAGTGTAACCCCACAACCCAGCCCCGTATAGTGCAATAGAGATCTCCTGCCTTATAGATCTCCATCATGTCTCTAATTTGCCTATCCCCTAACTTGAAGGCGAATTTAAAAATGCCATAAGAGCTTTTTACCATCTTCGTTCTTACGTTAAATAAATCCTGGGACCAGCTTCCATTACTAGAATAAATAACACCCAGATAGCAACATTTTTCTACCTGCTGTACTTTCACCCCTTCGATGTAGAAGGCCTGGTTTTTATTAGTTCTTGTCCCACAGATCATGGTATGGGTTTTACTTTTACTGATCAACAACTTCCTCTCCCTGATGAAGTCAGAGAACCGGTCCATCAGGCGCTGTAGGCAAATGGCGGTCCGTGATAGAAGGATGGCATCGTCTGCATCGAGCAGAACAGGCACACTAGACCCAGCTACCTGAGGGGCATCTGCCTTAACTGTTTTCAGGGCAGAGTCTATGCCATTAATAAACAAAGTGAACAACAAGGGGGCGAGGACACACCCCTGTCTCATCCCTCGCTTTACACCAAAATTAGGAGTGCACTCACCACTAGTCCCATATCGCACACAGGCTTGCATCTTGTTATATAGTCTAGCTAGAAAGTAGACGATTTCCTCTGGTGTGCCAAGTTCTATCAGGACTTGCCATAGTAGAGAGTGATCAACAAGATCAAATGCGCTGCTTAGATCGGCAAAGCAAAGATATAAATTACCCGGCTTAGCATTGGTAAACTTGCCGATCAATAATTCTAAATTCAGGCATTGATCTAGGGTCCCACGACCCTTTCTAAAGCCATACTGGGAGGTAGCAAGAATCCCCTTCTCCTCTGCCCAGTCTTCCAACCTGGACAGCAGCACCCTACTCATGATTTTCACCGATGAGTCAAGTAAACTAATAGGTCGATAATTACATGCTGCTGTCTTATCGCCCTTCTTAAATATAGGGACGATAATCGAATCTCCCCAGGTAGGTGGAATCGTGGCTGTAACTGCGGCATTGAGAACCAAAGTAAGTATCGGACCCCAAAGTAAAGGAAGAGCCCTGTACACATCTATTGGGACTCTGTCGGGGCCCTGAGCCTTTTCCCCCTTGCTAGCTTTGATGCTGCATTCGACCTCTCCCAGGGTTATATCCAAAGGGGCTATAGGCCAATGCCTTTGCACTACTTCATTTGCGCAGTTAGCTTGAAATATGGCTGAAAAGTGGGAGACCCATGCCTCACTACTGACGGTAGATGAGAGTAGGGGAGTTTTATCGTCTTTAAGGAAGGGGGAATTAACGGTGGACCAAAACAGGCAGCTGTCAGAAGTTGCTGCTGCCTGTGTTATATCTATCCCACGCTTCCTGTTGTAACTCCCGCTTCCTTTTTTTGAGTGCCATTTTATAATCGTGTCTCAAGAGTAAGACTTGATTCCTATCCCTTGGTTTAATGGCTAGGGCCTGCTTCAATTGGGATAGAAGAGCTGTACATGTGTGATCAAACCAACCCTTACTGTGGTCGGTCGAACCTGGCCTTTTTTCCATAAAAACACTGTTAATAATTATGTTAATATTGACAAAGTTATTAACAATAGAAACAGCCCCACTACCTAGAGTCAAGATGTCATTAATATCTGTTAAAGTTCTGGTTATGATAATAGGCAGAACTATTTCGGATTTTTCCCCTTTCCACCTCATCCTGGTCCCATTTGACCTGTGGGGCTCAACATTTTCTAGGGTTCTCATTACCCGCTGATCCCTGCAGTTCCAATTTTCTATATTCATGGCTAAACAGTTATGATCACTTAGGTTAGGTACCTCAATAACTACAGCTTAACAATATGGTGCTATGCTAGCTGAAACCATAATATGATCAATGTTAGAATTAGTGTTTCTCCCGGTAAAGGTAGGGATAGTTTGTCCACTAACATCTTTATCTGGTTGAACCAACTCCAAATCATAAGCTGACATGATACCGTTGATTGCCTCCCCATAGTCATTATGTGGGAAGTGGGCTGTATTAACACCATTATTGTTTAACACCCCACAGACCCTAGAAAGTGACAAAGGACATATTGAAAAATTAAAATCGCCTAACCAAATATAGGTACAAATACATGTTGCTTCTGCTGCAAGCTTCATGAGGGCACTTTCCAGTTCGTCTATAACATTGTGCCATGAATTATTAAAACTATTGTTATAGAAATTAATTAAAAAGACCTCTGTACCTTCTTTGAAGTGAACCCATAAAATTTGGGAGTGAGTTCCAACTGTTACATGTTTTACTACTTTCAACGTTAGGTCCACTGATAGGAGAAAGATTAAACCTCCTTTAGCTCTCCCATGCCTCGACTCAACAGCTTCTAAACTGTAACATACATACCCTTCAAAACTAGGTTTTTTAACACACCACGTTTCTTGAAGGCATAAAATGTCGTAAGACCTGATCATATTCTCCCATCCCAAATTGTTCTTTTTCGAAGCCCAACCAGCTATGTTCCAGCTCACAATAGAGGTTCCCCCTATAGTACACTTATTGTGTTCATTTTGGTCAACAATGAGATTAACATCATCCTCAATAGGACCAATATTAGAGGCCTCTGCATATGCTGTTAGTTGATTACTCGTTTTCCTCCCTATAGCCATGTCAGGTACCATAACACTGTCAAACACTATAGAGGTAGAATCCTTGGGTTTCCCCAGATCTAAACCAGGCCCACCTAAGTGTGTTCCTTGGACGTTAAGGGGTGAATTAAGCTGAGATATACTGAACTTTAGATGTCAATCGTTCTGATCCAAGGAGCTCAGTGCTTGGAATCTGTTATGTAATGGTACCTCATATATTGAGCCTTGTTTGAGGGTGAAGGGTATGCCTCTATTGGTAGCATGGGGCATCTTACTGAGATGATTATAAAAGTAACCCAAAGGGTGTACAAGTACATCATTAGCATTTGGGGTTCGAGAGGCAGCTCTAAGCAGGACAGTTGCGGCATGCTGAGGATATTTAAAATTAACAATAACACATTCCCCCCTACAGGACTTACTTGAGTTCCCAATCCAATTAACTCTTCTTGTTGTTAGTATTTAGTCTGAGTAGTTGGTTGGGAACCCACATTGCCTGTGGAGCCACAAAACAGTTTTGTTCTTTAGAGAATCGTGTGACTCCGGAATTTGAGGGGTATGTGACTGACTAATATCGAGAGGCGGAACATTAGTTAAAACAACTACATAAGGAGCACAGTCTGGTGGAAGATCGATATAGCTACTCTTTTTTGGCGCAGATCCACCTAACATATTTGTTGGAACTGTTGTTACCTGTGCAATCCTACTATCCCCTGGTAGAACAAGTGAAGCTGCTTTATTTAAGCTCGGCCTTTTGGCGGGTAGCTTTGAGACATTATCACGGACAATCCTACAGTCCGCTGGTGGGCCGGCTAAAACTACTTCACTTAAGCTAGACCTCCCAGGTGGCTTCGGATCAGTGTCATTAGAAAATACCCCCCTCTCTGAAGGCCTAGCGTTGTCGTTCTTGCCATTATGCGCATCCAGTAGTCTGCCCAATCTACCCACCTCAACTGTCAGAAAGTCTAGTTTGTCCACAAGTGATTTGACAATTGTTTCAATCTTCCTCTCTATAATACTAACCAATAAATCAAATTGCTCTAAATTAGAGTTAACCTTGGAGTTCTTATTCATAGTATCGTTCTCGCTGGCATTGTTATTAGGGGTAGGTTCCGCTTTTTTTTATTATGAATATCCCCGCGCCTGGTTTGTACTTTCCTGCAGGCCCTCACTGTTCTCAGGGCCGGGGAGCGCGGTGGTGTAATGGCGTCAGGTGTTTTGGTTGATTCAGAGGGGTCCTGGGTTTGGACTGGGTCAGCTGGTATTTCCATTGGGGCATCATCAGGACCACCATTATCGTCCCCGGGCAAATCATTACTAATTACAGGCAATTCAGATGGTAAGTCCGGGGGATTCTCCCGACCTAACGACTTTCTATGGTCGTTGTTAATTTTGTTCACAACCTTTACTAGGTAATTGTCCATGGTTGATTATGTTTGGACATCTTGAAAAACGAATGTAGAGGTGTGGAAGGATGAGCGGCGGGTAAGCAGTTGGACTCAAAAAGCAAAAGAAGTATAAAGGTACTGTGTGGCACCAGAGGCGTAAGAAATGTATTTTAAAATATGTAACGGTCAAATATTCACATAGCTTGTAACTTACTTTATAAGAAAGGCCAAAAAGATTTTCTACATCTATACCTTCATCGTGCAATACAACAAGCATATACATTAGAAATTCCTGACAATCTTGCTGAATATTCTGTGAACATTGATTTAGACCAGAACATATGTCTAAAACATTTCGAATTTCAGAAACACTTTCAATTTTTGTTCTATCACTGCTACATTTCTCAAACACAGAATTCAACAAACAACAAAATCTTTGATCCTAATTTTCAACAATCTGTTCTTGTAAAGTTTGGAAAAAAAAACAACATTAACCACTACATTAGCATAGCAGTTAACACCAGAACTGTTTTTAAACTGAAATCCAACAACATCTTTAACTGAATAATTTTCCTTTCTGCTTACAATTACTGGTTCATCTAATTTTTTTATTTTTGCTACAACTTCACTACAATTTTTCTCATTTCTTCTTTTTCGGCCTACCACACACTTTTCAAGTAGAGGATATTGAGGTAAATTTGGAGCATACTCTCTTCTTAACCTATTATATTCTTTTACACAATTTAGATCTTTACTAATCTTTGTCTCATCAAAATCAATCGAGTACAATCCAGATAAAGTTCTGACTCGAGATAAAGAAACATATGCCATACCCTCCTTGAACACAGACTTCCAATATTCACCAAAGCACTATCTACACTTAAACCTTGAGATTTATGAATAGTCACCGCATATGCCAAAGAAACAGGAAACTGTTTTCGGCGGACATATAAATCTTTCACAAGCAAAAATCGAGCAGAACAACGACTGATTTGTTGTACTTCTTCAATTCCATCAAATTTAATTTTTAAAAATTCAATTCCATCTCTATTTCGGTAATTCACAAAATCAACAACATGACCCATTGCTCCATTTACTAAACCTCTTTCCACATGTAAATTCTGTCGTAAAATTATAAGACAATTTAAACATGCATACAGAGTATTTTCCAAACCAGCAGTTTTAGATATTGTCTTCTCTAAAGAATCCAATTTTGATTTCAACTTTTCTGACAAAATAATAGTTGCTCCTGCATGCTCTATTTTATCAATAGCTTCCAGTGTGGTTCTGTGGATTTCTGGACCCGTGTCATAAACATCATCGTAGCATGACGATTTTGATATCAGCAGACCGAGAATAACGAGTATACTATATACGAGTATTTTCGGCATGATCGAGCGACGTGATCACCATGAAATCAGAGACTCCGTTCTGAACCCTCGGGTTCCATTTTGTGTACGGCAGCCATTTTGTGGTTGCCCTCACATAGACACATACACTTTCAGCTGACTTCTGTGTGACCTGGGCAAGCTGACTCCACTGCCCGAAGCCAAACCCGTTCAGCCAGTTCCTTTCCCAGTGGACGATCGAGATTAGGGATCAAGGCACAGCATACCATAAACCCTTCATTGCACACAACTATGTCTAATCTTACACACACCTGTCTCTGATCCGTTCTTTATGACCTGTTTTACGATGAGGAGGTGCCCGATTTTATTAGGGGTCCAGCCGATTTATCTGATGAAAAGTGTTGGGCCTTGCCGGGTAATTGATGGTGGGCTGGACGATGAAATGCGGGTTTGTCATGTAATGCTTTTATTCTCAACATGGAATTGGTTTACTGTAAATGAGGAATGTTTGCCTGAAGCATAATATTTTGTATAGAAAGGGTTGACTGGCTTTGTAGGATTGAGCAGTCTCCTGAGAATATACACCGTGTTGTACTTCTAGGATACCTGTTACTGGCTGCAGCCAATAAATTTGATCCTTGACGTCACCAAGAAGTCTCTGAGTTTCTGTAGTCTGAGGCAGGAGAACTCGAAGTCTTTGGGTGTGTCCCCTGGCACCGCTGGGTTCTAAATAACCCGGTACTTCATTTGGCGCCCAACATGGAGCGATTTCTGCGGTACCGGTCCAAGCCTGAGGTTCGTGAGGAGCTTCGTGTGAAAATTCTGGAGGAAGGCCAACCACGTCATCGACCCCTGTATGTCGTCGTGATCCGAAAGTCTTTGCTGCGAGGTTCCCCGCTTTCCGACGGCTACGAAGGACTGCTGCCCTGACTATCGCCCTGTCTTGGACCCTTTGATGATTTGTAGAGCGAGACGATAGGCGAGTCTTCTGGTGACACCATTGATACCTCAGTTAAGTATGAGTGGAGCGTCTCCCAGTCCTTAGATTTGGTTCTTAGTTTTGGGTATCCCCTTGGGATCTTTGATTTGGAACTTGCAAGTACCAAAGCCGAGGGACTTGTGTATTCACGAGATTATCGTTTCTGATATTCCCTTGAAGTTTGAAGCTAGACTAGAGAGCGAAGATGCCTGGTCTTAGCAGACTTGGAAATTTGTTTTGTTGTGGTCGAAATAGAGATTCCCGATTGGAGGACTCGTGTCCGGTTCCTCCGATTGGAACTCCAACCTATGAGCTTTATGTGAAGCATGGCGTGGGCCCCATCACATATAATGAAGTATGGATCCGATACACCAGGAAGGATGGTGTTCTAAAGTGGCCCCAATATGGTAGTTTTGACACGGAGATTTTAGATAATCTAGAGGTTAGACTTTTTAAGAAGAAAGCCCGGCCGGCGATGTTTGACTCTTTCCGCCTATGGTGAAAGGAAGCCAAACAGAAAGAAATTAAATTAGCAAAAGGAAATAAAAGAGAGAAGGGTATCTTGATAATGCAAGCTGCTATACAGTTTAAGGATAACGAAGAAGAACTGGCGAGTGAGCAGTTACACAGGCAACGTAAAATGGCAATTAATAAATGTTATTCAGTTTTGCCTCCTCTCCAGCAAGATGCAGCAAAGGAACTCGAGAAAGATCCTTTAATGTCTCATTTATTGAGTTTGCCACCCCCTATGCGCAGAGTTCTACAGCACCTCCGCAACCCTTAATTATGCAACCTCCAATTGTTTTGCCCCAGGTTCTTCCACAGCCACCAGCTCCTCTTCAGCTGGCTCCTACTCTTCTGGCGCCACCTTCTCAAGGGCCGCTGACTTTGCTACCTGCTCCGTCTTCAATCCCTATGACTTTTCCACCTGTTCTTGCTGCTTCCTCTGTTACTGCTCCTACATTGGCTTCCTCTCAATCCGCTTTATCTCCTGTTCTGTCGACTTCTCCTTCTGTTCGACAGAGAATGACTGATACTGTTACTAGTCTTTTCTCTCCTTTCTTTGGGTCATTGACTATGACCCCTGTTTCAGAGCGTAAACAGTTACGTAGCCAACTGCCTGATTCCAGAGAGAAGGGAACATTGTATCATTTGGCACATAAATGGGTTACCGATCCTACAAGATATGAGTTAGAGTCTTCCGCCAATGGGAAGCACCGAAGAAGAGATATGTTTTTGACAAAATGTGTGCTTTTCTTTGTGAAGAATTGGAGGATAATGATTTGGAATCCAATCCGCCTGAGTTGTGCCGTATACGGTTAGAATTTGCAGAAGGCACGATTGTGGGTTCCGATGTTGAGAGAGCAGTTGCGACATTGTTGTCATTTAGGAGTGAAGCTATTTCTCTGTCATTGTTTGAGCCTGATCCTTCTGTTAGGAGGAAAGTGCGACAGTACCCAATGAGAGAAGTTCCTCCGGTGTGGAAGGAAGCAGTTGCGGCCGATGCCGTTAATCAAATTGATGCTGTACCGGCTCATTTTCAGCGTGTTTGGGTACATGTTCCATGGAAGAGAGCTGAAGTCTTGGCTCTTAAACAGACCTTGCCTGACCCCCGCAAAAATCCTGCAGGGTATTACAAGGAATTATCGCAGACTGCAGACTCATGCATTATGAATGTAGCTGATATAGACATGCTGTTTGGGAATGTTGTTCCACAGCCTTTGTGGGGATTGATTCGCCATACGGATCATGCGCAAGAGCTAGGTGAGACATGGGCTAATATTAGTGCTGCGAATGACAGACAAGTAGGCGGTGCTAAACCTGAGCCTTTAGTAGCAGAACTCCCTGGTAAGATGAAGATGGTTACCTATACGAAGACTTTAATGCCTGCGATGCGTGTAAATTGGGATAAATTGTCTGCATGTAAGCAGAAGAAAGAGGAAACCGTGTCTGATTTCTTCACTAGGTTTGAAGAGACGTTTATCGACCACAGTGGTCAAGACATGAGTACAGAAGGTGGTCAACGGTTGTTCGTTGACAAATTTGTGCACAATTTGTTTCCTGAGCGGTGTAAGAAATTGAAAGATTCAGAGAGTTCGTGGGCTGTTTCCTCTTCAGCACAGATATTGGCTACTGCACAGTACTACGAAAATAGGGATAAGGATGAGAAAGATAGGGCAGACAAGAAAACTAAAGAATTGAAGACGAAAGTGCTTTTACAGCAAGCGTATCCGCCCCGTAATAACCAGCGTGATTATCAGCAGCCTCAGCAGTTTCAGAGGAACTCGCAAAGGGTCGAGTTTTCTCAACCACGTTTTCCTGTAGGCCCTAATCAATGTGCATATTGTACGGAAGAGGGTCATTTTAAAAGTTGCTGCCCTGTTTTGTCACAGCGTATGAATGGTGTTTCTAGCGCAAGAGGTCGAGGTGTTCCACAAGCGCCTAGAGGTAGAGGACATGGAAATTTCCCCCAGAACGCACGTTCCTTTCCTCCTCAAATTTCAATGAATAGTTTTGATCAGCAGAATAACACGTCTGGTAGGACGACTCAGTACTATGCTGATGACTCCTATGTCGAAGGTGAGAATATGGAAGGTGATGATTGCTAGGACAGCCATAGACAAAGAGAGGGAGTTGTTTCAGTTCCAGTAGATCAGAGTGGACCTTATGTTGAGGTGATTACATCAGGTATGTCAGAACCTTTTCTGTTGGATACTGGTGCTACGAAGAGTTCTATTATGCACTCTAAACTCCCTGGCGCACCTTTGTCTGGCGAGACAAATGTTTCAGTAGGTTTTTCTGGCGCCCCGGTTAGGAACCCGATTTCTAGTCCTATGTCCGTTTCTGTTGGACCTTGTGAATTCGAAGCACCCCTCATTCTGACGACAGGTTGTGGTGAGAACTTGTTGGGATTGGATCTGTTGAAAAGATTGTATGCGACGTTGTATTGTTCTCCCTAGGGAGTACAACTTACACTGGGTAAGAAAGTGGTCTCCCCAATGTATTTGTCAAAGGATATACTTCCGACAGAATTGTCGTCTCTTCCTGATTCTATTTGGGCTACTGGTCCTAATGATGTGGGTCTTTTGGAAATACCGCCATATGTTGTGACGTTAAAAGCGAATGTTAAAATGCCACGCATTCCCCAATACAAGATCTCTAGTGAAGGTGAAAGGGCGTTGCTAGCGATCATTTATGATCTGATTGAAAAGGATGTCATTGAAGAAACAAGAGGTAACGTTTGCAATAGTCCTGTTCTGCCTGTTCTGAAGCGTACTGACTCTTCTCAGCCACCTGTTTACAGATTTGTGATTGATCTTAGAGAGGTGAATAAAATAGTTGTGCCTCAGTTTCCAGTTGTTCCTGATATCACTGCCTTACTAACTATGATTCCAGCTTCAGCCACTTGGTTCTCGGTGATTGACTTGAAGAATGCTTTCTTCAGCATCCCGATTGCCGAGGAGAGCAGGGATATTTTTGGATTCTGTTTAGGAGGTCGAAGCTTCCGGTTCAAACGCGCTCCTCAAGGCTATTGTGAGAGTCCATCAATATATAGTCTGGCTCTGAAAACACAGCTTAATATGATTGTTTTACCTGATGGCGCTACTCTTATCCAGTACGTCGACGATTTGCTAGTCGCCGCAGATACTGAGGACATTTGTAAAGTAGCCACCTTGTCGTTGTTGCATCATTTGTCTGATTTACACCATAAAGTGTCTCTTTCGAAATTACAATATTGTCGACAAGAAGTGACCTACTTAGGTCATCTCTTATTGAAGGAGGGAAGAAGACTGACCCCAGAAAGAATTTAGGCGATTGCAAAGTTGAGTGTGCCAGTTACACAGAGAGAAGTGCGTGCTTTCTTAGGTATTATATCATATTGTAGGCAATGGAAGCCAAATTTTTCCCTGCTGGCCAAACCTTTAGGGGCATTAACTTGTAAAGATACACCAAATCCCTTCCCGTGGTCCGATGATTGTCAGAAAAGTTTTTCTGAATTGCGTGATGCATTGTGTTCGGCTCCAGTGTTGGGTACCCCCGACTACAGTAAGCCCTTTACACTATATGTCCATGAGAAAGAAGGATGTGCGTTGTCAGTGCTGACACAGTCTTTTGGGGACAAGCAGCGTTCATGCGCGTATTTTTCGTCAACTTTGCATCCGGTAGCTAGAGCGTTGCCGAGTTGTTTGAGAGCCACGGCGGCAGCAGCTGTTTCTATTCGACAGTCTGCTGGTTTGGTGATGAATAATACATTGGTTGTAATGGTTCCACATGCAGTGGATACTTTGCTAAACAGGACCAGACACAGCACTTAACTAGTGCTCGATTGTCAGGTTATGAGTTGACACTTTTAGCGAGTCATGTGCACATAAACAGATGCAATACGTTGAACCCAGCTACATTGTTGCCAATTCCGGTGGAGACAGATGCGTCTGAACAGCATGATTGCCTTTTTAGGACAGAAGAGGAACCGAAAGGGAGAGTAGATCTTAGGGACACTCCTCTTGTGAAGTGTGGCGGTACCTTATGGGTAGATGGTTCATGCTTCAAGCTTCCGAATGGTGGTACGACTTTGGCATATGCTGTTACGACTTTGCATACGATTGTTGAAGCTGCACGTATCCCACATAATTCAGCTCAAGCAGCAGAGTTGATTGCACTTACGAGAGCATGTGTGTTGTCGAAAGGAAAGAAAGTGACCATATATACCGACAGCCAGTATGCGTTTGGTGTGGCTCCTAGTTTTGGACGTTTGTGGAAGGAACGTGGGTTCCTTACGTCTCATGGAGCAAGGATACAGCATGGTCAATTGGTGAATGAGCTTCTTGAGTCACTTACTTTGCCGTTGCAAGTCGCGATTGTGAAATGTAGTGCGCACAAGAAGGTTACTGACGACGTTGGTCGCGGTAATGCGTTTGCTGATGAAGTTGCGAAAGAAACAGCAAGAGATGTGATGGGTCGAATGTATGTTGCGGGCCCTGCAAGATGGATTGGTGACGTTGGAATGTGTGAAGATACGATAGAGATTGTGAAGTCTATTCAAGCTGAAGCTACCGAGAAAGAGTTGAGTGTGTGGAAAGAGAGTACGGGTAAATTAGACTCAAATGGTTGTTGGGTTGAATTGTCAGAGCATCAGCGATGGCTGCTACCCGATGCAATTGTGCTTGCAGTGGTTACAATGGCCCATGGAAGGGCTCATATCAGTGTGAAAGGGATTTGTAAGTTGTTAGCCCCAGTATGGCAAAATGCTGGAATTCCTAAGTTTGCCGAGAATATGGTCAAGAATTGTATGGTCTGTCTGAAATACAACCCTGGTAGGGGAACTCCAACTCCAGCTGGTCATTTTGCGCCTCCAATGTATCCGTTTGAGGTTTTGCAGCTAGATTTCATCCACAGGGAGAGGTGAAACAACTTGAAATACGTACTTGTTGTAGTTTGTGCCTTTTCAAGGTGGGTAGAAGCATATCCCCTGAAAGATAATACTGCCTTATCCACAGCTAAAACCCTTGTCAAAGAGTTTTTCCCTAGATTTGGTGTGCCGAGAATGGTCTGGAGTGATAATGGGAGTGAATTTGTGGGTCAAGTGGTGAAGAGAGTATGTGAAGGGCTAGGTATACGCCAAAAGTTTCACGCTGCAAATCACCCCCAATCAGCTGGACTAGTAGAGTGCTACAATGGCACCCTAAAACTTAAACTAGCCAAGATACAAGCAAGCTCTGGTCTTAAATGGCCTGATGCGTGGCCATTGGCACTTTTATCGACAGGAATGACTGTGCATTCACGAGTGGGACTTAGTCCGTATGAGATTGTGTTCGGCCACCCGGCCAACATATGGGGAGTGCCATGGCCGACAAAATTCAGCGAGATTGAACACCCTGTACTGCTTGATTACTTATATGATTTGACGGCTAAATTGCGTGTTTTACACCAACAAGTTCACAATACTCTGCCTCAGGTTTCTGCAGATCCAGGACACATCATCGATCCTGGCTCATGGATCCTAGTAAAGAATTTTCAACGGACAAAGAATGATCAGCCCCGCTGGAACGGCCCCTATTTAGTCCTGTTGTCCACAAGAACTGCTGTACGAGTGCAAGGAAAAAAGAACTGGATCCACGGAGTACACTGTAAGAGGGTCCCTTTGCCTCTGCCGTATAACCGGTGGGTCCAGGAGGGCATTGCAGATTCTGAAACTGAGACTGTGCCTCGTTTTCTGCCTTTCAGCGATGCACGTGTAAAAGGGATAAATTCTGAGCGTGAAAGTGACGATTTTCTGCACGGAGCCGTGCCACCGTCAGTTCGACTGGACACTACTGAACCTGACCTATTGTTTCGTGATCAGACATTACCAGGGAAAAGCCGTTATAATCTGAGGCCGAGAACTATGGACAAATAAAAAATTCCTTTCTTTGCTATTTTTGAAAGTGCAGCTCTCTTATCTGGGAAACTTTTTTGATTTTTGTTTTTCGAACCACCATCCGGGTTCAGCTGTAGGGTCGCGGGCGACAAGTCTTTGGAGTGCAAGCCGAAGACACAAGGTTGACGGTTCTGGTTGGTTCTTGGGCGTTTCCCTTGGACTGACAGACGCATTCCTTAGCATGGAACACCCTACCTCCGCGAGCAGCAAGGTTAGAGGATGGAGTTTTTCGAGATGGAGAGACCTGCCAAAGAGATGAACTTTAAAGCCAAAATGTGTATAATGATGACCAGGAAACGTTTTCTGATATTTTGCATTTTCATGTGTTTAGTGTAATGATGTTTTTAATAGGATATGTTTTATTTTATTTTCGAGTGACATTTGCACCCACTACACAGTCCATACCTCCTTCCACTGTTTCCTCACATTCTTTTCACCCTCAACCTGAGCATGAGTCC
This sequence comes from Lissotriton helveticus, assembly GCF_964261635.1. NCBI lineage: Eukaryota > Metazoa > Chordata > Amphibia > Caudata > Salamandridae > Lissotriton > Lissotriton helveticus. Next base: position 1,997,297,353 of record NC_136067.1, read on the forward strand.
GTTAGAAGATTAGAGTTTGTCAATAACTCCTTCGTTCAGCTTTTGCACCAACACCAATTAGTAGTGAACACGACTAACTGTTGGGTGTGTGGTCTTATGCCGCATACTACTGATAAAGGTATCCCTTATCTGGTCCTACCATTCAGCTACACTGGTTCTGTATGGGCATACAGAACAATGTTCATCTACGCTCGTGAAGTCCACCACCTACGTTCTGTAAAAGATAATCCAAAGAATAGTGCTCTAGTTAAGGCTATAGTAGACATGATTAGAGGAGCTACTTCCTATGAGACTATCCCGAAAGATGAGACACTAGCGTACATTGGATGGAACGTGACTGGATATGGAGTTAGTCAGAATGAGAACCAGCGAGCGAAAAGATCCTCCCCGATTTGGGTTGTACCCCATCAGGGTCACTACTGTCTGCAGGGTAATGGCAAGAATCCGAGAGCTCAGCTAGGAAGAGTATCTGCAAGGAGACATATGTCTCTGCGTCTCAGACTTCCCCTTCGTTCCTAGCAGATAAGGGTACCTATTTCATCTGTTATGATAGAGCATACACATGGTTGCCCCCTGACTTCTCGGGCACATGTTTTGTTTCGTTCCTGTTGCCTCCCACCTACACAGCTGCGGCAGATTACCACAAGACAAGGTTAGTTAGAGGTGTCTTCAGTAAGGAAGATACGGCCGGACAAGAATTGGGAGACTTCTTGAAGGGTTTTCTGCCGTTTTGGGGACCTATGGTTAACAGTAGGAACATACAGCAATTGACGAGAGTGGTTGAGTCCACCGTAATTGAAACTGTCGGTGCCCTTAGTAATTTGACTGCTGAGCTCCAGTCGGATCGTCTTATGACTCTTCAGAACAGGGTCACGTAAGACGTCATACTTGTAGATCGAGGTGGGGTATGTAAAGTGATCCAATCAAGTTGCTGTGTTTTCATTCCAGACAATGCTCCGACAATGTACCAGGCCATTTTCAAACTGCATAAAATCTCCGAATCTATACATGTGGATAAAGGAGATTGGTCGTTGAAGGGATGGTTCTGGGAACTGATATCCACCTGGGGATGGAAGATTCTGATGGTCATTGGGATGATTTTAGCCATTCTTTTCCTGTTCTGTCTTTGCGTACAGTGTGCTCCAGCTATATGTGGACTCTGTGCTACATCATGTGTAAGGAAACCTGTATCGAGAGACGAGCTAAGTAATAGGATGATGCTACAGCAACATCTCAATGATTTTATGAATATAGACCTAGACTCAGATTAGCGTGAGTATAGATTATTGCCTATGTAAGGGCAAAAGGAGGGTCTGTGGTTCTGTGGATTTCTGGACCCGTGTCATAAACATCATCGTAGCATGACGATTTTGATATCAGCAGACCGAAAATAACGAGTATACTATATACTAGTATTTTCGGCAAGATCGAGCGATGTGATCACCATGAAATCAGAGACTCCGTTCTGAACCCTCGGGTTCCATTTTGTGTATGGCAGCCATTTTGTGGTTGCCCTCACATAGGCCGATGACTAAGGCCGAACGAGTCTTAGGGACACGTACACTTTCAGCTGACTTCTGTGTGACCTGGGCAAGCTGACTCCACTGCCCGAAGCCAAACCCGTTCGGCCAGTTCCTTTCCCAGTGCACGATCGAGATTAGGGATCAAGGCACAGCATACCATAAACCCTTCATTGCACACAACTATTTCTAATCTTACACACACCTGTCTCTGATCCGTTCTTTATGACCTGTTTTACGATGAGGAGGTGCCTGATTTTATTAGGGGTCCAGCCGATTTATCTGATGAAAAGTGTTGGGCCTTGCCGGGTAATTGATGGTGGACTGGACGATGAAATGTGGGTTTGTCATGTAATGCTTTTATTGTACACATGGAATTGGTTTACTGTAAATGAGGAATGTTTGCCTGAAGCATAATATTTTGTATAAAAAGGGTTGACTGGCTTTGTAGGATTGAGCAGTCTCCTGAGAATATACACCGTGTTGTACTTCTAGGATACCTGTTACTGGCTGCAGCCAATAAATTTGATCCTTGACGTCACCAAGAAGTCTCTGAATTTTTGTAGTCTGAGGCAGGAGAGCTCAAAGTCTTTGGGTGTGTCCCCTGGCACCGCTGGGTTCTAAATAACCTGGTACTTCACCAGTTTCACAATCTCTTGATTTTCTAACTTTAACATTTTGTTGTTGAAGATTGAACATTCTTGCAGAGTTGGCATCAAGCATCACAGATTTGGTTTCAGAAATTTTCCTAAAAATATTCTCTGGGAGAATATTTTCGTTTGGAAACAAATTTGAAATTAATCGTGCATGTAAAGCTTGTTTGCCATTCTCACTTACTTTTCCAATTCTTACATCTTGTAGAATATTTTTATAATCTTCATCCTTTGCCTGTCGCATATTTTGAAGCAGTTCTGCATATTTGAAATGTATCCATATATCAACATTTCCAATGCTTCCTAGGCACTTCCTGGTATCTTCATGCGTAAGCATTTTAAACACTGGTTGTCCTTTCACTGGAGTTAGCTGCGGTAGATCTCCAAAATCAATGATGTGTTTGCCTCCAAATAACACATCATACTCTGTTTTAGGAATTTCTTTCATTCTTAAATGCACAAAAGCAAGCATTACATTTGATACCATGCTTACCTCATCAATGATACGAAGTTTAATTTTCTTCAGGACTCTGGAAACTTCACAACAAGCTTCTCCAGATAGCTTGTGGTATTGTAATGTATTATCATGCTCTACTGGCAGCATCAATAAACGATGTAAAGTAATCCCTTTAATGTTATGTGCTGCCAACCCAGTTGGAGCGGTAACAACACAAGACAGCGATGATTCCGTTCTTTTCTGCAGATAAGTAGCAATTGCTTTAATCAGAAAACTTTTTCCAGTTCCTGCTTCTCCACTCACGTACAGTCAGACAGGCATAAATGACTTACATGAGCACTCTTTTTTATCATGACATAAACCATGCTCAATCTGTTTTGTGACTTTGTCATATATTTGTTTCTGCTCAACGTTTAGTTATTTTTCCAAATCTTCTAAGTTAACTACATCCTTCTGAGCTTGTTCCTTAGCTCTTTCCACTTCATCCATGGCAGTGGCAGCTTCATTTTGGATAGTTGGTCCTCCTAGTGGATCCTGACTCAATGAAGCAGAACTCTGACTGTCTTGAGAACTGTCTCTAGCAATCTCTGCTGCAATTGTAGCGTCTTGCTGTATTTCCTCGTTCAACATTGGCAGATAATTTGAAAAAACAGGACATTCTATGGTATCCTTGGTTGCATTGAAGGAATCTTCATAACTGAGAAAATCTCCAAGTAGTTCCTCTTCTTTACGCCATGGCTTAAATAGATGCAAAAGAGCTAAATAGTAAAATTCCCTTTTGTCAGGAGATTCGCAACTCAATTTTTGATGATTAACCCCTTCGATGCTGATGATGGCCCCCAGCCATCATGCATCACGGGGTTCGTGTGCTGATGATGGCTGGGGGCCATCATAAACCCGCCCACTCGTGATTCTGCCGCACAGGCGCAGAATCGCGGCCGCGCCCAAGGGGTTATTCAAATGGCCTTTTCTTTGTTTCACCAGACATCCTTTACATCCAATTACAGCATATACTCCTTCATTGATATCTTCTGTGATGTTCCTCTTAAAAGTATAGCTTTGCAGAACTTCATAGAGACAAACGTTCTCTAGATGACTACTTCTATTTGGATAGTATGTATCCAACATGTTTGTCTTCAAAATATCTGTACTGTTTGGTTCTTTCTCCGCCAAATACTCAATTTCTTGTACAGATTTCAAAACTCGGTTTCGTGTTGCAGCAAGACCTAGACTCACCCAAATGATTGTTCTAGATTTGGCATATAGACTTGCTGATGATTACCGATCATAACATTCATATGCTCCAATTTCTCGATGCAACAACATCTTCAGACTGTAACTACAATTTATTACTTAGACTCTTTTCATGCGAAATATCCTCCTACATTTCCTTCAGTTCCGTCTCTTCTGATTTTGTGATGTAAGACGTCACATATCGAGCCACAGCAATAGAGTTGTCAGCAACATATTGAATATCCATGTTAGCATTCCACATGGACAAAATGACTGGGTTGTAGTCATTTATGTATTTGGACTCTTCATTTCTTCTTAAGTTGTATCTATTTTTCGGTGATTTTCTTGTCACAGTATGTCGCAGAGAAGACATACAATTGTTCACTCTTCCTTTAGATATTACTGGTCGTGGAAATCCAAAACGACATTTTGTGTAGAACTTGTCCTTGGATTTGAACTTTCGACAACAGTATTTTTCACAACGATGGGTTTGAAAGCATAAAACTTGATGTCTTAAATTGTTTTCTTCTGTACTTTTCGGAACAGCACATGTAGAATACTGTTCAATGAAACTCATCACTGTGTCATCCGAATCTGTTCCAAATTTGGGTGCATCTTTGATCCATAGCAGCATATGTATGTGAGGAGCACCTCTTGCTTGATTCTCCTTTCTTCAAAAGAAATCCAAAACCTCTCCAAGCGGAGGATTTTTTTTGTTTGTGATCAAAGACATCATAGCTTCAAACCTATGATTGAAATACCTGCATACATTAATTGGATTCAAAGAGCACAGTTCTCCAGGTGTCTTGTATTCTATATTTTCAATGTTTGCATTTGCCTCGTAGAAATTGAAGTAAGTCTTCCCAAGCATACTCAGCACAGCTAAGAGTGAGGAACCAAGTAGGAGTTCCTAAGTTTTTTAGCATACATTTCAGTTCCCCATGACGACGGTACCAATACTCGTTAGCACCACGCTGACATGCCATGAGATTAATTAGGTGAGATTCCAAAATACTGTCTTGCAGTTTGACTTTATCCATAAAGTCCCTTGCCAAAACATTTAGCAGATGTACTCCACTTTTCAGTATATGGTTCACTGCATAAGAAAGTCCAGACACGTCACTCTCAAACAGCAGATGAAACAAATATGGAATGCATTGATGAAACCTTGGATCTTCTGCATAATCTTAAAGTCCGGTATTCAGATGCAGGAATTTGAACAGGTCGGTCGTCATATCGTCCACCTTGACCTGTTGGAAATAACCGAGGAAAACAACGAGATTCTAAACTTTCTTCCCATAGACTAATGGGACTTCCTTTTACTTCTTTCATTTGAAACAAGTCAATAGCATTCCCCATTACTTCTTTGGAATGCAAAGATTGAACACTATAATGTTCATAAATTTCTTCACTTCTAGAGACATCGACTTTTTCAATTTGCCCAGCTGTCCTCTTCTACAATTGTTTCCTCTTCTCCAACATATACATTTTTGTAGTAGTGATTGTTTTTTTACCAAATACAACGTTGCCTTTTTGACTTTCCTAACATCCACTAATTCTGGACAGATTGTCTTACTCTTTGTTGGAACCCCATTAACTAGAATAACCAGAGGTTCCTCTTCTACTTTTTGCTACACACAAAAAAAGGAAAGTTTTACATACTATCATAGAAATGAAGGAGCATATTATCAACAAAAGGCGATACATTAGCGCCGCTTTTTATCGGCAGGAAAACTGCCGCTAAAGCGGCGATAATGGGCTTGATAATAGTCCCTTGTAAATTCCCATAGCAGCCCAGGTTCTGATGTTAATCTGGGCTGCTATGGTTATTCACAAGGGCATATTATCAAGCCCATTATCTCCACTTTATCAGCAGTTTCCTGCCGATAAAAGTGACGATAATGTATCGCCTTTTGTTGATAATATGGCCCATTGCTCTACTTTTTTGACCACTAAACTTAGGTGCATATTATCAAGGACCGGTGTTAAAATTATCGCCGTTTTATTGGCAAGAAACTGCCGATAAAACGGCGATAATGAACTTGATAATACCGCCTTGTTATTTCCCTTAGAAGCCCATGTTAACACCAGAACATAGGCTTCTATGGGAATTAACAAGGACGTATTATCAAGCCCACCCTCCCAACATTAATAAAAAACCATAGGCCCTTGTAAATTCTCTTAGCAGCCCAGGGTCTGATGTTAACCTGGGCTGCTATGGTTATTCACAAGGGCATATTATCAAGCCCATTATCGCCACTTTATCGGCAGTTTCCTGCCGATAACAGCGGCGATAATGTATCGCCTTTTGTTGATAATATGGCCCATTGCTCTTTTTTTAACCAGTAAACTTAGGTGCATATTATCAAGGACCGGTGTTAAAATTATCACTGTTTTATTGGCAGGAAACTGCAGATAAAACGCAGATAATGAGCTTGATAATACGACCTTGTTATTTCCCATGGAAGCCCATGTTAACACCAGGACATAGGGGAATTAACAAGGACTTATTATCAAGCAGATCCCCAGGATATAGCGGCATGGATTTGCAAATTTAGTGGCACAAAAATGGAAATTTAGCGGCACAAATATGGAAATTTAGCGTCAATTTTGCAGCATTTTATTTGGCCATTTTTCCTACAAAAAAACACAGATATCTTAGCTTTTTTAGTTATTTAACAACATGAAGCTATATATATTTGGTTTAATTACAATGTAGACACTTTGTTTCCCTCGAAAAGCATGTACAGATATTCAAGTGTATCTCTGGATATGGTTTGGGAATTCTCAACGTGTCAAATCCTGGTGCTGGTTGTGGGGAAACGAAGTGGTGAAGTATTCCAGGGGTGTGACGTGGTTGGACAGTCCGTGCCATTGGTCTCTTGAAGTGCGTGCTCTGCTTGTTGTCGAACCAGACCTGGAGTAGGTGATGGTGTGACCGAGCGAGATGTCAAATACAGAGTTCACCCGAGTCCACCGTGATGCACACCCTTTGGCTCACAGCCCTACTTATGCCTCATCGTGATGCACGGTGCACTTTCGGTTCTCTGCAGCTATATGTGTACTGTGAATGCACCCTCTCCTAACCCCTAAACTCCAACATGCAGAACTCCCTATGCATTCCCAAGTCCAATGGCAAATCCAGAAGTCTCTTCTAAGTAGCTGCCCGCCCCTACCAATCCCCACACCTGTGCAATGCAAACAACCTGCTCACTTTCAAGAAACTGCTGGAAACACATCTCTTCAAGAACATGTTCCACACTTTCTTGCATCCTTCTCTTTTCTCTCTGGCCCTAGAAGCAATTCAGGCATCCGGTGCACACTATTTAAATATATGTAAATAAAATAAGTATTCAGTGACAGTGCAGCTTGCATTGTGGGCACCCCACCTGCAAAATCGTATGCAGTGATGTGGGCAGGAGTAGAGGGTGGTACTTGGGCATGCACAGCTATCTTCCCTAAAGGGCTGTAGTGACTGTGCGGGGTTGGACCTGAAGAAGAAAGACTGCAGTGCACATTAGATAAAAACAAACACTCCTGAGGGCATTGTGGTGTCGTATTTACCAAAGCCTCCATCGATCTGGGAGTGTACCTGGCTAGGTAATAAAGGACCTCCTCTGGCAATTGAATGGCATTTATTTTCTACCACAGATCTACCCGGTCCAAGGCGCCCAAGGGGCCATTTCCCCTAATAAGTGTGACAATTCAGACTATTTTAGGTCACACAAAGCTATAATAGTGGCATGAGCGGTTGGGATTATTAATTTTCAATCTATATTGTGTAAATAAACATTGCTGTTGTGCTAATCTCAAAATTAAAAACAGCGCCACCTTCTGAAACTAGGGGTGGTACACTTTTGCAGACACTTGGTAACATAAAAGATCAAGAGGGAAGAGAAAACAAGTAACTCAAAGACATCAAATCAGCAGCGCAAGGAGTTATTAACAAGGGGAACGGTGGGTGTGATATAGGCAAAGGAATGGAAGGGAGGGTATTAGGGAGTTTCGGTGCATTCAAAGCAAAGACACATAACTGGCAGGCTCTTCTGCTCAACAAGGAGCATCAAGCCACTGAAAACTAGGAATCATGCCTTGAGTACTGATGTTAGAAGGGAAGGATGTAGAAAGAGAGAATGGCTTAAAAAAAACAGAAAATTAATTGGCAACATATTATGTAAAGTGGTACAGACTGGGACAGTGTGGCAAATGACATACAAAATGTGTTCTCCTCAGTGCAGGTTCAGATCTGTGCTGTATTAAAAACAGACCGGAGTTTAAATACGTTCTTTCTATGTAGATAACATGGTGGTTCTCTAAGAGGGAAAGGGGGACCAGGACCAGACAGGTGAATGCAGTGTGTAAGTGTACCTGTATGTTATGAAATGTTTTAGGGTTCTCTTACTCTCCTATTCCTGCTCCCAGGCGTTAGCATCAGGGGCACACAAAATACGTGACACTTCCTATTTCGTACACATTCAGTGGAACTAATGGGTTAGCCTATGTCAGACAAAAGGTTAGGTGGTCAAATGAATTTCTACATCTCCCCATGCCATCGTGGCAACCATCTTAGAGATGCACAGGTAACCAAAATTGGTGCACACAGATGTAATATTATTGAAGAGGCCGCACAATCATCTGGGACCTTTCTGAAATTTGTCTTGAGATCCTAAGGCAAAAAGTGGGCAAAAACGGCTGCTGCATTTCTGGTGCACTTCTTTACCATGGCCACTTGGATCGTTAAAATAAAGGTCTTCTTTTGAGTCAATATATAGGCTGTCTTTCAGGTCCTGACGACTGATATTGACTTGCAATAATTGCAGAACGAAATTGTTTCACAACATTGGTAATTTGTCTGAGGCCGCCTGCGTTATGTCTCGTGGCCTCGGTGTTTTGTGTTAGGCTGACCCCGGCATTGCACAGCCCCGATTCAAACTGGCGCGCAAACTTTCTCTTCTAATCTCTAGAAGGGATTTTGTCACCAGGCCAAATCTACATTTCAGATTTGAAAGCTGGGGCAAAGGTTAGTGTTCGCAGGTTTGAGATTATGTGTAATATCAGATGACACCTTTGGCAAACAGTGCAGTGTGTACGGGGAAAAAAGGGAAAAAAACACCCTGTCTGGGTTTCAGTAGTCGAGGAATTTGATCCCCCAGAGAACAACCCTTGGCCTTGCGTGTTGTTTAACTCTTTAAACAGACCCCCAGGATATAGTGGCATGGATTAACTTTTGTAAAAATACCGCGATTTCTACAAAGTGCCGATTTCGCGGGCACTTTTGTAAAAATCGCGCCATTTTTACATAACTGCCGATTTCGCGGCAAACCGCGAAATCGTGAAATCGCGAAATCGTGATATCCTGGAGGGTCTGATCAAGCCCACCCTCCCAACATTAATAAAAAACTATAGGCCCTTGTAAATTCCCATAGCAGCCCAGCTTCTGATGTTAACCCGGGCTGCTATGGTTATTCACAAGGGCATATTATCAAGCCCATTATCGACGCTTTATCAGCAGTTTCCTGCCGATAAAAGCGACTATAATGTATCGCCTTTTGTTGATAATATGGCCCATTGCTCTATTTTTTGACCAGTAAACTTAGGTGCATATTATCAAGGACCGGTGTTAAAATTATCGCCGTTTTATTGCCAGGAAACTGCAGATAAAACGGCGATAATGAGCTTGATAATACGGCTTGTTATTTCCCATAGAATCCCATGTTAACACCAGAACATAGGCTTCTGTGAGAATTAACAAGGACGTATTATCAAGCCCACCCTCCCGCCATTAATAAAAAACTCCAGACAAGCAGAAAGGTCATTTGACATATTACTGCCCCAGAAAAGTGGCGTTCCCCGCGACGTGTACGCTCAAAACATATTTTTTTCTTAAAAAGACCCGAGGGGTGCCGCTCACCGTGACTGCGGGGAGTAGGGCTGTAACTCCCCCACATACTTCAAAATAAAACCAGAGGAGTGCCGTTCCCCAGGGCTCGGGGCACCTTACAAGCCCCAATTATGCAAAAAAATTGCCCCCGTAATTTGCCCCCGGGACCTAATGAATAAAATGTTCATCTTTTCCACCGCGTACAAGTACTGGACGTGTACCCCGACATTTTTTATTTAAAAAATAATAATATTTGAGCCTAAAGATCCACGTACCAGCCCCTGACCAAGACCATAGGGTCAGAATGATTCTACCCTGCCCCCTTTCCTTATTTCTTAACTTTGTTTTACTGTTTTCTTGTGACTCTGCTCTCCCGACAAACAAGATGGCTGCCAACGCTTCCTGGTTTGAAGTATTGACAGCCAATCAGCATGCAGCTCCTGCTCGTAATTGTACGTATTTCCGTATGCGTATGCCGCAATTTTTGTTTAAAAAAAAAAATAGTGCCTAAACATCCGTGTACGACCCCCTGAGCAAGCCTAGAAGGTCAGAATGTGTCTAGCCTGCCCCTTCCCTCATTTCTCAACTTTGTTTTACTGTTTTCTTGTGACTCGGTTCTAGCGACGAACAAGATTGCTGTAAACACTTCCTGGTTTTGAGTGTTGACAGACAGTTCACAGCCAATCAGCATGCAGCTCACGCTCGTAATTGAACGGATCTCCATCCACGTGTAGAACTCTCTAGATATCGCTATGATTATACTTGTATTTTTCTCAGAAACTACTGAACGGATTTACACCATTTAACAAAAAGCACAATCTGCGAACCGAACTCTACCTCTTTGCCAAATTTCGTGTAATTCCGTACGCGTACGGTACTCGCCTATAGATATATCTATATCTGTTATTATTTGATATACCATTTAATCTGCGACCCGAACTAGGGAAGCCCTTCTGTCCATCAATCAGTGTCTGTCACCATGTGATGGGGCCCGCGTTTACCCTCTGTGTGGCCCTTATCAGTGTGCATGTGGTAGGTGGAGGCTTGAAGCTCCTGCCCTACCAGGCGGTGTTGGAGTTAAGTTTGCCACTGGCAGCAAACATCCCCTGCACCATATTACCATCTGGAACCTCAATGTGAGGTCGCTGGTTAAACACCACCAGGACATAGCTGACCTCATGGCCATGGAACCTCCCGATATTTTCTGTATGACAGAGACTTGGCTTCAGGACTCCGATGCAGCTGTTATTAACCTGGCTTTTCCTTCTGGGTATTCAACTTATACGCTCAATCGCTCTTCTAGGGGTGGAGGAATTGCGCTTGTCGTTAAATCCTGCTACCCTTGTGCCTGGAGAGTTCAAAATATAGCGGGCTGCGAAAGCGCCTTGTTTAAGGTCTCTGTTACATCTCACTTTACCTTCTCAGGACTGCTAATTTATCGTCCACCGGGCAGCGATGAGGCATTTAGGGAGGCTCTCCCTGATGCCATTAGCTCGCTGGCAGTAGGGTGTGCCAATTTTTCTATCTTAGGAGACCTGAACCTCCACTTTGACTCCTTGGCTCTACCCTCAGTGGGCGGGGTTGTGGCTGATCTCAAGGCCCTCCAACTACTGCAATTGGTCTCGGATCCCACCCATGTCGGTGGACATATTTTGGATCCCTTTTTTTCAAATTTAGCAGAGGTAAAGGTGGCCTCCCCTCTCCCTATGTCTTGGACAGATCACTCGCTGGTGACTATCCACTGTCCACTGCCAGAGGCCCCTTTTAAGCCCTCGATGCGAGTCCTGTCTAGACGGCGTTGGAGTAAATTAAAATTGGAAGACCTCCACCGCCTTCTTCTTGAAGACCCACTGGGCGCAGCGGAGAATGTGGAAACTGGCTATGACCATTTTTGCCAATGGGTAACCAGAGCCCTTGACTCCCTTATTCCTATGACATCGAGTAAGTGTGGACCCCGCGACCCTAGTCCTTGGTACAATAGCACATTGCGTGCGCTGAAAAGTTCTTACAGACGTGCAGAGAGAGACTGGCGGAGAACGTATGATAACAGCAAAAAAGCCTTTCATATGGCTACCGTCAAGTCCTACCACCGAGCCGTCTGCAGAGCCAGGGCCAGAGGAGTGCCGTTCCCCAGGGCTCGGGGCACCTTACAAGCCCCAATTATGCAAAAAAATTGCCCCCGTAATTTGCCCCCAGGACCTAATGAATAAAATGTTCATCTTTTCCACCGCGTACAAGTACTGCACGTGTACCCCGACATTTTTTATTTAAAAAATAATAATAATTGAGCCTAAAGATCCACGTACCACCCCCTGACCAAGACCATAGGGTCAGAATGATTCTACCCTGCCCCCTTTCCTTATTTCTTAACTTTGTTTTACTGTTTTCTTGTGACTCTGCTCTCCCGACAAACAAGATGGCTGCCAACGCTTCCTGGTTTGAAGTATTGACAGCCAATCAGCATGCAGCTCCTGCTCGTAATTGTACGTATTTCCGTATGCCGCAATTTTTGTTTTAAAAAAAAATAGTGCCTAAACATCCGTGTACGACCCCCTGAGCAAGCCTAGAAGGTCAGAATGTGTCTAGCCTGCCCCCTTCCCTTATTTCTCAACTTTGTTTTACTGTTTTCTTGTGACTCGGTTCTAGCGACGAACAAGATTGCTGCAAACACTTCCTGGTTTTGAGTGTTGACAGACAGTTCACAGCCAATCAGCATGCAGCTCACGCTCGTAATTGAACGGATCTCCATCCACGTGTAGAACTCTCTAGATATCGCTATGATTATACTTGTATTTTTCTCAGAAACTACTGAACGGATTTACACCATTTAACAAAAAGCACAATCTGCGAACCGAACTCTACCTCTTTGCCAAATTTCGTGTAATTCCGTACGCGTACGGTACTCGCCTATAGATATATCTATATCTGTTATTATTTGATATACCATTTAATCTGCGACCCGAACTAGGGAAGCCCTTCTGTCCATCAATCAGTGTCTGTCACCATGTGATGGGGCCCGCGTTTACCCTCTGTGTGGCCCTTATCAGTGTGCATGTGGTAGGTGGAGGCTTGAAGCTCCTGCCCTACCAGGCGGTGTTGGAGTTAAGTTTGCCACTGGCAGCAAACATCCTCTGCACCATATTACCATCTGGAACCTCAATGTGAGGTGGCTGGTTAAACACCACCAGGACATAGCTGACCTCATGGCCATGGAACCTCCCGATATTTTCTGTCTGACAGAGACTTGGCTTCAGGACTCCGATGCAGCTGTTCTTAACCTGGCTTTTCCTTCTGGGTATTCAACTTATACGCTCAATCGCTCTTCTAGGGGTGGAGGAATTGCGCTTGTCGTTAAATCCTGCTACCCTTGTGCCTGGAGAGTTCAAAATATAGCGGGCTGCGAAAGCGCCTTGTTTAAGGTCTCTGTTACATCTCACTTTACCTTCTCAGGACTGCTAATTTATCGTCCACCGGGCAGCGATGGGGCATTTAGGGAGGTTTTCCCTGATGCCATTAGCTCGCTGGCAGTAGGGTGTGCCAATTTTTCTATCTTAGGAGACCTGAACCTCCACTTTGACTCCTTGGCTCTACCCTCAGTGGGCGGGGTTGTGGCTGATCTCGAGGCCCTCCAACTACTGCAATTGGTCTCGGATCCCACCCATGTCGGTGGACATATTTTGGATCCCTTTTTTTCAAATTTAGCAGAGGTAAAGGTGGCCTCCCCTCTCCCTATGTCTTGGACAGATCACTCGCTGGTGACTATCCACTGTCCACTGCCAGAGGCCCCTTTTAAGCCCTTGATGCGAGTCCTGTCTAGACGGCGTTGGAGTAAATTAAAATTGGAAGACCTCCACCGCCTTCTTCTTGAAGACCCACTGGGCGCAGCGGAGAATGTGGAAACTGGCTATGACCATTTTTGCAAATGGGTAACCAGAGCCCTTGACTCCCTTATTCCTATGACATCGAGTAAGTGTGGACCCCGCGACCCTAGTCCGTGGTACAATGGCACATTGCGTGCGCTGAAAAGTTCTTGCAGACGTGCAGAGAGAGACTGGCGGAGAACGTATGATAACAGCAAAAAAGCCTTTTATATGGCTACCGTCAAGTCCTACCACTGAGCCGTCTGCAGAGCCAGGGCCGCTTTTTATGCCCTGGAATTTCGTAACAGCCAAAAACATCTTCAAGGCTCTCAAAGACCTTGTGGCCAAAAAGCCCCCATTGATGTTATTAGCTCCAACAATCACTGTGAAACGTTGGCGGCCTTTTTCCTGGAGACGGTTCATACCATCAATAGAGCCTTTCCTACGGTTGTGCATACAGACGCCGGGCTGCATACTCTGCCTAGACAGGAGGTGTTAGGCTCTTTCCCCTGTCTTACACCAGAGATTTTTAAGACTCTGGCCCTTCAAGTTAAATCGGGGTCTCCGGCAGACCCGCTCAAGCCAGCATTGTTCAGAGATCTGACACTCTCTAAACCAATCTGTGATCTGATTAACATCTCACTCACGTCTGGCTGTGTACCTTCAAAGTGGAAGCAGGCATTGGTAATGCCCATATTGAAGAAGCCATCTCTCGACCCTAGTAAATCGGAGAACTATCGGCCGATCTCGCTTCTCCCGTGGCCAGCTAAAAATCGCGGAGGCGCATGTCAACACCGCCCTTTCTGACCATCTCTCGCGTAGTAACGTTCTGGATGACACACAGAATGGCTTTCGAGCTGGCAACAGTACGGAGACAGCACTCCTATTTATGGTTGAGCATTTGCGGGCGATGCTCGATGCAGGTCAAACGGCGGCGCTTGTTCTATTAGATCTGAGCGCCGCCTTCGACACCGTCTTGCATGGAATCCTCCTGCAGCGTCTCGAGGAGGCAGGTGTGACTGGCACTGCATTGCAGTGGTTCCGATCGTTTTTGGCTGATCGTTCTTTCTGTGTGGCTGCCCCGCCCCATCAGTCCAAATTCCATCCTCTGACGCTTGGGGTTCCGCAGGGTTCCTCGCTGAGTCCCACGTTGTTTAATCTCTATGTGAGGCCGCTGGCTGAGGTCGTAAGGCACTGCGGTATGACCATGGTGTCATACGCGGATTATACTCAGCTAGCGGTCACGATCAGCGTGGACTCTGGGGTGGAGGCCCCAAGATTCAGGGCCGGGCTACGGGCGGTGGCCAGTTGGATGACGTCCAACTGTCTCCAACTGAATGCCAAAAAAACAGAGATTATGGTCTTTGGCAAACAGACGGAACTTTGGGGCGATACTTGGTGGCCCCCTGAGTTGGGTCCCACCCCCACTCCGGTTTCGGAGATTAAAAATCTGGGGGTGTGGCTGGACCCTACCCTCTGTTTTGTAGGCCATACCAAAAGGATGGCGGCCTGCTGCTTTGGCATTCTGCGTATTCTGAGACCTGCACTCAAATTTTTCGATGCCGCGACCCGCCAACTTGTGGTTCAGGCGACGGTGTTGTCTCGGCTGGACTATGCCAGCTCCCTTTTTATAGGGTTAAATCAGGCCGAGCTCACCCGCCTCCAGCGAGTTCAAAATGCAGCAGCCAGAGCAGTTATAGGCCTTCCTAGGTTTTGCCCTGTCTCTCACACCCTGCGTGCTCTCCATTGGCTGCCTATTAGGCAGCGGATCCACTTCAAGGTGCTTTGTATGTCCTTCAAGATCTTAAAAGGCCCCTCCGCCCAGATACTGCAAAACCTTTTGTGTCCCTATATTCCCGGCCGCTCTCTTCGTTCCTCGGACCGTGAATTAGCAGCAGTTCCACGTTTTAAACGTAGCCAAGCTGGGGGACGTTACTTTCGGGTGCGGGCAGCTACCCTGTGGAATGCCCTTCCTTTTGAAATTCGGACCCTTGTTGACCTGCTCCCTTTTTGTAGGGCCATTAAAACTCTTTTGTTTCCGTAGCTCTTTCTTCTTTTAATGTCCATCTTTTAGTTATGTTGTGTGGCTGCCTTGTCGGGCGCCGGGACGCTCCTTCGCTGGAGCAGCTGTGCGCATAATAAATGCCAGCAACATAACATAACATAACATAACATAACAACTCTACCTTTTTACCAAATTTGGTGTAATTCCGTTCAGCCGTATGGGCTGTAGCCCTGGCTAAAGGTCCCTATGGAAAGTTGCATGGGGAAAAAACGTTTTGGGACCCCCATTTTTTCTTGGCCCCCACTTGACGAATCACCCCAAATTTTCAGAAAAGGAGCAGAACTAAGCAGGCCATTTTCTTTAAGAAATTCACGAAGATTCGTCCACCGGCGCCAAAGTTATTCCAAATAGAATGTTGTGGATTTCCGCCAGTAGGTAATATATATATATTACCTACTGGCGGTCGCCAGTAGGTAGTTATAGTTAGGACCTAGTTTTCATAGGAAATCTGCAACATTCTATTGGGAATAACTTTGGCGCCGGTGGACGAATTTTCGCGAATTTCACAATTTAGATGGCCCGCACCGCTCTGCTCCCTCCCTGAAAGTTTGGGGGGGATTTGTCAAGCGGGGGCCGAGATAAAAGGGGAGTCTCAAAACGTGTTTTCTCCACGTTAATTTCCATAGGGCGGTTGGACTCACTTTTAGCCCGAACGGCTGAATGGATTCCCACCAAACTTGGCAAAATTGTAGGGACTGGTAGCCCGATGTGCCTTTGCTATGTCTCAAGATATGTGCTCCAGAGGATTTTGAGTAATTTAGGTTAAAAATAATATATATATCTATAAGCGCGCCCCGGTACGCGCACCGGGGAGCGCACCAGGCGCGCTACGCGAGTACGCAAGCGGAAAGCTGATTGGCTCTCGGGTGTCTGTCAACATTCCAAACAGTCCGGAGCGGCCGCCATCTTGTGTCTCGGTAGGATCGAGACACAAGAGGTGGCAAAAACAAAGGGGGAAATGACCATAATGGGGCAGGGTAGACCCCCCCTGACCCCTTAGGTTTGATGTGGGGCTATAAAAGTGCCCCGCGGGGAAAAAAAAATCGATTTTCGCGGGGGGAGCGACCGGTACGCGCACCGGGGAGCGTACCGGGGAGCGTACCATGGGTCTGCATGATTAAATAAATATATTTGAACCTTTTACAATCATGTCGCCTGTGTTTCCTCAGATAAGGAAGTAGATTGTGCAGATGAGGTGAGGTATGTCATGGGGTGCAAAGGAGGTGAGGCCTGTGTCCATGAGTGCAGTGGAGAGGACTCACCTCCTCTGACCCTTGGACAAGACTCACCTCCTCTGTGCCCCCTGGACGGGCCTCAATGTATTGGGTATAATTGATGGTAACAGGGTGCAGATGAGGTGAGGTCAGACACTCCCCTTCTTTCAGTCCCCCTACTTCACTTCCCTTCTCCTCTCGTCCCTTTCTGTGCTTTCTCACTCATTTTCTTCTCGTTTATCAATGCACTCCACTTCACTTACTCTTTTTCATTTTTTAAGAACACAGCTCTTTGATGAGAATTGGAGGTAGTTCTGAAAAGAACTTTTTGTTTCTTCTTTTTTTCTTTTTTTCGAACAAAAACAAAAACAGGGAATGGGAAACTGCTCAACAGGAGAAAAAAAATAAAAATAAATTAGGGCTGGAAACGGCAGCGATGGTTAACCAAGGCTCGAACCATGAGCAGAACACTTTGTTCCCCATAGCAAAGTAACTTATCGCAATATCTGCATTTAATAACGCCTTTATTAAAAGCAGGCTGGATGTTGGGAATCTGCTCTTGTGATTGCTCCCTCCCTGATGCAGTTTGTCCTCCAGTTGAAGTAGAGGCCCCATCACTGGGAGCCTCTCGTGCCAGAGCCCTGACACTTTCCCGGGCAAAATTCTGGGGGTGCCTCCTCTCCACATGGCGAATCATTGTGGAGTTACTAAATGAATATTTCTTAGTGGGGTCACCCCGTGACAGGACAGTGTGACAAATCCTGCACTCCACTTTTGGAGCATTTACTTTTTTCTGGTCATCAGGAATAGAAAAAAACTTCCAAATAAAGTGTTCTTTTACTTTCGGCTGAGGAGCCTCCTCATCATGAAATTCATTGGAGTCATCTTCACTGCTGGATGGTCTGGCAGCCATGATAATCCAAGATTTTATTCCCACAAAGATCCGACAGCAAAAAGGCAGGTCTTGCAGTCACAAAGGTGAAAGAAGAAGTGAAGGAAATGGGTGGGGATTTCATTCTTTGTTAAAAAAACTGTTAGGAACCAATGAAAAGTGTTATTTTCAGGTCACATGACACGGCGCGCTTACGCGTCGCGCCCCGGGGCGCGTAGCTTAAGCGCGTCGGGGCGCTTACGTTGCGCGATCGTATGCGCTCGGGCATTTCCGGGTGCGCTTACGCCGTGTGTCATAAGACGCATCTCGCGGCTACGCGATATACGTGTCTTATGACGCATGGCGTCGCGGCTACGCGATACGTCACAATGTTGTTTTCGTTCGTGGCAATAGCACTAACGGGATGCTCACCGGTACGCGCACCGGGGCGCGCCGCAAGACTGCGCTTACCGGTGCACTCACCGGTACGCGCACCGGGAGCGCTCCAGGGCAAAAAAATAAAAACTAAAAAAATAGTATTACATAAATATACAATATAGGATGCATTATAAAATAGAAATTAGCTATTACAAAACCTATGAAATTCCCTGAAAAACCCATAGGTTTCACACCAGTTATAGTTAGGAATTAGCATTTAAAAAATCTATTAAATTCACTGAAAAAACCATAGGTTTCACACCAGTTATAGTTAGCTGGAAATTTTACTCGCATAAAACCATTGAAATTCCCACGTTATAGTTAGTTGGACTCCCTATAACTTGCGCGTGCAATGCACTGCTGATGACGTCACATATTACATCACTAATGACATGGTCAGTGACATCACTCATGACATCACTGATGACACCATCCTTGTGACAGAGTGACAGACCTCCTTTCACTGTAATGTATCTCAAAAAAATGGAGATACCCATACCAGTTACAAGAACCAATTCAATAATTCCACCATCTATATACACATCCACTCATTCACCAACAGTTCTATATAGTCACTCATACATATACTCACTCATCGTATGTAGTGATACACCTATACATCCTCTTACACACCGACAGTCATCCAAAAGATACTCTCACACATACTCACACCTGTAAATAAACTATTGAACATCCATTTATTTGCATATACAGCTATACACACACTACTACTTTACTTCTAAGGAAACTTACACATACTTACTCTCTTAAACAATCACGTATAGAAACACATACTAATTTAAACAGGAACTCTTACAATCCCTCACTCTCACATATACTTACTTATATACAACAATATTCACATATACTAGATTAAAACATATGTAGTTACTGATAAACACACTAGTGAGACAGTCATTCACTCACTAACACACACATATACACACTCATCCACCCATACAGTCCTGCACATATGCTGTCTTCAAAACACATACAAAGAAGAGTCAGTCATTCATGCATGTATGTGCTAAGTAATACCCCCACCAAACCATACAAACACTCATACTCATACTAAGAAAAACATCTAATAACCCATATACATACACATGTAGCTACTCACCAACCCATGCAGCCACTTATACACAAAGTGAAACACTAATACATATATTTAAATATTTAAACATTACTCTCTAATATATGTATTCACTAAGATGCACTTAATAAACCAGTTAACCAATCAGTTTTTTTTTTTAAAACATCCATGTAAACACGTATTTAAACATGTATTCTTCAATCAACTTTTACATATACATATATAACACATATTTATTTTTCAGAAAGACACACATTCACTGGATGGTGTCATCAGTGATGTCATGAGTGATGTCACTGACCGTGTCATGAGTGATGTAATATGTGACGTCATCAGCAGTGCATTGCACACGCAAGTTATAGTGAGTCCAACTAACTATAACGTGGGAATTTCAATGTTTTTATGCGAGTAAAATTTCCAGCTAACTATAACTGGTGTGAAACCTATGTTTTTTTCCAGTGAATTTAATAGGTTTTTTAAATGCTAATTCCTAACTATAACTGGTGTGAAACCTATGGTTTTTTCAGTGAATATATATATATATATATTCACTGAAACCATAGGTTTCAGGCCTTATATAGTTAGGAATTATCATTTAAAAAAACCTTTAAAATTCACTGAAAAAACTATAAGTTTTAGGGGTGTTATAGTTAGCTTGACATTTCACTCATACAAAACCATTGACATTGCTCCTATATAGATAGTTGTACTAACTATATTTCACGCACCCGGAATCCACTGCTGATGATGTCACATATTACATCATTCATGACATAGTCAGTGACTATTTTTCAAAATTGCAAAAATTTTCAGTTTGCGGAGTTGTGATTTGCTGTTTAACGTCTGTCAACATTCGATTCGGAGGAAATCAGGAAGTGTTGACCGCCATTTTGTTAGAAAAGACCCGGCACATAATCTACATGTATTTTGGTAACAAATATACTAAGTAAGATTGTGTAGCAGTGCAATGTGTGGGAGATTAGACTGTAAATGAAGATTGATTTTTAAAAAGTCTGGGTGAAAAATTTGGTAATTGGATGTGTTTAATAAAGAAATATTAAACTTAGTTAGGCTTTAGGATATATAATGGAGAGTAAATTAGGGAATGTATCTGTTAGGCTTGATATTTGGCACAATGGGTGTATGTTGTCTAATAAATATGTCTGTAATATGTTAACTAAAATTCTGTTGTTTATTTTTTTTTAAGAGTGTTTGGTGCTGAAAAGCAACAACCTGAAGTCAACGTGAAAGAGTTTACAACGATCAAATTCTTTTTTACAGGTGAGTTGAATTTTTTTTAATGACAATTTATTTTTGTGCAGATTACAATAATAAGCAAGATTTTTTTGAATATTTGCACTGCTTCTCTTTTGCAGGAGGTATTTATCTTCTATTTTAAACATGTCTGTACCTGCTTGCACTATATATGTATTTTGAGATAGGTTTCCACTGTTTGTTGGTACTATCTTTTTATGGGCCGGGTCCATGTGTTATTTTCTATGCAGTTCTGGTTCATCTATTCTTTGACTGCAAGAGTTTGCCCTTTCCGTGGATTAATTCTTGCTAAGTCATCATTATCTCTCTAACTCATGCTGTATCATTTGTGTACAGTCGTTTTTCTTGATTTATAGAGGTGTATTATGATATGACTGTTGGCGTGATGGGCATTTCTGGTGCATTTCTGTGACTGTACTATCTATTTTCACCCTATTATATGCATTTGCACAGGTCTATTATGATGTGGTCAGTCGGAGGCCGTGGAGGGAGTTACGGTGGGGCAGGGAGGCGGGGAGGGTGAGGTGCAGGGTGGAGAGATCTAAAATCTGGCATATGGATAATTGCAGGTAAGTATACAATTTAATTAATAAAATGAATTTTGTAGCGTGCACAGCATCGCATTTTGCGATGCAGTGCGCACTACAAAATTCGTTTCAATAATTAAATTATGTATTTACCTGTAATTATCCATATGCCGTTTTTTAGGTCCCTACACCTCCCCCTCCCCGTCTCCCTGCCCCACCGTAACTCCCTCCACGGCCCGCGGCTGGATGTGGTTCCTTATGGTTATGATGAAATGTTGTACATTCGATGAAATTTACATGTTGAGTATGCTGTTTAAAGGTAAAAACAACTGTCTCTGTGGGAAGTAGCAATCTGTTTAGTGAATGTTTTAATTGGTATATTGTGAGTCCCCCCTTCAGTTTGCATACAGTTTGAATCATAGTTTGTAGTGGTGAACTCAGAAAATAGATCCCTAAAAATAAATTAGAAAGTGTATAAATAGTTCTACAGCACACAAATCCTAAAAACAAATTTCACAGTAAGATGTGTTTTTACAGCACAATTTCAATTAAAAAATTAAAAGGGATAGTGTTAATGTCTAGGATCATAGTGTCAGTTTCTTTCTAAAATAAAGAGGAAGGTGCTATCTTAATCTATGTAGTTAATGTCTTAAAAAGTATGAAAATGTATGTAGTTTAAAGATTAGTAAAGGTAATTTTTGGTTATCTATTCATGAAAAAGATATAATTTAGTCTTTATATTTTCTTAAAAGGACACAGAAGACAGAAAAGGAGTACTAAAATGGAACATTATTCTGAAAATATAAACGTACATTTTGAAATTGCAAATGAACTTATAGAAGATTTATTAGAAGGAATATTTGAAGAGGAAAATGGCACAGAAAATGTGGACTTTATGGACCGCACTTTTGATAGTGCATACTTAGAAATGGTGGAAGGGGAAGAAGAAGAGAATTTGGAAGAAGAAAATAATAATAATGAAGTACCTGATAAAATGATGCTACAAGTGCTTTTAGAATACGAATTATTAAATAAATACATTTATTTTTGTTTAAAAAACTATTCTTGAAGACATTATTGTTGCACTATTCGTCGGTGTTCTGCTTTTTGAGAATGAGAATAAAAGTTTTCATGAAGTGTATAACAGATTAAAGTAAAAAAAATTAAAAGCACCAGGAACACCTACAATGCTTGAAAATTAGTATAGTATTTATATGCCTGAAAAATTAGATTCATTAAATACGTCTATAATGATGATACAGCTATGGACTGTCATGAATTTAGAACCAATATTCACTATAGGATTTCCTACTCTGTTCAGAGACTGTTTCTTTGTCTTTATTCTAGTTATAAAATCAAGCAGTGGTTATAATTTGTATGGTATATGCTAGTAGAGGTCTATAATATTTTTTAAACTTTTTTCCAAACAGATTGTCATTTTTATCACAAACATCAATCACTATGCAGACCAGAAATGAAAAAAGAAAGCTGTATAAAAAGACATACCATTTGAAGAGGAAAGAAGGACAAGAATTACATAATCAACAAAGGACGGAGAAAAACAAGAGTGCTCCTGGTAAGAGCAGCAAGGATTTTTTAAAAAAGTTGTGTCAAAGGAAAAGTCAATTGGATAATGTTCAAAAGGAAAAACAGTTTTCAGTATCTACAAGGAGAAATGAAAGAAAAAAGAAAAATGTGTCTGAAATCAGTGGTGATGAAAATATGTACAGTAAAAGACGTACTAATCAGTTTGCGGAAATAAGGAAGCGTATGTTTCATAACAGAGTAGTTTCGAATTTATTAAAAAAGGAAAAAGTTTCTAAAAGGAAATCTGCTTTTTATAAGAAGAAACAATATATAGAGGAAGTTGTGGATCATGCGTTTGAGACAATTTTTTTTTAATTTATTTTAGTACTTAATAGAATAAATACACTAAATAAGGCAATCAAAGCTAAGAGTAAATGGACGAGACACATAAATAGAACACATTTTTGTAAAGTCTTTTCTGGGAAATGGATGCATACTTCAAATTCTGACCCGTTTTTTAATGTAGAGAGTTACTTTCAAAGTAACGATTTGTTGCATGCAGTTGACACCAGTGGTCGAGCGTAAAAGGTGAAGGATGGCTGTCTTATTGAGAAAGAGAAAATTGAGGTTAGAAATCCAGAAGGGGAAATAGGTGGAGAAGTTTTAGAGGGACGTGTTCATGCTCCTGTTTATAGTTGGAATTGTAGCAGTATTTGCAGTGTACGACAGGATTCAATTGATTTCTTACGCAAGGAAAGTCTAAAAAAAAAATTGTAATGTTGCAAGAATTAGATCGTTGCAGAGTGAGAGAAAAAACAGGTTTGGAAGGCCATTCTCTGGCTTGTCTTTCTAAAAAAATATGCCAGAGTGTTTTTCATCACTTCAGGATGTTAGCAGTGCATCATACCAAAATGAGAAAATTAGTGAGAAAGTTGTATTATGCAAAAAGTCCAGGACTTAAACAGTTAAATAGTGCTCTTTTGCATGGATGTGCATTAGATGTGAAGAATATTTGTGCAGAAATTAAGGTAAGTTATTTTGGTCGAGATGAAGACAATGCAGAAACTGATATAGTTATAGAAGGAAATGTGTTAGAAAATGTTGGACATTTTAATACTGAAGATTTTGAACAGGAAATAACAAAGTTTAAGGTCATTGCAGGTGAAAAACCAAATTTAACTTGTGTGTGTTGTCGACGCATTCATTATAAAAGTCAAACTAGGTTAGTTGATTTATATTTAAAAAGTGAAGATGAAGATAATACTCAGTGGAAAGAGTTTGCGACTTATTTGCTGGTAGTAAACTATTTTGATTTGGGTTTTGAGCAACGTATTTGTAAATATTGTTATAATAAATTAAATGAAAATAGAATGCCTGCTAGAGCTGTATATAATAATCTTGAGTTGATAAATATTCCATTGGAACAGAAGGATTTAAATACTTATGAGACTATTCTGATTCAATGTGTACATCGTATTCAGGCTATTTTTCGTATGGAGCCTAAGACTGGGAAATTAAATCCTTCAGATTTACAAAGAGGATTAAAGGGTAGAGTTGTATATTTGCCACTTGATTTAAAAAAAAATATGGAGACAATTGGTATTGAAAATGTAGAAGAGGAACCTCTAGTTATTCTAGTTAATGGTGTACCTACAAAGAGTAAGAAAATCTGGCAAGATTTAGTGGATGTTAGGAAAGTCAAAAAGGCAACGTTGTATTTAGTCAAAAATAATAAATACTATAAAAATGTGTACGTAGAAGAAGAGGATGTAAGTGAAGAAGAGGATAATGATTTGTCTATTGGACAAATTGAAAAAGTCGACTTGTCAGAAGTGAAGAAATTTATGAACATTACAGTGTTCATCCACTGCATTCGAAAGAAGCAATGGGGAATGCTATTGACCGTCCTGCTCCAAACAGAAGCGGTCGCTCCCCACGCTGCGTCCCCCCCGCCCTGCTTGCTTGCAGCCTGGTATCGTAGCGCATCACCGCAAGACTGCTTGCTTGATTATTTTGCACATTATCCTGATTGTGCCGGTGCCACCGCCATTTGCTTCGCATTTACATCCAGTTTCGCTTTAGGCTGTCAGCCATTTTGTTGTTGTTTGTTGGGCCTCCCTGCCCGGATCTCCGCCCCGCTCCCGCCTCCCAGCTGGTTCCCCCCCACATTATCTAAGTAGCGCTAGCTTGCTGTGACTGTCCATTAATTCATATTTAGATCGTAGGGCCAGATTGCATTGATTGTTATTGTAATCATTTTTAGTTCGTAGCGCTAGATTGCCAAAGTGAGCTGTTACTACAGTTTCATCTGCGCTGCCTGTGGATATTGATGTGGGCCTGATTGTGCCGGTGCCACCGCCATTTGCTTCGCATTTACATCCAGTTTCGCTTTAGGCTGCCATCCATTTTGTTGTTGTTTGTTGTGCCTCCCTGCCCGGATCTCCGCCCCGCTCCCGCCTCTCAGCTGGTCCCCCCTCGCCCCTCCCCCTTCCCTCTTATGACAGATGCTTTTACGCGCTGCATCCACGCGCAGCGGTCGCGCCCCATGCGCGCCGAAGGTGCGCCAATGGTAAGCCCGTCTACGCCCGTCCGTGCCTGGACCGCGCCCAGTGCCAGACCCCCTGGTCCTCACAAAACCCACTCCACCATGCATAACGTATGACACTGCTACCCTCCTTGGCCTTAACCCCGGGCGCACATCACAATGCTGCGAAGCTGTCCCAGAACACACTCATGGACCCTTCGCCTGCCACTCCTGCAAGTTCGCCTGCATCAGGACCCGCACCAAATCCACTTACTCCACACACAGCTCCGACTCTAACCACCTGAAGTGCATCCTGCTAAACACCCGCTCATTCCACAGACACGCCACTGAACTCTGGGACCTACTCGACACTACATCGCCGGATGTCGCCTTCCTAACAGAAACCTGGATGAACACCTCATCAGCGCCCGACATCGCCATTGCCATGCCAGACGCTTACAAGATCATCCGAAAAGACCGCACCAACCAAACGGGAGGAGGCATCGCCATCGTCCATAAGAACACCATCCGAATCACGACCAGCTCCGACGATAACCTCACTACCACCGAACACCTTCACTTCCAGATCCACACCGACCCCAGAACCACACTTAGAGGCACCCTCATCTACAGACCACCAGGAACCCGCACACAATTCAACAAAGACATCACTGACTTCGTCAGCCCACATGCCCTCACCTCCGAAAACTACATTCTACTGGGAGACCTCAACTTCCACCTGGAAAAGAAAAACGACAGCAACACCACCACCCTTCTGGACAACCTGGCCAATCTTGGACTCAACCAACTCGTCGACACCCCCACCCACCTTGCCGGACACACGCTCGACCCTATCTTCACCTCCAGCAAGCACATCTCCTTCGATCATACCACAGCTCTCTATTGGACGGACCACAGTTGCGTTCACTTCAGCTACGAAAAGACCTCGACCCACAACCCCCCACAACCTATTCCTCGAAGAAACTGGAACAAAATCACCACCGACCAACTCTTCACATCGCTTAACCAAAACCCCCCTGCCATATCATCGGACCCAAACCAAGCTGCCACCAAACTCACACAATGGATCACCCACAGCACTGACGAATTAGCACCCATGAAAAACCACCAGATCAAACAAAGTAGCAAAAAGGCCCCCTGGTTCAACGATGACCTCAAGAAATCCAAGAAGTTATGTCGTACTCTCGAGAAAACCTGGAGAAAAAACCCAACGACTGACAACCTGTCCACCTTCAAGGACGCCACCCGCAAACACCACCAATTGATCCGATCCACCAAGAAATCAGCATTCAAGGATCGACTCGACAACAATGACCACAACAGCAAGGAACTATTCAACATCATCAAAGAATTTACCAGCCCCACCGCCGGCACCAACGACATCACTCCCTCCCAAGACCTCTGCAACTCCTTATCCTCTTTCTTCCACAACAAAATCGCCGACATACATAACAGCTTTGAAAACCAGTCCGAAGAACAGTCCACTCAACCCACCTCCGAACCAGAACAGCACCCTCACAACCTCTATTCCTGAAACCCAATCACCACTGAAGACACCACCCGCCTGATGAACTCCATCCACTCAGGATCGCCAACCGACCCATGTCCCCACCACATTTTCAACAAAGCGGACTCCATCATCGCACCCCATCTCCGCGATGTCATCAACTGTTCCTTCAACTCCGCTACCTTCCCAGAAAGCTGGAAACACGCCGAACTCAGTGCCCTTCTGAAGAAACCCACAGTAGACCCCTCTGAACTTAAGAACTACCGCCCCATCTCACTCCTCCCATTCCCTGCCAAAGTCATTGAGAAAGCCTTCAATAATCAGCTCGCCGCCTTCCTTGAATCCAACAATTCCCTCGACTCCTCACAATCCGGCTTCCGAGCCAAACACAGAACCAAAACCGCCCTCATCACAGCTACAGACGACATCCGAACGCTACTGGACAACGGAGAAACAGTTGCCCTCATCCTACTTGACCTCTCCGCCGCCTTCGACACAGTCTGCCATAGCACCCTCATCCAACGCCTCAGCAACGTCGGAATACAAGGAAAAGCTCTGGAGTGGATCATCTGCGGCATACCACAAGGATCATCACTCAGTCCCCTCGCATCCATCGCGCGACAACACAACCTCAACATCATCTCCTACGCAGACGCCACTCAGCTGATCCTCTCCCTCACCAAAGACCCAAACACCGCCAAAACCAATCTACACGAAGGAATGAAAGAAGTAGCCGAATGGATGAAGAACAGCCGTTTAAAACTAAACTCGGACAAAACGGAAGTCCTCATCTTAGGATCATCCCCCTCTGCCTGGGACGACTCATGGTGGCCTCCGGCCCTGGGTACAGCACCCATACCTACAGATCACGCACGTAACCTAGGCTTCATCCTAGACTCCTCCCTTTCGATGACCAGACAAGTCAACACCGTCTCATCTTCATGTTTCAACATCCTTCGCATGCTCAAAAAAATCTTCCGTTGGATCCCCACCAAAACAATAAAGACAGTCACCCATGCACTGGTCACTAGCCGACTGGATTATGGAAATACCCTCTACGCCGGAACCACGGCCAAACTACAGAAAAAACTCCAACACATCCAAAACGCCTCAGCCAGACTCATCTTGGACATCCCCCGTCAAGCTCACATTTCTGGTCACCTGAAAGACCTCCACTGGCTCCCCATCAACAAGAGAATAACGTTCCGTCTCCTCACCCACGCACACAAAGCCCTCTACGACCTAGGACCCGTATGCCTCAACACACGACTGTCCTTCTACACACCCACCCGCCAACTACGATCTTCCAATCAAGCCCTCGCCGCAATTCCGCGCTTCCACAAATCCACCATGGGAGGAAGATCCTTCTCTTACTTAGCAGCCAAAACCTGGAATTCCCTCCCCACTCACCTCCGCCTTACACAGAACCACCTCTCCTTCAGAAAGCAGCTAAAAACCTGGCTATTCGATAAGTAATGCACACACCCTCCCACAAGCGCCTTGAGACCCTCTGGGTGAGTAGTGCGCTATATAAATCCTTGTACTTGAACTTGAACTTGAGTTATTTCAGATGAAAAAAGCAGAAGGAAGTCCTATTAGTGTATGGGAAGAAAGTTTGGAAGGTCGTTGTTTCCCACAGTTATTCCCAACAGGTGAAGGTGCGCGATATGATGATCGACCTATGCAGATTCCTGCATCTGAGTACCAGACAACAAGATTATATGCAGAAGATCCGAGATTTCGTCAATGTATTCCATATTTGTTTCATCTTCTGTTTGAGAGTGACTTATCTGGTCTTACTTATGCAGTAAACCATATCTTAAAAAGTGGAGTGCATCTGCAAAATGTTTCAGCAAAGGAATTTATGAATAAAGTGCAACAGAAAGATAGTGTTTTGGATTCTCACCTAATTAATTTAATGGCATGTCAGCGTGGTACTAATGAGTATTGGTACCGTCGTCATGGAGATTTAAAATGCATGCTAAGAAACTTAGGAGCACCTACATGGTTTTTAACTCTAAGCTGTGCAGAGTATGCCTGGGAAGATTTACTTGAATTTCTTCGAGAGGCGAATGCAAATATTGAAAATATAAACTACAAGACACCAGGAGAATTGTGTTCGTTGGATCCGGTTAATGTTTGCAGATATTTTAATCATAGATTTGAAGCTATGATGTCTTTTATTACAAACAAGAAAAATCCACCTCTTGGTGAAGTTCTGGATTTCTTCTGGAGAAAAGAGTATCAAGCAAGAGGTGCTCCTCATATTCATATACTACTATGGATCAAGGATGCTCCCAAATTTGGAAAAGACTCCGATGACACTGTACTGTCTTTTATTGAACAATATGCCACTTGTGACATACCTAACAGTACAACTGATAAGGACTTAAGAGGAAAAGTGTTACGGTTTCAAAGACATTGTTGTTGAAAATATTGTCTGCGAAAATTCAAATCAAAGGATAAATTCTATACGAAATATCGTTTTGGATTTGCACGACCGGTGCTTTCAAAAGGAAGAGTCAACAATTTGATGTCATCTTTGCGACATAATATCACAAGAAGATCACCCAAAAATACCTACAATTTAAGAAGAGATGAAGAGTCCAAATATATAAATGACTATAACCCTGTCAATATGACCATGTGGAATGCTAACATGGATATACAATATGGTGCGGACAACTCTATTGCTGTGGCTCGATATGTAACGTCTTACATCACGAAATCTGAAAAGACGGAACTGAAGGAGATGTGGGAAGATATTTCTCATGAAAAGAGCCTAAGCAAGAAATTGTATACGTACAGTTTGAAGATGTTATCTCATCGAGAAATTGGAGCATATGAATGTTGTGATCGATTATCATCAGCAAGTCTTTATGCGAAATCTCGAAGTATCCTGTGGGTGAGTTTAAGTCTTGCAGGAACACGAAACCGTGTTTTGAAAACTGTGCAAGAAATTGAATATTTAGCACAGAAAGAACCAAACAGTACAGACATTCTGAAAACAAATATGTTGGATACATACTATCCAAATAGAAGTACTCTGCTTGAAAACATTTGTCTGTATGAAGTACTTGAAAAATACACTTTTAAAAGGAATATTAGAGAGAATGTTGAAAAAGGTGTATACGCTGTAATTGGACAGGAAGGATGTCTGGTGAAACAAAGAAAAGGACACTTGAATAATCACTGAAAACTGAGTTGCGAAAATCCAGACAAAAGAGAATTTTACTATTTAGCTCTTTTGCAACTCTTTAAACCATGGCGTACTGAAGAGGAACTACTTGGAGACTTTGTTAGTTATGAAGATTCCTTTAACGCATCTAAAAGTAGTATAGAATGTCCTGTTTTTTGTAATTATCTCAAATTGTTGAACGACGAAATAGAGCAAGAAGCAACAATTGCAGCGGAAATTGCTAGAGAAAGTTCACAAGACACTCAAAGTTCTGCATCGTTGAGTCAGGATCCACTGGGAGAACCAATTATCCGAAATGAAGCAGCCACTGCCATGGATGAGGTGGAAAGAGCAATGCAGCAAGCTCAAGAGGATATAATAAACTTAGAAGAATTGGAGAAGGAACTTAATCTTGAGCAAAGACAGATATATGACGAAGTGACAGAGCACATTGAGCATGGTTTTCGTCATGACAAAAAAGAATGCTCATGTATGTAATTTGAACCTATTCGACTATATGTAAGTGGAGAAGCTGGAACAGGGAAAAGTTTTCTTATAAAAGGAATTACTACATATCTACAGCAAAGAACTCAGTCACCACTGTCTTGTGTTGTTACTGCTCCAACTGGATTGGCAGCACATAATATTAAAGGTACTACTTTACATCATTTACTAATGCTGCCAGTTGAACATGAAAATAAATTACAATATCACAAGCTATCTGGAGACGCTTGTTATGAAGTTTCTAGAGTCCTTAAAGAAATGAAACTTCTCATTATTGATGAGGTAAGCATGGTATCCAATTTAATGCTTGCTTTTGTACATTTAAGAATGCAACAGATACTTAAAACTGACTATGATGTGTTATTTGGAGGGAAACATGTCATAGTTTTTGGAGATCTACTGCAACTAACTCCTGTGAAAGGACAACCTGTATTTGAAACTGTTACACATGAAGACACCAGAAAGTGCCTTGGCAGTATTGGAAATGTTAATATATGGTCACATATCAAATATACTGAACTGATTCAAAATATGCGACAGGCAAAGGATACTAAATATGGAAATATTCTTCAAGATATAAGGATTGGAAAACTAACTGAAGATGCAAAAGAAACTCTACGAACACGATTACTTTGTAAGTTGTTTCCCAATGAAGATAATGTATCTGAGAAAATATATAGTAAAGAGGTAGAAGATAAGTCAGTCATATGCTTGATGCCAACTCTAAAAGAATGCTCTGTTTTCAATGAGAACATGTTGAAGTTGGAAAATCAAGAAATTAAGAAACTGGAAGCTAAAGATAAAATAAAGCATGAAGGAAGTACTATTGTTTTGTCTGAAAAATTGAAGTTACAATTGGATTCTCTTCAGAAATCTATATCTAAAACTGCTGGCTTAGAGAAGAATCTGTATGTATGTTTAAATTGTCGGATTATTTTACGGAGAAATTTACATGTAGAAAGAGTTTTGGTGAATGGAGCAATATGTAATATTGTTGGTTTTGTAAATTACCCAAATAGAGATGAGATTGAATTTTTACGAATCAAATTTGATGGAATTGAGGAAGTTCAACAATTCAGTCGCTGTTCAACTCGTTTTTTGCTTGTGAAAGACTTGTATGTCCGTCGGAAGCAATTTCCAATTTGTTTGGCATATGCAGTGACTATTCACAAATCTCAAGGTTTAAGTGTAGATTGTGCTTTGGTAAATATTGGAAACAGTGTATTCAAAGAGGGTATGGCATATGTTGCTTTATCTCGAGTTAGAACTTTATCTGGACTTTATCTAATTGATTTTGATGAGACAAAGATTAGTGCAGATTTAAAATGTGTGAAGGAGTATAATAGGTTAAGAAGAGAATATGCTCCAAGTTTACCTCAATATCCTTTAATTAAAAAGAGTATGGTTGGTCAGAAAATGAGAAATGAGGAACAATGTAGTGAAGTAGTAGAGAAACGAAGAAAAAAAGATGAGGCTGTCATTGGTAGGAGTAAGAAAAAGGTTAGTACTAAAGAGATTGTTGGATTTAAATTTGAAAACAGGTCTGGTGTCAACTGATATGCAAATGTAGTGGTTAATGTGTTTTTTTTCTAAAAAATTTACAGGAACAGATTGTAGAAAATCAGGAGCAAACATTTTGTTGTTCCTTAAATTCTGTGTTTGAAAAATGTAGCAGTGGTAATAGTGAAGTAGGAAGTGTTACAGAAGTAAGGAATGTTTTAGACATATGTGCAGGACTAAATCAATTTTCTCAGAATATTCAGCAAGATTGTCAGGAATTTATTATGTATATGCTTACAGTTTTGGAAGAAGAAGGTGTAGGTATTGATAGTCTTTTTGGCATTTCTTATAAATGGGAATATATTTGCGATAATTGTTCATTTTCAAGTAGTACTGACATACACACAGAAAGATTTATATATTTAACATTACCAGATTGTAAAACAGTGTCCTTTAATAAACTAGTTAAAGATGCGTATCAGAACATGGTCTGCTCTCAATGTAACTCAGAAATGTTATCAACATTATTTATCCACAGATATGGACAGTATGTAATTTTAATGCTACAACGATGCAGAGCTGATGGAAGTAAATTGTCAACTTCAATTAAAAATGTTGTGGCTTCTCAAATATCTATTTCTAGAAGAACATTTGTAACTGTAGCAATTATTTTTCATGAAGGGCTATCAATATCATCAGGACATTACATAGCTTATGTGAAGTGTCCAACTGGTTGGACTCTTCAATGATAGTCAATTAAGTTTTAAGAAACGTTTGCCTTTTGACTTAACAAATTCTTATCTGATATTTTTGCAACCAAAATTTCAGTAAAATTACTTGGTGTAGTCAGATTAATACTGTAAAGATATGAAACTGTGTTGTTTAGAAATATCATGTGATTGAGGGTGTTCAGATCTAGAAATGAAACTTTTATGTGGCAAAGTGATAGTATCAGGTAAGGTTTCCTTAATGTTTAATGGTACAGGACACGTTGGAATTAACTCATACTATTTGGCCACGCGGAAAAGAATGAGATATCAAAATGTGGACTTGAGATAAATGTTTTTAGAACATACTTACTCGGAAGTTTGTTGAGAGGTACTCAAAAAATAACGAATTAACTCTTACTATTTGGCCACGCGGAAAAGAATGAGATATCAAAATGTTGACTTGAGATAAATGTTTTTAGAACATAGTTGCACGGTTATTTGTTGAGAGGTATTTAAAAGTAACTGGTATAGTTAAATTAGTTTGTAACTGTGGAGTATGTGCTGTGCTTACTCAAGAAATTGCGAATTAGAGAAAACATTCAAGACATGTTTTTTTCCAGGTATTTATATTATGTATAGAGCTCTTGTATGGGTTTTTTAAACACAATCATTTTGATTGTGGGTTTTTTTCCCCGCTGTTACATGATGATTACTATTGAAATCACTGTTTATTATGAAAATCAATTTATCTGAGGACAGCAAAAATAAACCATTTAATATGTTATCTAAACTAATTTTGTAACATTGGATTTTGAAATATGTATTATAACAGATTTTTTAATCTTCTACAGATATTACATTTATAAGGCAAGTACAACTAATCATATGTGAGAGTTTTGTATACCTCTCTCTTATTCTTATTTCTTTCATCCTCTTCCTTTGTAAGTGGTGTTTAGTCATGGTTATTCCCTTTAACTCATGCACATTTTGCATTTTTTAATTTTCGAAACCTGTTTCTCTTACATCTTTTCTGTTAGTATTCTATCCAGTCTATCTAACTCTTCAGTTTGTTATTTACGTTGTTTTATGCTGACTCACCTTTATTGACCCTGTTTCACCTTTCTTTCCTGATTCTTAATTTCTTTGTCTTACTGTACCTTACAATTTGTTCCTTTACTCTGTTTTCATTAATTATGCTTTATTTCCAAACTAAAATCTATAGTTTAGTTCTCTTACCCTACTTCATTTCTCTTTATGTCTCTCTCTTACACTCCTTGTCTGTTTCTATTCCATTAATCTTCTGTTATTCATCCTTTTTCACTCTGTTACTCTTGGTCTTCTTCCTTTATTTTAACTATCTCTTTAAGACATTTCGGTACTCTTAGTCTGTTTATTTTACAGACTGTTTGTTTTGTGTATTATCACTGATCATACTCTCATTTTCTCTCTCACTTTAATTTCCTTTAAACAATCATTATTACAGTGCTAATATTTCTTTCAATTATTTTTTTTACTTATTGATTTATATACTACATATTCAGTCTCGGTCTCTTTATGCCCCTCAGTCTTCTTTTCTTTCACTTTCTGTTTCATTCACTTCTACTTTGTTTTGTTTTATAAAATGAAATTATAACCTTATTTTTACTTTTGTTCTACAGATACCATGTTTTTAAAAGATTTTAAGTTTTCTTTATTACTATTTCCTAGGTAAGTATACAAAATAAAAATACTTTTTCATCACTGTGTCATTTCTTTGAGTATCCTGGTCATACCAGTGTCGTGTTTTATGTGAGCACTTCCACGGAGGATTGGCTGCACTGTCACAAGGAGCCTCTTAAAAATTAATTTAAGAAATCAGCCACATTTCTCGGAGTCACTTCACTAATGCTGATGTGTCAAAACATTGAAGGTAAATGATGTGTGTTAAAGAACTTTGGGGCAAAATATCAAGGGGGTTTTACTCTGCTTTTTTGGCTTTAAAAGCTAAGAAAGCGGAGATAAAATTATCTCGTTAGTACTTAGCTGTTGCTAACAGCAGTTAGCGACAACTATTAGCAGATAACGACTATCTTGTGACCCGCATTGTTTGTCTGTGATATTTAGTACTATTGACATGCAAAGTTTGCGTTGCAAGATGTTAGTGACTGGAAACAGTTCCTAACATTGCTATCTCATTTTACCCACTTTTGAACATATTTGTGCTAAGGTCGAAAATGTGCAAAACCTAATAGCTGCCCCTGAGCAGTTCTTAGCTATGTCATGTAATGGTAGGTAGATAACATGACTCAGAGCAATAGCTCGGTAATGCATGAATATTGCTGACTTTACAACAATAT
Source organism: Lissotriton helveticus (assembly GCF_964261635.1). Taxonomy (NCBI): domain Eukaryota; kingdom Metazoa; phylum Chordata; class Amphibia; order Caudata; family Salamandridae; genus Lissotriton; species Lissotriton helveticus. The sequence goes on from NC_136067.1 coordinate 1,997,332,247, forward strand.
TTATGTGTTTGGACCGATTTCTATCACTTTGGACAGTGGTTTACAAAGTTTGTTGATCTGTGGTTTCCTTGACCTATTCAGCAGTTTACAGTGGCTCCCCACCATTTTCTTTAACGGTGGGTAGGTGGTATGTATGTCCTGTTATTTTTCTTAAAGTAATTGGGACACATTCATTCACACATGCAATCATCCGTTCACTGTTCCAGCCATCTGGTCTCTCATCCATCCACCCTTTTAGTTTACTGATGTATCCATGGTTTTGTACATCTACCCCCTAAATAATCTTTACAATCACCCTTCCACTTATCCTTTCATCTACCATTTCACTTATCAATTTATTCATCCACGCATTCACTTGTCCATCATCTACCCTTTCATTCATTAATCTATCTATCCTTTCACACATCCATCCACTAAATCACTGATCCATCAGGTGGTTTTTGCTCATGCATCCATCCTTTATCACATATATCCTTCCTTTTAGCCATTTATGCACTCTTCTAGCCATATATCCATCAATTTATCTTTTCTCTCATTTATACTTTCACTCATTCATTTATTCATCCATTTTTTCTTTGATTATCTAACCTATCTCTTTTCATTCATCCATTCATCCTTTTTGTAATCGATCCAGCCATTTAGACATTCCATACTTATTTACTCACTCAGCTTTGTACTTTATAATATGAGTGTTTGTCTGCAAAGTTGTAGGGAGAAGAGGCCTATGAAGAACAAAGTACAGCAAGGGGTGGGGTGCGGTGGGGGAGAGTTCACAATGCCTCCGTACATAGGCAGACTGAAAACGTAGAAGTTATCAGTCACACATGATGTACAGTAACAGGATGTGAGGTTACTGTAAAATTGTGTTGTTTCCATGGTTTTAAGCAGTGTTAAAAAAAATGGAGGGGTCTTTTCAAAGGGGGTGTTGGATGTAATTCCGAGGGCAGTTTAAAACACCTAAGCTGCAAATATGCGTTTAGCATAGTGTTGTGCTCGACTGGTGTTATGTTGTATGTGTCATTGCATGCAGATATGTAGAACAGCAAGTATCTTTACACCAACAACAAGCAAAGACTATTGGCTTTGTCAATGGGTGCTAGTTCCTTTAAGTACAAAAGCAGTAACCATGGCGTTGTTGAATATAATATTGAAAATACTGCTGTTCAAAAATGATGAGAGAATGAAAGAACGTTAATCTGTTTTTTTAATCTTCTTTCATAGCCTTCTTTAAAGGAAGTGTTTTCTAATATTGCATTGTGGTGGTTTTACTTTTTTTATCTAACAGAATGCCTTCTGTTCGTTGAGGCAGAAAGAGCGCTATCTGCTTTAAAAACCTTGACTACCATATTCTCATTCAGTAAGTGCCAATGAGTTCCATAGAGAATTTCAATAGGCGGGAGGGGCTGCTCCTGGAGGAGTGAAATCCAAGGCCGTTCCAGCAGCGGGTGTGAGCCTTCTCACAGGGGAGGAGTGCGCAGCTCTCTGAGATGGATACAGTTACACATAACAGGGTAGTGACGTCCGTGGAATTTACGGACGGTTGGTCACCCTAGTGTGCGCCGTGCCCTTGGCACCTCATTAAGGCGCACTGGGGAGCCGCGGTGCACAGTTTGGGAATCACAGGTTTTGGAAGTAAACCTTGACAATTGCAAGACTCCTAAGCGATAAAAATCGCCGCAGCTCGACGAAAAATATATTGGAACTAAACCAACATAGTGATAATTATCGCTAGTTGTTTAGGGTAACCAGATTTTTAAAGGCAAAAACCGGGACATTTCAGAAAAATAGAAGAAGGACTATGATTTTACTTCTATGATGAGAGTGCTCGTTAGCAGAGAATTACAGAAGAGGCAGTAAGAACATAAATAAAATGTAATTTTTAATCCGTGTACGTTGCCTGTCAATTACATTGCATTGTGGAAACAACAGGTAACTTTAACTGCTTTGTAAAACATAACAAATATTTCTTTCCGTTTTCAGTCGACTCTCTCTAAAAACGGGGACATGAGCAATATTTCATTAAATTTGCTGGGATAGCTGGTTAAAAGAAGGGAAACCGTCCTGGCAAAACGGGGACGCCTGGTGAATCTATACTTGTTAAGATGCCCTGAACATCATACATTTGACTTTCGCCGGCTATCGCCAGAGTTTTCCGCAGTGTAACTACGTAATTATTAATTTGAATATATATGTGATAGTACTCCTGTAACAGCCAGCGGCAGTTAACATTACCGCGTGAAAACAAGCGTTGTTTTCAGGCACTAATGTGTGCCTTGTAATTAGGAGAGGGGGTTGATTTAGTTTTATTTTCCACACCCCCATGTTAACGCTGCCAAATGCTTGATCAAAGCAGGCCGTGGCAGTCGTACGATAAACAAGTTTATTTAAACTGTTTTTCTAACAACACCCGTGTTCGTCATAGTATTTTCGCCTCCAAACACATTTTGCTTGGGGTTTGACGTACGCCTACTATGCATGTCATTAACTTTCTGTGCGGCAGACATGCAAAGTGCTCTAACGGCAGGCGCTGTTATGACGTTGTCACAAAGGTGTTGAGGAATATTTACAAGGATACGCAAGACATTATCGCCGTCCTTAATGGCAGGAAGTTGCCGATATAGGGGCGAAAACGGCCTTCATAATATGCTCTATGAATTGCAATCGAACGTAATGTTAGATATAAAGACATCTAACATACGTTTCGATTGGAATTTGTAGAACATAGGGGCATATTATCAAGGACGGGCGATACATTATCACCGTTTTTATCGACAGGAAACTGCCGATAAAGCGGCGATAATGGGCTTGATAATATGGCCTATGGAAATCCTATTGAAGCCCATGTTAGATGTGAAGACATCTAACATGGGCTTCGATAGGAATTCCATAGAGCATATTATCAAGCCCATTATCGCAGCTTTATCAGCAGTTTCCTGCCGATAAAAGCGTCGATAATGTATCGCCCGTCCTTGATAATATGGCCCATATTATGAAGGCGATTATCGTCGTTTTTTTAGCAGTGTTCTGCCGATAAAAGCGACGATAAATTATCACGTCTTCTTCATAATATGCCCCAAGTATTGCCGCATTCTTGAATAATTGTTCTGAAAATGCGGCGATACTTCAGCTTATGAATAGAGCTCTTTTTGGTACAATGAGGTAGTTCTGAAAATACCTTTTTTGGGGGGTTTTGTAGTTGTTTTACTTTTTTTAAATTTTTTGACAAGTTTTTTATTGTTTATGATTTGTTAAACTGGAGCCGAATTTTTGAACTGTAAAACAGGAACATAAGAAGTTGTTAAAAAATTATCTTCATTCGAAGCATTAATGGTCATTAATTCTTCTTTCTATAAGAGTGAGGCTCTGCTCCCCGTACACAATCATTCCATGACACTTGTTGCATTTCATATGCACTGTCGACAAAAATGGTCTTAAGTCCAACTGTGCAGTAGATCGAGATGCAGGTCATCTTCTCGATGAAGTACTGGCCACAGCTGGTGGTAGTTCTGTTGCCAGAGCTCTTGTCGATGCCTGTGCAAATTGAACAGGATGAACTTGGCTCACATGTCTCTTCATGGTATGAATCGAAAAGGAATACTTTTGGAAGGATTTCCTCTTCAAAGTACTGCGTCACAAATTGTGCAAGTAACTTTCGGGGCATTTACTTTTTTTTTTATCCTGAGGATAGGTAAAAAATTGCCAGATGAAAGATTCATTTTTTTTTTTTAAAGATACTCGAAAATTTTCTTCAGATTCCGAAGATGAATTGCGTGCGGCAGCCATTTCAGCAAACTCTGCGGAAAGATGAAAAAGGTTCTTCTCCCTTGAGCGCCAAAAAGATAGTGAGGGGAGTGGGTGGTTTCTGGAAAATTGCAGAATAAAAACTACTACGAACCAATAGGATGTGTTCTTTTCAAGTTACATGACTTGACATGCGCGTATTAGGACGTATACGCGGTGACGGTATCCGGACACGTACGTCATTTGGAAGTATCGGTCTAATTTAATGAAGTTTTAAAACGTGAAAAGGAGGAAAGGTAGACATTCTGTGATGTTGTATACCTTCATATGGGGTCCCAAGAAGAATACCGATAAAGTATAAAGACCATGTCATGAGTGTTGTAATATGTGACGTCATCAGCAGTGCATTGCACGCGCAAGTTATAGTGAGTCCAACTAACTATAACGTTGGAATTTCAATGGTTTTATGCGAGTAAAACTTCGAGCTAACTATAAATGGTGTAAAACCTATGGTTTTTTCAGTGAATTTCATAGGTTTTGTAAATGCTTTTTCTTAACTATAATGTGTGTAAACCTATGGTTTTTTCAGTGAACTTCATAGGTTTTTTAAATGCTACTTCCTAACTATAACGTGTGTACAACTTATGGTTTTTTCAGTGAATATATGTATACATACATATATAAACATATATAATCTGCATATCTATATAAATACAAATATAAATGCATGCATACTTATACATATATGCATACATGTGCATGTTATTTACATGAAAGTTTTAAAAACACTAATAAAAGCAAAGCTAAAAAGCCACCTCATTACAAATAAAATGGCTTTAACTTAAACGAGGGCGAGATCTATTGCATTTTCAATGCTTGTTTACTTTGGTTCCATCAAGAAGGCATTCAGATGTGTCAAACATTTGCCATAAATTCTGAATGTTAGCACTCTAGTTGCTCATTAGATCACTGTAGTAAAGCTACTGCTCACCAGGGAAGTCTGCTGCTTGTATTCAAAGTGCATGTTTCAGTCTGCATGTCAGAATTTTTTAATGAAATAGAAGATTTGAGAAGTCACTCAAAATGTGCTATAATTTTTCTTTCTGAAGCACTAATCATAATTTCTAAGGCAAAATGAACCCCCTAATTGTGTTCCTTTTTAAATAAATGTTTTCAGACTTACTACTTCATTCCAATCAAGATGGCTTCAGGTGTGCCATACCTTTGTAAAAAGTAGGACTGTTAGCGCTCTAGTTGTTCTTTAGAACACCCCGGGACATTCTGTCATTGGGCTATACTTGGGCTACATCTGGGTGATATTTGGGCTACATTTGGGCTCTTTTGTCTCTGGTGGCCATCTTGGGAGACTGCATGTCAGAATGTTTAATGAAATAAAAGAGGATTTGAGAAGTCACTCAAAATGTGCCCTAATTTTTCTTTCTGAAGCACTAATCATACTTTCTATGGCTAAATGAACCCTCTCATTATATTCCTTTTTAAATTAAATGTTTTCAGACTTACCACTTCATTCCAATCAAGATGGCTTCTGGTGTGCCATACTTTTGTCATAAGTAAGACTGTTAGCGCTCTAGTTGTTCTTTAGAACACTCTGGGACATTCTGTCATTGGGCTATACGTGGGCTACATCTGGGTGATATTTGGGCTACATTTGGGCTCTTTTGTCTCTGGTGGCCATCTTGGGAGACTGCATGCCAGAATTTTTTAATGAAATAGAAGAGGATTTGAGAAGTCACTCAAAATGTGCCCTAATTTTTCTTTCTGCGGCACTAATCATACTTTCTATGGCAAAAGATTCCCCCTCATTTTGTTCCTTTTTAAATTAAATGTTTTAAGAGTTACCACTTTATTCCAATCAAGATGGCTTCAGGTGTGCCATACCTTTGTAATAAGTAGGACTGTTAGCGCTCTAGTTGTTCTTTAGAACATTCTAGGAGGCTGCAGTAGAACACAAAGGAATGAACTGACAGTCTCTGTCCTTGTTGGATGTACATGTTTTACTGAGAATGTCAGACTTCATTCTCACATGACTGAGAAAGATAATGTGAATTTACAGAAAATATGCTTTCAGTTTAGCTTATAGATCCCCTTCCAAACCACTGTGGTAAAAGCATGAGATAATAGTTTTCTTTCAAACATGATTCATGATATCCCAGCACAAGGCTTTTTCACATGGTAAAATTACCTTAAAACACACCACAATTCCTAAAATGAGTATTGTACAACCAACAAATGATTTATAATATAACTAACGTCCTAAAACCCTCTATTAACTACAATGTAAATGTAAATGTAAATGTATTTCGATTTATATAGCGCACGTTTCACCCAGGGGTCTCAAGGCGCTTGCTTAGGGAACCCATCCTGGTATTCCCCTGTGAGAGATAACCCGGCAGGGTATTCACAAGGTGAAAGCCAGGCATCCCGCCGCGAGGGGCCGTAGTAGAGATTAAGCAAGCTATTGCCCAGAGTCGCAGAGTGTGACCCCGTGAGTTGAGTAGGCACCGGAGCGAGAATTGTCGAGTCCGTGGAATTTTTGAGCCCGAGACCCGCCGAGGCGGGGAATCGAACCCTGGTCCACGGCTGATCTCAGCTTCCGGGTCTGCCGCCTCTAACCACTGAGCCACACTTCTCAATGCTTTTTAATGAGGTGCTATCATGTATATTGGTCCCAAGATGGCTGCCAACACTTCTTGGATGAAGTGCTGACAGCCAATCAGATCTCACGTGTACCCTGCGATTTTTCAAATTGTTTTGGGGCCTTGGGGGTCCTTGTGGGATCCCCTGAGCAGGCCTAGGGGTACAGGGTGCTTCTACCCTGCCCCCTTTTTGAGTTCTACATGTTTGTTTTTATGCTTTCCTGTGCCTCAGTCTACCGAGGTACAAGATGGCTGCCAACAATTTCTGTTTTGGAGTGTTGACAGACATTGGCAGCCAATCAGAATGCAGCTCGTACTCTGGAAGGTTCAGAGTACAGTAAGCTTACAGTAAGCCTATATAGATATATATGTGTTTTTTAAGTTCATTTTCATAAAAACCACTGTAGCATTTTTCACCAAATATAGAAAAGGCACTTCTGCGTACCAGTTCCTACAATTTTGCAAAGTTTGGTGTAATTCCATTCAGCGGTTCGGGCTGTAGCCTTGTCTATTTGTCCTATGGAAATTAACATGGGGAAAACACATGTTGGGACCCCCCTGTTTTTCTCGGCCCCCGCATGATGAATCCCCCCGAAACTTCCAGGGACGAAGCGGAGTGGAGCTGGCCTAAATTTTGGAAAATTACATGCATATTCCTCAACCGGCGCCAAAGTTATTCCCAATAGAATGTTGCGGATTTCCTATGGTAGCTAGGTCCTAAATATATATACCTACTGGCGATGGCCAGTAGGTAATATATATATATATATTTAGAGTGCACCCTGTACCTTGGGTAAACTGTGAACCTTAAAATATGTGGCCGACCCGGCCGAGGGTGCACCGCCGCGAACTGTTTGGCGGTTCCACTGCTGGTCCTTGGATCGGCGCCTTGGAACATTCTGGCGTTACTTTGAAAGGAGGAGTTACAAGAAAGGCTCACTTTGACTGTTGTTTTATTTTCCTTAAGGTTCGCCATCCAGCCCACTGGGGTATTATTTGGAACAGACTACCAGTCCCATAATTCAACGCTGATACTCACCTGAGATTGGATGTGATGATTAAAGAAAGGGACAAAAGACTGGTGTCTGCATGTTTGGCGAGCATTTTGGAGCAGAAAAGCCTTTGATAAAGGGAGGATTCCTGAAACGCGTCAGGCTCTGCTGATGCAAGTGGTGCCTTGGTTCTCCCCCAGAACTTGAACGAGCTGTCTGTGAGTGCACCCTGTACCTTGGGTAAACTGTGAACCTTAAAATATGCGGCCGACCCGGCCGAGGGTGCACCACCGCGAACTGTTTGGCGGTTCCACTGCTGGTCCTTGGATCGGCGCCTTGGAACATTCTGGCGTTACTTTGAAAGGAGGAGTTACAAGAAAGGCTCACTTTGACTGTTGTTTTATTTTCCTTAAGGTTCGCCATCCAGCCCACTGGGGTATTATTTGGAACAGACTACCAGTCCCATAATTCAACGCTGATACTCACCTGAGATTGGATGTGATGATTAAAGAAAGGGACAAAAGACTGGTGTCTGCATGTTTGGCGAGCATTTTGGAGCAGAAAAGCCTTTGATAAAGGGAGGATTCCTGAAACGCGTCAGGCTCTGCTGATGCAAGTGGTGCCTTGGTTCTCCCCCAGAACTTGAACGCGCTGTCTGTGAGTGCACCCTGTACCTTGGGTAAACTGTGAACCTTAAAATATATATATATATATATATATATTCACTGAAAAAACCATAGGTTATAGACCATATATAGTTAGGAATTAGCATTTACAAAACCTTGAAAATTCACTGAAAAAACCATAGGTTATAGACCATATATAGTTAGGAATTAGCATTTAAAAAACCTTATTTTACTCACACAAAACCATTGAAATTCCATATATAGTTAGTTGCACTAACTATATATCGCGCACCCGCAATCCACTGCTGATGATGTCACATATTACATCATTCATGACATGGTCAGTGACATCACTGATGACATCACTGATGACATCTCACTTGACATCAATGATCACATCACTGATGATATCATTCATGTGATAATACAATGCATCTCCTCACACTCTAATATAACCTCCGTTACACCCAGTGTTAAATAGAGAGTATCATTTTTGAAACCATTGACACACCAATACTAGTTACTACATACGCACTCACTGATTCCTATGTCTACACACACATTCACTCATACAATCATTCATACATACAATCACTCATCTTTACAACACTATCATATGCACTCATACACCTATACAGACACTCACACTCTGCCACTCATCCATGGAGTTACTCACACACCTAGTCAGTCCTGAAAAGAATCAATCACACTTCCATTTTCTCATCTATACAGTTAAACACAGAACACCTTACATTTTTGAAACATATACTAACACATAGTTACTCTCTTATAGAATCACTGATACAAGTACACATTGATCTGCACAGAGTCACACACCTCCCAGCCAGCCATACACACACTCAGTCTCCCATACAAATACTTGTGCAACCAATCAATAACCCATATAGCTACTTATATAGCTACTGATCAACACATGCAGCAGCTTGCACAACAACAGACATACTGATGCACACTTTTAGACAGTTTAGTCACTAACCCGTGCATTCAGTAAGACGCATTTAATCACTCACTCATACAGTCAATCACGCACCTACTAAAACCTTCATTCAGACACTTATACATCCACTCATTCTTCAATATGTAAAACATATTTAAACTTTACAGAAACACATAATCACTGGATGTTGTCATCAGTGATGTCATCAGTGATGTCACTGACCATGTCATGAATGATGTAATATGTGACATCATCAGCAGTGGATTGCGGGTGCGCGATATATAGTTAGTGCAACTAACTATATATGGAATTTCAATGGTTTTGTGTGAGTAAAATAAGGTTTTTTAAATGCTAATTCCTAACTATATATGGTCTATAACCTATGGTTTTTTCAGTGAATTTTCAAGGTTTTGTAAATGCTAATTCCTAACTATATATGGTCTATAACCTATGGTTTTTTCAGTGAATTTCATTGGTTTTTTAACAGCTAATATCTGTAGCTGTAAAATGTATTCTTCTTTAAATCCAAAAATATATTTTATATGTTTATTAATAACTTTTTTTTTAAATATTTTTTTTTCTTCGTTCCCGCTTCGCGAATCGGGAAGCTTCCCGTTAGCTGACCTTGATGCCGCGAAATAGACCGCGAGCCGGTAAACGTTTCTTTACCGCAAGTGCCGCGTTAGAAAACAACATCGTGACGCCTCCCGTCCGCATGACGTTCCACGTTGTCGCGTGATACGTCATATGACGTGCTACGTTAGCGAACTGGTACGCGAAGCGAGTGCCAAAGCGCAGGTTTCTGGAAGCAAACCGGGAGGCCCTGCAAAGCGCTTAACGTAAACACAGCAAGTCATGTGACTTGGTAATAACACTTTTCATTGGTTCATTTCACTTTTGGTTTCCTAATGATGTAAGACTAGGTCATATAATCTAAAATGAACACTTTTGATTGGTTGAGAACTCTTGTTTTTCCCAAATGATGAAAATCCCTCCTTCTTTCCTCACTCTGACTTTCATCATTGTGAGAGAAAGACCCTTTGTGATCACTGAGCAATGGCTTCTTTAGTAGCTTCAGCTGGTGCTTCCCCACCACCTCCACCACATCCAAGGAAGAGTGGACCACCTGCTCAAGTTGTAATTCAACAAGAAGAAGAAGAAGAGGAACAGGAGGACGAGCACGAAGAGAGGCAGTTTTTGCCTGAGCAGCCCAAGACGTCTCACCGGAAAGAAAACTTCATTTGGCAATTTTTTAAAATTCCCAAAGGTCAGAAAAAAGTAAATGCAAGATACGTTACTTGCCTTATATGTCAAGATAGACTGTCCAGAGGGACCGACAAAAAATACAGTTTCGGAAACTACACAATGCATCGCCATATGACTAGGTGGCATCCTAACAACTACAGTGCTGCACAGTTTCGGAACGACCTAGATAATCTCCCTATTATGGCCAGAAGATCTGTTGTACCGGAAGTAACGGGACCAGAGGGCAGGGAGATGGTGCCAAATATACAAATGAGATTTGGTGAAGTAAAACACACCTGCGTATTTTGCGATGGATTCATTTCCTACGGAGAAAGAAGCATCACTCTGATCAACAGAGCTATTGACTATCATATGCAAGTTTGTCCGAAACGCCCAAAATAATAAATACTTCTTTTTTTTGTTTTGTTGCTCCTGTTGAGCCCTTTACAATGAATCGTTTTCATTGCCCCCTCCAAGAAAAACCCAAAAAAATATAAAACTGTTCCGAAAAATTCAAAAACATTAAAAAAATGTTCAGAAAAATAAAAAAAAAAGTTCTTTTCAGAACTACCTCCCCGTTATTAAAAAATTGGTACAATATTTGGAACTGTGCCAACCTCTATTTCTCTTAGTTCGCTTCCTAGTTCGCTCGCTGGTACGCGAACTGGAAGCGAACCAAAAACAGTAAGTATAAGGGAAGGAAACACACACTTATGTTAAAAGAAAGACAGCTATAGGGGAGTAAACTAGAGATACTATTACCCATAATCCACTACTGATGATGTCACATATTACATCATTCATGACATGCTCAGTGACATCATCAGCAGAGGATTGCGGGTTTTTTGGCAACATGCCTTATCCACGGTTTAATAACGCTGCCTTTTGCTTTATATAAGTTTTCAAATTGTATGAAATATATACCAATAGGTCTTTATGAACCTTTAGGTAGTGCTTTTGTTCATGAGGTCTGGTCGCTTCCATACACATACAGATGTTTCAAAGATGATCAAGAAGTTTATCTGAATGGAGAGGAATGCACTGAGACGCCAGATCATTCACTAATGTGTAGGCACATACAGTTACACGATTCATGCAACAAACACCGACCAAATATGGCTTGCGTGTTGCAAGGCACGCCAGTTCCTGCTATCATCCCCACGTTCAAGTTGTTGGAAAATGGTAGTTATTTGATGCTCAATAATGAAGATTGTTCTGAGTTAATTAAAAGTATTCCTTTTATCGTAACAGTAAGTGAACGGGTTATTTGCTGCAGAAATGTTCTATTTCCTCCCACACATGAACATAGGGAGTTTTCAATCTGGCCACAAATACCAACCTTGGGACACGTTTCAACGGCATGACAAGAATAAGAGCTCTTTTGTCTCAGAGAGAGGTGGCCTTGAGTTCGGCCCGTGAAACTTTCGTACTTCACATAGCGAACACCCGTACACAGGTTTGCCTTTCAATTTCAGCAACATGTTTCCGACTATCTTTAACGCATCCTCCACAAAATCCCTGGCACACTTTTTTAAAGTTGTTACCAGTGGTCTCGTGACTTCATTTGAGAAAATCTTTGGAGTCATCCCTGCTCCCTTTCATTCCATTTTCTCCACTCTGGTTCGTGGATTGCATTTTTACTTGCATTACCAGCGGACGCTCTTGTGCTTTTTTACATTTTTAAATATGGATGTCCCTCCTATGCAACCTCCGACCCTGCAGCTGCTGACACTGTTCCGCAATCGCATGCTAGAATATTATGGCACAATGCCGTTGGCGATATTAAGCACGGCATATGGATTATCTTTTCGGTTCTCCTACTTCACCTGTGTCCAGCCTGTATTTCACTGCCTGACCTGTGATTTCGATTGGGCCATTGATTTGTGTCTCTGCGGACCGGTTTCTCCTGACGTCGACTTTAATCAGCTGATGACTCCTATCATTACTCACGAGTTGATTTGTCCTGGCGAAAGGATTATGGCTGTGGCATTGATGCATGGACTACTTGGTCCCTGGAATTTACTGGCGGCAGCACAGTCTTTCTTGGAACACAGCTTTCTTGAAAACCCACCGAGCTGTCCTCTGATGGTGATAGAGGATCCGGTGCTGGGAGAGCACGTATGTTCTTTTCCGCTTTTAAATTGGATGGCTGAACTGTTTTCGGATGAAGACGGTGACTTCCTGTTGGAGGCTGTTGCAGCTTATTTTGCATACACAGTTATGTCATAGACCTTTTTCATGTTTCATATGCTGAGTACTAGAATTTCATTGACAATTCATTGACTTAATTGTCAAGTTTTTATTATTTACCTTGCCTATTGGCTTAAGACTCGATAAAGTACTTGGCTGTTTTATTTTTCTTTAGCATTGAATTTTCCTAGTTTTTAATGCTTTACCTTGCGGACCGTCCACATATAAACTTGCAATCTGCTCTCATGAGATGGCACTTCTATTATCTTATTCAGTTCGTTTCCGGATCATGAGGAGGTGTCATCTAGGTCCTGGATATCTTTACACCGTGTTAAGTTAGCATGGGCTCATTACCGGTTTAAACGCCATTTTTCCTTTTTTGCAACTTCTGCACACGACATTTAGTTGTTGCTTTAGCTTTCCACCTAGTAGTTCATCGTGGTTTACATGAGAATAATATGTTATTGGTCTACTATCTGCTTTACTTGTTAAACTATATCTGTACAGCGAGTGCTAAAGTTTCAAGAACAACACGATACAGAATTGTTATGAGGTCTGATCTCCACGACTTCATACTCATAACATAAGTGCAACTTCTGCCAATTCTGGGCATGAGGCGGGTTTTATATTGCTTTGCCGAACACACATACACAACAGTTGATGCGGTTCACATGAAGAGAGAGCTGGTGTATGCTGATGTGATTCCTTCAAATCTAAGACACTAAAGTATGGGCACGCCCTAAACCAACACAAAGAGACCTTCTTAGCAAATAATATAATATGTGTATTAGGGAGGGTGAGATATAAGCAGCCGCGGGCCGTGGAGGGAGTTACGGTGAGGCAGGGAGGCGGGGAGGGGGAGAAGCAGGGTGGAGCCCTCTCTACCTTGCCCCTCCCCCTCCCCGCCTCCCTGCCCCACCGTAACTCCCTCCACGGCCCGCGGCTGCTTATAAGTGTTGCTAACTCTTATTCATTTACAGCATGTTAACATACTGTCACCATTCGCTTTTTATGTACTAGTAACTATGCTGGTAATTTTGCTACTGATAATATGTGTACTTTTATTATCTAAGGTACTACGCCTGAGAAGACGGCATTAGTAAATAAACATTTCAAATACACATGTGTTCTTCTTAACTCCATGTTCTGGTTTCTAAGAAATATATAACGACCGACTGTTCATGAGTTCCACGTATCCTGAGGTACTATAAGTTCATATTCTGGATTGTCTAAACATTGAGAGTTTGTTATATCCAATGTGACACTGTACCTAGCTTGCTAAATAGTTTTTGATTACTAACGTGAGTTTTGGGACACCCTAATTCGCCGAGGTTCCAATCCTCTGTCCACAGTTCTGTGTGAGAACAGAAACCCTGCGACAGGGGCACCCCCGACCCTTGCTGGACCTTCATCACACTTGCGATACAACTCCAGCAATGCGCCACCTTTACGGCACAGATACATCACGCATCTGTGCTGTTTTTGCCCCGTGATGCGCCGCATTGTAAATGCAGCACACCATAGGTGACGGAACAGCGGCACAGAATGACTAACACATCCCTGGTGATGCGCCAGTCATCATAAATCTATCCCTATGCTTCTTATCTTGTTAGAGATGAACCGCCATATGTATCATCAAAGTTATTTGCATTTCCTAAATAGCGAACTTTAAGGAATAAATAGCGATTCTTTACCATTCCTAGTTTGCGATGAGCTATTTGCTAATTAGCCGAATGTAGCCCAATGAAGCCCAATGTAGCCCAATGTAGCCCAAAGATGGCCGCCAGACACACAAAAAAACAAATGTAGCCCAAATATCAGCCAGATGTAGCCCAACTATAGCCCAGTGACAGAATGACCAATCAGCTTCGCAAACCTCCGTTACGCGAAGCGGAGCGCTGTTACAGATATATATCTTTTTTTGAACGTTAATTTCTCAAAATCCACTGGAGCACATATATTGAGACCTAGCAAAGGCACATCGGGCTACCAGTCCCTAATATTTTGCCAAGTTTCGTGCAAATCCATTCAGCCGTTCAATTATTATTTTTATTATTTTTTTTTGCCCCGCGGGGCCCTTTTAAAACCTCCACATCAAACCTAGGGGGTCAGCGAGGATCTACTATGCCCCCTTATAGTTATTTCCCCCTTTGTTTTGACCTCCTCTTGTCTCTCGATCCTACCGAGAGACAAGATGGCGGCCGCTACGGACTGTTTGGAATGTTGACAGACGCCGGAGAACCAATCAGCTTCGCTTCACAAAGCTCCGTTGCGCGAAAAGTCCGCGAACCAGAGCGCTAACCGGTCCGCTGTTACAGATATATATCTTTTTTTAAACGTTAATTTCTCAAAATCCACTGGAGCACATATATTGAGACCTACAAAAGGCACATCGGGCTACCAGTCCCTACAATTTTGCCAAGTTTCGTGCAAATCCATTCAGCCGTTCGGGCTAAAAGTGAGGCCAACCGCCCTATGGAAAACTCAATGTTAAAAACACGTTTTGGGACCCCCCTTTTTTCTCGGCCCCCACTGGACGAACCCCCCCAAATTTTCAAGGGCTGCTCAGAAACAAAATGTGCCATTTTCCTGAAAATTTCAGCCAATTCCGTCCACAAACGGCAAAGTTATTAGACATAGAATTTTCAAAAAACCCATAGAGAAAAAATCCTAACTATATATACCTACTGGCGACCGCCAGCTATTTGCTAATTAGCCGAATGTAGCCCAATGAAGCCCAATGTAGCCCAATGTAGCCCAAAGATGGCCGCCAGACACACAAAAAAACAAATGTAGCCCAAATATCAGCCAGATGTAGCCCAACTATAGCCCAGTGACAGAATGACCAATCAGCTTCGCAAACCTCCGTTACGCGAAGCGGAGCGCTGTTACAGATATATATATGGATTTGCTGAATGGATTTGCACGAAACTTGGCAAAATATTAGGGACTGGTAGCCCGATGTGCCTTTGCTAGGTCTCAATATATGTGCTCCAGTGGATTTTGAGAAATTAACGTTCAAAAAAAGATATATATCTGTAACAGCGCTCCGCTTCGCGTAACGGAGGTTTGCGAAGCTGATTGGTCATTCTGTCACTGGGCTATAGTTGGGCTACATCTGGCTGATATTTGGGCTACATTTGTTTTTTTGTGTGTCTGGCGGCCATCTTTGGGCTACATTGGGCTACATTGGGCTTCATTGGGCTACATTCGGCTAATTAGCAAATAGCTCATCGCAAACTAGGAATGGTAAAGAATCGCTATTTATTCCTTAAAGTTCGCTATTTAGGAAATGCAAATAACTTTGATGATACATATGGCGGTTCATCTCTAACAAGATAAGAAGCATAGGGATAGATTTATGATGACTCGCGCATCACCAGGGATGTGTTAGTCATTCTGTGCCGCTGTTCCGTCACCTATGGTGTGCTGCATTTACAATGCGGCGCATCATGGGGCAAAAACAGCACAGATGCGTGATGTATCTGTGCCGTAAAGGTGGCGCATTGCTGGAGTTGTATCGCAAGTGTGATGAAGCTCCAGCAAGGGTCGGGGGTGCCCCTGTCGCAGGGTTTCTGTTCTCACACAGAACTGTGGACAGAGGATTGGAACCTCGGCGAATTAGGGTGTCCCAAAACTCACGTTAGTAATCAAAAACTATTTAGCAAGCTAGGTACAGTGTCACATTGGATATAACAAACTCTCAATGTTTAGACAATCCAGAATATGAACTTATAGTACCTCAGGATACGTGGAACTCATGAACAGTCGGTCGTTATATATTTCTTAGAAACCAGAACATGGAGTTAAGAAGAACACATGTGTATTTGAAATGTTTATTTACTAATGCCGTCTTCTCAGGCGTAGTACCTTAGATAATAAAAGTACACATATTATCAGTAGCAAAATTACCAGCATAGTTACTAGTACATAAAAAGCGAATGGTGACAGTATGTTAACATGCTGTAAATGAATAAGAGTTAGCAACACTTATAAGCAGCCGCGGGCCGTGGAGGGAGTTACGGTGGGGCAGGGAGGCGGGGAGGGGGAGGGGCAAGGTAGAGAGGGCTCCACCCTGCTTCTCCCCCTCCCCGCCTCCCTGCCCCATCGTAACTCCCTCCACGGCCCGCGGCTGCTTATATCTCACCCTCCCTAATACACATATTATATTATTTGCTAAGAAGGTCTCTTTGTGTTGGTTTAGGGCGTGTCCATACTTTAGTGTCTTAGATTTGAAGGAATCACATCAGCATACACCAGCTCTCTCTTCATGTGAACCGCATCAACTGTTGTGTATGTGTGTTCGGCAAAGCAATATAAAACCCGCCTCATGCCCAGAATTGGCAGAAGTTGCACTTATGTTATGAGTATGAAGTCGTGGAGATCAGACCTCATAACAATTCTGTATCGTGTTGTTCTTGAAACTTTAGCACTCGCTGTACAGATATAGTTTAACAAGTAAAGCAGATGGTAGACCAATAACATATTATTCTCATGTAAACCACGATGAACTACTAGGTGGAAAGCTAAAGCAACAACTAAGTGTCGTGTGCAGAAGTTGCAAAAAAGGAAAAATGGCGTTTAAACCGGTAATGAGCCCATGCTAACTTAACACGGTGTAAAGATATCCAGGACCTAGATGACACCTCCTCATGATCCGGAAACGAACTGAATAAGATAATAGAAGTGCCATCTCATGAGAGCAGATTGCAAGTTTATATGTGGACGGTCCGCAAGGTAAAGCATTAAAAACTAGGAAAATTCAATGCTAAAGAAAAATAAAACAGCCAAGTACTTTATCGAGTCTTAAGCCAATAGGCAAGGTAAATAATAAAAACTTGACAAATAAGTCAATGAATTGTCAATGAAATGCTAGTACTCAGCATATCAAACATGAAAAAGGTCTATGACATAACTGTGTATGCAAAATAAGCTGCAACAGCCTCCAATAGGAAGTCACCGTCTTCATCCGAAAACAGTTCAGCCATCCAATTTAAAAGCGGAAAAGAACATACGTGCTCTCCCAGCACCGGATCCTCTATCACCATCAGAGGACAGCTCGGTGGGTTTTCAAGAAAGCTGTGTTCCAAGAAAGACTGTGCTGCCGCCAGTAAATTCCAGGGACCAAGTAGTCCATGCATCAATGCCACAGCCATAATCCTTTCGCCAGGACAAATCAACTCGTGAGTAATGATAGGAGTCATCAGCTGATTAAAGTCGACGTCAGGAGAAACCGGTCCGCAGAGACACAAATCAATGGCCCAATCGAAATCACAGGTCAGGCAGTGAAATACAGGCTGGACACAGGTGAAGTAGGAGAACCGAAAAGATAATCCATATGCCGTGCTTAATATCGCCAACGGCATTGTGCCATAATATTCTAGCATGCGATTGCGGAACAGTGTCAGCAGCTGCAGGGTCGGAGGTTGCATAGGAGGGACATCCATATTTAAAAATGTAAAAAAGCACAAGAGCGTCCGCTGGTAATGCAAGTAAAAATGCAATCCACGAACCAGAGTGGAGAAAATGGAATGAAAGGGAGCAGGGATGACTCCAAAGATTTTCTCAAATGAAGTCACGAGACCACTGGTAACAACTTTAAAAAAGTGTGCCAGGGATTTTGTGGAGGATGCGTTAAAGATAGTCGGAAACATGTTGCTGAAATTGAAAGGCAAACCTGTGTACGGGTGTTCGCTATGTGAAGTACGAAAGTTTCACGGGCCGAACTCAAGGCCACCTCTCTCTGAGACAAAAGAGCTCTTATTCTTGTCATGCCGTTGAAACGTGTCCCAAGGTTGGTATTTGTGGCCAGATTGAAAACTCCCTATGTTCATGTGTGGGAGGAAATAGAACATTTCTGCAGCAAATAACCCGTTCACTTACTGTTACGATAAAAGGAATACTTTTAATTAACTCAGAACAATCTTCATTATTGAGCATCAAATAACTACCATTTTCCAACAACTTGAACGTGGGGATGATAGCAGGAACTGGCGTGCCTTGCAACACGCAAGCCATATTTGGTCGGTGTTTGTTGCATGAATCGTGTAACTGTATGTGCCTACACATTAGTGAATGATCTGGCGTCTCAGTGCATTCCTCTCCATTCAGATAAACTTCTTGATCATCTTAGAAACATCTGTATGTGTATGGAAGCGACCAGACCTCATGAACAAAAGCACTACCTAAAGGTTCATAAAGACCTATTGGTATATATTTCATACAATTTGAAAACTTATATAAAGCAAAAGGCAGCGTTATTAAACCGTGGATAAGGCATGTTGCCAAAAAACCCGCAATCCTCTGCTGATGATGTCACTGAGCATGTCATGAATGATGTAATATGTGACATCATCAGTAGTGGATTATGGGTAATAGTATCTCTAGTTTACTCCCCTATAGCTGTCTTTCTTTTAACATAAGTGTGTGTTTCCTTCCCTTATACTTACTGTTTTTGGTTCGCTTCCAGTTCGCGTACCAGCGAGCGAACTAGGAAGCGAACTAAGAGAAATAGAGGTTGGCACAGTTCCAAATATTGTACCAATTTTTTAATAACGGGGAGGTAGTTCTGAAAAGAACTTTTTTTTTTATTTTTCTGAACATTTTTTTACTGTTTTTGAATTTTTCGGAACAGTTTTATATTTTTTGGGGTTTTTCTTGGAGGGGGCAATGAAAACGATTCATTGTAAAGGGCTCAACAGGAGCAACAAAACAAAAAAAAGAAGTATTTATTATTTTGGGCGTTTCGGACAAACTTGCATATGATAGTCAATAGCTCTGTTGATCAGAGTGATGCTTCTTTCTCCGTAGGAAATGAATCCATCGCAAAATACGCAGGTGTGTTTTACTTCACCAAATCTCATTTGTATATTTGGCACCATCTCCCTGCCCTCTGGTCCCGTTACTTCCGGTACAACAGATCTTCTGGCCATAATAGGGAGATTATCTAGGTCGTTCCGAAACTGTGCAGCACTGTAGTTGTTAGGATGCCACCTAGTCATATGGCGATGCATTGTGTAGTTTCCGAAACTGTATTTTTTGTCGGTCCCTCTGGACAGTCTATCTTGACATATAAGGCAAGTTACGTATCTTGCATTTACTTTTTTCTGACCTTTGGGAATTTTAAAAAATTGCCAAATGAAGTTTTCTTTCCGGTGAGACGTCTTGGGCTGCTCAGGCAAAAACTGCCTCTCTTCGTGCTCGTCCTCCTGTTCCTCTTCTTCTTCTTCTTGTTGAATTACAACTTGAGCAGGTGGTCCACTCTTCCTTGGATGTGGTGGAGGTGGTGGGGAAGCACCAGCTGAAGCTACTAAAGAAGCCATTGCTCAGTGATCACAAAGGGTCTTTCTCTCACAATGATGAAAGTCAGAGTGAGGAAAGAAGGAGGGATTTTCATCATTTGGGAAAAACAAGAGTTCTCAACCAATCAAAAGTATTCATTTTAGATTATATGACCTAGTCTTACATCATTAGGAAACCAAAAGTGAAATGAACCAATGAAAAGTGTTATTACCAAGTCACATGACTTGCTGTGTTTACGTTAAGCGCTTTGCAGGGCCTCCCGGTTTGCTTCCAGAAACCTGCGCTTTGGCACTCGCTTCGCGTACCAGTTCGCTAACGTAGCACGTCATATGACGTATCAAGCGACAACGTGGAACGTCATGCGGACGGGAGGCGTCACGATGTTGTTTTCTAACGCGGCACTTGCGGTAAAGAAACGTTTACCGGCTCGCGGTCTATTTCGCGGCATCAAGGTCAGCTAACGGGAAGCTTCCCGATTCGCGAAGCGGGAACGAAGAAAAAAAAATATTTTAAAAAAAAATTATTCATAAACATATAAAATATATTTTTGGATTTAAAGAAGAATACATTTTACAGCTACAGATATTAGCTGTTAAAAAACCAATGAAATTCACAGAAAAAACCATAGGTTATAGACCATATATAGTTAGGAATTAGCATTTACAAAACCTTGAAAATTCACTGAAAAAACCATAGGTTATAGACCATATATAGTTAGGAAATAGCATTTAGAAAACCTTATTTTACTCACACAAAACCATTGAAATTCCATATATAGTTAGTTGCACTAACTATATATCGCGCACCTGCAATCCACTGCTGATGATGTCACATATTACATCATTCATGACATGGTCAGTGACATCACTGATGACATCACTGATGACATCTCAAATGACATCACTGATGACATCACTGATGACAACATCCAGTGACTGTATGCTTCTGTAAAGTTAAAATATGTCTTACATATTGAAGAATGAGTGGATGTATAAGTGTCTGGATGAAGGATTTAGTAGGTGCATGACTGACTGTATAAGTGAGTGATTAAATGTGTCTCACTGAGTGCATGGGTTAGTGACTAAACTGTTTTAAATTGTGCATCATTGTGTCTGTTGTTTTGTAATCTGATGCATGTGTTGATCATTAGCTATATGACTAACTATATGGGTTATTGATTAGTTGCCCAAGTATTTGTATGGGAGACTGAGTGTGTGTGTGGGTGTCTGGGAGGTGTATGACTCTGTGCATAGATGTGTGAGCAGTTGATTCACTAGATGTATGGGTTCAAAAGTGCATGTGGAAACATCTGTATGGGCGGTTGACTGTGTGCATGAGTGTATTGGTGAGTGAATGGATATCTCAGTGCTACATGTCAAAGTAAGTACATATGTAAAACACAGTACATGTGATAGTTGACATATATAAATAACTGTGCATAAGAGCCAGTGAATGTGTGAGTGGCTGTATGGATTATTGTGAACTTGTATCAGGGATTGTATAACAGAGTAAATATGTGTTATTATATGTTCCAATAAGTAAGGTGTGTATAACTATATAGTTGAGGAAATCGAGGTGTGATTGATTCTTTGCAAGACTGACTAGGTGTGTGAGTAACTCCATGGATGAGTGACAGTCTGTGAGTGTCTGTTTACACTGAGTGTATCTAAGGTTATATTAGAGTCTGAAGAGGTTCATTGTATCATCACATGAATGATGTCATCAGTGATGTGATCAGTAATGTCAAATGAGATGTCATCAGTGATGTCATCAGTGATGTCATTTGAGATGTCATCAGTGATGTCATCAGTGATGTCACTGACCATGTCATGAATGATGTAATATGTGACATCATCAGCAGTGGATTGCAGGTGCGCGATATATAGTTAGTGCAACTAACTATATATGGAATTTCAATGGTTTTGTGTGAGTAAAATAAGGTTTTCTAAATGCTATTTCCTAACTATATATGGTCTATAACCTATGGTTTTTTCAGTGAATATATATATATATATATATATATATATATATATATATATATATATATATATTACCTACTGGCGGTCGCCAGTAGGTATATATAGTTAGGATTTTTTCCCTATGGGATTTTTGAAAATTCTATGTCTAATAACTTTGGCGTTTGTGGACGGAATTGGCTGAAATTTTCTGGAAAATGGAACATTTTGTTTCTGAGCAGCCCCTAAAAATTTGGGGGGGGTTCGTCCAGGGGGGGCCGAGAAAAAAGGGGGGTCCCAAAACGTGTTTTTAACATTGAGTTTTCCATAGGGCGGTTAGCCTCACTTTTAGCCCGAACGGCTGAATGGATTTGCACGAAACTTGGCTAAATTGTAGGGACTGGTAGCCCGATGTGCCTTTTGTAGGTCTCAATATATGTGCTGCAGTGGATTTTGAGAAATTAACGTTCAAAAAAAGATATATATCTGTAAGCGCGGACCGGGCAGCGCCCCGGTTCGCGGACCTTAAGCGTACCAAAACTTCGCGTAGAGAAGCTGATTGGCTCTTCGGTGTCTGTCAACATTCTAAACAGTCCGGAGCGGCCGCCATCTTGTCTCTCGGTAGGATCGAGAGACAAGAGGAGGCCAAAACAAAGGGGGAAATAACCATAAGGGGGCATAGTAGATCCTCGCTGACCCCCTAGGTTTAATGTGGAGGTTTTAAAAGGGCCCCGCGGGGCAAAAAAAAAAAAATGTTTTTTTTGTTTTTTTGCGTGGGTAGCGCCCGGTACGCGAACCGGGAAGCGTTCTGGGGAGCGTACTACAATGAAAAATGAATGATAGACTTTTCAAATGCTGTATGTTAATTGATTGTTGGATTTGTTGATTATTTTTTATTTTCTTTATCTTCCCAGGGAGCGACCCGGTACGCGAACCGTTGAGCGCCTCGGTTCGCGGACCTTAAGCGTTCCGGGAGTCCACCATTTTGTGTTTCAGTCGAATTAAGATACAAGATGGAGGGCAAATAATGTTCAGAATGGGTAGAAGGGGGCCCGGTAGAGTTATCTTGACCCCCTAGGTTTTCTGAGGGTGGCTGAGGAGGCTTATATGTGCGGAAAAAAAACATTTTTTAAAAAATATTTCGCGAGGTTAGCTCCCGGTACGCGTACCGGGTAGCGCCCCAGGGAGCGTATTTTGTTGAAAATTAGTGAAAATGTTAGAGTTAAATAATAATTGTGAGTGATTAGATGTAGGGTAGCTCTGAGAAGAGCTTTTGGGTTTATGGTACATTTAGGTACTTATAAGTAGGTACCAATGCACATTCTTAAATTCAGAGTGAAAACTCTGTTGCCCTCATCTGAGAAGTGAACTCCATCTCCTCTGTAGATATCTTGCATGTAGTAACGCAAGTTATTGTTGTACAGGGAGCCCATTCCATGGTCTCTCATGTAAGCTGAAACAGATTTGTTTACATGCTTCCTCGACTTCTCAATTTGTGGACAAAATTGGTTTGACCACCTCCATTTCTGTCTTTGGCATATATTTGAATATACCAAGGCAGTCTGAGGAAAAAGTGCCATTAATTGCTCAAAGGTGTCCTTTAAAAGCATTTCCAGACCTACCCCAGTCAAAGTGCCCAAATCATTACCTCCACAGTGCACAATTAACAGGTCAGGTTTTGGAAAATGCATAAAGGTTTTCACCAATGGTATCAATTGGTGACATTTTAATCCTCTGTGGCCAAACCACTTAATTTCCACATCTTGTAAATTGAGGTTAGGTAAATTCCTGCTTTCAACGTACCTTTGAGCCCAGTGAATATAACTATGACCAACAATCCAGACAGAAAACATGGTGAGAGAAGGTTCTCCTGCAGTCAGATGAAGTGTGGCAATGAAATGGCAGTTGAAAAAATGAGAGTGTAAAATGAAAAAAAAACTGTGGAGTTTCTGTGTTCATGAAGCAGTAACAGTGATTGGTGGATTTTGATTGATGAAAACAGAAAGTTAGGGTGCAAAGATGTGTTCTTTGAAAGATGTATTTTGAGTGGTCAATAAAAAATCATTAAATGAAAGAATGCACTGGATATGCAGGTGCACTGAGAGTTCAGAGTTCAATTGCAACATTGTTGTGTGAACTTGCAAACACCAGAGGTATTCCAGGAGGTGGTTGCTATGGAAAATAGGCAGAAAGGGCAGAGGGGGAAGGGTTTTCATTTGAAAAAAAGTGAGGGAAGAGTTTTGATTGGGTGACATGAGAAATATGTGTGAAGAATTACAGCATTTCTGTGCTTTTGATAGCTGCAGACTCTGGAGTGCATACCTTTTGCTCTGCTGAAGACAAATTGGTGTGTTTCTGAGACTGTTTTCAAACTCAAAGTATTTGCTAAGGTGAGAAAATATTTCTTTAATTTAGATAGAGAATAGTGTGCTTTAAGGAGAAAATCATGAATTATGTGGCGCAAATTGCTTGTAAATATGCTCCCACCTGTGCATGGAAAATTTAGATTTTGAATGTTTGTGTTACATAGCCATGTTAAGAGTGACCCTACCATGCAGGAAAGCCAATCAAAAAACGCTTTCATGTGTTTTAATGACATTTTAAGTCATTTTCCCATGTGCAGTGTTTAGAAATTATGATTTGAAAATCGTTTTTGGGGAAAAGGAATTGTTTTTAAATTCATGACAAGGACATAATGGTGTATGCTTCTTTATAAGGCAATTGACTGTCCCTGATGTTATTTTTCTCATTTTAGTGTAAGACCTTTCTCTGTTGCGCAAATTGCTTGTAAATATGCTTCCACATGTGCATGGAAAATTTTGATTTTGAATGTTTGTGTTACATAGCCATGTTAAAAGTGACCCAACCATGCTCGAAAGGCAATCAAAAAACGCTTTCATGTGTTTTAATGACATTTTAAGTCATTTTCTCATGTGCAGTGTTTTGAAATTATGATTTGAAAATCGTTTTTGGGGAAAAGGAATTGTTTTTAAATTCATGACAAGGACATAATGGTGTACGATTCTTTATAAGGCAATTGACTGTCCCTGATGTTATTTTTCTCATTTTAGTGTAAGACATTTCTCTGTGGCGCAAATTGCTTGTAAATATGCTCCCACATGTGCATGGAAAATTTAGATTTTGAATGTTTGTGTTACATAGCCATGTTAAGAGTGACCCTACCATGCAGGAAAGCCAATCAAAAAACGCTTTTATGTGTCTCAAGGACAATTTAAGTAATTTTCCCATGTGTAGTGTTTTGAAGTTATGATTTGAAAATCGTTGTTGAGGTAAAGGAATGTTGTTAAAATTTATGTGCGCCATATGCCCCCAAATTTCTTTTTTAGGGGTGCAGCAGGGTGTTCTTGAGACACCCCTGCACCTTTGGAATAAATTCCTAATTTGTGATGAGCAAATTGTTAATCGCAAATTGCACCTTCATTTATATGAGCCTCCTAGCCCATGGAAATGAATGGGTAATTTGCAATTAGCAATTTTCTCATCGCAAATTTGGAATGGTAAAGAATCGCTATTTATTCCTTAAAATTCGCTTTTTTGGAAATGCAAAATAGTTATATGATACATATGGCGGTTGATGTCTAACAAGATAAGAAGCTTATGGATTCATTTATGGTGACTGGCGCAATGAAGTAGACATCACTTACTTCATTGGTAGAGCTTTACATGTATTATCTCCTCTGTATTCTTCATCAAGCGTAACTTTAATCTGCAATCCTGAGTAGGCCTCACCTTAAACAAACCTCTGGATAGGACACACTTTATTGTCATCCTGGATTAATCATTTAAAATGCTAGGGACAGATTTATGATAGGTGTATGCCTCTTTTGTGCCACTGTGCGTCACTTTTATGATGCAGCGGTGGTGCAAAAGATTTGCTATGAGGCGACAACATTACAAATTGATGCATTTAGGCAGATATGTCATGGTGTAAAAAAAACGTACCACATAAAACCCAAGCAGCAGTGATGCAAAAGATGCACCATGTCGCAAGACAGGCCTCACTTGGGGCCATATGTATCAAGCTAATTAGCATTTGCAAAGATCAAAATTCTACGAATTTCGGCCTTTGCGAATGTTAATTAGACAAATGGTATGTATCAAACAAGTTTGATGCAAAATAAGGAGTAGCAAAATTTGCTATTCCTTATTTTGCAATTGCACTGAAGGATTTGCAAATTTTGTGACTACTTAAATGCAATGTATCAAACAAAAACTATGTAAAAAATGACATTAAGGATTTGGAAACTATTGTGGTAAATTGGTGGTAATTTGTGAATTCTTTTCAAAAAGCTTTCTTTCAAAAAAACAAAAGGTGCCATATGACGCCAACACATGCCCTTAGGGCATGTATGTGTGCCATATGCCCCCAAATTTGTTTTTCAGGGGTGCAGCAGGGTGTTCTTGAGACACCCCTGCACCCTTGGAAAAATTCCTAATTTGTGATGAGCAAATTGCTAATCGCAAATTAAACCTTCATTCCTATGAGCCTCCTAGCCCATGGAAATGAATGGGTAACTTGCAATTAGCAATTTGCTCATCGCAAATTAGGAATGGTAAAGAATCGCTATTTATTCCTTAAAATTCGCTATTTAGAAAATGTAAAATATTTTGATGATACATATGGCAGTTCATCTGTAACAAGATAAGAAGCTTAGGGATAGATTTATGATGACTGGCGCATCACCAGGGATGTGACAGTCATCCTGCGCCGCTGTTCCGCCACCCATGGTGTGCTGCATTTACAATGCGGCGCAGCATGGGGCAAAAACGGCACAGATGCGTGACGCATCTGTGCCGTAAAGGTGGCGCATTGCTGGAGTTGTATCGCAAGTGCGATGCAGCTCCAGCAAGGCTCAGGGGTGCCCCATCTCCACAATGCTGCGTCAAGACCTATGCCAGCTTCAAGCAGGCGCAGGGTTTTGACGCAGCTTTCTCCTATCTGATTGTAAATGCGGCACACCATGGGTGGCAGAGCAGTGGTGCACGTTAACTGGTGCATGCCTGGGGATGTGCCATTTAATATAAATCTGCCCTTTAACATTTAAGTATGTGCAGGGGACACAGAGTCGGTGAGGCTTATCCAAGGTTAAGAAGAGATGAGTCCTGTTCAGTGGAAAATTAGACATAGGCTTCACCTGCTCAGCATTGCTGGACATGGCTAAATAATAGCTGCAAAATGTTAATCTTGTTAAACAATTTTACTATTATAATCTGTGAGATTTGTCTCTTACTCTGCAACATCTCATTGTTGTTATCTTTCTTTAAAGATAAAGACAACCTCAACATGAGCGACAATCTGCAATCAGTTGATTTTGACCTCATCATTGAACTTGTAATTGAAACATCAGTGGATGTTGATCCTTTGGATGATTTAAATCCTGAGGATGAAGAAGAGCGTGATGAGGATGCAGATTTGTCCGAATTATATGATATAGGATGGGAAGCTGACCTGCTTGAGCCTTTGGAAATATAAACATTTATTTTTAAAATTTATAATCAATAAAAAGTAAAAAGGTAAACCGTTTAATTTAAAAATAAAGACACCTTCAAAAACAGGTTATGTGTAGTGTCTTCAATAAAATATTAAAATATGCTCATAAAATTAGGTCAGATTCACATATAAAATAGCATAGGTAACATAAATATAAATGTCATTTCTTTTCTGGTATTTCTGTATTGTAAAATTGCCAATGACTAAAACATCTTCAAATTAAAATGTCAAGTAGTGTGTTAAGTTTTTGATCACTGTTACTGATTTACTGTTTGGTAATAATGTTTAATAACATTTTTTATTATATTTTTCCACAGATTCAACTGCAGATCATTTCAAGATTTCACCATGCCTACAATACAAAGACAGATAAAGGCTGCAAAACGTCAAAGACAGCAGGTGAAAAAAAAAACGCAGCAGTCCTCTAACAAAAAGATTTCTCAAGCCACGAAGAAAGCACCGGGTAAGAGCTCTAAATATTTCATAAGAAATATTTGTATTAAAAAAAATATTACTACAGAAAATGTTTCAGTCCATAAAACGAGAAGGAAATCAAATGGAAAGAAAAGGACAATGAAAAATGTTACTGCTAGAGCAAGAGATAAATCTGTGCATGATAGTAGAAGGAAACAACAGTTTAGGGAGATTCGTAAACGAATGTTCCGCAACAGGATAATTGGCAATTTGTTAAAAAATATTAAGAAAGGTCAACAGAAACTAGTTTTTTATAAGAGAAAAAAAAAAGTTGAGAAAGTTATTGATCAGGCATTTGAAATTAAACGTAAGTTATTTATTTTGATAATCAATAGAATTAGGAAGCTAAACAAGGCAATTTTTGATTTCAAAAGAAATAGTAGATGGAAGAGAATAGTTAATCGTAGTAATTTTTGTGAAGTTTTTTCTGGAGAATGGATGCATAGTTCAAGCTGTGAGACATTTTTTAATGAGGAGAGTTATTTCCAGGATAATGATTTGGTGCATGCAGTTGACACCAGTGGTCGTGCTTATGAAGTGAAAGATGGTTGTCCAGTTGAAAAAGAAAAACTTGTGACAACAGAGGCAGAAGAGGTGTTAGGTAATGAGGTTTTAGGAAGACGTGCTAAGGGTCCTGTGTACACCTGGAAGTGTAGTAGTATTTGCAGTGTGCGACAGGATTCCATCAATTTGCTTTGTGATTTTGTACGGTCATTTAACAAAAAAAGTTTGAAGCAGAAAATGATGTTGTTGCAAGAATTAGATCCTTGCAGAGTAAGAGAAGTGACAGGTTTGCATGGTCATTCACTGGCTTGTCTTTCCAGGAGAGTATGCCAGAGTGTTTTTCATCATTTCAGGATGCTAGCAGTGCATCATAACAAAGTGAGGAAATTAGTTAGAATGTTGTATTATGCTAAGAGTCCAGCAATTATGCTGAAACAATTATGCGCTGCTCTTTTGCATGGTTCTGAAATAGATGTGAAGAATATATGTGAAGAAATTGAGTTTTGTTACTTTGGAAGTAAAGAGGAGAATGTTGAAATTGAGCAAGAAGTAGAGGGTCATGTGGAAGATAGTGTACAGGTTTCCAGTACAGATAATTTCCAGAGGGAAATTGCGACGTTTGACGTGAAATCAAGTGAGAGGCCTAATTTCACTTGTGTGTGTTGTCGACGCACTTATTATAAGAATCAGACTAAGTTAGTGGATTTATATGCAAAAAGTGAAAGGGAAAATAATAGGGAATGGAAGGATTTTGCAACATACTTGATGGTAGAAAATTGTTTTGATTTGGGATTGGATCAACGTGTGTGTACTTATTGTTGTAACAAATTAAAACAAAACCAGATGCCTGCTGATCCAGCGGCCTATAGAAAATATATCATAAACAACGCTACCCAACTTCATAACCTAAAAACAAAATTCTACACTAAATTATGGACCCATTTATGACCTAACATATTTTTGGGCCTACTGAATCAGGTGATCGAATTAAATCTATATACACCTAATTTACAAACTATATACAATATTATACATTAGCGGAAAGAATATTGTCATTATAACAAATCCTAATTATTTAAACGACCACCATTGGCGACGTGATCTAGCTAATAGTAACCTACACTTCTGAATAATCAAGACCAGCTTGTTTTTCAAAAGTAAGATTTTATTTACTAAATTATGGTATTTCAATTGATAGTTTTATATAAGTAATTTATTAGCATTGAAGCAAACATGATTGTAAAGAAACTTGAAAATTACAATTTTAAGCAATTGAATCGAAGTTAAAGTAAGTATTTAAAGTTTAGCATTTCTAAAACCTAAGTCCCTAACTGAGCTAAATAGATAGAAATTAAAGTAAAGTTCTTTGAGGATTCTTACGTGCTCCACGCAATGTCCGACAGCACTTCACCCTCATCGGAAAGTCAGAAAGCAGCAGCCAGCCCATCCCTAGGGGCATGACTTTTTATACCTTTCTACACTAACTAAACTACGCAAAGGAAAGTTTTCAAAAATCTTCGACGTCCCATTGGCTGAGAGTGACAAGTGACATGTCACCCACATTTCAAATCTTCCATTAGGTCACTTTTCTTAAGGACCATTGTCCTTTCCAAATGCAACCAGGAGCTTCCTAGGTTTGCAACAAATGTACAATAATGTTCTCACTGCTTCCAATTGACTTCCGCGGATGCCAAGTTAAGGGCTGACAAAATGTTATTTTTCGACCTTGGCCACGTCCGACAGAATGATGATAGCACGTTAGTTTTTGCTTTGTGAATGCAGCTTTTGACGATCACTTTATTTCAGAATGGGCGTCTCGTGACTTTTGCAGAAGTAAAATTCAGCTTTTTGTAACTCGAGCAAACTAGGCCCAAAAGCAGGCAACTTATGCTTTCTAGTATAAAACAAACTCAAGAAAAGTATTAATGTAAGAAATAATGTAGATTCTGTATTCACCCCAGGATTTACTAATTAATTAACCCACCCGATTAATCAAATGTTACCTAGCAAATGCAAACAAATAAAGCAGCGTTTATATCTACCAGTCTTCATTAATCCATGAGACTTATGTGCACCTAGAATAGTAGAAATGACATCACACAGACAAGGAAAAGCAAAACAAGCACATGCTTCTTTTAAGTTTGCAGCGGTTAGTAGTGACAAAAAAACGAAAACAATAAATTATTTTATTATTTTGCACGAACAAAAAGATGCAACAACTATGCACGTTTATGAGCACACATGTTAGTCCCCCCATGTGTAAAGTTTAATCTAAGTTGTATTAGCACGACATATCACAAATCATTAATATTATTATTCATGTTATGGAAATGTGACTTCACGAGTTTAACCACTTGGCTGCTATGCGTTTTCCCCCCCGGTGCTGGGATCCTCCATTTTCCATTATTCATGACGAGCTGGGCTCGTCATGAGCGTGCGAGGAGGCTACACCATGACGAGCCCAGCTCGTCATGAGCGTGGAAGGGGTTAAACAAAATTTTGTTTTCTATCTCGCTCCATCACTGCTAGAGCAGTTCATAATAATCTGGAATTGGTTGAGATTCCTTCTGAATTGAAGGACTTAAATACTTATGAATCTATTTTGATTCAAAGTATCCATCCCTTTCAGGCTATTGTAAGAATGGAGCCAAAGACAGGGAAATTGCCTCCATCAGATTTACAGAGAGGATTAAAGGGAAGAGTTGTTTATTTGCCTCTACATTTCAAGAAAAACATTAACACAATTGGAGTAGAAAAAGTGGAAGAGGAACCTCTGGTTATCTTAGTTAATGGGGTTCCGACAAAGAATAAGAAAATATGGCAAGATTTAGTAGATGTTAGGAAAGTTAAAAAGGCAACATTGTATTTGAAAAAAAATAATAAATACTATAAGAATGTATATGTTGCAGAAGAGGAAGTAAGTGAGGAAGAGGATAGCGATTTGTGTGCTGGTCAAATTGAGAAAGTAGAACCCTCTACTAGTGAAGAAATATATGAACATTATAGTGTTCATCCTTTGCATTCCAAGGAAGTCATGGGGAATGCTATTGAGTTGTTTCAAATGAAACAAGCCAAAGGGAGTCCCATTAGTGTTTGGGAGGAAAGTTTGGAAGCTCGGTGTTTCCCATAGCTTTTTCCAACAGGTCAGGGAGGAAGATATGATGAGCGACCTCATCAAATTCCTGCTTCTGAATACCGGACTTTGCGATTGTATGCAGGAGATGCTAGGTTTCGACAATGCATTCCTTATTTGTTTCATCTCCTGTTTGAAAGCGATCTGTCTGGACTGTCATATGCAGTGAACCACATCTTGAAAAGTGGTATACACATGCAAAACACCTCGGCAAGTGATTTTATGGATAAAGTCAATGTCCAAGATAGTATTTTGGATTCTCACCTGATTAATCTCATGGCGTGTCAGCGTGGTACTAATGAGTACTGGTACCGTCGTCATGGTGATTTAAAATGTATGCTGAGGAACTTAGGTACTCCCACATGGTTCCTCACTCTGAGCTGTGCCGAGTATGGCTGGGAAGACTTACTTCAATTTCTACGAGAGGCAAATGCTAACGTAGATAACATCGAATTCAAGACACCCGGAGAACTGTGCTCTTTGGATCCAGTCAATGTATGTAGGTACTTCAATCATAGATTTGAAGCTATGATGTCTTTCATCATGAATAAGAAGAATCCACCTCTTGGAGAGGTGTTGGATTTCTTCTGGAGAAAGGAGTACCAAGCAAGAGGTGCTCCTCATATACATATGTTGCTGTGGATCAAGGATGCACCTAAATTTGGAACGGATCCAGAAGACTCAGTGATGAGTTTCATCCAACAGTATTCTACGTGTGCTGTTCCAAACGCAAAGGAGAAGAAAAGCCTAAGAGAAAAAGTTCTGCGTTTCCAAAGCCATCGATGTGGAAAGTACTGCCGTCGTAAATTCCGAAACAAAGACAAGTTCTACACTAAATGTCGTTTCGGCTTTCCACGACCGGTGATTTCTAAAGGAAGAGTAAACAGTTTGATGTCTTCGTTGCGACACAATGTCATGAAGAAATCACCTAAAAACACTTACAATTTGAAGAGGAACGAAGAGTCCAAGTACATCAACGACTACAACCCGGTGATTTTGTCCATGTGGAATGCTAACATGGATATACAGTTTGTGGCTGATAACTGTATGGCTGTGGCTCGGTATGTGACGTCTTACATCACCAAAAAAGAGAAGACAGAATTGAAGGATATGTGGGAGGACATTTCCCATGAAAAGAGCCTCAGCAAGAAGTTGTACAGTTTCAGTCTGAAGATGTTGTCGCATCGAGAAATCGGAGCGTACGAATGTTCTGACCGGTTGTCTTCAGCAAGTCTCTATGCCAAGTCCAGGAGTATCGTTTGGGCGAGTCTTGGTCTTGCTGCAACGCGTAATCGAGTTCTCAAACCTGTGCGGGAAATTGAGTATTTGGCGGAAAAGGAGCCAAACAGTACCGACATTTTGAAGACAAACATGTTGGATACATATTATCCAAATCGAAGCAGTCACCTCGAGAATGTTTGTCTGTATGAGGTTCTGCAAAATTACATATTCAAGAGGAACATCAAAGAAGATACTGAGAAAGGAGTGTATGCTGTAATAGGAAGTGAGGGATGTCTGGTCAAGCAAAGAAAATGCCACTTGGTAAACCATCGAAAATTGAGTGGCGAATCTCCTGAAAAAAAGGAGTTTTTCTATTTAGCACTTTTGCAACTTTTCAAGCCTTGGCGTGCAGAAGAGGAACTGCTTGGAGATTTTCTCTGTTACGAAGACTCTTTCAATGCCGCCAAGGAGACCATAGAATGTCCTGCTTTTCCCAAATATGTAGAAATGTTGAATGCGGAAATTGAGCAGGAAGCAACGATTGCAGCCGAGATTGCCAGAGACAGTTCTCAGGACAGTCAGAGTTCTGCTTCATTGAGTCAGGATCCACTAGGAGGACCTGTTATCGAAAATGAAGCTGCCACTGCTATGAATGAAGTGGAAAGAGCCATGGCACATGCTCAAGAGGATGCGGTTAACTTAGAAGAGTTGGAAAGGCAACTCAACGTTGAGCAGAGGAAAATATATGACGAAGTTACCATGCAAATTGATCATGGATTAAGTCATGATAAGAAAGAGTGCTCATGTACGTCGTTGAAGCCTGTCCGACTGTACGTGAGTGGAGAAGCGGGAACTGGAAAAAGTTTCCTCATTAAAGCAATTTCATGCTATTTGCAGGAAAGGACAGAGTCATCGCTGTCTTGTGTTGTCACTGCTCCAACTGGACTGGCAGCACATAATATTAAAGGGATTACTTTACATCGTTTACTGATGCTGCCAGTGGAGCATGACAACAAATTAGAATATCACAAGCTATCTGGAGATGCTTGTTTTGAAGTTTCAAGAATCTTGAGGAAAATGAAACTTCTTATTATTGACGAAGTAAGCATGGTTTCCAATGTCATGCTTGCCTTTGTGCATTTGAGGATGCAAGAAGTTCTCAAAACAGAGTATGATGTGTTATTTGGTGGCAAACACATCATTGTTTTCGGAGATCTTCTGCAGCTGACACCAGTGAAAGGGCAACCTGTGTTCAAAATGCTCACGCATGAAGATACCAGGAAGTGCCTAGGCAGCATTGGCAACGTCAATATATGGTTAAACTTCAATTATGCTGAACTGCATGAAAATATGCGTCAGGCGAAGGATGAAGTTTACAAGACTATTCTACAAGATGTTAGAATTGGAAAAGTGACCGAGCATGGCAAAGAAGTTTTACATGCACGATTACTGTCAAATTTATATCCAGAACAAGATGTTGTGCCTGAGAATATTTTTCAGAAAATTACTGAAAAGAAATCTGGAATATGTTTGATGCCAACTCTTGCAGAATGTGCCAAATTTAACAACAAAATGTTGCATTTAGAAAAGCAAGAGATTGTGAAACTGGAAGCTATTGATAGAGTAGAGCATATGGGATCAACAATTATTTTGTCTGAGAATCTGAAAACAAAATTGGATTCATTAGAGAAGAGTATATCTAAAACTGCAGGTTTTGAAAAGACTCTGAATGTGTGCTTGAACTGCCGTATAATTTTAAGAAGGAATTTACATGTTGAAAGAGGTCTGGTAAATGGATCAATGGGTAATGTTGTTGATTTTGTGAAATACAGAAATAGAGATGGAATTGAATTTTTAAAAATTAAATTTGATGGCATTGAGGAAGTACAGCTAATTGCTCGTTGTTCTGCTAGATTTTTGCTTGTAAAAGACTTATATGTTCGCCGTAAGCAGTTTCCTGTTTGCTTGGCATATGCGGTGACAATCCATAAATCGCAAGGTTTAAGTGTAGACAGTGCATTGGTGAATATTGGCAGTTCTGTGTTCAAGGAGGGTATGGCATATGTGGCATTGTCACGAGTTAGAACTTTATCGGGATTGTACTTGATTGAGTGTGATGTCACAAACATTTGTGCGGATCTAGATTGTGTTAAGGAATACAATAGGTTGAGAAGAGAGTATGCGCCACATTTGCCTCAGTATCCTTTGTTTGAGAAACGTGTGGTAGGCCGGAAACAAAGAAATGTGACCAATACTGGGGAGGTTGTAGCAAAAAGACGAAAAGTCGATGAACCTAAAATTACAAGCAGAAACAAAAAGGATTCTGTTGAAGATGTTGTTGGTTTTCAGTTTGAAAACAGTTCTGGTGTCAACTGCTATGCTAATGTAGTAATTAATGTTTTGTTTTCTCTAAAAAATGTAAAAGAAGAGATTGTGGTCAATTCTGATCAAAGATTTTGCAGTTTGTTAAATTCTGTGTTAGAGAAATGTACCACTGATAGAAGAAACATAGAAAGTGTGTCTGAAATTCGAAATCTGTTAGACAGATGTTCAGGCCAAACACAATTCTCTCAAAATATTCAGCAAGATTGTCAGGAGTTTTTAATGTATATGCTTGATGTATTACATGCTGAAGGTGTAGATGTAGATCAGCTGTTTGGGCTTTCTTATCAATGGCAGCATGACTGCGAGAACTGTATGGTATCAAGTACTACTAGTGTAGACTCAGAAAGATTTATATATTTAACTTTGCCAGACAGTAAATCAGTCTCCTTTAATAAGCTAGTAAAAGCTGCTAATCACAACATGGAGTGTAGCCAATGTAAATCTGAAATGACGTCCACATTATTTATACGAACATATGGCCAGTACGTCATTTTAATGTTCCAACGGTGTAGGCCTGATGGAACAAAATTGACAACTTTAATAAAAATTTTTGTAGCTTCGCAGTTGTCAATATCAGGAAGGACTTTTGTAACTACAGCAATTATATATCATGACGGCCCTTCAATAACATCAGGACATTACACAGCTTATTTAAAGTCTAGAAATGGCTGGTCATTCTGCAATGATTCTGTTTTAATTTTCAAAAAAAAATTGCCGTATGACCTTAAAAACTCTTACCTGGTGTTTTTAAAACCAAAATTTTAGGGAGATAATTTCGGGATGTGTTCTGTGGAATTTCAAGAAGTTCTAATGGCTTCTACACTATTTGGCCTTGAGGATAAGTGTAGTTCAGAGACATAAATTCTAACCACAAGACTGGACATCATGGAGAAATAAGTGCACTTTGAATGAGTTCAGAAAAACTGTTTCTTTTTATAAGCTAATTGAAGCAGCCAATCAAAACATGGAGTAGAGGGAATGTAAGTCTGCAATGCTGTCTACTGTTTTACATTGCTTTGTGATTAAAAGTGATGTAGAGAATTAAATAATTGTAGTAGTCATAGAGGTAGTGTAAGTCTGCTTGTAGCAGTGTCATAGGAAAAGTAGAACATGACTGAGCAAGAAGGGGAAGATATTACTATTCCAGGATTGTGAAAATGATCTTCAACATTTTAATTCTGAAAGTTGCGGAAATGTGAAAAGACGGGATTGGCTAACAAGAAATCCAAGAGTTATACATGGCTCTGACAAGATTTGGCCTTGTGGAATCTTGTGGTAGAGAGCAAGAAGTCATTTATTGTATGTAACATGTTTTTAAAAACGATGGAGATTTTCTTTCAGAAAGTGGCGGGCTGAAAGTAATAACAGCACAAAAGAGTGTAAGCTGTTCATAGGACATCCTTGGACGTCATGGAAAGTAAGTTAACTTTAAGGAGTTCTGATTTTTGATTTCTGATGTTGTATGGGTTTTTTAAACACAATCATTTTGATTGTGTTTTTTTTCCCCGCTGTTACATGATGAATACCTTCAAGTCACTGTTTTTAGTGAATTTTGATACATTCTGAGAACAGCAAAAATAAACCATTTAACATGTATAATTAATTCTGTACTGTTTGCATTTATGATGTATATGTAGAACTGTGTAGGAGGCATGGAGAAGGTGAGGCTTCTGTAAGTGTCAAAGTTGTTGCATGCAGTGCTGCACTTCTGCGTATTCTTTCATATGCTAGACTACATCTGCACAATGAGATACCTAAGCAAAGGAAACACAAGTGATGTGATTGTGAAATGAGCAAAATAAATTGCATGTATTTCAATTACATCACCTGTGTTTCCTATCATTACGAATCACATTGTGCAGATCAAGTTTAGGTCTGTCCAGGGAAACATAGGAGGTTTGGACTTTGTTGAAGATTGCAGTGGACATGACTCACTTCATTGGTAGACCTTCACATGTATTATGTCCTCTATTCTCTTCAACAACTCGAAATTTCATCTGCAACCCTGAGTAGGCCTCACCTGAAACAAAACTCTGGATAGTAGACATCTTATTGGCATCCTGAAGCAATTATTTAAAATTTTAGTGTCTTGCAACACTTTTCTGAAACAACAGCAATGCAAAATATGCACCATGTTTTAATATAGGCCTCACTTCATCTGCATCAAGATAGTGTTAGTTTAAAATGTATATCTTTAGGACTGTGTAGCTTCTGTAAGTGTCAAAGTTGTTGAAAAACTGTTTGTCCTTCAATCTTTGCCCTTGTCTTTTGTAATTTTTTAATACATGTTTTTATATTTTTCTAATGTTTGTTCTCTCTTTCACAGATTGAAAGTATAAAAACAAAAAGTGAGTAATTTAACGACAATTATAAGGTAAATATTTTGTACTCTTTTCGTTACATTTCTATCACATTGAACTACTATTAGTTCCACTGCTTCATTTCTTTAATCCTCAGTTTCCTGCCTTTGCTACTTCCCTCATTCCTTTCTCTATTACCTACTTACTCAACTCCTTCCACTCTTTTTCTCAGTCCCTCTCTTCTCATAGTTCCTCACTCTTGTTCACTCACTCCATCTCTATTACTCTTAGTGTCTTTGACTGATCACTGTATCACTATTTGTTCATAATGCTTTCTCTGTGTAGTTGAAGCACACTAAGTGGCATATTATGAATACAGCCAATAAAATTATTGCTCTTTTTATTGGCAGAAAACTGGTGCAAAAGCGGCTTTAGCGGCAGTTTTCTGCCGCAAAAGCAGCTTTAGCGACACATTTCTGCCGAAAAAAGCTGCAAAACTTTTATTGCCTATGTTGATAATATGCCCCTATGTTATTTACATTAGGGCTATATTGTCCAGTATAACAATCAAAATTGCTCTCCAAAGACACCAGGCAAAGCAGACGCTCCCTCAAACAGATCACCAAGCGCAATTTACCCTACTTACAGCCTCGCCTGTTCTCTGTCGAGACTTTAGCAATCTTTAGAGCACAAGATAAGATCTTTTCACATGGAAGAGTCAGACATATTACAATTCTACTTAAGAAACAAGCATTGGCATAGACAATAGGTCTCGCTTTTGGGACCTTATACGTGTTTAGACATGCAACAGTTGATGTTGCTGCACCAAGGATATTATGCTGCATAACTAAATACTTAGAAGGTCCCAAAGGCGAGATCTATTGGCTATGCCAATGCTTGTTTTTCTTTCACTTCGTTATCTATTTTGTTTTTCACAATTATACCCTCTTCTGTCTTTTCTTCGGTAAATAGATCTATTAAACAGTATCTCTTCTTTACTCCCTATAGCTGTCTTTCTTTTAACATCACTCTCTGTTTACTTTCCTTATACTTACACTTTTTTTAAAAAAAAAAAAAATTTTTGGTTAGCTCCCGGTCCACGTACCGGGAAGCTGACCCGGGAGCGAACCAAAAGAAATAGAGCTTGCCAGAGTGCTAAACATTGTAGCAATTTTTTTTGAAAGGGAAGGTAGTTCTGAAAAGAACTTTTTTTTAAATATTTTTGTTGTTTTATATTTTTTTTGTATTTTTTGAACATTTTTTGTTTTTTTTGTATTTTTTGAACAATTTTATATTTTTTTTGTTTTTTTTGGGGGGGGGGAACAACAAAAAACAGGCGTTAAAAAGGGCTCAACAGGAGCAAAAAAAAATTACTGGGGGCGGTTAGGGCAATCATGGTGTTCATATGCAAGGTTGAGTGCATTGATGCTCATGTTGCCACAAGCTAATAATGCACGACAGCGCATACATAAATGTATCATATGCCCAAAATTTGGTTGGATATTTGGCACAGTTTCCCGTGCCTCCTCTGGTGTTAAAGAAACCGATGTTGTTGATCTCGCCACAGGAGTTGCTCTAGGATTGTCCATCATATCCCTTAATTCCGCCCGGCTGTAATTTAGGGGATGTTTCCTCGTCATGTGCCTATGCATGGTGTGATTACCATAACTGTATTTTTTGTCCGTCCCTCTGGACAATTGTTCCTTGCATATGAGGCATGTTGCGTACCTGGCATTGACCTTTTTTTGGCCAGGAGGGAAAAAAACTGCCAGATGAAACTGGCTTTCTTTCTTGAAACCCGGGGCAACTCTTCCAGGAATTGTGGTTGTTCTCCCTCCTCATCCATTTCTTCATCTTCCTCCTCAGTGTTGGTAACCACCTGGGGAGGTGGTCCTCTCTTCCCATGAGGAGGTGGAGGTGGTGGTGGGGGTGCACCAGCTGCAGCAATCAATGAAGCCATTTTCACACAACCAAAATAGGTCTTCCAAGAAGCAAAATAGGTCTTCCTCTCACAATAATGAAAGTCAGAGTGAGGAAAGAAGGAGGGGTTTTCATCATTTGGAAAAAACAATACTTCTCAACCAATGACAAGTGTTATTTTTAGGTCACCTGACCTAGCCTTCCATAATTATGAAACTAAAAGTGAAATGAACCAATGAAAAGTTTTATTAACAAGTCACATGACCTCTAACGCTCATGTTACGCGCTGCGGAACGCTCCCCGGTTAGCTTCCGGTTCGCTGCGCTTCGCGCCTCGGTCCGCGCCCCGGGACACTTCCGGGTGCGCTAACGCGATACGTCACAAGACGCATTTCGCGGCAACGCGATACGTCGCGCTTTCGCGCCGCGGATCGCTTCCGGGGAGTTGCGTTTCGCGCCTCGGTCCGCGCCCCGGGGCACTTCCGGGTGCGCTAACGCAGTACGTCATAAGACGCATTACGCGGCAACGCGATACCGTCACTATGTTGATTTCTTACCGGTTCGCGGACCGGATCGCGGAATCAAATTGAGCTAACGGGAAGCTTCCCGGTTCGCGGACCGGGAGCGAAACAAAAAAAATATTAAAAAAAATTATTAATAAACATACAAAATATATTTTTGGATTTAAAGAAGAATACATTTTACAGCTATAGATATTAGCTTTTAAAAAACCAATGAAATTCATTGAAAAAACCATAGGTTATAGACCATATATAGTTAGGAATTAGCATTTACAAAACCTTGAAAATTCACTGAAAAAACCATAGGTTATAGACCATATATAGTTAGGAATTAGCATTTAAAAAACCTTATTTTACTCACACAAAACCATTGAAATTCCATATATAGTTAGTTGCACTAACTATATATCGCGCACCCGCAATCCACTGCTGATCATGTCACATATTACATCATTCATGACATGGTCAGTGACATCACTGATGACATCACTGATGACATCTCAAATGACATCACTGATGACATCACTGATGACATCTCAAATGACATCACTGATGACATCACTGATGACATCTCAAATTACATCACTGATGACATCTCATTTGACATTACTGATCACATCACTGATGACATCATTCATGTGATAATACGATGAACCTCTTCAGACTCTAATATAACCTTAGATACACTCAGTGTAAACAGACACTCATAGACTGTCACTCATCCATGGAGTTACTCAGACACTTAGTCAGTCATGCAAAGAATCAATCACACCTCCATTTCCTCAACTATACAGTTATACACACCTTACTTATTCAAACATATACTAAAACATATTTACTCACTTATACAATCCTGGATACAAGTTCACAATGATCCATACAGCCACTCACACATTCACTGGCTCTTATGCACAGTTATTTATATATGTCAACTCTCACATGTACTGTGTTTTACATATGTACTTACTTTGACATGTAGCATTGAGATATCCATTCACTCACCAATACACTCATGCACACAGTCAACCGCCCATACAGCTGTTTCCACATGCACTTTTGAACCCATACATCTAGTCAATCAACTGCTCACACATCTATGCAGAGAGGCATACACCTCCCAGCCACCCACACACACACTCAGTCTCCCATACAAATGCTTGGGCAACCAATCAATAACCCATACAGTTAATCATATAGCTACTGATCAACACATGCAGCAGTTTACAGAACAACAGACATAATGATGCACAAATTAAGACAGTTTAGTCACTAACCCATGCACTCAGTGAGACACATTTAATCAGTCACTCATACAGTCAGCCATGCCCCTACTAAATCCTTCATCAAGACACTTATACATCCATTCATTCTTCAATATGTAAGACATATTTTAACTTTACAGAATTATACAGTCACTGGATGACGTCATCAGTGATGTCATCAGTGATGTCATTTGAGATGTCATCAGTGATGTCATCAGTGATGTCATTTGAGATGTCATCAGTGATGTCATCAGTGATGTCACTGACCATGTCATGAATGATGTAATATGTGACATGATCAGCAGTGGATTGCGGGTGCGCGATATATAGTTAGTGCAACTAACTATATATGGAATTTCAATGGTTTTGTGTGAGTAAAATAAGGTTTTTTAAATGCTAATTCCTAACTATATATGGTCTATAACCTATGTTTTTTTCAGTGAATATATATATATA
Organism: Lissotriton helveticus; assembly: GCF_964261635.1. Classification (NCBI taxonomy): domain Eukaryota; kingdom Metazoa; phylum Chordata; class Amphibia; order Caudata; family Salamandridae; genus Lissotriton; species Lissotriton helveticus. The sequence continues at coordinate 1,997,373,600 of NC_136067.1, forward strand.
TATATATCACTGAAAAAACCATAGGTTATACACCATATATAGTTAGGAATTAGCATTTAAAAAACCTTATTTTACTCACACAAAACCAATGAAATTCCATATATAGTTAGTTGTACTAACTATATATCACGCACCCGCAATCCACTGCTGATGATGTCACATATTACATCATTCATGACATGGTCAGTGACATCACTGATGACATCACTGATGACATCTCAAATGACATCACTGATGACATCACTGATGACATCTCAAATGACATCACTGATGACATCACTGATGACAACATCCAGTGACTGTATTTTTCTGTAAAGTTAAAATATGTCTTACATATTTATGAATGAGTCGATGTATAAGTGTCTGGACGAAGGATTTAGTAGGTGCATGACTGAATGTATGAGTGAGTGATTAAATGTGTCTCACTGAGTGCATGGGTTAGTGACTAAACTGTCTTAATTTGTGCATCATTATGTCTGTTGTTCTGTAAACTGCTGCATGTGTTGATCAGTAGCTATATGAGTAACTATATAGGTTATTGATTGGTTGCACAAGCATTTGTATGGGCGACTGAGTGTGTGTGTGGGTGGCTGGGAAGTGTATGACTCTGTGCATAGATGTATGGATTCAAAAGTGCATGTTGGAAACAGCTGTATGGGCGGTTGACTGTGTGCATGACTGTATTGGTGAGTGAATAGATATCTCAGTGCTACATGTCAAATTAAGTACATATGTAAAATACAGTACATGTGAGAGTTGACATATATAAATAACTGTGCATAAGAGCCAGTGAATGTGTGAGTGGCTGTATGGATCATTGTGAACTTGTATCCAGGATTGTATAAGTGAGTAAATATGTTTTAGTATATGTTTGAATAAGTAAGGTGTGTTTAACTGTATAGTTAAGGAAACGGAGGTGTGATTGATTGTTTGCATGACTGTCTAGGTGTGTGTGTAACTTCATGGATGAGTGACAATCTGTGAGTCTGTGTTTACACTGAGTGTATCTAAGGTTATATTACAGTCTGAAGAGGTTCATCGTATTATCACATGAATGATTTCATCAGTGATGTCATCAGTGATGTCATTTGAGATGTCATCAGTGATGTCATCAGTGATGTCATTTGAGATGTCATCAGTGATGTCATCAGTGATGTCACTGACCATGTCATGAATGATGTAATATGTGACATCATCAGCAGTGGATTGCGGGTGCGTGATATATAGTTAGTACAACTAACTATATATGGAATTTCATTGGTTTTGTGTGAGTAAAATAAGGTTTTTTAAATGCTAATTCCTAACTATATATGGTGTATAACCTATGGTTTTTTCAGTGAATTTCATTGGTTTTTTAATAGCTAATATCAAAACCTTTACAATGTATTATTCTTTAAAAAGAAAAATATTTTTTACATGTTTTTTATACAATTTTTTTTTTATTTTTTTTTGTTTCGCTCCCAGTACGCGTACCAGTTAGCTTCCTGTTAGCTCAATCCGGAGGCGCGACCCGGTACGCGAACTGGTAAACGTTCCTTTTGCGCACCTCTCGCGTTACAAAACAACATCGCGACGCTTCGCGTCAGCATGACGTTTCGCGTTCTCGCGTAATACGTCATATTACGTGCTACGTTCGCGTACCCGGAAGCGCAGCGGTACGCGAACCGGAAGCGATCCGCGGCGCGGCGCCGACCGCATAACGTAAACATAGCAGGTCATGTGACTCGGTAATAACACTTTTCATTGGTTCATTTCACTTTTGGTTTCCTAATGATGTAATACAAGGTCATGTGATCTAAAATGGACACTTTTCATTGGTTTAGAACTTTTGTTTTTCCCAAATGATGAAAACCCCTCCTTCTTTCATCACTCTGACTTTCATCTTGGTGAGAGAAAGACCCTTTATTGATACTTTGTGATGCTTCATTAGTAGCTTCAGCTGGTGCTAGCCCACCACCTCCACCAAATCCAAGAAAGAGAGGACCACCTGCAGAAGTAATTTTGCAAGAAGAGGAAGAACAGGAAGAGGAGGAAGAGGAGGAAGAGCATGAGTTTTTGCCAGAGGAGCCCAGGAGGTACAATCGGAAGGAGAATTATATCTGGCAATTCTACAGAATTCCTGAGGGGCAAAAGAAAGTCAATGCAAGTTACGTGTTTTGCCGCATATGCGGTGATAGATTGTCAAGGGGCACTGATAAAAAATACAGTTATGGCAATCATACTATGCATCGGCATATGAGTAGGTGGCACCCAAATAATTATAGTGCTGCCCAGCTACGTGACGAACAACAAAATCCCCTCCCAATGGCAAGAAGATCGGTGGTTCCAGAGGTGTCGGGACCAGAGGCGAGGGAGATGATCGCAAACATCCAAATGTTGTTTGGGCACGTAAAGCAAGTGTGCGTGGAATGTGGCACTTTCATCTGCTACAGAGAAAGTAGCATCACTTTGATTTTGCGAGCAATTCAAAATCATATTAATGTTTGTACAAGACGCACCAAAAAATAAATTCTTTTTTTTTTTTTTTGCTCCTGTTGAGCCCTTTATAATGGATCGTTTTTGTTTCCCCCCCCCAAAAAAACCAAAAAAAATTTAAAAACGTTCAGAAAATACAAAAAAAGTAAAAAAATTTTCAAAAAATACTAAAAAAAATATAAAACAACAAAAACATAAAAAAAAAAGTTATTTTCAGAACTAACTCCCCATTATAAAAAAATTGGTAGAATATTTGGAACTCTGCCAACCTCTATTTCTCTTAGTTCGCTCCCGGAGCGCTACCCGGTACGCGTACCGGAAGCTAACCAAAAAAATTTTTTTTTTTAAAAAAGAACAGTAAGTATAAGGTAAGCAAACAGACAGTTATGTTAAAAGAAAGACAGCTCTAGGGAGTAAACTAAGGATACTGTTACCTACAATCCACTGCTGATGATGTCACATATTACATCATTCATGACATGGTCAGTAACATCAACAGCAGTGGATTGTGGGTAACAGTATCCTTAGTTTACTCCCTATAGCTGTCTTTCTTTTAACATAACTGTCTATTTCCTTCCCTTATAGTTACTGTTCTTTTTTAAAAAACATTTTTTTGATCAGTCATAAACAGTGACATTAATAGAAACAGAGAGAGTGAACAAGAGTGAAGAACTATGGTCCTCCTCAGCCACCCTCAGAAAACCAAGGGGGTCAAGATACATCTACCGTGCCCCCTTCTACCCATTCTGAACATTATTTGCCCTCCATCTTGTATCTTAATTCGACCGAAACACAAAATGGTGGACTGCCATAACGCTGCTGGTTTGCGAACCGGGCAACTTCCCGGGAAGCGGTCCAAAAAAAAAAAAGTTGGGAAAGTAATTCACAGACACTAAGAGTAATAGAGATGGAGTGAGTGAACAAGACTGAGGAACTATGAGAACAGAGGGACTGAGAAAAAGAGTGGAAGGAGTTGAGTAAATAGGTAATAGAGAAAGGAATGAGGAAAGTAGCAAAGGCAGGAAACTGAGGATTAAAGAAGTGAAGCAGTGGATCTAATAGTAGGTGAATGTGATAGAAATGTAACGAAAAGAGTACAACTATTTACCTTGTAATTGCCGTTAAATTAATCACATTTTATTTCTATACTTTCAATCTGTGAAAGAGAGAACCAACATTTGAAAAAAATTAAAATATGTATTTAAAAATTACAAAAGACAAGGGAAAATATTGAAGGACAAATAGTTTTTCAACAACTTTGACACTGACAGAAGCTTCTGCTTCTCCAGGTCCTCTACACAATCCTAAAGATATACATTTTAAACTAACAGTATCTTGATGCAGATGAAGTGAGGCCTATCTTAAAACATGGTGCATCTTTTGCATTGCTCTTGTTTCAGAAAAGTGTCGCTTCAGTATGCCAATAACATGTCTCCTATCCAGAGATTTGTTTGAGGTGAGGCCTACTCAGAGTTCAAGATGAGATTTACACTTGTTGAAGTGTACAGAGGAGATAATATCTGTGAAAGTCTACTAATGAAGTGAGTCATGTCCACTGCACTCTTCAACAAAGTAGAAACCTCCTATGTTTCCCTGGACAGACCTAAACTTGATCTGCACAATGTGATTCGTAATGATAGGAAACACAGGTGATGTAATTGAAATATGTGCAATTTATTTTGCTCATTTCACAATCACATCACTTGTGTTTCCTTTGCTTAGGTATCTCATTGTGCAGATGTAGTCCAGCATATGAAAGAATACGTAGAAGTGCAGCACTGCATACAATAAATTTAACACTTACAGAAAACTCACCTTCTCCATGCCTCCTACACAGTTCTACATATACATCATAAATGCAAACAGTACAGAATTAATTATACATGTTAAATGGTTTATTTTTGCTGTTCTCAGAATGTATCAAAATTCACTAAAAACAGTGACTTGAAGGTATTCATCATGTAACAGCGTGGAAAAAAAAACACAATCAAAATGATTGTGTTTAAAAAACCCATACAACATCAGAAATTAAAATTCAGAACTCCTTAAAGTTAACTTACTTTCCATGACGTCCAAGGATGTCCTATGAACAGCTTACACTCTTTTGTGCTGTTATTACTTTCAGCCCGCCACTTTCTGAAAGAAAACCTCCATCGTTTTTAAAAACACGTTACATGCAATAAATGACTTCTTGCTCTCTACCACTATTTTCCACAAGGCCAAATCTAGTCAGAGATATTTGTAACTCTTGCATTTCTTGTAAGCCAATCCCATCATTTGGCATTTCCGCAACTTTCAGAATTAAAATGTTGAAGATCATTTTCACAATCCTGGAATAGTAATATCTTCCCCTTCTTGCTCAGTCATGTTCTACATTTCCTATGACACTGATACTGCTTAATATGAAGCAGACTTACACTACCTCTATGAGTACTACAATTATTTAATTCTCTACATCACTTTTAATCACAAAGCAATGTAAAACAGTAGACAGCATTGCAGACTTACATTCCCTCTACTCCATGTTTTGATTGGCTGCTTCAATTAGCTTATGAAAAGAAACAGTTTTTCTGAACTCATTTAAAGTGCACATACATCTCCATGATGTCCAATCCTATGATTAGAAGTTATGTCTCTGAACTACACTTATCCTCAAGGCCAAATTGTGTAGGAGCCATTAGAACTTCTTGAAATTCCACAGATCATATCCCGAGATTATTTTCCTAAAATTTTGGTTTTAAAAACACCAGGTAAGAGTTTTTAAGGTCATACGGCAATTTTTTTTTGAAAATTAAAACAGAATCATTGCAGAATGACCAGCCATTTCTAGACTTTAAATAAGCTGTGTAATGTCCTGATGATATTGAAGGGCCGTCATGATATATAATTGCTGTAGTTACAAAAGTCCTTCCTGATATTGACAACTGCGAAGCTACAAATTTTTTTATTAAAGTTGTCAATTTTGTTCCATCAGGCCTACATCGTTGGAACATTAAAATGACGTACTGGCCATATGTTCGTATAAATAATGTGGACATCATTTCAGATTTACATTGGCTACACTCCATGTTGTGATTAGCAGCTTTTACTAGCTTATTAAAGGAGACTGATTTACTGTCTGGCAAAGTTAAATATATAAATCTTTCTGAGTCTACACTAGTAGTACTTGATACCATACAGTTCTCGCAGTCATGCTGCCATTGATAAGAAAGCCCAAACAGCTGATCTACATCTACACCTTCAGCATGTAATACATCAAGCATATACATTAAAAACTCCTGACAATCTTGCTGAATATTTTGAGAGAATTGTGTTTGGCCTGAACATCTATCTAACAGATTTCTAATTTCAGACACACTTTCGATGTTTCTTCTATCAGTGGTACATTTCTCTAACACAGAATTTAACAAACTGCAAAATCTTTGATCAGAATTGACCACAATCTCTTCTTTTACATTTTTTAGAGAAAACAAAACATTAATTACTACATTAGCATAGCAGTTGACACCAGAACTGTTTTCAAACTGAAAACCAACAACATCTTCAACAGAATCCTCTTTGTTTCTGCTTGTAATTTTAGGTTCATTCACTTTTTGTCTTTTTGCTACAACCTCCCCAGTATTGTTCTCATTTCTTCGTTTCCGGCCTACCAGACGTTTCTCAAACAAAGGAAACTGAGGCAAATGTGGCGCATACTCTCTTCTTAACCTATTGTATTCCTTAACACAATCTAGATCTGCACAAATGTTTCTGACATCACACTCAATCAAGTACAATCCCGATAAAGTTCTAACTCGTGACAATGCCACATATGCCATACCCTCCTTGAACACAGAACTGCCAATATTCACCAATGCAGTGTCTACACTTAAACCTTGCGATTTATGAATTGTCACCGCATATGCCAAGCAAACAGGGAACTGCTTACGGCGAACATATAAGTCTTTTACAAGCAAAAATCTAGCAGAACAACGAGCAATTAGCTGTACTTCCTCAATGCCATCAAATTTAATTTTTAAAAATTCAATTCCATCTCTATTTCTGTATTTCACAAAATCAACAACATTACCCATTGATCCATTTACCAGACCTCTTTCAACATGTAAATTCCTTCTTAAAATTATACGGCAGTTCAAGCACACATTCAGAGTCTTTTCAAAACCTGCAGTTTTAGATATACTCTTCTCTAATGAATCCAATTTTGTTTTCAGATTCTCAGACAAAATAATTGTTGATCCCATATGCTCTACTCTATCAATAGCTTCCACTTTCACAATCTCTTGCTTTTCTAAATGCAACATTTTGTTGTTAAATTTGGCACATTCTGCAAGAGTTGGCATCAAACATATTCCAGATTTCTTATCAGTAATTTTCTGAAAAATATTCTCAGGCACAACATCTTGTTCTGGATATAAATTTGACAGTAATCGTGCATGTAAAGCTTCTTTCCCATGCTCGGTCACTTTTCCAATTCTAACATCTTGTAGAATAGTCTTGTAAACTTCATCCTTTGCCTGACGCATATTTTCATGCAGTTCAGCATAATTGAAGTTTAACCATATATTGACGTTGCCAATGCTGCCTAGGCACTTCCTGGTATCTTCATGCGTGAGCATTTTGAACACAGGTTGCCCTTTCACTGGTGTCAGCTGCAGAAGATCTCCGAAAACAATGATGTGTTTGCCACCAAATAACACATCATACTCTGTTTTGAGAACTTCTTGCATCCTCAAATGCACAAAGGCAAGCATGACATTGGAAACCATGCTTACTTCGTCAATGATAAGAAGTTTCATTTTCCTCAAGATTCTTGAAACTTCAAAACAAGCATCTCCAGATAGCTTGTGATATTCTAATTTGTTGTCATGCTCCACTGGCAGCATCAGTAAACGATGTAAAGTAATCCCTTTAATATTATGTGCTGCCAGTCCAGTTGGAGCAGTGACAACACAAGACAGCGATGACTCTGTCCTTTCCTGCAAATAGCATGAAATTGCTTTAATGAGGAAACTTTTTCCAGTTCCCGCTTCTCCACTCACGTACAGTCGGACAGGCTTCAACGACGTACATGAGCACTCTTTCTTATCATGACTTAATCCATGATCAATTTGCATGGTAACTTCGTCATATATTTTCCTCTGCTCAACGTTGAGTTGCCTTTCCAACTCTTCTAAGTTAACCGCATCCTCTTGAGCATGTGCCATGGCTCTTTCCACCTCATTCATAGCAGTGGCAGCTTCATTTTCAATAAGAGGTCCTCCTAGTGGATCCTGACTCAATGAAGCAGAACTCTGACTGTCCTGAGAACTGTCTCTGGCAATCTCGGCTGCAATCGTTGCTTCCTGCTCAATTTCCGCATTCAACATTTCTACATATTTGGGAAAAGCAGGACATTCTATGGTCTCCTTGGCGGCATTGAAAGAGTCTTCGTAACAGAGGAAATCTCCAAGCAGTTCCTCTTCTGCACGCCAAGGCTTGAAAAGTTGCAAAAGTGCTAAATAGAAAAACTCCTTTTTTTCAGGAGATTCGCCACTCAATTTTCGATGGTTTATCAAGTGGCATTTTCTTTGCTTGACCAGACATCCCTCACTTCCTATTACAGCATACACTCCTTTCTCAGTATCTTCTTTGATGTTCCTCTTGAACATGTAATTTTGCAGAACCTCATACAGACAAACATTCTCTAGGTGACTGCTTCGATTTGGATAATATGTATCCAACATGTTTGTCTTCAAAATGTCGGTACTGTTTGGCTCCTTTTCCGCCAAATACTCAATTTCCCGCACAGGTTTGAGAACTCGATTACGCGTTGCAGCAAGACCAAGACTCGCCCAAACGATACTCCTGGACTTGGCATAGAGACTTGCTGAAGACAACCGGTCAGAACATTCGTACGCTCCGATTTCTCGATGCGACAACATCTTCAGACTGAAACTGTACAACTTCTTGCTGAGGCTCTTTTCATGGGAAATGTCCTCCCACATATCCTTCAATTCTGTCTTCTCTTTTTTGGTGATGTAAGACGTCACATACCGAGCCACAGCCATACAGTTATCAGCCACAAACTGTATATCCATGTTAGCATTCCACATGGACAAAATCACCGGGTTGTAGTCGTTGATGTACTTGGACTCTTCGTTCCTCTTCAAATTGTAAGTGTTTTTAGGTGATTTCTTCATCACATTATGTCGCAGCGAAGACATCAAACTGTTTACTCTTCCTTTAGAAATCACCGGTCGTGGAAAGCCGAAACGACATTTGGTGTAGAACTTGTCTTTGTTTCGGAATTTACGACGGCAGTACTTTCCACATCGATGGCTTTGGAAACGCAGAACTTTTTCTCTTAGGCTTTTCTTCTCCTTTGCGTTTGGAACAGCACACGTAGAATACTGTTGGATGAAACTCATCACTGAGTCTTCTGGATCCGTTCCAAATTTAGGTGCATCCTTGATCCACAGCAACATATGTATATGAGGAGCACCTCTTGCTTGGTACTCCTTTCTCCAGAAGAAATCCAACACCTCTCCAAGAGGTGGATTCTTCTTATTCATGATGAAAGACATCATAGCTTCAAATCTATGATTGAAGTACCTACATACATTGACTGGATCCAAAGAGCACAGTTCTCCGGGTGTCTTGAATTCGATGTTTTCTACGTTAGCATTTGCCTCTCGTAGAAATTGAAGTAAGTCTTCCCAGCCATACTCGGCACAACTCAGAGTGAGGAACCATGTGGGAGTACCTAAGTTCCTCAGCATACATTTTAAATCACCATGACGACGGTACCAGTACTCATTAGTACCACGCTGACACGCCATGAGATTAATCAGGTGAGAATCCAAAATACTATCTTGGACATTCACTTTATCCATAAAATCACTTGCCGAGATGTTTTGCATGTGTATACCACTTTTCAAGATGTGGTTCACTGCATATGACAGTCCAGACAGATCGCTTTCAAACAGGAGATGAAACAAATAAGGAATGCATTGTCGAAACCTAGCATCTCCTGCATACAATCGCAAAGTCCGGTATTCAGAAGCAGGAATTTGATGAGGTCGCTCATCATATCTTCCTCCCTGACCTGTTGGAAAAAGCTGTGGGAAACACCGAGCTTCCAAACTTTCCTCCCAAACACTAATGGGACTCCCTTTGGCTTGTTTCATTTGAAACAACTCAATAGCATTCCCCATGACTTCCTTTGAATGCAAAGGATGAACACTATAATGTTCATATATTTCCTCACTAGTAGAGGGTTCTACTTTCTCAATTTGACCAGCACACAAATCGCTATCCTCTTCCTCACTTACTTCCTCTTCTGCAACATATACATTCTTATAGTATTTATTATTTTTTTTCAAATACAATGTTGCCTTTTTAACTTTCCTAACATCTACTAAATCTTGCCATATTTTCTTATTCTTTGTCGGAACCCCATTAACTAAGATAACCAGAGGTTCCTCTTCCACTTTTTCTACTCCAATTGTGTTAATGTTTTTCTTGAAATCTAGAGGCAAATAAACAACTCTTCCCTTTAATCCTCTCTGTAAATCTGATGGAGGCAATTTCCCTGTCTTTGGCTCCATTCTTACAATAGCCTGAAAGGGATGGATACTTTGAATCAAAATAGATTCATAAGTATTTAAGTCCTTCAATTCAGAAGGAATCTCAACCAATTCCAGATTATTATGAACTGCTCTAGCAGGCATCTGGTTTTGTTTTAATTTGTTACAACAATAAGTACACACACGTTGATCCAATCCCAAATCAAAACAATTTTCTACCATCAAGTATGTTGCAAAATCCTTCCATTCACTATTATTTTCCCTTTCACTTTTTGCATATAAATCCACTAACTTAGTCTGATTCTTATAATAAGTGCGTCTACAACACACACAAGTGAAATTAGGCCTCTCACTTGATTTCATGTCAAACGTCGCAATTTCCCTCTGGAAATTATCTGTACTGGAAACCTGTACACTATCTTCCAAATGACCCTCTACTTCTTGCTCAATTTCAACATTCTCCTCTTTACTTCCAAAGTAACAAAACTCAATTTCTTCACATATATTCTTCACATCTATTTCAGAACCATGCAAAAGAGCAGCGCATAATTGTTTCAGCATAATTGCTGGACTCTTAGCATAATACAACAGTCTAACTAACTTCCTCACTTTGTTATGATGCACTGCTAGCATCCTGAAATGATGAAAAACACTCTGGCATACTCTCCTGGAAAGACAAGCCAGTGAATGACCATGCAAACCTGTCACTTCTCTCACTCTGCAAGGATCTAATTCTTGCAACAACCTTATTTTCTGCTTCAAACTTTTCTTGTTAAATGTCCGTACAAAATCACAAAGCAAATTGATGGAATCCTGTCGCACACTGCAAATACTACTACACTTCCAGGTGTACACAGGACCCTTAGCACGTCTTCCTAAAACCTCATTACCTAACAACTCTTCTGCCTCTGTTGTCACAAGTTTTTCTTTTTCAACTGGACAACCATCTTTCACTTCATAAGCACGACCACTGATGTCAACTGCATGCACCAAATCATTATCCTGGAAATAACTCTCTTCATTAAAAAATGCCTCACAGCTTGAACTATGTATCCATTCTCCAGAAAAAACTTCACAAAAATTACTACGATTAACTATTCTCTTCCATCTACTATTTCTTTTGAAATCAAAAATTGCCTTGTTTAGCTTCCTAATTCTATTGATTATCAAAATAAATAACTTACGTTTAATTTCAAAAGCCTGATCAATAACTTTCTCAACTTTTTTTTTTCTCCTATAAAAAACTAATTTCTGTTGACCTTTCTTAATATTTTTTAACAAATTGCCAATTATCCTGTTACGGAACATTCGTTTACGAATCTCCCTAAACTGTTGTTTCCTTCTACTATCATGCACAGATTTATCTCTTGCTCTAGCAGTAACATTTTCATTTGTCCTTTTCTTTCCATTTGATTTACTTGTCATGTTATGGATTGAAACATTTTCTGTACTAATATTTTTTTTATTAGAAATATTTCTTATGAAATATTTAGAGCTCTTACCCGGTGCTTTCTTCATGGCTTGAGAAATCTTTTTGTTAGAGGACTGCTGCGTTTTTTTTTTCTCCTGCTGTCTTTGACGTTTTGCAGCCTTTATCTCTCTTATTTTTGTAGGCATATTTAAATCTTGAAATGATCTGCAGTTGAATCTGAGGAAAAATATAATAAAAAATGTTATTAAACATTATTATCAAACAGTAAATCAGTAATAGTGATCAAAAACATAACACACTACTTGACAATTTAATTTGAAGATTTTTTAGTCATTGCCATTTTTTGGGAAAAGTAATGGTTTGCAAATTTATGACAAGGACATAATGGTGTATGCTTCTCTATAAGGCATTTCAGTATCTCTAATGTCATTTTTCCCATATTATATTATAAGACCTTTCCCCATGAAGCACATTCATTGTAAATATGCTCCCACCTGTGCATTGCAAATTTAGATTTTGACTGTTTCAGACACATAGCCATGTTGAAAGTGACCCAAAAAAATTGCAAACGTTTTAAAAAAAAACATTCATGTGTCTTAATGACATTTTAAGTCATTTCCCCATGGACAATGTTTTCTAAGTGGCACAAAAGAGGTATACACCTATCATAAAACAATAACAGTGATCAAAAACTTAACACACTACTTGACATTTTAAATAGAAGATTTTTTTAGTCAAATTTACAATACAGAAATACCAGAAAAGAAATGACATTTATATTTATGTTACCTATGCTATTTTATATGTGAATCTGATCTAATTTTATGAGCATATTTTAATATTTTATTGAAGACACTACACATAACCTGTTTTTGAAGGTGTCTTTATTTTTAAATTAAACGGTTTACCTTTTTACTTTTTATTGATTATAAATTTTAAAAATAAATGTTTATAATTCCAAAGGCTCAAGCAGGTCAGCTTCCCATCCTATATCATATAATTCGGACAAATCTGCATCCTCATCACGCTCTTCTTCATCCTCAGGATTTAAATCATCCAATGGATCAACATCCACTGATGTTTCAATTACAAGTTCAATGATGAGGTCAAAATCAACTGATTGCAGATTGTCGCTCATGTTGAGGTTGTCTTTATCTTTAAATAAAGATAACAACAATGAGATGTTGCAGAGTAAGAGACAAATCTCACAGATTATAATAGTAAAATTATTTAACAAGAGTAACATTTTGCAGCTATTATTTAGCCATGTCCAGCGATGCTGAGCAGGTGAAGCCTATGTCTAATTTTTCACTGAACAGGACTCATCTGTTCTTAACCTTGGATAAGCCTCAACGACTCTGTGTCCCCTGCACATACTCAAATGTTAAAGTGCAGATTTATATTAAATGGCACATCCCCAGGCATGCACCAGTTAATGTGCACCACTGCTTTACCACCCATGGTGTGCCACATTTACAATCAGATAGGAGAAAGCTGCTTCAAAACCCTGCGCCTGCTTGAAGCTGGCATAGGTCTTGACGCAGCATTGTATAGATGGGGCACCCCTGAGCCTTGCTGGAGCTGCATCGCACTTACGATACAACTCCAGCAATGCGCCACCTTTACGGCACAGATGCGTCACGCATCTGTGCCGTTTTTGCCCCATGCTGCGCCGCATTGTAAATGCAGCACAACATGGGTGGCGGAACAGTGGCGCAGGATGACTGTCACATCCCTGGTGATGCGCCACTCATCATAAATCTATCCCTAAGCTTCTTATCTTGTTACAGATGAACTGCCATATGTATCATCAAAATATTTTACATATTATAAATAGCAAATTTTAAGGAATAAATAGCGATTCTTTACTATTCCTAATTTGCAATGAGCAAATTGCTAATTGCAAATTACCCATTCATTTCCATAGGCTAGGAGGCTCATAGGAATTAATGTTGCAAGTTGTGATTAGCAATTAGCTCATCACAAAATAGGATTTTTTTCAAGCGTGCAGGGGTATCTCAAGAACACCCTGCTGCACCCCTGAAAAAGAAATTTGGGAGCACATGGCACACCTACATGCCCTAATGGCATGTATGGGCGTCATATGGGACCTTTTTTTTTTTTTTAAAAAAAATGCTTTTTGAAAAGAATTCGCAAATTACCACAAACTAGAAGTTGGTGGTAGTTTCCAAATCCTTAATATCATTTTTTACATATTTTTTTTTGATACATTGCATTTAAGGAATCACAAATTTTGAATTATTGACATTTTAAGTAATTTCCACATGTGCAGTGTTTTCAAAATATAATTTGAAAATCGTTTTTGGGGAAAAGTAATGGTTTGCAAATTTATGACAAGGACATAATGGTGTATGCTTCTCTATAAGGCATTTCAGTATCTCTAATGTCATTTTTCCCATATTACATTATAAGACCTTTCCCCATGAAGCACATTCCTTGTAAATATGCTCCCACCTGTGCATTGCAAATTTAGATTTTGACTGTTTCAGACACATAGCCATGTTGAAAGTGACCCAAAAAAATTGCAAACGTTTTAAAAAAAAACATTCATGTGTCTTAATGACATTTTAAGTCATTTCCCCATGGACAATGTTTTCTAAGTGGCACAAAAGGGGTATACACCTATCATAAATCTGTCCCTAGCATTATAAATGATTAAATCAGGATGACAAAGATGTGGCCTATCCAGAGGTTTGTTTAAGGTGAGGCCTACTCAGGATTGCAGATTAAAGTTACGCTTGATGAAGAATACAGAGGAGATAATTTATTGTAAAGGCCTACCAATGAAGTAAGTGATTTCTACTTCATTGCACCAGTCATCATAAATGTATCCATAAGCTTCTTATCTTGTTAGACATCAACCGCCATATGTATCATATAACTATTTTGCATTTCCAAAAAAGCGAATTTTAAGGAATAAATAGCGATTCTTTACCATTCCAAATTTGTTTGAGAAAATTGCTAATTGCAAATTACCCATTCATTTCCATGGGCTAGGAGGCTCATATAAATGAAGGTGCAATTTGCGATTAACAATTTGCTCATCACAAATTAGGAATTTATTCCAAAGGTGCAGGGGTGTCTCAAGAACACCCTGCTGCAACCCTGAAAAAGAAATTTGGGGGCATATGGCGAACATAATTTTTAACAACATTCCTTTACCTCAAAAACGATTTTCAAATCATAACTTCAAAACACTACACATGGGAAAATTACTTAAATTGTCCTTAAGACACATAAAAGCGTTTTTTGATTGGCTTTCCTGCATGGTAGGGTCACTTTTAACATGGCTATGTAACATAAACATTCAAAATCAAAATTTTCCATGTACAGGTGGGAGCATATTTACAAGCAATTTGCGCCACAAAGAAAGGTCTGACATTAAAATGGGAAAAATAACATCAGGGACAGTCAATTGCCTTATAAAGAACCATACACCATTATGTCCTTCTCATGAATTTAAAAACAATTCCTTTTTCCCAAAAACGATTTTCAAATCATAATTTCAAAAAACTGCACATGAGAAAATGACTTAAAATGTCATTGAAACACATGAAAGCGTTTTTTGATTGGCTTTCCTGCATGGTTGGTTCACTTTTATCATGGCTATGTAACACAAACATTTATAATTAAAATTTTCATGCACATGTAAGAGCATATTTACAAGCAATTTGCGCCACAGAGAAAGGTCTTACACTAAAATGAGAAAAATAACATCAGGAACAGTCAATTGCCTTATAAAGAACCATACACCATTATGTCCTTGTCATGATTTTATAAACAATTCCTTTTCCCCAAAAACGATTTTAAAACCATAATTTCTAAACACTGCACATGGGAAAATGACTTAAAATGTCATTAAAACACATGAAAGCCTTTTTTGATTGCCTTCCCAGCATGGTTTGGTCACTTTTAACATGGCTATTTAACACAAACATTCAAAATCTAAATTTTCCATGCACATGTGAGAGCATATTTACAAGCAATTTGCGCCACAGAGAAAGGTCTTACACTAAAATGAGAAAAATAACATCAAGGACAGTCAATTTATTATAAAGAACCATACACCATTATATCCTTGTCATGAATTTAAAAACAATTCCTTTTCCACAAAAACGATTTTCAAATCATAATTTCTAAACACTGCACATCAGAAAATGACTTAAAATGTCATTAAAACACATGAAATCATTTTTTGATTGGCTTTCCAGCATGGTTGCGTCACTTTTAACATGGCTATATAACACTAACATTCAAAATCAAAATTTTCCATGCACATGTGAGAGCATATTTACAAGCAATTTGCGCCACATAAATCATAATTTTCTCCTTAAAGCACACTATTCTCTATCTAAAGTAAAGAAATATTTTCTCACCTTAGCAAATACTTTGAGTTTGAAAACAGTCTAAGAAACACACCAATTTGTCTTCAGCAGAGCAAAAGGTATGCACTCCAGAGTCTGCAGCTATCAAAAGCACAGAAATGGTGTAATTCTTCACACATATTTCTCATGTCACCCAATCAAAACTCTTCCCTCACTTTTTTTCAAATGAAAACCCTTCCCCCTCTGCCCTTTCTGCCTATTTTCCATAGCAACCAGCTCTTGGAGAAACTCTGGTGTTTGCAAATTCACACAACAATGTTGCAATTGAACTCTGAACTCTCAGTGCACCTGCATATCCAGTGCTTTCTTTCATTTAATGATTTTTTATTGACCACTCAAAATACATCTTTCAAACAACACATCTGTGCACCCTAACTTTCTGTTTTCATCAATCAAAATCCACCAATCACTGTTACTACTTCATGAACACAGAAACTCCACAGTTTTTTTCATTTCAAACTCACATTTTTTCAACTGCCATTTCATTGCCACACTTCATCTGACTGCAGGAGAACCTTCTCTCACCATGTTTTCTGTCTGGATTGTTGGTCATAGTTATATTCACTGGGCTCAAAGGTACGTTGAAAGCAGGAATTTACCTAACCTCAATTTACAAGATGTGGAAATTAAGTGGTTTGGCCACAGAGGATTAAAATGTCACCAATTGATACCATTGGTGAAAACCTTTATGCATTTGCCAAAACCTGACCTGTTAATTGTGCACTGTGGAGGTAATGACTTGGGCACTTTGACTGGTGTAGGTCTGGAAATGCTTTTAAAGGACACCTTTGAGCAATTAATGGCACTTTTTCCTCAGACTGCCTTGGTATATTCAAATATATGCCAAAGACAGAAATGGAGGTGGTCAAACCAATTTTGTCCACAAATTGAGAAGTCGAGGAAGCATGTAAACAAATCTGTTTCAGCTTACATGAGAGACCATGGAATGGGATCCCTGTACAACAATAACTTGCGTTACTACATGCAAGATATCTACAGAGGAGATGGAGTTCACTTCTCAGATGAGGGCAACAGAGTTTTCACTCTGAATTTAAAAATGTGCATTGGTACCTACTTATAAGTACCAAAATGTACCATAAACCCAAAAGCTCTTCTCAGAGCTACCCTACATCTAATCACTCACAATTATTATTTTACTCTAACTTTTTTCACTAATTTTCAACAAAGTACACTCCCTGGGGCGCTACCCGGTACGCGTACCGGGAGCTAACCTCGCGAAATTTTTAAAAAAAATGTTTTTTTTTCGCACATATAAACCTCCTCAGCCACCCTCAGAAAACCTAGGGGGTCAAGATAAGTCTACCGTGCCCCCTTCTACCCATTCTGAACATTATTTGCCCTCCATCTTGTATCTTAATTCGACCGAAACACAAAATGGTGGACTCCCGGAACGCTTAAGGTACGCGAACCGGGGCGCTCAACGGTTCGCGTACCGGGTCGCTCCCTGGGAAGCGCACCATCAAAAAAGGTGGGAAAGTAGTTTACAGAAAAGCCACTGGAGACAATTTCACCAAATATAGATTAGCTCATACTACATACCAATCCCTACCATTTTCACAAATTTGATTGGAATTCCATTTAGCCATTTAGCCTGTAGACCTCTCTAAATACCGTGAGGTAAATTACTTCACAAAACACATCTGAAATGTTGGAATTGACAACCAATTAAAATGTTACTTTCATTTTCTACTTTTTTTACCTCACATTTGATTGGTTATGTACCGAATATATATAAAGGAAGAGAAGGAAACACAGCCATTTTGACTACTACTTCCTGGTGTACATTTCAATAGGATTTTCATTAATAACTTCAACTTCTTTTTAAAGGTAAGTTGTTATTTTTAAAACTGAAGTATATTGTGCACTTTAAGTTAATATGGCAAACTTTTTCTGTTAGTTATATACTATCCCTCTGTAGTACTTATAAATTTAGATACACTTTTTTATATTCCTACTTCCACTCTGATACTATACACTGCCCAAAGATAAATTCTCTGTTAAAAACTGCCTATCTAAAATTAATCCCAACAGTGCCCTACCTCTACTAATATATATTTTTTTTATGCAAATTTCAGGAAAAATGGAAAGTGAACAAAACATTTCATTTGAAATTGTCCTTCCAGAGTCCAACACAGAAATCATTGATCCAAATGAGATTGAATTTATGGATGAAACTTGGGACCAAGAACTACTGCAATGTGTGCAAGCAGTAGATAACCTCCTTGCAAATGAGGACATTTTACAACCTCAGAGACTACAATCTATATTCCATGATTATGAAATTTCTGACAATGAAATGTTAGAAAGTTTAATAAATTATGAAACACAATAAAAAAAGCTTAAAAAAAAAAAAATAAAAAAATAATCAACAAAACCAACAATCAATTAACATACAGCATTTGAAAAGTCTATCATTCATTTTTCATTGTGATACGCTCCCCAGAACGCTTCCCGGTTCGCGTACCGGGCGCTAACCACGAAAAAAAACAAAAAATTTTTTTTTTTTTTTTTGCTTAGCGGGGCCCCTTTAAAGCCTCCACATCAAACCTAGGGGGTCAGGGAGGATCTACTATGCCCCCTTATGGTCATTTGCCCCTTCGCTTTTGCCTCCTCTTGTCTCTCGATCCTACCGAAAGACAAGATGGCGGCCGCTCCGGACTGTTTAGAATGTTGACAGACACCGGAGAGCCAATCAACTTCGCTACGCGAAGTTCCGTTACGCGTCAAGTACGCGTACCGGGGCGCCGCCTGGTCCGCGCTTACAGATATATATCTTTTTTTGAACGTTATTTTCTCAAAATCCACTGCAGCACATATATTGAGACCTACAAAAGGCACATCGGGCTACCAGTCCCTACAATTTTGCCAAGTTTCGTGCAAATCCATTCAGCCGTTCGGGCTAAAAGTGAGGCTAACCGCCCTATGGAAAACTCAATGTTAAAAACACGTTTTGGGACCCCCCTTTTTTCTCGGCCCCCCCTGGACCAACTCCCCCCAAATTTCCAGGGGCTGCTCAGAAACAAAATGTGCCATTTTCCTGAAAATTTCAGCCAATTCCGTCCACAAACGCCAAAGTTATTAGACATAGAATTTTCAAAAAACCCATAGGGAAAAAATCCTAACTATATATACCTACTGGCGACCGCCAGTAGGTAATATATATATATATATATATTACCTACAGGCGGTCGCCAGTAGGTAGTTATAGTTAGGATTGTTTTCCATAGGGAAATCGCAACATTCTATTGGGAATAACTTTGCCGCCGGTTGAGGAATCTGCCTGAAATTTTCCTCAAATTTGCCTCGTGGCGCTCCGGTCCTTCCCTGAAAGTTTGGGGGGGATTCGTTAAGCGGGGGCCGAGATAAAAGGGGGGTCCCAAAATGTGTTTTCCCCATGTTAATTTCCATAGGGCGGTTGGACTCACTTTTAGCCCGAACGGCTGAATGGATTCCCACGAAACTTGGCAAAATTGTAGGGACTGGTAGCCTGATGTGCCTTTGCTATGTCTCAAGATATGTGCTCCAGTGGATTTTGAGTAATTTAGGTTAAAAAAATATATATATCTATAAGCGCGCCCCGGTACGCGTACCGGGGAGCGCACCCGGCGCGTAACACGAGTTCGCGCACGGAAAGCTGATTGGCTCTCGGGTGTCGGTCAACATTCGAAACAGTCCGGAGCGGCCGCCATATTGTGTCTTGGTAGGATCCAGACACAAGAGGTGGCAAAAACAAAGGGGGAAATGACCATAAGGGGGCAGGGTAGACCCCTCTTGACCCCCTAGGTTTGATGTGGGGGCCATAAAAGGGCTAAAAAAAAAAGAATTTTTTTTTCAATTTTCGCGGGGGGAGCGCCCGGTACGCGCACCGGGGAGTGTACCGGGGAGCGTACTGTGGTGAAAAATAGTGAGAAAAAATGAGTGTAAAATAATTATTTCGAGTGATCAGAGGTAGGGTAGCTGAGAAAAGAGCTTTTGGGTTCTGTGGCTGATTTAGGTACCTATAAGTACATCCCACACACATCCACATGCACACACCCCACACACACACCCACACACACCTCACACACCCACACCTCCACCCACACCCAAACACCCCACACACCCACACCCACACACACACCTTACACACCCACACCCCCACCCACACCCACACACCCCACAAACCCACACCCACACACACACCTCCCCCCTCACACACACACAGCTCACAGACACACCCCACACATCCCCCACACACACCTCCCCCCTCACACATGGGGAAAACCCAGTGAAACAGTAAAATAATAATTTAAATTGCTTAGAGGTAGGGTAGCTCTGAATAGAGTTGTTGTGTTGGATGGGTGATTTAAGTACCAGCATGTAGGTACCAATACAGAGTCTTAAATTCAATGTACACCGTCTCCTCTGTAGATATCTTGCATGTTGTTACAGAAGTTATTGTGGTATATGGAATCTATACCATAGTCTCTCAGGAAAGCAGAAACAACATGGAGGCAGGAGATGAAAAAGAGATGTCAAATACACATTGGAGATAATATAGTGGGAGAAAGGAAGTAACTATCAGCAACATTATTATGTAACACAAAAAAGTTGCACAGTATACTATAAATCTCACTTTATGTTATATTCATTTTGGTACTATTTCATGAATTACATATAAAAAATAATAATGTCTAGAGCAATTTTTAATTAATAAATAAAAATGTATTGCTCTGATTTTTCAAAATGTAATAACACTTCCAACATTATATCATCTGGAATGTCCTCATTTTCAGTCCATGATTCGATTTCTTCCACACAATTAACTAACTCTTCGTCTAGAGACTGATCCATAAAGTCCAAGTCTTCCTCAGGATTGTTTTGAAGAACTATTTCGAAAGAAATATTTGCTTATCCTTCCATTTTCTTGCTGTAAATTGCATTAAAAATAAATATATCAGTAGAGTTAGGGCAGTGTTGGGTTTAAGTTGAGACAAGTACTTCTGAGTTTTTAACAGTGAAGTTATCTTTGGGCAGTGTATGGTATCAAGCAGGAAGTAGAAATATCAAAAAAGTGTATGTGAAGAAGCCTAAGTAATTTCATAAATATACCAGAGAAGCCTAACTCAATCCATAACTATAACAGAGAAGCCTATCTCAATCTATAACTATAACAGAGGGACAGTAAATAACTATCAGAAAACGTTTTTACAAATTAACTTAAAGTGCCCCTTACAAATTAACAACTTACCTTATTAAAAGGTGATGAAGATAAATGGAGTAAATTGTTTCAAGATGTACCTCAGGTAGGTGTATTCAAAATGGCTGTGTTTCCCTCTCATTTTACATTAATATTCATGTACATAACCAATCAAATGTCAGGAAAAAATAGTAGAAAATTAAAGTAACATTTTAATTGTTTGAAAATCCTAACTCTTCATATGTGTTTTTGTCATGTAATTTACCTCAGGATATTTAGACAGGGCTACAGGGCAAATGGTTCAATGGAATTCCACCAAATTTGGGAAAATGGTAGGGACTGGTATGTAGTATGGCCTATTCTATATTTGGTGAACATCTCTACAGAGGTTTTCATGTAAATAAACTTTTTAAAAAGTTTGGGAGCGCTTACCGGTGCGCGCCCCGGTACGCATACCGGCAGCGCCACGGGAGTCCTGCATCTTGTGTTTCGGTAGATTTGAGACACAAGATGGAGGACAAACAACGTTGGGAATGGGTAAATGGGTAAAAGGGGGCACGGTAGACACTCCCTGTCCCCCTAGGTTTTCTGAGGGGGGCTTAGGACATACTGTAACGAGGAAATCACCAAAAAATACATACAATTTAAAAAGAAACGAAGAGTCCAAGTACATCAACGACTACAACCCAGTGATTTTGTCCATGTGGAATGCTAACATGGATATTCAATTCGTTGCTGACAACTCTATTGCTGTGGCTCAATATGTGATGTCTTACATCACAAAAAAAGAAAAGACAGAACTGAAGGAAATATGGGAGGACATTTCACATGAAAAGAGTATAAGCAAGAAATTATACAGTTTCAGTTTGAAGATGCCTGTCGCATCGAATAATTGGAGCATATGAATGTTCTGATCGGTTATCATCAGCAAGTCTCTACGCCAAGTCTAGAACAATTATTTGGGTGAGTCTAGGTCTTGCTGCAACACGAAACCGAGTTTTGAAATCTGTACAAGAAATTGAGTATTTGGCGGAGAAAGAACTAAACAGTACAGATATTTTGAAGACAAACATGTTGGATACATACTATCCAAATAGAAGTAGTCATCTTGAGAACAGTTGTTTGTATGAAGTTCTGCAAAACTATATTTATAAGAGGACCATCAGAGAAGATATCAACAATGGAACATATGCTATCATTGGGTGTGAAGGATGTCTAGTGAAGCAGAGAAAAGGCCATTTGATTAATCATCGAAAAATGAGTTGCGAAAATCCAGAGAAAAGGGAATTTTACTATTTAGCTCTTTTGCAACTCTTTAAGCCATGGCGTACAGAAGAGGAACTACTTGGATATTTTCTCTGTTACGAAGATTCTTTTAATGCAACCAAGGATACCATAGAATGTCCTGTTTTTACCAAATTATCTGCAAATGTTGAACGAAGAAATAGAGCAAGAAGCCACAATTGCTGTAGAGATTGCTAGAGACAGTTCTAAAGACAGTCAGAGTTCTGCTTCATTGAGTCAGGATCCACTAGGAGGACCAATTATCCAAAATGAGGCTGCCACTGCCATGGATGAGGTGGATAGAGCTATGGAACAAGCTTAACCCCTTCGACGCTCATGACGAGCCCAGCTCGTCATGGAGTTTCCATTGATTTCAATGGAAAATATATGGAAGAATATCAGGTACCTTAGCATCCAAGTGGTTAAGATGATGTAGTTAACTTAGAAGATTTGGAGAAACAATTAAACCTTGAGCAGAAACAGATATATGACGAAGTCACAGAACAGGTTGAACATGGATTCAGTCATGAGAAAAAAGAGTGCTAATGTACATCATTTAAGCCTGTCCAACTGTACGTGAGTGGAGAAGCGGGAACTGGAAAAAGTTTTCTGATTAAAGCAATTGCAATTTATCTGCAGAAAAGGACAGAATCATCGCTGTCTTGTGTTGTTACCGCTCCAACTGGGCTGGCAGCACATAATATTAAAGGGATTACTTTACATCGTTTACTGATGCTGCCAGTGGAGCATGATAACAAATTGCAATACCACAAGCAATCTGGAGATGCGTGTTCCGGAGTTTCTAGAGTCCTGAAGAAAATGAAACTTCTTATCATTGATGAAGTAAGCATGGTCTCAAATCTAATGCTTGCTTTTGTGCATTTGAGAATGCAAGACATTCTTAGAATAGAGTATGGTGTGTTATTTTGAGGGAAACACATTATTGTTTTTGGAGACCTACTGCAGTTGACTCCAGTGAAAGGACAACCAGTGTTTAAAATGGTCACGCATGAAGATACCAGGAAGTGCCTAGGAAGCATTGGAAACGTTAATATATGGTTACATTTCAAATATGCAGAACTACTCCAAAATATGCGGCTGGCAAAGGACGAAGATTATAAAAATATTCTACAAGATGTAAGAATCGGAAAAGTAAGTCAGCATGGGAAAAAAGCATTACATGGACGATTAATTTCAAATTTGTACCCAAATGAAAACATTCTTCCAGAGAATATTTTTAGGAAAATTAACGAGAAGAAATCTGGGATATGTTTGATGCCAACTCTGAAAGAATGTTCCCTGTTCAACAACAAAATGTTAAAGTTAGAAAATGAAGAGATAGTGAAACTGGAAGCTATAGATAAAATAGAGCATATGGGAGCAACAATTATTTTGTCTGAAAATTTGAAATCAAAATTGGATTCATTAGAGAAGACTATATCTAAAACTGCTGGTTTTGAAAAGACTGTGAATGTGTGTTTAAATTGTCGTATCATTTTGAGAAGGAATTTAAATGTTGAAAGAGGTCTGGTAAATGGAGCAATGGGTCATGTTGTTGATTTTGTGAATTACAAAAATAGAGATGGAATTGAAATTTTAAAAATTCAATTTGACGGCATTGACGAAATAGAACAAATTTGTCGTTGTTCAGCTAGATTTTTGCTTGTGAAAGACTTATATGTTCGCAGAAAACACTTTCCTGTTTGTTTGGCATATGCGGTGACAATCCATAAATCTCAAGGTTTAAGTGTAGATAGCACTTTGGTGAACATTGGAAGTTCTGTGTTTAAAGAGGGTATGGCATATGTGGCATTATCATGAGTCAGAACTTTATCAGGATTTTACTTGATTGAGTGTGATGAAACAAAGATTTGTGCAGATCTAGATTGTGTTAAAGAATACTCTGTTTGAAAAACGTGTGGTAGAAATGAGAATAATTGCAGTGAGGTAGTAGCAAAAAGACAAAAAGTAGATGAAACTGTAATTGTAAGCAGAAAGAAAAAGGATTCTGTTGAAGATGTTGTTGGATTTGAGTTTGAAAACAGTTCTGGTGTCAACTGCTATGCTAATGTAGTGGTTAATGTTGTTTTTTTTCTTCAAAATTTACAAGAACAGATTGTTGAAAATCGGGATCAAACATTCTGCTGTTTATTGAATTCTGTGTTTCAGAAATGTAGCAGTGATAGAGCAAAAATAGAAAGTGTTTCAGAAATTCAATATCTTCTAGACATATGTTCTGGTCAAAATCAATTTTCACAGAATATGCAGCAGGATTGTCAGGAATTTTTAATGTATATGTTTGATGTATTGGAAGATGAAAGTGTAGATATAAAAAATCTTTTTAGCCTTTCTTATCAATGGCAGCATGACTGCGACAACTGTAGTTTATCAAGTAGTACTTCAATAGACATTGAAAGATTTATATATTTGACTTTAGCAGACTTCAAATCAGTGTCTTTTAATAATCTAGTTAAAACAGCTGATCACAATATGGTGTGTAGCCAATGTAAGTCTGCAATGCTGTCCACATTATTTATACAAAATTATGGTCAGTATGTCATTTTAATGTTCCAACGATGTAGACCTGATGGAAGTAAATTGACAACTTCTATTAAAAATTTCGTACCTTCTCAGTTATCAATTTCAGGAAGAACTTTTGCAACTGTAGCTATTATTTATCATGACGCTCCTTCAACAACATCAGGGCATTATACATGCTATTTAAAATGTCGTAAAGGTTGGAACCCTGTAATGACAGTCATTTGACTTTCAAACAATGTTTGCCTTTTGACTTAAAAAATTCATACCTAGTGTTTTTAGAACCAAAATTTAAGTAAAGGTAATTGCCCTATGAAGGCGGGAGCAGTTAATAAAAGTTAGTTTGCTGTTTAAAATTATATTGTGAGTAACAGTGATGAAGATAATATAAAAATTATAGTTCTCATAAAGGTATGGTAAGTGGATCGAATAGTAAGTGATATCAGTATTATAGGAAATGTTCAACATGAGAGAGCCAGAGATAGAATTCTGAATATTTAAATATTGTGAAAATGGTGTTTGAACCTTTCCTTCATAACGTCGGGAAAACGGTAATTTTAGAGTTTGTTTAAACTAATTTGAAAATATACTGATACATCTGACACTATTTGCTCTTAAGGAAAGGTGAAGGAATGAGGAATGAGTCATGACTGAACAGAAGGAGTATATAAAAACATTGAAACATATTTCAGATGTTCTTGGAGCTTTTCTTCTAGAAAGTCGATGAAATTGATTTTTTAGTGAACAGGAGAGTACTTTCCAATGAAAAGGACCTTCATGATATACTATTTGGCCTAAAGGAAAAGTAAGTGAATCAAAGATTAGTGAACATTTGTGATTTTTAAGTTTCTAAGGTTTTTTTTAAAACACAATCTTTTAGATTGTGTTTTTTTATTCCCGCTGTCATATGATGAATAATTTGAACTCACTGTTTTAAGTGAAATTCAATATATTCTGAGAACGGCAAAAATAAACTATGTAACAAGTTATTCTGTAGTTTGTATTGAGTAATTTAAATTGTATTCCCATTGTCTCACAATCACTTTCCTTTTTCCACCCTCTTTCAGCTCTTTTTACTCACTTTTAATGTCATTCTCTCACTCTCTTTCACCCCCGTTCCTTTACTCCACTTCTTTCACAACCTCTCATTCTCATTTCAACTGTCTGCATCCCCTCTCTCCCTTGTATAACTTTTCAGCTTTCAGTCTCTCTGCTTTGCTTGCCTTTTCCGTCTTTTCCTCCTTTGCTCTTTTAGTAATTCCTGTTTACTCACTCAGCAGTATTGTCGCACTCTATCACTATAACTCACCCACTCTCTCTCGCTTATCTTTGTTTGCTCTTTTCTTTTGACCTCTTCTCTCTATTTTCCGTTCACTACCTCTATGTCCTCAGTGCCTCACTCTCCTTGTGTTATGTTCACTTGTGTTTATCTACCTTCTATCATTTCTCTTACAACAACTTCACTGCTCCTCTCTCATCGTTCTTCATCCCATTTCTTTTACTGTCGTTCCATTACTACCCCTCATTTCCTATCTTTCATTGTCCTTCTCTTTACTTTCATAACCGAATCACTTTCTCTCAGTACCACTGTTTTAGTCCTCTTCTCCTCTCTTTCCTTTTTTTGCTCCCTTACTCATTTCCTTTCCTCACTCATTGTACTCCACTTCACTCAGTCCTTCTCTTAGTCTCTCTGTCTACTAACTTCCTCACTCCTTTTCCCTCAATCCTTCTATATTATCCTCTCTCCCTTCATCCCTTCACTCTATGACTCTCCTTCACTTACTCTCAGTTATCTTCCATTCCTCATTCTTCTAAATGCATCCTTAATTAGACTCCTTTCCCTCTCAGTCATTATCTTTTTACTTACTCCTGTTTCCTGATTTAGTTTTGCTAACTCACATTAGTTTAGTATCTTTCTTACCTTCAGTTCATTTTTCTCTTCTTCTCTTCCTTTCTGTCAGTGAATCTGTATGCCTTACTCTTAGTAATTTGCTCTCCTTCTATTTCTTTTTCCCTCTCTTAGTCCTTCTACCTTACTTTATTTCCCTTTCTGTGTCCTTCACTCTTACTTTATTTCTAAATACACTGTTATGATTTTTAACCTCTTGACTTGTCTCTTCTATTTTAAAATACATATTTTACTAAGTATAACTTATTTTTTCTTCTCTCTTTCACAGATACAAAATGTAGTAAAAAAATGTAATTAAAGTTACATTTATTATATGGTAAGTGTGACTAAAAAAATGTAGTTTGTCATCACCCTTTGCTTTAACCTCACTACTATTTTCTCAACCTACCTTACTCCTGTTTCTTTACTCTGCTTCCCTCACTTATTCATATTCTCCATGTTTACTACCCTTTACCTATTTCCCCTCCCACATTCAACTTCTTTCAGTCCCCATTCTTTACTTCCCTTACCCTCTGTTCCCTTCCTTTGCTCCCTCACTCACTCTCTTTCCCTTAATCATTTACTTCACTCCTACACACATACCTCCCCCAACACACACACACAGCTCTGACATACACCCCTCACACACACCACACACACACCTCACACACACACACAGCCACACACACACTCCTCACACATACACACCCACACACACACACACTCCACACACATACCCCCCACACCCACACACCCCCCACACATATCTCACACACCCACACCTCCACCCACACCCAAACACCCCACACACTCACACCCACACACACACACGTTACACACCCACACCCCCACCTACACCCACTGACTCCTTATAAGTCCTTTACTCTCTCTCTCTTTTCTCGCTGTCACTTCACATGTCTTACCCTTATTCACTTTTACCCACCCTCTTTCACCCCTCTTTACTTACACTCACTGCACTTTTCTCACCCTTCCTCACCGTTGTTCATTTGTTCCGGTTCCGTCACTACCCCTCATTCCCCATTCTTTACTGTCCTTCCTTTTACTTTCAACACCCACTCACATTCTACCAGTACCTCTACTTTAGTCTTCTTTTTCTCTCTTCCCTTCTTTCGCTACCTTATTCATTTTCCTTTTCTCACTTACACCCTATTACACCTTCTCTGTTTTTTACTATGTAATAAACAATCCCTCTGTGTTGCTCCCTCTAGCTCTTTTTCTCTTAACATTACTCTCTCTGTGTTCTTCCCTCATGCTCACTCTTTCTTTCTTTATTTTTTCTTTATTTTTTGGGTGCGCACCTCGGTGCGCGCCCCGGTGCTCGTACCGGTACGCGTAACCTGCAAAAAAAAGATTGACAGAGATTCTTTAAAAATATAGGTTTATTTTTATAAATTAAAGGTAGTTCTAAAAAGAACTGTTTTTTTATTCTTTTTGTTGGTTTATATTTTTTTATTGTTTTCTTGAACATTTTTTACTTTTTTTGGCTTTTTTGAACAGTTTTATATTTTTTTTGTATTTTTTATGGGGAGAAACAAAAAACAGGGAATTTTAAATGGCTCAACTGGAGCAAAAAAAAATCAGAAAAAATTAGGGTTTTTTCGGGCACTTATGGTTATCACCAGCATGATAAGTTTTATACTTTGCTCACCATAGCAAAGTGTCTTTCCACAATATTTGCACACGATTTTAATATCGTTAAATTTGGTTGTATGATAGGCATTGTCTCTCTTGCCTCTGAACCCGATGGAGTTGGTTCTTTGGATGTTGAGGGTCTGGATGTTGATGGGGGTAGCTTACTGCAGAGGTCCCTTACCTCTGCAGCAGAATAGTTGTTTGTGTGCAAACGCATCATGTGCCGAATCATGGTATGATTCCCGAAGGAATATTTTTTGTTAGGGTTCCCCCTGGACAGCTCAGCACCACAAATCAAACAAGTCACCTTCGCAGCGTTGACTTTTTTAAAACCCCTTGGGATTTTGTGGAACTCCCATACAAAGTTCTCTTTTGGTTTGTAGGGCTGATTATCTTCAGGCAGGAAATGCCTTGTCTGTTCCTCCTCTTCATCATCCTCCTCCTCTTCTTCTTGACCACCAATGTGATCTTCTGGTGGTCTTTTTGATGGTGGTGGTGGTGGTGGTGGGGCAGATGCTCCAGCTGCTGATATGACTGTAGCCATCTCTGTAAGGAAAAAGCAGGTCTTCCTCACTCAAATAACAAAGTGAAAGTGATGTCACTGACCATGTCATGAGTGATGTAATATGTGACGTCATCAGCAGTGCATTGCACGCGCAAGTTATAGTGAGTCCAACTAACTATAACGTGGAAATTTCAATGGTTTTATGCAAGTAAAATTTCCAGCTAACTATAACTGGTGTGAAACCTATGGTTTTTTCAGTGAATTTAATAGGTTTTTTAAATGCTAATTCCTAAATATAACTGGTGTGAAACCCATGGTTTTTTCAGTGAATATATGTGAAGGAACAACAATAAAACTTTACCTTGCCTGATTTTGCTCTGGTCGGTCTGAGTTCCTGCTTCGCTGTCCAAACGGAAGTGGTTGGAATTGCTGGTGCATATATATATATATATATATATTCACTGAAAAAACCATAGGTTATAGACCATATATAGTTAGGAATTAGCATTTACAAAACCTTGAAAATTCACTGAAAAAACCATAGGTTATAGACCATATATAGTTAGGAATTAGCATTTAAAAAACCTTATTTTACTCACACAAAACCATTGAAATTCCATATATAGTTAGTTGCACTAACTATATATCGCGCACCCGTAATCCACTGCTGATGATGTCACATATTACATCATTCATGACATGGTCAGTGACATCACTGATGACATCACTGATGACATCTCAAATGACATCACTGATGACAACATCCAGTGATTATGTGTTTCTGTAAAGTTTAAATATGTTTTACATATTGAAGAATGAGTGGATGTATAAGTGTCTCAATGAAGGTTTTAGTAGGTGCGTGATTGACTGTATGAGTGAGTGATTAAATGCGTCTTACTAAATGCACGGGTTAGTGACTAAACTGTCTGAAAGTGTGCATCAGCATGTCTGTTGTTGTGCAAGCTGCTGCATGTGTTGATCAGTAGCTATATAAGTAGCTATATGGGTTATTGATTGGTTGCACAAGTATTTGTATGGGAGACTGAGTGTGTGTATGACTGGCTGGGAGGTGTGTGACTCTGTGCAGATCAATGTGTACTTGTATCAGTGATTCTATAAGAGAGTAAGTATGTGTTAGTATATGTTTTAAAATGTAAGGTACTCTATGTTTAACTGTGTAGATTAGAAAATGGAACTGTGATTGATTCTTTACAGGACTGACTAGGTGTGTGAGTAACTCCATGGATGAGTGGCAGAGTGTGAGTGTCTGTATAGGTGTATGAGTGCATATGATAGTGTTGTAAAGATGAGTGATTGTATGTATGAATGATTGTATGGGTGAATGAGTGAATGTGTGTGTAGACGTAGGAATCAGTGAGTGGGTATGTAGTAACTAGTATTGGTGTGTCAATGGTTTCAAAAATTATACTCTGTATTTAACACTGGGTGTAACAGAGGTTATATTAAAGTGTGAGGAGATGCATTGTATTGTCACATTAATGATATCATCATTGATGTGACCATTGATGTCAAATGAGATATCATCAGTGATGTCATTTGAGATGTCATCAGTGATGTCATCAGTGATGTCACTGACCATGTCATGAATGATGTAATATGTGACATCATCAGCAGTGGATTACGGGTGCGCGATATATAGTTAGTGCAACTAACTATATATGGAATTTCAATGGTTTTGTGTGAGTAAAATAAGGTTTTTTAAATGCTAATTCCTAACTATATATGGTCTATAACCTATGGTTTTTTCAGTGAATTTTCAAGGTTTTGTAAATGCTAATTCCTAACTATATATGGTCTATAACCTATGGTTTTTTCAGTGAATTTCATTGGTTTTTTAACAGCTAATATCTGTAGCTGTAAAATGTATTCTTCTTTAAATCCAAAAATATATTTTATATGTTTATGAATAATTTTTTTTTTTAAATATTTTTTTTTCTTCGTTCCCGCTTCGCGAATCGGGAAGCTTCCCGTTAGCTGACCTTGATGCCGCGAAATAGACCGCGAGCCGGTAAACGTTTCTTTACCGCAACTGCCGCGTTAGAAAACAACATCGTGACGCCTCCCGTCCGCATGACGTTTCGCGTTGTCGCGTGATACGTCATATGACGTGCTACGTTAGCGAACTCGTACGCTTACCGAGTCGCAAAGCACAGGTTTCTGGAAGCAAACCGGGAGGCCCTGCAAAGCGCGTAACGTAAACACAGCAGGTCATGTGACTTGGTAATAACACTTTTCATTGGTTCATTTCACTTTCGGTTTCCTAATGATGTAAGACTAGGTCATATGATCTAAAATGAACACTTTTCATTGGTTGAGAACTATTTTTTTTCCCAAATGGTGAAAATCCCTCCTTCTTTCCTCACTCTGACTTTCATCATTGTGAGAGAAAGACCCTTTGTTACCAGTGAGCAATGGCTTCTTTACTAGCTTCAGCTGGTGCTTCCCCACCACCTCCACCACATCCAAGGAAGAGTGGACCACCTGCTAAAGTTATAATTCAGCAAGAAGAGGAAGAAGAGGAACAGGACGACCTAGATAATCTCCCTATTATGGCCAGAAGATCTGTTGTACCGG
The DNA here is from genome assembly GCF_964261635.1 of Lissotriton helveticus. Lineage (NCBI taxonomy): Eukaryota > Metazoa > Chordata > Amphibia > Caudata > Salamandridae > Lissotriton > Lissotriton helveticus. The sequence continues at coordinate 1,997,405,141 of NC_136067.1, forward strand.
AAGTAACGGGACCAGAGGGCAGGGAGATGGTGCCAAATATACAAACGAGATTTCGTGAAGTAAAACAAGTCGGCGTACATTGCAGTGGAATCATTTGCTACGCAGAAAGTAGCATCACTCTGATCAACAGAGCTATTAACAATCATGCTCATGTTTGTCCGAAACTCACCAAACAATAAATTCTTTTTTTTGTTTTCTTCCTCCTGTTGAGCCCTTTACAATGAATCGTTTTTGTTGCCCCCTCCGAAAAAAAACCAAAAAAAATATAAAACTGTTCAGAAAAATTCAAAAAAAGTAAAAAAAATGTTCAGAAAAATAATAAAAAAAATATAAAACAACAAAAACAATTTAAAAAAAAGTTCTTTTCAGAACTACCTCCCCGTTATAAAAAAATTGGTACAATATTTGCAACTGTGCCAACCTCTATTTCTCTTAGTTCGCTTCCCAGTTCGCTCCCCGGTACGCGAACCGGAAGCGAACCAAAAAAATTTTTTTATAAAAAAGAACAGTAAGTATAAGGGAAGGAAACAGACAGTTATGTTAAAAGAAAGACAGCTATAGGGGAGTAAACTAGAGATACTATTACCCGTAATCCACTGCTGATGATGTCACATATTACATCATTCATGACATGCTCAGTGACATCATCAGCAGAGGATTGCGGGTAACAGTATCCCTAGTTTATTCCCTATAGCTGTGTTTCTTTTAACATAACTGTCTGTTTCCTTCCCTTATACTTACTGTTCTTTTAAAAAAAAAATTTTTAGATCTGTCAGAAACAGTTAAAGTAATGAAATATAAAAGACTACGTAGAATATGAGCACTGTATGCAACAACTTTGACACTGACAGAAGCCTCACCTTCTCCATGCCTCCTACACAGTTCTACATGTACATCATAAATGCAAACAGAACAGAATTAATTATACATGTTAAATGGTTTATTTTTGCTGTTCTCAGAATGTATCAAATTTCACTAAAACAGTGACTTGAAGGTATTCATCATATAACAGCGGGGAAAAAAAAACACAATCAAAATGATTGTGTTTAAAAAACCCATACATTACAAATCAGAATTCAGAACTCCTTAAAGTTAACTTACTTTCCATGACGGCCAAGGATGTCCTATGAACAGCTTACACTCTGTTGTGCTGTTATTACTTTCAACCCGCCACTTTCTGAAAGAAAACCTCCATCGTTTTCAAAAACATGTTACATACAATAAATGACTTCTCGCTCTCTACCACACGATTCCACAAGGCCAAATCGTGTCAGAGCCATGTATAACTCTTGGATTTCTTGTAAGCCAATCCCGTCTTTTCGCATTTCCGCAACTTTCAGAATTAAAATGTTGAAGGTCATTTACACAATCCTGGACTAGTAATATCTTCCCCTTCTTGCTCAATCATGTTCTACATTTCCTATCACACTGATACTGCTTACTATGAAGCAGACTTACACTACCTTTATGACTAGTACAATTATTTAATTCTCTACATCACTTTTAATCACAAAGCAATGTAAAACAGTAGACAGCATTGCAGACTTACATTCCCTCTACTCCATGTTTTGATTCGCTGCTTCAATTAGCTTATAAAAAGAAATAGTTTTTCTGAACTCATTCAAAGTGCAGTTATTTTTCCATGACGTCCAGTCTTATGGTTAGAAGTTATGTCTCTGTACTACACTTATCCTCAAGGCCAAATAGTGTAGGAGCCATAAGAACTTCTTGAAATTCCTCAGAGCACATCCCGAGATTCTTTCCCTAAAATTTTGGTTTTAAAAACACCAGGTAAGAGTTTTTAAGGTCATATGGCAATTTTTTTTTGAAAATTAAAACAGAATCATTGCAGAATGACCAGCCATTTCTACACTTTAAATAAGCTGTATAATGTCCTGATGTTATTGAAGGACCATCATGATATATAATTGCTACAGTTACAAAAGTCCTTCCTGATATTGACAACTGTGAAGCCACAAAATTTTTAATTAAAGTTGTCAATTTTGTTCCATCAGGCCTACATCGTTGGAACATTAAAATGACATACTGGCCATATGTTCGTATAAATAAAGTGGACATCATTTCAGATTTACATTGGCTACACTCCATGTTGTGATCAGCTGCTTTTACTAGCTTATTAAAAGAGACTGATTTACTGTCTGGCAAAGTTAAATATATAAATCTTTCTGAGTCTACACTAGTAGTAGCTGATACCCTACAGTTCTCGCAGTCATGCTGCCATTGATAAGAAAGCCCAAACAGGTGATCTACATCTACACCTTCATCATGCAATACATCAAGCATATACATTAAAAACTCCTGACAATCTTGCTGACTATTTTGAGAGAATTGTGTTTGGCCTGAACATCTGTCTAACAGATTTCGAATTTCAGACACACTTTCTATGTTTGTTCTATCAGTGCTACATTTCTCTAACACAGAATTTAACAAACTGCAAAATCTTTGATCCGAATTGACCACAATCTGTTCTTTTAAAGTTTCTAGAGAAAAGACAACATTAACCACTACATTAGCATAGCAGTTGACACCAGAACTGTTTTCAAATTGAAAACCAACAACATCTTCAACAGAATCCTTTTTGTTTCTGCTTATAATTTCAGGTTCATCAACTTTTCGTCTTTTTGCTACAACCTCCCCAGTATTGGTCACATTTCTTCGTTTCCGGCCTACCACACGTTTCTCAAACAAAGGATACTGAGGCAAATGTGGCGCATACTCTCTTCTCAACCTATTGTATTCCTTAACACAATCTAGATCCGCACAAATGTTTGTGACATCACACTCAATCAAGTACAATCCCGATAAAGTCCTAACTCGTGACAATGCCACATATGCCATACCCTCCTTGAACACAGAACTGCCAATATTCACCAATGCACAGTCTACACTTAAACCTTGCGATTTATGGATTGTCACCGCATATGCCAAGCAAACAGGAAACTGCTTACGACGAACATATAAGTCTTTTACAAGCAAAAATCTAGCAGAACAACGAGCAATTAGCTGTACTTCCTCAATGCCATCAAATTTAATTTTTAAAAATTCAATTCCATCTCTATTTCTGTATTTCACAAAATCAACAACATTACCCATTGATCCATTTACCAGACCTCTTTCAACATGTAAATTCCTTCTTAAAATTATACGGCAGTTCAAGCACACATTCAGAGTCTTTTCAAAACCCGCAGTTTTAGATATACTCTTCTCTAATGAATCCAATTTTGTTTTCAGATTCTCAGACAAAATAATTGTTGATCCCATATGCTCTACTCTGTCAATAGCTTCCAATTTCACAATCTCTTGCTTTTCTAAATGCAACATTTTGTTGTTGAATTTGGCACATTCTGCAAGAGTTGGCATCAAACATATTCCAGATTTTTTCTCAGTAACTTTCTGAAAAATATTCTCAGGCACAACATCTTCGTCTGGATATAAATTTGTCAGTAATCGTGCATGTAAAGCTTCTTTCCCATGCTCGGTCACTTTTCCAATTCTAACATCTTGTATAATAGTCTTGTAAACTTCATCCTTTGCCTGACGCATATTTTCATGCAGTTCAGCATAATTGAAGTTTAACCATATATTGACGTTGCCAATACTCCCTAAGCACTTCCTGGTATCTTCATGCGTGAGCATTTTGAACACAGGTTGCCCTTTCACTGGTGTCAGCTGCAGAAGATCTCCAAAAACAATGATGTGTTTGCCACCAAATAACACATCATACTCTGTTTTGAGAACTTCTTGCATTCTCAAATGCACAAAGGCAAGCATAACATTGGAAACCATGCTTACTTCGTCAATGATAAGAAGTTTCATTTTCCTCAAGACTCTTGAAACTTCAAAACAAGCATCTCCAGATAGCTTGTGATATTCTAATTTGTTGTCATGCTCCACTGGCAGCATCAGTAAACGATGTAAAGTAATCCCTTTAATGTTATGTGCTGCCAGTCCAGTTGGAGCGGTGACAACACAAGACAGCGATGACTCTGTCCTTTCCTGCAAATAACATGAAATTGCTTTAATAAGGAAACTTTTTCCAGTTCCCGCTTCTCCACTCACGTACAGTCGGACAGGCTTCAACGACGTACATGAGCACTCTTTCTTATCATGACTTAATCCATGATCAATTTGCATGGTAAGTTCGTCATATATTTTCCTCTGCTCAACGTTGAGTTGTCTTTCCAACTCTTCTAAGTTAAACGCATCCTCCTGAGCATGTGCCATGGCTCTTTCCACTTCATTCATAGCAGTGGCAGCTTCATTTTCGATAAGAGGTCCTCCTAGTGGATCCTGACTCAATGAAGCAGAACTCTGACTGTCCTGAGAACTGTCTCTGGCAATCTCGGCTGCAATCGTTGCTTCCTGCTCAATTTCCACATTCAACATTTCTACATATTTGGGAAAAGCAGGACATTCTATGGTCTCCTTGGCAGCATTGAAAGAGTCTTCGTAACAGAGGAAATCTCCAAGCAGTTCCTCTTCTGCACGCCAAGGCTTAAAAAGTTGCAAAAGTGCTAAATAGAAAAACTCCTTTTTTTCAGGAGATTCGCCACTCAATTTTCGATGGTTTATCAAGTGGCATTTTCTTTGCTTGACCAGACATCCCTCACTTCCTATTACAGCATACACTCCTTTCTCAGTATCTTCTTTGATGTTCCTCTTGAATATGTAATTTTGCAGAACCTCATACAGACAAACATTCTCGAGGTGACTGCTTCGATTTGGATAATATGTATCCAACATGTTGCTCTTCAAAATGTCGGTACTGTTTGGCTCCTTTTCCGCCAAATACTCAATTTCCCGCACAGGTTTCAGAACTCGATTACGCGTTGCAGCAAGACCAACACTCGCCCAAACGATACTCCTGGACTTGGCATAGAGACTTGCTGAAGACAACCGGTCAGAACATTCGTAAGCTCCGATTTCTCGATGCGACAACATCTTCAGACTGAAACTGTACAACTTCTTGCTGAGGCTCTTTTCATGGGAAATGTCCTCCCACATATCCTTCAATTCTGTCTTCTCTTTTTTGGTGATGTAAGATGTCACATACCTAGCCACAGCCATACAGTTATCAGCCACAAACTGTATATCCATGTTAGCATTCCACATGGACAAAATCACCGGGTTGTAGTCGTTGATGTACTTAGACTCTTCGTTCCTCTTCAAATTGTATGTGTTTTTAGGTGATTTCTTCATCACATTATGTCGCAGCGAAGACATCAAACTGTTCACTCTTCCTTTAGAAATCACCGATCGTGGAAAGCCGAAACGACATTTGGTGTAGAACTTGTCTTTGTTCCGGAATTTACGACGACAGTACTTTCCACATCGATGGCTTTGGAAACGTAGAACTTTTTCTCTTAGGTTTTTTTTCTCCTTTGCGTTTGGAACAGCACACGTAGAATACTGTTCTATGAAACTCATCACTGAGTCGTCTGCATCCGTTCCAAATTTAGGTGCATCCTTGATCCACAGCAACATATGTATATGAGGAGCACCTCTTGCTTGGTACTCCTTCCTCCAGAAGAAATCCAACACCTCTCCAAGAGGTGGATTCTTCTTATTCATGATGAAAGACATCATACCTTCAAATCTATGATTGAAGTACCTACATACATTGACTGGATCCAAAGAGCACAGTTCTCCGGGTGTCTTGAATTCGATGTTTTCTACGTTAGCATTTGCCTCTCGTAGAAATTCAAGTAAGTCTTCCCAGCCATACTCAGCACAGCTCAAAGTGAGGAACCATGTGGGAGTTCCTAAGTTCCTCAGCATACATTTTAAATCACCATGACGACGGTACCAGTACTCATTAGTACCACGCTGACACGCCATGAGATTAATCAGGTGAGAATCCAAAATGCTGTCTTGGACATTGACTTTATCCATAAAGTCACTTGCCGAGATGTTTTGCATGTGTATACCACTTTTCAAGATGTGGTTCACTGCATATGACAGTCCAGACAGATCGCTTTCAAACAGGAGATGAAACAAATAAGGAATGCATTGTCGAAACCTAGGATCTCCTGCATACAATCGCAAAGTCCGGTATTCAGAAGCAGGAATTTGATGAGGTCGCTCATCATATCTTCCTCCCTGACCTGTTGGAAAAAGCTGTGGGAAACACCGAGCTTCCAAACTTTCCTCCCAAACACTAATGGGACTCCCTTTCGCTTGTTTCATTTGAAACAACTCAATAGCATTCCCCATGACTTCCTTGGAATGCAAAGGATGAACACTATAATGTTCATATATTTCTTCACTAGTACAGGGTTCTACTTTCTCAATTTGACCAGCACACAAATCGCTATCCTCTTCCTCACTTACTTCCTCTTCTGCAACATATACATTTTTATAGTATTTATTATATTTTTTCAAATACAATGTTGCCCTTTTGACTTTCCTAACATCTACTAAATCTTGCCATATTTTCTTATTCTTTGTCGGAACCCCATTAACTAAGATAACCAGAGGTTCCTCTTCCACTTTTTCTACTCCAATTGTGTTAATGTTTTTCTTCAAATCTAGAGGCAAATAAACAACTCTTCCCTTTAATCCTCTCTGTAAATCTGATGGAGGCAATTTCCCTGTCTTTGGCTCCATTCTTACAATAGCCTGAAAGGGATGGATACTTTGAATCAAAATAGATTCATAAGTATTTAAATCCTTCAATTCAGAAGGAATTTCAACCAATTCCAGATTATTATGAACTGCTCTAGCAGGCATCTGGTTTTGATTTAATTTGTTACAACAATAAGTACACACACGTTGATCCAATCCCAAATCAAAACAATTTTCTACCATCAAGTATGTTGTAAAATCCTTCCATTCACTATTATTTTCCCTTTCACTTTTTCCATATAAATCCACTAACTTAGTCTGATTCTTATAATAAGTGCGTCGACAACACACACAAGTGAAATTTGGCCTCTCACTTGATTTCACCTCAAACGTCGCAATTTCCCTCTGGAAATTATCTGTACTGGAAACCTGTACACTATCTTCCACATTACTCTCTTCTTCTTGGTCAATTTCAACATTCTCCTCTTTACTTCCAAAGTAACAAAACTCAATTTCTTCACATATATTTTTCACATCTATTTCAGAACCATGCAAAAGAGCAGCGCATAATTGTTTTAGCATAATTGCTGGACTCTTAGCATAATACAACATTCTAACTAATTTCCTCACTTTATTATGATGCACTGCTAGCATCCTGAAATGATGAAAAACACTCTGGCATACTCTCCTGGAAAGACAAGCCAGTGAATGACCATGCAAACCTATCACTTCTCTCACTCTGCAAGGATCTAATTCTTGCAACAACTTCATTTTCTGCTTCAAACTTTTCTTACTAAATGACCGTATAAAATCACAAAGCAAATTGATGGAATCCTGTCGTACACTGCAAATACTACTACACTTCCAGGTGTACACAGGACCCTTAGGACGTCTCCCTAAAACCTCATTACCTAACACCTCTTCTATCTCTGTTCTCACAAGTTTTTCTTTTTCAACTGGACAACCATCTTTCACTTCATAAGCTCGACCACTGGTGTCAACTGCATGCACCAAATCATTATCCTGGAAATAACTCTCCTCATTAAAAAATGCCTCAGAGCTTGAACTATGCATCCATTCTCCAGAAAAAACTTCACAAAAATTACTACGATTAACTATTCTCTTCCATCTACTATTTCTTTTGAAATCATAAATTACCTTGTTTAGCTTCCTAATTCTATTGATTGTCAAAATAAATAACTTACGTTTAATTTCAAAGGCCTGATCAATAACTTTCTCAACTATTTTTTTTCTCTTATAAAAAACCACTTTCTGCTGACCTTTCTTAATATTTTTTAACAAATTCCCAATTATCCTGTTGCGGAACATTCGTTTACGAATATCCCTAAACTGTTGTTTCCTTCTACTTTCATGCATAGAGTTATCTCTTACTCTAGCAGTAACATTTCTCATTGGCCTTTCCTTACCATTTGAATTCGGTCTCCTTTTCTGGAGTGAAACATTTTCTGTAGTAATATTTTTTTTACTACACACATTTCTTATGACTGTTTTTCGACTCTTACCCGGTGCTTTCTTGGTGACTTGACAAATCTTTTTGTTAGAGGACTGCTGCAATATTCCATGCTCCTGCTGTCTTTGACGTTTTCCAGCCTTTCTTACTCTTTCTTTGCTAGGCATCCTAAAATCTTGAAATAATGTGCAGTTGAATCTGTGGTAAAATATAATAAAAAATGTTATTAACCACTATTACCCAACAGTAAATTAATAACAGTCATCAAAAACTTAACACACTACTTAAGTATATAATATACTGAAGCCTATCTTCAATTTTTCACTGAACAGGACTCATCTCTTCTTAACCTTGGATAAACCTCACCTACTCTGTGTCCCCTGCACATAATTAAATGTAAAGGGGCAGATTTATATTAACTAGCACATCCCCAGGGATGCACCAGTTAACGTGCACCGCTGCTCTGCCACCCACGGTGTGCCGCATTTACAATCAGATAGGACAAAGCTACATCAAAACCCTGCGCCTGCTTGAAGCAGGCATAGATCTTGACGCAGGTAGGCTGAAAGCTAAAGCAACAACTAAGTGTCGTGTGCAGAAGTTACAAAAAAGGAAAAATGGCGTTTAAACCAGTAATGAGACCATGCTAACGTAATACAGAGTAAAAATATCCAGGATCTACATCAGTTTGGGGTTCACGAACCTGGCAGGTACAAGGCACTGAGGCTTTCCACCGTGCATGTCTCATCCCAAAACATATGTTGTTTGTGAATGAAACAATTTCCCAGACCAAATGCTTTGGATTGGCTACTTCTAAAAAATTAAACACCCCTACTATCCCGGAGTTAGAGGAATACGATGGTTGGAGTAATTTTACTCGTTGTCTATTAAAGATTTACAGGCCCTACTCCGTAATTCTTCCTTTAACATTTCCAGTATAAATCCAAAAGGTTGACTGCTTTGGCAACGTGCCTTATCCACGGTTTAATAACGCTGCCTTTTGCTTTATATAAGTTTTCAAATTGTATGAAATATATACCAATAGGTCGTTATTAACCTTTAGGTAGTGGTTTTCTTCATCAAGTCTGGTCGCTTCCATACACATACAGATTTTCAAAGATGATCAAGAACTTTATCTGAATGGAGAGGAATGCACTGAGACGCCAGATCATTCACTAATGTGTAGGCACAGACAGTTACACGGTTCATGCAACAAACACCGACCAAATATGGCTTGCGTGTTGCAAGGCACGCCAGTTCCTGCTATCATCCCCACGTTCAAGTTCTTGGAAAATGGTAGTTATTTGATGCTCAATAATGAAGATTGTTCTGGGTTAATTAAAAGTATTCATTTTATCGTAACAGTAAATGAACGGGTTATTTGCTGCAGAAATGTTCTATTTCCTCCCACACATGAACATAGGGAGTTTTCAATCTGGCCACAAATACCAACCTTGGGAGCACATTTCAACAGCATGGCAAGAATAAGAGCTCTTTTGTCTCAGAGAGAGGTGGCCTTGAGTTCGGCCCGTGAAACTTTCGTGCTTCACATAGCGAACACCCGTACAGAGGTGCAGACCCTTTTAAATACAGATTCGACTTTGCATTTCAGCAAGATTACCCATTCATTTCCATGCAGCAGGAGGCCCATAGGAATGAAGGTGCAATTTGCGATTAGCAATTACCTCATCGCAAATTACGAATTTTTCCGACGGTGCAGGGGTATCTCAAGAACACCCTGCTGCACCCCTGAAAAAAAAATTTGGGGTCATATGGCGCACATAAATTTTGAAAACATTCCTTTACCTCAAAAACGATTTTCAACTCATAATTTGAAAACACTGCACATGGGGAAATGACTTAAAATGTCCTTAAGACACATAAAAGCATTTTTTGATTGCCTTTGCAGCATGTTTCAGTCACCTTTAACATGCCTATGTAACGGAAACATTCAAAATCTAAATTTGCCATGCACAGGTGGGAGCATATTTACAAGCAATTTGCTCCACAGACAAACTTCTTACATTGAAATGGGAAAGACTCTCAATTACCTTATAAAGAAGCAGACACCATTATGTCCTTCTCATCAATATTAAAACCATTGCTTTTTCTCAAAAACGATTTACAAGTCATAATTTGAAAACACTCCACAGCTCCTATGCACATAAAAGCCCTGTCAGTACTAATACTTCACATTTTCTCCAATTACAATTTCTCAAACAAACAAAATCTATTTGTGAAACACTTGAGACAAAGCAACATTTGAAAAACACAACTTTCTTCATAATTTTCTCCTTAAAGCACACTATTTTCTATCTAAATTAAAGAAATTTTTTCTCACCTTAGCAAGTACTTTGAGTTTCAAAACAGTCTCAGAAACACACCAATTTGTCTTCAGCAGAGCAAAAGGTATGCACTCCAGAGTCTGCAGCTATCAAAAGCACAGAAATGCTGTAATTCCTCACACAGATCTCTCATGTCACCCAATCAAAACTCTTCCCTCACTTTTTTTCAAAGCAAAACCCTTCCCCCCTCTGCCCCCTCTCTGCTTTTTCTGCATAGCAACCACCTCTTGCAAGACCTCTCACACAACAATGTTGCAATTGAACTCTGAACTCTCAGTGCACCTGCATATCCAAAGCATTCTTTCATTTAATGATTTTTTCTTCGCCACTCAAAATACATCTTTCAACGAACTCATCCATGCACACTAACTTTCTGTTTTCAGCAATCAAAATCCACCAATCACTCTTACTGCTTCATTAACACAGAAACTCCTCAGTTTTTTTCATTTTACACTCTCATTTTTTCAACTGCCATTTCATTGCCACACTTCATCTGACTGCAGGAGAACCTTCTCTCGCCATGTTTTCTGTCTGGATTGTTGGACATAGCTACATCTATTGGGCTCAAAGGTACGCTGAAAACAGGAATTTACCTAACCTCAATTTACAAGATGTGGAAATTAAGTGGTTTGGCCACAGAGGATTAAAATGTCACCAATTGATACCATTGGTGAAAACCTTTATGCATTTGCCAAAACCTGACCTGTTAATTGTGCACTGTGGAGGTAATGATTTGGGCACTTTGACTGGGGTAGGTCTGGAAATGCTTTTAAAGGACACCTTTGAGCAATTGATGGCACTTTTTCCTCAGACTGCCTTGGTATATTCAAATATATGCCAAAGACAGAAATGGAGGTGGTCGAACCAATTTTGTCCACAAATTGAGAAATCGAGGAAGCATGTAAACAAATCTGTTTCAGCTTACATGAGAGACCATGGAATGGGCTCCCTGTACAACAATAACTTGCGTTACTACATGCAAGATATCTACAGAGGAGATGGAGTTCACTTCTCAGATGAGGGCAACAGAGTTTTCACTCTGAATTTAAGAATGTGCATTGGTACCTACTTATAAGTACCTAAATGTACCATAAACCCAAAAGCTCTTCTCAGAGCTACCCTACATCTGATCACTCACAATTATTATTGTACTCTAACTTTTTTCACTAATTTTCAAGAAAGTACGCTCCCCAGAACGCTTCCCGGTTCGCGAACCGAGCGCACTCCACGCAAAAAAACAAAAAAAACGGTATATATTTTTTTGCCCTGCGAGAACCTTTCAAAGCCTCCACATCAAACCTAGGGGGTCAGGGACGATCTACTATGCCCCCTTATGGTCATTTGCCCCTTCGCTTTGGCCTCCTCTTGTCTCTCGATCCTACCGAGAGACAAGATGGCGGCCGCTACGGACTGTTTGGAATGTTTACAGACGCCGAAAAACCAATCAGCTTCGCAAACCTCCGTAACGCGAAAAGTACGCGAAGCGGAGCGCTGTTACAGATATATATCTTTTTTTGAACGTTAATTTCTCAAAATCCACTGGAGCACATATATTGAGACCTAGCAAAGGCACATCGGGCTACCAGTCCCTACAATTTTGCCAAGTTTCGTGCAAATCCATTCAGCCGTTCGATTATTATTATTATTTTTTTTTTTGCCCCGCGGGGCCCTTTTAAAACCTCCACATCAAACCTAGGGGGTCAGCGAGGATCTACTATTCCCCCTTATGGTCATTTGCCCCTTCGCTTTCGCCTCCTCTTGTCTCTCGATCCTACCGAGAGACAAGATGGCGGCCGCTACGGACTGTTTGGAATGTTGACAGACGCCGGAGAACCAATCAGCTTCGCTTCACAAAGCTCTGTTGCGCGAAAAGTCCGCGAACCAGACCGCTGCCTGGTCCGCGCTTACAGATATATATCTTTTTTTAAACGTTAATTTCTCAAAATCCACTGGAGCACATATATTGAGACCTACAAAAGGCACATCGGGCTACCAGTCCCTACAATTTTGCCAAGTTTCGTGCAAATCCATTCAGCCGTTCGGGCTAAAAGTGAGGCCAACCGCCCTATGGAAATTAACATGGGAAAAACGCGTTTTGGGACCCCCCTTTTTTCTCGGCCCCCCCTTGACGAACCCCCCCCAAATTTTCAAAGGCTGCTCAGAAACAAAATGTGCCATTTTCCTGAAAATTTCAGCCAATTCCGTCCACAAACGGCAAAGTTATTAGACATAGAATTTTCAAAAAACCCATAGAGAAAAAATCCTAACTATATATACCTACTGGCGACCGCCAGTAGGTAATATATATATATATATTACCTACTGGCGGTCGCCAGTAGGTATATATAGTTAGGATTTTTTCTCTATGGGTTTTTTGAAAATTCTATGTCTAATAACTTTGGCGTTTGTGGACGGAATTGGCTGAAATTTTCAGGAAAATGGCACATTTTGTTTCTGAGCAGCCCTTGAAAATTTGGGGGGGGTTCGTCCAGTGGGGGCCGAGAAAAAAGGGGGGTCCCAAAACGTGTTTTTAACATTGAGTTTTCCATAGGGCGGTTGGCCTCACTTTTAGCCCGAACGGCTGAATGGATTTGCACGAAACTTGGCAAAATTGTAGGGACTGGTAGCCCGATGTGCCTTTTGTAGGTCTCAATATATGTGCTCCAGTGGATTTTGAGAAATTAACGTTTAAAAAAAGATATATATCTGTAACAGCGGACCGGTTAGCGCTCTGGTTCGCGGACTTTTCGCGCAACGGAGCTTTGTGAAGCGAAGCTGATTGGTTCTCCGGCGTCTGTCAACATTCCAAACAGTCCGTAGCGGCCGCCATCTTGTCTCTCGGTAGGATCGAGAGACAAGAGGAGGTCAAAACAAAGGGGGAAATAACTATAAGGGGGCATAGTAGATCCTCGCTGACCCCCTAGGTTTGATGTGGAGGTTTTAAAAGGGCCCCGCGGGGCAAAAAAAAATAATAAAAATAATAATTGAACGGCTGAATGGATTTGCACGAAACTTGGCAAAATATTAGGGACTGGTAGCCCGATGTGCCTTTGCTAGGTCTCAATATATGTGCTCCAGTGGATTTTGAGAAATTAACGTTCAAAAAAAGATATATATCTGTAACAGCGCTCCGCTTCGCGTAACGGAGGTTTGCGAAGCTGATTGGTCATTCTGTCACTGGGCTATAGTTGGGCTACATCTGGCTGATATTTGGGCTACATTTGTTTTTTTGTGTGTCTGGCGGCCATCTTTGGGCTACATTGGGCTACATTGGGCTTCATTGGGCTACATTCGGCTAATTAGCAAATAGCTCATCGCAAACTAGGAATGGTAAAGAATCGCTATTTATTCCTTAAAGTTCGCTATTTAGGAAATGCAAATAACTTTGATGATACATATGGCGGTTCATCTCTAACAAGATAAGAAGCATAGGGATAGATTTATGATGACTGGCGCATCACCAGGGATGTGTTAGTCATTCTGTGCCGCTGTTCCGTCACCTATGGTGTGCTGCATTTACAATGCGGCGCATCACGGGGCAAAAACAGCACAGATGCGTGATGTATCTGTGCCGTAAAGGTGGCGCATTGCTGGAGTTGTATCGCAAGTGTGATGAAGGTCCAGCAAGGGTCGGGGGTGCCCCTGTCGCAGGGTTTCTGTTCTCACACAGAACTGTGGACAGAGGATTGGAACCTCGGCGAATTAGGGTGTCCCAAAACTCACGTTAGTAATCAAAAACTATTTAGCAAGCTAGGTACAGTGTCACATTGGATATAACAAACTCTCAATGTTTAGACAATCCATAATATGAACTTATAGTACCTCAGGATACGTGGAACTCATGAACAGTCGGTCGTTATATATTTCTTAGAAACCAGAACATGGAGTTAAGAAGAACACATGTGTATTTGAAATGTTTATTTACTAATGCCGTCTTCTCAGGCGTAGTACCTTAGATAATAAAAGTACACATATTATCAGTAGCAAAATTACCAGCATAGTTACTAGTACATAAAAAGCGAATGGTGACAGTATGTTAACATGCTGTAAATGAATAAGAGTTAGCAACACTTATAAGCAGCCGCGGGCCGTGGAGGGAGTTACGGTGGGGCAGGGAGGCGGGGAGGGGGAGGGGCAAGGTAGAGAGGGCTCCACCCTGCTTCTGCCCCTCCCCGCCTCCCTGCCTCACCGTAACTCCCTCCACGGCCCGCGGCTGCTTATATCTCACCCTCCCTAATACACATATTATATTATTTGCTAAGAAGGTCTCTTTGTGTTGGTTTAGGGCGTGCCCATACTTTAGTGTCTTAGATTTGAAGGAATCACATCAGCATACACCAGCTCTCTCTTCATGTGAACCGCATCAACTGTTGTGTATGTGTGTTCGGCAAAGCAATATAAAACCCGCCTCATGCCCAGAATTGGCAGAAGTTGCACTTATGTTATGAGTATGAAGTCGTGGAGATTAGACCTCATAACAATTCTGTATCGTGTTGTTCTTGAAACTTTAGCACTCGCTGTACAGATATAGTTTAACAAGTAAAGCAGATAGTAGACCAATAACATATTATTCTCATGTAAACCACGATGAACTACTAGGTGGAAAGCTAAAGCAACAACTAAATGTCGTGTGCAGAAGTTGCAAAAAAGGAAAAATGGCGTTTAAACCGGTAATGAGCCCATGCTAACTTAACACGGTGTAAAGATATCCAGGACCTAGATGACACCTCCTCATGATCCGGAAACGAACTGAATAAGATAATAGAAGTGCCATCTCATGAGAGCAGATTGCAAGTTTATATGTGGACGGTCCGCAAGGTAAAGCATTAAAAACTAGGAAAATTCAATGCTAAAGAAAAATAAAACAGCCAAGTACTTTATCGAGTCTTAAGCCAATAGGCAAGGTAAATAATAAAAACTTGACAATTAAGTCAATGAATTGTCAATGAAATGCTAGTACTCAGCATATGAAACATGAAAAAGGTCTATGACATAACTGTGTATGCAAAATAAGCTGCAACAGCCTCCAACAGGAAGTCACCGTCTTCATCCGAAAACAGTTCAGCCATCCAATTTAAAAGCGGAAAAGAACATACGTGCTCTCCCAGCACCGGATCCTCTATCACCATCAGAGGACAGCTCGGTGGGTTTTCAAGAAAGCTGTGTTCCAAGAAAGACTGTGCTGCCGCCAGTAAATTCCAGGGACCAAGTAGTCCATGCATCAATGCCACAGCCATAATCCTTTCGCCAGGACAAATCAACTCGTGAGTAATGATAGGAGTCATCAGCTGATTAAAGTCGACGTCAGGAGAAACCGGTCCGCAGAGACACAAATCAATGGCCCAATCGAAATCACAGGTCAGGCAGTGAAATACAGGCTGGACACAGGTGAAGTAGGAGAACCGAAAAGATAATCCATATGCCGTGCTTAATATCGCCAACGGCATTGTGCCATAATATTCTAGCATGCGATTGCGGAACAGTGTCAGCAGCTGCAGGGTCGGAGGTTGCATAGGAGGGACATCCATATTTAAAAATGTAAAAAAGCACAAGAGCGTCCGCTGGTAATGCAAGTAAAAATGCAATCCACGAACCAGAGTGGAGAAAATGGAATGAAAGGGAGCAGGGATGACTCCAAAGATTTTCTCAAATGAAGTCACGAGACCACTGGTAACAACTTTAAAAAAGTGTGCCAGGGATTTTGTGGAGGATGCGTTAAAGATAGTCGGAAACATGTTGCTGAAATTGAAAGGCAAACCTGTGTACGGGTGTTCGCTATGTGAAGTACGAAAGTTTCACGGGCCGAACTCAAGGCCACCTCTCTCTGAGACAAAAGAGCTCTTATTCTTGTCATGCCGTTGAAACGTGTCCCAAGGTTGGTATTTGTGGCCAGATTGAAAACTCCCTATGTTCATGTGTGGGAGGAAATAGAACATTTCTGCAGCAAATAACCCGTTCACTTACTGTTACGATAAAAGGAATACTTTTAATTAACTCAGAACAATCTTCATTATTGAGCATCAAATAACTACCATTTTCCAACAACTTGAACGTGGGGATGATAGCAGGAACTGGCGTGCCTTGCAACACGCAAGCCATATTTGGTCGGTGTTTGTTGCATGAATCGTGTAACTGTATGTGCCTACACATTAGTGAATGATCTGGCGTCTCAGTGCATTCCTCTCCATTCAGATAAACTTCTTGATCATCTTTGAAACATCTGTATGTGTATGGAAGCGACCAGACCTCATGAACAAAAGCACTACCTAAAGGTTCATAAAGACCTATTGGTATATATTTCATACAATTTGAAAACTTATATAAAGCAAAAGGCAGCGTTATTAAACCGTGGATAAGGCATGTTGCCAAAAAACCCGCAATCCTCTGCTGATGATGTCACTGAGCATGTCATGAATGATGTAATATGTGACATCATCAGTAGTGGATTATGGGTAATAGTATCTCTAGTTTACTCCCCTATAGCTGTCTTTCTTTTAACATAAGTGTGTGTTTCCTTCCCTTATACTTACTGTTTTTGGTTCGCTTCCAGTTCGCGTACCAGCGAGCGAACTAGGAAGCGAACTAAGAGAAATAGAGGTTGGCACAGTTCCAAATATTGTACCAATTTTTTAATAACGGGGAGGTAGTTCTGAAAAGAACTTTTTATTTTATTTTTCTGAACATTTTTTTAATGTTTTTGAATTTTTCGGAACAGTTTTATATTTTTTTGGGTTTTTCTTGGAGGGGGCAATGAAAACGATTCATTGTAAAGGGCTCAACAGGAGCAACAAAACAAAAAAAAGAAGTATTTATTATTTTGGGCGTTTCGGACAAACTTGCATATGATAGTCAATAGCTCTGTTGATCAGAGTGATGCTTCTTTCTCCGTAGGAAATGAATCCATCGCAAAATACGCAGGTGTGTTTTACTTCACCAAATCTCATTTGTATATTTGGCACCATCTCCCTGCCCTCTGGTCCCGTTACTTCCGGTACAACAGATCTACTGGCCATAATAGGGAGATTATCTAGGTCGTTCCGAAACTGTGCAGCACTGTAGTTGTTAGGATGCCACCTAGTCATATGGCGATGCATTGTGTAGTTTCCGAAACTGTATTTTTTGTCGGTCCCTCTGGACAGTCTATCTTGACATATAAGGCAAGTTACGTATCTTGCATTTACTTTTTTCTGACCTTTGGGAATTTTAAAAAATTGCCAAATGAAGTTTTCTTTCCGGTGAGACGTCTTGGGCTGCTCAGGCAAAAACTGCCTCTCTTCGTGCTCGTCCTCCTGTTCCTCTTCTTCTTCTTCTTGTTGAATTACAACTTGAGCAGGTGGTCCACTCTTCCTTGGATGTGGTGGAGGTGGTGGGGAAGCACCAGCTGAAGCTACTAAAGAAGCCATTGCTCAGTGATCACAAAGGGTCTTTCTCTCACAATGATGAAAGTCAGAGTGAGGAAAGAAGGAGGGATTTTCATCATTTGGGAAAAACAAGAGTTCTCAACCAATCAAAAGTGTTCATTTTAGATTATATGACCTAGTCTTACATCATTAGGAAACCAAAAGTGAAATGAACCAATGAAAAGTGTTATTACCAAGTCACATGACTTGCTGTGTTTACGTTAAGCGCTTTGCAGGGCCTCCCGGTTTGCTTCCAGAAACCTGCGCTTTGGCACTCGCTTCGCGTACCAGTTCGCTAACGTAGCACGTCATATGACGTATCACGCGACAACGTGGAACGTCATGCGGACGGGAGGCGTCACGATGTTGTTTTCTAACGCGGCACTTGCGGTAAAGAAACGTTTACCGGCTCGCGGTCTATTTCGCGGCATCAAGGTCAGCTAACGGGAAGCTTCCCGATTCGCGAAGCGGGAACGAAGAAAAAAAAATATTTTAAAAAAAAATTATTCATAAACATATAAAATATATTTTTGGATTTAAAGAAGAATACATTTTACAGCTACAGATATTAGCTGTTAAAAAAACAATGAAATTCACAGAAAAAACCATAGGTTATAGACCATATATAGTTAGGAATTAGCATTTACAAAACCTTGAAAATTCACTGAAAAAACCATAGGTTATAGACCATATATAGTTAGGAATTAGCATTTAGAAAACCTTATTTCACTCACACAAAACCATTGAAATTCCATATATAGTTAGTTGCACTAACTATATATCGCGCACCCGCAATCCACTGCTGATGATGTCACATATTACATCATTCATGACATGGTCAGTGACATCACTGATGACATCACTGATGACAACATCCAGTGATTATGTGTTTCTGTAAAGTTTAAATATGTTTTACATATTGAAGAATGAGTGGATGTATAAGTGTCTGAATGAAGGTTTTAGTAGGTGCGTGATTGACTGTATGAGTGAGTGATTAAATGCGTCTTACTAAATGCACGGGTTAGTGACTAAACTGTCTGAAAGTGTGCATCAGTATGTCTGTTGTTGTGCAAGCTGCTGCATGTGTTGATCAGTAGCTATATAAGTAGCTATATGGGTTATTGATTGGTTGCACAAGTATTTGTATGGGAGACTGAGTGTGTGTATGGCTGGCTGGGAGGTGTGTGACTCTGTGCAGATCAATGTGTACTTGTATCAGTGATTCTATAAGAGAGTAAGTATGTGTTAGTATATGTTTGAAAATGTAAGGTACTCTATGTTTAACTGTGTAGATTAGAAAATGGAAGTGTGATTGATTCTTTACAGGACTGACTAGGTGTGTGAGTAACTCCATGGATGAGTGGCAGAGTGTGAGTGTCTGTATAGGTGTATGAGTGCATATGATAGTGTTGTAAAGATGAGTGATTGTATGTATGAATGATTGTATGGGTGAATGAGTGAATGTGTGTGTAGACGTAGGAATCAGTGAATGCGTATGTAGTAACTAGTATTGGTGTGTCAATGGTTTCAAAAATTATACTCTGTATTTAACACTGGGTGTAACAGAGGTTATATTAAAGTTGAGGAGATGCATTGTATTGTCACATTAATGATATCATCATTGATGTGACCATTGATGTCAAAAGAGATATCATCAGTGATGTCATTTGAGATGTCATCAGTGATGTCATCAGTGATGTCACTGACCATGTCATGAATGATGTAATATGTGACATCATCAGCAGTGGATTGCGGGTGCGCGATATATAGTTAGTGCAACTAACTATATATGGAATTTCAATGGTTTTGTGTGAGTGAAATAAGGTTTTCTAAATGCTAATTCCTAACTATATATGGTCTATAACCTATGGTTTTTTCAGTGAATTTTCAAGGTTTTGTAAATGCTAATTCCTAACTATATATGGTCTATAACCTATGGTTTTTTCTGTGAATATATATATATATATTACCTACTGGCGGTAGCCAGTAGGTATATATAGTTAGGATTTTTTCTCTATGGGATTTTTGAAAATTCTATGTCTAATAACTTTGGCGTTTGTGGACGGAATTGTCTGAAATTTTCAGGAAAATGGAACATTTTGTTTCTGAGCAGCCCCTGAAAATTTGGGCGGGTTTTGTCAAGGGGGGCCGAGAAAAAAGGGGGGTCCCAAAATGCGTTTTTCCCATGTTAATTTCCACAGGGCGGTTGGCCTCACTTTTAGCCCGAACGGCTGAATGGATTTGCATGAAACTTGGCAAAATTGTAGGGACTGTTAGCCCGATGTGCCTTTGCTAGGTCTCAATATATGTGCTCCAGTGGATTTTGATAAATTAACGTTCAAAAAAATATATATATCTGTAACAGCGCTCCGGTTAGCGCCCCGGTTCGCTTACCTGACGCGTAACGGAACTTCTCGAAGCGAAGCTGATTGGGTCTCCGGTGTCTGTCAACATTCTAAACAGTCCGGAGCGGCCGCCATCTTGTCTCTCGGTAGGATCGAGAGACAAGAGGTGAAGAAAACCGAAAGGGGAAATTAATGAAAGGGGGCAAAGTAGACCCCTCCTGACCCCCTAGGATTGATGAGGGGGCAATAAAAGTTCCCGCGGGGTAAAAAATTAAAAAAATAAAAATTTCAGTTTTTTCGCGGTAGAGGCGCGCCCCGGTTCGCGGACCGGGAAGCTAACCAATAGCGTAACGGGAGTCCGCCATCTTGTGTTTCGGATGAATTTAGACACAAAATGGAGGATAAAGAATGTTGGGAAAGGGTATAAGGGGGCACAGGAGACGTATCCTGACCCCCTAGGTTTTCTAAGGGTGGCTGAGGAGGCTCATATATGTCGAAAAAGAAAAACATTTTTTGAAATTTTCGCGAGGTTAGCTGCCGGTACGCAAACCGGGTAGCGAACCGGGAAGCGAACAAAAGTGAAAATTAGTGAAAAAATCATAGTTAGAGTAGCTCTGAGAAGAGCTTTTGGGTCTGTGGTAGGTACCAATACATAGTCTTAAATTCAGGATGAAAACTCTGTTCCCTTCATCTGAGAAGTGAACTCCATCTCCTCTGTAGATATCTTGCATGTAGTAACGCAAGTAATTGTTGTAGATGCAGCCCATTCCATGGTCTCTCATGTAAGCTGAAACAGACTTATTTACATGCTTCCTCGATTTCTCAATTTGTGGACAAAATTCGTTGGACCACCTCCATTTCTATCTTTGGCATATATTGGAATATACCAAGGCAGTTTGAGGAAAAAGTGCCATCAATTGGTCAAAGGTGTCCTTTAAAAGCATTTACAGACCTACCCCAGTCAAAGTGCCCAAGTCATTTCCTCCACAGTGCACAATTAACAGGTCAGGTTTTGGCAAATGCAAAAAGGTTTTCACCAATGGTATCAATTGGTGACATCTTAATCCTCTGTGGCCAATCCAGTTGATTTCCACATTTTGAAAATTGAGGTTGTGTAAATTTCTGTTATCAGCATACCTTTGAGCCCAGTAGATGTAACTATGTCCAACAATCCAGACAGAAAACATGGTGAGAGAAGGTTCTGCTGCAGTCAGATGAAGTGTGGTGATGAAATGGCAGTTGAAACAGTAGGAGTATGTAATGAAAAAAACTGTGGAGTTTCTGTGCTAATGAATCAGTAGCAGTGATTGGTGGATTTTGATTGCTGAAAACAGAAAGTTAGGGTGCATGGATGAGTTCTTTGAAAGATGTAATTTGAATGGTCAAGAAAAAATCATTTTATGAAAGATTGCACTGGATACGCAGGTGTACTGAGAGTTCAGCGTTCAATTGAAACATTGTTGTGTGAACTTGCAAACATCAGAGGTCTTTCAGGAGGTGGTTGCTATGGAAAAAAGACAGAAAGGGCAGAGGGGGGAAGGGTGTTGATTTGAAAAAAGTGAGGGAAGAGTTTTGATTGGGTGACATGAGAGATATGTGTGATGAATTACAGCATTTCTGTGCTTTTTTTGGCTGCAGACTCTGGAGTGTATACCCTTTGTTCTGCTAAAGACAAATTGGTGTGTGTCTGAGACTGTTTTGAAACTCAAAAAGTATTTGCTAAGGTGAGAAAAGATTCATTTAATTTAAATAGAGAATAGTATGCTTTAGGGAGAAAATTAAGAAGAAAGTTGTCTATTTAAAATGTTGCTTTGTGTCAAGTGTTTTACAATTATATTTTGATTCTTTGAGTTACATAGCCATGTTAAAAGTGATGTAAAAAAAGGTGCAAGGGCCTTACAAAAACGCTTTCATGTGTGTTAGGGCATTTTAAGTCACTTTCCCATGAATGTGGTTAAATAATTGTTTTACATGATGGGTTTAAAAACGTTTTTTGAAATCAATTAGGTTTTTTGATATGTACTGCTAGAGTTTCATAGGTTGCTTGGGGCATATTTACAAGGCCTTTGAGTCCCTTTGATGTTATTTTTCCCATTTTAATTTAAGACAATTCCCGTGGTGCAAGGTCCTTGTAAATACGCCCCCATGTGTGCTTGGCAAATTTAGATTTTGATTCTTTGAGTTACATAGCCATGTTAAAAGTGATACAAAAAAGATGCAAGGGCCTTTAAAAAACGCTTTCATGTGTCTTAGGGCATTTTAAGTCACTTTCCCATGAATGTGGTTGAATAATTGTTTTACATGATGGGTTTAAAAACGTTTTTTGAAATCAATTAGGTTTCTTGATATGTACTGCTAGAGTTTCATAGGTTGCTTGGGGCATATTTACAAGGCCTTTGAGTCCCTTTGATGTTATTTTTCCCATTTTAATTTAAGACATTTCCCTGTGGTGCAAGGTCCTTGTAAATAAGCCCCCATGTGTGCTTGGCAAATTTAGATTTTGATTCTTTGAGTTACATAGCCATGTTAAAAGTGATGCAAAAAAAGGTGCAAGGGCCTTAAAAAAACGCTTTCATGTGTCTTAGGGCATTTTAAGTCATTTCCCCATGAATGTAGGTATATAATTGTTTTTCATGATGGGTTTAAAAACGTTTTTTGAAATCAATTAGGTTTCTTGATATGGTACTGCTAGAGTTTCATAGGTTGCTTGGGGCATATTTACAAGGCCTTTGAGTCCCTTTGATGTTATTTTTCCCATTTTAATTTAAGACATTTCCCCGTGGTGCAAGGTCCTTGTAAATACGCCCCCATGTGTGCTTGGCTAATTTAAGTACTGATAGGGTGTACTTCTACATAGGACCTGTGTTGTGTTTTCAAATTATGACCAGAAAATCTAGTTTTTTTTAAAAAAAAACCACTTTTCACATTTATGAGAAGGTCATATTGGTGTCTGCTTCTTTAAATAAATATTGAACTGAGAAATATTAAACTGAGGCTTCTGTAAGTGTCATGGGAGGTGAGTAATGTACATTGCTCTGTTGTATACAGTCCTCATCTTCAGCGTACTCTTGGATATGCTAGACTACATCTGCACAATGAGATAACTAAGCTGAGGAAATACAGGTGATGTGATTGTTAAATGAGCAAAAATATTTGCACGTTTTTCAATTATATCACCTGTGTTTCCTAACATTACGAATCACATTGTGCAGATGAGGTTTAGGCCTGTTCAGGGAGATAGAGGAGGTCTGACCTTTGTTCAAGAGTGCAGTGGACATGACTCACTTTATTGGTAGGCCAGCACATGTATTATCTCCTCTGTACTCTTCAACAAGCGTAAATTTCATCTGCAACCCTGAGTAGGCCTCACCTCAAACAAACCTCTGGATAGTCCAAACCTTATCATCATCCTGAATCAATCATTTAAAATGTGAGGGACATATTTATGATTGTCGTGTGCCTCTTTTGCGCCGTTGTGCGTCACTTTTGTGACGCAGTGGTGGTGCAAAAGATGTGCTATGTTGCGACATATTTACAATTTGATGCATCTAGGCAGATGTGTCATGCTGTAAAGTCCTGTGCCACATGAAACCTGCGTCATGTTTCATGTGAGCATTTTGTTGTTGGGTGAGCAGTCATTTGCATGAAAGCCTTGTAAAACTAACACAGTAAAATTAAGAAGATTTCACTGAGTCACCTTTATGGCATTGCTGAATCAAATCCTTACGCCTGTTTGAAACAGGCATAAGGAGTGATGCACCATGCAATGTTTGGCTTGCCCCTGTGCATTGCAGTAGATATGTCGCGTTTATGACGTGATTCCTGCAATGCGCCGTTTTTGTGGAACAGATGCGTGATGCATCTGTGCTGTTTTTGCTCAATGGTGCTCTGCATTGTAAATGCGGCACATCATGGGTGGCAGAGCAGTGGCGCACGTTAACTGGTGCATCCCTGGGGATGCGCAAGTTAACATAAATCTGCTCCTTTAAATTTAAGTATTAGCAGGGGACACAGTGTTGGTGAGGTTATCCAAGGTTAAGAAGAGATGAGTCCTGTTCACTGAAAACTTGGACATAGGCCTCACCTCCTCAGCATCGCTGGACATGGTTAAATAATATCTGCAAAATGTTACTCTTGTTAAACAATTTTATTATTATAGTCTCTGAGATTTGTCTCTTACTCTGCAACATCTCATTGTTGTTCTCTTTTTTTAAGATAACAACAACATCAAGCATGAGTGATAATGAGCAATCTGTTGATCTCGATCTTATCATTGAACTTGTTATTGAAACGTCAGTGGAAGTAGATCCCTTGGATGATTTATATCCTGTGGATGGTGAAGAATATGATGAGGATGCTGATTTGTCTGAATTGTATGACATAGGGTGGGCAGCTGACCTGCTCGAGCCTATTAACCTATAAAGACTTTTAATAATAAATGTAAGTTACTCGAAATGAAAAGTAACCATGTAAACAATTGTATTTAAAATTAAATACAACTTCAAAAACAAATTGTGTGAAGTGTCTTTAATAAAATAGTAAAATATGCTAATAAAATTAGTTCAGATTCACATATAAAAGAGCACAGGTCAAATGTAGAAGCATTCCATTTCTTTGCTACTATTTGTGAGTTTTAAATTTCATAATGCACTAAAAATTATTGTATGTAGATATGACAACTAGTATATTAATTTTTTGACGACTGTTATTGATTTACTGTTTGGTAATAGTGGTTAATAAAATTTTTTATTATATTTTACCACAGATTCAACTGCAGATCATTTCAAAATTAGACGATGCCATCTAAAGAAAGAAGCCGAAAGGCTACAAAACGTCAAAGACAGCAGATTACTAAATGCGTGCAGCAGTCCTCTACAATAAAATCTCGTCAAGTCAGCAGGAAAGCTCCGGGTAAGAGAACGAAATCATTCCTTAGAAACATTTGTAGAAACAAAAGTATAACTACAGAACAAGTTTTAGTCCAGAAAAAGAGAGCCAATTTAAACGGAAAGGAAAGGCCAATCAAAAATGTTACTGGTAGAGCAGGAGATAACTATGTGCATGGTAGTAGAAGGAAAAATCAGTTTAGGCTACGAATGTTCCGCAACAGGATAGTTGGTAATTTGTTAAAAAATATTAAGAAAGGTCAACAGAAAGTGGTTTTTTATAAGAGAAAAAAAAAAGTTGAGAAAATTATTGATCAGGCATTCGAAATTAAGCGAAAGTTATTTATTTTGATAATCAATAGAATTAGGAAACTAAACAAGGCAATTTATGATTTCAAAACAAATAGTAGATGGAAGAGAACAGTTAATCGTAGTCATTTTTGTGAAGTTTTTTCAGGAGAATGGATGCATAGTTCAAGTTGTGAGGCATTTTTTAATGAGGAGAGTTATTTCCAGGATAATGATTTGGTGCATGCAGTTGACACCAGTGGTCGAGCATATGAGGTGAAAGATGTTTGTCCGGTTGAAAAAGAAAAACTTGTGTCAACAGAGGCAGAAGAGGTGTTAGGTGATGAAGTTTTAGGAAAACATCCTAAGGGACCAGTGTATACCTGGAAGTGTAGTAGTATTTGCAGTGTGCGACAGGATTCCATCAATTTGCTTTGTGATTTTGTACGGACATTTAATAAGAAAAGTTTAAAACAAAAAATGAGGTTGTTGCAAGAATTAGATCCTTGCAGAGTGAGAGAAGTGACAGGTTTGCATGGTCATTCATTGGCTTGTCTTTCTAGGAGAGTATGCCAGAGTGTTTTTCATCATTTCAGGATGCTAGCAGTGCATCATAATAAAGTGAGGAAATTAGTTAGAATGTTGTATTATGCTAAGAGTCCAGCAATTACGCTTAAACAATTATGCACTGCTCTTTTGCATGGTTCTGAAGTAGATGTGAAGAATATTTGTGAAGAAATTGAGTTTTGCTACTTTGCAAGTAAAGAGGAGAATGTTGAAATTGACACAGAAGAAGAAGGTAATGTGGAAGATAGTGTAATGGTTTCCAGTACAGATAATTTTCAGAAGGAAATTGCCACGTTTCAAGTGAAATCAAGTGAGAGGCCTAATTTCACTTGTGTGTGTTGTCGACGCACTTATTATAAGAATCAGACTAAGTTAGTGGATTTATATGCGAAAAGTGAAAGGGAAAATAATAGTGAATGGAAGGATTTTGCAACATACTTGATGGTAGAAAATTGTTTTGATTTGGGATTGGATCAACGTGTGTGTACTTATTGTTGTAACAAATTAAATCAAAACCGGATGCCTGCTAGAGCGGTTCATAATAATCTGGAATTGGTTCAGATTCCTTCTGAATTGACGGATTTAAATACTTATGAATCTATTTTGATTCAAAGTATCCATCCCTTTCAGGCTATTGTAAGAATGGAGCCAAAGACAGGGAAATTGCCTCCATCAGATTTACAGAGAGGATTAAAGGGAAGAGTTGTTTATTTGCCTCTAGATTTGAAGAAAAACATTAATACAATTGGAGTAGAGAAAGTGGAAGAGGAACCTCTGGTTATCTTAGTTAATGGGGTTCCAACAAAGAGTAAGACAATCTGGCAAGATTTAGTGGATGTTAGGAAAGTCAAAAAGGCAACATTGTATTTGAAGAAAAACAATAAGTACTACAAGAATGTATATGTTGCGGAAGAGGAAGTAAGTGAAGAAGAGGATAGCGATTTGTGTGCTGGTCAAATTGAGAAAGTAGCAGCCTCTAGAAATGAAGAAATATATGAACATTATAGTGTTCATCCTTTGCATTCCAAGGAAGTCATGGGAATGCTATTGAGTTGTTTCAAATGAAACAAGCCAAAGGAAGTCCCATTAGTGTTTGGGAGGAAAGGTTGGAAGCTCGGTGTTTCCCACAGCTATTTCCAACAGGTCAAGGAGGAAGATATGATGAGCGACCTGATCAAATTCCTGCTTCTGAATACCGGACTTTACGATTGTATGCAGAAGATCCTAGGTTTCGTCAATGCATTCCCTATTTGTTTCGTCTACTGTTTGAAAGCGATCTGTCTGGACTGTCATATGCAGTGAACCACATCTTGAAAAGTGGTGTACAGATGCAAAATATCTCGGCAAGTGACTTTATGGATAAAGTCAATGTGCAAGACAGTATTTTGGATTCTCACCTGATTAATCTCATTGCGTGTCAGCGTGGTACTAATGAGTACTGGTACCGTCGTCATGGTGATTTAAAATGTATGCTGAGGAACTTAGGAACTCCCACATGGTTCCTCACTCTCAGCTGTGCCGAGTATTGCTGGGAAGACTTACTTGAATTTCTACGAGAGGCAAATGGAAACATTGAAAATATCGAATTTGAGACACCCGGAGAACTGTGCTCTTTGGATACAGTGAATGTATGCAGGTACTTCAATCATAGATTTCAAGCTATGATGTCTTTCATCATGAACAAGAAAAATCCACCTCTTGGAGAGGTGTTGGATTTCTTCTGGAGAAAGGAGTACCAAGCAAGAGGTGCTCCTCATATACATATGCTGCTGTGGATCAAAGATGCACCCAAATTTGGAACAGATCCAGATGACTTAGTGATGAGTTTCATAGAACAGTATTCTACATGTGCTGTTCCAAACGCAAAGGAAGACAAAAGCCTCAGAGAACAAGTTTTACGCTTCCAAAGCCATCGTTGTGGAAAGTACTGTCGTAGTAAATTCAGAAACAAGGACAAGTTCTACACCAAATGTCGTTTCGCCTTTCCACGACCGGTGATTTCTAAAGGAAGAGTGAACAGTTTGATGTCTTCGCTGCGACATAATGTGATGAAGAAATCACCCAAAAACACGTACAATTTGAAAAGGAACGAAGAGTCCAAGTACATCAACGACTACAACCCAGTGATTTTGTCCATGTGGAATGCTAACATGGATATACAGTTTGTGGCTGATAACTGTATGGCTGTGGCTCGGTATGTGACATCTTACATCACCAAAAAAGAAAAGACAGAATTGAAGGATATGTGGGAGGACATTTCCCATGAAAAGAGCCTCAGTAAGAAGTTGTACAGTTTCAGTCTGAAGATGTTGTCGCATCGAGAAATCGGAGCTTATGAATGTTCTGACCGGTTGTCTTCAGCAAGTCTCTATGCCAAATCCAGGAGTATCATTTGGGCGAGTCTTGGTCTTGCTGCAACGCGTAATGGAGTTCTGAAACCTGTGCGGGAAATTGAGTATTTGGCGGAAAAGGAGCCAAACAGTACCGATATTTTGAAGACCAACATGTTGGATACATATTATCCAAATAGAAGCAGTCACCTCGAGAATGTTTGTCTGTATGAGGTTCTACAAAATTACATATTCAAGAGGAACATCAAAGAAGATATTGATAAAGGAGTGTATGCTGTAATTGGAAGTGAGGGATGTCTGGTCAAGCAAAGAAAATGCCAATTGGCAAATCATCGAAAATTGACTGGTGAATCTCCTGAAAGAAAATAGTTTTTCTATTTAGCTCTTTTGCAACTTTTCAAGCCTTGGCGTGCAGAAAAGGAACTGCTTGGAGATTTCCTCTGTTACGAAGACTCTTTCAATGCCGCCAAAGAGACTATAGAATGTCCTGTTTTTCCCAAATATCTGGAAATGTTGAATGCGGAAATCGAGCAGGAAGCAACAATTGCAGCCGAGATTGCTAGAGACAGTTCTCAGGACAGTCAGAGTTCTGTTTCATTGAGTCAGGATCCACTAGGAGGACCAGTTATCGAAAATGAAGCTGCCACTGCCATGATTGAAGTGGAAAGAGCTATGGCACATGCTCAGTAGGATGTGGTTAACTTAGAAGACTTTGAAAGACATCTCAACGTTGAGCAGAGGAAAATATATGAAGAAGTTACCAACCAAATTGATCATGGATTAAGTCATGGGAAGAAAGAGTGCTCATGTACGTCGTTGAAGCCTGTCTGACTGTACTTGAGTGGAGGAGCGGGAACTGGAAAAAGTTTCCTCATTAAAGCAATTTCATGTTATTTGCAGAAAAGGACTGAGTCATCGCTCTCTTGTGTTGTCACCGCTCCAACTGGACTGGCAGCACATAACATTAAAGGTATTACTTTGCATCGTCTACTAATGCTGCCAGTGGAGCATGATAACAAATTACAATACCACAAGTTATCTGGAGATGCTTGTTGTGAAGTTTCAAGAGTCTTGAGGAAAATGAAACTTCTTATCATTGACGAAGTAAGCATGGTTTCCAATGTCATGCTTGCCTTTGTGCATTTGAGAATGCAAGAAGTTCTCAAAACAGAGTATGATGTGTTATTTGGTGGCAAACACATCATTGTTTTCGGTGATCTTCTGCAGCTGACACCAGTGAAAGGACAACCTGTGTTCAAAATGCTCACGCATGAAGATACCAGGAAGTGCCTAGGGAGCATTGGCAACGTCAATATATGGTTAAACTTCAATTATGCTGAACTGCATGAAAATATGCGTCAAGCGAAGGATGAAGATTATAAGAATATTCTACAAGATGTGAGAATTGGAAAAGTGACCGAGCATGGAAAAGAAGCTTTACATGCACGATTACTGTCAAATTTGTATCCAGAAGAAGACGTTGTGCCTGAGAATATTTTTTGGAAAATTACTGAGAAGAAATCTGGAATATGTTTGATGCCAACTCTTGCAGAATGTGCCATCTTCAACAACATAATGTTGCATTTAGAAAACCAAGAGATTGTGAAACTGGAAGCTATTGACAGAGTAGAGCATATGGGAACAACAATTATTTTGTCTGAGAATTTGAAATCAAAATTGGATTCATTAGAGAAGACTATATCTAAAACTGCAGGTTTAGAAAAGACTCTGAATGTGTGCTTAAATTGCCGTATAATTTTAAGAAGGAATTTACATGTTGAAAGAGGTCTGGTAAATGGATCAATGGGTAATGTTGTTGATTTTGAGAAATACAGAAATAGAGATGGAATTGAATTTTAAAAAATTTAATTTGATGGCATTGAGGAAGTACAGCTAATTGGTCGTTGCTCTGCTAGGTTTTTGCTTGTAAAAGACTTATATGTTCGCCGTAAGCAGTTTCCTGTTTGCTTGGCATATGCGGTGACAATCCATAAATCGCAAGGTTTAAGTGTAGACAGTGCATTGGTGAATATTGGCAGTTCTATGTTCAAGGAGGGTATGGCATATGTGGCATTGTCACGAGTCAGAACTTTATCGGGATTGTACTTGATTGAGTGTGATGTCACAAACATTTGTGCGGATCTAGATTGTGTTAAGGAATACAATAAATTAAGAAGAGAGTATGTGCCACATTTGCCTCAATATCCTTTGTTTGAGAAACGTGTGGTAGGCCGGAAACGAAGAAATGTGACCAATAGTAGGGAGGTTGTAGCAAAAAGACGAAAAGTTGATGAACCTGAAATTATAAGCAGAAAGAAAAAGGATTCTGTTGAAGATGTTGTTGGTTTTCAATTTGAAAATAGTTCTGGTGTCAACTGCTATGCTAATGTAGTGGGTAATGTTGTCTTTTCTCTAGAAACTTTAAAAGAACAGATTGTGGTCAATTTGGATCAAAGTTTTTGCTGCTTGCTGAATTCTGTGTTACAGAAATGTAGCACTGATAGAACAAAAATAGAAAGTGTGTCTGAAATTCGAAATCTGTTAGACAAATGTTCAGGTCAAACGCAATTCTCTCAAAATATTCAGCAAGATTGTCAAGAGTTTTTAATGTATATGCTTGATGTATTGCAAGATGAAGGTGTAGATGTAGATTACCTGTTTGGCCTTTCTTATCAATGGCAGCATGACTGCGAGAACTGTAGGGTATCAAGTACTACTAGGGTAGACTCAGAAAGATTTATATATTTAACTTTGCCAGACAGTAAATCAGTGTCCTTTAATAAGCTAGTAAAATCAGCCGATCACAACATGGAGTGTAGCCAATGTAAGTCAGCAATGCTGTCCACATTATTTATACGAACATATGGCCAGTATGTCATTTTAATGTTCCAACGATGTAGGCCTGATGGAACAAAATTGACAACTTTAATTAAAAAGTTTGTGGCTTCGCAGTTGTTAATATCAGGAAGGACTTTTGTAACTGCAGCAATTATATATCATGACGGTCCTTAAACAACATCGGGACATTACACAGCTTATTTAAAGTCTAGAAACGGCTGGTCATTCTGCAATGATTCTGTTTTAACTTTAAAAAAAAAATTGCCTTTTGACCTTAAAAATTCTTACCTGGTGTTTTTACAACCAAAATTGTAAGGAAAGAATCTCGGTATCTGCTCTGAGGATTTTCAAGAGGTTCTAATGGCTCCTACACTATTTGGCCTTGAGGATAAGTGTAGTACAGAGTCAAAAGTTAAATGTGGAAATGTGGAACATGAGTGAGCAAGAAGGGTGAGATATTACTAGTACAGGATTGTGAAAGTGATCTTGAACGTTTTCTTTCTGAAAGTTGCGGAAAAAGAAAATGACGGGATTTGCTTAGAAGAATTTCAAGAGTTATAAATGGCTCTTACACGATTTGGCCTTGAGGAAATGTGCGGTATAGAGCGAGAAGTCATTTATTGTATGTAACATATTTGTCAAAACGATGGAGCTTTTCTTTCAGAAAGTGGCGGGCTGAAAATAATAGCAGCACAACAGAGTACAAGCTGTTCATAGGACATCCTTTGACGTCATGGAAAGTAAGTTACTTTTAAGGAGTTCTGATTTCTGATTGGTTATGTTATATGGGTTTTTTAAACACAATCATTTTGATTGTGTTTTTTTTTCCCCGCTGTTATATGATGAATACCTTCAACTCACTGTTTTTAGTGAAATTTGATACATTCTGAGAACAGCAAAAATAAACCATTTAACATGTATAATTAATTCTGTACTTTTTGTATTTATGATATACATTGAGAACTGTGTAGGAGGCATGGAGAAACTGAGGCTTCTGTAAGTGTCAAGGGAGGTGAGTAATGTACATTGCTCTGTTGCATACAGTCCTCACCTTCTCCGTACTCTTGGATATGCTAGACTACATCTGCACAATGAGATACCTAAGCTGAGGGAATACAGGTGATGTGATTGTGGAATGAGCAAAACAAATTGCACGTTTTTCAATTACATTACCTGTGTTTCCTAACATTACGAATCACATTGTGCAGATGAGGTTTAGGCTTGTCCAGGGACACAGAAGAGGTCTGGCCTTTGTTCAAGAGTGCAGTGGACATGACTCACTTCATTGGTAGGCCTGCACATGTATTATCTCCTCTGTACTCTTCAACAAGCCTAAATTTCATCTGCAACCCTGAGTAGGCCTCACCTCAAAAAAACTTCTGGATAAGCCACACCTTATCATCATCCTGAATCAATCATTTAAAATGTTAGGAGCAGATTTATGATGGCCGTGGGCCTCTTTTGCGCCACCGTTGCGTCACTTTTGTGACGTAGCAGCAGTGCAAAAGATGCACCATGTTGCAACATGGGCCTCACTTCATCTGCAACAAGATACCGTCAGTTTAAAATGTATATATTTAGGACTGTGTAGGGGGCATGGAGAAGCTGAGGCTTCTGTAAGTGTCAAAGTTGTTGCATACAGTGCTCACCTTTTGCGTAGTCTTTCATATGCTAGACTACATCTGTACAATGAGATACCTAAGCAAAGGAAACACAAGTGATGTGATTGTGGAATGAGCAAAAAAAATTGCACGTTTTTCAATTACATTACCTGTGTTTCATAACATTACGAATCACATTGTGTAGATGAGGTTTAGGCCTGTTCAAGGAGATTGATAAGGTCTGACGTTTGTTCAATAGTGCAGTGGACATGACTCACTTCGTTGGTAGGCCTGCTCATGTATTATCTCCTCTGTACTCTTCAATAACTTAAATTTCATCTGCAACTCTGAGGAGGACTCACCTCAAACAAATCTGTGGATAGGCCACACCTTATCAGCATCTAGAAACAATCATTTAAAATGTTAGGGGTAGATTTATGATGGCTGTGCGCCTCTTTTGCGCCGCTGTTCCGTCACTTTTGTGACGCAGCAGCAGTGCAAAAAATGCACCATGTTGCAAGATAGGCCTCACTTCATCTTCAACAAAATACCGTCAGTTTAAAATGTATATATTTAGGACTGTGAAGGGGGCATGGAGAAGCGGAGGCCTCTAACTTTATTTCTTTGTAAAATTGGATGATTGTCAATCTTTTCCCTTGTCTTTTCTAATTTTTAAATACATGTTTTAACATTTTTCACATTTTTGTTCTTTCTTTCACAGATTGAAAGTATAAAAATAACAAGTGACTAAGTTAACGACAATTATAAGGTAAATGTTTTGTACTCTTTTCGTTACATTTCTATCACATTTAACTTCTATTAGTTCCACTGCTTCATTTCTTTAACCCTCAGTTTTCTGCCTTTGCTACTTCCCTCATTCCTTTCTCTATTACTTACTTACCCTACTCCTTCCACTCCTTTTCTCAGTCCCTCTGTTCTCATAGTTACTCACTCTTGTTCACTCACTCCGTCTCTATTACTCTCACTGTCTCTGACTGATCACTCTTTCACTACTTGTTCATTATGCTTTCTCCCTGTAGTTCAAGCATACTAAGGGGCATATTATCAACACAGGCAATAAAATTATCGCTGCTTTTATCGGCAGAAAACTGCCGCAAAAGCAGCTTTAGCGGCAGTTTTCTGCCGCAAAAGCGGCTTTAGCGGCAGATTTCTGCCGCAAAAGCGGCTTTAGCGGCAGATTTCTGGCGATAAAAGCAGCGATAATTGTATCGCCTATGTTGATAATATGCCCCTATGTTATTTACATTTCTTTGCTGTTTCAATCATTCCTTTTCTGTTACTTCTTCTTTTCTGCTTTCTGTTTTTTCTCTCTGTTATTCCGCATGTTTAAATCTTATTTTGAACATTCACTCACATTCTCTAAGAAACTCTTGTTTATTATTCTTCTACTCTCCTTTTTTTCTTTCACTTCCTTATCTATTTTGTTTTTCACAATTATACCCTCTTCCATCTTTTGTTTGGTAAATAGATCTATTAAAGAGTATCTCTGTGTTACTCCCTATAGCTGTCTTTCTTTTAACATTACTCTCTGTTTCCTTCCCTTATACTTACTCTTCTTTTTTTTTTGTTTTTTTAGTTCGCTTCCGGTTCGCGTACCGGCGAGCGAACCGGGAGGCGAACCAAAAGAAATAGAGGTTGCCAGAGTGCTAAACATTCTAGCAATTTTTTATAAATGGGAGGTAGTTCTGAAAAGAAAATTTTTTTTAGGTTTTTTTTTAGGGGGAACAACGAAAAACAGGCATTAGAAACGGCTCAACAGGAGCAAAAAAAAATGTTGGGCCGTTTAGAGCACTTGTGATTTTCATATGCCCTGTTCATTAAAATGACACTCATCTCCCCGTGGCAAAGTAGTCCCCCACAATAAATACACACCAGCTTGATGTGCTGAAAATTGCTTTGAATATTCAGGACCGTCTCCCTCGCCTCTGGTCCCGAACAACTTTCCTGTGTTGAGGTGGTGGCTACAGGAGTTCGCGGGTTTTCACGCAAGTCACGCACCACAGCCACGCTGTAATTTATTGGATGCCACCTTTGCATGTGGCGATGCATTGTATAGTTCCCAAAGCTATATTTTTTATCTGTGCCTCGGGACAGAACCTCTTTACATATCAGGCATGTGACATGACGGGCATTAACTTTTTTTTGCCCTGCTGGAAAGGAAAAAAATTGCCATATGAAATGGTTCTTATGGTGGGATTTCCGGGGCTGTTCAGGCAAGAATACTCTTTCCTGTACCTCCTCTTCCTCTTCTTCCTCAGGGTTGGGAAGGAACTGGGTAGGTGGTCCTCTATTCCTAGGAGGTGGTGGTGGTGGTGGGGATGCACCAGCTAAAGCTACAACACTTGCCATTGCTAAGTGATGAAAAAAGGTCTTCCTCTCACAAAGATGAAAGTCAGAGTGAGGAAACAAGGAGGTGTTTTCATCATTTGGGAAAAAAAATAGTTCTAAACCAATGAAAAGTGTTATTTTTAGGTCACATGACCTAGCCTTACATCATTAGGAAACCAAAAGTGAAATGAACCAATGAAAAGTTTTATTAACAAGTCACATGAACTGTTATGCTTACGTTACGCGCTCCGCGCCGCGCCCCGGATCGCTTCCAGGAAGCTGCGCTCCGCGCCTCGCTTCGCGCACCGGAGCACTTCCGGGTGCGCTAACGCGGCGCGTCATAAGACGCATTACGCGACAACGCGATACGTCGCGGTTACGCGATGCGTCACAATCTTGTTTTCTAACGCGGTAGTTGCGCAAACGGAACGTTTACCGGTTCGCGGACCGAGTCGCGGCACCAAATTGAGCTAACGGGAAGCTCACCGGTTCGCGTACCGGGAGCGAAACAAAAAAAATAAGAAAAAAAAATACATAAAAAATGTATTAAAAACATATAAAATATATTTTTCGATTTAAAGAAGAATACATTTTAAAGGTTTTGATATTTGCTATTAAAAAACCATTGAAATTCACTGAAAAAACCATAGGTTATAGACCATATATAGTTAGGAATTAGCATTTACAAATCCTTGAAAATTCACTGAAAAAACCATAGGTTAGAGACCATATATAGTTAGCTGGACATTTTATTCACATAAAACCAATGAAATTCCATATATAGTTAGTTGCACTAACTATATATCGCGGACCCGCAATCCACTGCTGATGATGTCACATATTACATCATTCATGACATGGTCAGTGACATCACTGATGACATCACTGATGACATCTCAAATGACGGATATATGCCCGTCAAACTAGCAAGCTGGATGCTTGCCCTAGTCGGCTCCTACCTTGAGGCTGCTTGGCGGTGCTCAGCGTATATGCAGGGGCTCTGCTCGCTCGTTACCATCATGGCGCTGCTGCACTCTTCTGGCGGGTAATATATGTGTAATCTTCACCACCTCCGCTGCCGCAGCGAAATAAAGACACGGGCCCCAGGCTGTCGGCAAGGTAGATTTTATTTCAAACCTCTCAATATACCGCCAGTAGGTAGTTATAGTTAGGACCTAGTTTCCATTGGAATTCCGCAACATTCTATTTGAAATAGCTTTGGCGCTAGTAGACAAATCTTCGCAAAATTCTCCAGGAAAATGGCCTGCTCTGCTCCGCTCCTTCCCTGAAAGTTTTGGGTTGATCCGTTAAGCGGGGGCTGAGAAAAAAGGGGGGTCCCAAAAACATGTTTTCCCCATGCAATTTTCCATAGGTCCTTTAGCCAGGGGTACAGCCCAAACGGCTGAACGGAATTACACCAAATGTGGTAAAAAGGTAGAGTTTGGGTCGCAGATTAAATGGTATATCAAATAATAATAGATATAGATATATCTATAGGCGAGTACCGTACGCGTACTGTAAGCGTACTTACAAACATACCATTACGAGCACGATCTGTATGCTCATTGGCTGTCAACTGTCTGTCAACACTCCAAACCGGAAGTGTTGGTAGCCATCTTGTGCCTTGGTAGAACCGAGGCACAAGAAAGCAGTGAAACAAACGTGTAAAACATGCAAAGGGAACAGGGTGGAAACACACTGACCCTCTAGGCCTGCCACAAGGACCCCCAAGGCCCCCCCCAAAATTATTTTTTTTTTAAATCGCGTGGTACGCGTAGCTGTGCGTACCCCATGAAAAAAAAAGCCTGGTCTGATTTTTTTTGTAATTAGCCCCCGGGGGGACTTTGGGGCTCCTCCCACGGTCCCTAAAGTTATATTTCAGCCCCAGGCGATGGGGTCCATGGGGATTTTAAAAAATGTGTAATACAGGCTATTTTTTTCTTACGGTAGATTTACCGTGCGCGTACCATGCACGTACGTATGACATACGGTGCAAAGTCTGTAAGTCGTCCACGAATCGTACCTAAGCAAGAAAAAATCAATTAAAAATATATTTTACAGAAATCTATCAAGTTTATGTGTTTATGTGTTGGTTGGTTCTAATGAAACCTTTTCTCTTTATTAGTACTTATAAGTAAAGGTATTGAGGGGCAGTGTTATAAAGCATGCTGAATTTTTGACCTCTGTTGACAGTTGACTTTAGCATGATCTGTTGGGGGTAGGTTGGAAAGTTATGTCAGTT
The DNA here is from genome assembly GCF_964261635.1 of Lissotriton helveticus. Lineage (NCBI taxonomy): Eukaryota > Metazoa > Chordata > Amphibia > Caudata > Salamandridae > Lissotriton > Lissotriton helveticus. The sequence continues at coordinate 1,997,442,409 of NC_136067.1, forward strand.
GGAAAGGTTTGAAATGTTGAACTAATAGAAATGTGTGTTTGGTTTTGAATTACTGTGTGAAGGAATTTGATTTGTTATTAATGTGTATATATGTGTAAATTGTGAGGGAAAATGTGCCATTTCTTGGTTCTGCTGAAGCAGAGAGATTCTGTGTAAGACTATCTTCTGTGTGAGTGGCATTCTTCTTAATCTACCAATCAGTTTGAAAGGTGAGTTGATAACTTGTAAGGGACTGTATGTGGTGCATTTTATTTTTAGTAAGAGTAATGTGTTATCCTTGTAAAGCTTGTAGAATCATATTTTGAGTTTGTCTGCATTTGGATAACTATTGTGATCAAATCATTTTGTAAGTTAATGTGTTTAGTTAGTCACCTTTGTGCAATAATGTGCAGTACTGAAAAATGTAGAATGTGTGCCGTCACTTTTTTAGTTGTAGAATACTTAATAGTGTTGCTTGTTTAGAATTTGGCTTGTGTTCTAAATCTACAATTTTGTAGTCAGTATGCATAGACTGCTGCATACACATTTGGGCAGATTTACAAGCCCCTTGGGCCTCTTTCTTGTTCTATTGTGTCTCATTTTTGGATGTAATGTTGGCAAAAAAATAATGCAGCAAATTCGAAATGTATTTGCAAAATGAGTCAGGATCGTTCACTGAAATGTAGTAGTTATATCCATGGAATGGGTTCAGTCACTTAAACGTTTTAGTGTGGTAAATGTGTTTTGGTAAAATGTGTGGTTTTAAGTTTTTTGTCTAGAATCACACTGAGCGTCTGTGTAAATTAAGGAATTATACTTGCACCTTTTTCCATAATCTCCGTTGTCTATCCTCACAGTCTACCTCTTTCTGCTTATACTGTCCCCTCTCTTCTGATATTTCCCCTCTTTCCTCATTGTCACGTGTCTCTCCTCATAGTGCTGCTTGTTCTCATAGTCCCTCCTGTCCTCTTAGTCCCCCTCTGTCCTCATTGTCTCCTCTGTCTTCTAATAGCCCCCCTTCTTTTTATACTCCCTCCTCTGACCTCTTAATCCTCCCTGTCTCATCATACCTCCCTCTTAGCAATTCCCCAGTCAGTATACACAGACTGCTGCGTACACTCTCAAACAGATTTACAAGCCCCTTTGGACTCTTTCTTGTTCTATTGTGTCTCATTTTCGTATGTAATGTTGGCAAACAAATAATGCAGCAAATTGGAAATGTATTTGCAAAATGAGTCAGGATGGTCCACTGAAATTTGTAGTTATATACATGGACTGTGTTCAGTCACTTAAACATTTTAGTGTGTTAAATGTGTTTTGGTAAAATGTATGGTTTTACAACTTTTGTCTAGAATCACACTCAGCGTCTGGGTAAATTAAGGAATTATCCATGCACCTTTTTCCATAATCTCCCCTGTCTCTCCTCACAGTTAATCTCTTTCGTGTTATACTGTCCCCTTTCTTCTGATATTCCCCCTATTTCCTTATTGTCACTTGTCTTTCCTCATAGTGCTGCTTGTTCTCATAGTCCCTCCTGTCCTCTTAGTCCCCCTCTGTCCTCATTGTCTCCTCTGTCTCCCAATAGTCCCCCTTCTTTGTATGCTCCCTCCTCTGATCTCTTACTCCTCCCTCTCTCATCATACCTCCCTCTTAACAATTCCCCAGCCAGGATACATAGACTGCTGCATACACTCTTGGGCAGATTTACAAGCCCCTTGGGCCTCTTTCTTGTACTATTATGTCTCATTTTTGGATGTAATGTTGGCAAACAAATAATGCAGCAAATTGGAAATGTATTTGCAAAATGAGTCAGGATGGTCCACTGAAATGTAGTAGTTATATACATGGACTGTGTTCAGTCACTTAAACATTTTAGTGTGTTAAATGTGTTTTGGTAAAATGTATGGTTTTCCTTTTTTGTCTAGAATCACACTGAGCGTCTGGGTAAATTAAGGAATTAACCATGCACCTTTTTCTATAATCTCCCTTGTCTCTCCTCACAGTTTATCTCTCTCTGCTTATACTGTCCCCTCTCTTCTGATATTTCCCCTTTTTCCTTATTGTCACTTGTCTTTCCTCATAGTGCTGCTTGTTCTCATAGTCCCTCCTGTCCTCTTAGTCCCCCTCTGTCTTCATTGTCTCCTCTGTCTCCTAATAGTCCCCCTTCTTTTTATACTCCCTCCTCTGTCCTCTCAATCCTCCCTAGGATATAGTAGTAAATAGTAGTATACATGGTGTCATTTTTTTTGTCTAATATCACACTGTGTCTCTGTGTACATTAAGGAATTATATTTGTACTTTTTTCATATTTTCTACACTCTCTTATCATACTCCCTCGTCTATCCTCTTACCCATCCCTCTGATTATACTACCTCCTTTTTATTATATTTTCTTCTCTCCTTATACTTCTCTTTTCTCTTCATATTTGCCTTTTTTTGCATAGTTCCCCTACTCTTAATAATCTCTGCTGTCTTAATATTCATCCCTGTAATCATAGTTTTTACTGTCTCCTTATAGTACTCTCTCTCTCCTTATACACTCAGTCTTCTCTTATATTTCTCTTATTTCCACATTTGTGTCTCTCCTGTCCTCTTAATCCCCCTCTGTCCTCATTGTCTCCTCTGTCTTCTAATAGCCCCCCTTCTTTTTATACTCCCTCCTCTGACCTCTTAATCCTCCCTGTCTCATCATACCTCCCTCTTAGCAAATCCCCAGTCAGTATACATAGACTGCTGCATACACTCTTGAGCAGATTTACAAGCCCCTTGGGACTCTTTCTTGTTCTATTGTATCTCATTTTCGAATGTAATGTTGGCAAACAAATAATGCAGCAAATTGGAAATGTATTTGCAAAATGAGTCAGGATGGTCCACTGAAATGTAGTAGTTATATACATGGACTGTGTTCAGTCACTTAAACATTTTAGTGTGTTAAATGTGTTTTGGTAAAATGTATGGTTTTACAACTTTTGTCTAGAATCACACTGAGCGTCTGGGTAAATTAAGGAATTATCCAAGCACCTTTTTCCATAATCTCCCCTGTCCTCACAGTTTATCTCTCTCTGCTTATACTGTCCCCTCTCTTCTGATATGTCTCCTATTTCCTTATTGTCACTTGTCTTTCCTCATAGTGCTGCTTGTTCTCATAGTCCCTCCTGTCCTCTTAGTCCCCCTCTGTCTTCATTGTATCCTCTGTCTCCTAATACTCCCTCCTCTGTCCTCTCAATCCTCCCTAGGATATAGTAGTAAATAGTAATATACATGGTGTCATATTTTTTTGTCTAATATCACACTGTGTCTCTGTGTACATTAAGGAAATATATTTGCCCCTTTTTCATATTTTCTACACTCTCTTAACATACTCCCTCTTCTATCCTCTTACCCATTCCTCTCTGATTATACTACCTCCTTTTTCTTATATTTTCCTCTCTCCTTATACTTCTCTTTTCTCTTCATATTTGCCTTTCTTTTTGCATAGTTACCCTACTCTTCATAATCTCTCCTGTCTTAATATTCATCCCTGTCATCAAAGTTTTGACTGTTTCCTTATAGTACTCTCCCTCTCCTTATACACTCAGTCTTCTCTTAAATTTCTCTTTTTTCCACATTTTTGTCTCTCTCTCGCTATTTATATTCCTTCTTCTTTTCTTATATTTCCCCTTTCTTCTAATTCTCGCTCTTATTTGCACATACTTCACATTTTTTCTCTTATTTTTCTTTCTCTTCTCATACTCTCCTCTCTCTGCTCACACTTCTATTTTCTTATACTCCTGACTCTGTCCCGATATTCTTCTCTTTTCTTATTGTCATATTCCTCTCATCATTCTCACCCCTGTCCTTATACTACCCCCTGTTTTCATATTTTCCTCTCTTTTCTCTAATTTCTCCTTGTCTCCTCATACTGTTCCCTTTTACTTGTACTCCCTTTTGTCCTATACTCCTTCTCTTTGTGTTTATCTTCCCCTGTCTCTCTTCTTATTCTTTTTCTGTTTTCATTTTTTCTTGCCTCTCTTTATACTTCCCGTTTCTGTTCATATTGCCTGTTCTCTTCTCTTACTTCTCCTTGACTCCCTGTGTATACTTTGCAGCACTTTCCTCATACTCCCCGTCTTTTCATACTGACCTCTCTCTTTATATTTGTTTGTCTTGGCATACTCTTCCGTCTTTCATCCTACTCTTTTCACTCTTCATAATTGACCATCTGTTTATACTCCTTCCTTTCTCCTCATAGTGTATCCTCTGTTTTTGTACACCTTTTTTCTTCTTATGCACCACTTTTTCTCACATTAACCCTGCTCTCTTCTGGTACTGTTCTGTCTCTTGTTATATTCACCCCTCTTTCCTTATATATTTTTTTGTCCTTATACTAGTGCCAGTTTAAACATACTCCTTGTTTTCTGTTTATAGTCCTTGTATCTTTTACTATACTGCCCCCCTGTCTCCTCACAGTCTGTCTCTTTCTTCTTATACTCTCCCTTCTCTCGTCATACTGCCACATTTCTCCTCATACTCCTTCTTATCTCATCATACTTTCCAGTCTTTTCATAGTCTCTTTATACCCTTATACTGCACTGTCTGCTTATATTCTTTTTTATATTTAAATTTCTTCTTTGCATAGTCCTCTTTCTCTTGTTGTAACTCTTTTCATACTCCCACGTTTGTTGTCATAATCTCCCCTCTCTTCTTATAAGTAATATAATAGTGTATTTTATATATTTATTTTTCTAAAGTGATATATATTTTTTATAATAGATTCTTTTGATCAACACTGAAAAAAAGTCATCATGCCAACAAAAACTGAAAAGAGGAAAGAACGAAAGAAAGCAGTTTATTTAAAGAGACGTCATCTACAAGATTTACCTGCAGAACAATGTGTTAATAAAAAGAAAAAAAGTCCTGGTAAGAAAGCTAATACTTTTCTGCGGAAATTGTTGAACACTAAGAGTAGTGTGCACAAAGACAAAAATAGTATTACTTTATATGCAACTAAGAGGAAAGAGAAGAACCATGGAAAATCATCTTGTGAAAAAACCGTGTATAGCAAAAGGAGGACAAACCAATATAAGGAAATAAGGAAGAAGATGTTCTATAATAGAATATGGTCTAATTTGACTAAGGTAGTAAAGAATTGTAAAAAAACAGCCTTTTTAAAGAAATATATTGAAAAAGTAGTTGAGAAAGCCTTTGAATAAAAAAAAAAGAGTTTGTTTTAGTCATCAAAAAAATTCGATCACTAGATAAGCCAATCCATTTAATGAAGGCCAACAGTAAGTGGAGAAGAGTAATTAACAGAAGTAATTTTTCTGAGCTTTTTTTGGGTGAATGGAAACATAGTTCATGTTCTGAGCCTTTTTTTAATGAAGAGAGTTATCTTCAGAGTAATGATTTGTTTCATGCAGTTGACACTACTGGTCGTGCTTATGAGGTTAAAAATGGTTGTCCTATTGAGAAAGAGAAAATTGTTCCTAGAAATGTAGAAGAGGTGTTAGCTGATGAAGTTTTAGGGAGACGTCCTAAAGATCCAGTGTACACTTGGAATTGCAGTAATATTTGTACTGTACGGTAAGAATCTATTGATTTTTTACGTAATTTCTTACGTAACTATACTAAGAAAAGTGTTAAACAAAAGATTAGGATGTTGCAAGGACTAGACCCTTGCAGAGTGAGAGAAAATACTGGTTTGCAAGGTTATTCTCTGGCTTGTCTTTCTAAAAAAGTATGTCGAAATATTTTTCACCATTTCAGGATGTTAGCAGTACATCATACTGAAATGAGGAAATTAGTCACAAGGTTGTATTATGCAAAAAGTCCAGCACTAATGTTAAAAAAGTTGAACAGTGCTCTTTTGCGTGGATCTGTTTCAGATGTAACAAACATGTGTGATGAAATTCAGGTTAGTTACTTTGGTCCTGAAGAAGACAGTGCAGAAATAGATATGTTAATAGAAGGAAATATCAAATTGTCAAATTTAGCTTTATTCGAGATTCACTCATAAGAGCATAACAAATTCCATATATTTCAGGGATATTCAATTTAAAAAAAATGAATTAAAAGATACATTTACAAGCAGATAAATAAAAACACAATCCCTATACAACCATTAAAATAGTTCATCTCGATTGCTAAATACAAATGACCCATATGTTAGAAATACTAATTTTATACATTGTCTAACATAATAAATATTCATTTTTTAGAAAAAAAAACACATTCAGTGATCAATGCCTAATAGCTTCTGTCTAACCGCCCATGCCCAACCTAAATAATTAGCAGTTGTTATTGAGATGGGCAATAAGGTGCTGGTGCATATAATTCTTAAGGCTTCAAAACTACTAATAGTACCTAGGGACTTACACAGTGGAGTTAACCAGGCTCGTCTTGGGGTTGCTTACGCCGGGCAAACAAATAAAAAATGGCCAATAGTTTCCTTATGGTCTCCGCATGCAGGGCAGTTACTAATAGTCGAACAACCCCACCTGCCAGTCAAAGACCTAAGGGGCAGGAAACCTGCTCTAAGTTGGAAAAACTGCTTCCTTTCCCCTGGTTTAGTAATGGCATCCCAATAAAGCTCTAAGCTGGGATTAAGCTCTACCTCTAAACAACATCCTGCCATAGTCGAGGAGCTAGTATCACTCCAATTTCGATGGGCCACCTTCTCCCAATAAATTTCCTTTAAAGCTGTTTTTGATGGGAATAACGCTGTCTCCGGATTTTCCCACAGCATTTGCATACCCATGCCAACTAGAATATCTCTAAGTTCATTCATCCAACTGACTAAATGAAAAACATTGGTTTTAATAATGTCCAGGAATCCAGCCACATAGTGTAGGAGCTCTGGAGAAGTCCACAGCCTACGCCAATATAAAATTGGACGGAGCCTTGCTAGATCCGAAATAGCCTTCCTGTCAAGATCATACCTTAGTGGCAGCAAGGGGGTACTCACAGGGAGTCCAGTAATACTTCGGAAAAACTTGTTTTCCGAGATTATCAGTGGCTTCAGTTTCTCAACCCCCCACAGCTCAGCGCTATAAAGCACTGAGCTGAGAGCCTTAGCCTCATAAACCTGGAGTACTGGCTTTATTGGCTTGGTTAAAGATCTTTTATGCTCCAAATTTAGGGCTCCTGCAAGTTGCCTGTGCCTTAATCCTGCTATATCTATGGACTGCACCCATCTATTGTCCTTACCCACATGAATCCCTAGATACGTAAAGGTATTGACCACCTCTAATACGTGGCCATTCATGATAAATTTATTTTTAAAACTACAATGGGGTTTAAAAACCATGAGCTTGGTTTTAGCCACGTTGACTTCCAAGCCGTGGTCCACACAACATTTTGAAAAAATAGATAAGACATGCTGCAGGCCGCTCGGGGTCTTTAATAAAATCAGCGTATCATCTGCGAACATTAAAATTGGTGTCTTAATGCCGACCAAAGAGGGAGCATCCGTAGTTGCAGATAACATTCGAGCGACAACACCATTGATGTACAATGTAAAGAGCGTGGGGGCCATCGAACAACCTTGGCGAACACCACGCTGCACTGGGAAGTCGGAAGTGACCATCCCCTGCCCTCCCCACTGGATGTTAGCGAAGTTTGCTTCATGCAACCTTATCAAGAGTGTTAACAGATCCACGGGTAGGCCCAGGTTTTTTAAAACTACCCATAACTGAGACCTAGGGACTAAGTCAAAGACGGCACGTAAATCGACAAATGCCGCGTACAGGCTGCCTTTTCCCAGTAACACAGTCTTCCATTTCAGTAAGGTAAACCGAAAGACCTGATCTACCGTACTGGTAAACTTTCGAAACCCCGCTTGGAAGGGCGACATAACACTATACTCCTCTGCCCAGTCAAATACCCTGTTCACAACCATCCTCCCAACCACCTTTTGGATTGTATCAATAAGGCTTATGGGCCTATATTTTCCGGGTTGCGATTTATCGCCTTTTTAAAATACTGGGATAATCACTGCGCCCTGCCATGATACCGGGACTGGTGCTCGCTGGGCCACAGCATTGGCAAGAAGCAAGATATACTTGCCCCAGCATTCTTTGTCATTAAGAAAAACATCCGTGGGGACCCCATCTAACCCCGGTGCTCTTCCTCTGGCCACTGTACTAAGGGCCATTAAGACTTCACCAATGTTAAAAAAATTACCTTTGTAAAGAACTGGCCTAAAATCACGCATCGTGTCAACCAACTGGTTTCGAGCATATTGTGATTTAAAATAATTCACCCAATCCTCCTGCAAAACGTTGTTTTCCGGAGGGTCAGGTTGACCCCTCCTACCCCACTTGACAATATTCAAAAATTCCCTGGAGTCCTTTCTGTCACTGGCATGCTTAAGGTCTTGCCAGTGAAGATCGTCCCACAGTTTCTTGGCTTTTAGTATACACCTCTTATACTCCTTTCTTGCACTACAAATTGTCTCCATTTGCCTCCCCTTGATAGCGGTGCCTAAGGCAAATCTAGCTTTCCTGCATTCGTTATTATACCAATTAAGCGATTTAGGGGTTGCACCAATGTTCCTCTTAACCGTTTAAAAAAAATTATTCCTGATGCCCAAGAAAAGACTATCATGGAATTTGGTTACTTCATTCAAACCAACATCAGATTTATTCATTTGTTCGAGTGCCAATATGGCTTTATCAGCCTCTTCTCCAATATTATCCTAGACCTTTTGATTGGCCATAACATGCACCCATTTAAGCCTACGCAGATCATTTGAGGGGACAATAGAAGGTAAACAATCCACAACCATATCCATTTCTGTTTGATCTAATTTCCACCATTTGTGCACCACGCACAGCAGATTATGGTCACTTTCTATTCGCCCCTTGACCTCCATATCAACTACTAGTTTCCACAATTTTATACTGCACAGGACATAGTCAATCCTGCTGCTGTAGCGCCCATTATCAAAAGTATTAGCCGCTATCTTGTCACTCGCTGTTCTCCCATTTAGTGCCCCTAATGCAGACAAAAATGTACAACATTGTAGTACAGAAATATTTGAGCAAAAAATTTCAAAGTTCAAGGTGATTTCAGGTGGAAGACCAAATTATTCTTGTATTTGTTGTTGACGTACTCATTATAAAAATCAGACCAGGACTGTTGATCTGTATTTAAAATGTGAAAAGGAAAATTATAATGAGTTGATGGAATTCGCAACTTATTTGTTGGTAGATAATTGTTTTGATTTGGGTTCTGATCAGCGTATTTGTAAATATTGTTATAACAAATTAGAACAAAATGCCTGCTAGAGCTGTGCATAATAATCTTTAGTTAGTAAATATTCCTTCTGAACTGATAGATTTAAATACTTATGAGTCTATTCTTATTGAATGTGTGCATCCTTTTCAGGATATTGTTCGTATGGAGCCTAAGACAGGGACATTTCCTCCTTCAGATTTACAGAGAGGATTAAAGGGAAGAGTTGTATATTTGCCTCCAGATTTAAAGAAAAATGTTGAAACAATTGGTGTAGAAAATGTAGAAGATGAACTTTTAGTTATTCTTGTCAATGGGGTTCCTACTAAGAGTAAGAAAATCTGGCAGGAATTAGTGGATTTTAGGAAAGTGAAAAATGCAACGTTGTATCTGGTAAAAAATAATCAATATTATAAAAATGTGTATGTGAGAGAAGAAGAAATAACTGTAGAAGAAGATAGTGATTTGCCATCTGGCCAAATTTAAAATGTGGATGTGTTCAGAACTGAATAAATCTACGAACATTACAGTGTTCATCCACTTCATTCTAAAGAAGTGAAGGGGAATACTATAGAGTTATTCCAAATGAAAGAAGCAAAGGGAAGTCCCATTAGTGTATGGGAAAAAAGCTTGGAAGCTTGTTGTTTCCCTCAGTTGTTTCCCACAGGAAAAGGAGGACGATATGATGACCGACCTGTGAAGATTCCTGCATCTGAATACCAGGCATCAAGATTGTATGCAGAAGATTCAAGATTTCGACAATGTATTCCATATTTATTTAATCTTTTATTTGAGAGTGATTTGTCTGGACTTTCTTATGCAGAAAATCATATATTGAAAACAGGTGTATATCTGCAAAATGTTTCGGCAAAGTAATTTATGGATAAAGTACACCAGAAAGATAATGTTTTGGAATCTCAGCTAATTAATCTCATGGCATGTCAGTGTGGTACTATTGAGTACTGGTACCGTCGTCATGGATAACTTAAATGTATGCTAAGGAACTTAGGAACTCCTACATGGTCACTTACTCTAAACTGTGCTGAATATTCTTTGGATGATTTACTTCAATTTCTTCGAGAGGCAAATCCAAATATACTAAATATTGAATACAAAACACCTGGTGAATTGTGCTCTTTGGATCCAGTTAATGTATGCAGATATTTCAATCATAGATTTGAAGCTATGATGTCTTTTATCACCAATAACAAAAATTCTCCTCTTGGAAAGGTTCATGACTTCTTTTGGAGAAAGGAGTATCAAGCAAGAGGTACTCCTCACATACATATGCTAATATGGATCAAAGATGCTCCCACATTTGGAACAGATTCAGATGATACTGTGTTGTCTTTTATTGAAGAATATGCTACATGTGATGTACCCAAAAGTACACAAGATAAGGACTTACGACAACAAGTCTTATGATTCCAAAGCCATCGTTGTGGGAAATACTGTCATCGAAAGTACAAATTTAAGGACAAATTCTACACCAAGTGCCGTTTTACATTTCCACGACCTGTAATATTGAAAGGAAGAGTGAACAGTTTTATGTCATCTTTGCGACATACTATCACAAGAAAGTCTCCAAAAAATACCTACAACTTAAGAAGAAATGAAGAGTCAAAATATATAAATAACTATAACCCAGTCATTTTGTCCATGTGGAATGCTAATATGGATATTCAATGTTTTGCGGAAAATTCTATTGCTGTTGCTCGATATGTAACATCGTACAAAACAAAACTCAGAAAAGACGGAATTGAAGGAAATGTGGGAAGAGATTTCTCACGAGAAGAGTCTAAGTAAGAAAAGATATAATTACAGTTTGAAGATGTTATCTCATCGAGAAATTGGAGCATATGAATGCTCGGTTCGCTTATCATCTGCTAGTCTATAATCCAAATCTAGAAGAATGATTTGGGTGAGTCTAGGTCTTGCTGCAACTCGAAACAGAGTACTTAAATTTGTACAATAAATTGAATATTTAGCTGAAAAAGAGCCAGAAAGTACAGATATTGTGAAAACAAATATGTTGGATACATATTATCCATCATCTTGAGAACGTTTGTCTCTATGAAGTTCTGCGAAACTATATTTTTAAACGGAATATTACAAAAAACATCAATAATGGTATATAGACCGTGATTGGTTCTGAAGGATGTTTGGTGAAACAAAGAAAAGGACATTTGATTAATCACCGTTGCAAAACACCTGACAAAAGGGAATTTTACTATTAGCTCTGAAACTGGAATAGATAATACAGAGTTTATTAAACCTCATTAGGTGGAACTACATTCACACAACACCTTTCGGTAATGTATGACGTAGCACACTGAATGGAAGGAGCTTGGTCCTTTTATACCCATACAGGGGCTCAAATGAAGGCGGTACAAGTACGAAATGCTGGTTTTAGGTACATATAGGATCATAAGAAAATGCACAGTCAACAAGTGGGAGGAGCTAACAGTTGCTAATTCTGGTGAACACATCCTGACAGTTACAGACTGGGGGCAGCTGCAAGTTCAAATGAGCATGTGCGAAGGTGGAAGATGCTAAATATAGTCAGTTTCTAGACAGATCTCAAGAGCAGTTAACAGAAAGGTAGGAGAGAGCACATGGTAGCACATGGTAAACAAAATGGCTTACAGAAGTACAAAATGGATTCCACAAAATGGACAAGTGTTACATTCCCCTAATTGTTTTTATTTCTCTGTCACATGATACTGTCTGTACCTACTGGAACTTGGAATGTAATGATGCCTGCATCTTACATGTGCGATTCCAGATTCCATGTTTGACAGTTACTGGGATTTCTTTATACTGTCAGACGTGCTGTACTGATCCTAATTTACTTTACAATAAATAACTTATTTCTTACCTGGATATATGGAACCTTCTTCAACAATGGTGACGAGGGATTGAAGATTTTTCCAGCCACGTTATTTTCAGCACATGAGCGGAAAAAATATCTTCTCAAACTCACTGGCTCAAGTTTCTTCGTTCATTTCTACATATTCTGGATGCCGCTGTTGTTTTCAATCGTCTGGCCGAAAATCCGAAATCTGCAGGATACTTCACGCCATTTAAATATATATTTTTTTGTTTTCTTCATTTTTTTTCGGTAGATACCCGGTAAAGTATTGCACACGTTTCTCATTGGCCACCGGCTGTGACACGTGTCTTCCATGAAGTGTCGGTACAGCGGTCACCATGGGCTCATGTGGTTATACTAAAACCGTCTTTCATTGGCTACGCGGGGCGTGTGTACGTCATCACGCAAGCAGCCATTTTTCTTACTCCGATAATCCTTGTGATTAATCGGCAACTCTGAGCCCCGTTTTTATGTTTGGTGCAATACAGCATTTATCGGTGCTCATTACATAATTTATTGGCAACTTTGAACTATCACAGCAAGGATTAAACAGCAGCCGAACTACAGGATTTTTTTTAATTCGGTCTGGTAACTTATATTTTTTACTGTTACTAATATTTTTTTGGGGTGTAAATGACTTTGACATTTGTTTTATTATTCTTTTACAGTTATATTTAACTAGTTTTATCAGGAACCGACTGCCTTACTTTACATTTTTTTCTTATAAAACTTTGGATGAATGACATTACTGCAAGTTACTTCAGGAATTATTCAATATTCATATTCCACAAGCTCTGTTAAGAAGCAACTTTTACTCTTCATATTTCTGTTGGTGAACAACATTTCTGAACTTTCCCTTTGAGTATTTTTGGGATTTTAGGTGTACTCATATTATTTTCATGGACAGAACTCATTTTGTACTTATTTTACTTTTAGCTAGCATGTTTATGCACCGAAGTTAGGTTGTTATATTTAGGTATTTGTTGTGTTTCATTTTGGGATTCGTTCATTTTCTTTTATCACTATTACTATTGCTATTATCAAACAATGCAATTTGACCCTCCATCCAAGTTTTTGCAAACAAAAGGTGAACCACCCATTTCTTGGACAAGATGGAAGGAGGACGTTTTTAATTACCTCAAAGCAATGGATGGAGAACGCATGTCTGCTGAGAGGAAAAAGAACATATTTTTACATTGTCTTGGATCAGAAGGACAATTAGTTTTCAGAACTTTACCCCCTGTTAGATCTGGTGGTGATACTAATGTGTATGATGAAGCTTTTTTAAGGATTGAGGGCACTATTACTAGTGTTGCGCTTAATAGGTTTAAATTTTATACTAGAGTTCAGGATGAAAATTACAGTTTTGATGAATTCTTAACTGCTCTCCGTGCATTGTCTTTGCATTGTAACTTTGGTTTGATGACTGACGAAATGATCAGGGATCAAATCATTGTAAATGTAAAAAGCAAGAAAGTTCAAGAACAATTGTGGATCTTAGGTGATCCCAGTTTGGAAACAGCAATTAGTACAGCTAAAGCTCTTGAGCTATCTGATAAATGGATTAAGTATGTTGACAAAGCTACTACCTCAACTGCTTCTATTTCTGGTAGTGGGGCTAGTACTATTAAGCCTCAAGAGTCTAAGAATGCTTATGTTTATAAAAATGAAGGTAAAAGCAAGCAATACTATTGTTTCAGGTGTGGTAATCCTGATCATATTGCTTCCTTTCCGCAATGTCCTACTATAGGTAAGCAATGCGTGGTTGTTCGGGACATTTTTCTAAAATGTGTAAAAATACTGTCAAATCTTTTCATGATACTAGGAAACCATCATTTTCTTCTCCAAAAATTACTAATGGTAAAGTGTCTTATGTTTCTGACGAAGTGAAGAGTACCTCAGAGACTATTTAGTCTGGCATTCTTGTATCAGTCCAAGACTCATTTGATATATCACAGACTGACAAAATACCTTCTCTCAAATGTTTAATAAGTATTTTGGGCAAAGTGTTGGAACTCATGGCAGACTCTGGTTCTCCGTGGACTAATAATATGCAAGAATATTGTACAGAATCATTTGGAGACCTGGTAGTCAGTCAGTCAGTCAAAAATAACTTTATTTGGTTTTCACAAACCATAAAGCATATAAAACATATTTCATATAAAAAAACTTTTTCAGTTCATAAAAAATTCTACTTAGTTCCTTTGTGGCACCGAGCCTTCAGTCTTTGCCCATTTTTATAAGTAAGCTTTCTACCACTATCATAAATTTTATCCCCCTACATATTAAAATGTTTGATGCGGCACCCATCCAACTTGTCGCCGCCTGTCTGCAGGTGCGGATATTTAAATTGTTAAAAACCCTTCTCGGCAGTTTCCTTCTTTCTGATTTCACAGATTCGCAAACACACAGCAGGTGGGTCAGAGTTTCAATGTGATATCCGCATAAACAACATGCCTTTGTTTGATGCTTATTTTTCCAGGTCGGCGCCAAGTCTAATGAACAATGATCACCAAATCTGTATGCCATGAATCTCCTTTTTAAAGACAATCGGAAATGAGCTGCTAGATAGCGTGTAGGAATTTATTATGACTCATGCGTTGCGGCGTCTTAGTAATCCCCTTTTATCCTCCACGAAGGATAATGCTTTTGCTTTGTTATTGCAAGCTTTTTTAAATGTGGACTTTTCCATCTTGTTGTTCCAAAGCCCATTGATCTCTAATTTTTCCAGTGCTATCCGCAGTTGGTCCCCCCACGTGTTTGGGGTTCTTTGCTCTAGTTGTTGTTTTATTTCCAACCAGCATAAGTTGTTCAAAGTTCCCAACTCTGCTGCTCTAAGTTTCCAGCATAGGTTTACCATGGTTGCCTTCCTTTGGAATTCCTGGTTCTGTAATCCGAATTCCAAGCGAATTTGTGCTGGCGAGGAACCTTTAAAAAGATTGAATACTGATTTATAAACATTGGTTTGTAATTTGTTTAAGATGGTACTTTCTTGGCCATGCCAGGTTTCCAGACCGTAGGACAGGGTTGGTAGCAATTGGGCTGCCATGATTTTTAAAAGATGCCCGTGTGAAGGGCTTTCCAGTTTTTTGGACAGTTGTTTGTAGGCAAATATTAAGGATTGAGCTTTTGCTGTGATCTCCTTTTTCTGCTCAACCATTGACAGATTTCTTGCCTTCTGATGCCCAAGTGTTTGTAAACTCTTGTTTCCTCTATTTGACAGTTCTTTGCATACCATTTGTAGTTTCCTTGTCTTGGGCCCGCTAATCTTTCCACCTTGGTTTTGGATTTATTCAATTCTAAACCTTGGGCGTCCAGGTAGTCTATCAGTTTGTTTATTGTCCTTTACAGCCCTATCGGAGTTTGACTTACCAGGACAATATCATCTGCATACTGTAAGTATTGAACCGGCTCCTTTGCCAGATTCGGTTGGTGTCCATTTATTTGTTCTAAGTGACTGTGCAAATCTGCTAAGTGTAAGTTAAATAAGCATGGCGAAAGGACGCAGCCCTGTTTTAGGCCATTTGTTATGTTTATTTTTGAAGAGACTATTTGTCCGTCCCCAAGTTTAACTGTGGCCCATGTTTCGCTGTATAGTGATTGTATTGCATTTATCAATAGCTGTGGCAATCCCCATGCTTTCAGTTTCTTCCACAAACGGTCCCACGGCACTCTATCGAAAGCCGCTTTTAGGTCAATGTAGCTTTTTCCGTAAGAATTGTCAAGGCTGTTAGATTTGTGATGGTGCCCATTCCCTGTCTGAAGCCTGTTTGGAGTTTAGGGATGATGTTGTTTTCCTCTGTCCACTCTTGTAGGTTTTCCAAAATGCATGAAGCATAAAGTTTGGCCTCTACATCGATCAGGGCGATCAACCTGTAATTCCCAGGTTCTGTTCTGATGCCGCTCTTATAAATTGGGTAGAACAGGTTACCGCTCCAGGACTGTGGGATCTTGTTATCTCGGAAAACCTGGTTAAAAAGAGGTGTTAGATATTTTGCCCAAACGTCCAGATCTCGTTTGAACAGGGCATTAGGTAGCCCATTTGGGCCTGCTGCTCCTTCCGCTTTCAAATTTTTTATCAGTGTTTTTATGCGTTTAACGGTTGTCAGAGTTTGATCATCTGCTTCCCAGCTAAACTGGATTTTTCCACTTTCAATAGTAGTACTAGTTGATGAGATTCTTTTTCCTTTTCGTTCAATGACCTTAGTGCATCCGCCTTTTCTAATCCAAATTGGGGGTTGTACAATTTGTCAGTGTATTCTAACCAAGTGTTTTCACTTATTCGGATGTTATTTTGCTTTCCGTATCCTTTCATTAATTTATTGATTATACCCCAAAATTCTTTACTGTTTGGTAATTTGCTTGCCCTTAGCAGATCTTCCCATAACTTTTCTCTGTATTTCCTTTTTTCCGCTCTTCATTCCACCTTATAGTCTTTTCTCATTTTTTGAATCTTTCCGATGTCTACTTTTTTTCCCATTTTAATTGCTTGCGCTTTTTGTCTTACCTCTTTGGCAATATTTCTTTTTTTGTTTCTCAACTGTGTTGTGTACCATGGCTCTTTAATAGCCCCATGATTACCTTTGCTTATTGGTTTTGCCGGAAATGTATCCAGGAGTGCTTCACATAGATTTTCCCACTTACTTAATAGTTGTCCTTCTGACTCCTCAGCCTTCTCTATGTGTTCATTCACCATGTTCATTATCTCTTCCATGATGTTTCCTCTCCATTTAAGCTTCCGTAAGTTGTATATTTCAAGCCATGCGACTAATGATGCTGAACTCTCCTTTTGCTTGGTGTTTAAGTATAATACTGTCTCCTGAGGTAAATGATCGCTCTCAGGTCGTGTTGAGATGCAGAAATTGTCTACCCGGGGCGTTAGCTTTTTACTAATTATCGTATAATCAATATTTGATTGTGGTTTTCCACTGAAAAAGGTGATACCGGCCGGTTGATCTCCCTCCATGTTTCCATTTAGGTTGACCAGGCCTAGTTTTTTCAGCTCATTTCGTGTATTTTGATTTTTATTCTTATTCGTCTTTCCTCATCAGATTATAATTAAAGTCCCCTGATATAATCATATCGTGATATTGGTGTGTGACTTGTAGTGTTTTTATTAAGGTTGACAGTTTCTCTTCTTTTTTGTTCTATGCAGGGTGTATATATATGTTGAGGATTATTAGCTTATCTCCCACTCCTTCTCCTTGTGCCGGGGGATTTTCTTCCACTTTTATTATTTGGATCCAATTTTCTCCGGAATCCATTTCCTCCGTTTTCCAGTCATTTTCTATTGCAGTATATGTGGACAGACCCCCCTTCGGGTGCCCATACTTGGAGGTTTTTTCCGCCATTATGTGGAATTCTTCGTAACCTTCCAAGTGCTTTGGTGAAGTGTTCCAAGTTTCTTGTAGCAATATTACTTTAAAGTTACTTAAATAGGTGAGGGTTTCTTGATCTTGCTGCATTTCTTTAAAACCATGAACGTTCCAGGAGCAGATCATGGTCTTTTTCTCGTTTTGATTTATGGCCTTATTGTTTTGTTTCCCCCTTACTGTGCTGTTATCTTCAGGATCAATGTGAGTTCAAGGTGAGGGCTAGCCATGACCAGTCATGATTTCCTCTGACTGGGTGGCTGTTTGCCTGTCCGTAATAAGTTGCACACCGGCACCCCTGCATGTCTCTTGATTTGGTGACGTACTTCTAGCTCCTTTTAGTACCGTAGAAGAATTTCCCTTTATTTACAGAAACCCAGATGCCTCGTCATTTATTAGCGGGTATGGGTATTTAATTAACGGTGGATATGATATTATTATGCCCCAAGTTGCAAAGATCTCTCTGGTGGAGAAGATCAGTTCCGTTGTCTCAATCGATGCCCATGTTGTTCTACTTACCTCCGAATCCATTTTCATGTTTGATTGGACAAATTCTAGTGCCAAGAGATCGGACGATGGAATTTCCCTTAATTTTGGAATTTCTCTGAATAATCTCAGTATGTTACCCCTATTCAGTATGTCGTTTTTTCCCTTCGTTTGATATTCAGGCTTGAAGATTAGTTTACAGCCTGTTTCTGTGGGGTTTGATTTAGGTTCTTGATATCCATTTTGTTCCCTTTTTTCCCTTGTCCTTTCCCCTGCCTTAGCGTTGATTGTGCGCTCGATGGTGGGCCATCCTTTTGAGCTTGATTTCGGCGTTGTGTCTTCTTCATTTTGACGTCTATTCTCCTCCTTTATTCTGAACGTTTTTACTGTCCTCGTCTTTTCCATTTGTTTTTTCTCCGATAGTGTATTGCACGTCCTACCTTTTTTATCCAGGGTAATTGATAGGTGGCAGTCTGTACTTGAGGATCTTTCTATGTACCGTCCGGGACTTTTTTCCCTTTTTGGCAAATTTGTTTGATCTTCATTGGTTATCCATTTGGTTATTGCCTCCTGGTGCTTGGTCTTTGACCGTTCTCGTTTTTTGCTTCAGGTACCACTTTCTGAGATGTGTCTTCTATTTCCTGTAGTCTTGTTGTTTCTTTGTTTTTATCCATTCTTATCACGTTTTCCGTCTCCTCCTCTATGTTAGTTTTTGGTTTTGGTTTTTCGACTGCTTTCCACCCTTGTATTACTTTTCTGCCAGCAGGTTCCGGTGCACACTGGTTGCTTTGCATGAATGTTTTGCCATCCCTCAAATTGTCTGGTGTATTTATTTCTTCGGTGTTTTGCTGTGTTGTTGAGTCATCGACTGCTTGCTCTTGTGCACTATTGTTAGCGTTTTGTGCAAAAAGAGCATAATTTTGTTTTTTTCCCTGCTTAGTTTTTAAGTTGGCGTTCTTCCTGGCTTTTCGTGCTCATTTGCGTTGTCTTTTGGTTTGATTGTCCAGTACACTTGGGGCGGCAGATGTAGTGTTTTCGCCGTGCCTATTGCCCTTTTCATTTGTTATATTTGCCTCACCTTCCTTGGAGTTTTCTGCAGATTCCATCCTTTGCCTCATACTTCTTTGTTTTTCGATCATTATAATTCTACCTATGTTATCTAAGTGCGGTGATTCTTCTATTTGTTTTCTTACTTGTGCTGCACGTAGAATCTCCGTCAAAATTTCTGGTAGACATGCCAGTTTATCTATTATTTTGCCGCACCCGCAGCTTTGTTCCAGTATTTTGTTTTTGTTTTGTCTGTCTTTGTTTATTCCATTAGTTATTTGATCTGCAATTTTATCCAGCTTGTCATTGATTCCTGCAATGTGAGTTGCGATCAGGTTCATTAAGTCAACCTGGACATCCAATTTGTCCGATTGAAAATTTAATACGGTGATTGCTTGCTGTAGGCTTTTTAGTAACAAATTACTCCAAGGGGTTGTTTCTTTGTTTGTTGGTTGTATTGAGATCCCTGATATGGAATCAAACCCGCTTACTGATGAAATGGTGATTGGTGACTGTGTTTTTTTGTCTCCTTGTGGCGAATCACTTCGCCCCGTGTTTACTTCTTTCCAAAGAATGGGGCTAGGGGTGAGTCTGATGGGGGTTGATACTGCTCCCCTTTCAACTCCCATTTCCTTTTTTTCCTGCTGATTTGTGTCTCTATGTTTTCCCGGGTTAATTGTCCCTGATTCCCCCTCCTTTTGCATTTTAAATTCAAGCATCTTTATGAGGTCTTCTTCCTCTGTTATTGAAAAGGATCTGGACCAGTTTGTCTCTCGGATATTTCCTTGTTGTATAACTTGATCTCCACCTTCACTTTGTTCCCTTAACATGTACCTTTGCGCAGTTTTTTCTTCCTTGCTTTTTTCATGAGTAACTGTATGTTGAGATGTTGGTTGAGATGTAGGTTTGGGTGCTGGGACATGTATTTGTGCTGTCATTTTTAGGAGCCATTTTTTTAAAGCTGATTTCTCTTGAACCGGTCTTTCATCCTTTTCTTCTGGTGTTCTCCCTTCGTTTTGTTGGCGCTTTTCTGGTTGTCTCGACATTGCTTCTCGGCTTTTGTCTCCGGCTATTTTTGGTGTTGTCAAGTGTATTGGTTTTATGGGGGTTTGTAGGTTGTGCACCTCTTCTGTGTTTGCATACATTGCCGCCATCGTGTCTTTGAAAAATTGGAATTTGTGCTTTGGGTTTTTGCCACCAAACTTAAATGGCTCTGTAGCTGTAGTAGGGATCAAACTCTTTTCTTATGGGTTGGAATCCTCTGTTAGCTTGCTCTTGTTTCCAGATTTGTTAGCCACTTTTAATTGTTCCCGTTTCGTTGCTCTTTTCTTATTTTTATAAATGAGGGCTTGGCAAACTTTTCCTGATTGCATATCCCCAGTTCTCTACTCAGATTGGTGATACAGCTGATACCGGTGGATTATCCTGACCCCTGTGTTGATTTTTTTGTGGCTTCCGCTGTTACGGCTGTCCCACCCACTGCTGGGTGTACTTATCTCTCCAGACAGGGATACTGAGGGCACTGCTTCGCCTCACCACGCCTCTCCTCCGGACTCTCGCCTCTCTCGCAACTTCCAGCGCCTCCTCCCAAGCCTGTCTGCTCCTTCTGCATCCTACCGAGGGACTACTCCCCCACCGTGTCACCTCCTCAGCTACCAACCCTTACGCTAGGTGTGGCGCAAGGTGCTGAGGGGTGGCTTGGGGCGTGACACTCGACACAGGGTTGTGGCAGCTGCCGTCAGGGAGCGACTGCCTTGATGTGTTGCAGTGTCTTGTAGTATCTGGCAATGTGGTGACTTTCTCTGTCGTATCTAGTCACTTACAATCAGACCCGTCGAGGTATAAAGTGCCTACTAGGATCCCTCTGTTGGGGCCTCAGGTCAAGTTCTCCAACTATTAGCACACTATTAATTTGACCGATTTAACAGTTTTTGTCTGGCAGTCCTCAGTAATTTTACTGTTGCCTGCGTTAAATGTTGGTGCTTGAATAGTGGCTAGTAGCTTAAATGCTTTATTTGATGCTTGGTGTTTTAGTACTGCATTGGTCCCCCGTAACTCTGCCGTGTTAGGTTTCCTGTTGGGCTATTGCTTGCTGCTACAGCTGCTGCTGCCTTCGACTCGCCCTTTTGCTAGCCAAAGTCCGTGGCCGGCCCTCGAGTCTGAAATGCTGCCGGGGTATGGCTTCCAGGGTCATGGGGGCTCAGGTGCTCAGGGGCTCAGGGGCTTGTGCTAAAGCTGACAGCCTGCCCCCCGACCCACTCCCGCTCCTGCTCCCTGCCCCCAGCACCCGTCACCCGACTCACCGCTTCTTGCCGCCTCTCCTCTCTCCTCTCTCCTTGCTGTGTGGTGCTGTGTGGTGCAGAGCGGGGCGGGGCTGCGGTGGAGGTTTGCTTTGGGATGCCGGGAGCCTCAATAGCACGGCATCTCAGGCTGCCTGGAACCGTGCCTGTGCCTGTGACCGTATTCCGTATTCCTCCTATACAGAAGTTCACTCCCCCTCCGGCGTGTCACAGCACACCCCAGATGCAGAGCACGGCCTGTCCTGGCCAGCGCGCTGCCCAGTGATTGCAGCGATTGTCCAAGCGAGGGTCCAAGCGCTTCAGACACGGGTTATAGGCGACCAGTGGGAAGGTGTGTCAATGGATTAGTGAGCCGGAGCCGGTCGCCCGTCTATGCAGCTCGCTTCTTGGCGTCTGGTGTTCTGGTGTTTATGGCGACTAGTGGCTCTCTGGCTCCCTCTCGAGTTCCCTCTCGATGCCCAGTGTGTGCTGCCCTGGTAATGTGCAGTGTGGGAGCTTGGCTAGGCTCTCCACACTTGCCTCTAGCCTCTAGCCTCTGCCCTCAATTGCCTCAGTCCTCTTGCTACCAGCACCAGCAGCCCCCCCTCCTGATACCCCAAAGCTGCTTAAGTGGGGATCCGGGGCTCACCGAGGGCGCAGCTTCCCACGTGGCACAATCCAGGTCAAATGGCAAGCAGCTGGCAGTCGTGGCAGTCGTATCAATCTGGTGGGAGTGGGCTTAGGCGAGGCTTAGGCAAGGCAGGCAGGCAGGAAGCACTGGCCAGGCGGCGCTGTGACTCTGATGCAAGTCGGGCTCACAGGCCGGCAGGCTCACTCTGGCTCTCTCCGCTCCGCCACCCGCAGCCCGGTTCTCAGATCCTCTGCACCTGACTCGGGTGACAAGACTCGGAGCCAGGCGATTCCCCAGTGTTTCTCCGGCGTCGGGATCGGGCGGGGTCAGGATTGGATTGGAAACGTACTTTCCGACGCTTCCCAATGCTCCGCCGCTCCGCCGCAACAGTTTGGGCTCCGACACTACTCAGCTCGGCTCTGGTTGGGTCCGCTGGAGACCTGGTAGATATTAATGCTTTATGTGAACCAGATATTAATGCTTACAATTTTGATGGTTCAAAAATTGAATTAATTGGTTTTAAAGAAGCACTTATTTCTTTCAAAAGCAGTTCAACTGTCTTCAAACTATATGTGGCTTACAAGGGTGTGAATGTGCTGGGCTGGCGGGACTAAGCCAAATTAGGGATTATTTTGAATCCTAGGATGAAAGATCCTGTTTCTGTTCTTACGGTATCTATGTCTAAAGTTGAGTTCAATACGTTACAGGCATCCGCTGATCTTCCAGAATGTTTTCCAAATGTTTTTTCTGACAAGTTAGGAAAACTCAAAGGTTTTAGCCACCAAATTAAGGTGAAACCTAGTTCTATTCCAGTCAGACAGAAATTAAGGGGAGTTACTATAAACATTAGAAATTAACTTAAAGACAAGTTAGATTCTATGATTAGGGATGATATAGTTGAGGAGGTAGAGTCTTCAGAATGGGCATCTCCCATTGTTTTGGCCTTTAAACAGGATAAAAGTATCAGATTAGGTGTGGATTTAAGAGCATTGAACACTAATCTAGTCACAGATTGTCACCCACTTCCCAATATTAACGAAATGATATGTATGTTGGATGGTGCCTGTGTATTTTCCACTTTGGATCTTAGGTCTGCATACCATCAGATCGAACTTACTGAAGACTCTAAGCATTTTACTGCCTTTATTACCCCTCATGGCTTGTTCCAATTCAAGAGGATGCCTTTTGGTTTGGCTTCGGACGCTTCAGTATTTCAGAGGGCTATGTATCACATTTTTAAGGAGGTGGGAATGTATGTCAAGGGTTTCCAGGACGACATACTGTATTTTTCAAAAAATTACAATGAACATCTTATTCATCTTAAAGAAGTTTGCTCTAGGTTAGAGCAATTTGGTTTAACACTCAAGAGTAGTAAATGCAAGTTTTATCGTGTGGAGTACCTGGGCCATACTCTTTCAGGTGAGGGCGTTGTACCTACGAAGACTCTAGTTAACGCTATTATCAATGCTCCTGCTCCGGATGACAAGGAAAAATTACTTTCTTTTGCAGGTTTATGTGAATATTATAGGTTATACAAAATTTCGCCACTAAAATTGAACCTCTTAGAGAATTGACTAGGAATTCAGCAAATTTTGTTTAGACTGAGAGACAAGAAATTGCCTTTAAGCAGATTAAAAATGAGATTGTTAGTGCTCCCACTCTCATAATTACAGTGGATGCCAGCCTTTATGGGCTTGGAGGTGTTCTCAATCAATGTTCCGGTAAAGAAGAGTGGTGCGTTGCTTTTGCTTCAATAACTTTGTCATCCACAGAAAGAAGGTATACCTGGGAAGTTGAGCATTTTTGTAATTATGTTTGGGGAAATAGGTTCACACTTAGGACGGATCATAAGCCACTTGTAGGAATTTTATCTCCTGGAGGTGGATGGAATTTCACTGTTTGGATAGCCCGGTTGACATACCGACTTCAAGAATATGATTTTGAAATTGTGTATGTGCCTGGAAGAAGTAATGTCACAGCAGATTTTCTTTCGAGGTTACCTTGCGAAGAAGACACAATTTCAGTTGTTGAGCAAGATGATGATGTCATTGCTACTATAAATGATTGTGTTTATGATTTTAGATGAAAAAGATTGGTTTGAGGAATTGATCAATGATGTTTTGTGTCAGCAGAGGCAGGGCCTGACCATGTAGCTGGGGGTCAATGGCCCATTTTGAAGCCAGGAATGTGCTCAGGCCTGCACCCAGTTTGTCTTGCTTTCTTCCATTAGGCCCAGGGGTACTCAGTGGTGTATGGACCAAGTCTCTCTATGGGGTGTCTTGAATTTAAACATCATTGAGGGCATAGATGGCATTGGATTGTGGTGATTTTTGTGTGGTTTTCGACTTTTTGGGGTGGTGTTGGGGCCTGGCTATGTGGGTGGGGGCCATTTTGAGGCCTGGTCCAGGCAGGGCCTGGCCATGTAGCTGGGGGTCAAGGGCCCATTTTGAAGCCAGGCAGTGTGCTCAGGCCTGCACCCAGTTTGCCTTGCTTTCTTCCATTATGCCCAGGGGTAGTGAGTGGTGGATGGACCAAGTCTTTATGTGGGGTGTCTTGAATTTAAACATCATTTAGGGCATGGATTGCATTGGACTGTGGTGATTTGTTTGTGTTGTTTACTTTTTGGGGTGGTGTTGGGGCCAGGCCATGTGGGTGGGGGCCATTTTGAGGCCTGGTCCAGGCAGGGCCAGGCCATGTGGTGGGGGTCAAGGGCCCATTTTGAAGACAGGCAGTTTGCTCAGGCCTGCACCCAGTTTGCCTTGCTTTCATCCATTAGGCCCAGGGGTACTCAGTGGTCCATGGACCAAGTCTTTCTGTGTGGTGTCCTGAATTTAAACATCATTGAGGGCATGGATGGCATTGGATTGTGGTGAATTGTGTGAGTGTTTCGACTTTTTGGGGTGTTTAATTGATGTTCCTCTGGCTTCCATTGGTTTTAGGTGCACAAGAGAACCACCAGTGCCAGGAAGAATCCTGCAGCGGTGTGTGCAGCACAACGTCACGTGACGTCACGTGTGGCCACAGACAAGACAACTCTGCAACTCGTGCAACTGTGGCCTGCTGTTCTGACATCTGAAGAAGATGGGCCTAAAGAAAGGTGGCCGTAGCGCCTCAGCAAAAAAAGTTGCCAGCACCACTACCAGTAAGAAGGAGCACAAGAAGCAAGTGGCACCACCTACCAAGGAGACTGGTGGGCCCACCGACCCCACCAAGCTGGAAGCAGCACCTCCGCTTCATTGGGCTCAGTGCCACCACGCCAAGTTAGGTCCAAGACCATGAGTGCTGCTGAGGCAGCCACTTTAGTTTCTCAATCACCATTGACCAGTGATGTTGGCTCATCACAAGAAAGTACCATCCAATCAACACCGGGTGTAACTCAGAGGACGAGTGTTCAACAACCACAGCCGCATCGACAACCACAGCCGCAACTAGTACAAGCGCAAGTGCATGGGCAAGGAGAGGAGCAAGTACATGCGCAAGGAGTGGTGCAAGTAGATGCGCAAGTAGAGGCGCAAGTAGAGGTGCAAGTAGATGCCCAAGGAGAGGCACAAGTAGAGGTGCATGGAGAGGTGCAACTAGAGGTTCATGGAGCGGCACAACTGCCTACAACGCTTGTTCCTCCAGAAGTAGGGGCACATCAGGAAATTGATATTCAAGCGGAGGTATCATCGAGGAAGCCACTCCTTCTGATGATGATCCATTGTCTTCCAGACCCCCAGCAAGAAAAAGGTCAAGGAGGGCTACTACTACTACTACAAGTTCCTCTTCAAGCCCCCTTCATTCGGATGACCTTGATCTTGATTGGAACCCACCAATGCAGTCTGAGAGTGAGGCACGCCATGAGCCGACAAAGGTAGCTAAGCCTAAAAGGAAGGTTCCCGCAAGGCTTCCACTTATGGGTGATGACGACGAACAAGAAGTGGTGTCTTCTGCTGCTGATGAACAGTCTGACGACGACCCAGTCATCACAGTCATCACTCCAGCCCCAGCGGGCATGCAGCAGACAGACATTTTCACTCTATCCCGAATAGCTGCTGAGTGGGATGTGGGTGGCGTGGCACTGGTACCACCACCAACGCAGTTAGCTACAACACCAACACGACCTACAGCTTTCATATTTTTTAGTCAGAAGGGCCGGCAGGTACCTCCATCCAGCTCGACCTCCATTACCTCAAGTAGTGGTGCTGTAAGTGAACAACAGAGTTGAATTCAGCCACGCCCATCCTCCACTTCATCTGGCATTGAAACTGAAAGTAGCACCTCCACCACCAGCAGACATCTACAGTCCCCAGTTTGGGACTTCATTACTGTTAGCAAAAATGCGGAAAACATGGTCGTTTGTTCGATTTGTAAAATATTAGTTAGTCGGGGTAAGCTTGGTACCAACTATGGTACCGGAGGCCAGAGAGGTCATCTCCAAAAACACCACACTATCCAGTGGGAGGCGCACCTAAGGAAGATCCGAGAAGCCAAAAGTAGAACTGATCCACATGTATTCATTCACATTGCATCTGATGCTGACGAGGGTCTGATTGTGCAGGGGGGAAGTAAAGAACCGACTTACATTTTTTCTGGTACACCCAGTACCCCTGGCAGCAGCACTGCAGTGGTAGCGCCCACACCCTCTACCCCTGCAACATGTATGAGGCACACTAAGAGTCTGGGAGAGACAAAAATATGAAAAAATACATAAATGAGCCTAACTGGTTTGAAGAAGTCTGCATCATCATCATCACGTAAAATGGTCCAGATCACCATTAGCAGAATGTTTTGGTCGGATGCGCCATTTGAACGCAACCACCCAACGGCACGTCTGAATAACGCAAAACTGGCTAAAATGCTAGCGCTGGACCTTCTCCCTTTTTCTTTTGTAGAAAGGGTGGGTTTTCTAGAATTTGTGGCAACAGTCTGCCTTAAATCGAAGGTTCCTAGCTGGTCCTCTTTTGCCAGGGTTGCTGTTCCAGCATTACATCAAGATATAGACCGTGATTGGTTCTGAAGGATGTTTGGTGAAACAAAGAAAAGGACATTTGATTAATCACCGTTGCAAAACACCTGACAAAAGGGAATTTTACTATTAGCTCTGAAACTGGAATAGATAATACAGAGTTTATTAAACCTCATTAGGTGGAACTACATTCACACAACACCTTTCGGTAATGTATGACGTAGCACACTGAATGGAAGGAGCTTGGTCCTTTTATACCCATACAGGGGCTCAAATGAAGGCGGTACAAGTACGAAATGCTGGTTTTAGGTACATATAGGATCATAAGAAAATGCACAGTCAACAAGTGGGAGGAGCTAACAGTTGCTAATTCTGGTGAACACATCCTGACAGTTACAGACTGGGGGCAGCTGCAAGTTCAAATGAGCATGTGCGAAGGTGGAAGATGCTAAATATAGTCAGTTTCTAGACAGATCTCAAGAGCAGTTAACAGAAAGGTAGGAGAGAGCACATGGTAGCACATGGTAAACAAAATGGCTTACAGAAGTACAAAATGGATTCCACAAAATGGACAAGTGTTACATTCCCCTAATTGTTTTTATTTCTCTGTCACATGATACTGTCTGTACCTACTGGAACTTGGAATGTAATGATGCCTGCATCTTACATGTGCGATTCCAGATTCCATGTTTGACAGTTACTGGGATTTCTTTATACTGTCAGACGTGCTGTACTGATCCTAATTTACTTTACAATAAATAACTTATTTCTTACCTGGATATATGGAACCTTCTTCAACAATGGTGACGAGGGATTGAAGATTTTTCCAGCCACGTTATTTTCAGCACATGAGCGGAAAAAATATCTTCTCAAACTCACTGGCTCAAGTTTCTTCGTTCATTTCTACATATTCTGGATGCCGCTGTTGTTTTCAATCGTCTGGCCGAAAATCCGAAATCTGCAGGATACTTCACGCCATTTAAATATATATTTTTTTGTTTTCTTCATTTTTTTTCGGTAGATACCCGGTAAAGTATTGCACACGTTTCTCATTGGCCACCGGCTGTGACACGTGTCTTCCATGAAGTGTCGGTACAGCGGTCACCATGGGCTCATGTGGTTATACTAAAACCGTCTTTCATTGGCTACGCGGGGCGTGTGTACGTCATCACGCAAGCAGCCATTTTTCTTACTCCGATAATCCTTGTGATTAATCGGCAACTCTGAGCCCCGTTTTTATGTTTGGTGCAATACAGCATTTATCGGTGCTCATTACATAATTTATTGGCAACTTTGAACTATCACAGCAAGGATTAAACAGCAGCCGAACTACAGGATTTTTTTTAATTCGGTCTGGTAACTTATATTTTTTACTGTTACTAATATTTTTTTGGGGTGTAAATGACTTTGACATTTGTTTTATTATTCTTTTACAGTTATATTTAACTAGTTTTATCAGGAACCGACTGCCTTACTTTACATTTTTTTCTTATAAAACTTTGGATGAATGACATTACTGCAAGTTACTTCAGGAATTATTCAATATTCATATTCCACAAGCTCTGTTAAGAAGCAACTTTTACTCTTCATATTTCTGTTGGTGAACAACATTTCTGAACTTTCCCTTTGAGTATTTTTGGGATTTTAGGTGTACTCATATTATTTTCATGGACAGAACTCATTTTGTACTTATTTTACTTTTAGCTAGCATGTTTATGCACCGAAGTTAGGTTGTTATATTTAGGTATTTGTTGTGTTTCATTTTGGGATTCGTTCATTTTCTTTTATCACTATTACTATTGCTATTATCAAACAATGCAATTTGACCCTCCATCCAAGTTTTTGCAAACAAAAGGTGAACCACCCATTTCTTGGACAAGATGGAAGGAGGACGTTTTTAATTACCTCAAAGCAATGGATGGAGAACGCATGTCTGCTGAGAGGAAAAAGAACATATTTTTACATTGTCTTGGATCAGAAGGACAATTAGTTTTCAGAACTTTACCCCCTGTTAGATCTGGTGGTGATACTAATGTGTATGATGAAGCTTTTTTAAGGATTGAGGGCACTATTACTAGTGTTGCGCTTAATAGGTTTAAATTTTATACTAGAGTTCAGGATGAAAATTACAGTTTTGATGAATTCTTAACTGCTCTCCGTGCATTGTCTTTGCATTGTAACTTTGGTTTGATGACTGACGAAATGATCAGGGATCAAATCATTGTAAATGTAAAAAGCAAGAAAGTTCAAGAACAATTGTGGATCTTAGGTGATCCCAGTTTGGAAACAGCAATTAGTACAGCTAAAGCTCTTGAGCTATCTGATAAATGGATTAAGTATGTTGACAAAGCTACTACCTCAACTGCTTCTATTTCTGGTAGTGGGGCTAGTACTATTAAGCCTCAAGAGTCTAAGAATGCTTATGTTTATAAAAATGAAGGTAAAAGCAAGCAATACTATTGTTTCAGGTGTGGTAATCCTGATCATATTGCTTCCTTTCCGCAATGTCCTACTATAGGTAAGCAATGCGTGGTTGTTCGGGACATTTTTCTAAAATGTGTAAAAATACTGTCAAATCTTTTCATGATACTAGGAAACCATCATTTTCTTCTCCAAAAATTACTAATGGTAAAGTGTCTTATGTTTCTGACGAAGTGAAGAGTACCTCAGAGACTATTTAGTCTGGCATTCTTGTATCAGTCCAAGACTCATTTGATATATCACAGACTGACAAAATACCTTCTCTCAAATGTTTAATAAGTATTTTGGGCAAAGTGTTGGAACTCATGGCAGACTCTGGTTCTCCGTGGACTAATAATATGCAAGAATATTGTACAGAATCATTTGGAGACCTGGTAGTCAGTCAGTCAGTCAAAAATAACTTTATTTGGTTTTCACAAACCATAAAGCATATAAAACATATTTCATATAAAAAAACTTTTTCAGTTCATAAAAAATTCTACTTAGTTCCTTTGTGGCACCGAGCCTTCAGTCTTTGCCCATTTTTATAAGTAAGCTTTCTACCACTATCATAAATTTTATCCCCCTACATATTAAAATGTTTGATGCGGCACCCATCCAACTTGTCGCCGCCTGTCTGCAGGTGCGGATATTTAAATTGTTAAAAACCCTTCTCGGCAGTTTCCTTCTTTCTGATTTCACAGATTCGCAAACACACAGCAGGTGGGTCAGAGTTTCAATGTGATATCCGCATAAACAACATGCCTTTGTTTGATGCTTATTTTTCCAGGTCGGCGCCAAGTCTAATGAACAATGATCACCAAATCTGTATGCCATGAATCTCCTTTTTAAAGACAATCGGAAATGAGCTGCTAGATAGCGTGTAGGAATTTATTATGACTCATGCGTTGCGGCGTCTTAGTAATCCCCTTTTATCCTCCACGAAGGATAATGCTTTTGCTTTGTTATTGCAAGCTTTTTTAAATGTGGACTTTTCCATCTTGTTGTTCCAAAGCCGATTGATCTCTAATTTTTCCAGTGCTATCCGCAGTTGGTCCCCCCACGTGTTTGGGGTTCTTTGCTCTAGTTGTTGTTTTATTTCCAACCAGCATAAGTTGTTCAAAGTTCCCAACTCTGCTGCTCTAAGTTTCCAGCATAGGTTTACCATGGTTGCCTTCCTTTGGAATTCCTGGTTCTGTAATCCGAATTCCAAGCGAATTTGTGCTGGCGAGGAACCTTTAAAAAGATTGAATACTGATTTATAAACATTGGTTTGTAATTTGTTTAAGATGGTACTTTCTTGGCCATGCCAGGTTTCCAGACCGTAGGACAGGGTTGGTAGCAATTGGGCTGCCATGATTTTTAAAAGATGCCCGTGTGAAGGGCTTTCCAGTTTTTTGGACAGTTGTTTGTAGGCAAATATTAAGGATTGAGCTTTTGCTGTGATCTCCTTTTTCTGCTCAACCATTGACAGATTTCTTGCCTTCTGATGCCCAAGTGTTTGTAAACTCTTGTTTCCTCTATTTGACAGTTCTTTGCATACCATTTGTAGTTTCCTTGTCTTGGGCCCGCTAATCTTTCCACCTTGGTTTTGGATTTATTCAATTCTAAACCTTGGGCGTCCAGGTAGTCTATCAGTTTGTTTATTGTCCTTTGCAGCCCTATCGGAGTTTGACTTACCAGGACAATATCATCTGCATACTGTAAGTATTGAACCGGCTCCTTTGCCAGATTCGGTTGGTGTCCATTTATTTGTTCTAAGTGACTGTGCAAATCTGCTAAGTGTAAGTTAAATAAGCATGGCGAAAGGACGCAGCCCTGTTTTAGGCCATTTGTTATGTTTATTTTTGAAGAGACTATTTGTCCGTCCCCAAGTTTAACTGTGGCCCATGTTTCGCTGTATAGTGATTGTATTGCATTTATCAATAGCTGTGGCAATCCCCATGCTTTCAGTTTCTTCCACAAACGGTCCCACGGCACTCTATCGAAAGCCGCTTTTAGGTCAATGTAGCTTTTTCCGTAAGAATTGTCAAGGCTGTTAGATTTGTGATGGTGCCCATTCCCTGTCTGAAGCCTGTTTGGAGTTTAGGGATGATGTTGTTTTCCTCTGTCCACTCTTGTAGGTTTTCCAAAATGCATGAAGCATAGAGTTTGGCCTCTACATCGATCAGGGCGATCAACCTGTAATTCCCAGGTTCTGTTCTGATGCCGCTCTTATAAATTGGGTAGAACAGGTTACCGCTCCAGGACTGTGGGATCTTGTTATCTCGGAAAACCTGGTTAAAAAGAGGTGTTAGATATTTTGCCCAAACGTCCAGATCTCGTTTGAACAGGGCATTAGGTAGCCCATTTGGGCCTGCTGCTCCTTCCGCTTTCAAATTTTTTATCAGTGGTTTTATGCGTTTAACGGTTGTCAGAGTTTGATCATCTGCTTCCCAGCTAAACTGGATTTTTCCACTTTCAATAGTAGTACTAGTTGATGAGATTCTTTTTCCTTTTCGTTCAATGACCTTAGTGCATCCGCCTTTTCTAATCCAAATTGGGGGTTGTACAATTTGTCAGTGTATTCTAACCAAGTGTTTTCACTTATTCGGATGTTATTTTGCTTTCCGTATCCTTTCATTAATTTATTGATTATACCCCAAAATTCTTTACTGTTTGGTAATTTGCTTGCCCTTAGCAGATCTTCCCATAACTTTTCTCTGTATTTCCTTTTTTCCGCTCTTCATTCCACCTTATAGTCTTTTCTCATTTTTTGAATCTTTCCGATGTCTACTTTTTTCCCATTTTAATTGCTTGCGCTTTTTGTCTTACCTCTTTGTCAATATTTCTTTTTTTGTTTCTCAACTGTGTTGTGTACCATGGCTCTTTAATAGCCCCATGATTACCTTTGCTTATTGGTTTTGCCGGAAATGTATCCAGGAGTGCTTCACATAGATTTTCCCACTTACTTAATAGTTGTCCTTCTGACTCCTCAGCCTTCTCTATGTGTTCATTCACCATGTTCATTATCTCTTCCATGATGTTTCCTCTCCATTTAAGCTTCCGTAAGTTGTATATTTCAAGCCATGCGACTAATGATGCTGAACTCTCCTTTTGCTTGGTGTTTAAGTATAATACTGTCTCCTGAGGTAAATGATCGCTCTCAGGTCGTGTTGAGATGCAGAAATTGTCTACCCGGGGCGTTAGCTTTTTACTAATTATCGTATAATCAATATTTGATTGTGGTTTTCCACTGAAAAAGGTGATACCGGCCGGTTGATCTCCCTCCATGTTTCCATTTAGGTTGACCAGGCCTAGTTTTTTCAGCTCATTTCGTGTATTTTGATTTTTATTCTTATTCGTCTTTCCTCATCAGATTATAATTAAAGTCCCCTGATATAATCATATCGTGATATTGGTGTGTGACTTGTAGTGTTTTTATTAAGGTTGACAGTTTCTCTTCTTTTTTGTTCTATGCAGGGTGTATATATATGTTGAGGATTATTAGCTTATCTCCCACTCCTTCTCCTTGTGCCGGGGGATTTTCTTCCACTTTTATTATTTGGATCCAATTTTCTCCGGAATCCATTTCCTCCGTTTTCCAGTCATTTTCTATTGCAGTATATGTGGACAGACCCCCCTTCGGGTGCCCATACTTGGAGGTTTTTTCCGCCATTATGTGGAATTCTTCGTAACCTTCCAAGTGCTTTGGTGAAGTGTTCCAAGTTTCTTGTAGCAATATTACTTTAAAGTTACTTAAATAGGTGAGGGTTTCTTGATCTTGCTGCATTTCTTTAAAACCATGAACGTTCCAGGAGCAGATCATGGTCTTTTTCTCGTTTTGATTTATGGCCTTATTGTTTTGTTTCCCCCTTACTGTGCTGTTATCTTCAGGATCAATGTGAGTTCAAGGTGAGGGCTAGCCATGACCAGTCATGATTTCCCTCTGACTGGGTGGCTGTTTGCCTGTCCGTAATAAGTTGCACACCGGCACCCCTGCATGTCTCTTGATTTGGTGACGTACTTCTAGCTCCTTTTAGTACCGTAGAAGAATTTCCCTTTATTTTCAGAAACCCAGATGCCTTGTCATTTATTAGCGGGTATGGGTATTTAATTAACGGTGGATATGATATTATTATGCCCCAAGTTGCAAAGATCTCTCTGGTGGAGAAGATCAGTTCCGTTGTCTCAATCGATGCCCATGTTGTTCTACTTACCTCCGAATCCATTTTCATGTTTGATTGGACAAATTCTAGTGCCAAGAGATCGGACGATGGAATTTCCCTTAATTTTGGAATTTCTCTGAATAATCTCAGTATGTTACCCCTATTCAGTATGTCGTTTTTTCCCTTCGTTTGATATTCAGGCTTGAAGATTAGTTTACAGCCTGTTTCTGCTGGGTTTGATTTAGGTTCTTGATATCCATTTTGTTCCCTTTTTTCCCTTGTCCTTTCCCCTGCCTTAGCGTTGATTGTGCGCTCGATGGTGGGCCATCCTTTTGAGCTTGATTTCGGCGTTGTGTCTTCTTCATTTTGACGTCTATTCTCCTCCTTTATTCTGAACGTTTTTACTGTCCTCGTCTTTTCCATTTGTTTTTTCTCCGATAGTGTATTGCACGTCCTACCTTTTTTATCCAGGGTAATTGATAGGTGGCAGTCTGTACTTGAGGATCTTTCTATGTACCGTCCGGGACTTTTTTCCCTTTTTGGCAAATTTGTTTGATCTTCATTGGTTATCCATTTGGTTATTGCCTCCTGGTGCTTGGTCTTTGACCGTTCTCGTTTTTTGCTTCAGGTACCACTTTCTGAGATGTGTCTTCTATTTCCTGTAGTCTTGTTGTTTCTTTGTTTTTATCCATTCTTATCACGTTTTCCGTCTCCTCCTCTATGTTAGTTTTTGGTTTTGGTTTTTCGACTGCTTTCCACCCTTGTATTACTTTTCTGCCAGCAGGTTCCGGTGCACACTGGTTGCTTTGCATGAATGTTTTGCCATCCCTCAAATTGTCTGGTGTATTTATTTCTTCGGTGTTTTGCTGTGTTGTTGAGTCATCGACTGCTTGCTCTTGTGCACTATTGTTAGCGTTTTGTGCAAAAATAGCATAATTTTGTTTTTTTCCCTGCTTAGTTTTTAAGTTGGCGTTCTTCCTGGCTTTTCGTGCTCATTTGCGTTGTCTTTTGGTTTGATTGTCCAGTACACTTGGGGCGGCAGATGTAGTGTTTTCGCCGTGCCTATTGCCCTTTTCATTTGTTATATTTGCCTCACCTTCCTTGGAGTTTTCTGCAGATTCCATCCTTTGCCTCATACTTCTTTGTTTTTCGATCATTATAATTCTACCTATGTTATCTAAGTGCGGTGATTCTTCTATTTGTTTTCTTACTTGTGCTGCACGTAGAATCTCCGTCAAAATTTCTGGTAGACATGCCAGTTTATCTATTATTTTGCCGCACCCGCAGCTTTGTTCCAGTATTTTGTTTTTGTTTTGTCTGTCTTTGTTTATTCCATTAGTTATTTGATCTGCAATTTTATCCAGCTTGTCATTGATTCCTGCAATGTGAGTTGCAATCAGGTTCATTAAGTCAACCTGGACATCCAATTTGTCCGATTGAAAATTTAATACGGTGATTGCTTGCTGTAGGCTTTTTAGTAACGAATTACTCCAAGGGGTTGTTTCTTTGTTTGTTGGTTGTATTGAGATCCCTGATATGGAATCAAACCCGCTTACTGATGAAATGGTGATTGGTGACTGTGTTTTTTTGTCTCCTTGTGGCGAATCACTTCGCCCCGTGTTTACTTCTTTCCAAAGAATGGGGCTAGGGGTGAGTCTGATGGGGGTTGATACTGCTCCCCTTTCAACTCCCATTTCCTTTTTTTCCTGCTGATTTGTGTCTCTATGTTTTCCCGGGTTAATTGTCCCTGATTCCCCCTCCTTTTGCATTTTAAATTCAAGCATCTTTATGAGGTCTTCTTCCTCTGTTATTGAAAAGGATCTGGACCAGTTTGTCTCTCGGATATTTCCTTGTTGTATAACTTGATCTCCACCTTCACTTTGTTCCCTTAACATGTTCCTTTGCGCAGTTTTTTCTTCCTTGCTTTTTTCATGAGTAACTGTATGTTGAGATGTTGGTTGAGATGTAGGTTTGGGTGCTGGGACATGTATTTGTGCTGTCATTTTTAGGAGCCATTTTTTTAAAGCTGATTTCTCTTGAACCGGTCTTTCATCCTTTTCTTCTGGTGTTCTCCCTTTGTTTTGTTGGCGCTTTTCTGGTTGTCTCGACATTGCTTCTCGGCTTTTGTCTCCGGCTATTTTTGGTGTTGTCAAGTGTATTGGTTTTATGGGGGTTTGTAGGTTGTGCACCTCTTCTGTGTTTGCATACATTGCCGCCATCGTGTCTTTGAAAAATTGGAATTTGTGCTTTGGGTTTTTGCCACCAAACTTAAATGGCTCTGTAGCTGTAGTAGGGATCAAACTCTTTTCTTATGGGTTGGAATCCTCTGTTAGCTTGCTCTTGTTTCCAGATTTGTTAGCCACTTTTAATTGTTCCCGTTTCGTTGCTCTTTTCTTATTTTTATAAATGAGGGCTTGGCAAACTTTTCCTGATTGCATATCCCCAGTTCTCTACTCAGATTGGTGATACAGCTGATACCGGTGGATTATCCTGACCCCTGTGTTGATTTTTTTGTGGCTTCCGCTGTTACGGCTGTCCCACCCACTGCTGGGTGTACTTATCTCTCCAGACAGGGATACTGAGGGCACTGCTTCGCCTCACCACGCCTCTCCTCCGGACTCTCGCCTCTCTCGCAACTTCCAGCGCCTCCTCCCAAGCCTGTCTGCTCCTTCTGCATCCTACCGAGGGACTACTCCCCCACCGTGTCACCTCCTCAGCTACCAACCCTTACGCTAGGTGTGGCGCAAGGTGCTGAGGGGTGGCTTGGGGCGTGACACTCGACACAGGGTTGTGGCAGCTGCCGTCAGGGAGCGACTGCGTTGATGTGTTGCAGTGTCTTGTAGTATCTGGCAATGTGGTGACTTTCTCTGTCGTATCTAGTCACTTACAATCAGACCCGTCGAGGTATAAAGTGCCTACTAGGATCCCTCTGTTGGGGCCTCAGGTCAAGTTCTCCAACTATTAGCACACTATTAATTTGACCGATTTAACAGTTTTTGTCTGGCAGTCCTCAGTAATTTTACTGTTGCCTGCGTTAAATGTTGGTGCTTGAATAGTGGCTAGTAGCTTAAATGCTTTATTTGATGCTTGGTGTTTTAGTACTGCATTGGTCCCCCGTAACTCTGCCGTGTTAGGTTTCCTGTTGGGCTATTGCTTGCTGCTACAGCTGCTGCTGCCTTCGACTCGCCCTTTTGCTAGCCAAAGTCCGTGGCCGGCCCTCGAGTCTGAAATGCTGCCGGGGTATGGCTTCCAGGGTCATGGGGGCTCAGGTGCTCAGGGGCTCAGGGGCTTGTGCTAAAGCTGACAGCCTGCCCCCCGACCCACTCCCGCTCCTGCTCCCTGCCCCCAGCACCCGTCACCCGACTCACCGCTTCTTGCCGCCTCTCCTCTCTCCTCTCTCCTTGCTGTGTGGTGCTGTGTGGTGCAGAGCGGGGCGGGGCTGCGGTGGAGGTTTGCTTTGGGATGCCGGGAGCCTCAATAGCACGGCATCTCAGGCTGCCTGGAACCGTGCCTGTGCCTGTGACCGTATTCCGTATTCCTCCTATACAGAAGTTCACTCCCCCTCCGGCGTGTCACAGCACACCCCAGATGCAGAGCACGGCCTGTCCTGGCCAGCGCGCTGCCCAGTGATTGCAGCGATTGTCCAAGCGAGGGTCCAAGCGCTTCAGACACGGGTTATAGGCGACCAGTGGGAAGGTGTGTCAATGGATTAGTGAGCCGGAGCCGGTCGCCCGTCTATGCAGCTCGCTTCTTGGCGTCTGGTGTTCTGGTGTTTATGGCGACTAGTGGCTCTCTGGCTCCCTCTCGAGTTCCCTCTCGATGCCCAGTGTGTGCTGCCCTGGTAATGTGCAGTGTGGGAGCTTGGCTAGGCTCTCCACACTTGCCTCTAGCCTCTAGCCTCTGCCCTCAATTGCCTCAGTCCTCTTGCTACCAGCACCAGCAGCCCCCCCTCCTGATACCCCAAAGCTGCTTAAGTGGGGATCCGGGGCTCACCGAGGGCGCAGCTTCCCACGTGGCACAATCCAGGTCAAATGGCAAGCAGCTGGCAGTCGTGGCAGTCGTATTAATCTGGTGGGAGTGGGCTTAGGCGAGGCTTAGGCAAGGCAGGCAGGCAGGCAGCACTGGCCAGGCGGCGCTGTGACTCTGATGCAAGTCGGGCTCACAGGCCGGCAGGCTCACTCTGGCTCTCTCCGCTCCGCCACCCGCAGCCCGGTTCTCAGATCCTCTGCACCTGACTCGGGTGACAAGACTCGGAGCCAGGCGATTCCCCAGTGTTTCTCCGGCGTCGGGATCGGGCGGGGTCAGGATTGGATTGGAAACGTACTTTCCGACGCTTCCCAATGCTCCGCCGCTCCGCCGCAACAGTTTGGGCTCCGACACTACTCAGCTCGGCTCTGGTTGGGTCCGCTGGAGACCTGGTAGATATTAATGCTTTATGTGAACCAGATATTAATGCTTACAATTTTGATGGTTCAAAAATTGAATTAATTGGTTTTAAAGAAGCACTTATTTCTTTCAAAAGCAGTTCAACTGTCTTCAAACTATATGTGGCTTACAAGGGTGTGAATGTGCTGGGCTGGCGGGACCAAGCCAAATTAGGGATTATTTTGAATCCTAGGATGAAAGATCCTGTTTCTGTTCTTACGGTATCTATGTCTAAAGTTGAGTTCAATACGTTACAGGCATCCGCTGATCTTCCAGAATGTTTTCCAAATGTTTTTTCTGACAAGTTAGGAAAACTCAAAGGTTTTAGCCACCAAATTAAGGTGAAACCTAGTTCTATTCCAGTCAGACAGAAATTAAGGGGAGTTACTATAAACATTAGAAATTAACTTAAAGACAAGTTAGATTCTATGATTAGGGATGATATAGTTGAGGAGGTAGAGTCTTCAGAATGGGCATCTCCCATTGTTTTGGCCTTTAAACAGGATAAAAGTATCAGATTAGGTGTGGATTTAAGAGCATTGAACACTAATCTAGTCACAGATTGTCACCCACTTCCCAATATTAACGAAATGATATGTATGTTGGATGGTGCCTGTGTATTTTCCACTTTGGATCTTAGGTCTGCATACCATCAGATCGAACTTACTGAAGACTCTAAGCATTTTACTGCCTTTATTACCCCTCATGGCTTGTTCCAATTCAAGAGGATGCCTTTTGGTTTGGCTTCGGACGCTTCAGTATTTCAGAGGGCTATGTATCACATTTTTAAGGAGGTGGGAATGTATGTCAAGGGTTTCCAGGACGACATACTGTATTTTTCAAAAAATTACAATGAACATCTTATTCATCTTAAAGAAGTTTGCTCTAGGTTAGAGCAATTTGGTTTAACACTCAAGAGTAGTAAATGCAAGTTTTATCGTGTGGAGTACCTGGGCCATACTCTTTCAGGTGAGGGCGTTGTACCTACGAAGACTCTAGTTAACGCTATTATCAATGCTCCTGCTCCGGATGACAAGGAAAAATTACTTTCTTTTGCAGGTTTATGTGAATATTATAGTTTATAGGTTATACAAAATTTCGCCACTAAAATTGAACCTCTTAGAGAATTGACTAGGAATTCAGCAAATTTTGTTTAGACTGAGAGACAAGAAATTGCCTTTAAGCAGATTAAAAATGAGATTGTTAGTGCTCCCACTCTCATAATTACAGTGGATGCCAGCCTTTATGGGCTTGGAGGTGTTCTCAATCAATGTTCATGTAAAGAAGAGTGGTGCGTTGCTTTTGCTTCAATAACTTTGTCATCCACAGAAAGAAGGTATACCTGGGAAGTTGAGCATTTTTGTAATTATGTTTGGGGAAATAGGTTCACACTTAGGACGGATCATAAGCCACTTGTAGGAATTTTATCTCCTGGAGGTGGATGGAATTTCACTGTTTGGATAGCCCGGTTGACATACCGACTTCAAGAATATGATTTTGAAATTGTGTATGTGCCTGGAAGAAGTAATGTCACAGCAGATTTTCTTTCGAGGTTACCTTGCGAAGAAGACACAATTTCAGTTGTTGAGCAAGATGATGATGTCATTGCTACTATAAATGATTGTGTTTATGATTTTAGATGAAAAAGATTGGTTTGAGGAATTGATCAATGATGTTTTGTGTCAGCAGAGGCAGGGCCTGACCATGTAGCTGGGGGTCAATGGCCCATTTTGAAGCCAGGAATGTGCTCAGGCCTGCACCCAGTTTGTCTTGCTTTCTTCCATTAGGCCCAGGGGTACTCAGTGGTGTATGGACCAAGTCTCTCTATGGGGTGTCTTGAATTTAAACATCATTGAGGGCATAGATGGCATTGGATTGTGGTGATTTTTGTGTGGTTTTCGACTTTTTGGGGTGGTGTTGGGGCCTGGCTATGTGGGTGGGGGCCATTTTGAGGCCTGGTCCAGGCAGGGCCTGGCCATGTAGCTGGGGGTCAAGGGCCCATTTTGAAGCCAGGCAGTGTGCTCAGGCCTGCACCCAGTTTGCCTTGCTTTCTTCCATTATGCCCAGGGGTAGTGAGTGGTGGATGGACCAAGTCTTTATGTGGGGTGTCTTGAATTTAAACATCATTTAGGGCATGGATTGCATTGGACTGTGGTGATTTGTTTGTGTTGTTTACTTTTTGGGGTGGTGTTGGGGCCAGGCCATGTGGGTGGGGGCCATTTTGAGGCCTGGTCCAGGCAGGGCCAGGCCATGTGGTGGGGGTCAAGGGCCCATTTTGAAGACAGGCAGTTTGCTCAGGCCTGCACCCAGTTTGCCTTGCTTTCATCCATTAGGCCCAGGGGTACTCAGTGGTCCATGGACCAAGTCTTTCTGTGTGGTGTCCTGAATTTAAACATCATTGAGGGCATGGATGGCATTGGATTGTGGTGAATTGTGTGAGTGTTTCGACTTTTTGGGGTGTTTAATTGATGTTCCTCTGGCTTCCATTGGTTTTAGGTGCACAAGAGAACCACCAGTGCCAGGAAGAATCCTGCAGCGGTGTGTGCAGCACAACGTCACGTGACGTCACGTGTGGCCACAGACAAGACAACTCTGCAACTCGTGCAACTGTGGCCTGCTGTTCTGACATCTGAAGAAGATGGGCCTAAAGAAAGGTGGCCGTAGCGCCTCAGCAAAAAAAGTTGCCAGCACCACTACCAGTAAGAAGGAGCAGAAGAAGCAAGTGGCACCACCTACCAAGGAGACTGGTGGGCCCACCGACCCCACCAAGCTGGAAGCAGCACCTCCGCTTCATTGGGCTCAGTGCCACCACGCCAAGTTAGGTCCAAGACCATGAGTGCTGCTGAGGCAGCCACTTTAGTTTCTCAATCACCATCGACCAGTGATGTTGGCTCATCACAAGAAAGTACCATCCAATCAACACCGGGTGTAACTCAGAGGACGAGTGTTCAACAACCACAGCCGCATCGACAACCACAGCCGCAACTAGTACAAGCGCAAGTGCATGGGCAAGGAGAGGAGCAAGTACATGCGCAAGGAGTGGTGCAAGTAGATGCGCAAGTAGAGGCGCAAGTAGAGGTGCAAGTAGATGCCCAAGGAGAGGCACAAGTAGAGGTGCATGGAGAGGTGCAACTAGAGGTTCATGGAGCGGCACAACTGCCTACAACGCTTGTTCCTCCAGAAGTAGGGGCACATCAGGAAATTGATATTCAAGCGGAGGTATCATCGAGGAAGCCACTCCTTCTGATGATGATCCATTGTCTTCCAGACCCCCAGCAAGAAAAAGGTCAAGGAGGGCTACTACTACTACTACAAGTTCCTCTTCAAGCCCCCTTCATTCGGATGACCTTGATCTTGATTGGAACCCACCAATGCAGTCTGAGAGTGAGGCACGCCATGAGCCGACAAAGGTAGCTAAGCCTAAAAGGAAGGTTCCCGCAAGGCTTCCACTTATGGGTGATGACGACAAACAAGAAGTGGTGTCTTCTGCTGCTGATGAACAGTCTGACGACGACCCAGTCATCACAGTCATCACTCCAGCCCCAGCGGGCATGCAGCAGACAGACATTTTCACTCTATCCCGAATAGCTGCTGAGTGGGATGTGGGTGGCGTGGCACTGGTACCACCACCAACGCAGTTAGCTACAACACCAACACGACCTACAGCTTTCATATTTTTTAGTCAGAAGGGCCGGCAGGTACCTCCATCCAGCTCGACCTCCATTACCTCAAGTAGTGGTGCTGTAAGTGAACAACAGAGTTGAATTCAGCCACGCCCATCCTCCACTTCATCTGGCATTGAAACTGAAAGTAGCACCTCCACCACCAGCAGACATCTACAGTCCCCAGTTTGGGACTTCATTACTGTTAGCAAAAATGCGGAAAACATGGTCGTTTGTTCGATTTGTAAAATATTAGTTAGTCGGGGTAAGCTTGGTACCAACTATGGTACCGGAGGCCAGAGAGGTCATCTCCAAAAACACCACACTATCCAGTGGGAGGCGCACCTAAGGAAGATCCGAGAAGCCAAAAGTAGAACTGATCCACATGTATTCATTCACATTGCATCTGATGCTGACGAGGGTCTGATTGTGCAGGGGGGAAGTAAAGAACCG
This sequence comes from Lissotriton helveticus, assembly GCF_964261635.1. Classification (NCBI taxonomy): domain Eukaryota; kingdom Metazoa; phylum Chordata; class Amphibia; order Caudata; family Salamandridae; genus Lissotriton; species Lissotriton helveticus. The sequence goes on from NC_136067.1 coordinate 1,997,484,383, forward strand.
ACTTACATTTTTTCTGGTACACCCAGTACCCCTGGCAGCAGCACTGCAGTGGTAGCGCCCACACCCTCTACCCCTGCAACATGTATGAGGCACACTAAGAGTCTGGGAGAGACAAAAATATGAAAAAATACATAAATGAGCCTAACTGGTTTGAAGAAGTCTGCATCATCATCATCACGTAAAATGGTCCAGATCACCATTAGCAGAATGTTTTGGTCGGATGCGCCATTTGAACGCAACCACCCAACGGCACGTCTGAATAACGCAAAACTGGCTAAAATGCTAGCGCTGGACCTTCTCCCTTTTTCTTTTGTAGAAGGGGTGGGTTTTCTAGAATTTGTGGCAACAGTCTGCCTTAAATCGAAGGTTCCTAGCTGGTCCTCTTTTGCCAGGGTTGCTGTTCCAGCATTACATCAAGATGTGCTGGAGGTGATTGGCGCAGCTATTCCGAAGAGTGCTGTTCACACTATCCACCTGACAACAGACATGTGGACCAGTTGCCAAGCCCTTGATTACATGTGCATCACTGCACACTGGGTCTCTTTTGCAGGCGTTAAAGACCAGTTAAAAGCAGGTGTTGACACGGACACAGTTATTCAAGCTACTCGGAAACATGCAACAGTAGCCATGCTTGCCATGGAGAAAACTCATACTGCACCTAACCTTTTGGAGGAGTTTGATAGGGAGGTCTATGAAGGGCTGCATCCAAGAAATCGCATAGTTGGTTATGTTTCCACGGATAATGGCAGTAATATAGTTAGGCCCATGGCTGATGGTGTTTGGCGCACAGTATTAACATTGTGGTGCAAGATTTCTTGAAAAAAGAAAACAAAGTCAGCAAGTTAATGACCACCTGCCGAAGAATCTGAACACATTTCAGCCATTCTTTTAAGGCCCGGAAGCAGTTGAGGAGCATGCAACATAAACATAGACTGCCAGTCAAAGGACTCATCCAGGAGGTGGCAACGCATTGGAACTCAACCTTTTACATGCTTGAGCGTCTGTCTGAGCAGTGGGGGGCAAAAAATGATTATGTCTATAAACTGGGTTCAACTATGAAAGACATGAGGCTAGAGTTGGAGGAATGGAAGCTAGTTGCAAGTCTGACAGACATGCTTCGTCCTTTTGAGGTCTTCACGCATGAAGTCAGCAGTGAGGTCTGTTCTTTGAGCAAAGCTATCCCATTGTTGGTCATGCTAGAGCACCAACTGAAGGCGGTGTCTTCAACGTTCCGAGATGATGCTGAAAAGCAAGACGCATATCAGTTGGCGGAGAAGTTATTAAGCCGCCTAGTTGACAATGAAAGGCTTAAAAACATACATACAGAACAACATTACATTTGTGCCACTATTCTGGATCCACGGTACAAAAAGGCAGTGGCCAGCAAAGCATTCATTCCTTTTGATGAAGCAGATTATTCAAAGTACAAACATTGGCTAGCTGTGTCAGCCACTCGGTTCGAAAAAGAGCGTCAGAAAATTTAAGGAGCCGGCAGAATTACAACAGAATCAGCAGGCCATCCAGCGTCAAGTTCCACTTCTGAATCTGTGGCCGAAGGGAGTCACTTTCCCTCACAGCCATTAACGTCACCAGCAACCGTATCATCATCCTCACCTGCACCAGGCCAGGCCATAATATTGTCAGAAGCGGATTGGCTAACTCATCAAGGGTTTGCTCGTTCCAGTGATGCAAAGGCCACAGATGGTATGCAAAGTGGAGCAACCCTGGAGAACCTTAAGTCAATGGTGCAGGCCTATCTGGATGACCCAACAGAGGTCTTTGTTAATCAGAACCCATTGCTGTATTAACTCAGATACTCTGTCCATCACCACCCCCCTTTTTGTAATTATTTTGGCCACCATGAGTGTGGAAGGGTATGCTCAGACATGAGTCCCTTGCTCATTGCACCATCAGGATTCAAGCAAGCCGGGCCGAAGACGGCTGTAATGCCAGAAACCGGTCCCCGGAAGCTTGGTTCCTTTCCAGTGAAGAATTGGCTTGGTAGTTTGGTCTGCCCTGTTCCCATGATGCACTGGGCCAGGGACAGACTAATTTGCATATAGCCAGGTTCTGAACTGGGATGGTGCAGTGAGCTAAAAAACGGTGATGGATCAAGCCCTGATCTGTTGACTGGGTAGGAGTGTTCTGATTAACTCAGATACTCTGTCCATCACCACCCCCCTTTTTGTAATTATTTTGGCCACCATGAGTGTGGAAGGGTATGCTCAGACATGAGTCCCTTGCTCATTGCACCATCAGGATTCAAGCAAGCCGGGCCAAAGACGGCTGTAATGCCAGAAACCGGTCCCCGGAAGCTTGGTTCCTTTCCAGTGAAGAATTGGCTTGGTAGTTTGGTCTGCCCTGTTCCCATGATGCACTGGGCCAGGGACAGACTAATTTGCATATAGCCAGGTTCTGAACTGGGATGGTGCAGTGAGCTAAAAAATGGTGATGGATCAAGCCCTGATCTTTTGACTGGGTAGGAGTGTTCTGATTAACTCAGATACTCTGTCCATCACCACCCCCCTTTTTGTAATTATTTTGGCCACCATGAGTGTGGAAGGGTATGCTCAGACATGAGTCCCTTGCTCATTGCACCATCAGGATTCAAGCAAGCCGGGCCGAAGACGGCTGTAATGCCAGAAACCGGTCCCCGGAAGCTTGGTTCCTTTCCAGTGAAGAATTGGCTTGGTAGTTTGGTCTGCCCTGTTCCCATGATGCACTGGGCCAGGGACAGACTAATTTGCATATAGCCAGGTTCTGAACTGGGATGGTGCAGTGAGCTAAAAAACGGTGATGGATCAAGCCCTGATCTGTTGACTGGGTAGGAGTGTTCTGATTAACTCAGATACTCTGTCCATCACCACCCCCCTTTTTGTAATCATAATATTGTCAGAAGCGGATTGGCTAACTCATCAAGGGTTTGCTCGTTCCAGTGATGCAAAGGCCACAGATGGTATGCAAAGTGGAGCAACCCTGGAGAACCTTGAGTCGATGGTGCAGGCCTATCTGGATGACCCAACAGAGGTCTTTGTTAATCAGAACCCATTGCTGTATTGGTATAGGAAAAGGCCTGTATGGCGACTGATCACCAACCTGGCTCTAAATTATTTGTCTTGCCCACCCGCAAGCCTGTCTTCTGAACGTGTTTTCAGTGCTGCTGGTGCCATTGTACCTTCAAAAAGGACCCACCTCTCACCCAAAAATTTGTAGAGGTTAACACTGATCAAGATGAATCAGCACTTCATACCACCAGATTACATCATACGTGAATGCACGCAGGAAGAAGAGGACACCGACTTAGGTGGAGGAAGTTCTTCCCTGTTAGCTGACCTACTTCCGTCTCAATTCATAGAGTTTGAGGACGAGCTCTACTTCCCTGACACCGAGGCCTGAAGATGACTTCCTTTTTTTCCGTCCTTATTCACTTTTATTCCTGTGTGTCTTTCTTTGTTTTGCAACTTTTACCACAACAAAACTCTAATCACCTAATCACAACAAGTCCATCAGCAGCACTGTCTTCATCTTCTTTTCCTTATTGATTTGAAGGTGCTGCAGTCTGCATTCCTGAGGTTCACAAGTTCACAACTCAATCATGCTCCTCTATCCTCCTCCTCCAGACTCCCCCTATCCATTTCCCTCAAGGCAGATGGATGGATTAAGCAGAATAAAGAAACTTTGTCTTCGTAGACGAGTCCCCTCAAGTGGGACTGAAATTACTGACTGACTACATGCTTGCTGATTGCTGACAGAGTTACTTCTAAAATTGACAGGAGAGGCTGCCCTGTGGGCCCTCACTTTCCGAAGAAGATGCGGGCAAAAGGTAGAACAGGTATTGAATAATGAGAAGATGGCATGCAGTGGACAGCAATGGCTGTCTGGCTCTGATGAAACCAATTGCTGTTTGTTTTTTGTGCAGGAAATGAATCATATGTCTTGTCTTAGTTAATATTTAATCTTTTACATGGTAATTGTAACTCTACTCTGTTTTTTTTTACCTTGTTTAATTCAAATTGCACTTCAACTTCAGGGGCCACTATGTTGCATTTTCCAATAAATCCTTGGAGTGGACTCACTTGCCAATATACAATGATGATTGATTAAATAATATATATTTTTTCTTTACAGTCACTCACTTTGATGGATGGATCATCAGCGTCGGATTTACGGAAGAACTATGGCCAATTTGTGAGTGGCAAACAGGTAAACCAGTCTACAACAACATGTCTGTCTATTCGTGGCATGTAGTGGTCGAGGGCGAGGCAGTGTACTGTTGTTATTATGCCAGGCAGAGTCCACTCCACTCTAGACAGCAGTTCATGTAAAATTGAGGCTATGTGGCTTCCTGCATACAATTAGATATGCTTTGTCTGTCTGACAAAGAGCCTAGGTATGCTACATCAGGTTGCTTCACTCAGTGGTGCCTGCCTTGACCATCTGCATGGCCCTGCCTCAAGCTTGGGCCAAACATACGTTATGTTTGCGACATTTGCTGAATTTTGGTTTTTCGCGAATCTCGCAAAAATACCGAAAATTCGCAAATTCTTGAGCGGAACGGATTTTTGGAGCATGCTTGCACTAGGGCCATGCAGACGGTCAAGGCAGGCACCACTGAGTGAAGCATCCTGATGTAGAATACCTAGGCTCTTTGACACAGACAGACAAAGCATATCTAGGGTTTAGGGTTCAGTGCGATTTACTAGGGTTTTTGTGTTTAAGTTGGTAGGGTTCCCGCGGAGTCTAGGGCTCAGGGCCCGAAGCAGGCTTGTTCATAATTATGTTGGCAAGGTTTTAGGGGGTCTGGCGTTCTTTCGTGCAGAATTGACAGAATTTGGCCTTTTTTGGTGTTTTGCGGGCGCGTGTGTTTGGGTTAAAAGTGAAAACTAGTCGTAGACCTTCTTCTTCTTCTTCTTCTTCTTCTTCTTCAAAGAGCGCAGTGGTTTGATTTTGTTCTGCCTTGCTGAGATTCTTGGGAATCGCTGGAACAAGTGTCCAGGTAAGTTTCAAGAGGATCGAAGTAGTGGAAGTGCTGAAAACAACATTTTTATGTGAACTGCGCAATTTGCCATGTTTTGGATATACCAGTATGGCATGTTTTTGGGGGGCTGTTTAGGGGTGTTCTAGATTCGTGGGGGTGGGTTTATGGGTCTGGGAGCACTGCTGGGAAGGTCTAATTTTGATTGCAAGTGGTTTGAAGAAAATCTATGGTGAAAAAGGGGGGTTTGGGCCTAGTTGCAGACAGCGTTTTGGCACAATTTAAAATGAGACCTAGCAGTATTGCATGTTTTTGGGGGGCTGTTTGGGGGTTCTGCATTTTTGGGGGTGAGTCGGGGGGTGTTGGAGCACTGTTGGGAAGGTCTAATTTTGATTGCAAGTGGTTTGAAGAAAATCCATGGTGGAAAAGGGGGGTTATGGCCTAGCTGCAGAGCGCATTAGGAGTGATTTTCAGGTAGGCCTCTGTAGATTTTCTAAGTGAGGAATTTTAAATTTTTGCTTTTGGCCTGTTGGGGGGTTTTCTACTTTTTTGGGGGTAGGTTGAGGGGTCTGGGGCACTGCTGGGAAGGTCTAATATTGGATGCAAGTGGTTTGGAGAAAATCCATGGTGAGAAAGTTTTTATTTTTTAGCTCACTTGCGTGTTTTGGGGGGCTGTTTGGGGGGTTGTAGGTTTTTGCGGGTGGGTTGGGGGGTCTGGGAGCACTGCTGTGAAGGTCTAAATTTGACTGCAAGTGGTTTGAAGAAAATCCATGGTGGAAAAGGTTGGTTAGTGCCTAGCTGCAGAGCGCTCTTTGGAGCGATTTTCAGGTAGGCCTCTGTAGATTTTCTAAGTGTGGAATTTTACATTTTTGCTTTTGGCCTGTTGGGGGGTTTTCTACTTTTTAGGGGGTAGGTTGAGGGGTCTGGGGGCACTGCTGGGAAGGTCTAATATTGGATGCAAGTGGTTTGGAGAAAATCCATGGTGAGAAAGTTTTTCTTTTTTAGCTCACTTGCGTGTTTTGGGGGGCTGTTTGGGGGGTTCTAGGTTTTTGCGGGTGGGTTGGGGGGTCTGGAGAACTGCTGTGAAGGTCTAATTTTGACTGCAAGTGGTTTGAAGAAAATCCATGGTGGAAAAGGTGGGTTAGTGCCTAGCTGCAGAGAGCTCTTTGGAGCGATTTTCAGGTAGGCCTCTGTAGATTTTCTAAGTGTGGCATTTTCCATTTTTGCTTTCGGCTTGTTTGAGGGTGTTCTAATTTTTGGGGGGTGGGTTGAGGGGTCTGGGGGCACTGCTGGGAAGGTCTAATATTGGATGCAAGTGGTTTGGAGAAAATCCATGATGAAAAAGTTTTTCTTTTTTGGCTCACTTGCGTGTTTTTGGGGGGCTGTTTGGTGGGGTTATAGGTTTTTGTGGGTGGGTTGGGGGGTCTGGGAAAACTGCTGGGAAGGTCTAATTTTGATTGCAAGTGGTTGGAAGAAAATCCATGGTGGATAAGGGGGGTTTGGGCCTAGTTGCAGACAGCGTTTTGGCACAATTTAAACTGAGAGCTAGCAGTAATGCATGTTTTCGGGGGGCTGTTTGGGAGGGTTCGACATTTTTGGGGCTGGGTCGAAGGGTCTGGGAGCACTGCTGGGAAGGTCTAATTTTGATCGCAAGTGGTTTGAAAAAAAGTCCATGGTGGAAAAGGGTGGTTAGGGCCTAGCTGCAGAGCGCATTTGGAGCGATTTTCAGGTAGGCCTCTGTAGATTTTCTAAGTGTGGCATTTTCCATTTTTGCTTTTGGCCTGTTTGGGGGTGTTCTACTTTTTGGGGCTGGGTCAAAGGGTCTGCGAGCACTACTGGGAAGGTCAAATATTGGATGGAAGTGGTTTGGAGAAAATCCATGGTGGAAAAGGGGGGTTATGGCCTAGGTGCACAGGGCGTTTGGAGTGATTTTTAGGTAGGCCTCTGTAGATTTTCTAAGTGTGGCATTTTCCATTTTTGCTCATGGCCTGTTGGGGGGTTTTCTACTTTTTTGGGGGTAGGTTGAGGGGTCTGGGGGCACTGCTGGGAAGGTCTAATATTGGATGCAAGTGGTTTGGAGAAAATCCATGGTGAGAACGTTTTTCTTTTTTAGCTCACTTGCGTGTTTTGGGGGCTGTTTGGGTGGTTCTAGGTTTTTACGGGTGGGTTGGAGGGTCTGGGAGAACTGCTGTGAAGGTCTAATTTTGACTGCAAGTGGTTTGAAGAAAATGCATGGTGGAAAAGGTGGGTTAGTGCCTAGCTGCAGAGAGCTCTTTGGAGCGATTTTTAGGTAGGTCTCTGTAGATTTTCTAAGTGTGGCATTTTCCATTTTTGCTTTTGGCTTCTTTGAGGGTGTTCTAATTTTTGGGGGGTGGGTAGAGGGGTCTGGGGGCACTGCTGGGAAGGTCTAATATTGGATGCAAGTGGTTTGGAGAAAATCCATGATGAAAAAGTGTTTCTTTTTTGGCTCACTTGCGTGTTTTTGGGGGGCTGTTTGGGGGTGTTCTAGGTTTTTGGGGGTGGGTTGGGGGGTCTGGTAGCACTGCTAGGAAAGTCTAATTTTGATCGCAAGTGGTATTAAGAAAATCCATGGTGGAAAAGGGGGGTTTGCGCCTAGTTGCAGACAGCGTTTTGGCACAATTTAAACTGAGGCCTAGCAGTATTGCATGTTTTGGGGGGCTGTTTGGGGGGTTCTACATTTTTGGGGCTTGGTCAAGGAGTCTGGGAGCACTGCTGGGAAGGTCTAATTTTGATTGCAATTGGTTTGAAGAAAATCCATGGTGGAAAAGGTGGGTTAGTGCCTAGCTGCAGAGAGCTCTTTGGAGCGATTTTCAGGTAGGCCTCTGTAGATTTTCTAAGTGTGACATTTTCAATTTTTGCTTTTGGCTTGTTTGAGGGTGTTCTAATTTTTGGGGGGTGGGTAGAGGGGTCTGGGGCACTGCTGGGAAGGTCTAACATTGGATGCAAGTGGTTTGGAGAAAATCCATGATGAAAACGTTTTTCTTTTTTGGCTCACTTGCGTGTTTTTGGGGGGCTGTTTGGTGGGGTTATAGGTTTTTGTGGGTGGGTTGGGGGGTCTGGGAGAACTGCTGGGAAGGTCTAATTTTGATTGCAAGTGGTTGGAAGAAAATCCATAGTGGATAAGGGGGGTTTGGGCCTAGTTGCAGACAGCGTTTTGGCACAATTTAAACTGAGAGCTAGCAGTAATGCATGTTTTCGGGGGACTGTTTGGGAGGGTTCGACATTTTTGGGGCTGGGTCGAAGGGTCTGGGAGCACTGCTGGGAAGGTCTAATTTTGATCGCAAGTGGTTTGAAAAAAGTCCATGGTGGAAAAGGGGGGTTAGGGCCTAGCTGCAGAGCGCCTTTGGAGCGATTTTCAGGTAGGCCTCTGTCGATTTTCTAAGTGTGGCATTTTCCATTTTTGCTTTTGGCCTGTTTGGGGGTGTTCTACTTTTTGGGGCTGGGTCGAAGGGTCTGGGAGCACTGCTGGGAAGGTCAAATATTGGATGCAAGTGGTTTGGAGAAAATCCATGGTGGAAAAGGGGGGTTATGGCCTAGGTGCAAAGCGCGTTTGAAGTGATTTTCAGGTAGGCCTCTGTAGATTTTCTAAGTGTGGCATTTTCCATTTTTGCTCATGGCCTGTTGGGGGGTTTTCTACTTTTTTGGGGGTAGGTTGAGGGGTCTGGGGGCACTGCAGGGAAGGTCTAATATTGGATGCAAGTGGTTTGGAGAAAATCCATGTTGAGAAAGTTTTTCTTTTTTAGCTCACTTGTGTGTTTTGGGGAGCTGTTTGGGTGGTTCTAGGTTTTTGCGGGTGGGTTGGGGGGTCTGGGAGAACTGCCGTGAAGGTCTAATTTTGACTGCAAGTGGTTTGAAGAAAATCCATGGTGGAAAAGGTGGGTTAGTGCCTAGCTGCAGAGAGCTCTTTGGAGCGATTTTTAGGTAGGCCTCTGTAGATTTTCTAAGTGTGGCATTTTCCATTTTTGCTTTTGCCTTGTTTGAGGGTGTTCTAATTTTTGGGGGTTGGGTAGAGGGGTCTGGGGGCACTGCTGGGAAGGTCTAATATTGGATGCAAGTGGTTTGGAGAAAATCCATGATGAAAACGTTTTTCTTTTTTGGCTCACTTGCATGTTTTTGGGGGGCTGTTTTGTGGGGTTATGGGTTTTTGTGGGTGGGTTGGGGGTCTGGGAGAACTGCTGGGAAGGTCTAATTTTGATTGCAAGTGGTTGGAAGAAAATCCATGGTGGATAAGGGGGGTTTGGGCCTAGTTGCAGACAGCGTTTTGGCACAATTTAAACTGAGAGCTAGCAGTAATGCGTGTTTTCGGGGGGCTGTTTGGGAGGGTTCCACATTTTTGGGGCTGGGTCGAAGGGTCTGGGAGCACTGCTGGGAAGGTCTAATTTTGATCGCAAGTGGTTTGAAAAAAGTCCATGGTGGAAAAGGGGGGTTAGGGCCTAGCTGCAGAGCGCATTTGGAGCGATTTTCAGGTAGGCCTCTGTAGATTTTCTAAGTGTGGCATTTTCCATTTTTGCTTTTGGCCTGTTTGGGGGTGTTCTGCTTTTTGGGGCTGGGTCGAAGGGTCTGGGAGCACTGCTGGGAAGGTCAAATATTGGATGCAAGTGGTTTGGAGAAAATCCATGGTGGAAAAGGGGGGTTATGGCCTAGCTACAGAGCACGTTTGGAGTGATTTTCAGGTAGGCCTCTGTAGATTTTCTAAGTGTGGCATTTTCCATTTTTGCTCATGGCCTGTTGGGGGTGTTCTACTTTTTTGGGGGTAGGTTGAGGGGTCTGGGGGCACTGCTGGGAAGGTCTAATATTGGATGCAAGTAGTTTGGAGAAAATCCATGGTGAGAAAGTTTTTCTTTTTTAGCTAACTTGCGTGTTTTGGGGGGCTGTTTGGGGGGTTCTAGGTTTTTGCGGGTGGGTTGGGGGGTCTGGGAGAACTGCTGTGAAGGTCTAATTTTGACTGCAAGTGGTTTGAAGAAAATCCATGGTGGAAAAGGTGGGTTAGTGCCTAGCTGCAGAGCGCGTTTGGAGCGATTTTCAGGTAGGCCTCTGTAGATTTTCTAAGTGTGGCATTTTCCATTTTTGCTTTTGGCTTGTTTGGGGGTGTTCTAATTTTTTGTGGGTGGGTTGAGGGGTCTGGGGGCACTGCTGGGAAGGTCTCATATTAGATGCAAGTGGTTTGGAGAAAATCCATGGTGAAAAAGTTTATCTTTTTTGGCTCACTTGTGTGTTTTTGGGGGGCTGTTTGGGGGTGTTCAAGGTTTTTGGGGGTGGGTTGGGGGGTCTGGGAGCACTGCTGGGAAAGTCTAATTTTTGATTGCAAGTGGTATGAAGAAAATCCATGGTGTAAAAGGGGGGTTTGCACCTAGTTGCAGACAGCGTTTTGGCACAATTTAAACTGAGGCCTAGCAGTGTTGCATGTTTTTGGGGGGCTGTTTGGAGGGTTCTACATTTTTGGGGCTGGGTCAAGGGGTCTGGGATCACTACTGGGAAGGTCTAATTTTGATTGCAAGTGGTTTGAAAAAAATCCATGGTGGAAAAGGGGGGTTAGGGCCTAGCTGCAGAGAGCATTTGGAGCGTATTTCAGGTAGGCCTCTGTAGATTTTCTAAGTGTGGCATTTTCCATTTTTGCTTTTGGCCTGTTTGGGGGTGTTCTACTTTTTTGCGGGTGGGTTGAGGGGTCTGGGGGCACTGCCGGGAAGGTCTACTATTGGATGCAGTGGTTTGTAGAAAATCCATGGTGAAAAAGTTTTTCTTTTTTAGCTCACTTGCGTGTTTTTGGGGGGCTGTTTCGGGGGGGGTTATAGGTTTTTGTGGGTGGGTTGGGGGGTCTGGGAGAACTGCTGGGAAGGTCTAATTTTGATTGCAAGTGGTTTGAAGAAAATCCAGGGTGGAAAAGGGGGGTTTGGGCCTAGTTGCAGACAGCGTTTTGGCACAATTTAAACTGAGAGCTAGCAGTAATGCTGCTCTGAATAACGGCGTGGGGTGCCCGAAGGGGGGGGGGGAGGCGGCGTGAACGGGCCTTCCCAGGTGGAGGCTCGTCTGCTGTAGTGGGGCGCCCCTTTACCGTTTCAGTTGCCATTCAGCTGAGTTTCGGCCGCTCTTGATGCTACAGCGACAGGCGGCTGCAACAGGACTCTCAAAATGGCGGCCTGTTCTTTGGATTTGGGCCTGGTCCACTAAAATGGCCCTGGGACACCTTAGAACTCGGACGCTCTAATTTTTTTTCCTTTCCTCTACATGCAAAAAAGGTAAATGCCCTGTACATTACCTGCCTCATCTGCCACGATGTACTCTCCAGAGGAACCGAAAAAAAATATAGTTATGGTAACTATACCATGCATCGTCATATGGAGAGGTGGCACCGATTAATTATAGTGCTGCACAAAAGAGAGATTTGGAGGAGAACCCCCGACCTGCCAGTACATTCACCAAAGAAGTGGCACTGACAGCATCAGAGGCAAGGGAAACGGTCCCAAATATTTAGAAGAACTTTGGAAAGATTAAAATGACATGTTTAGATTGTGGCAAATTAATTTCATGTGGACAGATGAGTGTTACTCTAATAAATACAGCATATGAACATCATCATAGTCGATGGTTGGTAGAGACATTTTGACTATATCCTGGACCTGCCCGTCCTCGCCCAAAATGGCGCCGGAATAAATGGGACTCGTAACTCCTTGTTGTGTACTGGTTGCTGAACCTTGAAATCACGAGATACGTATGCAGTTTTGAAGCACATGGCGGGCGGGGACGAGAATTGATTGAATATTTCGACATCCCTATTGATATTAAGTTCTGATGTGTTATTGATTACTGTACTATTGAAAGCTCGAATTAACGTCACCCATGGTACTTGCCCGCAAATGTATATCTAGATAATTTTATTGTAACTGGCTCTGTCGTATTTTAATTATAAAATGTACGTCCACCGATTCCGCAACTGTTAGACACCTTAGTTCTTGCAACCTAATGGCCCGCCCGTTACGTTCCTCTACAGTGTAAATGTCTACTCATCATATACGATTACAGTTTGCTCCGTGGCCGGCCCACGTGGTTATAGGCCCGTATTTGTATACTGACATTTTCACAATAAAGGTTTTTAAAAGAAAACATGGTAGTAGTATTTACATTGGTAAAGTTTTTAATAATAGTCACTGTTTTAGAATCAGTAAAAGGCAAGTGAAATAAAGCAGTCCAATTTCATGAAGGGTAAAAGGTATAATACGCAGGAACGCAGTAAAGATAAATGGTCAAGGGCTGTTGTGTTTCTACTTCTGCAACATAAAGTGATCGATAAGAATCTGATATTCAGGCGTATCGGCGACTAAGACAGCAGGCCGAGCCTCTTTTGCTCAACGGCTCCGTCATGGGACGAAGAAACGTCCTTTTTCTCGAAAAAGGAATATATTTTACTTGCAGGACAGTTGTAAATTTTCCGGGAAAGTACATTAGCCTGGAACATTATAACATATGTTTAAGAAAAAATAATGTTCGAAAGTAATAAAAAGCGTAATTTTTAGGTCATATGACCAAGCCTTTCATCATTAGAATAAGAAAAGTAAAATGAACCAATGAGAAGTTTTATTAACAAGTCACATGACCTGTTATGCTTACGTTACGCGCTGCGCGCCGCGCCCCAGATCGCTTCCGGGAAGCTGCGCTTCGCGCACTGGAGCACTTCCGGATGCGCTAACGCGGCGCGTCATATGACGCATTACGCGACAACGCAGGTCCAGAATATAGTCAAAATGTCTCCACCAACCAGCGGTCGGAACACAACCCCTTTCAGCAGGCTAAATAGTTCTGTTAAATGACAACAGAAGGGACAGGCAACAAGAACCATCAGTCAAAGAGGGGAGGGCAAGTTCTTCTCTACCGGGTCACGTTGGGGCGCTACCAGAACTGATCGAATTGGTAGTCTAAAGTGTGTCTGGATGTTTCAGACTGAAGCTGGTGTTAGCATGAGAGCACCACCATTTCGTAGCTCCGTCGTGGCCATTCCATGAGCAATCATGCTAGCCGCTCCCCACCAGAAGCCTGCGGGAGTCAGGGGCCCCCAAGACTTTTGTAGAATCTTCAAGGCTGAGGGGACGCTTTCGAGAATGGAGCCGAAGCTCTAGCAGACAAGCGTCCGAGTTCCAAGGTGTCGCAGGCCCATTTTAGTGGACCACGCCCAAATCTGAAGAGCCGGCCGCCATTTTGAGAGTCCTGTGGCAGCCGCCTATCGCTGCACCGCAAGAGCAGGAGCAACTCAAGTACATGGTGAGCGAGACGCTGTAGTCGAAAGAGCGGGCGGTAAACAGCTGAATAGCGGAAGAGGCACAGTGTAGCAAAAGCGGGCGGAATGGCAACTGAAACGGTAAAGGGGCGCCCCACTACAGCGTGTCTTTAGGTGAAACGGATTGTGGGACAAGGTCAAGAATGGAAGAGTCACCAAAAGGCAAAAAGTTCCGCTTGACCTCAGGAGCCGGCCACCTATGTCGGGGGCGATCTCAGGCCACACCAGGGCAACACGACTTGCGGAGGGGGCCGGAGCCAAGCGCCCCCTCCGAGTCCGCGCCATGACACCGTCCCTCGGGGGCCTCCGTCATGCGGTTCAGGGTGGCACCGCATCACATTCTTTTCAAATGCAGTCACGTCCTCAAACAGCCCCTACTCACATTGAAAATAGTGAAGCTGTAGCAAGTACAAATAGGCTTCAGACAGTGTTACAAGCACTCCTCAAAACTTTGAACTATCAGAGTGCATGAGTTTCATGCTCGATCGATTGAGCTAGCCGGATCGGGCAACAAAAAGTATAAAATAGTTATGTAAATAGTTATTTAATAAAATGTTTTACCCTGTTACTTTGCTGGTGTGTTGTATATATTTGTAATATTTGCATAGAGTTTATCGTTATTTTGGGCGGGGTGGGTGGCGGAGCCGAGCTGTCTTGCAGCCATCATGGTGAGGAGCTCACTTCATCTCACTAGTTTCGTATTTCTCATGAGGGGTTGTTCCTAATGTTTCTATTTTAGCGAGGTCAAAAAGAGATCCCATTAGTGGCCTACTGATTTTGCTCGATTCCTTTTGTTTTTTTACACGATTTTTCACTATCTGCAAAGACTAAACAGAGTATTGCGACTCTGTGCTTGTTTGTAAATAGAGAATGAACCAAAGAGAACCAATTCTAAAACAGTAAATGCTTGGATAACAATCAATCAAATGGAGAGAGAAGCAGGCACGACGGATTACAACGGGGGCAAAGGCCTGCGTTAACTACCCTTCACTATCTGCAAAGAGAGAGTACTCCTAATAGAAATGAGGGGGAGGGGGGGCAGCATTCAAAGCAGATCAGTGTGCATAAACACGAAAATGTTTTTACTTACCACGTACTTGACATTCGACAGCTTATGATATTTGCTATTAAAAAACCATTGAAATTCACTGAAAAAACCATAGGTTAGAGACCATATATAGTTAGGAATTAGCATTTAAAAAAACTTGAAAATTCACTGAAAAAACCATAGGTTATAGACCATATATAGTTAGGGATTAGCATTTAAAAAACCTTATTTTACTCACACAAAACCATTGAAATTCCATATATAGTTAGTTGCACTAACTATATATCGCGCACCCGCAATCCACTGCTGATGATGTCACATATTACATCATTCATGACATGGTCAGTGACATCACTGATGACATCACTGATGACATCTCAAATGACATCACTGATGACATCATCCAGTGACTGTGTATTTCTGTAAAGTTTAAATACGTTTTACATATTGAAGAATGAGTAGATGTAGAAGTGTCTGGATGAAGGATTTAATAGTTGCGTGACTGACTGTATGAGTGACTGATTAAATGTGTCTCACTGAGTGCATGGGTTAGTGACTGAACTGTCTTAATTTGTGCATCATTATGTTGGTCGGTCGAAATCAGGAAGTGTTGGCCACCATTTTGTGTCCGAGACAGAAGAAAGTGGAAAACAAAAGTGGAGAACGTGCAAAGGGGGCAGGGTAGAGTCTCCTTGACCACCTAGGCCTTCTCAGGGGGGTCCCTGAAGGACTCCAAAGGCCTAAAAAAAATATATATATTTTGCTCGCACCCTCGAGGCTAAAGTGAGTGAAAAACAAAAGTGGAGAACGTGAAAAGGGGGCAGGGTAGAGTCTCCCTGACCCCCTAGGCCTTCCCAGGGGGTCCCTGAAGGACCCTAAAGGCCCAAAAAAATCTTTACTTTTTTTTGAAAAAATAGCGGGGTGCGCGCACGTTGCTCACACCCTCGAGGCAAAAGTGAGTGAAAAACAAAAGTGGAGAACATGAAAAGGTGGTAGGGTAAAGACTCCCTGACCCTCTAGGCCTTTTCAGGGCTTCCCTGAAGTACCCCGAAGGCCCCAAAAATATTTTTTTTTGTTGAATAAAACGAGGGGTGCACACACGTTGCTCGCACTCTCGAGGCAAAAGTGAGTAAAAAACTAAATTGGAGAACGTGAAAAGGGGGTAGGGTAGAGACTCCCTGACCCCCTAGGCCTTCTCAGGGCTTCCCTGAAGTACCCCAAAGGCCCAAAAAAAAAAATAATTATATCTTTTTTTTAAATTGCGAGGTGAGCGCACGTTGCTCTCACCCTCGAGGCAAAAATTCTCGAGCTGCGCGCACAATGCGCGCACGTCCAAAAAAAAATACAGTTGAATAACACGTTTGAGTGTTTAGATGTTGGTCGGCTCTAAAAAGAGCTTGTTGTGTTCATTGATTGTTTTGTGTACCTACAAGTAAGTTCCGATGCAGTGTCTAAAATTCAAGAGGAAGACTCTGTACCCCTCATCTGTGAAATGTACACCGTCTCCTCTATAAATGCCTTGCATGTTGTAACGCAAGTTGTTGTGGTATACAGAACCCATACCATAGTCTCTGAGGAAAGCAGAAACAGACCTATTCACATGTTTCCTTGCTTTCTCAATCTGTGGGCAATATTGGTTGGACCAGTTCCATTTTTGCCTTTGGCATATATTAGAATATACAAAGGCAGTCAAAGGGACCATCACCCATCGGGGGTTTATGTATTGTGGGAGGGGGTCTACGTGGCACCCCTACTGGAGCACTCGAGGGCCCCATTACCCACTGGGTCTACAAAACAAATTATGGCTAGTGAGGGGGGCTATAAGGTCTCCAAAGCCCAGGGGACCACCACTCCCCGGTGCTTTATGTATTGTGGGAGGGCTGGTTCCTATTGTGTTCCGGGGTATCCATCCAACCCTCCCATAGCAAGGGAATCTGTTCTCTATTTCAAAATCAAAATCAGATTGCTTTTCCACATGGGGAGTTGTATGTTAGTATCTTGTGATGTGTAAAAGTAATGCTGAGTCCCAAACGCGTACAAGTTGGGCATCAAAGGCGCTGGAATCGCACACCCTACAGATTATAAGTCGTGCATTCAGCAGGTGCACACCAGACTTGTAATTTTACCATTAAAAAATAGCCCCTATTAGTAATTTCTAATATCTCCGGGGTCTCTATCCCCTGGGTCTTATAACAAATGTTGGTGATCATGAGGGGAGCTACAATGCCCCCGCGGTCTCGCGGCTTGCAGCGTTCTTTGGGGGTCGGCATTGCTTTTCCACAGGGGAGATGCTAACTTGTATGTGGAAATGCTAGCTGCTTTTTATTTTGAAAGTGAGAACAGATTTCTCTGCTCTGTCTTTCAAAATGCAAACTAGGTCTGCTATGGGAGCGTGGGATTGCTGCCCTCTCAAACCAGTTTGGGCTGGACTGTTC
Source organism: Lissotriton helveticus (assembly GCF_964261635.1). NCBI lineage: Eukaryota > Metazoa > Chordata > Amphibia > Caudata > Salamandridae > Lissotriton > Lissotriton helveticus. The sequence continues at coordinate 1,997,501,131 of NC_136067.1, forward strand.
CCATGAGGCACAGGGTCAGACTGATTTGCATATAGCCATGTCTGAACTGGGGTGGCCGAGTGAGCTAAAGAATGGTGATGTTTAAACCCAGATCAGTTCACTGGGGGTGAGTGTTTGATTTGCTCAAACGCTCCGTCCATCATCCCCTTTTGTATCTCTCAAACCAAGCAGCAGTGTCTCGGCGGTAGGCACCCCGGGACACTGCATGAGCCGGGCGTCGGGCATTGCGGTCTCCAGGGCTCTCAAGAGCTCTAGGCATGGGGTCACGCAGTCTGTCTCTCACAATACACACATTTCTGGGGGTGGTGATTCCCGAGGCTTAAGGGGGGTCGTTGAGGCCCACACACTTCAAATTTTGTATGGGTGGGCCTTGGGCACGAAAGTGGTGCAAGGGGGTTGTAAATCTGGTACACAGTTTTTTGTTTTAGTTTTAATTTGATTGTCATCAGTGTTGTCATTAGTGATGTCACTGACCATGTCATGAATGATGTAATATGTGAAATCATCACCAGTGGATTGCGCGCTTGAGAGTTACATTCCTAATACCCATGTTTTTTTTTCAGTGAATATATATATATATATATATATAACAATAACAATAAAAATTCCCTTGCAGGCATAAAGTGACCCATAAATTATGCCAAAAAAAAGAGAGAACTCTGGGTAGTTCCCAAGTTAAGGAGGAAGGCAGCTCCTGTATAGAGCACCCTCAACACCAGTGACCGGCGAATATATTACCTACTGGCGGTCGCCAGTAGGTATATATAGTTAGGATTTTTTCTCTATGGGATTTTTGAAAATTCTATGTCTAATAACTTTGGCGTTTGTGGACGGAATTGGCAGAAATTTTCAGGAAAATGGAACATTTTGTTTCTGAGCAGCCCCTGGAAATTTGGGGGGGGTTCGTCAAGGGGGGGCCGAGAAAAAAGGGGGGTCCCAAAACGCGTTTTTCCAATGTTAATTTCCATAGGGCGGTTGGCCTCACTTTTAGCCCGAACGGCTGAATGGATTTGCACGAAACTTGGCAAAATTGTAGGGACTGGTAGCCCGATGTGCCTTTGCTAGGTCTCAATATATGTGCTCCAGTGGATTTTGAGAAATTAACGTTCAAAAAAGATATATATCTGTAACAGTGGACCGGGCAGCCCTCCGGTTCGCGTACTTTTCGCGTTACGGAGCTTTGTGAAGCGAAGCTGATTGGTTCTCCGGCGTCTGTAAACATTCCAAACAGTCCGTAGCGGCCGCCATCTTGTCTCTCGGTAGGATCGAGAGACAAGAGGAGGCCAAAGCGAAGGGGCAAATGACCATAAGGGGGCATAGTAGATCCTCCCTGACCCCCTAGGTTTGATGTGGAGGTTTTAAAAGGGCCCCGCGGGGCAAAAAAAAAATAATAATAATAATAATCGAACGGCTGAATGGATTTGCACGAAACTTGGCAAAATTGTAGGTACTGGTAGCCCGATGTGCCTTTGCTATGTCTCAATATATGTGCTCCAGTGGATTTTGAGAAATTAATGTTCAAAAAAAGATATATATCTGTGACAGCGGACCGGGCAGCACTCCGCTTCGCGTACTTTTCGCGTTACGGAGCTTTGTGAAGCGAAGCTGATTGGTTCTCCGGCGTCTGTAAACATTCCAAACAGTCCGTAGCGGCCGCCATCTTGTCTCTCGGTAGGATCGAGAGACAAGAGGAGGCCAAAGCGAAGGGGCAAATGACCATAAGGGGGCATAGTAGATCCTCCCTGACCCCCTAGGTTTGATGTACCATTTTGCCAAGTTTGGTGTAATTCCGTTCAGCCATTCAGGCTGTAGACGTATCTAAATGTCCTATGGAAAATTGCATGGGGAAAACACATTTGAAAGTGTTGAAATTTAGAACCATTAAAATGTTACTTTGGTTTTGTATTTGTGTGTGATGAAAGTTAATTGGTTATGTATATATGGCGAAAACACATTTGAAAGTGTTGAAATTTAGAACCAATTAAAATGTTACTTTGGTTTTGTATTTGTGTGTGATGAAAGTTAATTGGTTATGTATATATCTAAAATGAGAGGAAACCACAGCCATTTTGTGATACTACTGTCTGAGGTACATTTGTGAGGAATTTTTGGTGCTCAATTTCTGGTGTTTGATTTACACAGTACTAACGCTTCTCCTACTTTCAAAAAGGTGAGTTGTTAATTTGTAAGGGGAACTATGTTGTACAGATAATTTGAAAAATGTTTTCTGTTATTTATTTACAGTCCTTCTGTTATACTAAATACTTGATAAAGTTAGTTTTATATTATGTATTACTAAAAACGATAAATGAAAGTGATTATTTTTTTCTGCAATTTACAGCAAGAAATTTCAAAATAAAATGGATCACAATGAAGAGACCGTGGCAATTTCTTTTGAATTATCCACTACATTTATTGAAATTGACAGCACTAATAATGAAATATTCTCACAAGGAGGAGATGACTTGAATGATTTTTTTGATCAATCTCTTGACGGCGAATTTATCGAATGTTTGGAGACTATAGAGTTACAAGAATCATCATTGCAGACTTTTCATGAGGAGATTCCTGATGAGATGATTGAAGAGGAAATTCCTGATGAGGACATGTTACTAGTTCTTTCAAATTATGAAAATTCAGAAGAATAAATTTATATTTAGAAATCAAAAATTGTTTGAGACATTATTCATTTTTATTTTTAATTTATGAGGTTGTAGCGAAGTGATTGTAAGGATTTTTGAAAATTCTATGTCTAATAACTTTGGCGTTTGTGGACGGAATTGGCAGAAATTTTCAGGAAAATGGAACATTTTGTTTCTGACCAGCCCCTGGAAATTTGGGGGGGGTTCGTCAAGGGGGGGCCGAGAAAAAAGGGGGGTCCCAAAACGCGTTTTTCCAATGTTAATTTCCATAGGGCGGTTGGCCTCACTTTTAGCCCGAACGGCTGAATGGATTTGCACGAAACTTGGCAAAATTGTAGGGACTGGTAGCCCGATGTGCCTTTGCTAGGTCTCAATATATGTGCTCCAGTGGATTTTGAGAAATTAACGTTCAAAAAAAGATATATATCTGTAACAGCGGACCGGATGGTTCTCCGGCGTCTGCAAACATTCCAAACAGTCCGTAGCGGCCGCCATCTTGTCTCTCGGTAGGATCGAGAGACAAGAGGAGGCCAAAGCGAAGGGGCAAATGACCATAAGGGGGCATAGTAGATCCTCCCTGACCCCCTAGGTTTGATGTGGAGGTTTTAAAAGGGCCCCGCGGGCAGAAAAAATAAATAATAATAATCGAACGGCTGAATGGATTTGCACGAAACTTGGCAAAATTGTAGGTACTGGTAGCCCGATGTGCCTTTGCTATGTCTCAATATATGTGCTCCAGTGGATTTTGAGAAATTAACGTTCAAAAAAAGATATATATCTGTGACAGCGGACCGGGCAGCGCTCCGCTTCGCGTACTTTTCGCGTTACGGAGCTTTGTGAAGCGAAGCTGATTGGTTCTCCGGTGTCTGTAAACATTCCAAACAGTCCGTAGCGGCCGCCATCTTGTCTCTCGGTAGGATCGAGAGACAAGAGGAGGCCAAAGCGAAGGGGCAAATGACCATAAGGGGGCATAGTAGATCCTCCCTGACCCCCTAAGTTTGATGTGGAGGTTTTAAAAGGGCCCCGCGGGCCTGGGGAGCGTACTACAAGGAAACAAGAATGATTGACTTTAACTTATTGTATGTTTATAGACTTTTTTTTTCTTTTTTTTCTGCTGAGTGACGTCTCGGCCTATCTCCACGGGATGCAGTCCCTACCATCTCGGCGTTTAAGCCCAGGGGGACCGGTAGTGTGGTAGAGATAACGTCTGTTAACGTTCGATTCGAAGGAAATCAGGAAGTGTTGATAAACATTGTCTGCGCCATCTTGCCTTTTTTCAAATGCCACACTTTTGTCGTGCACGGCAGCCATTTTAGATGCCTTGACCAGACCCACTCTCTGCACGCTGTCGATCCTTAGCATGGCTCCCCACCCTCGCAAGCATCTCCCCCAGGCACTGGTCACCCCCGCTCTCTGTCTTACGCATGGGCAATAAACCTCCCCCCATCTGCGGTGCTCTTCCCTGAGAATCACAATCTGTGCCTGTCCGACAGCTCCCTTTCGCCCTATTCACTACCGCACCCTCTGACACTCCTCTTCCTCTGTGTCTAATTGTCCAGGCCGGTCCCAGGCTATCAGCTAGCCCTGCAGATGTAGTTTATGGCCCCAGCTGTAAAGAATCACCCCTCTTCAAAGGAGTTATAGTAGATCAAGGCCCACACCCGATGAGATCCGTCACACCACACGCGTTCCTACTATCTGAAAACCATTCTGTATTGTGATTGGGGAGGGGACCGAGCCTGAAGCGGAAGATTCCAGGGATGCCTCTTTGTACATCAAAGTTTTTACAATTATGTGTCACGTTAAAAATATATAGCACTCCAACAAAGTAGTAGGATTATAAAACTTTAATAACTTATAAATATATACAACAAAACAAAAACAGTAAAAACATTTAAACATTTTTAGGGAAAAAGAAGGAAGTAGCGGTCGGTTGTAAATGTGTGTGTTGTATTTGTATAGCGCGAACAGTAACCCGGAGGCATCCCGGCGCTTGTACTCCTACCACAAGGGAACCCCTCCTGGCTTTTCCTTGTGAGGTGTCCACTCCTGGGCATCCCATGGTGAAACCAGGCATCCCTTGTGCATCGGGGGCCGTTGTGGAGACTAAGCAAGCTATTGCCCAGAGTTGCAGCGTGGGGCCCATGCTTAGATTCGGCACTGAGGCGAGAATATCCGGTCAGAGGAATTTAAGCCCGATCCCGCCGAGGCTGGAATCGAACCCTGGTCCCTGGCCAGCGTTCTGCATCAAGGTCTGCCGCTCTAACCATTGAGCCACACTCCTCCACTGATGTTGCCTGGGTGCCGCACTGATTTCGGTATCCGGCGTGGGGCGTCGCGGGGGGTGGGTCATTAGTAGCGGTCTGTTGTGCGAATAGTTCCAAGGCAGCAGAACGATGGCACCAAGGTGATGTCCAGTAAGTTGCCGCCCTCCGAATAACGGCGTGGGGCGCCCCGGGGGGGGTGAGGCGGCGTGAACGGGCCTCCCCAGGTGGAGGCTCGTCTGCTGTAGTGGGGCGCCCCTTTACCGTTTCAGTTGCCATTCCGTCCGCTTTTGGTCCACTGTGTCAAAATCCGCCATTCAGCTGAGTTGCGCCCACTCTTGCGGTGCAGCGATAGGCGGCTGCCACAGGACTCTCAAAATGGCGGCAGGCTCTTTCCTTTTTGGGCCTGGTCCACTGAAATTGCCCTGGGACACCTTGGAAATCGGACGCTAGTCTGCTAGGTCTTGGACCCCATTCTCGAAAGCGTTCCCTCAGCCTTGAGGATTGTACAAAAGTCTTGGGGGCCCCCGACTCCTGCAGGCTTCCGGTGGGGAGCGGCTGCCATGATTGCTCGCGGAATGACCACGACGGAGCCACGAGATGGTGGTGCTTTCATGCTGACGCCAGCTTCAGTCTGAAACATCCAGAAACAAGGTGGGGCTTTCATCGTTTGGGAAAAAAAAAGTTTTCATCCAATGAAAAGTGTTATTTTTAGGTCATATGATCAAGCCTTCCATCATTAGGAAACCAAAAGTAAAATGAACCAATGAAAAGTTTTATAAACAAGTCTAATGACCTGTTATGCGGCATAGGGTATAAAAAGCGTAGAAAATCCGTTGGCACGTGAGGCAGCGTCAGTAGCGGACCGATGTGCGAATAGGCCGAAGGCAGCACAACGCGCCAAGATCCGGATGGCACCGAGGTTGTGTTTAGCAAGTTGCCGCACTGGTGTGGCCATCGTACAATGCTGAAAGTGGGCGTGGGGCGCCCCGTTGGCCTGTGAGGTGGCGTCAGTAGCGGACCGATGTGCGAATGGGGCCAAAGGCAGCGCAACGCGCCAAGATCCGGATGGCACCGAGGTGGTGTCATAGTTGAGAGTTCTGAGCAGCGGTTGTAACACTGTCTGAAGTTTATTTGCAGCTGCTGCAGCTTCACTACGCGCCAAGATTCGGATGGCACCGAGGTGGTGTCTAGCAAGTTGCCGCACTGGTGTGGCCATCCTATAATGCTGAAAGTCGGCGTGGGGCGCCTCGTTGGCCTGTGAGTTCGCGTCAGTAGCGGACTGATGTGCGAATAGGCCGAAGGCAGCACAACGCGCCAAGATCCGGATGGCACCGAGGTGGTGTCTAGCAAGTTGCCGCACTGGTGTGGCCATCCTACAATGCTGAAAGTCGGTGTGGGGCGCCCCGTTGGCCTGTGAGGTGGCGTCAGTAGCGGACCGATGTGCGAATGGGGCCAAAGGCAGCGCAACGCGCCAAGATCCGGATGGCACCGAGGTGGTGTCTAGCAAGCTATGCAGCTGAGTTGCGTGCGCACTTGCGGCGAATAGGTCGAAGGCAGCACAACAATGTTTTCTGAATAGAAGACACCACAAGGCGCTGAGATTCGGTTGGCACCGAGGTGGTGTCTAGTAAGTTGCCGCATTGGTGTGGCCATCCTACAATCCTGCTCCGAATAACGGCGTCGGGTGCCCGAAGGGGGGGGGGAGGCGGCGTGAACGGGCCTTGCCAGGTGGAGGCTCGTCTGCTGTAGTGGGGCGCCCCTTTACCGTTTCAGTTGCCATTCAGCTGAGTTTCGGCCGCTCTTGATGCTACAGCGACAGGCGGCTGCAACAGGACTCTCAAAATGGCGGCCTGTCCTTTGGATTTGGGCCTGGTCCACTAAAATGGCCCTGGGACACCTTAGAACTCGGACGCTCACATTTTTTTTCCTTTCCTCTACATGCAAAAAAGGTAAATTCCCGGAACTTTACACGCTTCATCTGCCACGATGTACTCTCCAGAGGAACCGAAAAAAAATATAGTTATGGTAACTATACCATGCATCGTCATATGGAGAGGTGGCACCGATTAATTATAGTGCTGCATAAAAGAGAGATTTGGGGGAGAACCCCCGACCTGCCAGTACATTCATCAAAGAACTGGCACTGACAGCATCAGAGGCAAGGGAAACGGTCCCAAATATTTAGAAGAACTTTGGAAAGATTAAAATGACATGTTTAGATTGTGGCAAATTAATTTCATGTGGACAGATGAGTGTTACTCTAATAAATACAGCATATGAACATCATCATAGTCGATGGTTGGTAGAGACATTTTGACTATATCCTGGACCTGCCCGTCCTCGCCCAAAATGGCGCCGGAATAAATGGGACTCGTAACTCGTTGTTTTGTACTGGTTGCAGAACCTTGAAATCACGAGATACGTATGCAGTTTTGAAGCACATGGCGGGCGGGGACGAGAATTGATTGAATATTTCGACATCCCTATTGATATTAAGTTCTGATGTGTTATTGATTACTGTACTATTGAAAGTTCGAATTAACGTCACGCATGGTACTTGCCCGCAAATGTATATCTAGATAATTTTATTGTAACTGGCCCTGTCGTATTTTAATTATAAAATGTACGTCCACCGATTCCGCAACTGTTAGACACCTTAGTTCTTGCAACCTAATGGCCCGCCCGTTACGTTCCTCTACAGTGTAAATGTCTACTCATAATATACGATTACAGTTTGCTCCGTGGCCGGCCCACGTGGTTATAGGCCCGTATTTGTATACTGACATTTTCACAATAAAGGTTTTTAAAAGAAAACATGGTAGTAGTATTTACATTGGTAAAGTTTTTAATAATAGTCACTGTTTTAGAATCAGTAAAAGGCAAGTGAAATAAAGCATTCGAATTACATGAAGGGTAAAAGGTATAATACGCAGGAACGCAGTAAAGATAAATGGTCAAGGGTTGTTGTGTTTTCTACTCCTGCAAAATAAAGTGATCGATAAGAATCTGATATTCTGGCGTATCGGCGACTAAGACAGCAGGCCGACCCTCTTTTGCTCAACGGCTCCGTCATGGGACGAAGAATTGCCCTTTTTCTCGAAAAAGGAATATATTTTACTTGCAGGACAGTTGTAAATTTTCCGGGAAAGTACATTAGCCTGGAACATTATAACATATGTTTAAGAAAAAATAATGTTCGAAAGTAATAAAAAGCGTAATTTTTAGGTCATATGACCAAGCCTTTCATCATTAGAATAAGAAAAGTAAAATGAACCAATGAAAAGTTTTATTAACAAGTTACATGATCTGTTATGCTTACGTTACGCGCTGCGCGCCGGATCACTTCCGGATGCGCTAACGCGGCGCGTCATATGACGCATTACGCAACAACGCAGGTCCAGAATATAGTCAAAATGTCTCCACCAACCAGCGGTCGGAACACAACCCCTTTCAGCAGGCTAAATAGTTCTGTTAAATAACAACAGAAGGGACAGGCAACAAGAACCATCAGTCAAAGAGGGGAGGGCAAGTTCTTCTCTACCGGGTCACGTTGGGGCGCTACCGGAACTGATCGAATTGGTAGTCTACAGAGTTTCTGGATGTTTCAGACTGAAGCTGGCGTTAGCATGAGAGCACCACCATTTCGTAGCTCCGTCATGGCCATTCCACGAGCAATCATGCTAGCCGCTCCCCACCAGAAGCCTGCGGGAGTCGGGGGCCCCCAAGACTTTTGTAGAATCTTCAAGGCTGAGGGGACGCTTTCGAGAATGGAGCCCAAGCTCTAGCAGACAAGCGTCCGAGTTCCAAGGTGTCGCAGGGCCATTTTAGTGGACCACGCCCAAATCTGAAGAGCCGGCCGCCATTTTGAGAGTCCTGTGGCAGCCGCCTATCGCTGCACCGCAAGAGCGGGAGCAACTCAACTACATGGTGAGCGAGACGTTGTAGTCGAAAGAGCGGGCGGTAAACAGCTGAATAGCGGAAGAGGCACAGTGTAGCAAAAGCGGGCGGAATGGCAACTGAAATGGTAAAGGGGCGCCCCACTACAGCGTGTCTTTAGGTGAAACGGATTGTGGGACAAGGTCAAGAATGGAAGAGTTACCAAAAGGCAAAAAGTTCCGCTTGATCCCGGGAGCCGGCCACCTATGTCGGGGGCGATCTCAGGCCACACCAGGAGAACACGACTTGGGGAGGGGGCCGGAGCCAAGCGCCCCCTCCGAGTCCGCGCCATCACACCGTCCCTCGGGGGCCTCCGTTAAGCGGTTCAGGGTGGCACCGCATCACATTGTTTACAAATGCAGTAACGTACTCAAACAGCCCCCACTTACTTTTAGAATAGTGAAGATGAAGCAAGTGCAAATAGGCTTCAGACAGTGTTACAAGCACTCTTCAAAACTTTGAATCATCAGAGTGCATGAGTTTCATGCTCGATCGATTGAGCTAGCCGGATCGGGCAACAAAAAGTTTAAAATAGTTATGTAAATAGTTGTTTAATAAAATGTTTTACCCTGTTACTTTGCTGGTGTTTTGTATATATTTGCATAGAGTTTATCGTTATTTTGGGCGGGGTGGGTGGCGGAGCCGAGCTGTCTTGCAGCCATCATGGTGTGGAGTTCAGTTCATCTCACTAGTTTCGTATTTGTCATGAGGGGTTGTTCCTAATGTTTCTATTTTAGCGAGGTCAAAAAGAGATCCCATTAGTGGCCTACTGATTTTGCTCGATTCCTTTTGTTTTTTTACACGATTTTTCGCTATCTGCAAAGACTAAACAGAGTATTGCGACTCTGTGCTTGTTTGTAAATAGAGAATGAACCAAAGAGAACCAATTCTAAAACAGTAAATGCTTGGATAACAATCAATCAAATGGAGAGAGAAGCAGGCACGACGGATTACAACGGGGGCAAAGGCCTGCGTTAACTACCCTTCACTATCTGCAAAGAGAGAGTACTCCTAATAGAAATGAGGGGGGGGCAGCATTCAAAGCAGATCAGTGTGCATAAACACGAAAATGTTTTTTCTTACCACGTACTTGACATTCGACAGCTTATGATATTTGCTATTAAAAAACCATTGAAATTCACTGAAAAAACCATAGGTTAGAGACCATATATAGTTAGGAATTAGCATTTACAAAACCTTGAAAATTCACTGAAAAAACCATAGGTTATAGACCATATATAGTTAGGAATTAGCATTTACAAAACCTTGAAAATTCACTGAAAAAACCATAGGTTATAGACCATATATAGTTAGGAATTAGCATTTAAAAAAACCTTTTTTTACTCACACAAAACCATTGAAATTCCATATATAGTTAGTAGTACTAACTATATATCGCGCACCCGCAATCCACTGCTGATCATGTCACATATTACATCATTCATGACATGGTCAGTGACATCACTGATGACATCACTGATGACATCTCAAATGACATCACTGATGACATCACTGATGACATCTCAAATGACATCACTGATGACATCACTGATGACATCTCAAATGACATCACTGATGACATCACTGATGACATCTCATTTGACATTACTGATCACAGCACTGATGACATCATTCATGTGATAATACGATGAACCTCTTCAGACTCTAATATAACCTTAGATACACTCAGTGTAAACAGACACTCACAGACTGTCACTCATCCATGGAGTTACTTACACACCTAGTCAGTCATGCAAAGAATCAATCACACCTCCATTTCCTCAACTATACAGTTATACACACCTTACTTATTCAAACATATACTAACACATATTTACTCTCTTTTACAATCCCTGATACAAGGTCACAATCATCCATACAGCCACTCACACATTCACTGGCTCTTATGCACAGTTATTTATATATGCCAACTCTCACATGTACTGTGTTTTACATATGTACTTACTTTGACATGTAGCACTGAGATATCCATTCACTCACCAATGCACAGAGTCATACACCTCCCAGCCACCCACACACACACTCAGTGTCCCATACAAATACTTGAGCAACCAATCAATAACCCATATACTTACTCATATAGCTACTGATGAACACATGCAGCAGTTTACAGAACAACAAACATAATGATGCACAAATTAACACAGTTCAGTCACTAACCCATGCACTCAGTGAGACACATTTAACCACTCACTCATACAGTCAGTCATGCACCTACTAAATCCTTCATCCAGACACTTCTACATCCACTCATTCTTCAATATGTAAGACATATTTTAACTTTACAGAAATACACAGTCACTGGATGTTGTCATCAGTGATGTCATCAGTGATGTCATTTGAGATGTCATCAGTGATGTCATCAGTGATGTCATTTGAGATGTCATCAGTGATGTCATCAGTGATGTCATGTGAGATCTCATCAGTGATGTCATCAGTGATGTCACTGACCATGTCATGAATGATGTAATATGTGACATGATCAGCAGTGGATTGCGGGTGCGCGATATATAGTTGGTACTACTAACTATATATGGAATTTCAATGGTTTTGTGTGAGTAAAAAAAGGTTTTTTAAATGCTAATTCCTAACTATATATGGTCTATAACCTATGGTTTTTTCAGTGAATTTTCAAGGTTTTGTAAATGGTAATTCCTAACTATATATGGTCTATAACCTATGTTTTTTTCAGTGAATTTTCAAGGTTTTGTAAATGCTAATTCCTAACTATATATGGTCTATAACCTATGGTTTTTTCAGTGAATATATATATATATATATATTACCTACTGGCGGTCGCCAGTAGGTATATATAGTTAGGATTTTTTCTCTATGGGATTTTTGAAAATTCTATGTCTAATAACTTTGGCGTTTGTTGACGGAATTGGCTGAAATTTTCAGGAAAATGGAACATTTTGTTTCTGAGCAGCCCCTGAAAATTTGGAGGGGGTTCGTCAAGGGGGGGCCGAGAAAAAAGGGGGGTCCCAAAACGTGTTTTTCCCATGTTAATGTCCATAGGGAGGTTGGCCTCACTTTTAGCCCGAACGGCTGAATGGATTTGCACGAAACTTGGCAAAATTGTAGGGACTGTTAGCCCGATGTGCCTTTGCTAGGTCTCAATATATGTGCTCCAGTGGATTTTGAGAAATTAACGTTCAAAAAAATATATATATCTGTAAGCGCGCTCCGGGCAGCGCCCCGGTTCGTGTACCTGACGCGTAACGGAACTTCGCGAAGCGAAGCTGATTGGCTCTCCGGTGTCTGTCAACATTCTAAACAGTCCGGAGCGGCCGCCATCTTGTCTCTCGGTAGGATCGAGAGACAAGAGGAGGCCAAAACAAAGGGGGAAATGACCATAAGGGGGCATAGTAGATCCTCCCTGACCCCCTAGGTTTGATGTGGAGGCTTTAAAAGGGCCCCGCGGGGCAAAAAAAAAAAAAAAAAGTTTTTTTTGCGTGGGGAGCGCCCGGTACGCGCACCGGGAAGCGGTCTGGGGAGCGTACTATAAGGAAAAAAGAATGATAGACTATGATATTTTGAAATATTGTATATTTATTGATTGTTCTTTTTGTTGTTTTTTTTTATTTATTTTTATTTAAGTAGCAGTATTTATGATTATTAAATATAAATTTATTTTTGGGATTGTGCACAGTATACTATAAGTCTGACTTTACATTATAATCAATTTGGTACTAGTTTATGAATTACATATAAAAATGATTAAAGACTCAAACAATTTTTTAATATTAAATATAATTTTATTTTTCTGATTCTTTTTCAAAATTTAATAGAAAGTCTAATATTTGACTGTCCGATATGTCTCCTTTTTGACTGAACATAACTTCCCACATTTGACCGTCCTCATATTGAAGTAAGAAATCCACAGATTCTACACATTGTAGAAGTTCATGGTCTCGTGATTCATCCATGAATTCCAAGTCAATGGGTTCAATGATTTCCTCATTGTTCATGTCTAGGACAATTTCAAAGGAAACGTTCTGTTCTCCTTCCATTTTTGTGCTGAAATTTGCATAAAAAATAAATATATCAGTAGAGATAGGGCACTGTTGGGTTTAAGTTCAGACAGGTACTTTTGAGGCGTGAAGTAGTACTATTAAAAAGTGCCTGTGAAAAAGCCTAAGTAAATTCATAATTATACCACAGAAACCTAAATCAATCCATAATTATAATAAACAAGCCTTTCTCAATGTCTAACTCTTACAGAGGGATAGTATATAACTATCTGAAAATGTTTTCAAATTTATAAAATAACATCTTACCTTTTAAAAACAAGTTTAAGTTGTGAGTGAAAATGATCTTGCAATGTAGTTCAGGAAGTAGTTGTCAAAATGGCTGTGTTTCTCTCTCTTTTTTTATATATATTCAGGTACATAACCAATCAAATGTCAGGTAAAAAAAGTAGAAAATGAAAGTAACATTTTAATTGGTTGTCAATTCCAACACTTCAGATGTGTTTTGTGAAGTAATTTACCTCAGGGTATTTAGAGAGGTCTACAGGCTAAATGGCTAAATGGAATTTCAATCAAATTTGTGAAAATGATAGGGATTGGTATGTAGTATGAGCTAATCTATATTTGGTGAAAGTGTCTCCAGTGGTTTTTCTGTGAATTACTTTCCCACCTTTTTTGAGCGAGCGCTTCCCGGTGCGCGCCCCGGTACGTGAACCGGCAGCGTTACGGGAGTCCTCCATTTTGTGTTTTGGTAGAATTGAGATACAAGATGGAGGGCAAATAATGTTGAAAATGGGTAGAAGGGGGCACGGTAGACGTATCCTGACCCCCTAGGTTTTCTGAGGGTGGCTGAGGAGGCCCATATGTGCGAGAAAAAAAACATTTTTTTTCAAATTTTCGCGCGGTTATCGTCCGGTGCGCGTACCGGCTAGCGCTCCGGGGAGCGTACTTTGGTGAAAATTAGTGAAAAAATAGTTACATTTAAAATTTGTTTATGCTGATCATAGTTAGGGTAGCTCTGGGAAGAGCTTTTGGGTTTGTGGTAGATTTAGGTACTTATGAGTAGGTACCAATGCACAGTCTTTAATTCAGGATGAAAATTCTGTTCCCCTCATCTGAGAAGTGAACTCCATCTCCTCTGTAGATATCTTGCATGTAGTAACGCAAGTTATTGTTGTACATGGAGCCCATTCCTTGGTCTCTCATGTAAGCTGAAACAGACTTATTTACATGCTTCCTCGATTTCTCAATTTGTGGACAAAATTGGTTCGACCACCTCCATTTCTGTCTTTGGCATATATTTGAATATACCAAGGCAGTTTGAGGAAAAAGTGCCATCAATTGGTCAAAGGTGTCCTTTAAAAGCATTTCCAGACCTACCCCAGTCAAAGTGCCCAAGTCATTTCCTCCACAGTGCACAATTAACAGGTCAGGTTTTGGCAAATGCAAAAAGGTTTTCACCAATGGTATCAATTGGTGACATTTTAATCCTCTGTGGCCAATCCACTTGATTTCCACATTTTGTAAATTGAGGTTAGGTACATTTCTGTTATCAGCATACCTTTGAGCCCAGTAGATGTAACTATGTCCAACAATCCAGACAGAAAACATGGTGAGAGAAGGTTCTGCTGCAGTCAGATGAAGTGTGGCAATGAAATGGCAGTTGAAAAAATAAGAGTTTATAATGAAAAAAACTGTGGAGTTTCTGTGCTAATGAATCAGTAGCAGTGATTGGTGGATTTTGATTGCTGGAAACAGAAAGTTAGGGTGCATGGATGAGTTCTTTGAAAGATGTAATTTGAATGGTCAAGAAAAAATCATTTTATGAAAGATTGCACTGGATAGGCAGGTGTACTGAGAGTTCAGAGTTCAATTGAAACATTGTTGTGTGAAGTTGCAAACATGAGAGGTCTTTCAGGAGGTGGTTGCTATGCAAACAAGGCAGAAAGGGCAGAGGGGGCAAGGGTGTTGATTTGAAAAAAGTGAGGGAAGAGTTTTGATTGGGTGACATGAGAGATATGTGTGATGAATTACAGCATTTTCTGTGCTTTTTTTGGCTGCAGCCTCTGGAGTGCATACCCTTTGTTCTGCTGAAGACAAATTGGTGTGTGTCTGAGACTGTTTTGAAACTCATAAAGTATTTGCTAAGGTGAGAAAAGATTAATTTAATTTATATAGAGAATAGTATGCTTTAGGGAGAAAATTATGAAGAAAGTTGTGTATTTAAAATGTTGCTTTGTGTCAAGTGTTTTACAAATAGATTTTGTTTCTTTGAGTTACATAGCCATGTTAAAAGTGACGCAAAAATGGTGCAAGGGTCTTAAAAAAATGCTTTCATGTGTCTTAGGGCATTTTAACTCACTTCCCCATGAATGTGGTTGAATAATTGCTTTACATGATGTGTTTAAAAACGTTTTTTGAAATCAATTAGGTTTCTTGATATGTACTGCTAGAGTTTCATAGGTTGCTTGGGGCATATTTACAAGGCATTTGAGTCCCTTTGATGTTATTTTTCCCATTTTAATTAAAGACATTTCCCCGTGGTGGAAGGTCCTTGTAAATACGCCCCCATGTGTGCTTGGCAAATTTCGATTTTCATTCTTTGAGTTACATAGCCATGTTAAAAGTGCTGCAAAAATGGTGCAAGGGCCTTAAAAAACGCTTTCATGTGTCTTAGAGCATTTTAAGTCACTTCCCCATGAATGTAGGTATATAATTGCTTTACATCATTTGTTTAAAAACGTTTTTTGAAATCAATTAGGTTTCTTGATATGTACTGCTAGAGTTTCATAGGTTGCTTGGGGCATATTTACAAGGCCTTTGAGTCCCTTTGATGTGATTTTTCCCATTTTAATTTAAGACATTTCCCCGTGGTGCAAGGTCCTTGTAAATACGTCCCCATCTGTGCTTGCCAAATTTAGATTTTGATTCTTTGAGTTACATAGCCATGTTCCATACAGTGCTCACCTTCTGCGTAGTCTTTGATATGCTAGACTCCATCTGCACAATGAGATATCTAAGCAAAGGAAACACAGGTGATGTGATTGTGAAATGAGCAAAAGAAATTCCACATTTTTCAATTACATCACCTGTGTTTCCTAACTTTACGAATCACATTGTGCAGATGAGGTTTAGGCCTGTCCACGGACACAGAAGAGGTCTGGCCTTTGTTCAAGAGTGAAGTGGACATGACTTACTTCATTGGTAGGCCTGCACATGTATTATCTCCTCTGTACTCTTCAACAAGCTTAAATTTCATCTGCAACCCTGAGTAGGCCTCACCTCAAACAAACCTCTGAATAGGCCACACCTTATCGTCATCCTGAATCAATCATTTAAAATGTTAGAAACAGATTTATGATAGCCGTGTGCCTCTTTTGCGCCGCTGTGTGTCACTTTTGTGACGCAGCGGCGGTGTAAAAGATTTGCTATGTGGCGACATATTTACAACTTGATGCATCTAGGCAGATGTGTCATGCTGTAAAGTCCTGTGCCACATGAAACCGATGCAGCAGTGATGCAAAAGATGCACCATGTTACAAGACAGGCCTCACTTCATCTCCAACAAGATACCGTCAGTTTAAACTGTAAACATTTAGGACTGTGTAGGGGGCATGGAGAAGCTGAATCTTCTGTAAATGTCAAAATTGTTGTATACAGTGCTCAACTTCTGTGTACTCTTTGATATGCTAGACTCCATCTGCACAATGAGATACCTAAGCAAAGGAAACACAGGTGATGTGATTGTGAAATGAGGAAAAGAAATTCCACATTTTTCAATTACATCACCTGTGTTTCCTAACTTTACGAATGACATTGTGCAGATGAGGTTTAGGCCTGTCTACAGACACAGAAGAGGTCTGGCCTTTGTTCAAGAGTGAAGTGGACATGACTCACTTCATTGGCAGGCCTGCACATGTATTATCTCCTCTGTACTCTTCAACAAGCCTAAATTTCATCTGCAACCCTGAGTAGGCCTCACCTCAAACAAACCTCTGGATAGGCCACACCTTATCGTCATCCTGAATCAATCATTTTAAATGTTAGGGACAGATTTATGATAGCCGTGTGCCTCTTTTGCGCCGCTGTGCGTCACTTTTGTGACGCAGCGACGGTGCAAAAGATTTGCTATGTTGCGACATATTTACAACTTGATGCATCTAGGCAGATGTGTCATGCTGTAAAGTCCTGTGCCACATGAAACCAATGCAGCAGTGATGCAAAAGATGCACCATGTTGCAAGACAGGCCTCACTTCATCTCCAACAACATACCGTCCGTTTAAACTGTAAACATTTAGGACTGTGTAGGGGGCATGGAGAAGCTGAATCTTCTGTAAATGTCAAAATTGTTGTATACAGTGCTCAACTTCTGTGTACTCTTTGATATGCTAGACTCCATCTGCACAATCAGATACCTAAGCAAAGGAAACACAGGTGATGTGATTGTGAAATGAGGAAAAGAAATTCCACATTTTTCAATTACATCACCTGTGTTTCCTAACTTTACGAATCACATTGTGCAGATGAGGTTTAGGCCTGTTCACGGACACAGAAGAGGTCTGACCTTTGTTCAAGAGTGCAGTGGACATGACTCACTTCATTAGTAGGCCTGCACATGTATTATCTCCTCTGTATTCTTCAACAAGCCTAAATTTCATCTGCAACCCTGAGTAGGCCTCACCTCAAACAAACCTCTGGATAGGCCACACCTTATCGTCATTCTGAATCAATCATTTAAAATGTTAGGGACAGATTTATGATAGCCGTGTGCCTCTTTTGCGCCGCTGTGCGTCACTTTTGTGACGCAGCGGCGGCGCAAAAGATGCGCTATGTTGCGACATATTTACAACTTGATGCATCTAGGCAGATGTGTCACGGTGTAAAGTCCTGTGCCACATGAAACCTGCGTCAGGTTTCATATAGGCGTTTTGTTGCAGGGTGGGCATTCATTTGCATGAAAGCCCTGTAAAACTAACACAGTGAAATTTAGAAGATTTCACTGAGTCAGCGTTATGGCATTGCTGAATCAAATCCTTACGCCTGTTTGAAACAGGCATAAGGAGTGATGCACCATGCAATGTGTGGCTTGCCCCTGTGCATTGCAGTAGACATGTCGCGCTTACGACGTGATTCCTGCAATGTGCCGCTTTTGCGGCACAGATGCGTGACGCATCTGTGCTGTTTTTGCTCAATGGTGCTCCACATTGTAAATGCTATACAACAAAACAGAAATGCCAATACTGATACTTGATTTAATATCTTGTTTTATCAACCAAAAGAAGTCACTTGATCAAAAAATGGGAGATGCTATTTAATAGCTGTTTTATTATACAAAAATGAAATTTAGGAAATACATTTAAATGCGGCACACCATGGGTGGCAGAGCAGCGGTGCACGTTAACTGGTGCATCCCTGGGGATACGCCAGTTAACATAAATCTGCCCCTTTACATTTAAGTATGAGCAGGGGACACAGAGTCGGTGAGGCTTATCCAAGGTTAAGAAGAGATGAGTCCTGTTCACTGAAAACTTGGACATAGCTCCTCAGCATCGCTGGACATGGCTAAATAATAGCTGCAAAATGTTACTCTTGTTAAACAATTTTACTATTATAGTCTCTGAGATTTGTCTCTTACTCTGCAACATCTCATTGTTGTTCTCTTTCTTTAAAGATAACGACAACATCAACCATGAGTGATAATGAGCAATCCGTTGATCTCGATCTTATCATTGAACTTGTCATTGAAACGTCAGTGGAAGTAGATCCCTTGGATGATTTAAATCCTGAGGATGATGAAGAACATGATGAGGATGCCGATTTGTCAGAATTGTATGACATAGGGTGGGAAGCTGACCTGCTTGAGCCTATGGACCTATAAACATTTATTTTTAAAAGTTACTGGAAATGAAAAGTAAACATGTAAACCGTTTCATTTAAAATTAAACACAACTTCAAAAACAGGTTGTGTGTAGTGTCTTTAATAAAATAGTCAAATATGCTCATAAAATTAGTTCAGATTCACATATAAAACAGCACAGGTCAAATGTAGAAGCATTCCATTTCTTTGCTACTATTTGTGACTACTAAATTTGCCAATGCACTAAAAATTATTGTATGTAAAAATGACAAGTAGTGTGTTAAATTTTTGACGACTGTTATTGATTTACTTTTTGCTAATAGTGGTTAATAACATTTTTAAATATATTTTACCACAGATTCAACTGCAGATCATTTCAAAAGTACATAATGCCATCTAAACAACGAAACCGAAAGGCTACAAAACGTCAAAGACAGCAGCTTAATAAATTCTTGCAGCAGTCCTCTACAATAAAAACTCGTCAAGTCACCAAGAAAGCTCCGGGTAAGACAACGAAATCATTCATAAGAAACATTTGTAGAAAAAAAAGTAATACTACAGAAAATGTTTTAGTCCTGAAAAGAGAACCAATTTAAACGGAAAGGAAAGGCCAATCAAAAATGTTACTGCTAGAGCAGGAGATAACTTTGTGCATGGTAGTAGAAGGAAAAATCAGTTTAGGGACATTCGTAGACGAATGTTCCGCAACAGGATAATTGGCAATTTGTTAAAAAATATTAAGAAAGGTCAACAGAAAGTGTTTTTTTATAAGAGAAAAAAAAAAGTTGAGAAAATTATTGATCAGGCATTTGAAATTAAGCGAAAGTTATTTATTTTGATAATCAATAGAATTAGGAAGCTAAACAAGGCAATTTATGATTTCAAAAGAAATAGTAGATGGAAGAGAACAGTTAATCGTAGTAATTTTTGTGAAGTTTTTTCAGGAGAATGGATGCATAGTTCAAGTTGTGAGGCATTTTTTAATGAGGAGAGTTATTTCCAGGATAATGATTTGGTGCATGCAGTTGACACCAGTGGTCGAGCTTATGAGGTGAAAGATGGTTGTCCAGTCGAAAAAGAAAAATTTGTGACAACAGAGGCAGAAGAGGTGTTAGGTAATGAGGTTTCAGGAAGACGTCCTAAGGGACCAGTGTATATCTGGAAGTGTAGTAGTATTTGCAGTGTGCGACAGGATTCCATAAATTTGCTTTGTGATTTTGTACGGACATTTAATAAGAAAAGTTTGAAGCAGAAAATGAAGTTGTTGCAAGAATTAGATCCTTGCAGAGTGAGAGAAGTGACAGGTTTGCATGGGCATTCACTGGCTTGTCTTTCCAGGAGAGTATGCCAGAGTGTTTTTCATCATTTCAGGATGCTAGCAGTGCATCATAATAAAGTGAGGAAATTAGTTAGAATGTTGTATTATGCTAAGAGTCCAGCAATTATGCTTAAACAATTATGCACTGCTCTTTTGCATGGTTCTGAAATAGATGTGAAGAATATTTGTGAAGAAATTGGAGTTTTGTTACTTTGCAAGTAAAGAGGAGAATGTTGAAATTGACCCAGAAGAAGAGGGTAATGTGGAAGATAGTGTACAGGTTTCCAGTACAGATACTTTTCAGAAGGAAATTGCCACGTTTCAGGTGAAATCAAGTGAGAGGCCTAATTTCACTTGTGTGTGTTGTCGACGCACCTATTATAAGAATCAGACTAAGTTAGTGGATTTATATGCGAAAAGTGAAAGGGAAAATAATAGTGAATGGAAGGATTTCGCAACATACTTGATGGTAGAAAATTGTTTTGATTTGGGATTGGATCAACGTGTGTGTACTTATTGTTGTAACAAATTAAATCAAAACCGGATGCCTGCTAGAGCGGTTCATAATAATCTGAAATTGGTTGAGATTCCTTCTGAATTGAAGGATTTAAATACTTATGAATCTATTTTGATTCAAAGTATCCATCCCTTTCAGGCTATTGTAAGAATGGAGCCAAAGACAGGGAAATTGCCTCCATCAGATTTACAGAGAGGATTAAAGGGAAGAGTTGTTTATTTGCCTCTAGATTTGAAGAAAAACATTAATACAATTGGAGTAGAAAAAGTGGAAGAGGAACCTCTGGTTATCTTAGTTAATGGGGTTCCGACAAAGAGTAAGAAAATATGGCAAGATTTAGTGGATGTTAGGAAAGTCAAAAAGGCAACAGTGAAGAAGAGGATAGCGATGTGTGTGCTGGTCAAATTGAGAAAGTAGAACCCTCTAAAAATGAAGAAATATATGAACATTATAGTGTTCATCCTTTGCATTCCAAGGAAGTCATGGGGAATGCTATTGAGTTGTTTCAAATGAAACAAGCCAAAGGGAGTCCCATTAGTGTTTGGGAGGAAAGTTTGGAAGCTCGGTGTTTCCCACAGCTATTTCCAACAGGTCAAGGAGGAAGATATGATGAGCGACCTCATCAAATTCCTGCTTCTGAATACCGGACTTTACGATTGTATGCAGAAGATCCTAGGTTTCGTCAATGCATTCCCTATTTGTTTCATCTCCTGTTTGAAAGCGATCTGTCTGGACTGTCATATGCAGTGA
This sequence comes from Lissotriton helveticus, assembly GCF_964261635.1. Lineage (NCBI taxonomy): Eukaryota > Metazoa > Chordata > Amphibia > Caudata > Salamandridae > Lissotriton > Lissotriton helveticus. The sequence goes on from NC_136067.1 coordinate 1,997,522,411, forward strand.
ACCACATCTTGAAAAGTGGTGTACAGATGCAAAACATCTCGGCAAGTGACTTTATGGATAAAGTCAATGTGCAAGACAGTATTTTGGATTCTCACCTGATTAATCTCATGGCGTGTCAGCGTGGTACTAATGAGTACTGGTACCGTCGTCATGGTGATTTAAAATGTATGCTGAGGAACTTAGGAACTCCCACATGGTTCCTCACTCTCAGCTGTGCCGAGTATGGCTGGGAAGACTTACTTGAATTTCTACGAGAGGCAAATGGAAACATTGAAAATATCGAATTCAAGACACCCGGAGAACTGTGCTCTTTGGATCCAGTGAATGTATGCAGGTACTTCAATCATAGATTTGAAGCTATGATGTCTTTCATCATGAACAAGAAAAATCCACCTCTTGGAGAGGTGTTGGATTTCTTCTGGAGAAAGGAGTACCAAGCAAGAGGTGCTCCTCATATACATATGCTGCTGTGGATCAAGGATGCACCTAAATTTGGAACAGATCCAGAAGACTTAGTGATGAGTTTCATAGAACAGTATTCCACATGTGCTGTTCCAAACGCAAAGGAAGACAAAAGCCTAAGAGAACAAGTTTTACGCTTCCAAAGCCATCGTTGTGGAAAGTACTGTTGTCGTAAATTCAGAAACAAGGACAAGTTCTACACCAAATGTTGTTTCGCCTTTCCACGACCGGTGATTTCAAAAGGAAGAGTGAACAGTTTGATGTCATCGCTGTGACATAATGTGATGAAGAAATCACCTAAAAACACAAACAATTTGAAAAGCAACGAAGAGTCCAAGTACATCAACGACTACAACCCAGTGATTTTGTCCATCTGGAATGCTAACATGGATATACAGTTTGTGGCTGATAACTGTATGTCTGTGGCTCGGTATGTGACATCTTACATCACCAAAAAAGAAAAGACAGAATTGAAGGATATGTGGGAGGACATTTCCCATGAAAAGAGCCTCAGTAAGAAGTTGTACAGTTTCAGTCTGAAGATGTTGTCACATCGAGAAATCGGAGCTTACGAATGTTCTGACCGGTTGTCTTCAGCAATTCTCTATGCCAAATCCAGGAGTATCATTTGGGCGAGTCTTGGTCTTGCTGCAACGCGTAATCGAGTTCTGAAACCTGTGCGGGAAATTGAGTATTTGGCGGAAAAGGAGCCAAACAGTACGGATATTTTGAAGACCAACATGTTGGATACATATTATCCAAATAGAAGCAGTCACCTCGAGAATGTTTGTCTGTATGAGGTTCTACAAAATTACATATTCAAGAGGAACATCAAAGAAGATATTGATAAAGGAGTGTATGCTGTAATTGGAAGTGAGGGATGTCTGGTCAAGCAAAGAAAATGCCACTTGGTAAACCATCGAAAATTGAGTGGCGAATCTCCTGAAAGAAAAGAGTTTTTCTATTTAGCACTTTTGCAACTTTTCAAGCCTTGGCGTGCAGAAGAGGAACTGCTTGGAGATTTCCTCTGTTACGAAGACTCTTTCAATGCCGCCAAGGAGACCAATCGAGCAGGAAGCAACGATTGCAGCCGAGATTGCTAGAGACAGTTCTCAGGACAGTCAGAGTTCTGTTTCATTGAGTCAGGATCCACTAGGAGGACCAGTTATCGAAAATGAAGCTGCCACTGCCATGATTGAAGTGGAAAGAGCCATGGCACATGCTCAGGAGGATGTGGTTAACTTAGAAGACTTGCAAAGACAACTCAACGTTGAGCAGAGGAAAATATATGACGAAGTTACCAACCAAATTGATCATGGATTAGGTCATGAGAAGAAAGAGTGCTCATGTACGTCGTTGAAGCCTGTCCGACTGTACGTGAGTGGAGAAGCGGGAACTGGACAAAGTTTCCTCATTAAAGCAATTTCATGTTATTTGCAGAAAAGGACTGAGTCATCGCTGTCTTGTGTTGTCACCGCTCCAACTGGACTGGCAGCACATAACATTAAAGGTATTACTTTGCATCGTCTACTGATGCTGCCAGTGGAGCATGATAACAAATTACAATACCACAAGTTATCTGGAGATGCTTGTTGTGAAGTTTCAAGAGTCTTGAGGAAACTGAAACTTCTTATCATTGACGAAGTAAGCATGGTTTCCAATGTCATGCTTGCCTTTGTGCATTTGAGAATGCAAGAAGTTCTCAAAACAGAGTATGATGTGTTATTTGGTGGCAAACACATCATTGTTTTCGGTGATCTTCTGCAGCTGACACCAGTGAAAGGACAACCTGTGTTCAAAATGCTCATTCATGAAGATACCAGGAAGTGCCTAGGGAGCATTGGCAACGTCAATATATGGTTAAACTTCAATTATGCTGAACTGCGTGAAAATATGCGTCAGGCGAAGGATGAAGATTACAAGAATATTCTACAAGATGTTAGAATCGGAAAAGTGACCGAGCATGGGAAAGAAGCTTTACATGCACGATTACTGTCAAATTTGTATCCAGAACAAGACGTTGTGCCTGAGAATATTTTTCAGAAAATTACTGAGAAGAAATCTGGAATATGTTTGATGCCAACTCTTGCAGAATGTGCCATCTTCAACAACAAAATGTTGCATTTAGAAAACCAAGAGATTGTGAAACTGGAAGCTATTGACAGAGTAGAGCATATGGGATCAACAATTATTTTGTCTGAGAATTTGAAATCAAAATTGGATTCATTAGAGAAGACTATATCTAAAACTGCAGGTTTTGAAAAGACTCTGAATGTGTGCTTAAATTGCCGTATAATTTTAAGAAGGAATTTACATGTTGAAAGAGGTCTGGTAAATGGATCAATGGGTAATGTTGTTGATTTTGAGAAATACAGAAATAGAGATGGAATTGAATTTTTAAAAATTAAATTTGATGGCATTGAGGAAGTACAGCTAATTGGTCGTTGCTCTGCTAGGTTTTTGCTTTTAAAAGACTTATACGTTCGCCGTAAGCAGTTTCCTGTTTGCTTGGCATATGCGGTGACAATCCATAAATCGCAAGGTTTAAGTGTAGACAGTGCATTGGTGAATATTGGCAGTTCTGTGTTCAAGGAAGGTATGGCATATGTGGCATTGTCACGAGTCAGAACTTTATCGGGATTGTACTTGATTGAGTGTGATGTCACAAACATTTGTGCGGATCTAGATTGTGTTAAGGAATACAATAGGTTAAGAAGAGAGTATGCGCCACATTTGCCTCAATATCCTTTGTTTGAGAAACGTGTGGTAGGCCGCAAACGAAGAAATGTGACCAATAGTAGGGAGGTTGTAGCAAAAAGACGAAAAGTCGATGAACCAGAAATTATAAGCAGAAAGAAAAATGATTTTGTTGAAGATGTTGTTGGTTTTCAATTTGAAAACAGTTCTGGTGTCAACTGCTATGCTAATATAGTGGTTAATGTTTTGTTTTCTCTAGAAAATTTAAAAGAAGAGATTGTGGTCAATTCGGATCAAAGATTTTGCAGTTTGTTGAATTCTGTGTTAGAGAAATGTAGCACTGATAGAACAAAAATAGAAAGTGTGTCTGAAATTCGAAATCTGTTAGACAAATGTTCAGGTCAAACACAATTCTCTCAAAATATTCAGCAAGATTGTCAGGAGTTTTTAATGTATATGCTTGATGTATTGCAAGATGAAGGTGTAGATGTAGATCACCTGTTTGGGCTTTCTTATCAATGGCAGCATGACTGCGAGAACTGTAGGGTATCAAGTACTACTAGTGTAGACTCAGAAAAATTTATATATTTAACTTTGCCAGACAGTAAATCAGTGTCCTTTAATAAGCTAGTAAAAGCAGCTGATCACAACATGGAGTGTAGCCAATGTAAGTCTGAAATGTTGTCCACATTATTTATACGAACATATGGCCAGTATGTCATTTTAATGTTCCAACGATTTAGGCCTGATGGAACAAAATTGACAACTTTAATTAAAAATGTTGTGGCTTCGCAGTTGTCAATATCAGGAAGGACTTTTGTAACTGCAGCAATTATATATCATGACAGTCCTTCAACAACATCAGGACATTACACAGCTTATTTGAAGTCTAGAAACGGCTGGTCATTCTGCAATGATTCTGTTTTAACTTTTAAAAAAAATTGCCTTTTGACCTTAAAAATTCTTACCTGGTGTTTTTACAACCAAAATTTTAGGGAAAGGATTTCGGGATTTGGTCTGAGGAATTTCAAGAGGTTCTAATGGCTCCTACACTATTTGGCCTTGAGGATAAGTGTAGTACATAGTCAACATTTATTTTTGAGTTTTAAGTAGTTACTGAAAAAAAAAAGGTTTTCTTACAGAAAGTGGTGGGCACGGATTAGTTAAAGGACAACAGAGTATTTCCCAAAGCAAACGGTGTTCTTACCATAACACTTGATGTCATGGAAAAATAACTGCACTTTGAATGAGTTCAGAAAAACTGTTTCTTTTAATAAGCTAATTCAAGCAGCCAATCAAAACATGGAGTAGAGGTAATGTAAGTCTGCAATGTTGTCGACATATTTTGAACAAACTTTTGGTTATAATGTCATTTTAAAAATCCAATTATATAAACCTGATGAAAATAAGTTTTCAACTTTAATTACAAATGTTGTGGCTACACAGTTGTTGATTTTAGGAAGAACATTTCTAACTGCAGCTATTATATGACATGATGGTCCTTTGACAACATCCACTGTGATCAAGAGAATTAAATAATTGTAGTAGTCATAGAGGTAGTGTAATGTGCCTCATAGTAAGCAGTATCAGTGTCATAGGAAATGTGAAACATGAGTGAGCAAGAAGGGTGAGATATTACTAGTACAGGATTGTGAAAGTGATCTTGAACGTTTTCTTTCTGAAAGTTGCGGAAATACAAAATGACGGGATTTGCTTAGAAGAATTCCAAGAGTTATAAATGGCTCTTACACGAATTGGCCTTGTGGAAAAGTGCGGAAGAGAGCGAGAAGTCATTTATTGTATGTAACATATTTGTCAAAACGATGGAGCTTTTCTTTCAGAAAGTGGCTGGCTGAAAATAATAACAGCACAACAGAGTGTAAGCTGTTCATAGGATATCCTTCGACGTCATGGAAAGTAAGTTACTTTTTAGGAGTTCTGATTTCTGATTGGTTATGTTATATGGGTTTTTTAAACACAATCATTTTGATTGTGGGTTTTTTCCCCGCTGTTATATGATGAATACCTTCAAGTCACTGTTTTTAGTGAAATTTGATAAATTCTGAGAACAGCAAAAATAAACCATTTAACATGTATAATTAATTCTGTACTTTTTGTATTTATGATATACATTTAGAACTGTGTAGTAGGCATGGAGAAGCTGAGGCTTGTAAGTGTCAAAGTTGTTGCATACAGTGCTCACATTCTACGTAGTCTTTCATATGATAGACTACATCTACACAATGAGATACCTAAGCAAAGGAAACACAGGTGATGTGATTGTGGAATGAGCAAAAAAATTGCACGTTTTTCAATTACATTACCTGTGTTTCCTAACATTACACATCACATTGTGTAGATGAGGTTTAGGCCTGTTCCAGGAGACAGAGGAGGTCTGACATTTGTTCAAGAGTGCAGTGGACATGACTCACTTCGTTGGTAGGCCTGCACATGTATTATCTTCTCTGTACTCTTCAACAAGCCTAAATTTCATCTGCAACCCTGAGTAGGACTCACCTGAAACAAATCTGTGGATAGGCCACACCTTATCAGCATCTAGAAATAATCATTTAAAATGTTAAGGGCAGATTTTTTGATGGCCGTGCGCCTCTTTTGCGCCGCTGTTCCGTCACTTTTGTGACGCAGCAGCAGTGTAAAAGATGCACCATGTTGCAAGATAGGCCTCACTTCATCTCCAACAAGATACTGTCAGTTTAAAATGTATATAATGAGGACTGTGTAGGGGGCATGCAGAAGCTGAGGCTTCAGTAAGTGTCAAAGATGTTGCATGCAGTGCTGCACTTCTGCGTACTCTTTCATATGCTGGACTACATCTGCACAATGAGATACCTAAGCAAAGGAAACACAAGTGATGTGATTGTGAAATGAGCAAAAGAAATTGCACTTTTTTCAATTACATCACCTGTGTTTCCTAACATTATGAATCACATTGTGCAGATCAGGTTTAGGCCTGTCCAGGGAGACAGAGGAGGTCTGGCCTTTATTAAAAAGTTCAGTGGGGATGTATGACATTACAACGCATGCTTTGACATCGCATGCTTTTAGAACGCGTTTTTTACCACGCATACCATTACAACGCATAGTGCTTTGGGGCGCTGGATAGTGAATAGTTTAATTTACTATTCCAACTCCAGTCCCCGTGGATACTAGGGAAGGTGTTGGATAGTAAATTAAACTTATTCCCTATCCTAAAGCGCCCCCCAGCGCAATGCGTTGTAATGGTTTGCGTTGTAAAAGTTGCGTCGTAAAGGCACTGCGTGGTAAAAGTTGCGTTGTAAAGGATGTTTCCCGTGCAGTGGACATGACTCACTTCATTGGTAGGCATGGACATGTATTATCTCCTCTGTACTCTTCAACAAGTCTAAATTTCATCTGTAACCCTGTGTAGGCCTCACCTCAAACAAACCCCTGGATAGGCCACACCTTATCGGCATCCTGAATCAATCATTTAAAATGTTAGGAGCAGATTTATGATGGCCATGCGCCTCTTTTGTGCCGCTGTTGCATCACTTATGTGATGCAGCAGCAGTGCAAAAGATGCACCATGTTGCAAGATAGGCCTCACTTCATCTGCATCAAGATACTGTTAGTTTAAAATGTATATTTTTAGGACTGTGTAGGGGGCATGGAGAAGCAGAGGCTTCTGTAAGTGTCAAAGTTGTTGAAAAACTGATTGTCCTTCAATCTTTTCCCTTGTCTTTTCTAATTTTTAAATACATGTTTTAATATTTTTCAATTTTTTGTTCTTTCTTTCACAGATTGAAAGTATAAAAATAACAAGTGACTAAGTTAACGATAATTATAAGGTAAATGTTTTGTACTCTTTTCATTACATTTCTATCACATTTAACTTCTATTAGTTCCACTGCTTCATTTCTTTAACCCTCAGTTTCCTGCCTTTGCTACTTCTCTCATTCCTTTCTCTATTACTTACTTACTCTACTCCTTCCACTCCTTTTCTCAGTCTCTCTGTTCTCATAGTTCCTCACTCCTGTTCACTCACTCCGTCTCTATTACTCTCACTGTCTCTGACTGATCACTCTTTCACTAATAGTTCATTATGCTTTCTCCCTGTAGTTCAAGCACACTAAGAGGCATATTATCAACACAGGCAATAAAATTATCGCTGCTTTTATTGGCAGAAAACTGCCGCAAAAGCGGCTTTAGCGGCAGTTTTCTGCCGCAAAAGTGGCTTTAGCGGCAGATTTTTGCCGATAAAAGCAGTCATTATCGGCAGTTTTCTGCCGCAAAAGCGGCTTTAGCGGCAGTTTTCTGCCGCAAAAACGGCTTTAGCGGCAGATTTCTGCCGATAAAAGCAGCGATAATTTTATCACCTATGTTGATAATATGCCCCTATGTTATTTACATTTCTTTGCTGTTTCAATCATTCCTTTTCTGTTACTTCTTTTCTACTTTCTGTTTTTTCTCTCTGTTATTCCACATGTTTTAATCTTATTTTGAACATTCACTCACATTCTCTAAGAAACTCTTGTTTATTATTCTTCTACTCTCCTTTTTTTCTTCCACTTCCTTATCTATTTTGTTTTTCACAATTATACCCTCTTCCATCTTTTGGTCGGTAAATAGATCTATTAAACAGTATCTCTGTGTTACTCCCTATAGCTGTCTTTCTTTAACATTACTCTCTGTTTCCTTCCCTTATACTTACTCTTCTTTTTTTTAAAAACATTTTTTTGGTTCGCTCCCGGTTCGCGTACCGGCGAGCGAACCGGGAAGCGAACCAAAAGAAATAGAGGTTGCCAGAGTGCTAAACATTCTAGCAATTTTTTTATAAAGGGGAGGTAGTTCTGAAAAAACCATAGGTTATAGACCATATATAGTTAGGAATTAGCATTTACAAAACCTTGAAAATTCACTGAAAAAACCATGGGTTATAGACCATATATAGTTAGGAATTAGCATTTAAAAAACCTTTTTTTACTGACACAAAACCATTGAAATTCCATATATAGTTAGTTGTACTAACTATATATCGCGCACCAGCAATCCACTGCTGATCATGTCACATATTACATCATTCATGACATGGTCAGTGACATCACTGATGACATCACTGATGACATCTCAAATGACATCACTGATGACATCACTGATGACATCTCAATTGACATCACTGATGACATGTGACAATGACAATGCCTGACAATGCCTGTTTTTTGTTGTTTCCCCCCCAAAAAAAACCAAAAAAACCATAAAACTGTTCAAAAAATACAACAAAAAAATAAATGTTCAGAAAAAAAAATATATATATAAAACAACAAAAACATTAAAAAAAAAGTTTTTTTCAGAACTACCTCCACTTTATAAAAAAATTGCTAGAATTTTTAGCACTCTGGCAAGCTCTATTTCTTTTGGTTCGCTTCCCGGTTCGCTCGCCGGTACGCGAACCGGGAGCGAACCAAAAAAAAAAAAAAAAGAAGAGTAAGTATAAGGGAAGTAAACAGAGAGTAATGTTAAAACAAAGACAGCTATAGGGACTAAACCGGAGATACTGTTTAATAGATTTATTTACCGAAGAAAAGATGGAAGAGGGTATAATTGTGAAAAAGAAAATAGATAAGGAAGTGAAAGAAAAAAAGGAGAGTAGAAGAATAACAAAGAAGAGTTTCTTAGAGAATGTGAGTGAATGTTGAAAATAAGATTAAAACATGTGGAATAAAAGAGAGAAAAAACAGAAAGCAGAAAAGAAGAAGTAACTGAAAAGGAATAATTGAAACAGCAAAGAAATGTAAATAACATAGGGGCATATTATCAACATAGGCAATAAAAGTTTCGCAGCTTTTATTGGCAGAAATGTGTCGCTAAAGCCGCTTTTGCAGCAGAAAACTGCCGCTACAGCCGCTTTTGCAGCAGTTTTCTGCCGATAAAAGCAGCAATAATTTTATTGGCTGTGTTCATAATATGCCCCTTAGTGTGCTTCAACTCCACAGAGACAGCATAATGAACAAGTAGTGAAAGAGTGATCAGTCAGAGACACAAAGAGTAATAGAGACGGAGTGAGTGAACAAGAGTGAGGAACTATGAGGAGAGGGACTGAGAAAAGGAGTGGAAGGAGTAGAGTAAGTAAGTAAGTAATAGAGAAAGGAATGAGGGAAGTAGCAAAGGCAGGAAAGTTAGGGTTAAAGAAATGAAGCAGTGGAACTAATAGTAGTTAAATGTGATAGAAATGTAACGAAAAGAGTACACAACATTTACCTTATAATTGTCGTTAACTTAGTCACTTGTTATTTTTATACTTTCAATCTGTGAAAGAGAGAACAAACATTTGAAAAATATTAAAACATGTATTTAAAAATTAGAAAAGACAAGGGAAAAGATTGAAGGACAAACAGTTTTTCAATAACTTTGACACTTACAGAAGCTTCTGCTTCTCCAGGCCCCCTACACAGTCCTAAAGATATACATTTTAAACTAACAGTATCTTGATACAGATGAACTGAGGCCTATCTTGGAACATGGTGCATCTTTTGCACTGCTGTTGTCTCACAAAAGTGACGCAATCGCAGCGCAAAAGAGGTGCACAATCATCATAAAACTGTTCCTAACATTTTAAATGATTGTTTCAGGATGGCAATAAGGTGTGTCCTATCCAGACGTTTGTTTCAGGTGAGGCCTACTCAGGGTTGCAGATCAAATTTAGCCTTGTTGAAGAGTACAGAGGAGATAATACATGTGCAGGGCAACCAATAAAGTTCAGACTTCCTCTGTTTCCCTGGAGAGGCCTAAACTTCATCTGCACAATTTGATTCGTATTGTTACGAAACACAGGTAATGTATTTGAAAAATATGCAATTTCTTTTGCTCATTTCACAATCACATAACTTGTGTTTCCTTTGGTTAGGTATCTCATTATGCAGATGTAGTCCAGCATATGAAAGAGTACGCACTGAATGCAACAACTTTGACACTTACAGAAGCCTCACCTTCTCCATGCCTCCTACACAGTTCTAAATGTACATCATAAATACAAACAGTACAGAATTAACTATACATGTTAAATGGTTTATTTTTGCTGTTCTCAGAATGTATCAAATTTCACTAAAAACAGTGACTTGAAGGTATTCATCATATAACAGCGGGGGGAAAAAAACACAATCAAAATGATTGTGTTTATAAAACCCTTATAACATAACCAATCAGAAATCAAAACTCCTCAAAAGTAACTTACTTTCCATGACGTCGAAGGATGTCCTATGAACAGCTTACACTCGGTTGTGCTGTTTTTTCAGCCCGCCACTTTCTGAAAGAAAAGCTCCATCGTTTTGAAAAATATGTTACATACAATAAATGACTTCTCGCTCTCTACCACACGTTTCCTCAAGGCCAAATCGTGTAAGAGCCATTTATAACTCTTGGAATTCTTGTAAGCAAATCCCGTCATTTTGTATTTCCGCAACTTTCAGAAAGAAAACGTTCAAGATCACTTTCACAATCCTGGACTAGTAATATCTTACCCTTCTTGCTCAGTCATGTTCTACATTTCCTATGACACTGATACTGCTTACTATGAAGCAGACTTACACTACCTCTATGACTACTACAATTATTTAATTCTCTACATCACTTTTAATCACAAAGCAATATAAAACAGTAGATAAAATTATATCAACCCCTAGAATCATTATACGCCAGTTACCTACCCTAAATTCTCTTTTCTGAAAACAGAAAGTAAGAATATTTTTAAGTAAAAAGGCAACATTGTATCGTAGTCAAATGGGAATAATTTCCGAAACAGCAAACTTTTTTACATTTTCAATAACCTGTGTAATAAGCGGATCTTGTCAAATAACCATCATGCAATATAATAGCTGCAGTTACAAATCTTCTTCCTAAAATCAACGACTGTGTAGCCACAACATTTGTAATTAAAGTTGAAGACTTACTTTCATCAGGTTTATATAATTGGATTTTTAAAATGACATTATAATCAAAAGTTTGGACCAATAATCTAGACAGCATTGCAGACTTACATTCCCTCTACTCCATGTTTTGATTGGCTGCTTGAATTAGCTTATAAAAAGAAACAGTTTTTCTGAACTCATTCAAAGTGCAGTTATTTTTCCATGACGTCAAGTGTTATGGTAAGAAGACCGTTTGCTTTGGGAAATACTCTGTTGTCCTTCAACTAATCTGTGCCCACCACTTTCTGTAAGAAAATCTTCTTTTTTTCCAGGAACTATTGTCTCTGTACTACACTTATCCTCAAGGCCAAATCGTGTAGGAGCCATTAGAACCTCTTGAAATTCCTCAGAGCACATCCCGAGATTCTTTCCCTAAAATTTTGGTTTTAAAAACACCAGGTAAGAATTTTTAAGGTCATACGGCAATTTTTTTTTTAAAGTTAAAACAGAATCGTTGCAGAATGACCAGCCGTTTCTAGACTTTAAATAAGCTGTGTAATGTCCTGATGTTATTGAAGGACCGTCATGATATATAATTGCTGCAGTTACAAAAGTCCTTCCTGATATTGACAACTGCGAAGCTACAACATTTTTTATTAAAGTTGTCAATTTTGTTCCATCAGCCCTACATCGTTGGAACATTAAAATGACATACTGGCCATATGTTCGTATAAATAATGTTGACATCATTTCAGATTTACATTGGCTACACTCCATGTTGTGATCAGCTGCTTTTACTAGCTTATTAAATGACACTGATTTACTGTCTGGCAAAGTTAAATATATAAATCTTTCTGAATCTACACTAGTAGTACTTGATACCCTACAGTTCTCGCAGTCATGCTGCCATTGATAAGAAAGCCCAAACAGGTGATCTACATCTACACCTTCAGCATGCAATACATCAAGCATATACATTAAAAACTCCTGACAATCTTGCTGAATATTTTGAGAGAATTGTGTTTGACCTGAACATCTGTCTAACAGATTTCGAATTTCAGACAAACTTTCTATTTTTGTTCTATCAGTGCTACATTTCTCTAACACAGAATTTAACAAACTGCAAAATCTGTGATCTGAATTGACCACAATCTCTTCTTTTACATTTTGTAGAGAAAACAAAACATTAACCACTACATTAGCATAGCAGTTGACACCATAACTGTTTTCAAATTGAAAACCAACAACATCTTCAACAGAATCCTTTTTCTTTCTGCTTATAATTTCAGCTTCATCAACTTTTCGTCTTTTTGGTACAACCTCCCTAGTATTGGTCACATTTCTTCGTTTCCGGCCTACCACACGTTTCTCAAACAAAGGATATTGAGGCAAATGTGGCGCATACTCTCTTCTTAACCTATTGTATTCCTTAATACAATCTAGATCCGCACAAATGTTTGTGACATCACACTCAATCAAGTACAATCCCGATAAAGTTCTAACTCGTGACAATGCCACATATGCCATACCCTCCTTGAACACAGAACTGCCAATATTCACCAATGCACTGTCTACACTTAAACCTTGTGATTTATGGATTATCACCGCATATGCCAAGCAAACAGGAAACTGCTTACGGCGAACATATAAGTCTTTTACAAGCAAAAATCTAGCAGAACAACGACCAATTAGCTGTACTTCCTCAATGCCATCAAATTTAATTTTTAAAAATTCAATTCCATCTCTATTTCTGTATTTCACAAAATCAACAACATTACCCATTGATCCATTTACCAGACCTCTTTCAACATGTAAATTCCTTCTTAAAATTATACGGCAATTTAAGCACACATTCAGAGTCTTTTCAAAACCTGCAGTTTTAGATATAGTCTTCTCTAATGAATCCAATTTTGTTTTCAAATATGCTCTACTCTGTCAATAGCTTCCAGTTTCACAATCTCTTGGTTTTCTAAATACAACATTTTGTTGTTGACGATGGCACATTCTACAAGAGTTGGCATCAAACATATTCCAGATTTCTTCTCAGTAATTTTCTGAAAAATATTCTCATGCACAACGTCTTGTTCTAGTATAAATTTGACAGTAATCGTGCATGTAAAGCTTGTTTCCCATGCTCGGTCACTTTTCCAATTCTAAAATCTTGTAGAATATTCTTGTAAACTTCATCCTTCGCCTGACGCATATTTTCATGCGGTTCAGCATAATTGAAGTTTAACCATATATTGACGTTGCCAATGCTGCCTAGGCACTTCCTGGTATCTTCATGCGTGAGCATTTTAAACACAGGTTGTCCTTTCACTGGTGTCAGCTGCAGAAGATCTCCGAAAACAATGATGTGTTTGCCACCAAATAACACATCATACTCTGTTTTAAGAACTTCTTGCATTCTCAAATGCACAAAGGCAAGCATGACATTGGAAACCATGCTTACTTCGTCAATGATAAGAACTTTCATTTTCTTCAAGACTCTTGAAACTTCACAACAAGCATCTCCAGATAACTTGTGGTATTGTAATTTGTTATCATGCTCCACTGGCAGCATCAGTAGACGATGCAAAGTAATACCTTTAATGTTATGTGCTGCCAGTCCAGTTGGAGCGGTGACAACACAAGACAGCGATGACTCAGTCCTTTCCTTCAAATAACATGAAATTGCTTTAATGAGGAAACTCATTCCAGTTCCCGCTTCTCCTCTCACGTACAGTCGGACAGGCTTCAACGACGTACATGAGCACTGTTTCTTCTCATGACTTAATCCATGATCAATTTGCTTGGTAACTTCGTCATATATTTTCCTCTGCTCAACGTTGAGTTGTCTTTCCAAGTCTTCTAAGTTAACCGCATCCTCCTGAGCATGTGCCATGGCTCTTTCCACTTCATTCATGGCAGTGGCAGCTTCATTTTCGATAACAGGTCCTCCTAGTGGATCCTGACTCAATGAAACAGAACTCTGACTGTCCTGAGAACTGTCTCTGGCAATCTCGGCTGCAATCGTTGCTTCCTGCTCGATTTCCGCATTCAACATTTGTACATATTTGGGAAAAGCAGGACATTCTATGGTCTCCTTGGCGGCAGTGAAAGAGTCTTCATAACAGAGGAAATCTCCAAGCACTTCCTCTTCTGCACGCCAAGGCTTGAAAAGTTGCAAAAGTGCTAAATAGAAAAACTCCTTTTTTTCAGGAGATTCGCCACTCAATTTTCGATGGTTTACCAAGTGGCATTTTCTTTGCTTGACCAGACATCCCTCACTTCCAATTACAGCATACACTCCTTTATCAATATCTTCTTTGATGTTCCTCTTGAATATGTAATTTTGTAGAACCTCATACAGACAAACATTCTCGAGGTGACTGCTTCGATTTGGATAATATGTATCCAACATGTTGGTCTTCAAAATGTCGGTACTGTTTGGCTCCTTTTCCGCCAAATACTCAATTTCCCGCACAGGTTTCAGAACTCGATTACGCGTTGTAGCAAGACCAAGACTCGCCCAAACGATACTCCTAGATTTGGCATAGAGACTTGCTGAAGACAACTGGTCAGAACATTCGTAAGCTCCGATTTCTCGATGCGACAACATCTTCAGACTGAAACTGTACAACTTCTTACTGAGGCTCTTTTCATGGGAAATGTCCTCCCACATATCCTTCAATTCTGTCTTTTCTTTTTTGGTGATGTAAGATGTCACATACCGAGCCACAGCCATACAGTTATCAGCCACAAACTGTATATCCATGTTAGCATTCCACATGGACAAAATCACTGGGTTGTAGTCGTTGATGTACTTGGACTCTTCGTTCCTCTTCAAATTGTATGTGTTTTTAGGTGATTTCCTTGTCACATTATGTCGCAGCGAAGACATCAAACTGTTCACTCTTCCTTTAGAAATCACCGGTCGTGGAAAGGCGAAACGACATGTGGTGTAGAACTTGTCCTTGTTTCTGAATTTACGACGACAGTACTTTCCGCAACGATGGCTTTGGAAGCATAGAACTTGTTCTCTTAGGCTTTTGTCCTCCTTTGCGTTTGGAACAGCACATGTAGAATACTGTTCTATGAAACTCATCACTAAGTCTTCTGGATCTGTTCCAAATTTAGGTGCATCCTTGATCCACAGCAGCATATGTATATGAGGAGCACCTCTTGCTTGGTACTCCTTTCTCCAGAAGAAATCCAACACCTCTCCAAGAGGTGGATTTTTCTTGTTCATGATGAAAGACATCATAGCTTCAAATCTATGATTGAAGTACCTACATACATTGACTGGATCCAAAGAGCACAGTTCTCCGGGTGTCTTGAATTCGATGTTATCTACGTTAGCATTTGCCTCTCGTAGAAATTCAAGTAAGTCTTCCCAGCCATACTCGGCACAGCTCAGAGTGAGGAACCATGTGGGAGTTCCTAAGTTCCTCAGCATACATTTTAAATCACCATGACAACGGTACCAGTACTCATTAGTACCACGCTGACACGCCATGAGATTAATCAGGTGACAATCCAAAATACTGTCTTGGACATTGACTTTATCCATAAAGTCACTTGCCGAGATGTTTTGCATCTGTATACCACTTTTCAAGATGTGGTTCACTGCATATGACAGTCCAGACAGATCGCTTTCAAACAGGAGATGAAACAAATAGGGAATGCATTGTCGAAACCTAGCATCTTCTGCATACAATCGTAAAGTCCGGTATTCAGAAGCAGGAATTTGATGAGGTCGCCCATCATATCTTCCTCCATGACCTGTTGGAAATAGCGGTGGAAAACACCGAGCTTCCAAACTTTCCTCCCAGACACTAATGGGACTCCCTTTGGCTTGTTTCATTTGAAACAACTCAATAGCATTCCCCATGACTTCCTTGGAATGCAAAGGATGAACACTATAATGTTCATATATTTCTTCACTTTTAGAGGGTTCTACTTTCTCAATTTGACCAACACACAAATCGCTATCCTCTTCCTCACTTACTTCCTCTTCTGCAACATATACATTCTTATAGTACTTATTATTTTTTTTCAAATACAATGTTGCCTTTTTTACTTTCCTAATATCCACTAAATCTTGCCATATTTTTGTATTCTTTGTCGGAACCCCATTAACTAAGATAACCAGAGGTTCCTCTTCCACTTTTTCTACTCCAATTGTGTTAATGTTTTTCTTCAAATCTAGAGGCAAATAAACAACTCTTCCCTTTAATCCTCTCTGTAAATCTGATGGAGGCAATTTCCCTGTCTTTGGCTCCATTCTTACAATAGCCTGAAAGGGATGGATACTTTGAATCAAAATAGATTCATAAGTATTTAAATCCTTCAATTCAGAAGGAATCTCAACCAATTCCAGATTATTATGAACCGCTCTAGTAGGCATCTGGTTTTGATTTAATTTGTTACAACAATAAGTACACACACGTTGATCCGATCCCAAATCAAAACAATTTTCTACCATCAAGTATGTAGCGAAATCCTTCCATTCACTATTATTTTCCCTTTCACTTCTTGCATATAAATCCACTAACTTAGTCTGATTCTTATAATAAGTGCGTCGACAACACACACAAGTGAAATTAGGCCTCTCACTTGATTTCACCTGAAACGTGGCAATTTCCTTCTGAAAATTATCTGTACTGGAAACCTGTACACTATCTTCCACATTACCCTCTTCTTCTGGGTCAATTTCAACATTCTCCTCTTTACTTCCAAAGTAACAAAACTCAATTTCTTCACACATATTCTTCACATCTATTTCAGAACCATGCAAAAGAGCAGCGCATAATTGTTTAAGCATAACTGCTGGACTCTTAGCATAATACAACATTCTAACTAATTTCCTCACTTTATTATGATGCACTGCTAGCATCCTGAAATGATGAAAAACACTCTGGCATACTCTCCTGGAAAGACAAGCCAGTGAATGACCATGCAAACCTGTCACTTCTCTCACTCTGCAAGGATCTAATTCTTGCAACAACTTCATTTTCTGCTTCAAACTTTTCTTATTAAATGTCCGTACAAAATCACAAAGCAAATTGATGGAATCCTGTCGCACACTGCAAATACTACTACACTTCCAGGTGTGCACAGGTCCCTTAGGACGTCTTCCTAAAACCTCATTACCTAACATCTCTTCTGCCTCTGTTGTCACAAGTTTTTCTTTTTCAACTGGACAACCATCTTTCACCTCATAAGCTCGACCGCTGGTGTCAACTGCATGCACCAAATCATTATCCTGGAAATAACTCTCCTCATTGAAAAATGCCTCACAACTTGGAACTATGCATCCATTCTCCGGAAAAAACTTCACAAAAATTACTACGATTAACTATTCTCTTCCATCTACTATTTCTTTTGAAATCATAAATTGCCTTGTTTAGCTTCCTAATTCTATTGATTATCAAAATAAATAACTTTCGTTTAATTTCAAATGCCTGATCAATAACTTTCTCAACTTTTTTTTTCTCTTATAAAAAACCACTTTCTGTTGACCTTTCTTAATATTTTTTAACAAATTGCCAATTATCCTGTTGCGGAACATTCGTTTACGAATGTCCCTAAACTGTTGTTTCCTTCTACTATCATGCACAGAGTTATCTCTTGCTCTAGCAGTAACATTTTTGATTGGCCTTTCCTTTCCGTTTAAATTGCTTCTCTTTTTCTGGACAAAAACATTTTCTGTAGTACTACTTTTTTTTCTAGAAATGTTTCTTATGAATGTTTTCGTGGTCTTACCCGGTGCTTTCTTGGTGACTTGACGATTTTTTATTGTAGAGGACTGCTGCTGTAAATGATGGACCTGCTGTCTTTGACGTTTTGTAGCCTTTCTCATTCTCTCCTTAGTTGGCATTCTCAAAATTTGAAATGATCTGCAGTTGAATATGTGGTAAAATATAATAAAAAATGTTATTAACCACTATTACCAAACAGTAAATCAATAACAGTCATCAAAAACTTAACACACTACTTAACATTTTTACATATAATATTTTTTAGTGCTTTGGCAAATTTAGAATACAGAAATAGCAGAAAAGAAATGGAATCCTTCTTCATTTTACCTGTCCTGTTTTATATGTGAATCTGATCTAATTTTATGAGCATATTTTAATATTTTATTGAAGACACTACACATAACCTGTTTTTGAAGGTGTGTTTAATTTAAAATTAAACAGTTTACATTTTTACTTTTCATTTATTGTAAATTTTAAAAATAAATGTTTATAGTTCCATAGGCTCAAGCAGGTCAGCTTCCCACCCTATGTCATACAATTCTGACAAATCGGCATCCTCATCATATTCTTCATCATCCTCAGGATTTAAATCATCCAAGGGATCTACTTCCACTGACGTTTCAATTACAAGTTCAATGATGAGGTCGAGATCAACTGATTGCTGATTGTCACTCATGTTGATGTTGTCGTTATCTTTAAAGAAAGAGAACAACAATGAGATGTTGCAGAGTAAGAGACAAATCTCAGAGATTATAATAGTAAATTTGTTTAACAAGAGTAACATTTTGCAGCTATTATTTAGCCATGTCCAGCGATGCTGAGGAGGTGAGGCCTATGTCCAAGTTTTCAGTGAACAGGACTCATCTCTTCTTAACCTTGGATAAGCCTCACCGACTCTGTGTCCCCTGCTCATACTTAAATGTACAGGGGCAGATTTATGCTAAGTGGCGCATCCCCACGGATGCACCAGTTAATGTGCACCGCTGCTCTGCCACCCATAGTGTGCCGCATTTACAATGTGGAGCACCATTGAGCAAAAACAGCACAGATGCGGGAATCACGTCATAAGCGCGACATGTCTACTGCAATGCACAGGAGGAAGCCTCACATTGCATGGTGCATCACTTCTTATGCCTGTTTCAAACAGGCGTAAGGATTTGATTCAACAATGCTATAAAGCTGACTCAGTGAAATCTTCTAAATTTCACTGTGTTAGTTTTACAGGGCTTTCATGCAAGTTAATGCATACCTTGCAACAAAACACTTATATGAAAACTGACGCAGGTTTCATTTGGCACAGGACTTTACAGCATGACACATCTGCCTTGATGCATCAAGTTGTAAATATGTCGCCACATAGCAAATGTTTTGCACCGCCGCTGCGTCACAAAAGTGACGCACAGTGACGCAAAAGAGACATACACCTATCATAAATCTGTCCCTAACATTTTAAATGATTGATTCAAGATTACGATAAAGTGTGGCCTATCCAGAGGTTTGTTTGAGGTGAGGCCCATTCAGAGTTGCAGATGAAATTTACGCTTGTTCAAGAGTACAGAGGAGATAATACATGTGAAGGCCTACCAATGAAGTAAGTCATATCCACTTCACTCTTGAACAAAGGCCAGACCTTGTCCATGGACAGACCTAAACTTCATCTGCACAATGTCATTCATAAACTTAGGAAACACAGGTGATGTAATTGAAAAATGTGGAGTTTCTTTTCCTCATTTCACAATCACATCACCTGTGTTTCCTTTGCTTAGGTATCTCATAGTGCAGATGGACTCTAGCATATCAAAGAGTACACATAAGTTGAGCAGTGAATACAACAATTTTGACATTTAGAGAAGATTCAGCTTCTTATCTTGTTGGAGATGAAATGAGGCCTGTCTTGCAACATGGTGCATCTTTTGCATCACTGCTGCATCGGTTTCATGTGGCACGGGACTTTACAGCATGACACATCTGCCTAGATGCATCAAGTTGTAAATATGTCACCACATAGCAAATCTTTTGCACCGCCGCTGCGTCACAAAAGTGACGCACAGTGACGCAAAAGAGGCATACACCTATCATAAATCTGTCCCTAAAATTTTAAATGATTGATTCAGGATGACGATAAGGTGTGCCCTATCCAGAGGTTTGTTTGAGGTGAGGCCTACTCAGGGTTGCTGATGAAATTTACGCTTTTTGAAGAGTACAGAGGAGATAATACATGTGAAGCCCTACCAATGAAGTAAGTCATGTCCACTTCACTCTTGAACAAAGGCCAGACCTTTTCTGTGTCCGTGGACAGACCTAAACCTCATCTGCACAATGTCATTCGTAAACTTAGGAAACACATGTGATGTAATTGAAAAATGTGGAGTTTCTTTTCCTCATTTCACAATCACATCACCTGTGTTTCCTTTGCCTAGGTATCTCATAGTGCAGATGGAGTCTAGCATATCAAAGACTACGCAGAAGGTTACAACTGTATGGAACATGGCTATGTAAGTCAAAAAATCAAAATCTAAATTTGCCAAGCACACATAGGGGCGTATTAACAAGGACCTTGCACCACAGGGAAAGGTCTTAAATTAAAATGGGAAAAATAACATCAGAGAGACTCAAAGGCCTTATAAATATGCCCCAAGCAACCTATGAAGCTCTAGCATTACATATCAAGAAACCTAATTGATTTCAAAAATCATTTTTAAACACATCATCTAAATAAATTATATACCTACATTCATCATGAAGTGACTTAAAATGCCCTAAGACACATGAAAGCGTTTTTTTTTAAGCCCTTGCTCCATTTTTAGATCACTTTTAACATGGCTATGTAAGTCAAATAATCAAGATCTAAATTTGCCAAGCACAGATGGGGGCGTATTTACAAGGACCTTGCACCACAGGGAAAGGTCTTAAATTAAAATGGGAAAAATAACATCAGAGAGACTCAAAGGCCTTATAAATATGCCCCAAGCAACCTATGAACCTCTAGCATTACATATCAAGAAACCTAATTGATTTCAAAAAACGTTTTTAAACACAACTTGTAAAGCAATTATATTCATACATTCATGGGGAAGTTACTTAAAATACCCTAAGACACATGAAAGTGTTTTTTTTAAGCCCTTGCTCCATTTTTAGATCACTTTTAACATGGCTATGTAAGTCAAATAATCAAGATCTAAATTTGCCAAGCACACATGGGGGCGTATTTACAAGGACCTTGCACCACAGGGAAAGTTCTTAAATTAAAATGGGAAAAATAACATCAGAGAGACACAAAGTCCTTATAAATTTGCCCTAAGCAACCTATGAAGCTCTAGCAGTACATATCAAGAAACCTAATTGATTTCAAAAATCGTTTTTAAACACATCAACTAAATCAATTAGATATCTACATTCAAGGGGAAATGACTTAAAATGGCCTAAGACACATGAAAGCGTTTTTTTTAAGGCCCTTGCAACATTTTTGGGTCACTTTTAACATGGCTATGTTAGTCAAAGAATTAAAATCTAAATTTGCCAAGCACAGATGGGGGCATATTTACAAGGACCTTGCACCACAGGGAAAGGTCTTAAATTAAAATGGGAAAAATTACATCAAAGGAAGTCAAAAGCCTTGAAAATATGCCCCAAGCAACCTATGAAACTCTACCAGTACATATCAAGAAACCTAATTGATTTCAAAAAACGTTTTTAAACACAACTTGTAAAGCAATTATATTCATACATTCATGGGGAAGTGAGTTAAAATACCCTAAGACACATGAAAGCATTTTTGTAGGACCCTTGCACTTTTTTTGCATCACTTTTAACATGGCTATGTAACACAAAGAAACAAATTCTATTTGTAAAACACTTGACACAAAGCAACATTTTAAATACACAACTTTCTTCATAATTTTCTCCCTAAACCATACTATTCTCTACCTAAATTAAATGAATCTTTTCTCACCTTAGCAAATACTTTATGAGTTTCAAAACAGTCTCAGAAACACACCAAATTGTCTTTAGCAGAGCAAAAGGTATGCACTCCAGAGTCTGCAGCTATGAAAAGCACAGAAATGTTGTAACTCATCACACATATCTCTCATGTCACCCAATCAAACCTCTTCCCTCACTTTTTTCAAATAAACACCCTTCCCCCCTCTGGCCTTTCTGCCTTTTTTGCATAGCAACCACCTCCTGAAAGACCTCTCATGTTTGCAAGTTCACACAACAATGTTTCAATTGAACTCTGAACTCTCAGTGCACCTGCGTATCCAGTGCAATATTTCATTAAATGATTTTTTCTTGACCATTCAAATTACACCTTTCAAACAACACATCCATGCACCCTAACTTTCTGTTTTCAGCAATCAAAATCCACCAATCACTGCTACTGCTTCCTTAACACAGAAACTCCACAGTGTTTTCCATTTTAAACTCTTATTTTTTCAACTCCCATTTCATTGCCACACTTCATCTGACTGCAGCAGAACCTCCTCTCACCATGTTTTCTGTCTGGATTGTTGGACATAGTTACATCTACTGGGCTCAAAGGTATGCTGAGAACAGAAATTTACCTAACCTCAATTTACAAGATGTGGAAATTAAGTGGTTTGGCCACAGAGGATTAAAATGTCACCAATTGATACCATTGGTGAAAACCTTTATGCATTTGCCTAAACCTGACCTGTTAATTGTGCACTGTGGAGGAAATGACTTGGGCACTTTGACTGGTGTAGGTCTGGAAATGCTTTTAAAGGACACCTTTGAGCAATTGATGGCACATTTTCCTCAAACTGCCTTGGTATATTCAAATATATGCCAAAGACAGAAATGGAGGTGGTCGAACCAATTTTGTCCACAAATTGAGAAGTCGAGGAAGCATGTAAACAAATCTGTTTCAGCTTACATGAGAGACCATGGAATGGGCTCCATGTACAACAATAACTTGCGTTACTACATGCAAGATATCTACAGAGGAGATGGAGTTCACTTCTCAGATGAGGGCAACAGAGTTTTCATTTTGAATTTAAGACTGTGCATTGGTACCTACTTATAAGTACCTAAATGTACCATAAATCCAAAAGCTCTTCTCAGAGCTACCCTACATCTGATCACTCACAATTATTATTTTACTCTAACTTTTTTCACAAATTTTCAACAAAGTACGCTCCCCGGAGCGCTACCCGGTACGCGAACCGGAAGCTAACCACGCGAATTTTTAAAAAAAAATGTTTTTTTTCCGCACATATGGGCCTCCTCAGCCACCCTCAGAAAACCTAGGGGGTCAAGATACGTCTACCGTGCCCCCTTCTACCCATTCTGAACATTATTTGCCCTCCATCTTGTATCTTCATTCGACCGAAACACAAAATGGTGGACTCCCGTAACGCTGCCGGTTCGCGTACCGGGGCGCTCACCGGGAAGCGCTCCATCAAAAAAGGTAGGAAAGTAATTTACAGAAGAAACCCTGGAGACACTTTCACCAAATATAGATTAGCTCATACTACATACCAATCCCTACCATTTTCACAAATTTGGTTGGAATTCCATTTAGCCATTTAGCCTGTAGACCTCTCTAAATACCCTGAGGTAAATTACTTCACAAAACACATCTGAAGTGTTGGAATTGACAACCAATTAAAATGTTACTTTCATTTTCTATTTTTTTTTACCTGACATTTGATTGGTTATGTACCTGTATATATATAAAGGAAGAGAAGGAAACACAGCCATTTTGACTACTACTTCCTGGTGTACATTTCAATAGGATTTTCACTAATAACTTCAACTTCTTTTTAAAGGTAAGTTGTTATTTTAAAAACTGAAGTATATTGTGCACTTTAAGTTAATATGGTAAACTTTTTCTGATAGTTATATACTATCCCTCTGTAGTAGTTATAGATTTAGATAGACTTCTCTGTTATAGTTATGGATGGACTTAGGCTTCTCTTGTATAATTATGAATTTACTTACGTTAAATCACATACACTTTTTTATATTCCTACTTCCACTCTGATACTATACACTGCCCAAAGATAAATTCACTGTTAAAAACTGCCTATCTAAAATTAATCCCAACAGTGCCCTATCTCTACTAATATATATTTTTTTTATGCAAATTTCAGACAAAATGGAAGGCGAACAGAAAGTTTCATTTGAAATTGTCCTTGCAGAGACCAACCAAGAAATCATTGATCCAAATGACATTGAATTTATGGATGAAACTTGGGACCAAGAACTACTGCAATGTGTGCAATCAGTAGATGTCCTCCTTGAAAATGAGGACATTTTACACACTCAAAAATTACAAGCTATGTTCAATGAAAATAACGACATTTCAGACAGTGAAATGTTAGACATTTTATTAAATTTTGAAACACAATCACAATAATAAATAATTGCTTAAAAAATAAAGAAATAAAACAAAATCAACAAAACAAACAATCAATTAACATACAATATTTGAAAAGTCTATCATTCTTTTTTCCTTATAGTACGCTCCCCAGAGCGCGTACCGGGCGCTCCCCACGCAAAAAAAAAAATATATTTTTTTTTTTTTTTGCCCCGCGGGGCCCTTTTAAAGCCTCCACATCAAACCTAGGGGGTCAGGGAGGATCTACTGTGCCCCCTTATGGTCATTTCCCCCTTTGTTTTTGCCTCCTCTTGTCTCTCGATCCTACCGAGAGACAAGATGGCGGCCGCTCCGGACTGTTTAGAATGTTGACAGACACCGGAGAGCCAATCAGCTTCGCTACGCAAAGTTCCGTTACGCGTCAGGTACGCGAACCGGAGCGCTGCCCGGAGCGCGCTTACAGATATATATCTTTTTTTGAACGTTAATTTCTCAAAATCCACTGGATCACATATATTGAGACCTAGCAAAGGCACATCGGGCTACCAGTCCCTACAATTTTGCCAAGTTTCGTGCAAATACATTCAGCCGTTCGGGCTAAAAGTGAGGCCAACCGCCCTATGGAAATTAACATTTTCTCAGCCCCCCCTTGACAAACCCCCCCCAAATTTTTAGGATCTGCTCAGAAACAAAATGTTCCATTTTCCTGAAAATTTCAGCAAATTCCGTCCACAAACGCCAAAGTTATTAGACATAGAATTTTCAAAAATCCCATAGAGAAAAAATCCTAACTATATATACCTACTGGCGACCGCCAGTAGGTAATATATATTTATTACCTACTGGCGGTCGCCAGTAGGTAGATATAGTTAGGACCTAGTTTCCATAGGAAATCCGCAACATTCTATTGGGAATATCTTTGGCGCCGGTGGACGAATCTTCGCGATTTTCTCAAAGAAGATGGCCCGCTCCGCTCCTTCCCTGAAAGTTTTGTGCGGATTCGTCAAATGGGGGCTGAGAAAAAAGGGGGGTCCCAAAACGGGTTTTCCCCATGTTATTTTCAATAGGACATTTAGACACGGCTACAGGCTGAACGGAATAACAAGAAATTTGGCAAAATGGTAGAGTCTGATTCGCAGATCACACTTTTGCTCAAATGGTCTAAATCCCTCAAGTAGTTCCTGAGAAAATCATAAGAAAAAAATATATATATCTATAAGCGCACACCGTGCACGCACGGTGCGTGAATCGGTTGTGCGCGACCAGAATTCTGATATGCTGTTAGACGTCTGTCAACATTCTAATCGGTCGAAATCAGGAAGTGTTGGCCACCATTTTGTGTCCGAGACAGAAGAGAGTGGAAAACAAAAGTGGAGAACATGCAAAGGGGGCAGGGTAGAGCCTCCCTGACCCCCTAGGCCTTCTCAGGGGGGTCCCTGAAGGACCCCGAAGGCCTCAAAAAAATATATATATATATTTTTAAATTGCGGGGTGCGCGCATGTTGCTCGCACCCTCGAGGCTAAAGTGAGTGAAAAACAAAAGTGGAGAACGTGAAAAGGGGGCAGAGTAGAGTCTCCCTGACCCCCTAGGCCTTCCCAGGGGGTCCCTGAAGGACCCTAAAGGCCCCAAAAAATCTTTACTTTTTTTTTTTTTAAATCGCGGGGTGCGCGTACGTTGCTCACACCCTCGAGGCTAAAGTGAGTGAAAAACAAAAGTGGAGAACATGAAAAGGTGGTAGGGTAAAGACTCCCTGACCCTCTAGGCCTTTTCAGGGCTTCCCTGAAGTACCCCGAAGGCCTCAAAAATATATTTTTTTGTTGAAAAAAATGAGGGGTGCGCACACGTTGCTCGCACCCTCGAGGCAAAAGTGAGTAAAAAACTAAATTGGAGAACGTGAAAAGGGGGTAGGGTAGAGACTCCCTGACCCCCTAGGCCTTCTCAGGGCTTCCCTGAAGTACCCCAAAGGCCCAAAAAAAAATATATATATATTTTTTTTTAAATTGCGAGGTTAGCGCACGTTGCTCTCACCCTCGAGGCAAAAATTCTCGAGCTGCACGCACAATGCGTGCACGTCAAAAAACAAATACAGTTAAATAACACGTTTGAGTGTTTAGATGTTGGTCGGCTCTAAAAAGAGCTTGTTGTGTTCATTGATTCTTTTGTGTACCTACAAGTAAGTTCCGATACAGTGTCTAAAATTCAAGAGGAAGACTCTGTACCCCTCATCTGTGAAATGTACACCGTCTCCTCTATAAATGCGTTGCATGTTGTAACGCAAGTTGTTGTGGTATACAGAACCCATACCATAGTCTCTGAGGAAAGCAGAAACAGACCTATTCACATGTTTCCTTGCTTTCTCAATCTGTGGGCAATATTGGTTGGACCAGTTCCATTTTTGCCTTTGGCATATATTAGAATATACAAAGGCAGTCAAAGGGACCATCATGTTGTGGTATACAGAACCCATACCATAGTCTCTGAGGAAAGCAGAAACAGACCTATTCACATGTTTCCTTGCTTTCTCAATCTGTGGGCAATATTGGTTGGACCAGTTCCATTTTTGCCTTTGGCATATATTAGAATATACAAAGGCAGTCAAAGGGACCATCACCCATCGGGGGTTTATGTATTGTGGGAGGGGGTCTACGTGGCTCCCCTACTGGAGCACTCGAGGGCCCCATTACCCACTGGGTCTACAAAACAAATTATGGCTAGTGAGGGGGGCTATAAGGTCTCCAAAGCCCAGGGGACCACCACTCCCCGGTGCTTTATGTATTGTGGGAGGGCTGGTTCCTATTGTGTTCCGGGGTATCCATCCAACCCTCCCATAGCAAGGGAATCTGTTCTCTATTTCAAAATCAAAATCAGATTGCTTTTCCACATGGGGAGTTGTATGTTAGTAGCTTGTGATGTGTAAAAGTAATGCTGAGTCCCAAACGCGTACAAGTTGGGCATCAAAGGCGCTGGAATCGCACACCCTACAGATTATAAGTCGTGTATTCAGCAGGTGCACACCAGACTTGTAATTTTACCATTAAAAAATAGCCCCTATTAGTAATTTCTAATATCTCCGGTTCTCTATCCCCTGGGTCTTATAACAAATGTTGGTGATCATGAGGGGATCTACAATGCCCCCACGGTCTCGCGGCTTGCAGCGTTCTTCGGGGGTCGGCATTGCTTTTCCACAGGGGAGATGCTAACTTGTATGTGGAAATGCTAGCTGCTTTTTATTTTGAAAGTGAGAACAGATTTCTCTGCTCTGTCTTTCAAAATGCAAATTAGGTCTGCTATGGGAGCGTGGGAGCCGTAAGGTTGCTGCCCTCTCAAACCAGTTTGGGCTGGACTGTTCCCATGAGGCACCGGGTCAGACTGATTTGCATATAGCCATGTCTGAACTGGGGTGGCCGAGTGAGCTAAAGAATGGTGATGTTTAAACCCAGATCAGTTGACTGGGGGTGAGTGTTTGATTTGCTCAAACGCTCCGTCCATCATCCCCTTTTGTATCTCTCAAACCAAGCAGCAGTGTCTCGGCGGTAGGCACCCCGGGACACTGCATGAGCCGGGCGTCGGGCATTGCGGTCTCCAGGGCTCTCAAGAGCTCTAGGCATGGGGTCATGCAGTCTGTCTCTCACAATACACACATTTCTGGGGGTGGTGATTACCGAGGCTTAAGGGGGGTCGTTGAGGCCCACACACTTCAAATTTTGTATGGGTGTGCCTTGGGCACGAAAGTGGTGCAAGGGGGTTGTAAATATGGTACACAGTATTTTGTTTTAGTTTTAATTTGATTGTCATCAGTGTTGTCATTAGTGATGTCACTGACCATGTCATGAATGATGTAATATGTGAAATCATCACCAGTGGATTGCGCGCTTGAGAGTTACATTCCTAATACCCATGTTTTTTTCAGTGAATATATATATATATAACAATAACAATAAAAATTCCCTTGCAGGCATAAAGTGACCCATAAATTATGCAAAAAAAGAGAGAACTCTGGGTAGTACCCAAGTTAAGGAGGAAGGCAGCTCCTGTATAGAGCACCCTCAACACCAGTGACCGGCGAATATATATATATATATATATATTCACTGAAAAAACCATAGGTTATAAACCATATATAGTTAGGAATTAGCATTTAAAAAACCTTGAAAATTCACTGAAAAAACCATAGGTTATAGACCATATATAGTTAGGAATTAGCATTTAAAAAACCTTATTTTACTCACACAAAACCAATGAAATTCCATATATAGTTAGTTGTACTAACTATATATCACGCACCCGCAATCCACTGCTGATGATGTCACATATTACATCATTCATGACATGGTCAGTGACATCACTGATGACATCACTGATGACATCTCAAATGACATCATTGATGACATCACTGATGACATCTCAAATGACATCACTGATGACATCACTGATGACATCTCAAATGACATCACTGATGACATCACTGATGACATCTCAAATGACATCACTGATGACATCACTGATGACATCTCATTTGACATTACTGATCACATCACTGATGACATCACTCATGTGATAATACGATGAACCTCTTCAGACTCTAATATAACCTTAGATACACTCAGTGTAAACAGACACTCACAGACTGTCACTCATCCATGGAGTTACTTACACACCTAGTCAGTCATGCAAAGAATCAATCACACCTCCATTTTCACAACTATACAGTTATACACATCTTACTTATTCAAACATATACTAAAACATATTTACTCACTTATACAATCCTGGATACAAGAGCACAATGATCCATACAGCCACTCACACATTCACTGGCTCTTATGCACAGTTATTTATATATGTCAACTCTCACATGTACTGTATTTTACATATGTACTTACTTTGACATGTAGCACTGAGATATCCATTCACTCACCAATACAGTCATGCACACAGTCAACCGCCCATACAGCTGTTTCCACATGCACTTTTGAACGCATACATCTATGCACAGAGTCATACACCTCCCAGCCACCCACACACACACTCAGTCTCCCATACAAATGCTTGGGCAACCAATCAATAACCCATATAGTTACTCATATAGCTACTGATCAACACATGCAGCAGTTTACAGAACAACAGACATAATGATGCACAAATTAAGACAGTTTAGTCACTAACCCATGCACTCAGTGAGACACATTTAACCACTCACTCATACAGTCAGTCATGCACCTACTAAATCCTTCATCCAGACACTTATACATCCACTCATTCTTAAATATGTAAGACATATTTTAACTTTACAGAAAAATACAGTCACTGTATGATGTCATCAATGATGTCATCAGTGATGTCATTTGAGATGTCATCAGTGATGTCATCAGTGATGTCATTTGAGATGTCATCAGTGATGTCATCAGTGATGTCACTGACCATGTCATGAATGATGTAATATGTGACATCATCAGCAGTGGATTGCGGGTGCGTGATATATAGTTAGTACAACTAACTATATATGGAATTTCATTGGTTTTGTGTGAGTAAAATAAGGTTTTTTAAATGCTAATTCCTAACTATATATGGTCTATAACCTATGGTTTTTTCAGTGAATTTTCAAGGTTTTTTAAATGCTAATTCCTAACTATATATGGTTTATAACCTATGGTTTTTTCAGTGAATTTCAATGGGTTTTTAATAGCAAATATCTATAGCTATAAAATGTATTCTTATTTAAATCCAAAAATATATTTTATATGTTTATTAATAATTTTTTTTAAATATTTTTTTTGTTTCGCTCCCGGTCCGCGAACCGGGAAGCTTCCCGTTAGCTCAATTTGATGCCGCGACCCGGTCCGCGAACCGGTAAAAAATCAACTTAGTGACGGTATCGCGTTGCCGCGTAATGCGTCTTATGACGTACTGCGTTAGCGCACCCGGAAGTGCCCCGGGGCGCGGACCGAGGCGCGAAGCTCAGCGACCCGGAAGCTAACCGGGGCGCGTCGCGAAAGCGCGACGTATCGCGTTGCCGCGTAATGCGTCTTGTGACGTACCGCGTTAGCGCACCCGGAAGTGTCCCGGGGCGCGGACCGGGGCGCGAAGCTTAGCGACCCGGAAGCTAACCGGGGCGCGTTCCGCAGCGCGTAACATGAGCGTGAGAGGTCATGTGACTTGTTAATAAAACTTTTCATTGGTTCATTTCAATTTTGGTTTCATAATGATGTAAGGCTAGGTCAGGTGACCTAAAAATAACACTTTTCATTGGTTGAGAAGTATTTTTTTTCCCAAATGATGAAAATCCCTCCTTCTTTCCTCACTCGAACTTTCATCTTGGTGAGAGAAAGACCCTTTTACTTTATAGAGAAATGGCTTCCATTGTTGCTTCAGCTAGTGTTCCCCCACCACCACCCCCACCTCCTCAAGGGAAGAAAGGACCACCTGCTCAACCAATGTTTGAAGAAGAGGAAGATCAAGAAGAGGAGGAAGAGGAGGAAGAGCCTGAGTTTTTGCCAGAGGAGCCCAGGAGGTACAATAGAAAAGAAAACTACATCTGGCAATTTTTTAAATTTCCAGCAGGGCAAAAAAAAGTCAATGCCAGATATGTGTTTTGCCGTATTTGCAACGATCGACTGTCAAGGGGCACTGACAAGAAATACAGCTTCGGCAATTATACGATGCACAGGCATATGAGTAGGTGGCACCCAAATAATTATAGTGCTGCCCAGCTTCGTGATGAACAGCAAAATCCCCTGGCAATGGTGAGAACATCTGCTGTCAAAGAAGTATCGGGACCAGAGGCGAGGGAGGTGATCCCGAACATTCAAATGGACATGGGGGAAGTAAAGCAAGTGTGCGTGTGGTGCAGCCAAACACTTTGCTACCGAGAAAGTAGCATTACTCTTATAATGAGAGCTATCAAAAATCATGTTTGCCCGAAACGCCCCAAAAAATAAATTCTTCTTTTTTTCGTTGCTCCTGTTGAGCCCTTCTCAATGAATCATTTTTGTTTCCCCCCTCCCCCCCAAAAAAACAAAAAAATTACAAAATGTTCAGAAAAAACAAAAAAAATATAAAAAATGTTCAGAAAAATAATAAAAAAAATTTAAAACAACAAAAACCAAAAAAAAAGTTCTTTTCAGAACTACCTCCCCATTATAAAAAAAATTGGTAGAATTTTTGAAACTCTGCCAATCTCTATTTCTTTTAGTTCGCTTCCAGTTCGCACTCCGGTACGCGAACCAGGAGCGAACCAAAAAATTTTTTTTTAAAAAAGAACAGTAAGTATAAGGGAAGGAAACAGACAGTTATGTTAAAAGAAAGACAGCTACAGGGAGTAAAGAAAACATACTGTTACCCGCAATCCACTTCTGATCATGTCACATATTATATCATTCTTGACATGGTCAGTGACATCATCAGCAGTGGATTGCGAGTAACAGTATCTTTTGTTTACTTCCTATAGCTGTCTTTCTTGTAACATAAATGTCTGTTTCCTATCCTTATACTTACTGTTCTTGTTTTAAAAATTTTTTGAGATCATTCAGAAACAGTAACATTAATAGAGACAGAATGAGTGAATAATAATGAAGAAGTATGAGAAGAGAGGGACTGAGAAAATACTGGAAGGAGTAGAATAATTAAGTAATAGAGAAAGTAATGAGAGAAGTAGCAAACGCAGGAAAATAAGGATTAAAGAAATGAAGCAGTAGAACTAATAGATGTTAAATGTGATAGATTAAATGATTGATTCAGGATGACGATAAGGTGTGTCCTCTCCAAAATTTTGTTTAAGATGAGGCCTACTTATGGTTGCATATCAAATTTATGCTTGTTGAAGAATACAGAGGAGATAATACATGTGAAGGCCTACCATTGAAGTAAAACATGTCCACTTCACTCTTGAACAACGGCCAGACCTCTTCTGTGTCCATAGACAGACCTAAAGTTCATCTGCACAATGTCATCCGTAAACTTAGAAAACACAAGTAATGTAATTGAAAAACGTGGAGTTTCTTTTGCTCATTTCAAAATCACATCACCTGTGTTGCCTTTGCTTAGGTATCTCATAGTGCAGATGTAGTTCAGCATATGAAACAGTACGCAGAAGTGCAGCAGTGTATGCATTAATACATGTGAAGCCCTACAAATGAAGTAAGTCATGTCCACTTATTACATCATTCATGACATAGTCAATGACATCATCAGCAGTGGATTGCGGGTTAAAAGAGTAGAAAACATTTACCTTATAATTCTTGTTAACTTTTTCAAATATTTTTTCATACTTTCAATCTGTAAAAGAGAGAAGAAACATTTCAAAAATATTAAAACATGTATTTAAAAATTTGAAAAGACAAGGGAAAAGGTTCAAGAAGAAACAGTTTTTCAAAAACTTTGAGATTTACAGAAGCCTCTGCTGCTATACGTCCCCTACACAATCCTAAAGATATATATTTTAAACAAACAGTATCTTGATGCTGATGAAGTGAGGCCTATTTTGGAACATGGTGCATCTTTTGCACTGCTGATGTCTCACAATAGTGATGCAATAGCAGCGCAAAAAAGATGTAAAGCCATCATAAAATTGTGTCTAACATTTTAAATGATTCTTTCAGGATACAAATAAGATGTGTCCTTTCAAGAGGTTTCTTTAAGGTGAGGCCTATTCAGTTTTCAAAAAAAAACAGTACCCAGAAGTGCAGCACTGTAAGCATTAACTTTGACACTTACAGAAGCCTCAGTTTCTCCATATCTACCTCACATTTCTAAATGTATATCATAAGTACAAAAAGTAGAACATTAATTATACATGTTAAATGGTTTATTTTTGCTGTTCTCAGAATGTATCAAATTTCACTAAAAACAGTGACTTGAAGGTATTCATCATGTAACAGCGGGGAAAAAAAAACACAATCAAAATGATTGTGTTTAAAAAACCCATACAACATCAGAAATCAAAATTCAGAACTCCTTAAAGTTAACTTACTTTCCATGACGTCCAAGGATGTCCTATGAACAGCTTACACTCTTTTGTGCTGTTATTACTTTCAGCCCGCCACTTTCTGAAAGAAAATCTCCATCGTTTTTAAAAACACGTTACATGCAATAAATGACTTCTTGCTCTCTACCACAATTTTCCACAAGGCCAAATCTGGTCAGAGCCATTTATAACTCTTGGATTTCTTGTAAGCCAATCCCGTCATTTGGCATTTCCGCAACTTTCAGAATTAAAATGTTGAAGATCATTTTCACAATCCTGGAATAGTAATATCTTCCCCTTCTTGCTCAGTCATGTTCTACATTTCCTATGACACTGATACTGCTTACTATGAAGCAGACTTACACTACCTCTATGACTACTACAATTATTTAATTCTCTACATCACTTTTAATCACAAAGCAATGTAAAACAGTAGACAGCATTGCAGACTTACATTCCCTCTACTCCATGTTTTGATTGGCTGCTTCAATTAGCTTATAAAAAGAAACAGTTTTTCTGAACTCATTGAAAGTGCACGTATTTCTCCATGACGTCCAGTCCTATGGTTAGAAGTTATGTCTCTGAACTACACTTATCCTCAAGGCCAAATTGTGTAGGAGCCATTAGAACTTCTTGAAATTCCACAGAGCACATCCCGAGATTATTTCCCTAAAATGTTGGTTTTAAAAACACCAGGTAAGAGTTTTTAAGGTCATACGGCAATTTTTTTTTGAAAATTAAAACAGAATCATTGCAGAATGACCAGCCATTTCTAGACTTTAAATAAGCTGTGTAATGTCCTGATGTTATTGAAGGGCCGTCATGATATATAATTGCTGCAGTTACAAAAGTCCTTCCTGATATTGACAACTGCGAAGCTACAAAATTTTTTATTAAAGTTGTCAATTTTGTTCCATCAGGCCTACATCGTTGGAACATTAAAATGACATACTGGCCATATGTTCGTATAAATAATGTGGACATCATTTCAGATTTACATTGGCTACACTCCATGTTGTGATCAGCTGCTTTTACTAGCTTATTAAAGGAGACTGATTTACTGTCTGGCAAAGTTAAATATATAAATCTTTCTGAGTCTACACTAGTAGTACTTGATACCATACAGTTCTCGCAGTCATGCTGCCATTGATAAGAAAGCCCAAACAGCTGATCTACATCTACACCTTCAGCATGTAATACATCAAGCATATACATTAAAAACTCCTGACAATCTTGCTGAATATTTTGAGAGAATTGTGTTTGGCCTGAACATCTGTCTAACAGATTTCGAATTTCAGACACACTTTCTATGTTTCTTCTATCAGTGCTACATTTCTCTAACACAGAATTTAACAAACTGCAAAATCTTTGATCAGAATTGACCACAATCTCTTCTTTTACATTTTTTAGAGAAAACAAAACATTAACCACTACATTAGCATAGCAGTTGACACCAGAACTGTTTTCAAACTGAAAACCAACAACATCTTCAACAGAATCCTTTTTGTTTCTGCTTGTAATTTTAGGTTCATTGACTTTTTGTCTTTTTGCTACAACCTCCCCAGTATTGTTCTCATTTCTTTGTTTCCGGCCTACCACACGTTTCTCAAACAAAGGATACTGAGGCAAATGTGGCGCATACTCTCTTCTTAACCTATTGTATTCCTTAACACAATCTAGATCCGCACAAATGTTTGTGACATCACACTCAATCAAGTACAATCCCGATAAAGTTCTAACTCGTGACAATGCCACATATGCCATACCCTCCTTGAACACAGAACTGCCAATATTCACCAATGCACTGTCTACACTTAAACCTTGCGATTTATGGATTGTCACCGCATATGCCAAGCAAACAGGAAACTGCTTACGGCGAACATATAAGTCTTTTACAAGCAAAAATCTAGCAGAACAACGAGCAATTAGCTGTACTTCCTCAATGCCATCAAATTTAATTTTTAAAAATTCAATTCCATCTCTATTTCTGTATTTCACAAAATCAACAACATTACCCATTGATCCATTTACCAGACCTCTTTCAACATGTAAATTCCTTCTTAAAATTATACGGCAGTTCAAGCACACATTCAGAGTCTTTTCAAAACCTGCAGTTTTAGATATACTCTTCTCTAATGAATCCAATTTTGTTTTCAGATTCTCAGACAAAATAATTGTTGATCCCATATGCTCTACTCTATCAATAGCTTCCAGTTTCACAATCTCTTGCTTTTCTAAATGCAACATTTTGTTGTTAAATTTGGCACATTCTGCAAGAGTTGGCATCAAACATATTCCAGATTTCTTCTCAGTAATTTTCTGAAAAATATTCTCAGGCACAACATCTTGTTCTGGATATAAATTTGACAGTTATCGTGCATGTAAAGCTTCTTTCCCATGCTCGGTCACTTTTCCAATTCTAACATCTTGTAGAATAGTCTTGTAAACTTCATCCTTCGCCTGACGCATATTTTCATGCAGTTCAGCATAATTGAAGTTTAACCATATATTGACGTTGCCAATGCTGCCTAGGCACTTCCTGGTATCTTCATGCGTGAGCATTTTGAACACAGGTTGCCCTTTCACTGGTGTCAGCTGCAGAAGATCTCCGAAAACAATGATGTGTTTGCCACCAAATAACACATCATACTCTGTTTTGAGAACTTCTTGCATCCTCAAATGCACAAAGGCAAGCATGACATTGGAAACCATGCTTACTTCGCAATGATAAGAAGTTTCATTTTCCTCAAGATTCTTGAAACTTCAAAACAAGCATCTCCAGATAGCTTGTGATATTGTAATTTGTTGTCATGCTCCACTGGCAGCATCAGTAAACGATGTAAAGTAATCCCTTTAATATTATGTGCTGCCAGTCCAGTTGGAGCAGTGACAACACAAGACAGCGATGACTCTGTCCTTTCCTGCAAATAGCATGAAATTGCTTTAATGAGGAAACTTTTTCCAGTTCCCGCTTCTCCACTCACGTACAGTCGGACAGGCTTCAACGACGTACATGAGCACTCTTTCTTATCATGACTTAATCCATGATCAATTTGCATGGTAACTTCGTCATATATTTTCCTCTGCTCAACGTTCAGTTGTCTTTCCAACTCTTCTAAGTTAACCGCATCCTCCTGAGCATGTGCCATGGCTCTTTCCACTTCATTCATGGCAGTGGCAGCTTCATTTTCGATAACAGGTCCTCCTAGTGGATCCTGACTCAATGAAGCAGAACTCTGACTGTCCTGAGAACTGTCTCTGGCAATCTCGGCTGCAATCGTTGCTTCCTGCTCAATTTCCGCATTCAACATTTCTACATATTTGGGAAAAGCAGGACATTCTATGGTCTCCTTGGCGGCATTGAAAGAGTCTTCGTAACAGAGGAAATCTCCAAGCAGTTCCTCTTCTGCACGCCAAGGCTTGAAAAGTTGCAAAAGTGCTAAATAGAAAAACTCCTTTTTTTCAGGAGATTCGCCACTCAATTTTCGATGGTTTACCAAGTGGCATTTTCTTTGCTTGACCAGACATCCCTCACTTCCTATTACAGCATACACTCCTTTCTCAGTATCTTCTTTGATGTTCCTCTTGAATATGTAATTTTGCAGAACCTCATACAGACAAACATTCTCGAGGTGACTGCTTCGATTTGGATAATATGTATCCAACATGTTTGTCTTCAAAATGTCGGTACTGTTTGGCTCCTTTTCCGCCAAATACTCAATTTCCCGCACAGGTTTGAGAACTCGATTACGCGTTGCTGCAAGACCAAGACTCGCCCAAACGATACTCCTGGACTTGGCATAGAGACTTGCTGAAGACAACCGGTCAGAACATTCGTACGCTCCGATTTCTCGATGCGACAACATCTTCAGACTGAAACTGTACAACTTCTTGCTGAGGCTCTTTTCATGGGAAATGTCCTCCCACATATCCTTCAATTCTGTCTTCTCTTTTTTGGTGATGTAAGACGTCACATACCGAGCCACAGCCATACAGTTATCAGCCACAAACTGTATATCCATGTTAGCATTCCACATGGACAAAATCACCGGGTTGTAGTCGTTGATGTACTTGGACTCTTCGTTCCTCTTCAAATTGTAAGTGTTTTTAGGTGATTTCTTCATGACATTGTGTCGCAGCGAAGACATCAAACTGTTTACTCTTCCTTTAGAAATCACCGGTCGTGGAAAGCCGAAACGACATTTAGTGTAGAACTTGTCCTTGTTTCGGAATTTACGACGGCAGTACTTTCCACATCGATGGCTTTGGAAACGCAGAACTTTTTCTCTTAGGCTTTTCTTCTCCTTTGCGTTTGGAACAGCACACGTAGAATACTGTTGGATGAAACTCATCACTGAGTCTTCTGGATCCGTTCCAAATTTAGGTGCATCCTTGATCCACAGCAACATATGTATATGAGGAGCACCTCTTGCTTGGTACTCCTTTCTCCAGAAGAAATCCAACACCTCTCCAAGAGGTGGATTCTTCTTATTCATGATGAAAGACATCATAGCTTCAAATCTATGATTGAAGTACCTACATACATTGACTGGATCCAAAGAGCACAGTTCTCCGGGTGTCTTGAATTCGATGTTATCTACGTTAGCATTTGCCTCTCGTAGAAATTCAAGTAAGTCTTCCCAGCCATACTCGGCACAGCTCAGAGTGAGGAACCATGTGGGAGTACCTAAGTTCCTCAACATACATTTTAAATCACCATGACGACGGTACCAGTACTCATTAGTACCACGCTGACACGCCATGAGATTAATCAGGTGAGAATCCAAAATACTGTCTTGGACATTGACTTTATCCATAAAGTCACTTGCCGAGATGTTTTGCATGTGTATACCACTTTTCAAGATGTGGTTCACTGCATATGACAGTCCAGACAGATCGCTTTCAAACAGGAGATGAAACAAATAAGGAATGCATTGTCGAAACCTAGCATCTCCTGCATACAATCGCAAAGTCCGGTATTCAGAAGCAGGAATTTGATGAGGTCGCTCATCATATCTTCCTCCCTGACCTGTTGGAAAAAGCTGTGGGAAACACCGAGCTTCCAAACTTTCCTCCCAAACACTAATGGGACTCCCTTTGGCTTGTTTCATTTGAAACAACTCAATAGCATTCCCCATGACTTCCTTGGAATGCAAAGGATGAACACTATAATGTTCATATATTTCTTCACTAGTAGAGGGTTCTACTTTCTCAATTTGACCAGCACACAAATCGCTATCCTCTTCCTCACTTACTTCCTCTTCTGCAACATATACATTCTTATAGTATTTATTATTTTTTTTCAAATACAATGTTGCCTTTTTAACTTTCCTAACATCTACTAAATCTTGCCATATTTTCTTATTCTTTGTCGGAACCCCATTAACTAAGATAACCAGAGGTTCCTCTTCCACTTTTTCTACTCCAATTGTGTTAATGTTTTTCTTCAAATCTAGAGGCAAATAAACAACTCTTCCCTTTAATCCTCTCTATAAATCTGATGGAGGCAATTTCCCTGTCTTTGGCTCCATTCTTACAATAGCCTGAAAGGGATGGATACTTTGAATCAAAATAGATTCATAAGTATTTAAATCCTTCAATTCAGAAGGAATCTCAACCAATTCCAGATTATTATGAACTGCTCTAGCAGGCATCTGGTTTTGATTTAATTTGCAACAACAATAACTACACACACGTTGATCCAATCCCAAATCAAAACAATTTTCTACCATCAAGTATGTTGCGAAATCCTTCCATTCACTATTATTTTCCCTTTCACTTTTTGCATATAAATCCACTAACTTAGCCTGATTCTTATAATAAGTGCGTCGACAACACACACAAGTGAAATTAGGCCTCTCACTTGATTTCACCTCAAACGTCGCAATTTCCCTCTGGAAATTATCTGTACTGGAAACCTGTACACTATCTTCCACATGACCCTCTTCTTCTTGCTCAATTTCAACATTCTCCTCTTTACTTCCAAAGTAACAAAACTCAATTTCTTCACATATATTCTTCACATCTATTTCAGAACCATGCAAAAGAGCAGCGCATAATTGTTTAAGCATAATTGCTGGACTCTTAGCATAATACAACATTCTAACTAATTTCCTCACTTTATTATGATGCACTGCTAGCATCCTGAAATGATGAAAAACACTCTGGCATACTCTCCTGGAAAGACAAGCCAGTGAATGACCATGCAAACCTGTCACTTCTCTTACTCTGCAAGGATCTAATTCTTGCAACAACCTTATTTTCTGCTTCAAACTTTTCTTATTAAATGACCGTACAAAATCACAAAGCAAATTGATGGAATCCTGTCGCACACTGCAAATACTACTACACTTCCAGGTGTACACAGGACCCTTAGCACGTCTTCCTAAAACCTCATTACCTAACACCTCTTCTGCCTCTGTTGTCACAAGTTTTTCTTTTTCAACTGGACAACCATCTTTCAATTCATAAGCACGACCACTGGTGTCAACTGCATGCACCAAATCATTATCCTGGAAATAACTCTCCTCATTAAAAAATGCCTCACAGCTTGAACTATGCATCCATTCTCCAGAAAAAACTTCACAAAAATTACTACGATTAACTATTCTCTTCCATCTACTATTTCTTTTGAAATCATAAATTGCCTTGTTTAGCTTCCTAATTCTATTGATTATCAAAATAAATAACTTACGTTTAATTTCAAATGCCTGATCAATAACTTTCTCAACTTTTTTTTTCTCTTATAAAAAACCAGTTTCTGTTGACCTTTCTTAATATTTTTTAACAAATTGCCAATTATCCTGTTGCGGAACATTCGTTTACGAATCTCCCTAAACTGTTGTTTCCTTCTACTATCATGCACAGAGTTATCTCTTGCTCTAGCAGTAACATTTTTCATTGGCCTTTCCTTTCCATTTGAATTCCTTCTCGTTTTATGGACTGAAACATTTTCTGTAGTAATATTTTTTTTACTACACATATTTCTTATGAAATATTTTGTGCTCTTACCCGGTGCTTTCTTCGTGACTTGACAAATCTTTTTGTTAGAGGACTGCTGCTTATTTTCTTTCACCTGCTGTCTTTGACGTTTTGCAGCCTTTCTCTGTCTTTCTATTGTTGGCATGGTGAAATCTTGAAATGATCTGCAGTTGAATCTGTGGCAAAATATAATAAAAATTTTTATTAACCATTATTACCAAACAGTAAAACAATAACAGTGATCAAAAACTTAACACACTACTTGACATTTTAAATAGAAGATTTTTTAGTCCTTGCAAATTTACAATACAGAAATAGCAGAAAAGAAATGACATTTATATTTATGTTACCTGTGCTATTTTATATGTGAATCTGATCTAATTTTATGAGCATATTTTAATATTTTATTGAAGACACTACACATAACCTGCTTTTGAAGGTGTCTTTATTTTTAAATTAAACGGTTTACCTTTTTACTTTTTATTAATTATAAATTTTAAAAATAAATGTTTATATTTCCATAGGCTCAAGCAGGTCAGCTTCCCATCCTATGTCATATAATTCGGACAAATCTGCATCCTCATCACACTCTTCTTCATCCTCAGGATTTAAATCATCCAAGGGATCAACATCCACTGATGTTTCAATTACAAGTTCAATGATGAGGTCAAAATCAACTGATTGCAGATTGTCGCTCATGTTGAGGTTGTCTTTATCTTTAAAGAAAGATAACAACAATGAGATGTTGCAGAGTAAGAGACAAATCTCAGAGATTATAATAGTAAAATTGTTTAACAAGAGTAATATTTTGCAGCTATTATTTAGCCATGTCCATCAATGCTGAGCAGGTGAAGACTATGTCTAAATTTTCAGTGAACAGGACTCATCTCTTCTTAACCTTGGATAAGCCTCACCGACTCTGTGTGTCCTGCACATACTTAAATGTAAAGGGGCAGATTTATGTTAAATGGCACATCCCCAGGCATGCACCAGTTAACGTGCACCACTACTCTGCCACCCATGGTGTGCCGTATTTACAATCAGATAGGAGAAAGCTTCGTCAAAACCCTGCGCCTGCTTTAAGCAGGCATAGGTCTTGACGCAACATTGTGGAGATGGGGCACCCCTGAGCCTTGCTTGAGCTGCATCGCACTTGCGATACAACTCCAGCAATCACTACCTTTACAGCACAGATACGTCACGCATCTGTGCCATTTTTGCCCCATGATGCCCCGCATTCTAAATGCAGCACACCATGGGTGGCGGAACAGCGGCGCAGGATGACTGACACATCCCTGGTGATGCACCAGTCATCATAAATCTATCCCTAAGCTTCTTATCTTGTTACAGATGAACCGCCATATGTAGCATGAAACTATTTTGCATTTCCTAAATAGCGAATTTTAAGGAATAAATAGCAATTCTTTACCATTCCTAATTTGCAATGAGCAAATTGCTAATTGCAAGTTACCCATTCATTTCCATGGGCTAGGAGGCTCATAGGAATGAAGGTTTAAAATGGGATTAGCAATTTGCTCATCACAAATTAGGAATTTTTCCAAGGGTGCAGGGGCGTCTCAAGAACACCCTGCTGCACCCCTGAAAAAGAAATTTGGGGGCATATGGCACACATACATGCCCTAAGGGCATGTGTTGGCGTCATATGGCACCTTTTGTTTTTTTGAAAAAAAGCTTTTTGAAAAGAATTCACAAATTACCACCAATTTACCACAATAGTTTCCAAATCCTTAATGTCATTTTTTACATATTTTTTGTTTGATACATTGCATTTAAGTAGTCACAAAATTCAGTGCAATTGCAAAATAAGGAATAGCAAATTTTGCTACTCCTTATTTTGCATCAAACTTGTTTGATACATACCATTTGTCTAATTAACATTCGCAAAGGCCAAAATTCGTAGAATTTTGATCTTTGCGAATGCTAATTAGCTTGATACATATGGCCCCAAGTGAGGCCTGTCTTGCGACATGGTGCATCTTTTGCATCACTGCTGCATCGGTTTCATGTGGTACGTTTTTTTTACACCATGACATATCTGCCTAAATGCATCAATTTGTAATGTTGTCGCCTCATAGCAAATCTTTTGCACCGCCGCTGCATCATAAAAGTGACGCACAGTGGCGCAAAAGAGGCATACACCTATCATAAATCTGTCTCTACCATTTTAAATGATGAATTCAGGATGACGATAAGGTGTGGCCTATCCAGAGGTTTGTTTAAGGTGAGGCCTACTCAGGATTGCAGATTAAAGTTACGCTTGATGAAGAATACAGAGGACATAATACATGTAAAGCTCTACCAATGAAGTAAGTGATGTCCACTTCATTGCGCCAGTCATCATAAATGTATCCCTAAGCTTCTTATCTTGTTACAGATGAACCACCATATGTACCATCAAACTATTTTGCATTTCCTAAATAGCGAATTTTAAGGAATAAATAGCAATTCTTTACCATTCCTAATTTGCAATGAGCAAATTGCTAATTGCAAATTAGCACCGCCGCTGCATCATAAAAGTGACGCACAGTGGCACAAAAGAGGCATACACCTATCATAAATCTGTCCCTAGCATTTTAAATGATTAATCCAGGATGACGATAAGGTGTGGCCTATCCAGAAGTTTGTTTAAGGTGAGGCCTACTCAGGATTACAGATTAAAGTTACGCTTGATGAAGAATACAGAGGAGATAATACATGTAAAGGCCTACCAATGAAGTAAGTAATGTCCACTTTATTGCGCCAGTCATCATAAATGTATCCCTAAGCTTCTTATCTTGTTACAGATGAACCACCATATGCACCATCAAACTATTTTGCATTTCCTAAATAGCAAATTTTAAGGAATAAATAGCAATTCTTTACCATTCCTAATTTGCAATGAGCAAATTGCTAATTGCAAGTTACCCATTCATTTCCATGGGCTAGGAGGCTCATAGGAATGAAGGTTGCAATTTGCGATTAGCAATTAGCTCATCACAAAATAGGAAATTTTTCAAACGTGCAGGGGTATCTCAAGAACACCCTGCTACACCCCTGAAAAAGAAATTTGGGGGCATATGGCACAC
Organism: Lissotriton helveticus; assembly: GCF_964261635.1. NCBI lineage: Eukaryota > Metazoa > Chordata > Amphibia > Caudata > Salamandridae > Lissotriton > Lissotriton helveticus. The sequence goes on from NC_136067.1 coordinate 1,997,565,566, forward strand.
ATACATGCCCTAAGGACATGTATAGGCGTCATATGGCACCTTTTGTTTTTTGGAAAAAAATGCTTTTTGAAAAGAATTCGCAAATTACCACAAACTAGAAGTTGGTGGTAGTTTCCAAATCCTTAATATCATTTTTTACATATTTTTTGTTTGATACATTGCATTTAAGGAATCGCAAAATTTGCAAATCCTTCAGTGCAATCGCAAAATAAGGAATAGCAAATTTTGAATTAAGGACATTTTAAGTAATTTCCACATGTGCAGTGTTTTCAAATTATGATTTGAAAATCGATTTTGGGGAAAAGTAATGGTTAAAAATTTATGACAAGGACATAATGGTGTATGCTTCTCTATAAGGCATTTCAGTGTCTCTGATGTCATTTTTCCCATATTACATTATAAGACCTTTCCCCATAGAGCACATTCCTTGTAAATATGCTCCCACCTGTGCATGGTGAATTTAGATTTTGACTGTTTGAGTCACATAGCCATGTTAAAAGTCACCCCAAAAAATTGCAAACGCTTTAAAAAAACACATTCATGTGTCTTAAGGACATTTTAAGTCATTTCCCCGTGGACAGTGTTTTGTAAGTGGCACAAAAGAGGCATACACCTATCATAAATCTGTTTCTAGCATTTTAAATGATTAATTCAGGATGACGATAAGCTGTGGCCTATCCAGAGGTTTGTTTAAGGTGAGGCCTACTCAGGATTGCAGATTAAAGTTACGCTTGATGAAGAATACAGAGGACATAATACATGTAAAGCTCTACCAATGAAGTAAGTGATGTCCACTTCATTGCGCCAGTCATCATAAATGTATCCCTAAGCTTCTTATCTTGTTAGACATTAACCGCCATATGAATCATATAACTATTTTGCATTTCCAAAATAGCGAATTTTAAGGAATAAATAGCGATTCTTTACCATTCCTAATTTGCGATGAGCAAATTGCTAATTGCAAATTACCCATTCATTTCCATGGAGCAGGAGGCCCATAGGAATGAAGGTGCAATTTGCGATTAGCAATTAGCTCATCGCAAATTAGGAATTTTTCCAAAGGTGCAGGGGTGTCTCAAGAACACCCTGCTGCACCCCTGAAAACGAAATTTGTGGGTATATGGCGCACATAAATTTTAACAACATTCCTTTACCTCAAAAACGATTTTCAATTCATAATTTGAAAACACTGCCCACAGGGAAAATACTTAAAATGTCCTTAAGACACATGAAAGTGTTTTTTTATTGCCTTTCCAGCATGGTTGGGTCACTTTTAACATGGCTATGTAACACAAACATTTAAAATCTAAATTTCCCATGCACAGGTGGGAGCATATTTACAAGCAACTTGCGCCACAGAGAAAGGTCTTACATTAAAATGGGAAAAATAACATCAGGGACAGTCAATTGCCGTATAAAGAAGCATACACCATTATGTCCTTGTCATAAATTTAAAAACAATTCCTTTTCCCCAAAAACGATTTTCAAATCATAATTTCAAAACACTGCACATGGGAAAATTACTTAAAATGTCCTTAAGACACATAAAAGCGTTTTTTGATTGCCTTTGCAGCATGTTTGTATCACTTTTAACATGGCTATGTAACACAAACATTCAAAATCTAAATTTTCCATGCACATGTGGGATCATATTTACAAGCAATTTGCGCCACATAATTCATAATTTTCTCCTTAAAGCACACTATTCTCTATCTAAATTAAAGAAATATTTTCTCACCTTAGCAAATACTTTGAGTTTGAAAACAGTCTCAGAAACACACCAATTTGTCTTCAGCAGAGCAAAAGGTATGCACTCCAGAATCTGCAGCTATCAAAAGCACAGAAATGCTGTAAATCTTCACACATATCTCTCATGTCACCCAATCAAAACTCTTCCCTCACTTTTTTTCAAATGAAAACCCTTCCCCCCTCTGCCATTTCATGCCTTTTCTGCATGGCAACCACCTCATTGGAAGACTTCTGGTGTTTGCAAGTTCACACAACTTTGTTGCAATTGAACTCTGAACTCTCAGTGCACCTGCATATCCAGTGCATTCTTTCATTTAATGATTTTTTATTGACCATTCAAAATACATCTTTCAAAGAACACATCCGTGCACCCTAACTTTCTGTTTTCAGCAATCAAAATCCACCAATCACTGTTACTGCTTCATGAACACAGAAACTCCACAGTTTTTTTCATTTTAAACTCTCATTTTTTCAACTGCCATTTCATTGCCACACTTCATCTGACTGCAGGAGAACCTTCTCTCACCATGTTTTCTGTCTGGATTGTTGGACATAGTTATATTCACTGGGCTCAAAGGTACGTTGAAAACAGGAATTTACCTAACCTCAATTTACAAGATGTGGAAATTAAGTGGTTTGGCCACAGAGGATTAAAATGTCACCAATTGATACCATTGGTGAAAACCTTTATGCATTTGCCCAAACCTGACCTGTTAATTGTGCACTGTGGAGGTAATGACTTGGGCACTTTGACTGGGGTAGGTCTGGAAATGCTTTTAAAGGACACCTTTGAGCAATTGATGGCACTTTTTCCTCAGACTGCCTTGGTATATTCAAATATATGCCAAAGACAGAAATGGAGGTGGTCAAACCAATTTTTTCCACAAATTGAGAAGTCGAGGAAGCATGTAAACAAATCTGTTTCAGCTTACATGAGAGACCATGGAATGGGCTCCCTGTACAACAATAACTTGCGTTACTACATGCAAGATATCTACAGAGGAGATGGAGTTCACTTCTCAGATGAGAGCAACAGAGTTTTCACTCTGAATTTAAGAATGTGCATTGGTACCTACTTATAAGTACCTAAATGTACCATAAACCCAAAAGCTCTTCTCAGAGCTACCCTACATCTAATCACTCACAATTATTATTTTACTCTAACATTTTTCACTAATTTTCAACAAAGTACGCTCCCCGGGGCGCTACCCGGTACGCGAACCGGGAGCTAACCTCGCGAAATTTAAAAAAAAAATGTTTTTTTTCCGCACATATAAGCCTCCTTAGCCACCCTCACAAAACCTAGGGTGTCAAGATAAGTCTACCGTGCCCCCTTCTACCCATTCTGAACATTATTTGCCCTCCATTTTGTATCTTAATTCGACCGAAACACAAAATGGTGGACTCCCGTAACGCTTAAGGTTCGCGTACCGGGGCGCTCACCGGTTCGCGTACCGGGTCGCTCCCTGGGAAGCGCACCATCAAAAAAGGTGGGAAAGTAGTTCACAGAAAAGCCACTGGAGACAATTTCACCAAATATAGATTAGCTCATACTACATACCAATCCCTACCATTTTCACAAATTTGATTGGAATTCCATTTAGTCATTTAGCCTGTAGACCTCTCTAAATACCCTGAGGTAAATTACTTCACAAAACACATCTGAAGTGTTGGAATTGACAACCAATGAAAATGTTACTTTCATTTTCTACTTTTTTTACCTGACATTTCATTGGTTATATACCTGAATATATATAAAGGAAGAGAAGAAAACACAGCCATTTTGACTACTACTTCTTGCTGTACATTTCAATAGTATTTTCACTAATTCCTTCAACTTCTTTCTAAAGGTAAGTTTTTATTTTTAAAACTGAAGTATATTGTGCACTATAAGTTAATATGGTAAACTTTTTCTGATAGATATATACTATCCCTCTGTAGTAGTTATAGATTTAGAGAGACTTCTCTGTTATAGTTATGGATGGAGTTAGGCTTCTCTTGTATAATTATGAATTTACTTACGTTAAATCACATACACTTTTTTAAATTCCTACTTCCACTCTGATACTATACACTGCCCAAAGATAAATTCACTGATAAAAAATGCCTATCTAAAATTATTCCCAACATTGCCCTATCTCTACTAATATATATTTTTTTAATCCAAATTTCAGGCAAAATGGAAGGCGAAAACCAAGTTTCTTTTGAAATGGACCTGCAAGAGAGCAGCCAAGAATTGATTGATACAATTGATCAAATTGACATTGAATTTTTCGATGAAACTTGGGACAATGAACTACTGCAATGTGTACAAGCAGTAGATAACCTCCTTGCAAATGAGGACATTTTACACCCTCAGAGACTACAATGTATATTCCATGATAATTATGAAATTTCTGACAATGAAATGTTAGAAAGTTTAATAAATTATGAAACACAATCACAATAAAAAAAAATGCTTAAAAAATAAAGAAAATAAAAAATAATCAACAAAACCAACAATCAATTAACATACTGCATTTGAAAAGTCTCCCATTCTTTTTTCATTGTAGTACGCTGCCCAGAACGCTTCCCGGTTCGCGTACCGGGCGCTACCCACGCAAAAAAAACAAAAAAAAAATTATTTTTTTTTGCCCCGCGGGGCCCTTTTAAAGCCTCCACATTAAACCTAGGGGGTCAGGGAGGATCTACTATGCCCCCTTATGGTCATTTCCCCCTTTGTTTTGGCCTCCTCTTGTCTCTCAATCCTACCGAGAGACAAGATGGCGGCCGCTACCGACTGTTTAGAATGTTGACAGACACCGGAGAGCCAATCAGCTTCGCTACGCGAAGTTCCGGTACGCGCCCCGGTCCGCGAACCGGGGCGCGGACCGGAGCGCGCCTACAGATATATATCTTTTTTTAAACGTTAATTTCTCAAAATCCACTGGAGCACATATATTGAGACCTACAAAAGGCACATCGGGCTACCAGTCCCTACAATTTTGCCAAGTTTCGTGCAAATCCATTCAGCCGTTCGGGCTAAAAGTGAGGCCAACCGACCTATGGAAAACTCAATGTTAAAAACACGTTTTGGGACCCCCCTTTTTTCTCGGCCCCCCCTTGACGAACCCCCCCCCAAATTTTCAAGGGCTGCTCAGAAACAAAATGTTCCATTTTCCAGAAAATTTCAGCCAATTCCGTCCACAAACACCAAAGTTATTAGACATAGAATTTTCAAAAATCCCATAGGGAAAAAATCCTAACTATATATACCTACTGAAAAAACCATAGGTTATAGACCATATATAGTTAGGAATTAGCATTTAAAAAACCTCATTTTACTCACACAAAACCATTGAAATTCCATATATAGTTAGTTGCACTAACTATATATCGCGCACCCGCAATCCACTGCTGATGATGTCACATATTACATCATTCATGACATGGTCAGTGACATCACTGATTACATCACTGATGACATCTCAAATGACATCACTGATGACATCACTGATGACAACATCCAGTGACTATGTTTCTGTAAAGTTGAAATATGTCTTACATATTGAAGAATGAGTGGATGTATAAGTGTCTGAATGAAGGTTTTAGTAGGTGCGTGATTGACTGTATGAGTGAGTGATTAAATGCGTCTTACTGAATGCACGGGTTAGTCATGAATGATGTAATATGTGACATCATCAGCAGTGGATTGCGGGTGCGCGATATATAGTTAGTGCAACTAACTATATATGGAATTTCAATGGTTTTGTGTGAGTAAAATAAGGTTTTTTAAATGCTAATTCCTAACTATATATGGTCTATAACCTATGGTTTTTTCAGTGAATTTTCAAGGTTTTGTAAATGCTAATTCCTAACTATATATGGTCTATAACCTATGGTTTTTTCTGTGAATTTCATTGGTTTTTTAACAGCTAATATCTGTAGCTGTAAAATGTATTCTTCTTTAAATCCAAAAATATATTTTATATGTTTATGAATAATTTTTTTTTTAAATATTTTTTTTTCTTCGTTCCCGCTTCGCGAATCGGGAAGCTTCCCGTTAGCTGACCTTGATGCCGCGAAATAGACCGCGAGCCGGTAAACGTTTCTTTACCGCAAGTGCCGCGTTAGAAAACAACATCGTGACGCCTCCCGTCCGCATGACGTTTCACGTTGTCGCGTGATACGTCATATGACGTGCTACGTTAGCGAACTGGTACGCGAAGCGAGTCGCAAAGCGCAGGTTTCTAGAAGCAAACCGGGAGGCCCTGCAAAGCGCTTAACGTAAACACAGCAAGTCATGTGACTTGGTAATAACACTTTTCATTGGTTCATTTCACTTTTGGTTTCCTAATGATGTAAGACTAGGTCATATAATCTAAAATGAACACTTTTGATTGGTTGAGAACTCTTGTTTTTCCCAAATGATGAAAATCCCTCCTTCTTTCCTCACTCTGACTTTCATCATTGTGAGAGAAAGACCCTTTGTGATCACTGAGCAATGGCTTCTTTAGTAGCTTCAGCTGGTGCTTCCCCACCACCTCCACCACATCCAAGGAAGAGTGGACCACCTGCTCAAGTTGTAATTCAACAAGAAGAAGAAGAAGAGGAACAGGAGGACGAGCACGAAGAGAGGCAGTTTTTGCCTGAGCAGCCCAGGACGTCTCACTGGAAAGAAAACTTCATTTGGCAATTTTTTAAAATTCCCAAAGTACAGAAAAAAGTAAATGCAAGATACGTAACTTGCCTTATATGTCAAGATAGACTGTCCAGAGGGACCGACAAAAAATACAGTTTCGGAAACTACACAATGCATCGCCATATGACTAGGTGGCATCCTATTAACTACAGTGCTGCACAGTTTCGGAACGACCTAGATAATCTCCCTATTATGGCCAGAAGATCTGTTGTACCGGAAGTAACGGGACCAGAGGGCAGGGAGATGGTGCCAAATATACAAATGAGATTTGGTGATGTAAAACACATCTGCGCATTTTGCGATGGATTCATTTCCTACGGACAAAAAAGCATCACTCTGATCAACAGAGCTATTGACTATCATATGCAAGTTTGTCCGAAACGCCCAAAATAATAAATACTTCTTTTTTTTGTTTTGTTGCTCCTGTTGAGCCCTTTACAATGAATCGTTTTCATTGCCCCCTCCAAGAAAAACCCAAAAAAATATAAAACTGTTCCGAAAAATTCAAAAACAGTAAAAAAATGTTCAGAAAAATAAAAAAAAAAGTTCTTTTCAGAACTACCTCCCCGTTATTAAAAAATTGGTACAATATTTGGAACTGTGCCAACCTCTATTTCTCTTAGTTCGCTTCCCAGTTCGCTCGCGGGTACGCGAACCGGAAGCGACCCAAAAACAGTAAGTATAAGGGAAGGAAACAGACACTTATGTTAAAAGAAAGACAGCTATAAGGGAGTAAACTAGAGATACCATTACCCGTAATCCACTGCTGATGATGTCACATATTACATCATTCATGACATGCTCAGTGACATCATCAGCAGAGGATTGCGGGTTTTTTGGCAACATGCCTTATCCACGGTTTAATAACGCTGCCTTTTGCTTTATATAAGTTTTCAAATTGTATGAAATATATACCAATAGGTCGTTATGAACCTTTAGGTAGTGCTTTTCTTCATGAGGTCTGGTCGCTTCCATACACATACAGATGTTTCAAAGATGATCAAGAAGTTTATCTGAATGGAGAGGAATGCACTGAGACGCCAGATCATTCACTAATGTGTAGGCACATACATTTACACGGTTCATGCAACAAACACCGACCAAATATGGCTTGCGTGTTGCAAGGCACGCCAGTTCCTGCTATCATCCCCACGTTCAAGTTGTTGGAAAATGGTAGTTATTTGATGCTCAATAATGAAGATTGTTCTGAGTTAATTAAAAGTATTCCTTTTATCGTAACAGTAAGTGAACGGGTTATTTGCTGCAGAAATGTTCTATTTCCTCCCACACATGAACATAGGGAGTTTTCAATCTGGCCACAAATACCAACCTTGAGACACGTTTCAACGGCATGGCAAGAATAAGAGCTCTTTTGTCTCAGAGAGAGGTGGCCTTGAGTTCGGCCCGTGAAACTTTCGTGCTTCACATAGCGAACACCCATACAGAGGTGCAAAACCTTTTTCAATTAACATTTGCCTTTCAATTTCAGCAACATGTTTCCGACTATCTTTAACGCATCCTCCACAAAGTCCCTGGTGCACTTTTTTAAAGTTGTTACCAGTGGTCTCGTGACTTCATTTGAGAAAATCTTTGGAGTCATCCCTGCTTCCTTTCATTGTATTTTCTGCACTCTGGTTCGTGGATTGGCATTTTTACTTGCATTACCAGCGGACGCTCTTGTGCTTTTTTACATTTTTAAATATGGATGTCCCTCCTATGCAACCTCCGACCCTGCAGCTGCTGACACTGTTCCGCAATCGCATGCTAGAATATTATGGCACAATGCCGTTGGCGATATTAAGCACGGCATATGGATTATCTTTTCGGTTCTCCTACTTCACCTGTGTCCAGCCTGTATTTCACTGCCTGACCTGTGATTTCGATTGGGCCATTGATTTGTGTCTCTGCGGACCGGTTTCTCCTGACGTCGACTTTAATCAGCTGATGACTCCTATCATTACTCACGAGTTGGTTTGTCCTGGCGAAAGGATTATGGCTGTGGCATTGATGCATGGACTACTTGGTCCCTGGAATTTACTGGCGGCAGCACAGTCTTTCTTGGAACAGAGCTTTCTTGAAAACCCACCGAGCTGTCCTCTGATGGTGATAGAGGATCCGGTGCTGGGAGAGCACGTATGTTCTTTTCCGCTTTTAAATTGGATGGCTGAACTGTTTTCGGATGTAGACGGTGATTTCCTATTGGAGGCTGTTGCAGCTTATTTTGCATACACAGTTATGTCATAGACCTTTTTCATGTTTGATATGCTGAGTACTAGCATTTCATTGACAATTCATTGACTTATTTGTCAAGTTTTTATTATTTACCTTGCCTATTGGCTTAAGACTCGATAAAGTACTTGGCTGTTTTATTTTTCTTTAGCATTAAATTTTCCGAGTTTTTAATGCTTTACCTTGCGCACCGTCCACATATAAACTTGCAATCTGCTCTCATGAGATGGCACTTCTATTATCTTATTCAGTTTGTTTCCGGATCATGAGGAGGTGTCATCTAGGTCCTGGATATCTTTACACCGTGTTAAGTTAGCATGGGCTCATTACCGGTTTAAACGCCATTTTTCCTTTTTTGCAACTTCTGCACACGACACTTAGTTGTTGCTTTAGCTTTCCACCTAGTAGTTCATCGTGGTTTACGTGAGAATAATATGTTATTGGTCTACTATCTGCTTTACTTGTTAAACTATATCTGTACAGCGAGTGCTAAAGTTTCAAGAACAACACGATACAGAATTGTTATGAGGTCTGATCTCCACGACTTCATACTCATAACATAAGTGCAACTTCTGCCAATTCTGGGCATGAGGCGGGTTTTATATTGCTTTGCCGAACACACATACACAACAGTTGATGCGGTTCACATGAAGAGAGAGCTGGTGTATGCTGATGTGATTCCTTCAAATCTAAGACACTAAAGTATGGGCACGCCCTAAACCAACACAAAGAGACCTTCTTAGCAAATAATATAATATGTGTATTAGGGAGGGTGAGATATAAGCAGCCGCGGGCCGTGGAGGGAGTTACGGTGAAGCAGGGAGGCGGGGAGGGGGAGAAGCAGGGTGGAGCCCTCTCTACCTTGCCCCTCCCCCTCCCCACCTCCCTGCCCCACCGTAACTCCCTCCACGGCCCGCGGCTGCTTATAAGTGTTGCTAACTCTTATTCATTTACAGCATGTTAACATACTGTCACCATTCGCTTTTTATGTACTAGTAACTATGCTGGTAATTTTGCTACTGATAATATGTGTACTTGTATTCTCCACCCTGCTTCTCCCCCTCCCCGCCTCCCTGCCTCAACGTAACTCCCTCCACGGCCCGCGGCTGCTTATAAGTGTTGCTAACTCTTATTCATTTACAGCATGTTAACATACTATCACCATTCACTTTTTATGTACTAGTAACTATGCTGGTAATTTTGCTACTGATAATATGTGTACTTTTATTATCTAAGGTACTACGCCTGAGAAGACGGCATTAGTAAATAAACATTTCAAATACACATCTGTTCTTCTTAACTCCATGTTCTGGTTTCTAAGAAATCTATAACGACCGACTGTTCATGAGTTCCACGTATCCTGAGGTACTATAAGTTCATATTCTGGATTGTCTAAACATTGAGAGTTTGTTATATCCAATGTGACACTGTACCTAGCTTGCTAAGGAGTTTTTGATTACTAACGTGAGTTTTGGGACACCCTAATTCGCCGAGGTTCCAATCCTCTGTCCACAGTTCTGTGTGAGAACAGAAACCCTGCGACAGGGGCACCCCCGACCCTTGCTGGAGCTTCATCACACTTGCGATACAACTCCAGCAATGCGCCACCTTTACGGCACAGATACATCACGCATCTGTGCTGTTTTTGCCCCATGATGCGCCGCATTGTAAATGCAGCACACCATAGGTGACGGAACAGCGGCACAGAATGACTAACACATCCCTGGTGATGCGCCAGTCATCATAAATGTATCCCTATGCTTCTTATCTTGTTAGAGATGAACCGCCATATGTATCATCAAAGTTTTTTGCATTTCCTAAATAGCGAACTTTAAGGAATAAATAGCGATTCTTTACCATTCCTAGTTTGCGATGAGCTATTTGCTAATTAGCCGAATGTAGCCCAATGAAGCCCAATGTAGCCCAAAGATGGCCGCCAGACACACAAAAAAACAAATGTAGCCCAAATATCAGCCAGATGTAGCCCAACTATAGCCCAGTGACAGAATGACCAATCAGCTTCGCAAACCTCCGTTACGCGAAGCGGAGCGCTGTTACAGATATATATCTTTTTTTGAACGTTAATTTCTCAAAATCCACTGGAGCACATATATTGAGACCTAGCAAAGGCACATCGGGCTACCAGTCCCTAATATTTTGCCAAGTTTCGTGCAAATCCATTCAGCCGTTCAATTATTATTATTATTATTTTTTTTTGCCCCGCGTGGCCCTTTTAAAACCTCCACATCAAACCTAGGGGGTCAGCGAGGATCTACTATGCCCCCTTATAGTTATTTCCCCCTTTGTTTTGACCTCCTCTTGTCTCTCGATCCTACCGAGAGACAAGATGGCGGCCGCTACGGACTGTTTGGAATGTTGACAGACGCCGGAGAACCAATCAGCTTCGCTTCACAAAGCTCCATTGCGCGAAAAGTCCGCGAACCAGTGCGCTGCCCAGTCCGCGCTTACAGATATATATCTTTTTTTAAACGTTAATTTCTCAAAATCCACTGGAGCACATATATTGAGACCTACAAAAGGCACATCGGGCTACCAGTCCCTACAATTTTGCCAAGTTTCGTGCAAATCCATTCAGCCGTTCGGGCTAAAAGTGAGGCCAACCGCCCTATGGAAAACTCAATGTTAAAAACACGTTTTGGGACCCCCCTTTTTTCTCGGCCCCCACTGGACGAACCCCCCCCAAATTTTCAAGGGCTGCTCAGAAACAAAATGTGCCATTTTCCTTCAAATTTCAGCCAATTCCGTCCACAAACGCCAAAGTTATTAGACATAGAATTTTCAAAAAACCCATAGAGAAAAAATCCTAACTATATATACCTACTGGCGACCGCCAGTAGGTAATATATATCTATATCTATATATATATATCGCGTACTTTTCGCGTTACGGAGCTTTGCGAAGCTGATTGGTTCTCCGGCGTCTGTCAACATTCCAAACAGTCCGTAGCGGCCGCCATCTTGTCCCTCGGTAGGATTGAGAGACAAGAGGAGGCCAATGCGAAGGGGGAAATGACCATAAGGGGGCATAGTAGATCCTTCCTGACCTCTTAGGTTTGATGTACCATTTTGCCAAGTTTGGTGTAATTCCGTTCAGCCATTCAGGCTGTAGACGTATGTAAATGTCCTATGGAAAATTGCATGGGGAAAACACATTTGAAAGTGTTGAAATTTAGAACCAATTAAAATGTTACTTTGGTTTTGTATTTGTGTGTGATGAAAGTTAATTGGTTATGTATATATGTCAAATGAGAGGAAACCACAGCCATTTTGTGATACTACTGTCTGAGGTACATTTGTGAGGAATTTTTGGTGGTGAATTTCTGGTGTTTGATTTACACAGTACTAACACTTCTGCTACTTTTAAAAAGGTGAGTTGTTAATTTGTAAGGGGAACTATGTTGTACACTTGAAGATAATTTGAAAAATGTTTTCTGTTATTTATTTGCAGTCCTTCTGTTATAATAAATACTTGATAAAGTTAGTTTTATATTATGTATTACTAAAAACGATAAATGAAAGTGATTATTTTTTTCTGCAATTTACAGCAAGCAATTTCAAAATAAAATGGCTCACAATGAAGAGACCGTGGCAATTTCTTTTGAATTGTCCAACACATTGATTGAAATTGAGAGCACCAATAATGAAATATTGTCACAAGGAGGACATGACTTGTATGATTCCATTAGATTGATTGAAATGGACAGCACCAAGAATGAAATATTGTCACAAGGAGATGACTTGAATGATTCCACTACATTGATTGAAATTGAGAGCACCAATAATGAAATATTGTCACAAGGAGGAGATGGCTTGTATGATTCCATTAGATTGATTGAAATGGACAGCACCAATAATGAAATATTGTCACAAGGAGGAGATGACTTGAATGATTCCACTACATTGATTGAAATTGAGAGCACCAATAATGAAAAATTGTCACGAGGAGATGACTTGAATGATTCCACTACATTGATTGAAATTGACAGCACCAATAATGAAATATTGTCACAAGGAGGAGATGACTTGAATGATTTTTTTGATCAATCTCTTGATGGCGAATTTATCGAGTGTTTGGAGACCATAGAGTTACAAGAATCATCATTGGAGACTTTTAATGAGGACATTGCTGATGAGGACATGTTACTAGTTCTTTCAAATTTAGAAAATTCTGAAGAATACATTTATATTTAGAATTCAAAAATTGTTTGAGACATTATTCATTTTTATTTTTAATTTATGAGGTTGTAGCGAAGTGATTGTAGTATAAAATGAGACTTATAGTATAGAGTGCAACATTTTTATGTTACATGGTAAGTTTACTCATATTTACTTCCCTTCTGCCACTATATTATCTCCAATGTGTATTTGACATGTCTTCTTCATCTCCGGCCTCCTTTCCCTCACTGTGTGTCTCCGATGCATCTTATCGCTGCTATTTTGTGTAATTACAGAAGAGAGTAAAATAAAATAGTTCGGAACGTGAAAAGGGGGCAAAGTAGAGTACTCCTCACCCCCTAGGCCTTTTTAGGCGGTCCCAAAAGGATCAGTTTCTGCTTTCCTGAGAGATTATGGTATGAGTTCCATATACCACAATAACTTGCATTACAACATGCAAGATATCTATCTCCTATTACCAACTTTTGGAGATATTCGCGCTAAGCGCGAATATCTCCAAAAAGTAACACCTGCCCTGAGCAGTTCTTAGCCATGTTATCCAATGGGAGGTGGATAACATGGCTAAGAGCATTAGCTCGGTAATGCATGAATATCGCTGAGTTTTTAGCGATATTCATGCATTGCGGCCGTTTATTATCGCATTTGCGATAAACCTTGATAATAGTAAGGTTTATCTTCGATAATTTCTGACGATGCTTAGTGGTAAAAAATTGGTTGGTAAGCATCGTTAGCGATAAATATCGCTTAACTTTGGTAATATGCCCCAACGTCTGTTAACGTTCGATTCGAAGGAAATGAGGAAGTGTTGAAAAACATTGTCTGCGCCATCTTGCCTTTTTTGAAATGCCACACTTTTGTCGTGCACGGCAGCCATTTTAGATGTCTTGACCAGACCCACTCTCTGCACGCTGTCGATTCGTAGCATGGCTCCTCACCCACGCAAGCATCTTCCCTAGGCACTGGTCACCACCGCTCTCTGTCTTATGCATGGGCAATAAACCTTCCCCCATCTGCGCTGCTCTTCCCTGAGAATCACACTCTGTGCCCGCCCGACACCTCCCTTTCGCCCTATTCACTACCGCACCCTCTGACACTCCTCTTTCTCTGTGTCCGATTGTCCAGGCTATCAGCTAGCCCTGCAGATGTAGTTTATGGCCCCAGCTGTAAAGAATCACCCCTCTTCAAAGGAGTTATAGTAGATCAAGGCCCACACCCGATGAGATCCGTCACACCACACGTGTTCCTACTATCTGAAAACCAGCCTGTATTGTGATTGGGGAGGGGACCGAGCCTGAAGCGGAAGATTCCAGGAATGACTCTTTGTACATCAAAGTTTTTACAATTATGTGTCACATTAAAAATATATAGCACTCCAACAAAGTAGTAGGAATATAAAACTTTAATAACATATAAATATATACAACAAAACAAAAACAGTAAAAACATTTAAACAACGAAGAGACCGTGGCAATTTCTTTTTAATTATCCAATAGATTTATTGAAATTGACAGCACCAATAATGAAATATTCTTGTCAGTAGCGGTCTGTTGTGCGAATAGTTCCAAGGCAGCAGAACGCGCTGAAATCTAGATGGCACGAAAGTGATGTCTAGTAAGTTGCCGCCCAGCAAAAAACGGCGTGGGGCGCCGCGGGGGTGAGTGAGTCCAGTAGGCACCACAGCTATTCTTACCGGCATTGCAGAATTACTGCTGGGGACAATGCCTGTGCTGTAGCAGGGTCACAGCAGAAACAAAAAGGATTCTGTTGAAGATGTTGTTGGTTTTCAATTTGAAAACAGTTCTGGTGTCAACTGCTATGCTAATGTAGTGGTTAATGTTTTGTTTTCTCTAGAAAATGTAAAAGAGGGGGAGGCAGTCCAAAGTTCCGTTAAAAGGGCAAAGGAAAGGATCGGTGGTTTGAACTATCAGTCAAAAAGGGGAGGGGGTGCAATAATTTTTCCTACCGGGTCACACTGTGCTTTCACCGGAAGTGAGGTCTGCAGGATGCTAGTAATTCAAAGTGAGGCTGGCGCCAGCATGGGAGCGCCGACGTCCCGCGGATACAGTTTCGTCACTCCACGGGCGATCATGGCAGTCATTCCCCATCGGGGGTCGGAGACTCCCGCGGCTCCTCTAGAATCTTCAAGGTCGTGGAGGACTACGGTGGTGGAGTCAACCAGTGACCGGGCCATTTCTTTATGCTGGGCCCGCTCTTGCCAGGTCGACCGCCATTTTGAGAGTTCGGCAGCTACCGGCGATCGCGGGGTCACATGAGCGGACGGGCTCCACCCTGCCGGGCGAGACGTTGGAGCATGGCCACAGTGGAAGAACCGTTTTCCGGGCGCCTGGAGTGCTGAGGGTGCAGCTGGGAAGTCTCCACCTGGGGAGGCGGGAGAGGCCTGTTCGCACCGTCTCTCCCTCCCAGTGCACCCCACGGCGTCTCGCTTGAGATTTGTTATGGCCGGACCAGGCGATGAGGACGAGGGGGGGGTCGGAGGCATGTGCAAGACATCCCCCCCCAGTGTTGTCGCAGCCATTATAAAAGAAAGAAGTGTCCCGTCCGTCTTCGGGCCGGGCTTCCGGTGGATGTCGGCCGGACGCCCCTGGCTCTGGCCCCATGAACGGGTTTCTTGGTTTATCGGCTGCAGCCGGATCCCGTCGGCCTCGGTCCCCCGACCGTTGGTGGTCGGACCGGAAGAGCATGTGGCGGGACTACCTGCAACTCTCAAGGGCCACCGCGGCCGGACTGGGAGAGAGAGGGGAGGGTCGAGGAGACATTCCCCCCCCCTGCAACTGTTCAGCGTTGTAAAGGCAATCCCCTGGCCGGGTCCCGCTGGCCTCGGCCTCTCCTTCGGCTACACCCTACGTTAGGATCTCCTGGCCGAGGCGTGGCAGCAGGACCTGCCTTATATGGGCTGCTCCCGGCTGGGCGTAGCCGGAACCCTGCCCCACCTTGGAAGTTTCCAGAGTGGGGGTGGATGTTCTACTGACTTGCATTTTCCCTAGTCTATCGATTTTTTGGGCGTGGCAGGCGGTGGGACAGCGAGGGGTGATTTGGTTTCTCTTACTGTTTTTCTGGTCTCTCACCACTGGTATATTTTAACGTTTTCTTGTTTCTAGGACATTAATAGGTTTTATCATTACGTTATGTTATCGTTTCTTTGTTCGTTGTTTAATAAAAGTTCATGTTCATCAGTGGCCTACTGATTTTCGTTTTCCTATTTTTTTCTTTCCAGGTTGTTTCATGGTAAAGTTTCTGTTAACAGGATACAGTGATCACTTCGTTATTATTGCATATGTCCTTTTCACTAGGGGTGCTCTCTGGTCGGGCCAGATGACGTATCTCTAGTAAATGGTCCGGGTGAAAAAGGTGCATCAATCAGTGGGGAGTAGATAGGCATGACAGATTACAACGGGGGAGAACGGTCCGCATTACGTACCCTTTCACTACTTGCAAAGATTTTCCTACGTTTATTTGCAAACAGGGAATACCTCCAAAAAGAACTAATTCCCAAACAGTCAATGTTCGGACAATCAATCAATCAATGAGGAATGAAATAGGTACGACGTGTTAAAGGCTTGCGTTACCTACCCTTCACTATCTGCAAAGGGAGATAGAATATTCCTATTCTTCCTCGTTTGCAGGTAGAGAAGATCCTTAAGAGAATTAACTTCGAACAATTCAATGCTCGATTGAAACAATCAACAAGGGGTACTGTGAACACAAATGAACGCCGCTTATATACATACGCATTGCTATTTTCAACAGGTTGTTCCTAATGTTTCTATTTTAGCGAGGTCAAAAGAGATCCCATTAGTGGCCGACTGATTTTGCTCGATTCCTTTTGTTTTTTTACACGATTTTTCGCTATCTGCAAAGACTAAACAGAGTATTGCGACTCTGTGCTTGTTTGTAAATAGAGAATGAACCAAAGAGAACAAACAATCAAATGGAGAGAGAAGCAGGCACGACGGATTACAAAGGGGGCAAAGGGCTGCGTTAACTACCCTTCACTATCTGCAAAGAGAGAGTACTCCTAATAGAAATGAGGGGTGGGGGGCAGCAATCAAAGCAGATCAGTGTGCATAAACACGAAAATGTTTTTACTTACCACGTACTTGACATTCGACAGCTTATGATATTTGCTATTAAAAAACCATTGAAATTCACTGAAAAAACCATAGGTTATAGACCATATATAGTTAGGAATTAGCATTTACAAAACCTTGAAAATTCACTGAAAAAACCATAGGTTATAGACCATATATAGTTAGGAATTAGCATTTACAAAACCTTGAAAATTCACTGAAAAAACCATAGGTTATAGACCATATATAGTTAGGAATTAGCATTTACAAAACCTTATTTTACTCACACAAAACCATTGAAATTCCATATATAGTTAGTTGCACTAACTATATATCGCGCACCTGCAATCCACTGCTGATGATGTCACATATTACATCATTCATGACATGGTCAGTGACATCACTGATGACATCACTGATGACATCTCAAATGACATCACTGATGACATCTCACTTGACATCAATGATCACATCACTGATGATATCATTCATGTGATAATACAATGCATCTCCTCACACTCTAATATAACCTCTATTACACCCAGTGTTAAATAGAGAGTATAATTTTTGAAACCATTGACACACCAATACTAGTTACTACATACGCACTCACTGATTCCTATGTCTACACACACATTCACTCATACAATCATTCATACATACAATCACTCATCTTTACAACACTATCATATGCACTCATACACCTATACAGACACTCACACTCTGCCACTCATCCATGGAGTTACTCACACACCTAGTCAGTCCTGAAAAGAATCAATCACACTTCCATTTTCTCATCTATACAGTTAAACACAGAACACCTTACATTTTTGAAACATATACTAACACATACTTACTCTCTTATAGAATCACTGATACAAGTACACATTGATCTGCACAGAGTCACACACCTCCCAGCCAGCCATACACACACTCAGTCTCCCATACAAATACTTGTGCAACCAATCAATAACCCATATAGCTACTTATATAGCTACTGATCAACACATGCAGCAGCTTGCACAACAACAGACATACTGATGCACACTTTCAGACAGTTTAGTCACTAACCCGTGCATTCAGTAAGACGCATTTAATCACTCACTCATACAGTCAATCACGCACCTACTAAAACCTTCATTCAGACACTTATACATCCACTCATTCTTCAATATGTAAAACATATTTAAACTTTACAGAAACACATAATCACTGGATGTTGTCATCAGTGATGTCATCAGTGATGTCACTGACCATGTCATGAATGATGTAATATGTGACATCATCAGCAGTGGATTGCGGGTGCGCGATATATAGTTAGTGCAACTAACTATATATGGAATTTCAATGGTTTTGTGTGAGTAAAATAAGGTTTTGTAAATGCTAATTCCTAACTATATATGGTCTATAACCTATGGTTTTTTCAGTGAATAGATATATATATATATTTATTACCTACTGGCGGTCGCCAGTAGGTAGATATAGTTAGGACCTAGTTTCCATAGGAAATCCGCAACATTCTATGGGGAATATCTTTGGCGCCGGTGGACGAATCTTTGCGATTTTCTCAAAGAAGATGGCCCGCTCCGCTCCTTCCCTGAAAGTTTTGTGCGGATTCGTCAAGTGGGGGCTGAGAAAAAAGGGGGGTCCCAAAACGGGTTTTCCCCATGTTATTTTCAATAGGACATTTAGACACGGCTACAGGCTGAACGGAATAACAAGAAATTTGGCAAAATGGTAGAGTCTGATTCGCAGATCACACTTTTGCTCAAATGGTGTAAATCCCTCAAGTAGTTCCTGAGAAAATCATAAGAAAAAAATATATATATCTATAAGCGCACACCGTGCGCGCACGGTGCGTGAATCGGTTGTGCGCGACCAGAATTCTGATATGCTGTTAGACGTCTGTCAACATTCTAATCGGTCGAAATCAGGAAGTGTTGGCCACCATTTTGTGTCCGAGACAGAAGAGAGTGGAAAACAAAAGTGGAGAACGTGCAAAGGGGTCAGGGTAGAGTCTCCCTGACCCCCTAGGCCTTCTCAGGGGGGTCCCTGAAGGACCCCGAAGGCCTCAAAAAAATATATATATATATTTTTAAATTGCGGGGTGCGCGCATGTTGCTCGCACCCTCGAGGCTAAAGTGAGTGAAAAACAAAAGTGGAGAACGTGAAAAGGGGGCAGAGTAGAGTCTCCCTGACCCCCTAGGCCTTCCCAGGGGGTCCCTGAAGGACCCTAAAGGCCCCAAAAAATCTTTACTTTTTTGTTTTTTAAATCGCGGGGTGCGCGTACGTTGCTCACACCCTCGAGGCTAAAGTGAGTGAAAAACAAAAGTGGAGAACATGAAAAGGTGGTAGGGTAAAGACTCCCTGACCCTCTAGGCCTTTTCAGGGCTTCCCTGAAGTACCCCGAAGGCCTCAAAAATATATTTTTTTGTTGAAAAAAATGAGGGGTGCGCACACGTTGCTCGCACCCTCGAGGCAAAAGTGAGTAAAAAACTAAATTGGAGAACGTGAAAAGGGGGTAGGGTAGAGACTCCCTGACCCCCTAGGCCTTCTCAGGGCTTCCCTGAAGTACCCCAAAGGCCCAAAAAAATATATATATATTTTTTTTTTAAATTGCGAGGTTAGCGCACGTTGCTCTCACCCTCGAGGCAAAAATTCTCGAGCTGCACGCACAATGCGCGCACGTCAAAAAACAAATACAGTTAAATAACACGTTTGAGTGTTTAGATGTTGGTCGGCTCTAAAAAGAGCTTGTTGTGTTCATTGATTCTTTTGTGTACCTACAAGTAAGTTCCGATACAGTGTCTAAAATTCAAGAGGAAGACTCTGTACCCCTCATCTGTGAAATGTACACCGTCTCCTCTATAAATGCGTTGCATGTTGTAACGCAAGTTGTTGTGGTATACAGAACCCATACCATAGTCTCTGAGGAAAGCAGAAACAGACCTATTCACATGTTTCCTTGCTTTCTCAATCTGTGGGCAATATTGGTTGGACCAGTTCCATTTTTGCCTTTGGCATATATTAGAATATACAAAGGCAGTCAAAGGGACCATCACCCATCGGGGGTTTATGTATTGTGGGAGGGGGTCTACGTGGCTCCCATACTGGAGCACTCGAGGGCCCCATTACCCACTGGGTCTACAAAACAAATTATGGCTAGTGAGGGGGGCTATAAGGTCTCCAAAGCCCAGGGGACCACCACTCCAGGTGCTTTATGTATTGTGGGAGGGCTGGTTCCTATTGTGTTCCGGGGTATCCATCCAACCCTCCCATAGCAAGGGAATCTGTTCTCTATTTCAAAATCAAAATCAGATTGCTTTTCCACATGGGGAGTTGTATGTTAGTAGCTTGTGATGTGTAAAAGTAATGCTGAGTCCCAAACGCGTACAAGTTGGGCATCAAAGGCGCTGGAATCGCACACCCTACAGATTATAAGTCGTGTATTCAGCAGGTGCACACCAGACTTGTAATTTTACCATTAAAAAATAGCCCCTATTAGTAATTTCTAATATCTCCGGTTCTCTATCCCCTGGGTCTTATAACAAATGTTGGTGATCATGAGGGGATCTACAATGCCCCCACGGTCTCGCGGCTTGCAGCGTTCTTCGGGGGTCGGCATTGCTTTTCCACAGGGGAGATGCTAACTTGTATGTGGAAATGCTAGCTGCTTTTTATTTTGAAAGTGAGAACAGATTTCTCTGCTCTGTCTTTCAAAATGCAAACTAGGTCTGCTATGGGAGCGTGGGAGCCGTAAGATTGCTGCCCTCTCAAACCAGTTTGGGCTGGACTGTTCCCATGAGGCACCGGGTCAGACTGATTTGCATATAGCCATGTCTGAACTGGGGTGGCCGAGTGAGCTAAAGAATGGTGATGTTTAAACCCAGATCAGTTGACTGGGGGTGAGTGTTTGATTTGCTCAAACGCTCCGTCCATCATCCCCTTTTGTATCTCTCAAACCAAGCAGCAGTGTCTCGGCGGTAGGCACCCCGGGACACTGCATGAGCCGGGCGTCGGGCATTGCGGTCTCCAGGGCTCTCAAGAGCTCTAGGCATGGGGTCATGCAGTCTGTCTCTCACAATACACACATTTCTGGGGGTGGTGATTCCCGAGGCTTAAGGGGGGTCGTTGAGGCCCACACACTTCAAATTTTGTATGGGTGTGCCTTGGGCACGAAAGTGGTGCAAGGGGGTTGTAAATATGGTACACAGTATTTTGTTTTAGTTTTAATTTGATTGTCATCAGTGTTGTCATTAGTGATGTCACTGACCATGTCATGAATGATGTAATATGTGAAATCATCACCAGTGGATTGCGCGCTTGAGAGTTACATTCCTAATACCCATGTTTTTTTCAGTGAATATATATATATATAACAATAACAATAAAAATTCCCTTGCAGGCATAAAGTGACCCATAAATTATGCAAAAAAAGAGAGAACTCTGGGTAGTACCCAAGTTAAGGAGGAAGGCAGCTCCTGTATAGAGCACCCTCAACACCAGTGACCGGCGAATATATATATATATATATATATATATAGATATATATATATATTTATTACCTACTGGCGGTCGCCAGTAGGTAGATATAGTTAGGACCTAGTTTCCATAGGAAATCCGCAACATTCTATGGGGAATATCTTTGGCGCCGGTGGACGAATCTTTGCGATTTTCTCAAAGAAGATGGCCCGCTCCGCTCCTTCCCTGAAAGTTTTGTGCGGATTCGTCAAGTGGGGGCTGAGAAAAAAGGGGGGTCCCAAAACGGGTTTTCCCCATGTTATTTTCAATAGGACATTTAGACACGGCTACAGGCTGAACGGAATAACAAGAAATTTGGCAAAATGGTAGAGTCTGATTCGCAGATCACACTTTTGCTCAAATGGTGTAAATCCCTCAAGTAGTTCCTGAGAAAATCATAAGAAAAAAATATATATATCTATAAGCGCACACCGTGCGCGCACGGTGCGTGAATCGGTTGTGCGCGACCAGAATTCTGATATGCTGTTAGACGTCTGTCAACATTCTAATCGGTCGAAATCAGGAAGTGTTGGCCACCATTTTGTGTCCGAGACAGAAGAGAGTGGAAAACAAAAGTGGAGAACGTGCAAAGGGGTCAGGGTAGAGTCTCCCTGACCCCCTAGGCCTTCTCAGGGGGGTCCCTGAAGGACCCCGAAGGCCTAAAAAAAGATTATTTTTTTTTTTTAATTGCGGGGTGTGCGCATGTTGCTCGCACCCTCGAGGCTAAAGTGAGTGAAAAACAAAAGTGGAGAACGTGAAAAGGGGGCAGGGTAGAGTCTCCCTGACCCCCTAGGCCTTCCCAGGGGGTCCCTGAAAGACCCTAAAGGCCCAAAAAAATCTTTACTTTTTTTTAAAAAAATCGCGGGGTGCGCGCACGTTGCTCACACCCTCGAGGCAAAAGTGAGTGAAAAACAAAAGTGGAGAACATGAAAAGGTGGTAGGGTAAAGACTCCCTGACCCTCTAGGCCTTTTCAGGGCTTCCCTGAAGTACCCCGAAGGCCCCAAAAATATATTTTTTTGTTGAAAAAAACGAGGGGTGCGCACACGTTGCGCGCACCCTCGAGGCAAAAGTGAGTAAAAAACTAAATTGGAGAACGTGAAAAGGGGGTAGGGTAGAGACTCCCTGACCCCTTAGGCCTTCGCAGGGCTTCCCTGAAGTACCCCAAAGGCCCAAAATAAAATATATATATATTTTTTTTTAAATTGCGAGGTGAGCGCACGTTGCTCTCACCCTCGAGGCAAAAATTCTCGAGCTGCGTGCACAATGCGCGCACGTCAAAAAAAAATACAGTTAAATAACACGTTTGAGTGTTTAGATGTTGGTCGGCTCTAAAAAGAGCTTGTTGTGTTCATTAATTGTTATGTGTACCTACAAGTAAGTTCCGATGCAGTGTCTAAAATTCAAGAGGAAAACTCTGTACCCCTCATCTGTGAAATGTACACCGTCTCCTCTATAAATGCCTTGCATGTTGTAACGCAAGTTGTTAATGTTAGTTTGGTTATGAATTTGTGTGGGAAGATATTTGATTAGTTATCTTCAAGATTAGAGTGTAAAATGAGAGGGAAGCTCTGCCATTTTGTGCTTGCTGTCACAGGTGCACTGTTCAGAGATTCTGCTTAAGAAAATCTGTTGTGTGATTGACACTGTTCTAACACTACAAAAGCATTTCTAAAGGTCAGTTGTTAATTTGTAAGGGGATCTATGTTGTGCAGTTTAAGTTACATTGAAAAATGTATTCTAATGTGGAAGCAGGAGTTTATTTGAACAGAGTCTAATTTTGAATTTGTCTGCTTTGGGAAAAATATTGTGAAAGGAGCATTTGGTATGTTGATGTGTTTGAGGAGATCTTTTTTTACAGTACAGTGCTGTTGTTAAAAATGATATAATAATTTGCTTAGTTGATGTGTCTTAAAATATGGCATATCTACATTCTTAGTCCCATCATGAGCCTTTGCATTGCCTTAACACCACTGCACAGTCCAAAAATGTGAAACAGCACTCCTAGCTAGACAGTTTTTTCACATTAGTAATCATTTTGCTGAATTGCAAGGCATACTGTCATATGTCTAAGATCACAGTGTGAGTCAGACTTCATTTCAGAAACATGTGGCAGAATAATTTGCTTTGTTAATGTGTTTTAAAATTTGCCAAACGATGTAGTCATGGAGTAAGTCATTCTTTATGACAGTTAGTGTTATAAATTTGAAAGCAGCATGTGCCTCAGGCCTCTGAATTCCCAAATAGTCTCCATGCTGTGTAATAAAGATCCTGGGTGTGCTGTAGAAATTGCATAGCAACTTTGTCAGTAGCATGTAAAAATTATTTCAGTGAATTCTCATTTCTACTTTCTTAGACCCACCTTGAGCCCTTGCATTGCCTGTACACCACTGCACTGTCCAAAAATGTGAAACAGCACTCCTAGCTAGACTGCTTTTTCACTGTAGTGATCATTTTGCTGAATTGCAAGGCATACTGTCATGTGTCTAAGATCACAGTGTGAGTCAGAGTTTATTTCAGAAACATGTGGCAGAATAATTTGCTTTGTTAATGTTTTTTAAAACATGGCTAAATTCTTGTTCTGAAAAAAAAACACGGCTAAATATGTAATTATGGAGTAAGTCATTCCTTATGACAGTTAGTGCTATACATTTGAATGCAGCATGTGTCTCAGGCCTCTGAATTCCCAAATAGTCTCCATACTGTGTTATAAAGATCCTGGGTGTGCTGTTGAAATTGCATACCAACTTTTTCAGTAGCATGTACAAATTATTTCAGTTAATTCTGATTACTACATTCTTAGACCCACCTTGAGCCCTTGCAATGCCTGTACACCACTGCACTGTACTAAAATGTGAAACAGCACGCTCAGCAAGACTCTCTTTCACTGTAGTAATCATTTTACTGAATTGCAAGGCATACTGCCATGTGTCTAAGATCACAGTGTGAGTCAGTATTCATTTCTGAAAAATGTGGCAGAATAATCTGCTTAGTTGATGTCTTTAAAAATAAGGGATTACATGTACTCATGAAATTGATAAAACTAGTTGTGTATTATCTATTAGTAAAAATAATAAACTGAAGTGTTTATATTTTTCAGATAGGTACATCAAGATTATAAAATGTATTATGGATCAAAATCAGGAAAACTTTGAAGTCACTTTTGAAATTTATAACACTCTGATTGAGGACTTAAATGTACCTTTTGTGGACAGCAGCAATGAAGAACAACCTATTGGTGCAGGAGATATAACCTGTGATTTTTGGGATGAAAGTTTGGACATTGAATTTATAGATGCAGTAGATGATATTGAGTTTAATGTGTTAAGTTCAGAAGTAGATGAAGATATTACTGACATTTCTGATGTTCTCTTACAATATGAAATGTCAAAAAAATAAATGTATGACTACAAATTACAAATTATTTCAGAGAGTTTTCTTGTACAATTGTAATCTTTGAACTAGTAGCCAAGTTATTGTGGTATAAACTGAGTCTTATAGCATAGTTGTTATTTCCAAGTGTATATTGTTTGACTTTTAGCAAAGTCTCTGTGATTGTTGATTTGTTATTTTACAAAGGTATTCAAGAGAATGTGTGTTTGTATGCACTGTGGTAAAAAATGAGACTATTTGTGATCTTAGACATATGACAGTATGCCTTGCAATTTAGTAAAATGATTACTACAGTGAAAGAGAGTCTTGCTGGGAGTGCTGTTTCAGAGTTTAGGACAGTGCAGTGGTGTTCAGGGAGTGTAGAGGGTCAAGGTGAGACTGAGAATGTAGAAATGAGAATTCACTCAAATGATTACTACATGCAAGACAGTTGCTATGCAATTTCAACATCACACCCAGGATTTTTATTACACAGCTTGGAGACTATTTCGGTATTCAGAGGCCTGGCACACATGCTGCTTTTGACTTTGTAGCACTAATTGTCCTAAGGCCTGACTTATTCCATGAGTACATGTACTCCAATATGTTTAAACACATCAACTAAGTAAATTATTCTGCCACATTTTTTTGAAATGATTTTTGACTCACACTGTGATCTTAGACACATGATAGTATCCCTTGTAATTCAGTAGAATGCATTACTACAGTGAAAATTAGTTTTGCTGGGAGTGCTGTTTCAGATTTTACGACAGGGCAGTAGTGTTGAAAGAGTTTACCAGCTTTTGATAGGGATGGTGTTTCAGGGTTTTGGACAGTGCAGTGCTGATCTGGTAGTATAAGGGGTCAAGGTGGTACTAATAATATAGAAATGAAAATACACTGAAATGATTACTACATGCTACAGAGAGAGTTGCTATGGCATTTCAACAGCACACACAGGATCTCTATTACACAACATGGAGACTATTTGAGAATTAAGAGGCCTGATTCACATGCTGCATAGATTTTTATAGTTCTACATGTCCTAAAGTCTGACTCACTGCATAAGTACATGTATTCCCATATTTTTAAACACATCAAGTAAGAACATTTTTCTGCCGCAATTATCTGAAATGAATACTAACTCACAGTGTGACCTTAGACACATGACAGTATCCCTTAAAATTCAGTAAACGTATTACTACAGTGAAAGGGGTTCTTGGAGGTAGTGCCGTTTCAGGGTTTAGGGCAGTGCAGTAGTGTTTAAACATTATAGGGGCATTTGCTGAGTATGGTGATTCTGGATTTAAAGCAGTACAGTAGCGTTGAAAGAGTTTAGTAGGTTTTGCTAGGGATGATGTATGAGGGTATAATACAGAGCAGTACAGTTCAGGCAGTGTATGGGGTCAAGGTGGGACTGAGAATGTAGAAATGAAAATGTACTGAAATGATTAGTACATGCAACAGAGAAAGTTGCTATGGCATTTCTACAGTACACTGAGTGAGTGTGTTTTTGGGAATATTGCGATAGAATCACTTGCTCGATGCATGTGTTTGCAGATATGAGAATACATGTACTCATGGAGTGAGTCAGGCTTTAGGACATACAGTGCTTTATTCTCCTAGCCCTTACATGATACCATACACTGCCCAAGCACAACTGCATTGTTCTAAACACAGAATTATCAGTCTCATCTTGAACCTTTACAGTGCCTGAACACCACTGTACAGTCCGAAATCCTGAAATGCCATCCCTAGCAAAACCTGCTAAACTCTTTCAACACTACTGCACTGCTCTAAACCCTGAAACATAATTTTCAGCAAATGTCCCTATAATGTTCAACCACCACTGCACTGTCCTAAACCCTAAAACAGCACTCACTGCATGATCTCCTAAAGTGCCCGAACTCTGCTGTTCTGCCTTAAAATTAATTATGGAGTGAACCAGACTTAACTACATATAGTGCTTTTAATTACTATGTAGTATGCTAGTTGTGGTCTACAATTGTAAAAAAAATAATTAAACATGTTTTTTTTTCACAACAGATTTTAATTATCTACAGAAAGAAAAAACAAAATGCCATCTAAAATTGAGAGAAGAAAAAGATATAAACAGGCTTACATTTCCAAGAAAAAAGAAGTACAAGATTTATCTAAAGAGCAATGTCTGGAAAAAACAAAGAAAGCTCCTGGTAAGTCAACAAAGGATTTTATAAGGAAAATAACTCAATTTAAAAAAACTGTGGACAATCAGGAAAAAAATAAAAAAATGTCTGTAACTACAGAAAACCCCAGGAAAAAACAAAAAATTATAGAAAAATATGTGGGAAACATACTCTTTATAGTAATAGATGAAAAAATCAATTTGTTGAGATTCGGAAGTGAATGTTTCATAACAGAGTTGTTGGAAATTTATTAAAAAATTTAAAAAATTGTAAAAGAAAAACAGCTTTTTATAAAAAGAAAAAACCCATCCAGTCAATTGTGGAAAAAGCTTTTGAATTACAAAAAAACCTGTTTGTTTTAGTAATCATTAGGATTCGAACACTAGATAAGCCTATCAATGTTATGAAGGTCAAAAGCCTGGAGAATGGAAACATAGTTCAAGTTGTGAGCCGTTTTTTAATGAAGAGAGTTACTTTCAGAGTAATGATTTGTTGCATGCAGTTGACACCAGTGGTCGAGCTTACGAGGTTAAGAATGGTAGCCCGATTGAAAAAGAGAAAATTGTCCCTAGAAATGCAGAAGAGGTGTTAGCTGATGAAGTTTTAGGGAGACGTCCTAAGGCTCCAGTGTACACTTGGAATTGTAGTAGTATTTGTAGTGTACGACAGGATTCAATTGATTGTTTTCGCAATTTTTTACGTAAGTATACTAAGAAAAGTGTTAAACAGAAGATTAAGATGTTGCAAGAATTAGACCCCTGCAGAGTGAGAGAAAAAACAGGTTTGCAAGGTCATTCTTTGGCTTGTCTTTCTAAAAAGTATATCAGAGTGTTTTTCACCATTTTAGGATGTTAGCAGTGCATCATACTGAAGTGAGGAAATTAGTGGGAAGGTTGTATTATGCAAAAAGTCCAGCACTTAAGCTAAAACAGTTAAACAGTGCTCTTTTGCATGGTGCGCTATATAAATGCATTGATTGATTGATTGATTGATTGATCTGTATTAGATGTAATCAACAAGTGTCAAGAAATTGAGGTTAGTTGCTTTGGTCCTGAAGAAGAAAGTGCAGAAACAGATACATTAATAGAAGGAAATGTGGAAGAAAGTGTACAGAATTTTAGTACGGAAAATTTTGAGCAAGAAATTACAATGTTTAAGGTCATTTCAGGTGAAAGGCCAAACTTTTCTTGTATTTGTTGTAGACAAATTTATTATAAAAATCAGACCAGGTTAGTTGATCTATATTTAAATAGTGAAAAGGAGAATAATAGTGAGTGGAAGGAATTTGTAACGTAATTGTTGGTAGAGAATTGTTTTGATTTGGGTTCTGATCAACGTATTTGTAAATATTGTTATAATAAATTAGATGAGAATAAGATGCCTGCTAGAGCTGTTCATAATAATCTTGAGTTGGTAAATATTCCTTCTGAACTGATGGATTTAAATACTTATGAGTCTATTCTAATTCAATGTGTGCATCCATTTCAGGCTATTGTTCGCATGGAGCCTAAGACAGGGAAATTACCTCCTTCAGATTTACAGAGAGGATTAAAGGGAAGAGTTGTATATTTGCCTCTAAATTTAAAGAAAAATACTGAAACAATTGGTGTAGAAAATGTGGAAGTGGAACCTCTAGTTGTTCTAGTTAATGGCATTCTTACGAAGAGTAAGAAAATCTGGCAAGAATTAGTGGATGTTAGGAAAGTGAAAAAGGGAACGTTGTATTTGGTAAAAAATAATCAATACTATAAAAATGTGTATGTATGAGAATAGGAAACAACTATAGAAAAGGAGAGTGATTTGCCAACTGCACAAATTGAAAAAGTGGATGTGTCCAGAACTGAAGAAATTTATGAACATTATAGTGTGCATTCACTTCACTCTAAAGAAGTGATGGGAAATACAATTGAGTTATTTCAAATGAAAGAAGCAAAAGGAAGTCCCATGAGTCTATGGGATGAAATCTTGGAAGCTTGTTGCTTCCCTCAGTTATTTCCAACAGGCAAAGCTGGACGATATGAAGAACGACCTGTGCAGATTCCAGCATCTGAATACCGGACATCAAGGTTATATGCAGAAAATCCAAGGTTTCACCAATGTATTTCATATTTGTTTCATCTTCTCTTTGAGAGTGACTTGTCTGGACTTTCTTATGCAGTGAACCATATACTAAAAAGTGGAGTACCTTTGCAAAATGTTTCAGCAAAGGACTTTATGGATAAAGTCCAACAGAAAGATACTGTTTTGGAATCTCAGCTAATTAATCTCATGGCATGTCAGCGTGGTACTAATGAGTATTGATACCGTCGTCATGGGGAATTGAAATGAATGCTAAGAAACTTAGGAACTCCTACATGGTTCCTTACACTAAGCTGTGCAGAGTATGCTTGGGAAGATTTACTTCAATTTCTTCAAGAGGCAAATGCTAACATAGAAAATATAGAATACAAGACACCTGGATAACTGTGCTCTTTGGATCCAGTTAATTTATGCAGGTATTTCAATCATAGATTTGAAGCTATGATGTCTTTAATCACAAACATAAATAATAATCCTCTTCGAGAGGTTCTGGATTTCTTTTGGAGAAAGGAGTATCAAGCAAGAGGTGCTCCTTACATACATATGCTGCTATGGATCAAAGATGCACCCAAATTTGGAACAGATTCGGATGCGACAGTAAAGAGTTTTATTGAACAATATTCTACATGTGCTGTACCCAAAAGTACAGTAGAAAATAATTTAAGACATCAAGTCTTACGGTTTCAAACCCATCATTGTGGAAAATACTGTTGTCGAAAATACAAATCTAAGGATGTCGATTTGCATTTCCATGTCCAGTATTATCAAAAGGAAGAGTGAATAATTTTATGTCATCTTTGCGACATACTGTCACAAGAAAATCACTGAAAAATACCTACAACTTAAAAAGAAATGAAGAGTCAAAATACATAAATGACTATAACCCAGTCATTTTGCCCATGTGGAATGCTAACATGGATATTCAATATGTTGCAGATAACTCGATTGCTGTGGCTTGATATGTAATGTCTTACATTACTAAATCTGAAAAGACGGAACTAAAGGAAATGTCGGTAGAAATTTCTCCTGAAAAGAGCCTAAGTAAGAAATTGTACAGCTACAGTTTGAAGATGTTGTCTCATTGAGAAATCGGAGCATATGAATGTTCAGATCGCTTATCATCTGCAAGTCTATACTCCAAATCTAGAACAATCATTTGGGTGAGTTTAGGTCTTGCAAAAACACTAAACCGAGTTTTGAAATCTGTACAAGAAATTGAGTATTTATCAAACAGAGAACCAGACAGTACAGATATTTTGAAGACAAATATGTTGGATACATACTATCCAAATAAAAGTAATCATCTTGAAAACGTTTGTCTCTATGAAGTACTGCAAAGCTATACTTTTAAGAAGAATATTACAGAAGATATCAATAAAGGAGTATATGCTGTGATTGGATCTGAAGGATGTTTAGTGAAACAAAGAAAAGGACATTTGATTAATCACCGGAAACTGAGTTGCGAAAATGCTGACAAAAGGGAATTTTACAATTTCGCTCTTTTGCAACTCTTTAAGCCATGGTGAACAGAACTGGAACTACTTCGAGATTTTGACAGTTATGAATATTCATTCAACGCAACTAAAAATACTGTAGAATGTCCTGCTTTTACTAATTATCTGAAAATGTTGAACGACAAAATACAGCAAGCAGCTACAATTGCAGCAGAGATTGCTAGAAACAGTTCTCAAGACAAAAGTTCTCCTTCGTTGAGTCAGGATCCACTAGGAGAACCAATTATTCAAAATGAAGCAGCGACTGCCATGGATGAGGTGCAAACAGCAATGCAACAAGCTCAAGAGGATGCAATCAACTAAATGTTTTTTTTGTTGTTTTTTTTTCAATTTTTTTATTGACAATATTGACATTGTCGATTGAATGTGCACTCAGATATTATTTTCTCTTCACTCATTCTTAAGAAAAATTTAACAAAAACAGACATTGCACTTTTTAGCCAAAGTGGTACAAAAAATGGTATAGTCCAGGTAACGTTTTGTCGCTTGTTGTTTACAGTAGCTTTAGTGTTTCTGATACATTGTCAAACTCATATTAAAAAGAAATTCTAAAACACATTTGCTAGGATAAATATTTGGCTCAATAGTCCGTACTATACAAGGTACATTTCAGAATCATGTTGTCATATTGTTTCTGCCACCATCTTACTAGCACTTTAAATTTTTACACGCACATAAAACCTATGTCCCTTTAATTTATTTTTGTTAAACATCAGACGGATTGCCATATTGGACCTAAAAAGAGGAAAACAGATGGTAACTTTCATATTTTTTGGTAAAAATAAATATCATAGGGGGTTAAAACTTTGTCTGGCTCCAGCAAAATCAAAAGGAAGGGGGTTTTGTAAAATGGTGGTAATCGATGCCTGTGCCAATCAAACACGATATGAGCCAATTATCCATTATTCCTTGGGAAACAAGAATGAATCAACAGAGATATAGAAGGTCTGTTGCGACTCAGAATATGCAGTCACTGGTTTTATTAAAAACCAACAGGGTGATATACAGAGGAGCACTTTAAAAATCCTCGTACATAATGAGGGAGAGGGGAAAATCAAAGCAATGCCAAATATTTACAAGTGAAGGTCAAAATATTCTTTAGCTTATTTTTATTTATTTTTTTTTTTTTTTTTTATAGAAAGACCTTTATTACACCATTCTGCAAGTACACAGCTTCCGACCTACAACCCGATGGGCCAGCCGCAATTATTATAATGTACATTCATTCAGGTATCAGTACACAGCCTTAATGCTGACAGCCAAGGGCCCTGCGGCGCAATAGACTCTCATAAAGCAGAGTTGAACTTGCATTATCAACGACAGATCTCCTTTTAGCCTTAATTTTCCATAAATCATGGTCAAACTAATTAACTGAGCACAACCCCTCCCTAGCACACGTCCCGGATCATAGTTGGACCATCAGTTGAGCAATGGAAGATAGAGCAAACATGGCAAGCGGAGAGCACAGCAACATGGAGACACATGTGGCATATTAACATCAGAAACACTAATGGAGAGCAATCAATCTCTTCAGTAATGTTCGATAACATCCACAAGGAAGTCCAGCAAAGGAAGATTTTTACAACTGGCCAGACAGCAGGTGTACCCCCTAAGGAGCATCAGAGAGATTTGACCAGAGGAACACCATCAACCCGGCAGTCCACAGCCTTGGAGTCCCTTCCGCCCTGCAGGGAGCAGCTAGATTCGGCAGCATCATCCATTAAGCGGAGTCCTTGTCAGAGAGCCACGCCAGCATGTAAGTGGTGTATGGGCCTCATATGTCTCTCGGGCGTGAGCCCACTGGCAGCTCCTCATAATAACACGTCATCTGGTCCCTACAGTACGCCATTTCCTGCAACCAAGTTTGAACATCTGGCGCCCTCCTCCCTCCCCAGCAGGCTGCCACTCTGCGCTTGACCATCTGTAGCACCAACGCAACCAATCGCCTCACACTCAACGGAATACTAGTCACCATGCCCAGCAAACATATGCGCGGTTCCACAGCAATCAGCGCCTCCGTCACCCCTGTCCAGAACCTAGACACACGCGGACAAGTCCAAGCCAAGTGCAAAAAATTGGCCACTGCTATCCCACAACGCACACACGCAGGTGTGTCATGCAACCCAAATGTAAACAGTTGCTCCGGAGTGTAATACCATTGTTGCAGGAACTTATAGTGTATGAGCCTAAAATTCCCATTAGCGGCAAATCTGCCAGTCATAGCACAGCACTCAGTCCAGTCATCATCAGACAGTGGCTCCAGCAGACACGCATCCCATCTAGCCCTCGCAGTCATTTCCACAGCACTGTCATCTTCTTGCGAAACCTTGTACATGCGCGACACCATCTTCACTCGCGAGTTTGCCGTGTACATCAACTGCAGCGCATTCAGCATAGGTGGTTCCAGTGGGAAAGATGGATAGTGTTCGCGCACCGCGGCTCGCAGCCTAACATAGATGAAAGTGGCCATGGTTCCATTAGTTGCGCGTTCTAATAACGTCTGCAGGCCTATAAACTGGCCAGCCGGGAAAATATCCCCCATGGTGTGCAGACCAGCCCCCTGCAGCAGCTGAAGAGCCCCCACATCTCACAAGACCAAAATATGCTCATGATATAGCAACGGTATGGCCGGTGCAAAAAGCGGCAATCTATCAGCATGTTTTCCCAGCTCCTGCCATGCCTTCGCTGTTCATTGTACTGTGTCCACCTCGCCCCTCTCGTGCACCGAGCGTGTGTTCACAACCATTGCTTTCAAGGGCAGTGGATACGTCGCCCCACCCTCAATTGCTACATGTGGCGTGTACGGTGGCGCTGAGACCTAGTAGGAAGCAAAATGAGCTTGTGCGCACAAGTAGTATAATCGCATGTCCGGCACTGCGAAGCCGCCCTGGTCATATGGTTTGGTCAGGGTGTCCCACTTTACTCGAGGCTTCTTCCCCCCCAAGCTAATGTGATTAACATGGATTAAAGTGTTGTAAAGAAGTTAGTCGTCAGAGGAAGAGGAATGTTTACAAAATAATATAAAAATTTGGGAAGCACCACCATTTTAATCAGGTCTATGCGATCTGCAAACGACAGGGGTAACCGTATCCAGCGTGCAACCTGATCTTCTAACTTCGAAATCGCCACCCCGTAATTAGCACGGATCATCTCTTGAGCGTCCCTATGGATCCATATCCCTAAATACCGAACCGGGTCCGAGGCCCATTCCAAAGGAAACTCTATCGGAAACGGGACTGTAATATCGGTTAGAGGCAGAAATATAGATTTATCCCAATTTATTGACAAACCGGAGAATCGCTCAAATCTGATGTACTCTCTGATCACCCCATCTAAATATGTCTGTGGCTCTCGGATATACAGCACCATATCGTCGGCATACATGGATACTGCCAACGAGCGAAGACGAAAGCATAGAGCCGAGGTCGCATGTCTTTGCCGCAAAATACAAGCCAGGGGTTCCATGATGAGAGCAAACAATAAAGGTGAAAGCGGGCACCCCTGCCTTGTACCTCATTGTATAGGAAAAGGCGCCGATACTCGACCGTTAACTCGCACCCGCGCTACTGGATTTGTATATAGCAAGACGATCAGGGACGTAAAAAAGAATGGCACACCCATGCGGTGCAATACCGTTACCATGTAGACCCAGGCTACAGAATCAAACGCTTTGGCAGCGTCCAAAAGGACCGCCACCGCAGCCAAGTCAGGTTTGAGTAAATGAAGAACTGCAAACAGTGCTCTCAAGTTATGCGTCGTCGAGCGCAGTGGTACAAAGCCCGACTGATCTGGCAAGACCATAACTGGCAAGAGCAGTTGTAGGCATGTGGCCAGCACTTTAGCAATTATTTTCACGTCCATGTTCATCAAGGACAGAGGGCGGTACGACTCACATCTGTCTTGCAGTTTACCCGGTTTAGGGAGTACCACCAAAAGAGCCTCCCTCATTGTCGCTGGTAATTGCCCCTGTTCAAGAGCCTCCTCCAGCACCATTGCCAAATGTGGCAGTAGCAAATCCACATATTCCTTATAGAACTCGGAGGGTAAGCCGTCAGTACCCACTGCCTTACCATTGGACAATGCCGCGATTGCGTCCCTCAGTTCCACTTCCGTGATGTGCTGCATCAAAAAGTCCTGCTGACCCTTCGAGAGCCAGACCAGCGCTATGTCCTCCAGGTATTTCGCTATTTGTGCCTCACAGGCAGTCTCTTTATGCTTATACATGTTAGTGTAGTACTGCGTAAAGCATGCCAGTATATCCTCCCCATCCGTCACCGTCCTGTCACCCTCCCTGATTTCCTGTACTCCGCATTGTTTAGCCCACGGATCCTTTATTCTATCCGCCAGTCCCCGGCCCGGTCTGCCACCTCCGCCATAGTATCGTGCTCTAGAGCGCTTGGATAAATAGTTTACTTCTTGTTCAGCCTGCTCATTGTATTCTGTGACTTTCGAGCGTATTTCAGCCGACAGTTAGTTCGACGGCTGCAGTTCACATTGCCGCTCCAAACTCTGCAATTCCCGTTCCAATCTATCCATAGAGCCCCTGAGCGATTTGAGCACTCCAGCTTGTATTCCGATACATGCCCCCCGCACTGTCACCTTAAAAGCCTCCCAGACAACACCCGCACTCGTCACCGAACCAACATTCTTATAAAAAAAGACTTCAATGGTTTCGCGCAGACTCTCACGGAACACCTGGTCCATCAGAGCCCCGGGAGGCAACCGCCATGTAAAGGGGGCATGTGCATGCATAGGCATTCCCACTTCCATCAAAACAGGTGCATGATCAGATAACGTGCGAGGCAAATGTGCCGTCCCCACCACCCATCCGCTAACATCCTTCTTCACCAGCCAGTAGTCCAATCGCGACCAGGTATCATGCGCAGACGTGTAACAGGTGCCTTCTCTCACACCCGGATGCCCCAGACGTCACATATCCACCAATCCCAGTACTTCCATTCCATCTTGAACCGCCCCACTCGCACGTTTCATTGTAGCCTGTCTCACCTCCTTTCTATCCAGACCACAATCGAGCGTCACATTTAGATCGCCCCCACAAATAATCGCAGAAGGGGCAGCTTGTAAACCTTGTTCTATAACGTGACAAAGAAGTCGGGGTCGTCAATGTTCGGCCCATACACATTGACCATCGTTATCAGCGTACCACAGAGCTTACCATGTAATAGAACGTAGCGACCCTCTCTGTCTACTTCCTCATGCAGACACACAAAGGGGACATTCTTTTTAATGAGAATCATAACCCCCCTGGCATAGGAGGAGTATGAAGTCGCCACTCTTGTTCCCGCCCAGCTTCTCGCCACTGTATCAGCTGCCTGCCCGCTTAGATGCGTCTCCTGCAGGAAGACAACCTGCACGTCATGCCTATTCAAGTAAGCAAGTACCTGCCTGGTCTTCTGCGGCTTGTTGAGACCCCTCACATTCCATGTTAGCCATTTGATTGTTCCTCCCTTAGCCATACATACATTTAGAATATATCTTCAGCCAGCTGTTCAGTGCACTACCCGGCAACCAATAGGCCCTGATGTTCTCTCCCATCCTCATGCCCCACCCACCATGCATTCCGTGATATGAAACAGACGCCCTCATGTGCTGCATCATGTGTACCCACCAATATAACCGGACTTCACACCACTGCCATTCATCAACTCGCTCCTCGACTGCCAATCCGACTTGCCAAAAACCTTCCCCCACCCATAGTGTTATCATGCCAGCATAGGTTACGTGTGCCAAAACAGCCCAAAACACAAAACCAACTTCACCCCAACTACCCCGGTGCATGCCCACC
The DNA here is from genome assembly GCF_964261635.1 of Lissotriton helveticus. Taxonomy (NCBI): domain Eukaryota; kingdom Metazoa; phylum Chordata; class Amphibia; order Caudata; family Salamandridae; genus Lissotriton; species Lissotriton helveticus. The sequence continues at coordinate 1,997,601,964 of NC_136067.1, forward strand.
CACCCCCTCCCACTTTGGCCCCCCCAACCAGCCAAAGTAAACCCAAGCCCCCCCCCCACACCCTCCCCCCAGCCAACACGCAAAACAAATGTGGGGTACTCCCATTTGTGGGGGCTAAGAGGCACAGAACTCCCGCTTCCGAAGAAAACAGGAGGTGACTAAGCTGCCAGATTACGCAATCCAGTCCTGCCGCCCTGTGCCTACCCCGGGTATTCCAACATCGCCGAAAAATATGTTACGAAATGGTAGATGTCCATCTTTCAAGTACCTACAATCATCATTACATGTCTCTAATCCTGTAGCACATTCTGTTATCAGGGGTCTCAGCCGTGTCGCACTATGGACACTAACCAGCGCCCTATCATATTGAACATATAGCCAGGAACGTAATCCATAGCGTAGCATCCCATATCACACAACATATGGATGTCAGGCCCCGTAACTCAGCAGGTACACAATTATCCCATACCACCAACGATAGATACCAACAAATAAAGTATGACATTTCACCGAGCAAGTTGACCCCCGGCTCATGCTGATTTGCAAAGTCAACCAAGCCACACCTGCAACGAAAAAGGTTAGTAATACAGAGAGAGTGAATCATCTCCACCAAGCAGTGCACCGTAAGCCCAATGTCAAACAATCATTTGTGCCCTAAAGGTAGGAGGTCTGTTAGTTATCTTCAGGCAGATCATCATTCTGGTCCCGCGCCCTGGCTACATCTTTCTTATGCTTCTTCAGTTTTTTCGCATATTCCATAGCCGCTTTTGGCGAAGTAAAAATGTTGCTATCTGAGGGTGCACCTATCCGCAGCCGCGCGGGGTATAGCATAGCATATGGAATATCCTCCGCCTTAAGAATCTGTTTCACTCCAGCAAATTCCTTCCGTGCCGTCTGCACGGCCATGGTGAAGTCTGGAAAAAGTTCCAATTTGCTACCCTGATATTCTATAGTACCTTTTTCCCGTGCCAAGCGCAGCAGTGTGTCCCTGTCCCTATAGTTCAAGATACGAGCAATTATGGGGCGCGGAGGTGCCCCAGGCACCAGGCGCTTTGCCAGAGAGCGGTGTGCCCGCTCCACAATAAACAATTTAGAGAGCTGGTCGGAACCAAATACGTCCACAAAGAGTCTCTCCATAAAGTCTTCCATCCTGCCCACATTCGTGGATTCCGACAGCCCCGTGACGTGGATGTTATTTCGCGGGGACAGCCCTTCTAACTCCTCATTCTTAGCCTGTATCACTGCCAGCACTCTTTCCATACTAAATACTTTATTAGTCACCGTGGTGAGGCCATCCTCTGTCGCAGAAACCCGTTGCTCAACCTCATCCATGTGTTCATTCTGCCGTTCAAATTGCGTGGACATATGATCCAACCAGTGATTAACTGCCTCCATGGTGCCTTCTATAGATTGTAATGTTTTTTGCATGGCTATCAGTGTGGCTTCTAAATTCGGTGCACCCCCCACAGCTCCTGTGGTATCTGTGTCTAGCATATTTTGTGTCAGAGGGGGTCCAGTTCTCCGCGTTTCAAAGTTCAGTTTGGGCTGATTCCTCTCTGGACGGCCCATAGCTCTGCTAAACACAATAAAGTCCTTCCAGCAAATTCCGGGGCACTACTAGTAAAGTGCGGCGCGACCCAAAATGGCGGCCGCCGAGGTACAAATGGCGCTATAAACCAGGCAATGACACCGCTACACTCCTGCAAGGATAATCCAGCACGAGTTTCAACTGGGGACAGGGAAGAATCACCCCTCACAGCTAGCAATTGCCCCAGCAGCCGTCTCTCTCATAAAGAACTTCAGTTTCCACCGTGCCTCCCTCCAACAGTCTCTGTAGATCCACCAGCCTTGATCACAGGTCAACAATGTAAAGGCCACTGGGGCGCACAGGTACTCCACAACACTGCACCGCAGGCATCAGCCAGCAGCCCTCCCCCGCTAGCAGCAGCTCGCACAGCCAGGCCCAGGGCAACTGACCCCCGCCTCCGCAGCCACCTCTACCACCGAGCCTTAGCCCCACTCACCACTACCAGCGCGGGCGGCCGCTTGATCTCATCGACTTCCACCAGCTCCTCCTCCGCACCAAGCGATCTCCCAGGCTGGCTCCGTCCACAGCAGTGCAGGGATGTTTAAGGGCCAGAGTCCACAGCAGTGCGGCAAGGTCCCCGTAGCCACGCCCAGCCCGTCCTCCGACACCACTCTCTGTGTGGGGACCCGGCCGCCGATCAATCAGGCCGCTTCCAGTCACGATGTTGCCCGCTCAGCGCTCACCCAAAGCAGGGCCCGCTCCGCACTGCTTCCGCCGATCACAGTCCGCTGCGGCAGCTTTCCGCTCCCTCTCTTGGGTTCTTTATCACCGATCTGCTGGGCAGGCCTCCGGCGCCAGCGCCAAACCGCTTCCCTGCCTCGCAGGCCCGGGCAAACTCCTCGCGGCCACGGTCGCGCCGATATCATACGGGTTGCAATCTCAGCAAAAGCAGGTACACAGTTCCCCACACCGAGCTCAATCTTCGCCGCAGGTAACCAGGTCGAATATCTCGCCGGGGTAGGAAGTAGCAGCAGCCGAATTTCACAGATTAATGACGGATATGTAGCTTAGTCCGGAAGAGCCTCACCGATGCGCGGCCATCTTGCCGTGCGCCCTCTAGCGCCACCCAAAAAAAAAAAAAAAACTAAATGTTGAGCAAAAACAAATATACGATCAAGTGACTGAACAGATTGAGCATGGTTTATATCACAAGAAAAAGAGTGCTCATGTACGTCATTTCAACCTGTCCGACTGTACGTGAGTGGAGAAGCAGGAACTGGAAAAATCTTTCTAATTAAAGCAATTGCAACTTATCTACAGAAAAGAACTGAGTCATCACTCTCTTGTGTTGTTACTGCTCCAACTGGATTGGCAGCACATAACATTAATGCATCTATATGAATCTAATGAATCTATATGCATGTATAAATTGTTGTATAATTTTACGACGTAATTTGCAAGTGGAAAGAGGTTTAGTAAATGGAGCAATGGGTAATGTTGTTGATTTTGTGAATTATCCAAATAGAGATGACATTGAATTTTTGAAAATCAAATTTGATGAAATTGAAGAAGTACAACAATTGAGTCATTGTTCAGCTCGATTTTTGCTTGTAAAAGATTTATATGTCCGCCGAAAACAGTTTCCTGTTTGTTTGGCATATACGGTGACTATTCATAAATCTCAAGGTTTAAGTGTAGATAGTGCTTTGGCCAATATTGGAAGTACTGTGTTTAAAGAGGGTATGGCATATGTTGCTTTATCTTGAGTCAGAACTTTATCTGGATTATACCTGATTCATTTTGATGACACAAAGATTAGTGCAGATGTACATTGTGTAAGAGAGTGTAATAGGTTAAGAAGAGAACATGCTCCCAATTTACCTCAATGTCCAGTATTTGAAAAGTGTGAGGTAAGTCGAAAAAGAAGATATGAGAAAAATTGTAGCGAGGTTGCACAGAAAAGAAAAAAACTAGATGAACCAGTGATAGTAAGTAAAAAGAAAAAGGATTCTATTGAAGAGGTTGTTGGTTTTCAGTTTGAAAACAGTTCTGGTGTCAACTGCTATGCTAATGTAGTGGTTAATGTTGTATTTTTTTTTAAACTTTACTACAGCAAATTGTTGAAAATCGGGGCAAAAGATTTTGTTGTTTGTTGAATTCTGTGTTTGAAAAATGTAGTAGTGATAAAACTAAAATAGAAATTCGAAATGTTTTAGACATATGTTTTAAATCAATTTTCACAGAATATTCAGCAAGATTGTCAGGAATTTTTAATGTATATGCTTGTTGTATTGCAAGATGAAGGTATAGAAATTGAAAATCTTTTTGGCCTTTCTTATAAATGGCAACATGACTGTGACAATTGTTCGTTTTCAGGTAGTACTGAAATAGACACTGAAAGATTTATATATTTGACACTACCAGACTGCAAATCAGTGTCTTTTATTAATCTAGTTAGAGAAGCAAATCAAAACATGGTCTGTACCCAATGTAACTCTCAAATGTTATCAACATTATTTATACAAAGATATGGACAGTATGTAATTTTAATGCTGCAACGATGCAGACCTGATGGAAGAAAACTGAAAACTTTAATTAAAAAATTTGTGGCTTCTCAACTATTAATATCAGGAAAAACTTTTGTAACTGTAGCAATTATTTTCCATAATGGTCCTCCTACGACATCAGGACATTACACAGCTTATTTAAAATGTACGAAAGGCTGGACTCAGTGTAATGATACTCAATTGATTTTTAAACAACGTTTGCCTTATGACTTACCAAATTCTTACCTAGTGTTTTTACAACCCAAATTTTAGGGAAAATAATTGGCCTGGGAAAATTATTGCTGTTAAGAAAGGGTAGTCTGGTGTTGAAAAGTACTTTGAGAGTGAGAGTGATGAGGTTCAAAAAATTCTTTTAGTTGACGTAGAGGTAGTGTAAGTGTATCAGATAGTGGGTGATGTGGCTATCAGAGGAGATGTTGATCATCAGTGAGGCAGAGGTGTTTTAGATTTGTTGTAGTTGTTGGAGATGTTGCTGACATTTTTCATATCCTTGTAGAGGTTTATTTTAATAGTATACAGTTCCTTGGTAAGATAAAGGATGAGCAGAGTGTGATCGGCATACCAGATGATGTTGAGGTTCTGATAGAATGCTAGTTGTTTAAGGTTCTATGCACATGATAAATAGCATCGGGTGTAGGTATAACCATTGTTTGATGGTCGAAAAGATGTTGGTGCTTTTGATTCAGAAGGTTGGGAAACGGACGGTTAAGAGTACCATTAAGTAACTTCCAAACTAAGGATTTCTCACATACTATTTGGCCATGAGGAATGTTATCTGAAACAAAGAATGACTATTTCGGGTAAATGTTGTTAGCATATGTTTGTACATAACTTTATTTAGAGTGTATAAGAAAGAAGTCATAATGTTTTGTTACTTTGTGATTGTTGGTAATTTTCTTGCTTACGTAAAAAATTGCTGTTCGAAAAAGACATTTAAGATACTTTTTTTTCTAATTGTTACATTCTTAATGAAAATGTTGAATGGGTTTTTTAAAGACAATCTCATTGATTGTCTTTTTTTTGCCCGCTGTTATATGAGTACTATTGAACTCACTGTTTTCAGTGAAAATCAATATATTCTGAGAACAGCAAAATAAAGTACATAACATATTGTACAAATTATTTTGTATTGTGAAATATACATTGTAACTCAATTTTTTCTTCTCTTCCATCCGTCTCTAAGTCTCTTCCTCTGTCTCAGTCACTATAACTGACTTACTCCCTCACAGTTCCTCACTCTCCCTCTGTTTGTCTCTCTTACTGTCTCCATCTCTCTCTCCAACAGTCTTCCTTCTGTTTCCTCTCTCTTTCTATAAATCCTTCTCTCTCACTTACTCCTTTTTCCTTTCTCTTAATATGCTTCTTTTTCGAACACTCCCCTTCCCTCATCCTTATATCCCTTCCCACACTATCACTGCCCTTCACTCAATCTTAGTCCTCTTCCCCCATTTCATGTTCTCTCTGCATCACTCCCATTCCCTTTCTCCTGCTCCCATTTCCTCACTCCCCCTCACTCTCTTTCGCTCACTCCATCCGTCAATACCCTTCCCTTATTCCCTTTTTCTCATTCCCTTTTGGTAACTCTCATTCCTTTAGTCACTCCCCTTCACTCCATTTCTCTCTTCCTCTCTCCCTCTGTCTCACTCAGTCTAACCACTTCACTCCCTGTCAGTTACTCGCTCTCCCTCTCTTTCTCTCTCACTCTCTCCCTCTCTCTCTCTCCCTCACCCTTCCTTTCTTTCCCTTTCTGTTTCCTTCACTCCTACTTCCTTTTGTATCATGAAATATATATAACTCTATTTTTTCTTGTCTTCCACAGATACTATATTTATAAAAATAATTACTATTAACTTGTCATTATTTATAAGGTAAGTATAACAAACAAAAAATAATGTGTCATCACTCTCTTACTTCTCTTTCACTCTTTCCCATTCTTTAATCTCTCTCTTACTACCCTTCCTTTACTCATCTTACTCACTCCACCCTCACTCTCTTTCCTTCACACCATTCCTCACTCACTTCCAGTCATTCCACCTCTCCCACTCCCTTACTCCGTTTCGCTCACTCCCCTTCCTTTATTTCCTCCCTCACTCTCCTTTCCTTCATCCGTTTCTAAGTCTCTTCCTCTGTCTCAGTCAGTGTAACTGATTTACTCCTTCACACTTCCTCACTCTCCCTCTGTTTGTCTCTCTCACTGTCTCTCTCTCTCTCTTCACCAATCTTCTTTTTCTTTCCTCTCTCTTACCATAAATCATTCTCTCTCACTCACTACTTTTTCCTCTCTCTTAATATGCTTCTTTTTCCCTCCCTGTCACTGCCCTTCACTCAATCTCACTTCTCTTCTCCTACTTCATATTCTCCTCTCTGTGCATCACTTCTATTCTCTTTCACCTGCTTCCATTCTCTCACTCCCCCTTACTCTCTTTCCCTCACTCCATTCGTCAATCCTCTTCCCTTACTTCACTTTCCTCATTCAGTTTTGCTAACTCTCATTCGTTTAGTCCCCCACTCCCCTTCACTCCATTTTTCTCTCCCTCTCTTCCTCTGTCTTACTCAGTCTAACCGCCTCACTCCCTCTCACTCACTTGCTCTCCCTCTCTTTCTCTCCCACTCTCTCTCTCTCTCTCCCTCACATTTACTATCTTTCTATTTTTGTTCCCTTCACTCCTACTTTATCCCTCAGTCCCCTTTCCTCTGTCTTAATCTACTTCCTTCTCTCTCATTCCCCTTTTGTCACCCTCATACCCCTTCTCTCACTGTTAGTGCCTTTCACTCACCCTCAGTACTTCTCCTTCATTCACCTTCCCTCACTGCCCTTCCTTCACTTCTCTTTCTTCACTGCCTCACTTTATCTCACTTACTCCCGTTCGCTTATTCCTTCCCTCACTTTTTTTCATCCATTTTTCTCTCCATGTCTACCTCTGTGTCACTCCCTTTCACTGGAACATTCCTTCTCAGTTCCTTGCTCTCCCTCTCTCTTACTCTTTCCCTGTCTCTCCCTTTCCCTTAAACTCCTTCCCTTTTTCTTTCTATCAATCCTCCTCTCTTCCTCACTCACTTTCCCACTCTCCTAATTTTCTTCCTTCTCCCTTATTTATCTTCCCTCTTCCTCATACTCCTTCCCTAACTGTCACTGCCCTTCACTCACCGTCACTCCCTTTCCCCCTCTGCAGTCCATCCTATCTGTATTTTTCACCCTTTCACTTTCCTGCTCCCTTTTCTTTACTCCCCCTCACTCTGCTTCTCTCACTCCCCTTCCCTCACTCTCCTTCCTTTACTCCTCTGTCCTCACTCCCCCACTCAATCTCACTTACTCCCCTTCGATCACTCCCTCACACACTTTTTTTTCATCCATGTTTTGATCCCTATCACCCTCTGTCTCACTCACTCTAACTGCCTCACTCCTTCCCCGTTCCTTGCTCTCCCTCTCTCTCACTCTCTCCCTCTCTCTCCTTTTCAGTTAATCTTATTTCCTTTCTCTTTCTATCACTCCTCCTCTCTCCCTCACTCACTTTCCCTCTCTTAATTTTCTTCCTTCTCCCTCATTCCCCTTCTCTCACCCTCATACCCCTTCCTTAACTGTCACTGCCCTTCACTCACCGTCACTCCCGTTCCCCCACTCCACTACTTCCTGTCTGTATTTCTCACCCTTTCACTTTCCCGTTCCCTTTTCCTCCCTCCCCCTCGCTCTCCTTCTCTCACTCCATTCCTTACTCCACTTCTCTCACTCCCCTTTTCTAACTCCCTCCATCCCTTCACTCCAGTTCTCTCTCCCTCACTCCCCAACTCTCACTTTCCCTTACTCCCCTTTTCTCAACCTCATACCCCTTTCGTCACCGTCACTCCACTTCTCTTACCTTCACTCCCTTTACTCTGCTCTACTTCTCCCTTTCCATCTCTTACTACCCTTCACTGTCTCTGTTCCATGCTCCACTTTTCTCACTCCTCCTCCCTCACTTTCCTTTCCTTACTGCCCTTCCCTTACTGTTTCTCCCCACTTACCTCACTCCCCTACCCTTAGTCCCCTTGTTTCAGTTACTCTTTGACTCCCCTTTCCTCACTCACCATACTACCCTTTCCTCACTAATTCCATCAATCCTTTCCTCCTTTTCACTCAGTCATTTCAGTCATTTATATTTACACTGCACATTCATTCAAAAAAGTATGACACAGTATATAATATGTTGGACCTGACCCTCTTGGCAGGGTCATCCCTAAACTTTTTGCCTTCCTCCAATACTCTGACCTGTTTCTGTTGGTTTAATGACTCTGGGCACTTTACCACTGCTGACCAGTGCTAAAGTGCATATGCTCTCCCTGTGCAAAATGTATATGTGATTGATTTCCATGATTGGCTCATTGGATTTACTGTCAGTCCCCAGTAAAGTGCACCAGGAGTGCCAGGGCTTGTAAATGCCAATACTGCTAGTGGGCCTGCAGCGCTGGTTGTGCCACCCACAGAAGCAGCCTTTTAAAATGTGTCTAGGGTCTGCCATTGCAGAACCTGCGTGCAGTCTTGTACTGTCATGCTGGCTGGGCAAGTGCCCACACTTGCCAGCCTCTAAACCTTCCCTTTACTTCATATTAGTCACCCCTATGGTAGGCCCAAGGGCAGGGTGCATTGTAAGTGTAAGGTAGGACATGCTCTGATGTATGTGGCATGTCCTAATAGTGAATTACAGCCAAATTCGTTTTTCACTATTGTAAGGCTACCTGTTCTCTTAGGCCAAGATGGGCTGCTGGAATTATTACACCCTATAATCCCAGCAGGCTGAGGGAACATGGTAGAAAGTAAAGTTTAGTATGCCTGAAGTCAGAATAATAAAATACTTCTTTTAGTAAAGTTTATTTTAATATCCTGTGTTTGCAAAATCTACTTTTAGAAAGCTAACATTTGCTTGCCAAACCATTTCAGCCCGCCTCTGCTAGGAAGTGTTTCTGACTGTCTGGGATATGTGAGTGACAGGGCTGGGGGATGACAGGTGGTGAATGCAAGGATTACACCTTAGTGGGAGGTGGGAGTGCCCCTGTACTCTGAATAGGGCTGTGCTCTGCCACCACAATGCTGGATCCACCCCCTGGGGAGCTGACTGATGACTGAGCCTGACACCTGGCCCAGGAGAGGCGAAGCACTGTCAACAAGGTATTCCTGGCTGCCCCTGTCCACACAAAGCTGGCTCCACCTCCTGTGGAGCGTCTGGTGTGCCTGCCCCTCACACTGAAAGCAGAAACCAGAGTACTCCCAACAAAGTGGTCAGAGACTGAAAGAAGTTATGCAGGGGCCCCCCTGGCCTGCAAGAACAAAGAAAATGCTGTATAAAAGTAGGAGCCCTGCTCCTTGTAAATCAGAATCCTGTTTCCCAAAACGAACCTCTGCCCAACTAGAAGGAGAAGAAGACGCTGGAAGGACTGGCCTGCTGCTTGCTTTGCTGAGGAAGGAGAGGAAAAGACTTGCTGAAAAGACTTTGCTGACTTGTGCTAGAAACTTTCTCCAAGGGCTTGTTTGAGCTTGCCCCCTGATCTGAACCCCAGGACTAGTGGGTTCTTGGTGCCTTCACTCGCTCTCATCTAATCCGTGTGCTTTCTCCTGCTGGAGCTGAGACCTTGTGCCCCTTCGCCCACTCCTAGGGCCGTGACACCCAGGAGCCTGGCCGCCCGTGTCCTGTGAGAGCCCCGCTTGTGCAGAGTCGCTCTCTTCCCCGTGGACCGGGCCGCCTGCTCCCCTGTCGCCTGCCTGTCACTGAAGCACGCTGTGTGCCCCCGCTCGCCCCTCCCGCTGGAATTTCCTCTTCAAGCGTGATCTATGCCCCGGGCAGCTGCCGTACGTCTCTAGCGTACCCGGCCGCCCCGCTTCGTCCTCTGACTTGGAAAGAGGCCATGCCACCCCCTAGGCCGCACCTGCCTCACGTGAGCCACCGCCACTGAGAGTCCGTAGATGCCCCCGACGCACACTGAAGGAGTGCGGGTCATCTCTGCCTGCCCCGAATCTACTGGACACCTGGCAAGACCTCTTCAGCGGACCTGGGTCCGCACCATTCTGTTTTCCCCAAAACTTATCCCGGCTGTCGCCTGCCGCCAGCACATCCTTTCCCAACCTCTGGGTGCCCAAGTGCGATAGTGGAATACGCCCGAAGCATATCATTCCACCACCACCGGTGAGTGCCGTTCGAGCCGTACTGCGAGGGGCGCCTGCCAAGTATGCCTCGCATTTCCCATCGAGAGATCTTTCGCGCCTAGCCTCTCCCTCCCCAGCAGGTACACTTCGTCGTTTTGCCGAGAAGCCGTACGCCTCATTGGTTCGCTCACCCGAGAAGCGTGGGGCCCGGGGTTTTCATCCGTTTGAAGCCGAGAGGAGCGCTACGAAGCACAACAAGGTGCTTGGGAGTGCAATACCGTCCAGAAACGGGGCAAAAGGCCTCTAGATTGCAGGCCAAGAACTGAAAGAACAATTTATTAGTGAACTGAACTAAGAAGGAAATATTTGAACCATAAACAAAGAGAACACTTGCCTAATTACAAACAGGCGGCTTACTTAAAAATCGTTATATTGGTCTTGTGATAAGTCTTACATGCTCAGAGATATTTTTATCTAAAGAAGACGTATTTTTACATAACCACAGCCTGGTGTCCATTTGTGGGGGTATTGGTATGTTTCCTGTGTGTGTTATTACAAATGCTTAACTCAGAAACGCCTGGAGAATAGCCTTGGCTGCTCATGCCATGCACCTAGAGGGTGAGCAAGGGTAATTCTAAGGGGTCATCCTGTGCCCTGACTTAGAGGAGAGGGTCCCTGCTTGGCACAAGTGAATACTTGCGTCAACCAGAGACCCCCAATTCTAACATAAGAGATATAGCTATTCTTGGAGAAGTGAAGTTAGTTCTGAAAAGAACTGGTTTTTTTTGTCTTTTTTGTTTTGAATTTTTTTTGTACTTTTTTAACAATTTTATATTTTTTTGGATTTTTTTTAAAACAAAAAAGTAAACAAGTAACGAAAAACTGTTCAACTGGAACAAAAATAATAAATGAAAAAAATTAAGTGTAATCGTTATATCTATTAAGTCCACACTCTGCTCACCATAGCACAATATCTCAGTGCACAAATTGCATTTAATGTGCACTTTGGCAAAATTTGGCCGGATGTCAAGCCCTCTTGTGGATGGCAATGCTACTCCAGATGAGGTGCTGGGGACAGCAGCTGGTAGTTCATTTGCCAGGGCTATTGTGGAAGCACGTGCAAAGTTATTTGGATGCACGTTCCTGACATGCCGCATCATGGTATGGATAGGGTTTCCCCTCGACAGCACACTACCACAGATAGTGCACTTCACCTTTGGAGCATTGACTTTCTTTTGCCCCTCAGGAAATGTAAAAAATTTCCAAATGGAGGACTCCTTTACCTTCTTGGCATGCGGCTGCTCTACCACAAGTCATCCAAATCAGCGGAATCCTGTGGCTGCTGTTCTGCCAATTTGATGTAAAAAAGCTCCAACAAAGTAGAGATCCTTCTCTCAGGAAACCAAAAGAGATAGTAAGGGAAGTGGGTGGGGTTTTTCAAGATTCTAGAAAAGAAACTTCTATAAACCAATCAAACTGTTGTTTTCATGTCACATGAATTTGCGTGCGTGCAACGTGCGCGCACGGTGCGCGACCGTCATATATAATTGACTTTTTACCCAATTTTTGTAAAAGCTTTTAAAAACGTGAAAAGGAGGCAGGGAACAGACTCTTTGACCCCCTAGGCCTACTAATGGGGTTCCTGAAGGACCCCGAAGGGCCAAACAAACATTTTTTTTTTTTTTAATCGTGAGGTGCGAGCACGTTGCTCGCACCCTGGAGGCAGAACTGAGTCTAAAACAAAAGTGAAGAATGTGAAAAGGGGGCGGGGTAGAGACTCCCAGATCCCCTAGGCCTTCTCAAGGCGGTCCCTGAAGGACCCCGAAGGCCCCCAAATATATATATATTTTTTTAAATCGCGAGGTGCGCGCACGTTGCTCGCACCCTCGAGGCAGAACTGAGTCAAAAACAATAGTGGAGAACGTGAAAAGGGGGCAGGGTAGAGACTCCCAGACCCCCTAGGCCTTCTCAGGGGGTATCTGAAGGACCCTAAAGGACAAAAAAACATATATTTTTTTTAATCATGAGGTGAACGCACGTTGCGTGCACTTTGAAAAAAACCAATAAAAAAAATAAATTTGACAAATTTGACTGTTAATATTTTGATTGAAGATGTAGACTATACTATTTAAATTTATCCAAATCATAAAAAATAGTGTGCCATTGCATATTACAGGATACAGTCAATGTATTACAATATACAAAGGCAGTTTGTTAGAAAATAAATATTTAAAAAATATAAAAATTGATACAGAAATTAGCATTTTAAAAACCTTGGAAAGTCACTGAAAAAACCATAGGTTTTACACATGGAATATTTAGGAATTAGCACTTAAAAAACTTTGTAAAATCACTGAAAAAAACATAGATTTCACACACGTTCTAGTTAGGAATTAAATTTGTAAAAAACTTAGAAATTCACAGAAACACAATAGGTTTCACACACATCATAATTAGGAATTAGCATTTAAAAAAACCTTGCAAATTCACCGAAAAAAACCATAGGTTTCAGGCCTTATATAGTTAGGAATTAGCATATAAAAAACCTTTGAAATTCACTGAAAAAACCATAGGTTTCAGGCCTGATATAGTTAGGAATTAGCATTTAAAAAACCTTTGAAATTCACTGAAAAAACCATAGGTTTCAGGCCTGATATAGTTAGGAATTAGCATTTAAAAAACCTTAGAAATTCACTGAAAAAACTGTAGATTTTAGGGATGTTATAGTTAGCTGGACATTTCACTCATACAAAACCATTGAAATTCCTCCGATATCTTGTGCGCCCGCAATCCACTGCTGATGATGTCACATATTACATCATTCATGACATGGTCTGTGACATCACTGATGAAATGTCCAGCTAACTATAACACCCCTAAAACTTATAGTTTATTGAGTGAATTTCAAAGGTTTTTTAAATGCTAATTCCTAACTATATAAGGCCAGAAACCTATGGTTTTTTCATTGAATTTCGAAGGTTTTTTATATGCTAATTCCTAACTATATAAGGCCTGAAACCTATGTTTTTTTTTCTGTGAATTTGCAAGGTTTTTTAAATGCTAATTCTCTTAGCGGATAACGTTTATATATTCAAACATCTTTTTAATGCTAATTCCTAACTGTATAAGGCCTGAAACCTATATTTTTCAGTGAATATATATATATATAATATTCACTGAAAAAACCATAGGTTATAGACCATATATAGTTAGGAATTAGCATTTACAAAACCTTGAAAATTCACTGAAAAAACCATAGGTTATACACCATATATAGTTAGGAATTAGCATTTAAAAAACCTTATTTTACTCACACAAAACCATTGAAATTCCATATATAGTTAGTTGCACTAACTATATATCGCGCACCCGCAATCCACTGCTGATCATGTCACATATTACATCATTCATGACATGGTCAGTGACATCACTGATGACATCACTGATGACATCTCAAATGACATCACTGATGACATCTCAAATGACATCACTGATGACATCACTGATGACATCTCAAATGACATCACTGATGAGATCACTGATGACATCATCCAGTGACTGTGTGTTTCTGTAAAGTTTAAATATGTTTTACATATTGAAGAATGAGTAGATGTATAAGTGTCTGGACGAAGGATTTAGTAGGTGCATGACTGAATGTATGAGTGAGTGATTAAATGTGTCTCACTGAGTGCATGGGTTAGTGAGTAAACTGTCTTAATTTGTGCATCATTATGTCTGTTGTTCTGTAAACTGCTGCATGTGTTGATCAGTAGCTATATGATTAACTATATGGGTTATTGATTGATTGTCCAAGTATTTGTATAGGAGACTGAGTGTGTGTGTGGCTGGCTGGGAGGTGTGTGACTCTGTGCAGATCAATGTGTACTTGTATCAATGATTGTATAAGAAAGTAAGTATGTGTTAGTATATGTTTGAAAATGTAAGGTGCTCTATGTTTAACTGTATAGACAAGAAAATGGAAGTGTGATTGATTCTTTACAGGACTGACTAGGTGTGTGAGTAACTCCATGGATGAGTGGCAGAGTGTAAGTGTCTGTATAGGTGTATGAGTGCATATGATAGTGTTGTAAAGATGAGTGATTGTATGTATGAATGATTGTATGGGTGAATGAGTGAATGTGTGTGTAGACGTAGGAATCAGTGAGTACGTATGTAGTAACTAGTATTGGTGTGTCAATGGTTTCAAAAATTATACTCTGTATTTAACACTGGGTGAAACAGAGGTTATATTAAAACGTGAGGAGATGCATTGTATTGTCACATGAATGATATCATCAGTGATGTGGTCATTGATGTCAAATGAGATGTCATCAGTGATCTCATCAGTGATGTCATTTGAGATGTCATCAGTGATGTCATCAGTGATGTCACTGACCATGTCATGAATGATGTAATATGTGACATGATCAGCAGTGGATTGCGGGTGCGCGATATATAGTTAGTGCAACTAACTATATATGGAATTTCAATGGTTTTGTGTGAGTAAAATAAGGTTTTTTAAATGCTAATTCCTAACTATATATGGTGTATAACCTATGGTTTTTTCAGTGAATTTTCAAGGTTTTGTAAATGCTAATTCCTAACTATATATGGTCTATAACCTATGGTTTTTTCAGTGAATTTCAATGGTTTTTTAATAGCAAATATCATAAGCTGTCGAATGTCAAGTACGTGGTAAGTGAAAACATTTTCGTGTTTATGCACACTGATCTGCTTTGAATGGTGCCCCCCCCCCCCCTCATTTCTATTAGGAGTACTCTCTCTTTGCAGATAGTGAAAGGTAGTTAACGCAGGCCTTTGCCCCCGTTGTAATCCGTCGTGCCTGCTTCTCTCTCCATTTGATTGATTGTTATCCAAGTATTTACTGTTTTAGAATTGGTTCTCTTTGGTTCATTCTCTATTTACAAACAAACACAGAGTCGCAATACTCTGTTTAGTCTTTGCAGATAACGAAAAATCGTGTAAAAAAAAAAAAAAAAGAAAAGGAATCGAGCAAAATCAGTAGGCCACTAATGGGATCTCTTTTTGACCTCGCTAAAATAGAAACATTAGGAACAACCCCTCATGACAAATACAAAACTAGTGAGATGAACTGAACTCCACACAATGATGGCTGCAAAACAGCTCGGCTCCGCCACCCACCCCGCCCAAAATAACGATAAAGAGCGGCTGCCATGATTGGTTGCGGAATGGCCACAACGGAGCTACGAAATGGTGCTGCTCTCATGCTAACCCCAGCTTCGGTCTGAAACATCCAGAAACACTGTAGACTACCAATTCGATCAGTTCCGGTAGCGCCCCAATGTAACCCGGTAGAGAAGAACTAGCCCTCCCCTCTTTGACTGATGGTTCTTGTTGCCTGTCCTTTCTGTTGTCATTTAACAGAACTATTTAGCCTGCTGAAAGGGGTTGTGTTTCGACCGCTGGTTGGTGGAGACATTTTGACTATATTCTGGACCTGCGTTGTCGCGTAATGCGTCATATGACGCGCCGCGTTAGCGCATCCGGAAGTCATCCGGGGCGCGCAGCGCGTAACGTAAGCATAACAAGTCATGTGACTTGTTAATAAAACTTTTCATTGGTTCATTTTACTTTTCTTATTCTAATGATGAAAGCCTTGGTCATATCACCTAAAAATTACGCTTTTAATTACTTCCGAACATTATTTTCTCTTAAATATATGTTATAATGTTCCAGGCTAATGTACTTTCCCGGAAATTTTACAACTGTCCTGCAAGTAAAATATATTCTTTTTTCGATAAAAAGGGCGTTTCTTCGTCCCATGACGGAGCCGTTGAGCAAAAGAGGGTCGACCTGCTGTCTTAGTCGCCGATACGCCTGAATATGAGATTCTTATCGGTCACTTTATGTTGCAGGAATAGAAAACACAACAGCCCTTGACCATTTATCTTTACTGCGTTCCTTCGTATTATACCTTTTACCCTTCATGTAATTGGTCTGCTTTATTTCACTTGCCTTTTAATGATTCTAAAACAGTGACTATTATTAAAAACTTTACCAATGTATACACTACTACCATGTTTTCTTTTAAAAACCTTTATTGTGAAAATTTCATTATACAAATACGAGCCTATAACCACGTGGGCCTGCCACGGAGCAAACTGTAATCGTATATGATGAATAGACATTTACACTGTAGAGGAACGTAACGGGCGGGCCATTAGGTTGCAAAAACTAAGGTGTCTAACAGTTACGGAATCGGTGGACGTACATTTTATAATTAAAATACGACAGGGCCAGTTACAATAAAATTATCTAGATATACATTTGAGGGCAAGTACCATGGGTGACGTTAATTCGAATTTTCAACAGTACAGTAATCAATAACACATCAGAACTTAATATCAATAGGGATGTCGAAATATTCAATCAATTCTCGTCCCCGCCCGCCATGTGCTTCAAAACTGCATACGTATCTCGTGATTTCAAGGTTCTGCAACCAGTACACAACAAGGAGTTACGAGTCCCATTTATTCCGGCGCCATTTTGGGCGAGGACGGGCAGGTCCAGGATATAGTCAAAATGTCTCTACCAACCATCGACTATGATGATGTTCATATGCTGTATTTATTAGAGTAACACTCATCTGCCCACATGAAATTAATTTACCACAATCTAAACATGTCATTTTAATCTTTCCAAAGTTCTTCTAAATATTTGGGACCGTTTCCCTTGCCTCTGAAGCTCTCAATGCCACTTCTTTGATGAATGTACTAGCAGGTCAGGGGTTCTCCTCCAAATCTCTCTTTTATGCAGCACTATAATTAATTGGTGCCACCTCTCCATATGACGATGCATGGTATAGTTACCACAACTATATATTTTTTCGGTTCCTCTGGAGAGTTCATCGTGGCAGATGAAGCGTGTAACATACCGGGCATTTACCTTTTTTTGCATGTACAGGAAAGGAAAAAAAAATCGAGCGTTCGAGTTCTTAGGTGTCCCAGGGCCATTTTAGTGGACCAGGCCCAAATCCAAAGAACAGCTATCTCACAGGCTAATGGGGCGACCCACGCCGAGTTTCAGCATTGTAGGATGACCACACAAGTACAGCAACTTGCTAGACATCACCTCGGTGCCATCCGGATCTCGGCGCCCCACTGCAGATGAAGTGCCTCTCAACTATGAAACCACCACGGTGACATCCGGATCTTGGCGCGTTGTGCTGCCTTCGGCCTATTCGCACATCGGTCCGCTACTGACGCCATCTCACAGGCTAATGGGGTGACCCACGCCGAGTTTCAGCATTGTAGGATGACCACAACAACTTGCTAGACATCACCTCGGTGCCATCCGAATCTTGGCATCTCAACGCCTAGTGGTATCTTCCATACAGAAAATATTGTTACGCTGCCTTTGGCCCCATTCGCACATCAGTCCGCAACTTAGACATCACCTCGATGCCATCCGGATCTTGGCATCTCAGCGCCTTGTGGTGTCAGTCAGAAAATATTGTTGCGCTGCCTTTGGCCCCATTCGCACATCAGTCCGCTACTGACACCATCTCACAGGCCAATAGGGCGCCCCACGCCGACTTTTACCATTGTACGATGGCCACACCAGTGGCACAACTTCCTAGACATCACCTCGGTGCCATCCGAATCTTGGCATCTCAACGCCTAGTGGTATCTTCCATACAGAAAATCTTGTTACGCTACCTTTGGCCCCATTCGCACATCGGTCCGCAACTTAGACATCACCTCGGTGCCATCCGGATCTTGGCATCTCAGCGCCTTGTGGTGTATTCTCTTCAGAAAATATTGTTGAGCTGCCTTTGGCCCCATTCGCACATCCGTCCGCAACTTACACATCACCTCGGTGCCATCCGGATCTTGGCATCTCAGCGCCTTGTGGTGTCTTCTACTCCGAAAATATAGTAGAAAATATTGTTGCGCTGCCTTTGGCCCCATTCACACATCAGTCCGCTACTGACACCATCTCACAGGCCAACAGGGCGCCCCACGCCGACTTTTACCATTGTACGATGGCCACACCAGTGCCACAACTTGCTAGACACCACCTCGGTGCCATCCGGATCTTGGCATCTCAGCGCCTTGTGGTGTCTTCAAATCAGAAAATATTGTTGCGCTGCCTTTGGCCCCATTCGCACATCGGTCCGCTACTGACGCCATCTCACAGGCCAACAGGGCGCCCCACGCCGACTTTCAACATTGTAGGATGGCCACAGAAGTGCGACAACTTACTAGACACCACCTCGGTGCCATCCGGATCTTGGCGCGTTGTGCTGCCTTCGACCTATTCGCACATCGGTCCGCTACTGACGCAAACTCACAGGCCAACGGGGCGCCCCACGCCGACTTTCAGCATTGTAGGATGGCCACACCAGTGCGGCAACTTACTAGACACCACCTCGGTGCCATCCGGATCTTGGCGCGTTGTGCTGCCTTCGGCCTATTCGCACATCGGTCCGCTATTGACGCAAACTCACAGGCCAACGGGGCGCCCCACGCCGACTTTCAGCATTGTTGGATGGCCACACCAGTGCGACAACTTACTAGACACCACCTCGGTGCCATCCGGATCTTGGCGCGTTGTGCTGCCTTCGGCCTATTCGCACATCGGTCCGCTACTGACGCAAACTCACAGGCCAACGGGGCGCCCCACGCCGACTTTCAGCATTGTAGGATGGCCACACCAGTGCTGCAACTTGCTGGACACCACCTCGGTGCCATCCAGATCTTGGCGCGTTGTGTTGCCTTCGGCCTATTCGCACATCGGTCCGCTACTGACGCCGCCTCACGTGCCAACGTATTTTCTCCTAATTTTACACCCTATGCCGCATAACAGGTCATGTGACTTGTTTATAAAACTTTTCATTGGTTCATTTTACTTTTGGTTTCCTAATGATGGAAGGCTTGATCATGTGACCTAAAAACAACACTTTTCATAGGATGAAAACTTTTTTTTTTCCCCAAACGATGAAAGCCCCACCTTGTTTCTGGATGTTTCAGACTGAAGCTGGCGTCAGCATGAAAGCACCACCATCTCGTAGCTCAGTCGTGGTCATTCCGCGAGCAATCATGGCAGCCGCTCCCCACCAGAAGCCTGCAGGAGTCGGGGCCCCCAAAACTTTTGATGAATTCTCAAGGCGGAGGGGACGCTTTCGAGAATGAGGTCCAAGACCTAGCAGACAAGCGTCCGATTTCCAAGGTGTCCCAGGGCCATTTCAGTGGACCAGGCCCAAAAAGGAAACAGCCTGCCGCCATTTTGAGAGTCCTGTGACAGCCGCCTATCGCTGCACCGCAAGAGTGGACGCAACTCAGCTGAATTGCGGCTTTTGACACAGTGGACCAAAAGCGGACGGAATGGCAACTGAAACGGTAAAGGGGCGCCCCACTACAACAGATGACACTCCACCTGGAGAGGCCCGTTCACGCCGCCTCCCCCGGGGCGCTCCACGCCGTTATTCGGAGCAGCATTGTACGATACCAAAACCAGTGCGGCAACTTACTGGACATCACCTTGGTGCCATCGTTCTGCTGCCTTGGAACTATTCGCGCAACAGTTTGCTACTGATGACCCACCCCCCGCGACGCCCCATGCCGTTATTTGCTGGGTGGCAACTTACTAGACATCACTTTCGTGTCATCTAGATTTCAACGCGTTCTGCTGCCTTGGAACTATTCGCACAACAGTTTGCTACTGATGACCCACCCCCCGCGACGCCCCACGCCGGAAATCTGGACGTTGTGCTGCGTTGGGACTATTCGCACAGCCGACCGCTACTTCGTTGTTTTTCCCTAAAAATGTTTATATGTTATTACTATTTTTGTTTTCTTGTATATATTTATAAATTATTAAAGTTTTATAATCTTACTACTTTGTCGGAGTGCTATATATTTTTAATGTGACACATAATTGTAAAAACTTTGATGTACAAACAGTCATCCCTGGAATCTTCCGCTTCAGGCTCGGTCCCCTCCCCAATCACAATACAGGATGGTTTTCAGATAATAGCAACGCTTCTGCTGTGACGAATCTCATCGAGTGTGGGCCTTGATCTACTATAACTCCTTTGAAGAGGGGTGATTCTTTACAGCTGTGGCCATAAACTACATCTGCAGGGCTAGCTGATACCCTAGGACCAGCCTGGACAATCGGACACAGAGGAAAAGGAGTGTCAGAGGGTGCGGTAGTGAATAGGGCGAAAGGGAGGTGTCGGGCGGGCACAGGGTGTGATTCTCAGGGAACAGCAGCGCAGATGGGGGAGGTTTATTACCCATGCATAAGACAGAGAGCGGGGGTGACCACTGCCTGGGGGAGATGTTTGCGAGGGTGGGGAGCCATGCTAAGGATCGACAGCGTGCACAGAGTGGGTCTGGTCAAGGCATCTAAAATGGCTGCCGTGCACGACAAAAGTGTGGCATTTGAAAAAAGACAAGATGGCGCAGACAATGTTTTTCAACACTTCCTGATTTCCTTCGAATCGAACGTTAACAGACGTTGGGGCATATTACCAAAGTTAAGCGATATTTATCCCTAACGATGCTTAGCAACGATTTTTTTACCGTCAGAAATTATCGCAGATAAACCTTGCTATTATCAAGGTTTATCGGAAATACGATAAAAAACGACCGCAATGCATTAATATCGCTGAAAACTCAGCGATATTCATGCATTACCGAGCTAATGCTCTTAGCCATGTTATCCACCTCCCATTGGATAACATGGCTAAGAACTGCTCAGGGCAGGTGGTAGCTTTTAGAGATATTCGCCCTTATCTCGAATATTTCCAAAAGTTGATAATAGGAGATAGCGATGTTAGCGACTGTTTCCAGTCGCTAACATCTTGGCATGCCCACTTTGCATGTCATTAGTGATAAATATCACTCACATGCAAAGTGGGGCCCAAGATGGTCGCTATCTTCTACTAGCCGTCGCTAACTGGTGTTAGCAACAGCTAGGTAATACACATATAATTTTATCTCCGCGAAGCGGAGCGCTGTTACAGATATATATCTTGTTTCTGAACGTTAATTCCTCAAAATGCACTGAAGCACATATATTGAGACCTAGCAAAGGCACATCGGGCTACCAGTCCCTACAATTTTGCCAAGTTTCGTGCAAATCCATTCAGCTGTTCGATCCTACCGAGAGACAAGATGGCGGCCGCTACGGACTGTTTGGAATGTTTACAGACACCGGAGAGCCAATCAGCTTCGCTTCGCAAAGCTCCGTAACGCGAAAAGTACGCGAAGCGGTGCGCTGTTACAGATATATACCTTTTTTTGAACGTTAATTTCTCAAAATCCACTGGAGCACATATATTGAGATCTAGCAAAGGCACATCGGGCTACCAGTCCCTACAATTTTGCCAAGTTTCGTGCAAATCCATTCAGCTGTTCGATTATTATTATTTTTATTTTTTTTTGCCCCGCGGGGCCCTTTTAAAACCTCCACATCAAACCTAGGGGGTGAGCGACAATGTACTATGCCCCCTTATGGTCATTTGCCCCTTCGCTTCGGCCTCCTCTTGTCTCTCGATCCTACCGAGAGACAAGATGGCGGCCGCTACGGACTTTTTGGAATGTTGACAGACGCCGGAGAACCAATCAGCTTCGCTTCACAAAGCTCCGTTGCGCGAAAAGTCCGCGAACCAGTGCGCTGCCCGGTCCGCTGTTACAGATATATATCTTTTTTTAAACGTTAATTTCTCAAAATCCACTGGAGCACATATATTGAGACCTACAAAAGGCACATCGGGCTACCAGTCCCTACAATTTTGCCAAGTTTCGTGCAAATCCATTCAGCCGTTCGGGCTAAAAGTGAGGCCAACCGCCCTATGGAAAACTCAATGTTAAAAACACGTTTTGGGACCCCCCTTTTTTCTCGGCCCCCACTGGACGAACCCCCCCCAAATTTTCAAGGGCTGCTCAGAAACAAAATGTGCCATTTTCCTGAAAATTTCAGCCAATTCCGTCCACAAACGCCAAAGTTATTAGACATAGAATTTTCAAAAAACCCATAGAGAAAAAATCCTAACTATATATACCTACTGGCGACCGCCAGTAGGTAATATATTCAAACAAATGCAACCTCCCAGGCTCCAACCGTAGCGACCAGGAAAATCACGCAGATCCAAAACAGCTTTGTAGTAGGCACAAGTTTATTCACGAGCTGAACCAAACAATCTGACGCGTTTCGGGCATCTGCCCTTGCTCACAGACAGTCAGTGTTGGGAATGGCCACATTTAAATATACTTAGCCCCACAGTGAAAGTGCATTTTTTTCTATTCAGTACCACGTGATGACTGACATAGAGGACAAACTATCAATACTGCATTGTATGGTCTGTTTTCCAAACATTTGCAAATTATTTAGCCTAATTTAAAGGTAAAATACAAGGATAAAATCCACGCAAATTGTGACATTTAAAAAGATACATACATATATAAATATATACATATATACAATTCAAAAGGAATGATGGAAGAAAATTTAAAGCCTAAAATGCATGCATTCCATCATATCCAATACTAGCAGATAGTGCCCTAGCATATATCGATGTGCAAACTACGCAATAAAGAGCTTGATGCATGATTTAAAATATCCATATAAAGACAATATAATAACAGATGTATGTGCAAAGATATGCATGTGCAAAATACGCAATTTTGTAAACATTACTTATTACATTCCGTCATAATATGTGCAAATTAACGCTATATGTAAACATATGACTCATAGCAGCATAATAATAGGGCAAGGACTGCATAGTATAGAAAGTCACAATTCATGATTATTGCAAATATAGAATATATTGTGGATAAACCAAATAGCCTATTGTCTAAGTCCTCAAAAATAGAGAGTGCTACTCCCAAAGAAAATAAAAATGCAAAAATAATACAATTGTATAATAATAAATCACCATGAAACACACTAAAATATAAAAAAAGAGATTTAAGTGCAAAACCCAACTAAGGAGATTTAACATAGTGTGTGAGGGAGGGCGGCAGCCCGATGCAGCTCCAATGTAAAATACTTATACAGACAAAACAGTACAGAATTAAATTACAGAAACACATGTAGATCGTCTGTATTATTCAGTCCATTGGGGGATCTGCTATCTAACTCAAGAATATATTGGGATTCCAACCTCCTTAACATCTTCTCCCTATCTCCGCCCCTTCTTGGTTTCTCTATTG
The DNA here is from genome assembly GCF_964261635.1 of Lissotriton helveticus. Lineage (NCBI taxonomy): Eukaryota > Metazoa > Chordata > Amphibia > Caudata > Salamandridae > Lissotriton > Lissotriton helveticus. The sequence continues at coordinate 1,997,625,382 of NC_136067.1, forward strand.
CGGAGATAACAAAGTAGAACAGGCACTCCAAATTGTTATTATGAACAGCCTTAAAGTGCCTGGCCACCGGGTAGGCTGGGTCATTATTTACGATCGCTCGTAAATGCTGGAGGATTCTCACATGTACAGGTTGCCGTGTACTACCGACATATCTCAATGAGCATGTACAAGTGAGAACATAGATAGCAAATTCCGTTTTACAGTTGTATTGACCCTTGATCTGGATTGGGTCAGGACTGAAAGGCGTGTAATACTGCCGTGTACTTTTGCCAAATTTGCAAGCCCTGCAGGAGGTGCAACGTGTAAAGCCTGATCTCAATTTCATCCATTCCTGTTTTTTCCTAAGTTCAGGAAAGTCATGGCAAATATGGGACTTCAGTGAAGGGCCCTTCCTGAAAGTCACCAAAGGGACATCTGCAAGTTGAGGTTTGAGAACAGGATCAGTTTTAAGGACTGGCCATCTCTTGGTTACAATAGATCTAATCTGTCTGGCCTGCCTACTGTATGAGGTTATGAACCTGGGCGTAGTGGCATTGTCGTCCAATGTTTCTGAACGTCTCCCAGTATTGGTTGTCTCCAATAAAGAGACACGGGATCTACATTTGGTCTTATCCACTGCTGCTTTTAACACAGATTCGCGATAACCCCTGTCTCGAAACCTATGTAGTGCTTCATCAGTGCAGACTTTGAAATCAGAATCTGTACTACAGATTCTCTTAATTCTTAAGAGCTCGCCCAAAGGAATGTTGTCAACTACATGTCGCGGATGTGCACTGCTGGCATGAAGAATACTGTTGCCAGCAATGCTTTTCCGATGTAGTTTGGTAGCTAGCTGGCCATTGTTAATGAAGACTTTAACATCTAAGAAGTCTGCCTCGCTATTGCTAATAGAACTCGTGAACTTAAGATTTTCCTTGTTGATGTTAATCAAATTAATAAACATTTCTGCACTGTCACGATCACCCTGCCATAACACAAAAACATCATCAATATAACGTAACCAAAGCAAAACATGATCAGAAAAAACTCCAGCGTGTTGTCCCCTGAGGACCTGCTCCTCCCACCAGCCCACGTGTGAACACGCGTAGCTGGGAGAGAAGCAGGCCCCCATAGCAACTCCACGCTTCTGCAAATATAAATCACTGCCAAATAAAAAGAAATTATTATTGAGACACCAAGATGTTAATTCAATGAGGACTTTGTTGTGTTGGTAACAGTTCATGGGCCTTTTGCCGAGGAAAAACTCCAGTGCCTTCAGCCCAGAACTGTGCTCTATGCTCGTGTAGAGCGACTCAATGTCAAGTGTAATCATGAGCATATCATTGTTCCATGTGGTATCTTGAATTTTAGCAAGAAAATCACCTGTGTCTCTCACATATGTCGGCAGGTCCTGGACTAAGGCTTGCAGGAAATATATACATAGTACCTACTGCCGGTCGCCAGTAGGTAGTTATAGTTAAGACCTACTTTCATCGGAAATCCACAACATTTTATTTGGAATAACGTTGGCGCTGGTGGACAAATCTTTGTGAAATTCTCCAAGAAAATGGCCTGCTCTGCTCCGCTCCTTCCCTGAAAGTTTGGGGGTGATTCGTCATGTGGGGGCCGAGAAGTAAGAGGGGTGCCAAAACGGGTTTTCTCCATGCAATTTTCCATAGGGACCTTTAGCCATGGCTACAGCCCGAATGGTTGAACGGAATGACACCAAATTAGGCAGAGAGGTAGAGTTTGTTTCGCAGATTGCACTTTTTGTTAAATGGAGTAAATCTGTTCAGTAGTTCCTGAGAAAATCATAGTGATATCTTGAGACAAAGTTCTGTACGAGTACGGAAATCCGTACAATTACGAGCACACGCTGCATGTTGATTGGATGTCAACTGTCTGTCAACACTCCAAACCAGGAAGTGTTGGCACCCATCTTGTGCCTCGGTAGAACCGAGTCAGAAGACAACATTAAAATAAAGTTGAAAAATAAGGAAAGGGGGCAGGGTAGAAACATCTTGACCCTCTAGGCCTGCTCAGGGGGTCCCACATGGATCTTTAGGCCCAAACTTAGGGGGGGGCCAAATCCCGGGGGCAATTTTTTTGCATAATGGGGGGCTTGTAAGGCCCCTCATAGCCACGGGAATTGCCACCCCCTGGGGGCTTTTTTTTTTTAAAGTATGTTTCAGCCCCCCCCACCCGCCCCGGGGACCACCACCTTCCGGGGCTTTTTAATGTTGGGAGGGGGTCGCGCGGCCTCAGTCCTGAAGTCCTGAAGCCCTTGATGGTCCTGGGGACCACCACCTCTCAGGGCTGGCACCTGCAGTGTCCCGGGGTGCCTACCCACGGGACACTGCTGTTTGCTATGGTAGGTCAGGAGCGTTGCGGCTCCCACTTTACCACAGCAAACCGCTTTCCTATTTAAAAGGTAATCTGCTCTCTCTTTCAAGTAGGAAAGCAGATTGTTTTTCGTCAGAGAGAGCAGCATGTAAGGACGCGGGGAGCCGGCTGGGGCCATGGGGGCATATAATGTCTGCAAAATCTTACCCCAGTGACTTTGTCATCTATATTTCTTTTTTACTTTTTTTTTATTTGAATTCCGCTTTATTTACAGTATATTTCTACCTCTCATTGCAATGAATTCCACAGTGTAGCGTCCGTTGCAGTGTTCTTAGTTTTTTTGTTCTTTTGCTGACTTACCAGTTTGTGTTGAAGATTCACTGTCCTATTTGTGTAGCTTTCCTTTGTGTATCTTTTGTGCAGGTTTCTTTTGTATATCTTCTTGTGTATCTGACTTTGTTTATTTAGTGCTTCATCCAGTGTGCTGAACATAGCAGTACATCTGTAGACATGTAGTTTACTCCTTTTGTTCCTCCCCTCTATCCTAATTGACAACGTAATGGGGGAGTGAAAGTAAGGCACTCCTGTCGTCACTGTTTTCAGCTTGCAACACAGTCGGTAGGAAACGGGTTAAGAAACCCAGCCTCCGCCACTCTTAGACCCTCCTCGCCCTTGTTGCCACCTCGTTTGCTATGTCTTAAGTATTTAATCTCTGCACTTGACCGTGGTCCTCCAACAGTGTGTTCTCATCATAGTCCAAGCACATACAATCCATCATTTTATCTGCTCTTGTACATTCTGTGTGGTGGTACCGCCTCCACATATTGCACATTATAGAACACCTTGAGTGTACCCGCCCTCAAAACGTTTCCACTGGTGATTATACATGTAGACCTTGGCCCACCCTTTCCATCTACTCTTGCATCCTGAGATGTAACCTCTTACCTCTGTTGTTTACTTCTTAGTTTACCCTTTTACATAGTCAAATGTTCTTGGAAAGACATTACTAATCCTTATCATCGAAAAAGTAGCAAGTTTCTGAAATCATTTTATATGTGAGTTGTGTATGTTATCCTAATACCCAACATTCCAATGACATGCTTTGTACTATTATGTAATGTGCTTGAGTTATAGTGTTTTATCTTGGTTTTGTTTGTATGTCATTACAATCAAAGGTAACATATTCCTGTATATCCTAAATAAAGCACTTGATACAATGCATAGTGACACTGTATTTATTATATTTATTTTTGATTGTTTTCAAAATAATATACACTCAAGTAACAATATTTTTGCTTCATTTTCAAGATAAATATTTAATATATTTCATATGATCAACCACATATGCTGATATTACAGTAACAATAAAATGAAGTGTTTATGTTTTTGTACAAGGACCTACAACATAAGAAAAATCAACAAAACAATTTGGAAGACGGTTTCGAAATTAGTAACAGTGTCATAGAAGAGCTGAACATACTTTTTATAAGTTGCGAGATTGAAGAGGAAGAAATTAATGCTGCAGATATCAGTTGGGATTTCCTACACAAAACCTTAGATGCTGATTTTGTGGAAGCATTAGATGTCATCGAGTAGGATCATATTACTTTTGAAATTGAATAGCAGGAAAATGAAATACATGATGGGATTATTTTAGAAGCTATATTAAATTATGAGATGTTCCAAGAATAAATGTATTATTTTATAATAATAATGGTTTGAGACACTCTTCTTGCAGAATTGTAATCATTCAGCTAGTACTGAAGTACTCATGATGCAAAGTGGGCCTTAGGGCATGGAATGCTTCAACCCCCTATAGACTGTGCATGCACTCTTCAATGCACTGTCAAACTTGTCTTTTGTATCTTCAATTCCCCAGTCTGTATCCTTACACTTCCAGCAAACACGATCCCACTTCTGTTTCAATATTGTAGTGAGCCATACAGCACAATGTATCACATTTATTTTCTGTTACCACCTCAAACACTGATATAACAGTAAAGAGTTTTTTTGAATAGTTGCAATGTATCCAACAATGTTTTATGAAAGCACTTTAAACACTGATATTATAGTAAACAAGTTTTAAAAATGGTTTTAAGGTATCACAAAATATTTTATGTGAGCACCACAAACCTTGGTATTACAGTAAAGAAGTTGTGAAAATAGTTTCAATATATCACAAAAACTCATTTCACTTCACTGAGCACATGTTTCTATACTATTGACAGATCTTACATCTCACAGAAGGAAAATGTCACTTACACAGTAAGCATTTGTTTTTGGCTTGTTTTGCTGTAGATTTAGAGGTTTTCCATAGTCCTGCCATGTTGTGTTGTGTTTGGCCGAGGTAGTAGCTACAACAAAAAGGCTTGATAAAGGGCCATGAATTTGAATCAGAATATAATATTCAAGAATAATTGATAACCCCAGCCAAAAAAGGCAGCAAATAGGTGTGTGCATGTGTGGATGATGTGTTGATTGAGTGGAAGATAAAAAAAGGTGTTAAATAAGAAAGGCTGCAGACTCGCAAAGTACCCACTGCCTTGTAAGGGAAGTGGATCTTTGGATACCCAGCTCATTATACAGACTGTGCATCGGATTCTGCAGTGGGAGCCTGAGAAATGGCTACCACATCTAAGCAAGCTATGCAAGTGCACTAAGTTCCCACTCTGGGTGGTAGTGCTGAAAAATAACACCGGGCCCTTTCCAGGGCCTCTACTTTGAATTAGAATAATATTTGGCAAAGACAGTCAAGAAAGGCAGCAGGTAGGTGTGTTTCAGCTAGTGGATGCAGAATAAGGTGAAAATTAAGAAAGGCAGCAGATGTGCAAACTACCCACTGCTTTGTAAAGCAAGTGGGTGTTTGGTTTTCCATTATACAGACTGTGCGTCGGATTCCACAGTGGAAGCCTGAGAAATGGGTACCACGTCTAAGCAAGCAATGCAAGTGCACAAAGTACACACACTGTGTGGTAGAAAGGATGTAAGAAAGGACACAAGTGCGGAAATTACCCACTGCCATTCATGGGTAGTAGTTACCAAGAAGGCTTAATAAAGGGCCTGTTTGAATTTCAAGAAGAATAATTGATAACTCCAGCCAAGAAAGCAGCAAGTGCGCACATTTCCCACTGCCTTTGCCGGGGTAGTAGCTATAACAAAAAGGCTCCATAAAGGGCCTTGACTTTGACACAGAATATGAAATTGAAGAATAATTGATAACCTCAGCCAAGAAAGGCAGCAAGTGTGCAAATTTCCCACTGCCTTCGGCTGGGGTAGTTGTTACAACAAAAAGGCTCGATAAAGGGTTTTGAGTTTGAATCAGAATATGAAATAGGTGTTATACTTAGTTTGGTTTCCACTGAGTTAGTGGTACCTGAACCAACAATTTTCTGTGGAGCTTGCAAAGATGTGTGGTCCGGGCAGGACGTAGTGATACTAATGTTTTTTGTGTTGTGAATTCTGGCTTAGTAAGAGCAATTGGCAATTTTGTGTAGGTTTGAGGGAGGTTACTATATTTGGTACTGCACTTTATATGTAATGAATGAAGAATCAGTTAAATTCTGCCTGAATACGGCCATGTGGTGATGGTAGGAGGCAGCGGTTAGCAAGAGCCTATGACTACATGACATTTATTACAGCTGCACAATATTGATAATTTAGTGTGTGTGAACGCAGCAATGATAAGTGGTGAAACGAGTTAGTGGCACCTGAAACAACAAAGTTCTGTGGAGTGTGCGATGATGCGTGGTCCAAGCTGGACGCATTGGTAGCAAAGTCTTTAAAATCAAGTTTTCTAATAAATATTGGTTGTCCATTCACAGAAGTAAGTTGAAGTATATCTCCAAAAAGTATGATATCTTTTTTTCTAAATAAGTAATCTCATTCAATACGGTCACGTGGTGATGATTTCTGGTGCACTGAGTTAGTAATACCTTTGGTGCTGAGCTTGAACGTTCCCTGTGATGATGCGTGGTCGGGGGGGGGGGCAGAGTATTTGAAGTAATGTCTTTTGTCGATTGAATTCTGCATCAATTCAATTTAAAAGGGACAGTATGTCTCACTGTGACATAAAACTGCTCACTCTTCTTTGTGATGATTTATGGTGCACTGAGTAAGTAGCATCTTTGGAGCTGAGCTCGTACGTTTCCTGCACAGTGTAGATTGAAGGCAGTTGTTAAGAGACATAGACAAATGCTTTTTGTCACTTATTTAAACAAAATGACTGTTCCCCGTAACACAAACGTTTATCGCAATAAATGCATCGAATTTTAACTTCACCAAAATCAGGATCAATATGTGGGTGTGGACTGCTTGCTGAAAATGCTGCTGTAGCAGTTGATGTGCTTGGTGCAGTAGCAGGTGGGTTGTCCTGCAACCTCCGTGTTTTGCGCTCGAGCAAAGTTGTTGGGGTGCAAGTTCTTCATGTGTCGCACCATATTTGCTGTGTCAAAGGAGTATTTTTTAGATGGATCACCCCTTGAAAGAGTTGTTTGGCAAATTTTACAGGTTACTTTTGGAGCATTAACCTTTTTTCGCCCTTCAGGAAAAGTAAAAAACTTCCAAATTAGAGCTTCTTTCTTCTTCTTTTGAGGTTCTTCAGGAATTAAATCTTCCTCTGAAGAAGGGCTGGAAGATGATTCCATTGCTGTTATTAAGGTGATCTTCCTTCTATTTGACAGGATTCTCAGAAGAGATGCTTCTTCTTAGAAAGTCAAAGTAGAATGATTAAAAGGGGATGGAACTTTCAACAGTTGGAATAGGAAGTGTTATGAACCAATCAAATCTTTCTTTTAAAGTCACATGGTTTTGGGTACGCTTACGGTACTCTTACGATGCGAGTACGCAAGATGTTCCACTGCGATTTGTGTAATTGCTTTTAAAAGAAATATGTGATTGTTAAAAGTTAAAAAAAACTATTTTCATAATTATCCCATATAATGTCTTCCCTTAGTATGTACATTAAATACATAAATATATGTTTTTAAACAATTAAAAAAATTTGTGCCTTTCGCGTACAGGGCGCCGTACATGACGTCACACGGAATCTTTGATGCGATGCGTAACGCCAAAGCGTATTCGATACAAACATCGATGAATGCTATTTTGTACAGTTAAGAGAATCTGAGAATATAGTACAATTGTCTCTGCCTTACATAAAGCAAGACGGAATTCAATGTTGTCTGTAGTGGTGATGCACTCCTGGTATCAGTTGGTAAACTCTGTTGATCGCAGTGTACATTTCAAGGCATTAGTTAGTACAGCCATTGAGGAACATTTTTTTCTGGCATCCATTAACAAAATTGTTTCTGCCTTACATAAATCAAGGCTAACTTGAATTGTGTTCATATTGTAAATGGAAAACTTAATTCAATTTGTGTACCCTGCTGTCTGCAGTGTAGATTGAAGACAGATGTTGACAGAGACATAGACAAATGCTTTTTGTCACTTATTTAAACAAAATGTGAAGACAAATAGTAGAATTGTCTCTGCATTAAATTAATGAAGGCTGAATTTCCTACTGTTCAAACTTTAAGAAAATCTGAGGACATTGTGCAATTGTCAAGATTGTATTGAATGTTTTCTGTAGTGCTGGCTATCTTGGTATCCAGTTGTCAACTCTACTGAGCACAGAATTGATTGTAGGCAGGTCTCAGCACAGATACTGAAGACAAATTTACATCCAAAGCTGAATTGAAGTTGTGAACCCTGCTGTCCGCAATGTAGATCGAAGGTACTACTCGACACATACATCGATGAATGCTATTTTGTACAGTTAACAGAATCTGAGGATATAGTACAATTGTCTCTGCCTTAAATAAATTGAGACTAAATTCCATGTTGTCTGTAGTACTGATGCGCTCCTAGTACCAAGTGATAAACTCTGTTGTTTGCAGTGTACATTTGAAGGCAGTACTTAGTGCAGACATTGAGGAACGTTTTTTGTGGCATCCATTAACAAAATTGACTTTGCCTTACATAAATCAAGTTGTGTCAAATTGTCTCTGCCTTAAATAAATCGAGACTAATACGTCATATTCTGTTTTAAGAATTTGATGCATTCTTAAATGCACAAAGGAAAGCATTAAGTTTGATACCATGCTTACCTCATCAATAATGAGAAGTTTTATTTTCCTCAAGACTCTTGAAACTTCACAATGAGCTTCTCCAGATAGCTTGACAATTTGTTGTCATGCTCCACAGGTAGTATTAGTAAACGATGTAATGTAATTTTTTTGATGTTGTATGCTGCCAACCCAGTTGGAGCAGAGACAACACAAGACAAATGCGACTCAGCTGTTTTCTGTGGATAAGTTGTAATTACTTTAATTAAAAAACTTTTTCCTGTTCCAGCTAGTCCACTCACGTACATTCGGATAGGTTGAAATGATGAGCAAGAGCACTCTTTCTTTTCATGAAGTAATCCTTGGTCAACATGTTCCCTCACTTGGTCATATATTTATTTCTGCTCAACATTTAGTTGTTCTTCCAAGTTTCCTAAGTTTGTTACATATTCTTGAGCTTGATACATTGCTGTTTCCACCTCATCCATGGCAATTGCTGCTTCATTTTGGACAATTGGTTCTCCTACTGGATCCTGACTCAACGGGGCTCAAGTTTGACTATCTTGAGGACTGTCTCTAGCAATCTCAGCTGTAATTGTAGCTTCTTGCTCAATTTCGTCGTTCAGCATTTTCATATAATTAGCAAAAACAGGACATTCTATAGTATCTTTAGTTGTGTTGAACAAATCTTCGTAGCTCTGAAAATCTCCAAGTAATTCCTATTCTGAACACCACGTCTTGAAGAGTTGCAAAAGAGATAACTAGTAAAAGTCCTTTTTGTCAGGAGTATCGCAACTCAGTTTTTGGTGATTAATCAAATGTCCTTTTCTTTGTTTCACCAAATATCCTTCAGAACCAATCACAGCATGTATACCATTATTAATGTTTTCTGTAATATTCCGTTTAAAAGTATAGTTTTGCAGCATTTCATAAAGAAATGTTCTCAAGATGATGACTTCTATTTCGATGATAAGTTTCCAACATATTTGTTTTCACAATATCTGTACTTTCTGGCTCTTTTTTAGCTAAATATTCAATTTCTTGTACAGATTTAAGTGCTCAATTTCGTGTTGCAGCAAGACCTAGACTCACCCAAATGATTTTTCTAGATTTGGAGATCTACTACAACTTACTCCTGTAAAAGGACAACCAGTATTTAAAACACGTGCGCATGAAGATACCAGAAACTTTATGGGTAGCATTGGAAATGTTAACATTTGGTTATATTTTGAATATAAGAAACTTATTACAAATATGCGATAAGCAAATGATGCTGCCTATGGAACTATTCTACAAGATATAAGAATTGAAAAAGTGACTGAATATGGCAACGAAGCTTTACAGAGACGATTACTTTCCAATTTGTTTCTAAATGAAAATATTGTTCTTGAGCTTGTAGCCCGTTTTAGAATAATTGATAACCCCAGCCAAGAAAGGCAGCAAGTGTGCAAATTTCCTACTGCCTTCGGACGGGGTAGTCGCTACAACAAAAAAGCTCGATAAAAGGCCTTTACTTTGAATCAGAATATGACATTGAACAATAATTGATAACCGTAGCCAAGAAAGGTAGCAAGTGTGCACATTTCTTACTGCCTTCGTCCGGGGTAGTTGTTTCAACAAAAAGGCTTGATAAAGGGCCTGCACTTTGAATACGAATCTGAAATAGAAGAATAGTTGATAACCATAGTCAAGAAAGGCAGCAAGTAGGTGTGTGTACATGTAGATGATGTGTTGATTGAGTGGAAGATGAATAAGTTAAAAAATAAGAAAGGTTGCAAGTGTGCAAATTACGCACTGCTTTTAGCTGGGGAAGTAGTTACAGCAAAAAGGCTTGATAAAGGGCTTGACTTTGAATCGGTATATGAAATTGAAGAATAATTAATAATCCCTGCCAAGAAAGGCAGCAAGTGAGCAAATTACCCACTGTGTTTGGCCGGGGTACTAGCTACAACAAAAAGGCTCGATAAACAGCAACGCGTTTGAATCAGATTATGAAATTCAAGAATAATTGATAACCCCAGCCAAGAAAGTCAGCAAGTGTGCAAATTTCCCACTGCCTTCAGCCAGGGTAGTTGATACAACAAAAAGGCTCGATGAAGGGACTGCACTTTGAATAGATATATGAAACTGAACTATAGTTGATAACCCCAGCAAAGAAAGGAACCACGTGTCCAAATGTCCCACTGCCTTCTGCCGGGGTAGTATCTACATGAAAAAGGCTTGATAAAGGGCCTTGACTTTGAATCAGAATATGAAATTGAAATATTGATAACCCCAGCCAAAAGATGTAGCAAGTAGGTGTGTGTATATGTGGCTGATGTGTTGATTGAGTGGATGATAAAAAAAGGTGAAAAATAAGGAAGGCTGTAGACGCGCAAAGTAACCACAGTATCAGGGAAGTAGATCTTTGGATACCCAGCTCATTACACAGACTGTGTGTCGTAAGAAATGATGCAAGTGTGGAAATTGCCAACTGCCATTCAAGGGAAGTAGTTACCAAGAAGGCTGAATAAAGGGCTTGCATTTTGAATTTGAATTACTTGAAGAATAATTGATAACCCTAGCCAAGAATTTTTTAGATAGTCTACGCAATCCATGCTCCTGGAATTTACTGAAAACATCAGGATACACATTACGGCTTATACAATCCAGAATCTCTTGGTAATTAGTGGCATCCATTTCTATGGAAAATGAAGATAAACGGGAAAAAAGTTGAAAGAAAAGCATTATAGATGTAAAGAACAAATTGTACATGTTCACATTCAAGTATAAAGACATAAATGACTATAAAGGTTTGTGACTATATAATTAGTAAAACAACTGTCACCCCGTCTTCACAGCTCAATATGCCCACAAAGTTTAAGCGAGGGATACAGAGTACAGTCCATATAAAGGGACGCGTAAGGCATGCAAAATGGATGCAGTTTTAGAAAGGGCGCTCAGGCACTGCAGTGGCAAGTCTGACTTTTATATTTAGGGTTACTTGTGTGGGTGGCACAATTACTGCTGCAGGCTCACTAGTAGCATTTACATGAGCAGCCCTGGTATATATAGTATACTTTACTATCAAGAGTAACATATATACGACACAGAAATTCATGCAAGCACAATTTATTTAAAAAAGGCCTAAGAGGGTCCCGTCACGCAGAAGGAAATATTACTATCAACAATATACGATCAATAAGACTAGAGACCTGGGAAGGCCACGTGAGGTAGCAAAAAATATTAAAAGTCAAGGGAGGATTAGGAGGGAGCAAATGCAATGAAGCACAAAGCATGTAGCGCACAACAAAAAAATCAAAACAGAGCTGGGAGGGGCACGCGACGCAGTAAAAAATAATACTATTATGAACAAACAATTTATAACAATACAGGCTAAAGCACGTGACAGTTCAAAAATATGACACAGAAATTCATGCATGCACAATTTATTTAAAAAAGGCCTAGGAGGGCCCTGTGACACAGAAGGAAATATTACTATCAACCATATACGATCAATAAGAATAGAGGCCTGGGAAGGCCACGTGAGGTAGCAATAAATATTAAAAGTCAGGGGAGGAGTAGGAGGGAGCAAATATGATGAAGCACAAAGCATGTGCCGCACTAAAATAAAGCAAAACAGAGCTGGGAGGGTCACGTGATGTAGTAAAAAATACTGATATGAACTCACAAATTGTAACAATACAGGCTAAAGCATGTGACACAGTTCAAAAATACGACACAGAAATTCATGCACGCGAAAATTTTTATTTAAAAAAGACCTAGGAGGGCCCCGTGACGCACAAGGATATATTACGTTGAACCATATATACGATCAATTAGAATAGAGGCCTGAGAAGGCCACTTGAGGCAGTAATAAATACTAAAAGTCACGGGAGGATTAGAAGGGGGCAAATACGAATAAGCACAAATAAACCAAAACAGAGCTGGGAGGGCCAGGTCAAGCAGTAAAAAAAATCCTATCATGCAGGTACAATTTACAGTGGAGGCTGATGTTGTGACAGCTTCTCCGACCTTTGCTTCTGTCTTCTCTTATCTTGTCTTCAAAGGCTGGGGCTTTGGCTGGGCCTGGGGTGGGCTGGGCACGGGCGTCACTGCCACCATGCCTATGTGGCCTGGCTGGGCAGCAGCAGCAGTGACACCACGTTAAGTGTCACGAGTGCTCCTCCGCTCCAGCAAACAGTTCGTAGTTCCATCAACTACAACAAGAGTCTGTCTGTCACCGCAGCACAGGCAGGCAAAAGAGAGCATGCTAACGTCAGTGCCCGCATTATATGGGAACCGCGGGGGTTGACCAAACCAAGCCCAGGGCCGTCATTAGTAGTATTTAAGTGCTCTACAAGAATGACGGCCCTGGGGGACCTCCCATTGGCTAATGTATTGGCTTCCAGGCTTAGTAATAGCAAAAAAGCTAGGTGGTGACATCTGCAGAGTGTGGGCGGGATTGCACCGCGCATGTGCAAGTGTGAGTGTGTGCACCAACAATTAACAACAGAGAGAGACAGGGCGGGGTTATCATGTGCGCAGTGGTAGGCCCAGAATAGGATCTCCAATGAGTGACCACTTGTAACCATTCTCGTAGCGCGCCTTGTGCTCTGATTTGACACTGAGAAGGTGTGATGGTATCACGCCATGGTTTCCTCTTGTGGGCACCCGCCCAGGCCAGTAAATTGTGCACAAACACTACAATATAGCCCAAAAACTAGCCCACCACTAGGCATCGTTATTTTCCGCACAACTGGGAAAAAAGTCGCCCAATTGTGCGGGAAATAACGCAATCTGTCAGTTTTGTCTAGAAGGATGCGATGTTACTTAAAAGTGCTGGAATAGGAAGTGTTATGAACTAATCAAATCTTTTCTTTTAAAGTCACAAGGCTTTGCGTATGCTTACGATGAGCTTAGGGTGCTCTTACGACGTGAGTATGAATAACGATCCACCGCGATTTGAGTAATTGCTTTTAAAAGTAATATACGATTGTTAAAAGTTTTAAAAAACTATTTTCATAATTACCCTAGATAATTTGTTCTGTTAGTATGTACATTAAATATATAAATATATGTTTTTATTCGATTAAAAACATTTGCGCCTTTCGCGTACAGGGCGCTGTACATGAAAATACACAGAAGCTTTTATGCGACGCATAACATCAAAGCGCATTCGTAGCGTATGCGCGTGTACGCGCTGAGTATGATTAGCAGTACAAGTATGGTGTGATCACCGTACGCGTACCGTACGGTTACCAAAAAAAACATGAAAAAGGAATTATATAGAATTCAATTTTAATATATTTGAAGAAGAAAAAAATAATCAAAAAAATATTTTTCAATTTAGGTTTGTTATTATTTTAAATTAAGAATATGAAATATGATTTAAAAAATAAAATAAATATAATTTGTTATAATAAAAATGTACGAAATTAGTATAAAAAGAAAGAAATATAATAATTAATACATTTAATAATTATCATTTACACAACCTTTGACATTTACTGAAAAAACCATAGGTTTCACCTCACGTTATAGTTAGGAATTAACATTTAAAAAACCTTGCAAATTCACAAAAAAACACATAGATTTCAGCCAAGTTATTGGTAGGAATTAGCAGATAAACAACCTTAGAAATTCACAGAAAAAATATTGGTTTCACACATGTTATAGTTAGCTGGACATTTCACTCATACAAAACCTTTGAAATTCCCCGTTATAGTTAGTTCAGCTAACTATAACTCGCGCGCCTGCAATGCACTGCTGATGACGTCACATATTGCATCACTCATGACATGGACAGTGACATCACTCATGACATGGACAGTGACATCACTCATGACATCACTGATGACATCATCCTTGTGAAAGAGTGGCAGATCTCCTCTCAGCGTAATATAACCTTTGATACAGACATTCCCCCAAATTTTTTAAAATAGAGATACCAATACCAGTTACAACAACCTATTCAGTAATTCCAAAATCTACATACACATCCACTCATTCACCAACAGTTCTATATAGTCACACATACATGTACTCACTCATCATATGGACTCATACACCTATACATCCTGCCACACACCGACACCTATCCATAGAGTTACTCACACACATACTCACACATACAAATAAACTATCAAACATCCATTTATTTGCATATACAGCTAATCACACACCTCTACACTTACTTACACTCTTGTGCGCACTCTAAGCGCACCTCACGATCACACGCTGAATGCTAATTGGCTGTCAAGTGGTTATCAACATTCGAAACTAGGAAGTGTTATCAGCCATTTTGTGCCTCGGTAGAAGCGAGGATCTAGAAATTAGTGGAACAAGTGTTCAAAACATATAAAGGGGGCAGGTAAGAAATATTTTGACCCCCGGGACACCGCTGTTTGCTATGGCATGGCGGGAGTCCATGTTCCCCCTCAGTAATAACAAACTTGAGGGCATATTAACAAGTGCCATTTCGCCGCAATATTTTTTAAAAAGCCAAAAATGCGGTGAAAATTATATCGCCCTATTTACTAGTCGACGCTAAGATGTATTAACGCATGTTAGCAGCCGGTTTGCTAATGGCTCACCACGTATCCCCGATGAGTTGCAATGTAGGCATTCCCATTGGCAAGGTAGGTGTTCCTATGACATTGGAAGAGGGATGTATGACAACAGCGTTGTATTTACAAGGTGGCCCTGAATTTGAGGATCAATAGCAAAACTGTTGGTAATTGCGGTTTACGTCAAATCATAACATCTGTACACTTGAGCATGTTTAATATGCGAGGTGTATTGATATGTTAAGTCCACAGTCTTATATTAACAAGCTTTTCACTTGCGAACATGAATTTTACTGTAAAAAAAATATCACCTACTATTAATTTGTATTCTTTCTCGGTATCCCATCCCATGGGCCTCTTTTGTGTTCTCTCTTTCAAAATGCAATCCAAGTTTGCTAAGGCAGGGCGGGAGCAAACAGCAGTGTTGAAAAAATATTCCAGTAAGACATCAAAGGATTTTGAAGTCCATTATCGCCGTTTTAGCTGTAGTTTTCTGCCGTTAATGCGGCGATCATTTTAACGCTGTCCTTGTAAATATGCCCCTAAGTTTTGTAATGTCGACAATCCCGTCTCCGATTGTCTCCGAAGTATTTAGTGAACTACACACTGTGAATTGTGAAGCAACACTGTCTAATTTTGGTCGATAAAGAATTGTCAATTTTTGAGTACAGAGTAGGTAAATTGTACATGGGGTTTTGTAACGTCAGTGGCTATTCCTTTAGCCCACTTTTGAGGTTAATTCGAAGAGTTGTATATTTTTTTTTCCTCTTAATGTACATCGGAGCAGATTCACAAGTCCCTTGCCCCCCTAATGCGTCACTTTTAACATGGGAAAAGTGACACGAAAGTGGCGCAAGGGGCTTGTAAATCTGCCCCACAGTGTTCTGTTGTCTCAGTTTTCTTTCCCCTCTGTCATATAGAGGATTCTGGGTAAATATAACAGCTTCTGTACAGCCAGTACCTTTCAACCCTACTCCCAGACTGCTTACTGCCTGTTACCATAGTAACAGTTCATGAAACACCTAAGTGAGCACACTGGTCACAAGTTCACCACAGAATGTTGCTAATCCAAACAGGAACTGTGATGGATTTTTAAAAATGTTCCATAGGAACCGTTATTCGCAGCTACAGACTCTGGTAAAGAGCTGGTAAAGAGTTTGCCTCAGTATTATACTTCTAGTTATAAGCATGATTTCTACTTTTCATTGTTAAATCTTCTCTAAGCATATACTTATCACACTAAATAATAGTTAAATGTTGTCAGAAAAATATTTTTTTTTTATTATCTTTTATTAGAACAAAAATAAATAAACTGTATAAGAAACAAATTGTGAGATGGTCTCCACTGGTAGGAGGGTAGGTAACCTGCAAAATAAAAATGAAAATAAGTCTTTAAAATTAGATCGATGTGACTGAATGAGGTCAAAGAGCACAAATTAACATAACACTTGGCATTATTGCATATTTGCATGTGTGCAGTGTGCCTGATACATCCCACCCTTCTCATAAGCCCTTGTTGAAGAGTTGTCTGTAGGGAAATGCCTGCTGGGTCAGATCTACAAAATAGTCCAGCAGGTCTTGAAAATGATTCAGAGATGAGACAGAATTAGGTGAGAGATCACATCATTATGCAGGACAATATGATTTATTTGCAACGCATTTAATTGGAGGCATTGTGTGTCTAAGCCGCTCTGCTTACCTTTTGTAAACACTGTGTCAAACAGAGTTCACAACTTGAGTTCTTCTGTGTTTCTACACTGCAAACTTTATTAAATTCAGCCTTTATTTATTTATCTACAGAGTGGACAGCAGCGTCCATAACTTGAAAAGAGAAAGCAATGTGAGAGAGAGAGAGAGTGAAAGAGAAAGAGAGAAAAAATGATATTGAAAGTGTGAGAGACAGAAAGTAATGGATGGAGCAGGAAAGGTAGTGTTGATAGTGGAGAAAATCTTTGTAGCTCACCTTTTCGCCTCCGGTGTGTGTCCAAGCACATGCCGGTTCATAGTGCACCCTCAAGTTTAGTGAGCTGAAAGATGTTATGTAGTTAGTAATAGCAGAGTACATACAACTGCACAAGTATGTTTCTGCGTTATGCATTTGGACACTCGGATTACTGTATTACATCAACTTCCACTTTAAGGAGGTGTCTGTGCACTCTTTTTCTCCCAGAGTATAATACCCCATGCACTCCCACTGCATAGCAGTGAGTTCTCATTACTGCATACCCACACTGTTGCACCCCATTGACTCCCAGTGTCCGGAGGTGAGTGCCCTGTCTTGTGCACCCAGACTATTCCAACCTATCCACACCCACTGCACGGAGGTAATTGTACATTCGTACGCAGTCAAGCTGTTGCACACTATCCACTCTCTCTGCCCACAGGTGACTTCTCATTGCCTCAGAAACAAGCTTCTTTGCTCTCCTTGTGACATTGGTGTGATTCAAAGAGGGTCCACCATGTGCCGAAGCAGTCTTCTTATTTGTTGTTATGATGGCCATGCATCATCGCAGCATCCTCAAATTTTGAGCTTTGGAGGTGTTGGGGGGAACGCCAATCTGTGAAAGATAATCTGTTAGATAAAAAGGAAGATAAGATTCTGTGCCATTTTTTTTTCAAAGGAGAGAAGTGAGAGAGTGACTAAAAAGAATATTCACAGCTCACCTTTCTGTCACTGGTGTGTCTTCCACCACGTGCCGGAACAAAGTGCACCCTGAAGCTCTACAACTAAAAGATAGTAAAAGAAAGATGTTATGATTGGTAATTGTCACTATATTAATGTGGAGTAGAATAACATCACCCTTTCAAACCCCTTCCCTACAGCATTAAAAATTCAACTATTTGTAGAGTTCCAACTTGTTTAATGGGCTTCGATTTATGAAGAATTAGTAGAGTAGAAATGTTTTCCATTCGGTTGTGAAAACAAGTGGTGCGCAGTAATACACGTTGTTCCAATCATCACGAGCGACGGACTTTTGACCAACTCTAAAAACTTCCCTGCTATAGGAAAAAAAAATACAAATGCAATAAGATACGGTATACACGACTGCGTATGCCTAAATGACTGCGTCGTCTTTTTGTGTCCAGTCTGTTGCACCCCATCTACTCCCTCCGCTGTGCATCCAGGCCTCACTGCTCCCCTTTTCTCGGACAGGGTATGTTCTGCATCATGCAGTCCCACTCTGCCACCAAGAAGTCTCACATTTGGTGCTGAGTCTTGATATCACAATGGCTAAGGACATACTCGTGCACCCATCATCATCGCAGGTTGCTGACCCGCTCAGTCCTTCAGTACTACTAACTCAGTGACCAATGAGGCCTCACATGTAGTGGTGGGCCCCTGTGCCCAGTGGTTCAGGTCTACATGAGGCATATGAACTACCAGGATGGGCCATGACAGCGCTTGCGATGGGAGCTACCCTAAAATGTCATAGAGCATGTGCACTCTGTCTTTTTCATTGGTAGGGTCATGTGTCTTGTGACCCATGTGCTGGATGGGAGTGGTGAGGGGGTATATCAGCCATTAGGACGTGTTTTTGCCGTTCTGAGAACTAGACCTGTTACTAGCAGATCACTAGAATGAAAATATGGGCTATGTAGTGTTGTTGTGATTTCCTGGAAGCTTAACCAGAGTAACCCTGACGTACGCCAGTGCTGCGCGAGGTTGTGAAAAATGACTCTGGAGCTATGGGTGTGGCTCCATTATGAGCTATTTGAGAAATCAAGTGATTCTGGTGTTCGTGTTGTAGTTATGCTGTCATCCAGATCTTAAACGCAAATGTGCCACAATGCCTGTGAAGTCCCACAACATGGAAGGTACGGGGTATCACAGACCCTATATTCATCCATAGTTTCACACATAACAGATGGGGGAAATGATGCATTTCTGTGAATATGAATGTTTGTTGTACATTCAGTGGAGTTTTGTAGCTGTAGCAATACAGGGCTGTAAAAGCTTTAAGTTGCAGTTTTGGCACATGAATGGCAGCTAATATATATACTTATGTGGTCATTCAGGTATACTGTCGAACTTGGTGCTGGAAATAAGTGTTCGAGTGTCAGGGTCGTGTCCACATCCTGTTATTGTAGACATATCACGTAATCTACGTGTGCCTGAAAATATACTGTAAATACGGTGCTCATGTAAACCGCTGAAATAGTTTTGGGTCGACTTTGCACTATATAAATATGCTACAAAAAAATCGCACACACTTATAAATTTACTAGACACTTAGCTTGCAGTATTGTAATGATCGATTTTATACATTTGTATTTGTAGAATGAGCAAGATAAAGTTATATAACCGATATTTTTGTTTCTGCCATAGGTAAGATGGTTGCAAACGCTGTTTACAGCAGAATATATTGTGGTAGGGCCCAGGGGCAGCATTTTAGAAACATAGGGCCTCATTTAGGAGGTTTTTCCGTAGGGAAGCGCAGCAGGCCTTCCTGCTGAGCTTTCCTACAGCAAAAGAAAAGGGCATGAATCTATAAGATATGGTGCATTCCCTTCCTTTTCTCATGCGCTGGCACACAATGGTCTGCTGTGCGTCAACATAGGCCCCTTTGCATAATGCTGCAAGGGTGCCTGCGTCGCGGGGATGATTATTTTTGTACAGGAAGGGAAACATTTCTGAACAAAAATAATCACAAGAGGCTTTTCCTCTTTCTACCTATAGAAAAAGGAAAAACAAGGAGAAATAAAGATATTTCACCCGTTACGCCTCCCCTGAGGTGCTGTAAGCTTTTAGCACTGCCTCAGATTTATGATGTCTCAAAAATCTGGGGCAGTGTCAAAAGGCCATGGATGTTGCTGGGAACGCCCCCAGCAACACCCATTGCACGGCCCTTTAATGCAGGACACTGTGTTAAAGGGACTGATATTTATCAGGCAGCATTAAGCCAAAAAAAGTGGCTCAGTTCTTCCTGATAAATATCACAAAGGCTTCTGTGCCAGGGGAACGTCACAAATAGTGACGTTCAGATGGTGCAAGGGGCCTTTATAAATGAGGCTCATAATGAATACATAGGCACAGATAGACAGTTGAAGTGGGTACGTGCACATGCGATCCACTCCATTTTATTACGTTGCTGTTGGTAACAAGTGCAATAGTAATCATCATATCATTCACAGACATTTCATCATAAACAGTTTATGACTTCTGCTGGACAGAGGTAGGAGCACTGCATGTGAAATAATACACAGAAGATTCTATCGTAAAGGGTTTATGAGTTGTGGTGCATTGAGGTAGGGGCGGTTTGTGTGAAGCCTGCGATGATGCGTGGTCCAGGCAGACCACACTGGTAACAATGTCTTTTACCAACTGAATTTTGCCTTAATAGGACCATGTGGCGATTATTTATGGTGTATTAAGTTAGTGGTATGTCTGGTGCTCAGCGTGTGCTCACCCTGCGATGATGCGTGGTCCGAACGGGCATTGTCTGTTGCCTACTGGACTGTATTATCTGTAATTATGATTCAAATAAAAGATGAAATATGTATGGAATACATTGTCGAAGTATGTAGGTTTCAGGGACACTATAGTTCAAATTGTGACCTGTGTTGTCCGCAGTGTAGACTGTTACTCAGTGTTCCTTTAGACTTGCAGGGTGAATTTTTTAATTGAACTAAACTTATAACTGATATAAAAGAAGTTCTTTAAGGAAGGATAGTAAAGGGATATTGTGTAGGTTTGAGGGTCGTTATACTTAGTTTGGTACTGCACTCTGCAAATAATGAATGAAGAGTCAATTCAATTGTGAGCTCTGATGACCTCAGTGCATGCAGGAGGCAGCGGTTAGCAAGACCCCACTACCACATGGCGTTTAGTAGAGCTGGTAATTTAGCGTGTCTGCAACCAGTGATGTTAAGTGATGCACTGAGTTAGTGGCACATGAAGCAACACGATTCTGTGGAGCCTGCGATGTTGTGTGCTCCGGCGAACCTGCACTGGTAGCAATGTCTTTTGTCTACTGAATTCTGCCTTAATAAGGCTATGTGGTGATGATTTATGGTGCATTGAGTTAGTAGTACCTTTGGCGTTTAGCGAAGATGCGTGGTCGAGGGGGGCACAGTACTTGGACTAACGTCTTTTGTCTATTGATTTCTGTATCAATTTGATTTAAAAGTGATAGTATGCCTTATTGCTGACATAAAACTGTTCAGTCTTCTTTGCAATGATTTATGGGGTACTGAATTAGTAGTATAATTGTCGCTCAGCTTGTACGTACCCTGCAATAATGCGTGGTCCTGGGGGGGCGCATTCGGACCAATATCTTTTGTCTGTTGATTTCTGCCTGAATTAGGCCACGTGGTGATGACTTATGGTGCACTGAGTTAGTAGTACCTTTGGCACTGAGAGTGTACGTAACCTTCGACGATGTGAGGTCTGGGCAGGCCGCACTGGGAGCAATGTTTTTTGCCTAGTGATTTCTGTCTTAATAAGGCCACGTCGAGATGACTTGTGGTGCAGTGAGTTAGTGGTACCTGAAGAACTCAGTGTGTGCGCACCCTGCGATAATTGGTTGTTTGGGGGGTCGCACTAGTATAATGTCTCTTGCCTACCTACTGAAATGCGTCATGTGCAATCACCATTACACCTGAATTGTGAGCCCTCACAATGTAGATCGTAGGCAGTAGTCAGCACATACATTGAGAAATGTTTTTTGTCACATCCTTTAACAAATTCTGAAGACATATAGTACAATTGTCTCTGCATTAAATAAAGCAAGGCTGAATTTCATGCTTTCAGTAGTTTAGATCCAAAGCTGAATTCAAGTTGTGAACCCAGCTGTCTGCAGTGTAGATCGAAGGCAGTAGTCAGCACAGACATTGAGGAATGCTTTTTGTCACATCCTTTAACAACATCTGAAGACATATACTACAATTGTCTCTGCATTAAATAAAGTAAGGATTGATTCAATGTTGTCTGTAGTGTAGATCCAAAGCTGAATTCAAGTTGTGAACACTGCTTTTCGCAGTGTACATCAAAGGACGTAGTCGACACAGACATCGAGGATTGCTTTTTGTCACATCCTTTTAACAAAATCTGAATAAATATAGTACAAGTGTCTCTGCATTAAATAAAGCAAGGCTGAATTCCCTGCTATCTGTAGTGTAGATGCAAAGCTGAATTCAAGTTGTGAACCCTGCTGTCTGCAGTGTAGATCAAAGGCGGTAGTCGACACAGACATTGTGTATTGCTTTTTGTCATATCCTTTAACAAATCAAAAGATATGTAGTACAATTGTCTCTGCATTAAATAAATCAAGGCTCAATTCAATGTTGTCTGTAGTGTAGATCCAAGTCTGAATTCAAGTTGTGAACCCTGCTGTCCGCAGTGTAGATCGAAGGCAATAGTCGATACAGACATAAGTCTGCGATGCTGTGGTGCTGAGTTCGCAATGGACCTGTATTGAGGAGGCACGTGCTCATGGTATCAGTCACGTGGCGGGGTGAGGACCTTCGCTGTGGCAGATTATTTTTTCTTTGCATAAGTGAACCATGCCCAAGGCGTAGCCTATATATTTATACTCTTACGCTAGAGTTGCTTACGTTGGATTAGCCCACTCTGCTTCTGCTTCAAGGGATGGGGGGGATAACACAGCTACATGATCAAGATATTCCCCAGTGTCTGAGATAATATGGTTGCGTCCACTCTGCAGTATACTACACGTATCAATAGTATATCTACACGCTGAAAAGTTTTTGGTTTGTATAGTGAGTTGTGTATAGCATATCACCTGTAGTCTTGGGATTGTGTAAACTATTGTTGCTGTGCGAGTTGCCTCCCTTATACATTGTTGGTTGCCACATCTCTGAACATTCAGCTAGTGTGCTGTTGAGGGGATTTATTTTTTGGGAAAGTTTGTTGTCCTGTTTTGCGCTGCCTCTGAGATAGTAGGAGAAGAGGGGTCAGGAGGGGATGTTGTAGTGGTGGTTGCGCTGGGTGTGTGATTTTGTTGGGTGTCGAAGGTGCATAATTAGTACCCCTATCACATATTTGTCTTTAAATATCAGTGTGAGTTGTATGTAATTCACACAGTACATAGTCGACCTCCTCACACCAGTTAAATGTTGATGTTAATTTGTTAGTGCTAAGTGGAGCTATCACCTGTTTGTTTAGGTAGCATTGCAGATTTGGCTTCTTGTTAAAAATATGGGGAAATTATGTTTTTGTGTTTTTTTCTATGAGAACGCCTAGTTTGTATATCATTAACGTTAGATGGGGTTCTGTTTGTGGTGATTTTGTTGGTGGCGCTGAAGAGTGGTGATATTTCCACTTTTTACTAGGTTGAGAAGGGGATGATAATTAAAAAAGATAGTAAAACAGATATGCTTAATGAACATTATAATAGGAAATTAGCATTTCAAAAACCTTAGAAATTCACTGAAAAAACGATAGGTTTCAGGGGTGTTACAGTTAGCTGGACATTTCATTCATACAAAACCACTGAAATTCCCCTGTTATATTTAGTTGTACTAACTGTAACTCGCACGCCCGTAATCCACTACTGATGATGTCACATATTACATCATTCATGACATAATCAGTGACATCACTGATGACATCTCAAATGACATCACTGATGATATCACTGATGACAATTAGACAACATATTTATTGCTTGACTAAATATGTAGTCTATATTATAGTATGTAAATGCTCACAAATCTATGTAGGAAGCACTATTAGAAGTATGAAAGAACGTATTGCTGAGCATTATCGTGCTTTCAAAAATAAGGATGAAAGGCACCCCATTGGGGTACATGTAGCATTGTGCACGAATAAAGGTTTTTCCTTTCATGGACTGGAGAGTATCCCACCGAACATGAGGGGAGGAAATAGGGAACTTAGAGTCCGACAGGCAGAAGTACGTTGGATAATTAGATTACATGCTGTAGAACAAGGGATTAACGTGGATGGGGAGATGCAATACTTTCTGGGATGAGAATGTTAACATGTAAGAATCATACCAATGTGAATAAAAGTGTGACTAATTAGATCTTCAGTATTTTGCACTTTATTAATTTTATATTGGTTCTTAAATGTGTATAAATTGAACTCTATTTGTTGTACCACTCTCTTTTCTTATGTACATAAATGAGTTAAGATATAAGCTATATATACTTATAATCTTGTTTTGCTTTCCTAGTCCTTAATGAACCATATGGAAGATATGCTACATCCTTTGTATATCATGAAAGAATAATATTATACTGAAGTTGTGATGATTGATACAACATATGATGATGTTTTCTTAATTTAATTTATCTGTATACGAATGGTTCTCTTTGACTGATTCTTTCACTCTTTTCGCACTGTACTATTTCGATTGAATTAAGACGCAAGAATAGAGTTTATTTTACACTTTAAATTAGCCTCAACTAATAGGCGTCGAGAATCGTCAAACTAGCATCGGAATCTTCAAATGTGAGATTTAATGTAAAATTGTCCTACACTATAATAAACGTAATCCTTTCGCTACACTATTTCAATTGATTTGAGATGTGAGATACCTTACACGCTAACTTTAACTATACCAAGATGGCGTCTAAATTTGGCAAACAGGTATTGGATTATTTAGTTGTGAGACCCTATATATTATTCGAGTAAACTTGATTTAAATAAAATTAACAAGATTTATTATTGTGTTTACTACAAGTAAGATGAATGAGGAAACTAGAACCGTATATTAAATATGAACTACATGTTCGTATAGGACATAGCTTTAGAGAAATTATAAAAATAAAAATATTGTAGATATGTAATGGGCCTCACAATAGTTCGTTTCCAGTATAAGTCGATATTTAATTTTAAAATAACGGGGCGAGTGCTAGACATTCTAACTACAATTACGCTTTAATAGTCCGCCTTCCTCGTGGTGACTATAAATAGCCCAATCCAACATGGCGGGTGTGCTAGACGCCGAGCAGCCATGGAATCTTGATACTGCACGAGTTACAATATAACGGGTAAGAAATTATTGGTGGCGACTAGGCTACCGTTGTAGAATTCGTTAATGGTATTAAAATAGCCTGACTGTTAAATGTAAATTGCTTTACTTAACAGGCATGATAATTAAGAAAAGGAGATTATCGCCTTTAGAACAAGAGAGCTCCTCCTTCGGTGACTTTTGAAATAAATTGAAGGTGATCTTTTTAATAACTTTTTTTTGTAAATCCTTTAATCGCTATTTTAGATAATTCATGTTAGTGATAGGTTATACCCTATTTCTTACTTTTATGCTTCCAGGCTCCCATAAACAGGTTCTGACACATTTTATCACGCATTTTAAAGCTGTGATATAAGAGGTAAATAAGCCATTAAGCAGTTATACTCCTTCAAACAAGTCTTCCGTATATGTAGCCAAACCTAAGGGATAACAATATTAAAAATCTTCTGAAAAATAATGTGACTTAGAGATCATGTCAGAGATTTTAGGCAGTATTTTATAACCTATGTTAGAAACTTAGTATTGGAGTTCTCTCTACTGACTGATCTCCTATCCATTTTTTCTTTAGGAAAGGGTTATGTTTACAATAGGTGCACAAATTACGATGGCACCTAAATATGAGTATTATTATGACTTGGATACTACTGAATTATTAAAATATTTGTATTTCATCAAATAGGTTGCTATCGCCACAAAAAAGAATCTATAAATTAGCCAACAGTTCTTAGAAACTTTTCGCAGTTGGTAAGTCTAACACCACCCTGTTTTTATAGTCGTTTATATTACCTATTTTAGGTTTTCTAGACTAAAATTCAACACAGAAAAACCTTCTTCTTTTCCTGGCAAGGTGTACTCTTCGGTGTAGGAACTAATTCTGTTTTCCTTTTGTTTCATATCAATAATAATAATAGCTCTTTACTCTCCTAATAAACTGGAGATGTAGGGATTATTTTGTAGTACTGGTATCAATTTATGATACATCTTTCCCTGTGTTAACATGTGAGATCACAATGTATACCTCATGTTGATTTAGCAATTATTCAGTATGATGTATAATATTGATGTCTAATCAAGTGTAAAATGTCACTTGTTTCTATCCCTGACGAAGTCCTTGGGCTTATTAGCCGGACGAAACACGTGTTGGCAATGAAGCAATGAAATAGTAGTTAAGGAAATTGTAGGAAAGTAGGGTCTGCTATCCTATGGTCACCCCAAATTTTTGCTTTTTGCTTCACTGGTTTATGACTTAATGTGGCTGTGGGCCTGCTAATCAGACCCACAGCCTGCTGTTCTCTCTCTAAATTATTGCCATTGCACTTTAGGTGCATTACTGAATTGGAACTGGTTCACCTTATTGGCCCCTGTAACAGTGTGCCCAGGTACCCAGGGCATAGGTGCTTCCAAGGCCTACCAGGGGCTGCAGCACGTATTATGCCACCCCTGGCCTGGCCTCCATATTTGACACAACTGGCTGATCACTCAGCTGGGGTAAGTCGGTGTAACCACCCCTTACTTAGGTGTAGTATGCCTATACCTAACCTAAAATGAACACATATGTTCCTATCAGCCACTCCTATGGAAGGCCTCATCAATCCTGGAGGCAGAGTGCTTGGAAATATGTGAGATGGTGCTCTGGCATGAGCTGAGCCTGTCTGCAGCTTTCGGAACCATGTCCTTTAGCTGTTTCATGATACTGCCATACCATATACTCTTAAGTGCATTATAATCCTCGCGATTAAATGCTATCTTTGGTTTGGCTTTATCAAAACATGTCGAGTAAGGTGTCATACGAATTGGAATACTACCCCCTCGCCAGTTCTGGCGACGGGGGTAGCATTCCACCCTTCTAGAGGGACACGACATGTACCTAACCTGAACCCCGGTTAAAGTTAAACAGAGCCTCAGCATCACAAAATGGATGCTGCCACCACAGACACAAGTCTGACCTCCTGCTGCTGGGAGTCCTTCCAGCGAGGGCAGCTTGGACAAAGGGTTTCCTGCCTTGGGAGGTGCTAGCACCACCCCAGACAGGATTTTGTGTATTGGGTAGGACAGGGCTGAATAGAATCGGACATGCCTAGGGCACACAAGGTGTCCCTGTGCATTTGCCAGTTCAAACCGGTGCTGGGGCTTTCCTGCCCCAGTCTTGGCGCGAAGCTGGACAAAGGAAAGGGGGTGTAACCACCCCCCTTCCTGGTCCCACCCATAGGAGGGACCTAGTAGGTGATCCGGCCCCCAGATTTGGAGTAAGAGTAGGAGCTGTGTCCTGAGACTTCAGATCATCCTGAATCAACTTGAAACTAAGAAGACGACTGGACTTCAACATTCTGCTGCACAGAAGACTGAAGAGCATCTCCCTTGTGGCCTAGGAGTGGCCACCCTGTGAACACAGGCACCATCCAGCAACTTGACGTCTGCTTTGCCACCGCCTCCCGCCGGAGCCCGAGCCCAGAGCCTGACAAGACCCAGACTCCCAAACTTCTCACCGCCCGATCCACAGTCCCTGCAAAGAAGGGACCCGTGGAGGCATCGAGAGACGTGGGACCGGACCTCTTGGAAGACCCCCGAGAAGCTGACTGCGCAGCACCCGAGGAACCCTCGATGCTGTGCTTTGAGGTTTGAGAAGCCCCAACCCCGAGCAGCATTTGAACCGAAGATCAGCCCCCCAGCATCTCCACGATCTGCGTGGGGCCCTTTTGCACTTTGCCCCTCGACGCGCCATCCCGGACACTTGCCACGTGGCTAGCGGCCATCTTGGCGACGAAAACGACAAACTACACCACTGGTCTAGTTGCGCCAGATTGGCCCTTGCTCCCCTGAAAAGGAGCACCCACTCTGACCTTGCTGGTCCGAGTGAGAAGCTTGAATCACTTCCTGCGTGGCATGCTTTAGCCAAGGCCTGTTTGCTCTAATCAAGTTGCCGACACTGCCATCAGCGAGAGCCTTTGCGGGACAGCTCGTGATCAACTCCTGGACGTCCTTGACCTCTTCGTGTCCACGTGGCTGCAGAGACAATCTTCACCTCATCACATGTTTGCACCCAACATCGCCTGGTTCCATCCTGGTTCCACGGTAGTCACTGGCTAGTGACTTTGAACATTGTCCCCTCTGCTTTCAAGTCTTCACCTCTTCAGATCCACCCTTGGATCCACCTAAACTCTTCACATCGAGCCGCCTGCAGCATCTTCAGCTCCAAGCCCCATCGACCTGCGTGACGAAACCTGACACTATTTCGACCCTATGCACCCGCTTCCTGTGGGTGAGGTAACTCATCAACGCCGATGTTCCCACACTGGTACACACCTCTAGTGTCCGTGTCTAAAGTTTTATCCTTGTAGGTCCATCGGAAGGTTCTTAAAACACTAACTTTGTAACTTTTACGCACCATTGACATTGCATTGGTGCATGCGTGCGCTTTCCGCACTGCACCCGAGTCCCGCGGGCCTTTCCCGACTTCATCACTGCTAGTCTCGAACAGCTCCAGCGATTCCTCAGGCCCTAGGCCTCTTCACTTTCCCCATAGTGGTTCTCATACCACTATTTTAGTATATCCATATTCGTGCAACTTTTGTATATTTAAACTGTGTTTTGTTTTAACGCATTTGCTTCTGTGCTCATAAAGAGTATAGGGTATCTTTGTAGAAATAAATATATATATATTTTCAATATATATCTGTGTGATGTCCTTTCATTTGGTATTCAAGGGGATTGTGTATGGTAAAACAGCTTGCTTTACATGCCTTTACAGAGTTTAGCCTAAGACTGCTTAGTCCATGCTACCCCTAGGATAGCTTGTCTATAAGGTGGACTTTACAACCTCCACCATAAGGGTTGCTTGGCATGGTACAAGGTGATCACTAGAACAAGTGAGCATCATATACCAGGCAAACTTCTCACATTGGTGAGCAGCGGATTGGGATTTGAGCTTGCTGTTGTTTTACCATTACAATCTTTGAGAGTATCATTTGAAAGATCATACAGGTACTTGATAGGTACACTAAAACAAGACTACTATACTTAAGTTCTACTGAACTTAGTTGTTGTAGAGGATAGGGAGTAGCACACCCTGACTACAACTACTAGATAGGTTTTGTAGGAAAACACAAGTGTAGGTAGATTGCAACATATCCACCCACACTAGAGCAATGTCTGGAGCAGAGGGATCCACTGGACCTATCTCTGTTGAGAGTGACCCTCCAAGGGCACCTATCCAAATTTTCTATCTTTCCTTTTAAGGAACTGAGGCAGCTGTGTTCCATGAGAGGAATCAAAACGGGTCCTACCCCTACAGCAGGTCACCTCATAGAGCTTTTAGACCAGTCTGAAGCTCTAAAGACCTCCAAACCAGGCCCCTCAGGGACTGGAGATGGAGGCTCTCCTTCTGAAGAAGAATACACTGACGTCCCTGCCCCTGTCATCCAGATAGATGAGGAAGACCAGCACACTGGAGATACTCAGCCTGAGGATGAGGAAGAAGAGGAGGAGGAGGAAGAAAGTGGGTCTGATGATGAGAGAAATAGCCAGGTGTTAGTCAGCAGGCTTAACCAGGCTAACTTAAGCTTATTTGGGACTGAAGGTGGGTCCAACCCATTCAGACCCCCAAGTGGACTTAACCAGGAGCACAGGAGGAGGAGGAATCACTCAGGTGAATCCAATACCTCCCATGTTTCTAGAGGTTCTCATGGCAACTCCAGAAGGGAGTTGACTAGCCCTCAGAGAAGGGAACATGAGGCCAAAATGAGAGAGGCTGAACTTAGGATCCAGAAGCAAGAATTAGAAGTTGCCCTGGCCAAAGAGAAACTTGCTAGAGCAAGGCAGCCTAGAGAGAGTGGATTAGGATCCACTGGTGGCAGCACTATCCCTAAGGATAAAGACAGGTCCTATGACAATAGAAACCTGAGTAAGATTGTGCCCCCCTACAAAGTTGGGGATGATATCCACAAATGGATGACTGCACTTGAGAGAGCCTGCAAAGTACAGCAGGTCCCTCAGGATCAGTGGGCAGCAATCTTGTGGCTCTCCTTTGAAGGTAGAGGCTGAGACAGACTCCTCACAGTTAGTGATGGGGATTCTAGAAACTACCTGGTCCTGAAGAGTGCTCTGATTGATGGGTTAGGCTTAACCACTGAACAGTACAGGTTAATGTACAGAGATACCCAGAAGACACAGACTCAGGACTGGTCTGAATTTGTTGAATGTGCCACTAAGGCTCTGGAGGGCTGGTTGCTGGGAAGTAAGGTTACATACTATGAAGGATTGTACAATTTGCTTATGAGAGAACAGATTTTAAATAACTGTCAGAACCAGCAGTTGCATCAACATTTGGTTGACTCAGATCTAACCTCTCCCCAAGAATTGGGAAAGAGGGCAGACAAATAGGTCAGAACCAGAGTTAAGCAAAAGAACCAGAACCAGAACCAGGGTGGTGACCACAACAAATCAGACCAGAAGGGTGGGGAGCAGAAAGCTAAAGACCAGAAGTCTTCAACAGGGCCCCAAACTAATACTGAGGGTGGGTCCCAAACTTCCAAGAAGAAGAAGAAAGAAGGTCAGAGAAAACCCTGGTGTAGCTTTTGCAAAAACACCACTCACTGGACAAGTGATTGTAAAAAGGGTGGAGCCCCCAACACTGCAGCCCCTAAGGCACCTGCACCCACTAGTACAGCTAGCAGTGTTGGTCCACAAACTAAGGGGGTAGTGGGTATCACCTTGGGAACTGAGGGAGATTCTGGCCTAGTCAGAACCCCTACACAGGCTGTTCTGATTTGTGATGGGGAGATTGATTTTTCCCCTACTATCAGTCCCAGTAATCTGGGCAAGTACAGACAGACACCTGTAATTAATGAAAAAGTGGCTCAAGCATACAGGGACACATGTGCCAGTGTCACTATGGTGAAGCCTAGCTTTGTGGACCCTGGAAAGTACATACCAGGTGACAATTACCTGGTGACCAATGCCAGCAATGTCACTACTACACATAGTGTGGCAATTGTTAACTTTTCCTGGGGAGGGGTAACTGGCCTAAAAAGAGTTGTGGTTAGTGCTGATCTCCCAGTAGAATGTTTGTTGGGCAATGACCTGGAGAGCTCTCTATGGTCAGAAGTTGAGTACAGGACTCATGCAGAGATGTTAGGGATATCATCACATGTCCTTGCTGTGACCAGGTCACAGGCCAAAAAGTGCCTCTCTGAACCTCAGGTCTTGGATCCTGGAACAATGGACCAAGTACCTCCCAAGACAAGGAACAGGAGGGTAAAGGCTGTGCCTTCCCAAATGCCTACAACTGAGGATCAGCCTTCGCAGGAAGATGATCTTGAGACCCCTGAAGGAACTGTCCCTGAAGAACTTGGACCTGATCAGGTTGAGTTTCTGGGGACAGGGGGCCTTCTAGGGCAGACTTGGGGCAGGCTCAGTTATCCTGTCCTTCTCTTGAACCCCTCAGACAGCAGGCTGCTGCTGATGCTGCTGGGAATGCTCAAGGTACCCATAAAGTTTATTTGGATGATGGGGTCCTTTATTCAGAGGGTCGAGACCCCAAGCCTGGTGCAACCAGGAGGTTGGTCATACCTCTGCAATTTAGGGGCTTCCTTCTTACCTTGGCACATGATATTCTCTTAGCAGGATACTCTAGGCCAGAACAAAACTTGGGACAGACTTGTCTGTCATTTTCACTGGCCTCACATGTCAGAAGACACCAAGGAGTTTTGTCGCTCCTGTGTAACCTGCCAAGCAAGTGGCAGAGCAGGTGGTACCACAAAGGCCCCCCTAATACCACTACCTGTGGTGGGGGTGCCCTTTGAAAGAGTGGGGATTGGCATTGTTGGTCCAATGGATCCCCCTACAGCATCTGGGCACAGATTCATACTTTTGGTGGTGGACCATGCCACCAGGTACCCAGAGGCAATTCCACTTAGGACCACAACAGCTCCTGTTGTGGCCAGGGCCTTACTTGGAGTTTTCTCCAGAGTGGGGTTTCCTAAGGAGGTAGTATCTGATAGAGGTGCCAACTTCATGTCAGGATACTTAACAGCTATGTGGAAGGAATGTGGTGTCAACTACAAGTTCACCACACCCTATCATCCACAATGCAATGGGCTTGTTGAAAGGTTCAACAAGACCCTAAAGTGCATGATCAAAGGATTACCTGAAAAGCTCAGGCGAAGATGGGATATCCTTCTGCCCTGCCTTCTGTTTGCTTAGAGAGAGGTCCCACAAAAGGGGGTTGGCTTCAGCCCCTTTGAATTGTTGTTTGGGCACCCTGTAAGAGGACCCCTATGTCTGGTGAGGGAAGGATGGGAGTTACCTCTCAAAAAGCCCAAGCAAGACATAGTGGACTATGTACTTGGTCTCCGCTCCAGGATGGCTGAGTATATGGAGAAGGCATCCAAAAACCTTGAGGCTAGCCAAGAATTACAAAAAGCTTGGCATGACCAAAAGGCTGTCTTGACTGAGTACCAGCCTGAACAGAAAGTATGGGTGTTGGAGCCGGTGGCCCCAGCAGCACTCCAAGACAAGTGGTCTGGGCCCCATACTATCATTGAGAAGAAGGGAGAGGTTACCTACTTGGTGGACCTAGGAACTCCCAGGAGCCCCCACAGGGTGCTCCATGTTAACAGGCTGAAAGCATATGTTGACAGGGCAGACATGGGCTTGCTCATGGCTACAGATGAGGGGCAGGAGGAAGAGAGTGACCCTCTCCCAGACCTGCTGACTCAGAACCCTGAGGATGGCTCAGTTGATGGTGTGGCCTTAGATGGCAGCCTCACTGAACATCAGCAACATGACTGTAGACAGGTTTTGCAGTCATATCGACATATTTTCTCCCTGACACCCAGTCAGACTAACTGGTGTACCCATGTGGTGGACACTGGTGACAGTCTTCCTGTAAAGAACAACATTTACAGGCAACCTGACCATGTCAGAGATTGTTTCAAGGCTGAGGTGCAAAAGATGCTGGAATTAGGTGTCATTGAGCCTTCAGAGAGCCCCGGGCTAGCCCAGTGGTTCTGGTCCCCAAACCTCACACCAAAGATGGAAAGAGAGAGATGAGGTTCTGTGTGGATTACAGAGGACTCAATGCTGTCACCAGGACAGATGCACACCCTATTCCAAGGGCAGATGAGCTCATAGACAAATTGGCTTCTGCCAAGTATTTGAGCACATTTGACTTGACAGCTGGCTACTGGCAAATCAGGTTAGCTGAGGAGTCTAAGGCCAAGCCAGCATTTTCTACCCCCAGTGGGCATTATCAATTTGTGGTGATGCCCTTTGGTTTGAAAAATGCACCTGCCACCTTCCAAAGGTTGGTGAATCAAGTCCTTACTGGGTTGGATGACTTTTGTGCAGCATATCTGGATGATATTGCTGTCTTTAGCTCCAACTGGGAGGATCACCTGGTCCACCTGAAGGAGGTGCTAGAGGCTCTGCAAAAGGCAGGCCTCACTATCAAGGCAACCAAATCCCAGATAGGGCAGAGTAAGGTTGTGTACTTGGGCCACCTTTTGGGTGGAGGCCAAGTTCAACCACTGGAGAGTAAGATCCAGACCATAAAGGACTGGTCCCCTCCAACTACCCAGACTCAGGTCAGAGCTTTCTTGGGCCTGACTGGGTACTACGGGAAGTTTGTTAAGAACTATGGGTCCATTGTGACTCCTCTTAATAATCTGATATCCAAGAGGATGCCCAAAAAGGTTCAGTGGACAGTATACTGTCAAAAGGCATTTGACGACCTGAAGAAGGCCATGTGCTCTGCACCTATCCTGAAGAGTCCTGACTACTCAAGAGAGTTCATTGTCCAAACAGATGCTTCTGAGTTGGGAGTGGGAGCTGTGCTTTCACAACTTAATGTAGATGGTCAAGACCAGCCCATTGCTTTTATTAGCAGAAGGCTGACCCCCATAGAGAAATGTTGGTCAGCCATTGAGAGGGAGGCCTTTGCTGTGGTGTGGGCCCTGAAGAAGTTGAGACTATACTTGTTTGGCACTCACTTCAAGATTCAGACTGACCATAAGCCCCTCTTATGGCTTAATCAGATGAAGGGTGAAAACCCCAAACTGCTCAGGTAGTCCATTTCCCTACAGGGGATGGACTTTACAGTGGAGCACCGCCCAGGGACTGACCATGGTAATGCAGATGGTCTCTCCAGATACTTCCACTTAGAACATGAAGACACAACTGGTCAAGGTTAGTCTAATGTCCCTGCGTTTGGGGGGGGGGGTTGTGTAGGAGAGTAGGGTCTGCTATCCTATGGTCACCCCAAATGTTTGCTTTTTGCTTCACTGGGTTATGACTTAATGTGGCTGTGGGCCTGCTAATCAGACCCACAGCCTGCTGTTCTCTCTCTAAATTATTGCCAATGCACTTTAGGTGCATTACTGAATTGGAACTGGTTCACCTTATTGGCCCCTGTAACAGTGTACCCAGGTACCCAGGGCATAGGTGCTTCCAAGGCCTACCAGGGGCTGCAGCACGTATTGTTCCACCCCTGGCCTGGCCTCCATATGTGACACAACTGGCTGATCACTCAGCTGGGGTAAGTCGGTGTAACCACCCCTTACTTAGGTGTAGTATGCCTATACCTAACCTAAAATGGACACATATGTTCCTATCAGCCACTCCTATGGAAGGCCTCATCAATCCTGGAGGCAGAGTGCTTGGAAATATGTGAGATGGTGCTATGGCATGAGCTGAGCCTGTCTGCAGCTTTCGGAACCATGTCCTTTAGCTGTTTCATGATACTGCCATACCATATACTCTTAAGTGCATTATAATCCTCGCGGTTAAATGCTATCTTTGGTTTGGCTTTATCAAAACATGTCGAGTAAGGTGTCATACGAATTGGAATACTACCCCCTCGCAAGTTCTGGCGACGGGGGTAGCATTCCACCCTTCTAGAGGGACACGACATGTACCTAACCTGAACCCCGGTTAAAGTTAAACAGAGCCTCAGCATCACAAAATGGATGCTGCCACCACAGACACAAGTCTAACCTCCTGCTGCTGGGAATCCTTCCAGCGAGGGCAGCTTGGACAAAGGGTTTCCTGCCTTGGGAGGTGCTAGCACCACCCCAGACAGGATTTTGTGTATTGGGTAGGACAGGGCTGAATAGAATCGGACATGACGGGGGCACACAAGGTGTCCCTGTGCATTTTCCAGTTCAAACCGGTGCTGGGGCTTTCCTGCCCCAGTCTTGGCGTGAAGCTTGACGAAGGAAAGGGGGTGTAACCACCCCCCTTCCTGGTCCCACCCAGAGGAGGGACCTTGTAGGTGATCCGGCCCCCAGATTTGGAGTAAGAGTAGGAGCTGTGTCCTGAGACTTCAGATCATCCTGAATCAACTTGAAACTAAGAAGACGACTGGACTTCGACATTCTGCTGCACAGAAGACTGAAGAGCATCTCCCTTGTGGCCTAGGAGTGGCCACCCTGTGAACACAGGCACCATCCAGCAACTTGACATCTGCTTTGCCGCCGCCTCCCGCCGGAGCCCGGGCCCAGAGCCTAACAAGACCCAGACTCCCAGACTTCTCACCGCCCGATTCACAGTCCCTGAAAAGAAGGGACCCGTGGAGGCATCGAGAGACGTGGGACCGGACCTCTTGGAAGACCCCCGAGAAGCTGACTGCGCAGCACCCAAGGAACCCTTGATGCTGTGCTTTGGGGTTTGAGAAGCCCAAACCCCGAGCAGCATTTGCCCCAAAGATCAGCCCCCCAGCATCTCCACGATCTGCGTGGGGCACTTTTGCACTTTGCCACTTGATGCGCCATCCTGGCCACTTGCCACGTGGCTAGCCACCATCTTGGCAACAAAAACGACAAACTACACCACTGGTCTGGTTGCTCCAGATTGGCCCTTGCTTCCCTGAAAAGGAGCACCCGCTCTGACCTTGCTGGTCGGAGTGAGAAGCTTGAATCACTTCCTGCGTGGCTTGCTTTAGCCAAGGCCTGTTTGCTCCAATCAAGTTGCCGACACCACCATCAGCGAGAACCTTTGTGAGACAGCTCGTGATCGACTCCTGGACATCCTTGACCTCTTCATGTCCACGTGGCTGCAGAGACAATCTTCACCTCATCACCTGTTTGCACCCGACATCGCCTGGTTCCATCCTGGTTCCACGGTAGTCACTGGCTAGTGACTTTGAACTTTGTCCCCTCTGCTTTCAGGTCTTCACCTCTTCAGATCCACCCTTGGATCCACCGGAACTCTTCACATCGAGCCGCCTGCAGCATCTTCAGCTCCAAGCACCATCGACCTGCGTGACGAAACCTGACACTATTTCGACCCTATGCACCCGCTTCCTGTGGGTGAGGTAACTCATCAACGCCGATGTTCCCACACTGGTACACACCTCTAGTGTCCGTGTCTAAAGTTTTATCCTTGTAGGTCCATCGGAAGGTTCTTAAAACACTAACTTTGTAACTTTTACGCACCATTGACATTGCATTGGTGCATGCGTGCGCTTTCCGCACTGCACCCGAGTCCCGCGGGCCTTTCCCGACTTCATCACTGCTAGTCTCGAACAGCTCCAGCGATTCCTCAGGCCCTAGGCCTCTTCACTTTCCCCATAGTTGTTCTCATACCACTATTTTAGTATATGGTTTAGGTGGACCCTAGGGCTCATCCATATTCGAGCAACTTTTGTATATTTAAACTGTGTTTTGTTTTAACGCATTTGCTTCTGTGCTCATAAAGAGTATAGAGTATCTTTGTAGAAATAAATTGATATATATTTTCAATATACATCTGTGTGGTGTCCTTTCATTTGGTATTCAAGGGGATTGTGTATGGTAAAACAGCTTGCTTCACATGCCTTTACAGAGTTTAGCCTAAGACTGCTTAGTCCATGCTACCCCTAGGATAGCTTGTCTATAAGGTGGACTTTACAACCTCCACCATAAGGGTTGCTTGGCATGGTACAAGGTGATCACTAGAACTAGTGAGCATCATATATCAGGCCAACTTCTCACATTGGTGAGCAGCGGATTGGGATTTGAGCTTGCTGTTGTTTTACCATTACAATCTTTGAGAGTATCATTTGAAAGATCATACAGGTACCTGATAGGTACACTAAAACAAGACTACTATACTTAAGTTCTACTGAACTTAGTTGTTGTAGAGGATAGGGAGTAGCACACCCTGACTACAACTACAAGATAGGTTTTGTAGGAAAACACAAGTGTAGGTAGATTGCAACACATCCACCACACTAGAGCAATGTCTGGAGCAGAGGGATCCACTGGACTCATCTCTGTTGAGAGTGACCCTCCAAGGGCACTGTCCAAATTTGCTATCTTTCCTTTTAAGGAACTAAGGCAGCTGTGTTCCATGAGAGGAATCAAAACGGTTCCTACCCCTACAGCAGGACACCTCAGAGAGCTGTTAGACCAGTCTGAAGCTCTAAAGAACTCCAAACCAGGCCCCTCAGGGACTGGAGATGGAGGCTCTCCTTCTGAAGAAGAAAACACTGACGTCCCTGCTCCTGTCATCCAGATAGATGAGGAAGACCAGCACACTGGAGATACTCAGCCTGAGGATGAGGAAGAGGAGGAGGAGGAGGAAGAGAGTGAATCTGATGATGGGACTAGCCAGGTGTTAGTCAGCAGGCTTAACCAGGCTAACCTAAGCTTATTTGGGACTGAAGGTGGGTCCAACCCATTCAGACCCCCAAGTGGACTTAACCAGGAGAACAGGAGGAGGAGGAATCACTCAGGTGAATCCAATACCTCCCATGTTTCTAGAGGTTCTCATGGCAACTCCAGAAGGGAGTTGACTAGCCCTCAGAGAAGGGAACATGAGGCCAAAATGAGAGAGGCTGAACTTAGGATCCAGAAGCAAGAATTAGAAGTTGCCCTGGCCAAAGAGAAACTTGCTAGAGCAAGGCAGCCTAGAGAGAGTGGATTAGGATCCACTGGTGGCAGCACTATCCCTAAGGATAAAGACAGGTCCTATGACAATAGAAACCTGAGTAAGATTGTGCCCCCCTACAAAGTTGGGGATGATATCCACAAATGGATGACTGCACTTGAGAGAGCCTGCAAAGTACAGCAGGTCCCTCAGGATCAGTGGGCAGCAATCTTGTGGCTCTCCTTTGAAGGTAGAGGCTGAGACAGACTCCTCACAGTTAGTGATGGGGATTCTAGAAACTACCTGGTCCTGAAGAGTGCTCTGATTGATGGGTTAGGCTTAACCACTGAACAGTACAGGTTTATGTTCAGAGATACCCAGAAGACACAGACTCAGGACTGGTCTGAATTTGTTGAATGTGCCACTAAGGCTCTGGAGGGCTAGTTGCTGGGAAGTAAGGTTACAGACTATGAAGGATTGTACAATTTGCTTATGAGAGAACATATTTTAAATAACTGTCAGAACCAGCAGTTGCATCAACATTTAGTTGACTCAGATCTAACCTCTCCCCAAGAATTGGGAAAGAGGGCTGACAAATGGGTCAGAACCAGAGTTAAGCAAAAGAACCAGAACCAGAACCAGGGTGGTGACCACAAGAAATCAGACCAGAAGGGTGGGGAGCAGAAAGCTAAAGACCAGAAGTCTTCAACAGGGCCCCAAACTAATACTGAGGGTGGGTCCCAAACTTCCAAGAAGAAGAAGAAAGAAGGTCAGAGAAAACCCTGGTGTAGCTTTTGCAAAAACACCACTCACTGGACAAGTGATTGTAAAAAGGGTGGAGCCCCCAACACTGCAGCCCCTAAGGCACCTGCACCCACTAGTACAGCTAGCAGTGTTGGTCCACAAACTAAGGGGGTAGTGGGTATCACCTTGGGAACTGAGGGAGATTCTGGCCTAGTCAGAACCCCTACACAGGCTGTTCTGATTTGTGATGGGGAGATTGATTTTTCCCCTACTATCAGTCCCAGTAATCTGGGCAAGTACAGACAGACACCTGTAATTAATGAAAAAGTGGCTCAAGCATACAGGGACACATGTGCCAGTGTCACTATGGTGAAGCCTAGCTTTGTGGACCCTGGAAAGTACATACCAGGTGACAATTACCTGGTGACCAATGCCAGCAATGTCACTACTACACATAGTGTGGCAATTGTTAACTTTTCCTGGGGAGGGGTAACTGGCCTAAAAAGAGTTGTGGTTAGTGCTGATCTCCCAGTAGAATGTTTGTTGGGCAATGACCTGGAGAGCTCTCTATGGTCAGAAGTTGAGTACAGGACTCATGCAGAGATGTTAGGGATATCATCACATGTCCTTGCTGTGACCAGGTCACAGGCCAAAAAGTGCCTCTCTGAACCTCAGGTCTTGGATCCTGGAACAATGGACCAAGTACCTCCCAAGACAAGGAACAGGAGGGTAAAGGCTGTGCCTTCCCAAATGCCTACAACTGAGGATCAGCCTTCGCAGGAAGATGATCTTGAGACCCCTGAAGGAACTGTCCCTGAAGAACTTGGACCTGATCAGGTTGAGTTTCTGGGGACAGGGGGCCTTCTAGGGCAGACTTGGGGCAGGCTCAGTTATCCTGTCCTTCTCTTGAACCCCTCAGACAGCAGGCTGCTGCTGATGCTGCTGGGAATGCTCAAGGTACCCATAAAGTTTATTTGGATGATGGGGTCCTTTATTCAGAGGGTCGAGACCCCAAGCCTGGTGCAACCAGGAGGTTGGTCATACCTCTGCAATTTAGGGGCTTCCTTCTTACCTTGGCACATGATATTCTCTTAGCAGGATACTCTAGGCCAGAACAAAACTTGGGACAGACTTGTCTGTCATTTTCACTGGCCTCACATGTCAGAAGACACCAAGGAGTTTTGTCGCTCCTGTGTAACCTGCCAAGCAAGTGGCAGAGCAGGTGGTACCACAAAGGCCCCCCTAATACCACTACCTGTGGTGGGGGTGCCCTTTGAAAGAGTGGGGATTGGCATTGTTGGTCCAATGGATCCCCCTACAGCATCTGGGCACAGATTCATACTTTTGGTGGTGGACCATGCCACCAGGTACCCAGAGGCAATTCCACTTAGGACCACAACAGCTCCTGTTGTGGCCAGGGCCTTACTTGGAGTTTTCTCCAGAGTGGGGTTTCCTAAGGAGGTAGTATCTGATAGAGGTGCCAACTTCATGTCAGGATACTTAACAGCTATGTGGAAGGAATGTGGTGTCAACTACAAGTTCACCACACCCTATCATCCACAATGCAATGGGCTTGTTGAAAGGTTCAACAAGACCCTAAAGTGCATGATCAAAGGATTACCTGAAAAGCTCAGGCGAAGATGGGATATCCTTCTGCCCTGCCTTCTGTTTGCTTAGAGAGAGGTCCCACAAAAGGGGGTTGGCTTCAGCCCCTTTGAATTGTTGTTTGGGCACCCTGTAAGAGGACCCCTATGTCTGGTGAGGGAAGGATGGGAGTTACCTCTCAAAAAGCCCAAGCAAGACATAGTGGACTATGTACTTGGTCTCCGCTCCAGGATGGCTGAGTATATGGAGAAGGCATCCAAAAACCTTGAGGCTAGCCAAGAATTACAAAAAGCTTGGCATGACCAAAAGGCTGTCTTGACTGAGTACCAGCCTGAACAGAAAGTATGGGTGTTGGAGCCGGTGGCCCCAGCAGCACTCCAAGACAAGTGGTCTGGGCCCCATACTATCATTGAGAAGAAGGGAGAGGTTACCTACTTGGTGGACCTAGGAACTCCCAGGAGCCCCCACAGGGTGCTCCATGTTAACAGGCTGAAAGCATATGTTGACAGGGCAGACATGGGCTTGCTCATGGCTACAGATGAGGGGCAGGAGGAAGAGAGTGACCCTCTCCCAGACCTGCTGACTCAGAACCCTGAGGATGGCTCAGTTGATGGTGTGGCCTTAGATGGCAGCCTCACTGAACATCAGCAACATGACTGTAGACAGGTTTTGCAGTCATATCGACATATTTTCTCCCTGACACCCAGTCAGACTAACTGGTGTACCCATGTGGTGGACACTGGTGACAGTCTTCCTGTAAAGAACAACATTTACAGGCAACCTGACCATGTCAGAGATTGTTTCAAGGCTGAGGTGCAAAAGATGCTGGAATTAGGTGTCATTGAGCCTTCAGAGAGCCCCGGGCTAGCCCAGTGGTTCTGGTCCCCAAACCTCACACCAAAGATGGAAAGAGAGAGATGAGGTTCTGTGTGGATTACAGAGGACTCAATGCTGTCACCAGGACAGATGCACACCCTATTCCAAGGGCAGATGAGCTCATAGACAAATTGGCTTCTGCCAAGTATTTGAGCACATTTGACTTGACAGCTGGCTACTGGCAAATCAGGTTAGCTGAGGAGTCTAAGGCCAAGCCAGCATTTTCTACCCCCAGTGGGCATTATCAATTTGTGGTGATGCCCTTTGGTTTGAAAAATGCACCTGCCACCTTCCAAAGGTTGGTGAATCAAGTCCTTACTGGGTTGGATGACTTTTGTGCAGCATATCTGGATGATATTGCTGTCTTTAGCTCCAACTGGGAGGATCACCTGGTCCACCTGAAGGAGGTGCTAGAGGCTCTGCAAAAGGCAGGCCTCACTATCAAGGCAACCAAATCCCAGATAGGGCAGAGTAAGGTTGTGTACTTGGGCCACCTTTTGGGTGGAGGCCAAGTTCAACCACTGGAGAGTAAGATCCAGACCATAAAGGACTGGTCCCCTCCAACTACCCAGACTCAGGTCAGAGCTTTCTTGGGCCTGACTGGGTACTACGGGAAGTTTGTTAAGAACTATGGGTCCATTGTGACTCCTCTTAATAATCTGATATCCAAGAGGATGCCCAAAAAGGTTCAGTGGACAGTATACTGTCAAAAGGCATTTGACGACCTGAAGAAGGCCATGTGCTCTGCACCTATCCTGAAGAGTCCTGACTACTCAAGAGAGTTCATTGTCCAAACAGATGCTTCTGAGTTGGGAGTGGGAGCTGTGCTTTCACAACTTAATGTAGATGGTCAAGACCAGCCCATTGCTTTTATTAGCAGAAGGCTGACCCCCATAGAGAAATGTTGGTCAGCCATTGAGAGGGAGGCCTTTGCTGTGGTGTGGGCCCTGAAGAAGTTGAGACTATACTTGTTTGGCACTCACTTCAAGATTCAGACTGACCATAAGCCCCTCTTATGGCTTAATCAGATGAAGGGTGAAAACCCCAAACTGCTCAGGTAGTCCATTTCCCTACAGGGGATGGACTTTACAGTGGAGCACCGCCCAGGGACTGACCATGGTAATGCAGATGGTCTCTCCAGATACTTCCACTTAGAACATGAAGACACAACTGGTCAAGGTTAGTCTAATGTCCCTGCGTTTGGGGGGGGGGGTTGTGTAGGAGAGTAGGGTCTGCTATCCTATGGTCACCCCAAATGTTTGCTTTTTGCTTCACTGGGTTATGACTTAATGTGGCTGTGGGCCTGCTAATCAGACCCACAGCCTGCTGTTCTCTCTCTAAATTATTGCC
This sequence comes from Lissotriton helveticus, assembly GCF_964261635.1. Classification (NCBI taxonomy): domain Eukaryota; kingdom Metazoa; phylum Chordata; class Amphibia; order Caudata; family Salamandridae; genus Lissotriton; species Lissotriton helveticus. The sequence continues at coordinate 1,997,667,688 of NC_136067.1, forward strand.
AATGCACTTTAGGTGCATTACTGAATTGGAACTGGTTCACCTTATTGGCCCCTGTAACAGTGTACCCAGGTACCCAGGGCATAGGTGCTTCCAAGGCCTACCAGGGGCTGCAGCACGTATTGTTCCACCCCTGGCCTGGCCTCCATATGTGACACAACTGGCTGATCACTCAGCTGGGGTAAGTCGGTGTAACCACCCCTTACTTAGGTGTAGTATGCCTATACCTAACCTAAAATGGACACATATGTTCCTATCAGCCACTCCTATGGAAGGCCTCATCAATCCTGGAGGCAGAGTGCTTGGAAATATGTGAGATGGTGCTATGGCATGAGCTGAGCCTGTCTGCAGCTTTCGGAACCATGTCCTTTAGCTGTTTCATGATACTGCCATACCATATACTCTTAAGTGCATTATAATCCTCGCGGTTAAATGCTATCTTTGGTTTGGCTTTATCAAAACATGTCGAGTAAGGTGTCATACGAATTGGAATACTACCCCCTCGCAAGTTCTGGCGACGGGGGTAGCATTCCACCCTTCTAGAGGGACACGACATGTACCTAACCTGAACCCCGGTTAAAGTTAAACAGAGCCTCAGCATCACAAAATGGATGCTGCCACCACAGACACAAGTCTAACCTCCTGCTGCTGGGAATCCTTCCAGCGAGGGCAGCTTGGACAAAGGGTTTCCTGCCTTGGGAGGTGCTAGCACCACCCCAGACAGGATTTTGTGTATTGGGTAGGACAGGGCTGAATAGAATCGGACATGACGGGGGCACACAAGGTGTCCCTGTGCATTTTCCAGTTCAAACCGGTGCTGGGGCTTTCCTGCCCCAGTCTTGGCGTGAAGCTTGACGAAGGAAAGGGGGTGTAACCACCCCCCTTCCTGGTCCCACCCAGAGGAGGGACCTTGTAGGTGATCCGGCCCCCAGATTTGGAGTAAGAGTAGGAGCTGTGTCCTGAGACTTCAGATCATCCTGAATCAACTTGAAACTAAGAAGACGACTGGACTTCGACATTCTGCTGCACAGAAGACTGAAGAGCATCTCCCTTGTGGCCTAGGAGTGGCCACCCTGTGAACACAGGCACCATCCAGCAACTTGACATCTGCTTTGCCGCCGCCTCCCGCCGGAGCCCGGGCCCAGAGCCTAACAAGACCCAGACTCCCAGACTTCTCACCGCCCGATTCACAGTCCCTGAAAAGAAGGGACCCGTGGAGGCATCGAGAGACGTGGGACCGGACCTCTTGGAAGACCCCCGAGAAGCTGACTGCGCAGCACCCAAGGAACCCTTGATGCTGTGCTTTGGGGTTTGAGAAGCCCAAACCCCGAGCAGCATTTGCCCCAAAGATCAGCCCCCCAGCATCTCCACGATCTGCGTGGGGCACTTTTGCACTTTGCCACTTGATGCGCCATCCTGGCCACTTGCCACGTGGCTAGCCACCATCTTGGCAACAAAAACGACAAACTACACCACTGGTCTGGTTGCTCCAGATTGGCCCTTGCTTCCCTGAAAAGGAGCACCCGCTCTGACCTTGCTGGTCGGAGTGAGAAGCTTGAATCACTTCCTGCGTGGCTTGCTTTAGCCAAGGCCTGTTTGCTCCAATCAAGTTGCCGACACCACCATCAGCGAGAACCTTTGTGAGACAGCTCGTGATCGACTCCTGGACATCCTTGACCTCTTCATGTCCACGTGGCTGCAGAGACAATCTTCACCTCATCACCTGTTTGCACCCGACATCGCCTGGTTCCATCCTGGTTCCACGGTAGTCACTGGCTAGTGACTTTGAACTTTGTCCCCTCTGCTTTCAGGTCTTCACCTCTTCAGATCCACCCTTGGATCCACCGGAACTCTTCACATCGAGCCGCCTGCAGCATCTTCAGCTCCAAGCACCATCGACCTGCGTGACGAAACCTGACACTATTTCGACCCTATGCACCCGCTTCCTGTGGGTGAGGTAACTCATCAACGCCGATGTTCCCACACTGGTACACACCTCTAGTGTCCGTGTCTAAAGTTTTATCCTTGTAGGTCCATCGGAAGGTTCTTAAAACACTAACTTTGTAACTTTTACGCACCATTGACATTGCATTGGTGCATGCGTGCGCTTTCCGCACTGCACCCGAGTCCCGCGGGCCTTTCCCGACTTCATCACTGCTAGTCTCGAACAGCTCCAGCGATTCCTCAGGCCCTAGGCCTCTTCACTTTCCCCATAGTTGTTCTCATACCACTATTTTAGTATATGGTTTAGGTGGACCCTAGGGCTCATCCATATTCGAGCAACTTTTGTATATTTAAACTGTGTTTTGTTTTAACGCATTTGCTTCTGTGCTCATAAAGAGTATAGAGTATCTTTGTAGAAATAAATCGATATATATTTTCAATATACATCTGTGTGGTGTCCTTTCATTTGGTATTCAAGGGGATTGTGTATGGTAAAACAGCTTGCTTCACATGCCTTTACAGAGTTTAGCCTAAGACTGCTTAGTCCATGCTACCCCTAGGATAGCTTGTCTATAAGGTGGACTTTACAACCTCCACCATAAGGGTTGCTTGGCATGGTACAAGGTGATCACTAGAACTAGTGAGCATCATATATCAGGCCAACTTCTCACATTGGTGAGCAGCGGATTGGGATTTGAGCTTGCTGTTGTTTTACCATTACAATCTTTGAGAGTATCATTTGAAAGATCATACAGGTACCTGATAGGTACACTAAAACAAGACTACTATACTTAAGTTCTACTGAACTTAGTTGTTGTAGAGGATAGGGAGTAGCACACCCTGACTACAACTACAAGATAGGTTTTGTAGGAAAACACAAGTGTAGGTAGATTGCAACACATCCACCACACTAGAGCAATGTCTGGAGCAGAGGGATCCACTGGACTCATCTCTGTTGAGAGTGACCCTCCAAGGGCACTGTCCAAATTTGCTATCTTTCCTTTTAAGGAACTAAGGCAGCTGTGTTCCATGAGAGGAATCAAAACGGTTCCTACCCCTACAGCAGGACACCTCAGAGAGCTGTTAGACCAGTCTGAAGCTCTAAAGAACTCCAAACCAGGCCCCTCAGGGACTGGAGATGGAGGCTCTCCTTCTGAAGAAGAAAACACTGACGTCCCTGCTCCTGTCATCCAGATAGATGAGGAAGACCAGCACACTGGAGATACTCAGCCTGAGGATGAGGAAGAGGAGGAGGAGGAGGAAGAGAGTGAATCTGATGATGGGACTAGCCAGGTGTTAGTCAGCAGGCTTAACCAGGCTAACCTAAGCTTATTTGGGACTGAAGGTGGGTCCAACCCATTCAGACCCCCAAGTGGACTTAACCAGGAGAACAGGAGGAGGAGGAATCACTCAGGTGAATCCAATACCTCCCATGTTTCTAGAGGTTCTCATGGCAACTCCAGAAGGGAGTTGACTAGCCCTCAGAGAAGGGAACATGAGGCCAAAATGAGAGAGGCTGAACTTAGGATCCAGAAGCAAGAATTAGAAGTTGCCCTGGCCAAAGAGAAACTTGCTAGAGCAAGGCAGCCTAGAGAGAGTGGATTAGGATCCACTGGTGGCAGCACTATCCCTAAGGATAAAGACAGGTCCTATGACAATAGAAACCTGAGTAAGATTGTGCCCCCCTACAAAGTTGGGGATGATATCCACAAATGGATGACTGCACTTGAGAGAGCCTGCAAAGTACAGCAGGTCCCTCAGGATCAGTGGGCAGCAATCTTGTGGCTCTCCTTTGAAGGTAGAGGCTGAGACAGACTCCTCACAGTTAGTGATGGGGATTCTAGAAACTACCTGGTCCTGAAGAGTGCTCTGATTGATGGGTTAGGCTTAACCACTGAACAGTACAGGTTTATGTTCAGAGATACCCAGAAGACACAGACTCAGGACTGGTCTGAATTTGTTGAATGTGCCACTAAGGCTCTGGAGGGCTAGTTGCTGGGAAGTAAGGTTACAGACTATGAAGGATTGTACAATTTGCTTATGAGAGAACATATTTTAAATAACTGTCAGAACCAGCAGTTGCATCAACATTTAGTTGACTCAGATCTAACCTCTCCCCAAGAATTGGGAAAGAGGGCTGACAAATGGGTCAGAACCAGAGTTAAGCAAAAGAACCAGAACCAGAACCAGGGTGGTGACCACAAGAAATCAGACCAGAAGGGTGGGGAGCAGAAAGCTAAAGACCAGAAGTCTTCAACAGGGCCCCAAACTAATACTGAGGGTGGGTCCCAAACTTCCAAGAAGAAGAAGAAAGAAGGTCAGAGAAAACCCTGGTGTAGCTTTTGCAAAAACACCACTCACTGGACAAGTGATTGTAAAAAGGGTGGAGCCCCCAACACTGCAGCCCCTAAGGCACCTGCACCCACTAGTACAGCTAGCAGTGTTGGTCCACAAACTAAGGGGGTAGTGGGTATCACCTTGGGAACTGAGGGAGATTCTGGCCTAGTCAGAACCCCTACACAGGCTGTTCTGATTTGTGATGGGGAGATTGATTTTCCCCTACTATCAGTCCCAGTAAGCTGGGCAAGTACAGACAGACACCTGTAATTAATGAAAAAGTGGCTCAAGCATACATGGACACATGTGCCAGTGTCACTATGGTGAAGCCTAACTTTGTGGACCCTGGAAAGTACATACCAGGTTACAATTACCTGGTGACCAATGCCAGCAATGTCACTACTACACATAGTGTGGCAATTGTTAACTTTTCCCGGGGAGGGGTAACTGGCCTAAAAAGAGTTGTGGTTAGTGCTGATCTCCCAGTAGAATGTTTGTTGGGCAATGACCTGGAGAGCTCTCTATGGTCAGAAGTTGAGTACAGGACTCATGCAGAGATGTTAGGGATATCATCACATGTCCTTACTGTGACCAGGTCACAGGCCAAAAAGTGCCTCTCTGAACCTCAGGTCTTGGATCCTGGAACAATGGACCAAGTACCTCCGAAGACAAGGAACAGGAGGGTAAAGGCTGTGCCTTCCCAAATGCCTACAAGTGAGGATCAGCCTTCGCAGGAAGATGATCTTTAGACCCCTGAAGGAACTGTCCCTGAAGAACTTGAACCTGATCAGGTTGAGTTTCTGGGGACAGGGGGGCCTTCTAGGGCAGACTTGGGGCAGGCTCAGTTATCCTGTCCTTCTCTTGAACCCCTCAGACAGCAGGCTGCTGCTGAGGCTGCTGGGAATGCTCAAGGTACCCATAAAGTTTATTGGGATGATGGGCTCCTTTATTCAGAGGGTCGAGACCCCAAGCCTGGTGCAACCAGGAGGTTGGTCATACCTCTGCAATTTAGGGGCTTCCTTCTTACCTTGGCACACGATATTCTCTTAGCAGGACACCTAGGCCAGAACAAAACTTGGGACAGACTTGTCTGTCATTTTCACTGGCCTCACATGTCAGAAGACACCAAGGAGTTTTGTCGCTCCTTTGTAACCTGCCAAGCAAGTGGCAAAGCAGGTGGTACCACAAAGGCCCCCCTAATACCACTACCTGTGGTGGGGGTGCCCTTTGAAAGAGTGGGGATTGGCATTGTTGGTCCAATGGATCCCCCTACAGCATCTGGGCACAGATTCATACTGGTGGTGGTGGACCATGCCACCAGGTACCCAGAGGCAATTCCACTTAGGACCACAACAGCTCCTGTTGTGGCCAGGGCCTTACTTGGAGTTTTCTCCAGAGTGGGGTTTCCTAAGGAGGTAGGTATCTGATAGAGGTGCCAACTTCATGTCAGGATACTTAACAGCTATGTGGAAGGAATGTGGTGTCAACTACAAGTTCACCACACCCTATCATCCACAATGCAATGGGCTTGTTGAAAGGTTCAACAAGACCCTAAAGGGCATGATCAAAGGATTACCTGAAAACTCAGGCGAAGATGGGATATCCTTCTGCCCTGCCTTATGTTTGCTTACAGAGAGGTCCCACAAAAGGGGGTTGGCTTCAGCCCCTTTGAATTGTTGTTTGGGCACCCTGTAAGAGGACCCCTATGTCTGGTGAGGGAAGGATGGGAGTTACCTCTCAAAAAGCCCAAGCAAGACATAGTGGACTATGTACTTGGTCTCCGCTCCAGGATGGCTGAGTATATGGAGAAGGCATCCAAAAACCTTGAGGCTAGCCAAGAATTACAAAAAGTTTGGCATGACCAAAAGTCTGTCTTGACTGAGTACCAGCCTGAACAGAAAGTATGGGTGTTGGAGCCGGTGGCCCCAGCAGCACTCCAAGACAAGTGGTCTGGGCCCCATACTATCATTGAGAAGAAGGGAGAGGTTACCTACTTGGTGGACCTAGGAACTCCCAGGAGCCCCCACAGGGTGCTCCATGTTAACAGGCTGAAAGCATATGTTGACAGGGCAGACATGGGCTTGCTCATGGCTACAGATGAGGGGCAGGAGGAAGAGAGTGACCCTCTCCCAGACCTGCTGACTCAGAACCCTGAGGATGGCTCAGTTGATGGTGTGGCCTTAGATGGCAGCCTCACTGAACATCAGCAACATGACTGTAGACAGGTTTTGAAGTCATATCGACATATGTTCTCCCTGACACCCAGTCAGACTAACTGGTGTACCCATGTGGTGAACACTGGTGACAGTCTTCCTGTAAAGAACAACATTTACAGGCAACCTGACCATGTCAGAGATTGTTTCAAGGCTGAGGTGCAAAATATGCTGGAATTAGGTGTCATTGAGCCTTCAGAGAGCCCCGGGCTAGCCCAGTGGTTCTGGTCCCCAAACCTCACACCAAAGATGGAAAGAGAGAGATGAGGTTCTGTGTGGATTACAGAGGACTCAATGCTGTCACCAGGACAGATGCACACCCTATTCCAAGGGCAGATGAGCTCATAGACAAATTGGCTTCTGCAAAGTATTTGAGCACATATGACTTGACAGCTGGCTACTGGCAAATCAGGTTAGCTGAGGAGTCTAAGGCCAAGACAGCATTTTCTACCCCCAGTGGGCATTATCAATTTGTGGTGATGCCCTTTGGTTTGAAAAATGCACCTGCCACCTTCCAAAGGTTGGTGAATCAAGTCCTTACTGGGTTGGATGACTTTTGTGCAGCATATCTGGATGATATGGCTGTCTTTAGCTCCAACTGGGAGGATTACCTGGTCCACCTGAAGGAAGTGCTAGAGGCTCTGCAAAAGGCAGGCCTCACTATCAAGGCAACCAAGTGCCAGATAGGGCAGAGTAAGGTTGTGTACTTGGGCCACCTTTTGGGTGGAGGCCAAGTTCAACCACTGGAGAGTAAGATCCAGACCATAAAGGACTGGTCCCCTCCAACTACCCAGACTCAGGTCAGAGCTTTCTTGGGCCTGACTGGGTACCACAGGAAGTTTGTTAAGAACTATGGGTCCATTGTGACTCCGCTTAATAATCTGATATCCAAGAAGATGCCCAAAAAGGTTCAGTGGACAGTATACTGTCAAAAGGCATTTGACGACCTGAAGAAGGCCATGTGCTCTGCACCTATCCTGAAGAGTCCTGACTACTCAAGAGAGTTCATTGTCCAAACAGATGCTTCTGAGTTGGGAGTGGGAGCTGTGCTTTCACAACTTAATGTAGATGGTCAAGACCAGCCCATTGCTTTTATTAGCAGAAGGCTGACCCCCATAGAGAAATGTTGGTCAGCCATTGAGAGGGAGGCCTTTTCTGTGGTGTGGGCCCTGAATAAGTTGAGACTATACTTGTTTGGCACTCACTTCAAGATTCAGACTGACCATAAGCCCCTCTTATGGCTTAATCAGATGAAGGGTGAAAACGCCAAACTGCTCAGGCGGTCCATTTCCCTACAGGGGATGGACTTTACAGTGGAGCACCACCCAGGGACTGACCATGGTAATGCAGATGGTCTCTCCAGGTTCTTCCACTTAGAACATGAAGACACAACTGGTCAAGGTTAGTCTAATGTCCCTGCGTTTGGGGGGGGTGGTTGTGTAGGAGAGTAGGGTCTGCTATCCTATGGTCACCCCAAATGTTTGCTTTTTGCTTCACTGGTTTATGACTTAATGTGGCTGTGAGCCTGCTAATCAGACCAACAGCCTGCTGTTCTCTCTCTAAATTATTGCCAATGCACTTTAGGTGCATTACTGAATTAGAACTGGTTCACCTTATTGCCCCCTGTAACAGTGTACCCAGGTACCCAGGGCATAGGTGCTTCCAAGGCCTACAAGGGACTGCAGCACGTATTGTGCCACCCCTGGCCTGGCCTCCATATGTGACAGGACTGGCTGATCACTCAGCTGGGGTAAGTCGGTGTAACCACCCCTTACTTAGGTGTAGTATGCCTACACCTAACCTAAAATGGACACATATGTTCCTATCAGCCACTCCTATGGAAGGCCTCATCAATCCTGGAGGCAGAGTGCTTGGAAATATGTGAGATGGTGCTCTGGCATGAGCTGAGCCTGTCTGCAGCTTTCGGAACTATGTCCTTTAGCTGTTTCATGATACTGCCATACCATATACTCTTAAGTGCATTATAATCCTCGCGGTTAAATGCTATCTTTGGTTTGGCTTTATCAAAACATGTCGAGTAAGGTGTCATACGAATTCGAATACTACCCCCTCGCCAGTTCTGGTGACGGGGGTAGCATTCCACCCTTCTAGAGGGACACGACATGTACCTAACCTGAACCCCGGTTAAAGTTAAACAGAGCCTCAGCATCACAAAATGGATGCTGCCACCACAGACACAAGTCTAACCTCCTGCTGCTGGGAATCCTTCCAGCGAGGGCAGCTTGGACAAAGGGTTTCCTGCCTTGGGAGGTGCTAGCACCACCCCAGACAGGATTTTGTGTATTGGGTAGGACAGGGCTGAATAGAATCGGACATGCCTGGGGCACACAAGGTGTCCCTGTGCATTTGCCAGTTCAAACCGGTGCTGGGGCTTTCCTGCCCCAGTCTTGGCGTGAAGCTTGACAAAGGAAAGGGGGTGTAACCACCCCCCTTCCTGGTCCCACCCAGAGGAGGGACCTAGTAGGTGATCCGGCCCCCAGATTTGGAGTAAGAGTAGGAGCTGTGTCCTGAGACTTCAGATCATCCTGAATCAACTTGAAACTAAGAAGACAACTGGACTTCGACATTCTGCTGCACAGAAGACTGAAGAGCATCTCCCTTGTGGCCTAGGAGTGGCCACCCTGTGAACACAGGCACCATCCAGCAACTTGACATCTGCTTTGCCGCCGCCTCCCGCCGGAGCCCGAGCCCAGAGCCTAACAAGACCCAGACTCCCAGACTTCTCACCGCCGATCCACAGTCCCTGCAAAGAAGGGACCCGTGGAGGCATCGAGAGACATGGGACCGGACCTCTTGAAAGACCCCCGAGAAGCTGACTGCGCAGCACCCAAGGCACCCTTGATGCTGTGCTTTGGGGTTTGAGAAGCCCTAACCCCGAGCAGCATTTGCCCCGAAGATCAGCCCCCCAGCATCTCCACGATCTACGTGGGGCCCTTTTGCACTTTGCCACATGATGCGCCATCCCGGCCACTTGCCACGTGGCTAGCCGCCATCTTGGTGACAAAAACGACAAACTACACCACTGGTCTGGTTGCTCCAGATTGGCCCTTGCTTCCCTGAAAAGGAGCACCCGCTCTGACCTTGCTGGTCCGAGTGAGAAGCTTGAATCACTTCCTGCGTGGCTTGCTTTAGCCAAGGCCTGTTTGCTCCAATCAAGTTGCCGACACCACCATCAGCGAGAACCTGTGTGAGCCAGCTCGTGATCGACTCCTGGACGTCCTTGACCTCTTCGTGTCCACGTGGCTGCAGAGACAATCTTCACCTAATCACCTGTTTGCACCCGACATCGCCTGGTTCCATCCTGGTTCCACGGTAGTCACTGGCTAGTGACTTTGAACATTGTCCCCTCTGCTTTCAGGTCTTCACCTCTTCAGATCCACCCTTGGATCCACCGGAGCTCTTCACATCGAGCCGCCTGCAGCATCTTCAGCTCCAAGCACCATCGACCTGCGTGACGAAACCCGACACTACTTCGACCCTATGCACCCGCTTCCTGTGGGTGAGGTAACTCAGCAACGCTGGTGTTCCCACACTGGTACACACCTCTAGTGTCCGTGTCTAAAGTGTTATACTTGTAGGTCCATCGGAAGGTTCTTAAAACACTAACTTTGTAACTTTTACGCACCATTGACATTGCATTGGTGCATGCGTGCGCTTTCTGCACTGCACCCGAGTCCCACGGGCCTTTCCCGACTTCATCACTGCTAGTCTCGAACAGCTCCAGCGATTCCCCAGGCCCTAGGCCTCTTCACTTTCCCCATAGTGGTTCTTATACCACTATTTTAGTATATGGTTTCGGTGGCCCCTAGGGCTCATCCATATTCGTGCAACTTTTGTATATTTAAACTGTGTTTTGTTTTAACGCATTTGCTTCTGTGCTCATAAAGAGTATAGGGTATCTTTGTAGAAATAAATCTATATATATTTTCAATATATATCTGTGTGGTGTCCTTTCATTTGGTATTCAAGGGGATTGTGTATGGTAAAACAGCTTGCTTCACATGCCTTTACAGAGTTTAGCCTAAGACTGCTTAGTCCATGCTACCCCTAGGATAGCTTGTCTATAAGGTTGACTTTACAACCTCCACCATAAGGGTTGCTTGGCATGGTACAAGGTGATCATTAGAACTAGTGAGCATCATATACCAGGCCAACTTCTCACAGAAATGATGTGAAGAGTTGTGTACAGCGACTGCATTTGATTTGTGAAGAAATAAAGAAGAAAATACTTTGAAAATCACTTTATTGGAGTATCAGCTAAATTCTTTGATTGGACTCTATTGATTGTTTATCTAGTATTGCTCAGGTTGAGAATTGTGTAAAATTAGATTTTACTTGAATACTTTTTTTTACCTGTTTGATTACAACTTTTGGCAAGGGTTGTATCTCCACCTTTGAGCACCCACTAGAAGATTAGATAAGTTCCATAAGATAATAAGAACACTTCCTTTAGCTCATTTGTTCCTCTCTTGTCAGTTGTTGTATACAAGATATCACTGATGACATCAACCATGTGACTATCTGATACACATGATCATACACTAGTATACATTTTCATGTCATACTAAAAAATATAGAGTACCATTTTAAAAAGAATGACACACCAACATAACTTTCTAAAAACCTACTCACTGCTTTGTCGAACTACACTGACATACATACATGCTGGCAAAATTAGATATAACACTATTAAACATACTTATAGACTTATATTGACATTACCCACCAGCACAAATTTTATTAATTTATATAGTCATCCTACTCACTTATGCAAATAATTCATTATATTTACATTTACTTAGCTACACACTCTTACAAACATCACTTTATTTATTCATATAGATACTAACTCATACTTAGTGCGTTACAAAATCAGTATTACAAGTGTACAGTTTTCCATACAGTCACTCAGACAATGTCTGACTGTTATGTATACTTATTTATGTAGAACAACGGTCACAAATACTGCGTTTATATTTCTACTCTCTTGGACATGTATCATTGAGAAATGTATTTAAATATCAACACACCCATAAAGAGACTCACTCACTCAAACAACTGTTTCCACATACAGTCTTAACCTCATATATTTACTAAATCAACTATATACACATCTTTGAACAGTCACACACACCTCCCACCCAACCACACACACATTTACTATCACATGCAAATACTCACTTAACTAATTAATAACTAATATTCACTGAAAAAACCATAGGTTATAGACCATATATAGTTAGGAATTAGCATTTAAAAAACCTTATTTTACTCACACAAAACCATTGAAATTCCATATATAGTTAGTTGCACTAACTATATATTGCGCACCCGCAATCCACTGCTGATGATGTCACATATTACATCATTCATGACATGGTCAGTGACATCACTGATGACATCACTGATGACATCTCAAATGACATCACTGATGACATCTCACTTGACATCAATGATCACATCACTGATGATATCATTCATGTGACAATACAATGCATCTCCTCACATTTTAATATAACCTCTGTTTCACCCAGTGTTAAAAACAGAGTATAATTTTTGAAACCATTGACACACCAATACTAGTTACTACATACGTACTCACTGATTCCTACGTCTACACACACATTCACTCATTCACCCATACAATCATTCATACATACAATCACTCATGTTTACAACACAATCATATGCACTCATACACCTATACAGACACTCACACTCTGCCACTCATCCATGGAGTTACTCACACACCTAGTCAGTCCTGTAAAGAATCAATCACACTTCCATTTTCTACTCTATACAGTTAAACATAGAGCACCTTACGTTTTCAACCATATACTAACACATACTTACTCTCTTATACAATCATTGATACAAGTACACATTGATCTGTACAGAGTCACACACCTCCCATCCAGCCACACACACACTCAGTCTCCCATGCAAATACTTGGGCAATCAATCAATAACCCATATAGTTACTCATATAGCTACTGATCAACACATGCAGCAGTTTACAGAACAACAGACATAATGATGCACAAATTAAGACAGTTTAGTCACTAACCCATGCACTCAGTGAGACACATTTAATCACTCACTCATACATTCAGTCATGCACCTACTAAATCCTTCGTCCAGACACTTATACATCCACTCATTCTTCAATATGTAAGACATATTTTAACTTTACAGAAACATAGTCACTGGATGTTGTCATCAGTGATGTCATTTGAGATGTCATCAGTGATGTCATCAGTGATGTCACTGACCATGTCATGAATGATGTAATATGTGACATCATCAGCAGTGGATTGCGGGTGCGCAATATATAGTTAGTGCAACTAACTATATATGGAATTTCAATGGTTTTGTGTGAGTAAAATAAGGTTTTTTAAATGCTAATTCCTAACTATATATGGTCTATAACCTATGGTTTTTTCAGTGAATTTTCAAGGTTTTGTAAATGCTAATTCCTAACTATATATGGTCTATAACCTATGGTTTTTTCAGTGAATTTCAATGGTTTTTTAATAGCAAATATCATAAGCTGTCGAATGTCAAGTACGTGGTAAGAATTTTTTTTTTCGTGTTTATGCACACTGATCTGCTTTGATTGCTGCCCCCCACCCCTCATTTCTATTAGGAGTACTCTCTCTTTGCAGATAGTGAAGGGTAGTTAACGCAGCCCTTTCCCCCTTTGTAATCCGTCGTGCCTGCTTCTCTCTCCATTTGATTGATTGTTCTCTTTGGTTCATTCTCTATTTACAAACAAGCACAGAGTCGCAATACTCTGTTTAGTCTTTGCAGATAGCGAAAAATCGTGTAAAAAAACAAAAGGAATCGAGCAAAATCAGTAGGCCACTAATGGGATCTCTTTTGACCTCGCTAAAATAGAAACATTAGGAACAACCTGTTGAAAATAGCAATGCGTATGTATATAAGCGGCGTTCATTTGTGTTCACAGTACCCCTTGTTGATTGTTTCAATCGAGCATTGAATTGTTCGAAGTTAATTCTCTTAACGATCTTCTCTACCTGCAAACGAGGAAGAATAGGAATATTCTATCTCCCTTTGCAGATAGTGAAGGGTAGGTAACGCAAGCCTTTAACACGTCGTACCTATTTCATTCCTCATTGATTGATTGATTGTCCGAACATTGACTGTTTGGGAATTAGTTCTTTTTGGAGGTATTCCCTGTTTGCAAATAAACGTAGGAAAATCTTTGCAAGTAGTGAAAGGGTACGTAATGCGGACCGTTCTCCCCCGTTGTAATCTGTCATGCCTATCTACTCCCCACTGATTGATGCACCTTTTTCACCCGGACCATTTACTAGAGATACGTCATCTGGCCCGACCAGAGAGCACCCCTAGTGAAAAGGACATATGCAATAATAACGAAGTGATCACTGTATCCTGTTAACAGAAACTTTACCATGAAACAACCTGGAAAGAAAAAAATAGGAAAACGAAAATCAGTAGGCCACTGATGAACATGAACTTTTATTAAACAACGAACAAAGAAACGATAACATAACGTAATGATAAAACCTATTAATGTCCTAGAAACAAGAAAACGTTAAAATATGCCAGTGGTGAGAGACCAGAAAAACAGTAAGAGAAACCAAATCACCCCTCGCTGTCCCACCGCCTGCCACGCCAAAAAAATCGATAGACTAGGGAAAATGCAAGTCAGTAGAACATCCACCCCCACTCTGGAAAATTCCAAGGTGGGGCAGGGTTCCGGCTACGCCCAGCCGGGAGCAGCCCATATAAGGCAGGTCCTGCTGCCACGCCTCGGCCAGGAGATCCTAACGTAGGGTGTAGCCGGAGGAGAGGCCGAGACCAGCGGGACCCGGCCAGGGGATTGCCTTTACAACGCTGAACAGTTGCAGGGGGGGGGAATGTCTCCTCGACCCTCCCCTCTCTCTCCCAGTCCGGCCGCGGTGGCCCTTGAGAGTTGCAGGTAGTCCCGCCACATGCTCTTCCGGTCCGACCACCAACGGTCGGGGGGCCGAGGCCGACGGGATCCGGCTGCAGCCGATAAACCAAGAAACCCGTTCATGGGGCCAGAGCCAGGGGCGTCCGGCCGACATCCACCGGAAGCCCGGCCCGAAGACGGACGGGACACTTCTTTCTTTTATAATGGCTGCGACAACACTGGAGGGGGATGTCTTGCACATGCCTCCGACCCCCCCCTCGTCCTCATCGCCTGGTCCGGCCATAACAAATCTCAAGCGAGACGCCGTGGGGTGCACTGGGAGGGAGAGACGGTGCGAACAGGCCTCTCCCGCCTCCCCAGGTGGAGGCTTCCCAGCTGCACCCTCAGCGCTCCAGGCGATGGCATCCTAACAACTACAGTGCTGCACAGTTTCGGAACGACCTAGATAACGGTTCTTCCACTGTGGCCATGCTGCAACGTCTCGCCCGGCAGGGTGGAGCCCGTCCGCTCATGTGACCCCGCGATCGCCGGTAGCTGCCGAACTCTCAAAATGGCGGTCGACCTGGCAAGAGCGGGCCCAACATAAAGAAATGGCCCGGTCACTGGTTGACTCCACCACCGTAGTCCTCCACGACCTTGAAGATTCTAGAGGAGCCGCGGGAGTCTCCGACCCCCGATGGGGAATGACTGCCATGATCGCCCGTGGAGTGACGAAACTGTATCCGCGGGACGTCGGCGCTCCCATGCTGGCGCCAGCCTCACTTTGAATTACTACAATCCTGCAGACCTTACTTCCGGTGAAAGCACAGTGTGACCCGGTAGGAAAAATTATTGCACCCCCTCCCCTTTTTGACTGATAGTTCAAACCACCGATCCTTTCCTTTGCCCTTTTAACGGAACTTTGGACTGCCTCCCCCTCTTTTACATTTTCTAGAGAAAACAAAACATTAACCACTACATTAGCATAGCAGTTGACACCAGAACTGTTTTCAAATTGAAAACCAACAACATCTTCAACAGAATCCTTTTTGTTTCTGCTGTGACCCTGCTACAGCACAGGCATTGTCCCCAGCAGTAATTCTGCAATGCCGGTAAGAATAGCTGTGGTGCCTACTGGACTCACTCACCCCCGCGGCGCCCCACGCCGTTTTTTGCTGGGCGGCAACTTACTAGACATCACTTTCGTGCCATCTAGATTTCAGCGCGTTCTGCTGCCTTGGAACTATTCGCACAACAGACCGCTACTGACAAGAATATTTCATTATTGGTGCTGTCAATTTCAATAAATCTATTGGATAATTAAAAAGAAATTGCCACGGTCTCTTCGTTGTTTAAATGTTTTTACTGTTTTTGTTTTGTTGTATATATTTATATGTTATTAAAGTTTTATATTCCTACTACTTTGTTGGAGTGCTATATATTTTTAATGTGACACATAATTGTAAAAACTTTGATGTACAAAGAGTCATTCCTGGAATCTTCCGCTTCAGGCTCGGTCCCCTCCCCAATCACAATACAGGATGGTTTTCAGATAGTAGGAACGCGTGTGCTGTGACGGATCACATCGGGTGTGGGCCTTGATCTACTATAACTCCTTTGAAGAGGGGTGATTCTTTACAGCTGGGGCCATAAACTACATCTGCAGGGCTAGCTGATAGCCTAGGACCGGCCTGGACATTCGGACACAGAGGAAGAGGAGTGTCAGAGGGTGCGGTAGTGAATAGGGCGAAAGGGAGGTGTCGGGCGGGCACAGAGTGTGATTCTCAGGGAAGAGCAGCGCAGATGGGGGAAGGTTTATTGCCCATGCATAAGACAGAGAGCGGTGGTGACCAGTGCCTGGGGGAGATGCTTACGAGGGTGAGGAGCCATGCTACGAATCGACAGCGTGCAGAGAGTGGGTCTGGTCAAGACATCTAAAATGGCTGCCGTGCACGACAAAAGTGTGGCATTTCAAAAAAGGCAAGATGGCGCAGACAATGTTTTTCAACACTTCCTCATTTCCTTCGAATCGAACGTTAACAGACGTTGGGGCATATTACCAAAGTTAAGCGATATTTATCGCTAACGATGCTTACCAACCAATTTTTTACCACTAAGCATCGTCAGAAATTATCGAAGATAAACCTTACTATTATCAAGGTTTATCGCAAATGCGATAATAAACGGCCGCAATGCATGAATATCGCTAAAAAGTCAGCGATATTCATGCATTACCGAGCTAATACTCTTAGCCATGTTATCCACCTCCCATTGGATAACATGGCTAAGAACTGCTCAGGGCAGGTGTTACTTTTTGGAGATATTCGCGCTTAGCGCGAATATCTCCAAAAGTTGGTAATAGGAGATAGATATCTTGCATGTTGTAATGCAAGTTATTGTGGTATATGGAACTCATACCATAATCTCTCAGGAAAGCAGAAACTGATCCTTTTGGGACCGCCTAAAAAGGCCTAGGGGGTGAGGAGTACTCTACTTTGCCCCCTTTTCACGTTCCGAACTATTTTATTTTACTCTCTTCTGTAATTACACAAAATACCAGCGATAAGATGCATCGGAGACACACAGTGAGAGAAAGGAGGCCGGAGATGAAGAAGACATGTCAAATACACATTGGAGATAATATAGTGGCAGAAGGGAAGTAAATATGAGTAAACTTACCATGTAACATAAAAATGTTGCACTCTATACTATAAGTCTCATTTTATACTACAATCACTTCGCTACAACCTCATAAATTAAAAATAAAAATAAATAATGTCTCAAACAATTTTTGATTTCTAAATATAAATTTATTCTTCAGAATTTTCTAAATTTGAAACAACTAGTAACATGTCCTCATCAGTAATTTCCTCTTCAATCATCTCATCTGGAATCTCCTCATTAAAAGTCTGCAATGATGATTCTTGTAACTCTATGGTCTCCAAACACTCGATAAATTCGCCATCAAGAGATTGATCAAAAAAATCATTCAAGTCATCTCCTCCTTCTGACAATATTTCATTATTGGTGCTGTCCATTTCAATCAATGTAGTGGAATCATTCAAGTCATCTCCTCGTGACAATATTTCATTATTGGTGCTCTCAATTTCAATCAATGTAGTGGAATCATTCAAGTCATCTCCTCCTTGTGACAATATTTCATTATTGGTGCTGTCCATTTCAATCAATCTAATGGAATCATACAAGCCATCTCCTCCTTGTGACAATATTTCATTATTGGTGCTCTCAATTTCAATCAATGTAGTGGAATCATTCAAGTCATCTCCTTGTGACAATATTTCATTCTTGGTGCTGTCCATTTCAATCAATCTAATGGAATCATACAAGTCATGTCCTCCTTGTGACAATATTTCATTATTGGTGCTCTCAATTTCAATCAATGTAGTGGACAATTCAAAAGAAATTGCCACGGTCTCTTCATTGTGAGCCATTTTATTTTGAAATTGCTTGCTGTAAATTGCAGAAAAAAATAATCACTTTCATTTATCGTTTTTAGTAATACATAATATAAAACTAACTTCATCAAGTATTTAGTATAACAGAAGGACTGCAAATAAATAACAGAAAACATTTTTCAAATTATCTTCAAGTGTACAACATAGTTCCCCTTACAAATTAACAACTCACCTTTTTAAAAGTAGCAGAAGTGTTAGTACTGTGTAAATCAAACACCAGAAATTCACCACCAAAAATTCCTCACAAATGTACCTCAGACAGTAGTATCACAAAATGGCTGTGGTTTCCTCTCATTTGACATATATACATAACCAATTAACTTTCATCACACACAAATACAAAACCAAAGTAACATTTTAATTGGTTCTAAATTTCAACACTTTCAAATGTGTTTTCCCCATGCAATTTTCCATAGGACATTTACATACGTCTACAGCCTGAATGGCTGAACGGAATTACACCAAACTTGGGAAAATGGTACATCAAACCTAAGAGGTCAGGAATGATCTACTATGCCCCCTTATGGTCATTTCCCCCTTCGCTTTGGCCTCCTCTTGTCTCTCAATCCTACCGAGGGACAAGATGGCGGCCGCTACGGACTGTTTGGAATGTTGACAGACGCCGGAGAACCAATCAGCTTCGCAAAGCTCCGTAACGCGAAAAGTACGCGAAGCGGAGCGCTGTTACAGATATATATCTTTTTTTCAACGTTAATTTCTCAAAATCCACTGGAGCACATATATTGAGACCTAGCAAAGGCACATCGGGCTACCAGTCCCTAATATTTTGCCAAGTTTCGTGCAAATCCATTCAGCCGTTCGATTATTATTATTTTGTTTTTTTTTTGCCCCGCGGGGCCCTTTTAAAACCTCCACATCAAACCTAGGGGGTCAGCGAGGATCTACTATGCCCCCTTATAGTTATTTCCCCCTTTGTTTTGACCTCCTCTTGTCTCTCGATCCTACCGAGAGACAAGATGGCGGCCGCTACGGACTGTTTGGAATGTTGACAGACGCCGGAGAACCAATCAGCTTCGCTTCACAAAGCTCCGTTGCGCGAAAAGTCCGCGAACCAGAGCGCTAACCGGTCCGCTGTTACAGATATATATCTTTTTTTAAACGTTAATTTCTCAAAATCCACTGGAGCACATATATTGAGACCTACAAAAGGCACATCGGGCTACCAGTCCCTACAATTTTGCCAAGTTTCGTGCAAATCCATTCAGCCGTTCGGGCTAAAAGTGAGGCCAACCGCCCTATGGAAAACTCAATGTTAAAAACACGTTTTGGGACCCCCCTTTTTTCTCGGCCCCCACTGGACGAACCCCCCCCAAATTTTTAAGGGCTGCTCAGAAACAAAATGTGCCATTTTCCTGAAAATTTCAGCCAATTCCGTCCACGAACGCCAAAGTTATTAGACATAGAATTTTCAAAAAACCCATAGAGAAAAAATCCTAACTATATATACCTACTGGCGACCGCCAGTAGGTAATAAAGTTTACATAGCTATTTATCAACTTATACAATTGTTTTCACAACAAGAGACAGAGTGATACAGATCTTCACACAGTAAAATCACTATTCCTTTTATTTAGTGAGACACTTTAAATTAGGGACTTAGACAGTCAATTCAAGTGCTACTAAATTGTTCATCCAGTCACTTATACATTCACTTAGTCTTCAATGCAGATTCCATTGTACTTAATACTTCTTTAATTATGGAAGAAAACCACATTCACTGGATGATGTCATCAGTGATGTCATCAGTGATGGCATTTGAGATGTCATCAGTGATGTCACTGACTATGTCATGAATGATGTAATATGTGACATCATCAACAGTGGATTGGGGGAGCGCGAGTTACAGTTAGTATAACTAACTATAAGAGAGGAATTTCAAAGATTTGTATGAGTGAAATCTCCAGCTAACTATAACACCCCTGAAACATATATATATATATATATATTACCTACTGGAGGTCGCCAGTAGGTAGTTATAGTTAGGACCTAGTTTCCATAGGAAATCCGCAACATTCTATTGGGAATAACTTTGGCGCCGGTTGATGAATCTTTGCGAATTTCTCAAAGAAGATGGCCCGCTCCGCTCCTTCCCTGAAAGTTTGGGGGGGATTCATCAAGTGGGGGTTGAGAAAAAAGGAGGGTCCCAAAACGTGTTTTCCCCATGTTATTTTCCATAGGATGATTAGACACGGCTACAGCCCGAACTGCTGAACTGGAATTAAAAGAAATTTGGCAAAATGGTAGTCTGATTCGCAGATCACGCTTGTGCTTCAATGGTGTAAATCCCTCTAGTAGTAGTTGAGAAAATCAAAAGAAAATATATATATATAGATCTAGAAGCGCGCACCGTGCGAGCACCCGCGCGCACACCGTGCGCCTATCGGGTGTGCGCGAGCGGAATTCTGATTTGCTGTTAGACGTCTGTCAACATTCCTATCGGTGGAAACCAGGAAGTGTTGGCCACCATTTTTTCACTCCGAGGCAGAAGAGAGCCAAAAACAAAAGTGGAGAACTTGAAAAGGGGGCAGGGTAGAGACTCCCTGACCCCCTAGGCCTTCTAAGGGGGTCCCTGAAGGACCCTGAAAGGCAAAAAAAAAATTTAATATTTTTTTTTTAAATCGCAAGTTGCACGCGCGCATGCGCGCACGGTGTTCGCGCGAGTCGCATATGAATGACATTTTACCCGATTTTCGTAAATGCTTTTAAAGCTAATATACGGTTATAAAAAGTCAAAAATACTATTTTTACAGTTATGTCACAGAATGTCTTGGGTTATTATATACATTACATTTACAGAAATGACTTTTTGGAATGAATCCATTTTCGCGGGCTGCGAACACCGTGCGCGCATGCGTGCGAACACCGTGCGTGCACCTTAAAAACACAAACACCAAAAAAAGGCCAGAATTATTAAAAAAATCAAAAAAATGCACATAATAATACATAAATCAAAATTACAATTTAAGTATTGTTAAAAATATAGAACATTTGTATAATAACACAAAAAAGCCATAATTGATACATTTTAAAATTAGCATTTAAAAAACCTTTGAAATTCATTGAAAAACCGTAGGTTTTACACACATTATAATTAGGAATTAGCATTTAAAAAACCTTTGAAATTCACTGAAAAAACCATAGGTTTCACACACGTTATAGTTAGGTATTAGCGTTTAAAAAACCTTTGAAAGTCACTAAAAAAAACATAGGTTTCACACACGTTATAGTTAGGAATTAGCACTTATAAAACCTTGGAAATTCACTGAAAAAACCATAGGTTTGACACCAGTTATAGTTAGCTGGACAATTTACTCATACAAAACCATTGAAATTCCCCCGTTATAGTTAGTTGTACTCACTATAACTCGCGCGCCCACAATCCACTGCTGATGATGTCACATATTACATCATTCATGACATGGTCAGTGACATCACTGATGACATCACTGATGACATCTCAAATGACATCACTGATGACATCACTGATGACATCATCCATGTGACAATGAAATACACCTCATCACACACTAGTGTAATATTTCATCACTCACTGTAAAATAGAAAGTGCCATATTTCAAACCATTGACACACCAATAGGAATTTTTAAACACCAACTCAGTGATTCATAGATCTTTACACACATCTAATCACTTACCTATAGATTCAGAGTTATATGCAGTGAATAATTAACAGAACACTATCAAATATACTTATACGCCTATTTCAACTTACACACCAGCACACTTTGTATTCACTTATAAAGAGACAACCTTCTGACTTATGCAAACAATTGATTATACTTACATTTATTCATCTACACACTTATACAAACACCACTTCATCTATTTATATAAATAATAACTCACACTTAGTGTGTTTTAAAATCACTATTACAAGTATACAGTTATCCATATAGTGACTCATGCAATCATTAAGTCTTAAGCACACTTTATTAGATATAACTGTCACATACACTGCCTTTTTTTTCAAGTTTAATGGAGATGTACCATTGAGATAAATATTTCATCACCACCACACCCATAAACATATACACTCACTGAAACAACTGTTATAACATGTAGTCTTAACCTCTTATACCTACTGAATGAACTATTCACAATTTTTTGAGCAATCACAAAACCCCACCAAACCACATAGACATTCATTTACCCATACAAATACCCAGTTAAGAAACCAATAACAAATATAGTCTTTAACATACCAATTAAGACAAAGCAAGAAAGACTCACACACTTTAATAACTACACATTATATATAGTGAGACTCTACAAATTAGTCAAGGAAACAATCAATAATACTGTTACTAAATCCACCATTCACACATTTATATTTATATATCCACTCATTCTTCAATACAAAGTAGTGTATTTATAATACATATTTAATTATCAAAGCAAACCACATTCACTGGATGATGTCATCAGTGATGTCACTGACCATGTCATGCATGATGTAATATGTGACATCATCAGCAGTGCGCGCGCGAGTTATAGTGAGTACAACTAACTATAATGGGGGAATTTCAATGTTTTTGTATGAGTAAAATGTCCGCTAACTAACTGGTGTGAAACCTATGGTTTTTTCAGTGATCAAAGCCAATGTGGGCTGAAAAGTGTTTGTTCGAGCTCCTTGTCTGAATAAACAGAGCGAAAACACCCGAGTCTGGAGTGCCGTGCCTTTGGTTGAAAATTGTCGTAATTGGGCCATGATCAGGCCCCAGCACAGAGCACCAGTAGTGGAGCGCACATCGGCTTGAGGGTCACTTTGGTAACGCGATATATATATATATATATATATATATATATATATATTACCTACCGGCGGTCACCAATAGATAGTTTTCGTAAGCACCAAGTTTCCATAGGAAAACTGTTTTTTTCGAATAACTTTGTCGTCGTTTGACAATTCTTTGCTAAATTTTCAAAACTAGTGGCCCACTCCGGTCAGCTACTGTCTTCAAAGTTGTGTGGTCATTTGTCAAGCGGGGGCCAAGAAAAAAGGGGGGTTCCAAAACATGTTTTCCCCATGTTATTTCCATATGAAAATTTAGACAAAGCTACAGCACGAACTGCTGAACGGAATTACACCAAATTTGGCAAAATGGTAGGCCTCGGTTTAGAAAGAGGTCTTTTAAATGGTGTGAATCCGTTCAGTATTTTTTGTGATATTAAAGAAAAAATATCTTTATATATCTGGGTGGAGCCTAACACCCCCCAGAACGAGATTGGCTCTAATTGGCTGCCCACAAAAAAGATTATATAACGGGGTCAAGGGGAAAGTTTATCGACCTAGTATCCCATTCCCCTAATTGACATCACAAATCACAAAATAGGGATACCTGGTCAAACAATGTGTGTTGTCGTACAGAAAACTATGGAAAGAAGAGACAGCATGCTACATGAAATGAGACATATCTGGCTGAGAAGTTCCCATCCGACCACCCTTACTGGCGGAGTATCGTCATGTGGGAGTTGGTACTTGATCCTATTGCCGCCCGAACTTGCAAATGCCGGTGCGGGTATGGATCATTCATAGATACTCTAGCCAAGACAATGCTCGAAGAGTGGAAAGAATAGGGTGCAGTGCTCTAGTGACAGTGAAAGTAAAATTGACTACTCAAACAAAAAATGTGTTTAATGGAGATTGTTAGAGTGTCAAAGTTAAAACCACGCCCTGTAGTGGGAATTAATAACTACAGAGTGGCGCTGTGCAGGACGGTCAACATGTTTCAGCCATTTGGAACAAATGTCCGGCTTTCTTCAGGACCCAAAAAGATGGAACAGCTACTGCATTTTATAATAGTGTAGTGAAAAAAGAAAAGACTTAATACTTTACAAATACAGGAATCTCAATGGACCTTGGAGCCCCAATGTGTCCAGGAGAACTAGAATTTATTTTCCTGTTATAACAAAAGAGGAAAAAAACTCACTAAAAATTCACATATACATAAATATATATATACATGGCCACTTGAGACACATAGAAACTGTACAAACAACACACAAGCATAAGTAAATTATACTTAGCAACAACTTTAGAGTATTAAATTGCTCACACAGAGAGGAGTTACCCTCTACTGAGATACTCATCCAGCTTTATGTGGGAGAAGGCCTCACCTCGCCCGGCAACCTACTCGAGAAATTGAGGCCCGCTCTATTTTGCAAAAAAAGGGGGAAAAACACACAATTGGAGATATACAGTGTGTCAAGCTCATTGGCATCGCATAAAAACCTACTTTACAAAGTAAAAAACTACACACCATCAGATCATGAGCCGAAAAGGTTAATTAAAAGGATCAGCTTCTGTCACATCTATTGACTAGATGGGAGCTTAAGGTGGTTTTGCCAATGTTTGATTAAAAATGGCAAAAGTATGTCAGCCCCTCTTGTCTTACTTAGTCTAACCATAGTGTTGCATTTTGGTAGATATGTCAGGGGGAAAAATATATCTATCTCGATTTTTAGAAAAGAGTCAAATTCCAACATTGAACCTAGGTTACTGTGGCTTAGATGAAGAAAGTCTATTTCATTCATAAGATAACAACAAAGAGGTTCAAAGCTGCCTAAACCCCAGAGACTCACCTGTCCGTCGGTACCTCTCTCGATCGTCCGAGAGGAAGTGGAGGTACCGAACGGACTGCCTATTCTGTATTTATACTGATGCTAATTGGTCAAATTAGCTTTTAAAAAACTACCAATTAGTCTCATCAAACGCCATATTCCCTATAGCGCATGCTCTTTGGATACGCTACTCGTTTTTGAGGTCTAAAAAGCGCATGCGCCAAGCCACAGATAATACGTATTTACGTGGGCCCATGTGCATACCTTCAGACCAGTGTTGTTCCCCTGCGCATGAGCAAAACCGAAGAAACTGTGTCTGCTTATGCGTGATCACAAGGCACATGCGCGCCCCAGTCTCTGGTCAACGCGCATGCGCAAGGATAGAGATCGTACTTCCGCGAATGCGTGGAACTGTTTAATTGCAATGCACGAACTGTATGTGGCCAAAATTGGCAAGGACTTTAGAAATTGACAGGTGCGATTGTCTGCTGTAATAAGTAGTTCACATCTCCTAATATATACAACGGAGATAACTATATTAAAATTGCCATTGTATATAGGTACATACTCTGTAGGTGACAGCTATATAAGCAGAATTGTCAGACACTACGGGGCATACCCTACTATGTTAGTAAAGAGTGTAAGTGTGATGGTACTAATGGAAAGGGTTATCCTTAGTGTAAAGATACAGTTATGTGTTATCAAAAGTCAGAATTGAGATATTGGCAGAAAACCATATATCTATGGGTAACAGCTATATAAGCAGAATTGTCAGACACTCCGGAACATACCCTACCATGTTAATATAGAGTTTAAGTATGATGGTACTAAAGGAAAGGAATATCCTTGGTGTATTGATACAGTAATGTGTTATCAACAAGAAGAGTTGGGATATTGGTAGAAAACCATATACCATGGTGACGTAAATGATAGGTGGTGATTAAGACTACAAGGACACCCAGGAGATGGCGTCATTCAGACCTTTGGTGTCACACTGAAGCTTGAAAATCCACTTCTGTTCTTTCACGAACAGATATCTCGAGATATCACTGATATGTGGCGGAACATACGGGTGTTCTAGTATCACCCACCGTAACTCCTCTGCTTGATGTTTACTGGAAAGAAAGTGACTAGTCAGGCTAGTGGACTGTTTTTGGCGTCTGATGGTACTCTTGTGCTCGCTTATTCGGATTTTCATTTTGCGAGTGGTATGACCAACATATCTAAGTGAACAAGGGCAGGTTATCATATAAATGACACCCTCCGTGTTACAGTTAGTGTGTTTTCTTAGCAGCCATGGTCTGCCTGTACCTATGTCCACTTGGTTGGTCTTATAGGTTTGTGGACATGCGCTACATGATCCGCAAGGATAGTGACCTTGCACAGGCGGAAGATTCCACAGTGTGTTGCTGACATCTGTTGTCTGGATTCTCGGCCTAGTGTGAACAAGGGTGTCACGTAAGCTGGGGGCTCTTTTGAAGGAGAAGAGAGGTAGTGGAACAGCAGTCTGTGCTACATTCAGAATATTCCAGTGTCGTTTGACAGTTTTCTGGATTTGATTAGAGAGGACACTAAAGGTATTGACAAAAGTAAGTCTCTCTAATGGTGGTTTTTCAGTTTTCTTATCCAGAAGTGCTTCCCGGCTATTGTTGGAAGCACGTTTCCATGCTTGTTTAACGAGATGGCGAGGATATTCTCTCTCTTGGAGTTGTCTGGACAGTTGTGCAGCATGTTTGTCATAAAGAGGCTGCCAACACTTCAAACCAATAAGTGTTGGCAGCCATAATGTGCCTTGCATCAAGTGAAAGTCTTGGTGGGGCTGGTGCTGGAGGCTCGCTGCTAGCAGACTGTTAGTGATAGTCTCTGGTGCGAGGCTTCTCGCTGCCATATTAAATAATGATTTCCCATATGCGGGGGACGCGCCTTTGTTTTTACGTGGTTTCTCCGGCCGCCATTAAAAAGATGCGGTTCGTGGTGCGAGGTGTCCCGCTGACATAAGCTGGGGACGTGTCTTTGTCCTCGCATGGTGTCCCGCTAAGGTTTAATAATATTGCTGTTTTCACTCTTAATTGATGCGGTGCAGTTGTTGGTTTCAAAGCAGCATCTCTATTACTTTACACAACCAATTTCCATCAATTGGCCTCTTTAGTTCCAGATGTGCACTTTAAATTACATCATGCAAACAGTGCTTTCTTTCTTAATTTCACCAACAGATTACGCCCTTGTTCCTTATTAACAACGGAACATACTCTTGCAGCTACAAAATGGTTTTCGAGGTAACAGAGAAGTACAGTACGCTATTAATTGTGCTGCTGGGGGTGGGGCAGAACTACAGGTGGGGGTGGAAACTGCGGCTATCGGCAAGGTTGGTGTTGAGGGGGTGCTCATGTTGGGATTTGTGGAAGGAGTGCATTGGTCCTGGCCAGGGGAGAGGTCATGGGTGGCCTGCTGCCTTCGTGGCTAGAGTGGTGTTGCCCTCCACGGTTGGACGTGGTTCAGTGGTGGGGTCAGGAAGTGGTGGGGGAGTAATTTGGAGTGCCTGGTCTATACATGTACAGAATGTGGCGCATCGATGCGTGGTATACACATGGACGTTGTCTCCTTGTACATTACTGGCATTTATACTTGGGACAGGAGCTAAGAAGGGATGGCAGCTGGGGGCTCAGTGTACATTCCACTTTCAGATTCAGATGGCTATTAGTGTGATCATGCATGTTGTGAAGCAGTGGTCCATGCAGGATGTGTTACAGGTTTAGCCAGTGGTTCAGATGAAGTGAGCCAAGGTTTTGCCTTGCGGCAGTGTGGTATGGGGTGCTATATCTCTCGGGTAGCTGGAGATGGAGGGATGTAAATTTTTCCACGGCTCTGGTGTTTTGGGCTGAGAGTGAGGGCGAGTGGAAACAATCGGTTGAATTTGGCAGCGTCTTCACAGTAGGGGGACCAGGTTGGTTGGACTATTCTAGTATTGTATGGAGTGCTGAGCTGTGGGACGGTGCGGTGGTGATTCCAGTGCTGGCCTGGCAGTGTTGAGTATGCCTTTTTGCCATGTATTGAGTGATTTGCTCTTGGAGATATTCAGCGTTCGGGGCAATGCTCGGGGGGGAGGCTAGCACCAGGACCATAGAGCGCTACTCGCCGCGGGGGTCCAGGTTATTCTAATGTGTTTTGCCCTTTCTGAATTATATCATGTCTGCCAATAAATGCACCGAACAAGTAGTCCTTTAGTCTACAATTTCCAGTAGACATGAATTTGTGAATAATATGGAACGCAGGCTCTCAGTTATAATATGTGTCAATTATGTATCATGTTAAGGGAATTTTTTCCAGATGTACGAATCAAATGATACACATGTTATCATATATTTTAATTAATGGCTGGTTCCGTTGTTAGGCCCGGCCAGGTAGATTAGTGGCATAACACATCGATTGCAGGATCTGGGGTTTGGCCTTGGCAATTGTTGTTCCACCTAATTTCTTTTTTTTGACCGTTAGCTGCCAATATGTAAAATAGACATCCGGGCTGTTGCACTGTTTTTATAAAACCTCAAATGAATTAGGGTGATGATGGACCACATCAGCTGCCTTAATGTTAATATTCCCGTATCATTTTGTGGGACTTTTCACCAATGATTTAGCAAGGCCCAGGCAGTCTATTCTTTACACCTCATCCTGTGGAATGCCCTTGGTGCATTTGTATCCCCCCATCACGGCTAGGACAGGAGGGGTTGGATATGGGCCACTTTCTCTTGCCATCTCTCTCGAAGATCTGCAAAAGTAGGGAGACTTAGGACCCATTCACTCATGCATAATGCAGAGTGGTATGTTTTTAAGGCTTAAACAACTTTTAAACTTATGTGAGCTGCTTATCCAGCTCTGATTTGTGAACATTTGAATGTTCATGATCACAAAAGGAGGAAACAATGATTTTACCTGGAAATGTTTCAAAAGTATTCTCACATTCTGATGCTCACAAACATAACAATCAATCAAACAGGACTTACAAATTGTGGCTAATCACCCGTGAGGGTGTCCCGGCGCAGTGAACCATGAGGCCGAGGGGTAGGTAGGGGGGAATTCAGTTGAACAGTCAGGTCTTGAGTCCTTTCCTGAATTACAGCAGACAGGGTGTGGTTCAGAGGTGAAGGGGGAGGACATTCCAGGACTTTTCTGTGTGAAAGGAGAAGGGGCATCCTCCACTGTTGCTTCTGCAGATGTGGGGGTGTGAGCGTGGGAGAGGGAAGCCGATAGCAGGGGTCTGGTTGGTTAGGCGGAATTTCAGGTGGTGGTTGATGTATGGTGGTACTTGGTTGTGTAGGGCTTTGTAGGTGGGGATCAGCATCTTGAATTTACTTGTCTTCTGAATGGGCAGATGGTATGGCTTCCTGAGGTGTGGGAAGGATGATGTGGGTTCATCTGGGGAGGTTGAGTGCACTGTTATTCCTACATAGAGAGCGTCACCATAGTCCAGCTAGCTGGTGACCAGGGCTTGAGTAACGGTTCTTCTTGTTTTGATGGGGAGCCATTTGAAGATCTTACGCAGCATGCAAAGGGTGAGGAAGCAGTCGGAGGAAACTGAATTGATATGGTTTTTAACGGTGGGCTTGCTGTCCTGAATGGTGCCAAGATGCGGGCATGGCCTGTCGGTGTTTATGAGGGTCCTAGTTTGGAGGACCACCAGAAGTCGTTCCCCGATGAGGAGTTATTCCAGAAGATTAGCAACTCTGTTTTGTCTGTATTGAGTTTTAGTCAGTTGTCTTTCATCCAGTTTGAGATACTAGTCATGTATTTGTGGAAGTTAGCCATGGTGGTAGAGGGTCTTCTGACAGCAAGAGGATGAGCTGGGTGTCGTTTGCATGGAATATGATGTTAAGTCTGTATGTACTGACGATGTTGGCCAAGGGAGTCATGTAGGTGTTAAACAGAGTGAGGCTGAAGGACTAGCCTTGAGGCACACCCCAGATGATGTTCTTGGGTTCAGCGGTGAAAGGATGGATGTGAACTCTCTGGGTTCTTCTGGTGAGGAAGGAGGCAATCCACTTGAGGGTTTTTCCTTGGATTCCAATGTAGTGGAGTCTCTTGATGACAGTGCTGTGGGATACAGCTGAGAAGGATCCGGGCTGCTGTTTTTCCCTTGTCTGATGTCTGAGGGTTCTGATGTCATCGGTGGCAGTGATTAGGGTGCTTTCGGTGCTGTGGTTGGTGCAGAATGCGGATTAAGAGGTGTCCCAAAGACTGCTGTTCTCCAGGTGCTATGTGAGTTGACGGTTTATGGCCTTTTCCAGGATGGGAAGTAGAGCAGAGAAATGAGACGGTACTTCTTGAGGTTGCCTGGGTCAGCAGTTTGTTTCTTGAGAAGGGGCTTGTTCTCAGTCTATTTCCATTCTTCGGGGAATGTGGCCATGGGGATGGAGGTGTTTTATATGTGGGTGAGTTTGTTGCTGATTACCTTGTTCCGGAGGTTGAAGATATGTTGGGGGATGGATCGATTTCATGATGGCGGTGGTGTTTTGCGTGATGAGCTGGTCCCAGGTGGTGAGCAGGTGGCCGTGGTTTGCACTTTTGGGAGCCAGGAGGTTGAGAGTGTTGCCGGCAGTGGGTTAGGCTATGAAGTTTTTGCAGATGGTGGGAATTTTTTCATGAAAGAAATCTACAAGGGTGTCGCAGAGCTCCTAGGAGGGGATGATGATGTTTTCGGAGGCTGAGGGGTTGGGGAACTCTCTAGAGATGTTGAAGAGTTCTTTGCTGTGGTTGGATCAGCCTTCAATGTGGTCGGTAAGGGCGTTCTTTTTTGTTTTATTCAGGAGCGGTGGGCATTGGTTGAGGGATGTCTTAAAGGGGCCTCTGTTTGTTTGGACCAGGTTTTGATGGGGAAGATGACATCAGAGGGTTTGGAGTTGATGGGTACTAGCACCTCAACACTGAAGATCATGAAATGCTAAGGGAATGCAGGTGAAATGCTGGGCTCAGGTGACCTGGAGAATGAAAAGCTGTAGTCGTAAGAGCCACAGCCTGGAGAGATGCTGCAGCATCCCGTTCATAAGTTTCAAAAGCAAGCAGAGAGATCCAGACCTGGTGTGGCTTTTACATTGGAATGGAGTCAAACTCTATTTGACTGCTGAATCTGGGTTTTCATGGCTGAAGCAGAGTTGAAATTCATTAGCTTAGAGTCCTTACAACAACTTGCTTTTTTCAATATTATTGCAGTCCCAATTGGTGCATTGCTCAGGAAGCCACTATATCAGGTCTCCCGGCATGTGATACTCCCTCTTTATGCCATGTTGATTGAGTAGGGACCATCCAAAGAGACACTCCTTTTAAAGTGGATGACTAAATTCCCATGACCTGACCTTGGCACTACTAATGACTGATGAGAACTGATTATACCATGGTTCAGGCCTTTTTATCTGAGCTTTCTGGCCCTCTTTGGTAAACTGTGTAGCAATTATGTATAGCTTGTAGAAAAGTGCTTGAGAACCTGGGATGGTTGGGATGTGCATTGGGGTCACTTTCTCTATGTAGGGAACCCCTAGGGGTATAAGTTGCTCCATAGGGTTAGTGGTAGTAGTAGGGGGAGAGGTGTGGTACAGCAGCCATGGCGGCTGACTCCGGAGCGTAGGGTTCATGGTTCAATCCCTGGCACCGGCGGTAGCTCAGCTCAGCACCCTGCGACTCTGGGCTATATCTCACATAATCTTCCCAATGGCTTCCAGAGCCTTGAGACCCATAGGAGTGAGTAGTTTGTGCTTTACAAGTGCCAGCTTTGGCAGTGAGAGAGTTCTGTCTCCCCAATCCATGCATGCTCCTCTGAACTGCTTCTGTCAGTTCCCACCTCCCCGTGGAATGATTTGCAATTCCAGTTTCACAGCCTGGCACCAAAAACTTTCTTGAAAGAAAGAGAAGGACAGACCAGTTCTAGCAGACCTAGTGACCTGCCCAAATACACTATCAAAAGCAGGGCACTATACACACCA
Source organism: Lissotriton helveticus (assembly GCF_964261635.1). Classification (NCBI taxonomy): domain Eukaryota; kingdom Metazoa; phylum Chordata; class Amphibia; order Caudata; family Salamandridae; genus Lissotriton; species Lissotriton helveticus. The sequence goes on from NC_136067.1 coordinate 1,997,699,170, forward strand.
GTTGAAGTGAAGAGCGACTTCCTCCCTACCTCCCTATTCTGTGTGCTGTGAAAAGAACTGAGTTGGCATACGCAAAAGCACGACAACATCTTTTCCCAAAATTGGTTGCCATAGAGATGTTGAGCACTGAAAGGAAAATGTTCATTGAGTTTTGTGGTTGCCCCTATTTCTTTGTGGTCATTAAACAGATCAATTAGATTAAGAGTTTATGTCCGTTCTTCCTGGAAGTAGACAAAAGCAAATTCCTGCAAATTATATATGGTGTTCATTTTCTGATTTACTCTTGGAGCTCTGATCTCCTGTGTAGAGGAAGGCAAAGCCCATCAGAAGAAATCCTGGCTGCCTCTCCATCAGGGGTAGAGACCATACCCCAAGACTAAGGAATATTATCCCTTCATCCATCCATCCATCCTTTTTCCCTAATGATTACTAATGAAATATTCTGAACTGGAAGACAGGAGAAAAAAAGGAACTTCAAAGCATGCTGCTAGCTGACTCTTCCCACCACTTGGACATCATAGATGGCAAGCTTACCCGGCATTGCTCCTGTTTTTTCTCTTCTGTCTTTGGCTGAGAGGACTTGGGATCCCTCCTTGACTTGAATTCCTATCTTAATACTCGTCTTTTTGTGCTGGACACAGAGAGGTTTTGTGTGTAACATGAAAGCAATTTCTTAGCAGGATGGGGTGTGTTGATCCATGTGGTTGGCATTTCTATTGTCTGTTTTTGGAGATAGTAAGAAATGTCAGATATTGACCATGCTGTTGGCTGGCATTAGTAAGACTGCTGTGTTAAAATTTAGGACTCGATACGCAGTAACCTGTGAGACTGCATCTCCCAGTGTTGTACCATGAGTGGAGCCCTGCCCACTCATGTGCAGTAACATATTTTCGGTTTCCGCCCATGAATCCCTTTTTTCTTGTGGGTATCGATGGGAGCACAGTTTGGCCAATGATTGTTCAATTTTGGGGAGTCCTTTTATTTTATGAGTACAATTTCTGGAAACATTCCTGTAACAGCTTTTTCTTCAGCTTCATGCTCACGTTCTCCATCAAGAAAGAGATAAGCAGAGATTTTAGCCTTTATTTTTATTTTTTTAAAGAGGATGGCTCCTATGGTTGTTCTTTTACATCTCCGGGGATGGTACATATTTCCACTGTGGGACAACTGGTTACTTCATGATCCATTTCCAAAGGAGGCCTTAAAACTCTTCAGGAGCATTTGACTCATATTGGTCTACTGTTGCGTAAGGTATGACTTTGGTGTAGCTGTGCAAGGTGTGCTTTCCCGTCTAACAAGTGACATTGGTGAACTTGGATTAAGGCACCAGTGGTGAATGTAAAAGACAGATTATTGGTGCCCTGCAAAACACTATTAAATGTGCAATTTAGATAGAGGCATTGCTTTTGGATTATTATCAATCCCATAAAGGGATCAGGGGCACAGTGAAAACAGCAACAAACCTTATTTTCGTTATTCACAGTATCACACACACAAACACACACACTGTACTAAGATGAAGAAACACTTTGAAGTACAAGTTTTTATTACTAAAGGAACAATCTGTTTCTCAGTACATCTAAAGCAACTACACAGAATATTATAAAAACACCAAGAAGGCAAGTTATAAATAATGATAATGAAATGAAAATTTCTAGCATGTTTTAAAATGTCATCTTAAGCCTAACACTGTAGGCAGAGCTATTTGCAGTCTAGAGCTCCTTAGGGAGAAGAGATGCAATGCATACCTTGTTGACAGTAAAGGCTATCTTTATCAGTGGAGGTGTGTAGCCAGTGTTTCTGGTGAAGGCACAAACACATGCTGCAGTCTTCCTTCAGGGCTCGGCTTCTGTCACCAAGTGAGATTTAGCATCTGCAAAGTGTGCTGGCAGTACCTTCTCTGGCAGAATCTTGGGCAAAAATCCAGGGGAAGAACCTCTCCTGACAAGTGGTAGTCGTTATATATTAAATGTTATCAGAGATTAGCATTTCGTATGTAAGTTACGCAATGTCTGACATAGATTATGTACATCAAGGAGTGCATCACAGACGTTTTCTTATGATCATTTATGATAAAATGATGTCCATTCAGAATACATTATTTTGGTTATATGTCTGTATGTGCTCTTATTTAACCTTAACAGAGTAGAAAGTAGACATTTGGCCCAGACAAATGTTGCATCAAGAGTTGTATATGTCATCAATCAGAGGCTTTACGTTTTCACAGTTCTTACAAAGATAGGGTCAAATGACATCTGCATTAAATGGCAGACAAGACAATAATTCTGCATAAATCTGGAATGATGGGGACTTCTATTGTCTAAGATTGAGACGTTGGCAACTTCCATTTTCCATGATGGAGTCAGGCTTACATAAAATGGAAGCAGAACTTAGGGGCTTTACAACACTACTACTCAATATTCCGAAATGTCAACTGACACCTTTTGAGGACAGTATCTTTAGGACAGACTTGCAGATGGTTTTCTTCCTGCAGACATTGGAGCATGTGAGAGCAGGACTCAGTCTCAAGCTCTGGCCTGTCTCTGGTTGAAGGTCCAGTGTCAAATGGCCTCCTGTCTATATCTGGTGTCATGGGCCCATATATCATTTCATTTATGGCCTCTTCTTGTTCATACACTGAAATATTGGCAACGTGCATCCACTGTCATCTCATCTAGTGCCTCTGCTTCAATTTAGTTAAGAGCTTAAAAAGCTTGAAGTGGAACAAGTACTCAGTAAGACAGACTACATGCGTGATATATTTTTGACACATGTTATGTTGTTATCTAAGGCAGTGGTTCTTAACCTTTAACTTCTGTGGATACTGACTTAATCATTACTGCAATCTGGGGACCCCTACTGAATAAATATTGAAATCTGGGGAACCTTACTGAGTGATTATTGGAACTAGAATCCAGAGACCCTGGCATAAGTAATTTCAATGATTTGAACTTCAAAACACAAAAATACAGAAACAAGCATTCATCAAGCTAATAAATACATTGGAAAATATTTTATTGAATTCACAACCAAATATAAAAACAATAAAAAATGTAATTTAAATTCAAAGTTTGGAGCTATTATGGGATTTCTGCGGATAACCACGCCTCCGTTTAGCCACAGGTGATGCTGCTCCGCCCCCGATAATAGAGTTTCAGCCTACCTGAGTGGGTGCTTCACAGAAAATGAAGGTCCTGCTGGCAGTCTTTCTCTCCCCTTCACAGCCGGCGTTCTACGGCTGGCGTTCGTGGCGGCCTCTTCTCCTTCAATGGGCTTGCATGAAGCTTCGTGGCACTAAGGGGACTTTCACTGAAGACGCCGTGAACAACAACGGAGGCTGCTTGGCAGAGGGGGCTGGGGCTCAGAGGTCAGAAGCAGGAGGTAGGAGGATTTTTCTCCACGGTGGTTCAAATGCACTTAATCAACTGAAGTTGTGCTCGGGACACTTGAAGATGCCTGGGAGCAGTCTGAGAGACGTTTTAGTTACTGCGAGTCTTTTCACTAGAATATATATTGCTCTGGAAACCAATGGAGGTGTGAGTGAGTGCTCGAGAATGGGCACATCAAGCTGTGTTCAGGGGGAGTGTCGAATACACAGAGGTTCCCACAGCCCCTCCTCTCCCAAGCTCTCAGTAGATTCCTCACAAGTGACACTTTGGTCCACTTAACAAAACAGGCTTCCAGGCAGCACTTTTACTTGGTACACCTACGCTAGCACACTGCGTACTGCAATCATACTGCAAAGTGTAAGCCATCCTGGGAGGATGATATATCTCTGCTGACGGTGGGAGGGGGCCGAGCGGCCCTGTTGAAGATGAACTGTGATGCTGGGTAAATCACTTAACCTCCCTGTGTTTAACAAAAAAATAAATGTGTAACTGGTGCTCATGCAAAGTGCTCCAATAGATTCGGGTCTAGTTCGCGCTATATAAAACTGCAAAGAACAAAACAAAAACAGTGACAACGTAACACACACTCTCATTCATCACTGTCACATTCTATCAAGGTGAAAGAAAAACATGCTTTACGAATACATGACCTCCTAATTTTGTTTTAATTAATTGTTGTCCGTTCTGGATTAAGCAGATCGGTTGATTTCACCTTTTCTCTAGGGAAAGGACACTACATACACATAGTGTTCAATGGACACAGTGACGCTAGGGTACAATTCTGTTTTATTTTTACTTATGTGATGATATCTGTTCAGGGACTTAGCATTCAAAAGTGCAGCAGGAGTAGTAGCACCGAAGCCCAGAGGTGTCAGCAGCCCTTTGTACCCCACTTGTGGCTTTCTTTTACTACCCACCAGAGGGGCAAAAGCGCCCACGCTCCCCTTGCTACTTTGCAGTATTCATTAAATTGCAGAATGCGCAAGACAGGCACCATGTTACTAGTTGGTGAGAAAAAAGAAAAACACTTGAGAACCCTAAGAATGGACTTTATTAAGATCAAACATACTGTCCAAAACGTACACACAACCCTTCTCACACAAATTTCCTCCTATATACATAAACCTTGCCCACATGCATGCACCTATGGATGCAGAGCCTTTCACACATACTAGCATGCTTACACACATTACCTCGCTATATACAAACTCAGGCACACATACGCAAGCTCCCTATATAAATACACAAACACAATCTCCCATCTACACACATGCATTTAAACAAACACACGCAAACTCCCTATGCACATCCAAACTCACAAGATTCCCAAAAGAGACACCTAAGCATACCACACGCACACAACCTTTCTGTAGACACCGAAGCACACATTCACGCACACATACCCAGAAATGAGTGCGCACACCACCACACATAAGTAAACTATTTTCCAAACACCGAAGCCCACACGCGTTCACACACAATCATTATGAGCGGTTTTTATTTACTTCCGGCTGTGCCGGCTCTGTCTTCATTGAGCCCTTCCTTATACAGCAGAGCAGCCAGGAGGAACCTGCCTGCTGAAGGGGTGCTCTGCTGTAACCTTTTTCCTCACCGCCCCAGTCACAGCTAATCCACAGGTGAGAATTCCACCCACAATTCTTTTCTTCATATGTACCATGTAGCATACAGTTAGGAATCCCGAAATTTGCCCTAATCTTTGCTTTAGCATGTTTTTTTTAAAGAATTTTATTTTAACAAAGAACTTTAAGCAAGTTTCAAATCCCATTTCATTTTGTTGCAAAGTCTATGGAAAGGCTGAGGAAGAAGCCAGGTAAGTAGCTATAAATACTGCAGCAGGTACTGTGTGTAAGAGGCTCACTGCTTTCTAATTAGTTGTTGTTTTGCTTCAAAGCCAGAGGGTGTGGCCCTATTTTCTTTACTGTCACAAAACTATGCCATACCCTAGTCAAGCTAATATCCAATGGCTGCAAAGGGAAATACAAATAAAATGCACGTGTACGGAGAGAGTGTGCTTGCTTTTTGTCATGTTGCTCTGAAGCATACACACACTATAGTTGCTGTTCCAATGCATTTTGTTAATGGTATTTCAGGTTTAGGCTGCTCAGGCACGGGAAGGGCCTTTTTGCTTGTTGGCAGTGCTTTATTGCCAACTGGACATCTTGCGTCAGTTCAATTTCTCCTTCCCTCCTTCCTTGTTGTACTATACAGCTCTATTCGCAGACTAATTGGGTCCGTTACATCACAACTCTACTACCTACGGGTGCATTCTTGATTTGGGCATTTTATTGGCTGCATCAGTTGTCACATAAATAAACATTATCCACATTTGCCAATTATCTGCTGCATAATCTGCAGATATGAACAAAACAAGCCTTGAATCTAGCTCAAATGGCTCAAATGGTCCCAAAAATGCAGCTTCACATCTTACAGCGTGGTGGAAGGCCCTTTGCAAAGCTGGAATGGTCATGTGTTACTTATTGTTAATATGGGTGTAAAATTGGTAGCAATAGTGCATAAACCTCTCTTCTTTCTGTACCTGTCTTGCGTCGTTCTGCACTTGCCTCTTTCTGCACTTCTCTTGCCCCTTTCTTCACCCCTCTTGCTTCTTTTTGCACCTCTCTTGGTTCTTTATGCACCACTTTTGCCTGTTTCTGCACCTATCTTGTCTCTTTCTGTAGTTCTTTTGCCTCCTTCTGCACCTCACTTGCCTCTTTCTGAACCTCACTTTCTTCTTTCTATATTGTTCTTCCTTCTTTTTACACCCCTTCTGCCTCATTGTGCACCTCCCCATCTTATTTCTGCACCTCTCTTGCCTCTTTTTGCAGCTCTGTTGTTTATTTCTGCACTTTTTTCTGCACCTATTTCGCACATTTCTGCACCCCTGTTGCTTCATTCTGCACCCCTTTTACCTGTTTCTCCACTACTCTTGCCTCTGTCTTCAACTCTTTTCCCTCTTTCTGTGCCTCTTTTGCCAGTTTTCGCAACTCACTTGACTCTTGCTGGAGTTCTCTTGCCTCCTTCTACATCTCTGTTACTTCTTTCTACACTTCTCCTGCGTCTTTCTGCACGCCTGTTGCTTCATTCTGCACTTGTCTTCCCTTTCTTTACCTTTCTCGCCTGTTTCTGCATCTCAGTTGCCTATGTCTGCACTGCTCTTGCTTATTTTTAAACCTCTGTTGCTTCTTTCAGCAATTCTGTTGCCTCTTTCTGTACTTCTCTTGCTTATTGCTGCACCCCTCTTGCCTCTTTCTGAACCTGTCTTCTCTCTTTGTACAACTCTCTAGCCTCTTTCTACACCTCTCTTCCCTCTTTCTGCACCACTTCTGCCTCTTTTTGTACTTCTGTTGCTTCTTTCTACACTTCTCCTGCCTCTTTCTGCACCCTTTGTGTCTCTTTCAGCACCTCTGTTGCTTATTTCGGCACTTCTTTTCCTTCTTTCTGCACCCCTTCATGCCACTTTCAGCACCTCTGTTACTATTTTCCGTACTGCTCTTCCTTCTTTCTGCACCCCTTGTGACTCCTTCTGCACCTCTGTTGCCTCTTTCAGCACCTCTATTGGTTCTTCTTGTACTTCTATTGCTTTTTTCTGTACCTCACTTGCCTCTTTATGCACTTCTCTTAATTCTTTTCACACATCTGTTACTTCTTTCAGCAATTCTTTTGCCTCTTCCAGCAGTTCTCTTCCTTCATTTTGCAACTCTCCTACCTCTTTCTGTACCTCTCTTGTATCTTTGTGTCCCTCTCCTACCTCTTTCTTTACCCTTCTTGCCTCTTTTTGCACCTCTCTTGGATATTTATGCACCGCTCTTGCTTCTTTCTGCACCTCAGTTGCCTCTTTCTGCACTGCTCTTGCAGCTTTTTAAACCACTGTTGCTTCTTTCAGCATTTCGCTTGCCTCTTTTTATACATCTCTTCCTTCTTTCTGCACTCCTCCTCCCTCATTATGTACCTCTCTTGCCTCTTTGTGCACCCATCCTACCTTTGTTTGCACCACTCTTGCCTTTTTTTGCACCTCTGTTGGTTCTTTCTGCACTGCTCCTACTTCTTTCTGCATCTCACATGCCTCTTTCTGCCCCCCATGTAACCTGTTTATGCACCTTGCCTGCCTGTTTATGCACTTTTCCTGCCTGTTTCTGTACCTCTGAGTTAGAGATAGTTTTAATTCCCCTGCCCTATTATATACTAGGGCCTTACAGGGGAGGTCAAGCCAATCACAGGGGCACTCCAACCCACAGTGTACCCTAGTGTATGTAGATGATTTCACTTTATTTAAAGTGTCTTTCATTGTAGCACTGGCTCCGGGCCTCCATAGTCAGAGTCAGTTACCAGCAGTACAAGTCTGTTAAAAGTTGGGGGCACAGGATGACTTTGCAACAAGGACTTTTTCTGCACCTCTGTTGGTTCTTTCTGCATATCTCTTGTTTTTTTCCTGTACTTTTCTTCGTCTTTCTGGACTTCTATTGCCTTTTTCTGCATTTCTCTTGCCTATTTTTTCACATGTTCTACCTCTGTAGGCATAGTTAAAAATGATCATTTAAAAAACTTTAGAAATTCACTGAAAAGCGATAGGATTCATGGACATTACAGTTAGAATTATCATTTAAAAAACCTTTTAAATTCACTGAAAAAAACATAGGTTTCAGGGACATTATAGTTAGAAATTAGCATTTAAAAAACCTTTGAAATTCACTGAAAAAACCATAGGCTTCAGGGACGTTATAGTTGGAAATTAGCATTTAAAAAACCCTTTGAAATTCACTGAAATAAACACAGGTTTCAGGGACTTTATAGTTAGTTGGATATTTCACTCGTACAAAACCAGAGAAATGTGTCTGTTATAGTTAGTTGAGCTAACTAAAACTCGCGCCCCCGCAGTGCACTGCTGATGATGTCACATTTTACATCTTTCATGACATGGCCAGTGACATTACTGATAACATCACTAATGCAAATAATAATAGGCCATTAAGCTTGTGTGTCATGATTGAGAGTGTTTCTGGGGGCTATAACTGTATGGGGTATCTTAACAGCTGCATGTTATAATATGTAAAGTGCATTTCGATAAGTGGAACGAGGTACCCTTTCTACTCCCAGAAGCGCTTCTGGCATCTACGATTTTTATTGAGTGGAGTCAGTCAAAGAGGTCTGTTGTTCTTAATGCTGGGCTAGAGACCAGATCTTTTGACTGGGTGTGAGTGTTTGATTGATTCAGATGCTCCGTCCATCACCACCCCCTTTTTTACCGCTTTTGGCCACCATAAGTGTGGCAGGGTATGCTCAGACGTGAGTCCCTTGCTCACTTTGCCACTGGATGCAAGCAAGCCGGGCTGAAGACTGCTGGAATGCCAGAAACCGGTCCTCGAAAGCTTGTTTCCGGTCCGGGGAGGACATGGCTTGGCAGTTCGGGCTGGACTGTTCCCATGGGGCACAGGGTCAGACTGATTTGCATATAGCCATGTCTGAACTGGGGTGGCAGAGTGGGCTAAAGAAAGGTGATGGATTAAACCCAGATCTTTTGACTGGGTGTGAGTGTTTGATTGATTCAGATGCTCCGTCCATCACCACCCCCTTTTGTACCGCTTTTGGCCACCATAAGTGTGGCAGGGTATGCTCAGACGTGAGTCCCTTGCTCACATTGCCACTGGATTCAAGCAAGCGGGGCTGAAGACGGCTGGAATTCCAGAAACCGGTCCTCGGAAGCTTGTTTCCGGTCCGGGGAGGACATTGCTTGGCAGTTCGGGCTGGACTGTTCCCATGGGGCACAGGGTCAGACTGATTTGCATATAGCCATGTCTGAACTGGGGTGGCAGAGTGGGCTAAAGAACGGTGATGGATTAAACCCAGATCTTTTGACTGGGTGTGAGTGTTTGATTGATTCAGATGCTCCGTCCATCACCACCCCCTTTTGTACCGCTTTTGGCCACCATAAGTGTGGCAGGGTATGCTCAGACGTGAGTCCCTTGCTCACTTTGCCACTGGGTTCAAGCAAGTCGGGCTGAAGACGGCTGGAATTCCAGAAACCGGTCCTCGGAAGCTTGTTTCCGGTCCGGGGAGGACATTGCTTGGCAGTTCGGGCTGGACTGTTCCCATGGGGCACAGGGTCAGACTGATTTGCATATAGCCATGTCTGAACTGGGGTGGCAGAGTGGGCTAAAGAACGGTGATGGATTAAACCCAGATCTTTTGACTGGGTGTGAGTGTTTGATTGATTCAGATGCTCCGTCCATCACCACCCCCTTTTGTACCGCTTTTGGCCACCATAAGTGTGGCAGGGTATGCTCAGACGTGAGTCCCTTGCTCACTTTGCCACTGGGTTCAAGCAAGTCGGGCTGAAGACTGCTGGAATGCCAGAAACCGGTCCTCGGAAGCTTGTTTCCGGTCCGGGGAGGATATGGCTTGGCAGTTCGGGCTGGACTGTTCCCATGGGACACATGGTCCGACTGATTTGCATATAGCCATGTCTGAACTGGGATGGCAGAGTGGGCTAAAGAACAGTGATGGATTAAACCCAAGTCTTTTGACTGGGCGTGAGTGTTTGATTGATTCAGATGCTCCGTCCATTCCCACCCCCTTTTGTACCGCTTTTGGCCACCATAAGTGTGGCAGGGTATGCTCAGACGTGAGTCCCTTGCTCACTTTGCCACTGGGTTCAAGCAAGTCGGGCTGAAGACGGCTGGAATGCCAGAAACCGGTCCTCGGAAGCTTGTTTCCGGTCCGGGGAGGATGTGGCTTGGCAGTTCGGGCTGGACTGTTCGTATGGGACACATGGTCCGACTGATTTGCATATAGCCATGTCTGAACTGGGATGGCAGAGTGGGCTAAAGAACGGTGATGGATTAAACCCAGATATTTTGACTGGATGTGAGTGTTTCATTGATTCAGATGCTCCATCCATCACTACCCCCTTTTGTACCGCTTTTGGCCACCATAAGTGTGGCAGGGTATGCTCAGATGTGAGTCCCTTGCTCACTTTGCCACTGGATTCATTTAAGCCGGGCTGAAGACGGCTGGAATGCCAGAAACTGGTCCTCGGAAGCTTGTCTCCGGTCCAGTGAGTACATGGCTTGGCAGTTCGGGCTGGACTGTTCCCATGGGGCACAGGGTCAGACTGATTTGCATATAGCCATGTCTGAACTGGGGTGGCAGAGTGGGCTAAAGAACGGTGATGGATTAAACCCAGATCTTTTGACTGGGTGTGAGTGTTTGATTGATTCAGATGCTCCGTCCATCACCACCCCCTTTTGTACCGCTTTTGGCCACCATAAGTGTGGCAGGGTATGCTCAGACGTGAGTCCCTTGCCCACTTTGCCACTGGATTCAAGCAAGCCGGGCTGAAGACGGCTGGAATGTCAGAAACCGGTCCTCGGAAGCTTGTTTCCGGTCCGGGGAGGACATTGCTTGCAGTTCGGGCTGGACTGTTCCCATGGGGCACAGGGTCAGACTGATTTGCATATAGCCATGACTGAACTGGGGTGGCAGAGTGGGCTAAAGAACGGTGATGGATTAAACCCAGATCTTTTGACTGGGTGTGAGTGTTTGATTGATTCAGATGCTCCGTCCATCACCACCCCCTTTTGTACCGCTTTTCGCCACCATAAGTGTGGAAGGGTATGCTCAGACGTGAGTCCCTTGCTCACTTTGCCACTGGGTTCAAGCAAGTCGGGCTGAAGACGGCTGGAATGCCAGAAACCGGTCCTCGGAAGCTTGTTTCCGGTCCGGGGAGGATATGGCTTGGCAGTTCGGGCTGGACTGTTCCCATGGGACACATGGTCCGACTGATTTGCATATAGCCATGTCTGAACTGGGATGGCAGAGTGGGCTAAAGAACAGTGATGGATTAAACCCGAGTCTTTTGACTGGGTGTGAGTGTTTGATTGATTCAGATGTTCCGTCCATCACCACCCCCTTTTGTACCGCTTTTGGCCACCATAAGTGTGGCAGGGTATGCTCAGACGTGAGTCCCTTGCTCACTTTGCCACTGGGTTCAAGCAAGTCGGGCTGAAGACGGCTGGAATGCTAGAAACCGGTCCTCGGAAGCTTGTTTCCGGTCCGGGGAGGATATGGCTTGGCATTACGGGCTGGACTGTTCCCATGGGACACATGGTCCGACTGATTTGCATATAGCCATGTCTGAACTGGGATGGCAGAGTGGGCTAAAGAACGGTGATGGATTAAACCCAGATCTTTTGACTGGGTGTGAGTGTTTGATTGATTCAGATGCTCCGTCCATCACCACCCCCTTTTGTACCGCTTTTGGCCACCATAAGTGTGGCAGGGTATGCTCAGACGTGAGTCCCTTGCCCACTTTGCCACTGGATTCAAGCAAGCCGGGCTGAAGACGGCTGGAATGCCAGAAACCGGTCCTCGGAAGCTTGTTTCCGGTCCGGGGAGGATATGGCTTGGCAATTCGGGCTGGACTGTTCCCATGGGGCACAGGGTCAGACTGATTTGCATATAACCATGTCTGAACTGGGGTGGCAGAGTGGGCTAAAGAACGGTGATGGATTAAACCCAGATCTTTTGACTGGGTGTGAGTGTTTGATTGATTCAGATGCTCCGTCCATCACCACCCCCTTTTGTACCGCTTTTGGCCACCATAAGTGTGGCAGGGTATGCTCAGATGTGAGTCCCTTGCTCACTTTGCCACTGGATTCAAGCAAGCCGGGCTGAAGACGGCTGGAATGCCAGAAACAAGTCCTCGGAAGCTTGTTTCCGGTCCGGGGAGGACATGGCTTGGCAGTTCCAGCTGGACTGTTCCCAATGGGCACAGGGTCAGACTGATTTGCATATAGCCATTTCTGAACTGGGGTGGCAGAGTGGGCTAAAGAACGGTGATGGATTAAACCCAGATATATTGACTGGGTGTGAGTGTTTGATTGATTCAGATGTTCCGTCCATCACCACCCTCTTTTGTTCCGCTTTTGGCCACCAAGAGTGTGGCAGGGTATGCTCAGACGTGAGTCCCTTGCTACCTTTGCCACTGGATTCAAGCAAGCCGGGCTGAAGGCGGCTGGAATGCCAGAAACCGGTCCTCGGAAGCTTGTTTCCGGTCCGAGGAGGACATGGCTTGGCAGTTCGGGCTGGACTGTTCCCATGGGGCACAGGGTCAGACTGATTTGCATATAGCCATGTCTGAACTGGGGGGGCAGAGTGGGCTATAGAACGGTGATGGATTAAACCCAGATCTTTTGACTGGGTGTGAGTGTTTGATTGATTCAGAAGCTCCGTCCATCACCACCCCCTTTTTTACCGCTTTTGGCCACCATAAGTGTGGCAGGGTATGCTCAGACGTGAGTCCCTTGCTCACTTTGCCACTGGATTCAAGCAAGCCGGGCTGAAGACTGCTGGAATGCCAGAAACCGGTCCTCGGAAGCTTGTTTCCGGTTCGGGGAGGACATGGCTTGGCAGTTCGGGCTGGACTGTTCCCATGGGGCACAGGGTCAGACTGATTTGCATATAGCCATGTCTGAAGTGGGGTGGCAGAGAGGGCTAAAGAACGGTGATGGATTAAACCCAGATCTTTTGACTGGGTGTGAGTGTTTGATTGATTCAGATGCTCCGTCCATCACCACCCCCTTTTGCACCGCTTTTGGCCACCATAAGTGTGGCAGGGTATGCTCAGACGTGAGTCCCTTGCTCACTTTGCAACTGGATTCAAGCAAGCCGGGCTGAAGACGGCTGGAATGCCAAAAACCGGTCCTCGGAAGCTTGTTTCCGGTCCGGGGAGGACATGGCTTGGTAGTTCGGGCTGGACTGTTCCCATGAGGCACAGGGTCAGACTGATTTGCATATAGCCATGTCTGAACTGGGGTGGCAGAGTGGGCTAAAGAACGGTGATGGATTAAACCCAGATCTTTTGACTGGATGTGAGTGTTTGATTTATTCAGATGCTCCGTCCATCACCACCCCCTTTTGTACCGCTTTTGGCCACCATAAGTGTCGCAGGGTATGCTCATTTGTGAGTCCCTTGCTCACTTTGCCACTGGATTCAAGCAAGCCGGGCTGAAGACGGCTGGAATGCCAGAAACCGGTCCTCGGAAGCTTGTTTCCGGTCCGGGGAGGACATGGCTTGGCAGTTCGGGCTGGACTGTTCCCATGGGGCACAGGGTCAGACTGATTTGCATATAGCCATGTCTGAACTGGGGGGGCAGAGTGGGCTATAGAACGGTGATGGATTAAACCCAGATCTTTTGACTGGGTGTGAGTGTTTGATTGATTCAGATGCTCCGTCCATCACCACCCCCTTTTTTACCGCTTTTGGCCACCATAAGTGTGGCAGGGTATGCTCAGACGTGAGTCCCTTGCTCACTTTGCCACTGGATTCAAGCAAGCCGGGCTGAAGACTGCTGGAATGCCAGAAACCGGTCCTCGGAAGCTTGTTTCCGGTCCGGGGAGGACATGGCTTGGCAGTTCGGGCTGGACTGTTCCCATGGGGCACAGGGTCAGACTGATTTGCATATAGGCATGTCTGAACTGGGGTGGCAGAGTGGGCTAAAGAACGGTGATGGATTAAACCCAGATATTTTGACTGGGTGTGAGTGTTTGATTGATTCAGATGTTCCGTCCATCACCACCCCCTTTTGTTCCGCTTTTGGCCACCATAAGTGTGGCAGGGTATGCTCAGACGTGAGTCCCTTGCTACCTTTGCCACTGGATTCAAGCAAGCCGGGCTGAAGGCGGCTGGAATGCCAGAAACCGGTCCTCGGAAGCTTGTTTCCGGCCCGGGGAGGACATGGCTTGGCAGTTCGGGCTGGACTGTTCCCATGGGGCACAGGGTCAGACTGATTTGCATATAGCCATGTCTGAACTGGGGGGGCAGAGTGGGCTATAGAACGGTGATGGATTAAACCCAGATCTTTTGACTGGGTGTGAGTGTTTGATTGATTCAGATGCTCCGTCCATCACCACCCCCTTTTTTACCGCTTTTGGCCACCATAAGTGTGGCAGGGTATGCTCAGACGTGAGTCCCTTGCTCACTTTGCCACTGGATTCAAGCAAGCCGGGCTGAAGACGGCTGGAATGCCAGAAACCGGTCCTCGGAAGCTTGTTTCCGGTCCAAGGAGGACATGGCTTGGCAGTTCCGGCTGGACTGTTCCCATGGGGCACAGGGTCAGACTGATTTGCATTTAGCCATGTCTGAACTAGGGTGGCAAAGTGGGCTAAAGAACGGTGATGGACTAAACCCAGATCTTTTGACTGGGTGTGAGTGTTTGATTGATTCAGATGCTCCGTCCATCACCACCCCCTTTTGTACTGCTTTTGGCCACCATAAGAGTGGCAGGGTATGCTCAGACGTGAGTCCCTTGCTCACTTTGCCACTGGATTCAAGCAAGCCGGGCTGAAGACGGCTGGAATTCCAGAAACCGGTCCTCGGAAGCTTGTTTCTGGTCCGGGGAGGACATTGCTTGGCAGTTCGGGCTGGACTGTTCTCATGGGGCACAGGGTCAGACTGATTTACATATAGCCATGTCTGAACTGGGGTGGCAGAGTGGGCTAAAGAACGGTGATGGATTAAACCCAGATCTTTTGACTGGGTGTGAGTGTTTGATTGATTCAGATGCTCCGTCCATCACCACCCCCTTTTGTACCACTGTTGGCCACCATAAGTGTGGCAGGGTATGCTCAGACGTGAGTCCCTTGCTCACTATGCCACTGGATTCAAGAAAGCCGGGCTGAAGACGGCTGGAATGCCAGAAACTGGTCCTCGGAAGCTAGTTTCCGGTCCGGGGAGGACATGGCTTGGCAGTTCCGGCTGGACTGTTCCCATGGGGCACAGGGTCAGACTGATTTGCATATAGCCATGTCTGAACTGGGATGGCAGAGTGGGCTAAGAACGGTGATGGATTAAACCCAGATCTTTTGACTGGGTGTGAGTGTTTGATTGATTCAGATGCTCCGTCCATCACCACCCCCTTTTGTACCGCTTTTGGCCACCATAAGTGTGGCAGGGTATTCTCAGACGTGAGTCCCTTGCTCACTTTGCCACTGGATTCAAGCAAGCCGAGCTGAAGACGGCTGGAATGCCAGAAAGCGGTCCTCGAAAGCTTGTTTCCGGTCCGGGGAGGACATGGCTTGGCAGTTCGGGCTGGACTGTTCCCATGGGGCACAGGGTCAGACTGATTTGCATATAGCCATGTCTGAACTGGGGTGGCAGAGTGGGCTAAAGAACGGTGATGGATTAAACCCAGATCTTTTGACTGGGTGTGAGTGTTTGATTGATTCAGATGCTCCGTCCATCACCACCCCCTTTTGCACCGCTTTTGGCCACCATAAGTGTGGCAGGGTATGCTCAGACGTGAGTCCTTTGCTCACTTTGCCACTGGATTCAAGCAAGCCGGGCTGAAGACGGCTGGAATGCCAAAAACCGGTCCTCGGAAGCTTGTTTCCGGTCCAAGGAGGACATGGCTTGGCAGTTCCGGCTGGACTGTTCCCATGGGGCACAGGGTCAGACTGATTTGCATATAGCCATGTCTGAACTGGGGTGGCAGAGTGGGCTAAAGAACGGTGATGGATTAAACCCAGATCTTTTGACTGGGTGTGAGTGTTTGATTGATTCAGATGCTCCGTCCATCACCACCCCCTTTTGTACCGCTTTTGGCCACCATAAGTGTCGCAGGGTATGCTCAGTTGTGAGTCCCTTGCTCACTTTGCCACTGGATTCAAGCAAGCCGGGCTGAAGACGGCTGGAATGCCAGAAACCGGTCCTCGGAAGCTTGTTTCCGGTCCGGGGAGGACATGGCTTGGCAGTTCGGGCTGGACTGTTCCCATGGGGCACAGGGTCAGACTGATTTGCATATACCCATGTCTGTACTGTGGTGGCAGAGTGGGCTAAAAAACGGTGATGGATTAAACCCAGATCTTTTGACTGGGTGTGAGTGTTTGATTGATTCAGATGCTCGGTCCATCATCACCCCCTTTTGTACTGCTTTTGGCCACCATAAGTGTGGCAGGGTATGCTCAGACATGAGTCCCTTGCTCACTTGGCCACTGGATTCAAGCAAGCCGGGCTGAAGACGGCTGGAATGCCAGAAACCGGTCCTCGGAAGCTTGTTTCCGGTCCGGGGAGGACATGGCTTGGCAGTTCGGGCTGGACTGTTCCCATGGGGCATAGGGTCAGACTGATTTGCATATAGCCATGTCTGAACTGGGGTGGCAGAGTGGGCTAAAGAACGGTGATGGATTAAACCCAGATCTTTTGACTGGGTGTGAGTGTTTGATTGATTCAGATGCTCCGTCCATCACCACCCCCTTTTGTACCGCTGTTGGCCACCATAAGTGTGGCAGGGTATGCTCAGACGTGAGTCCCTTGCTCACTTTGCCACTGGATTCAAGCAAGCCGGGCTGAAGACGGCTGGAATGCCAGAAACCGGTCCTCGGAAGCTTGTTTCCGGTCCGGGGAGGATATGGCTTGGCAGTTCGGGCTGGACTGTTCCCATGGGGCACAGGGTCAGACTGATTTGCATATAGCCATGTCTGAACTGGGGTGGCAGAGTGGGCTAAAGAACGGTGATGGATTAAACCCAGATCTTTTGACTGGGTGTGAGTGTTTGATTGATTCAGATGCTCCGTCCATCACCACCCCCTTTTGTACCGCTTTTGGCCACCATAAGTGTGGCAGGGTATGCTCAGTTGTGAGTCCCTTGCTCACTTTGCCACTGGATTCAAGCAATCCGGGCTGAAGACGGCTGGAATGCCAGAAACCGGTCCTCGGAAGCTTGTTTCCGGTCCGGGGAGGACATGGCTTGGCAGTTCGGGCTGGACTGTTCCCATGGGGCCCAGGGTCAGACTGATTTGCATATAGCCATGTCTGAACTGGGGTGGCAGAGTGGGCTAAAGAACGGTGATGGATTAAACCCAAATCTTTGAACTGGACGTGAGTGTTTGATTGATTCAGATGCTCCGTCCATCACCACCCCCTTTTGTACCGCTTTTGGCCACCATAAGTGTGGCAGGGTATGCTCAGACGTGAGTCCCTTGCTCACTTTGCCACTGGATTCAAGCAAGCCGGGCTGAAGACGGCTGGAATGCCAGAAACCGGTCCTTGGAAGCTTGTTTCCGGTCCGGGGAGGACATGGCTTGGCAGTTCGGGCTGGACTGTTCCCATGGGGCACAGGGTCAGACTGATTTGCATATAGCCATGTCTGAACTGGGGTGGCAGAGTGGGCTAAAGAACGGTGATCGATTAAACCCAGATCTTTTGACTGGGTGTGAGTGTTTGATTGATTCAGATGCTCCGTCCATCACCACCCCCTTTTGTACCGATAAAAGATTGTGCGTCACGGAGTTGAAGTGGCAGTCTCCTGAGAACCTACTTTTTACTTCTGGGACAACTGTGCTTAGCTGCAGCTAATAAACCTGATTTTCTACGCCTAAAAGAGTGTCTTGTGTCTCTGTCCGACAAGGCAGGTGAACTCGGATATTTAAGGTGTGCCCTGCGCCGCCAGTCCCATAAGGCCCGGTTCTTCAACTGGCGCCCAACGTGGCGCGGGGTCAGTGGTAGCGGTTCAGCCTGAGGGTCATGAGGAGCCTTGCAAGAAAATTCTGGAGGATTCGCGAACCACGTCAAGTGACCCCTGTATGTTGAATTGGACCGAAGGTCTTTTGCAGCGCGGCTACTCCTTCCCGATGGCTGTTGATGACTGCTGCCCTGACTTCCGCCCTGCCTTGGCCCCTTTTGGTGATGACTGGTATTGCGAGTCGTTAGATGGACCTCTGTTGGCGTGAGAAAAACATCTAGTTAAGTATTCGTGGGTAGCGCCCACTTCTTTGTTTTTGTTTTTGTTTTGGTTTGTTATTCGACTATTGCAATAGCCAAAGCCGAGGGGTAAGTACGTTTGTGCTGTGTGATATGCTCTAAACCCCTTGAAGTTTGTGAATAGACCAGTAATTTAAAAATGCCTGGTCTTAGTAAGTTTAGAACGGTCTGCTGTTTTGATTGTAATAGGGATTCCCGGCTGGAGGATTCTTGTCCAATTCCTCTGGTTGGAACTCCCACTTATGAGCTCTATTCAAAACATGGTGTTGGCTCCATTGTCTTTAACGACGTATGGATCCGATACACGAAGAAAGATGGTGTTCTGCGGTGGTCACAAAATGGTAGCTTTGAGTCTGATATACTAGATAATCTGGAAGCGGTTTTGTTCAAAAGAAAAGCCCGGCCGGCAATGTTTGATTCTTTCCGCCTCTGGCGTAAGGAAGCCAAACAGAGAGAAATTAAGCAGGCAAAAAGAGATAGGAAAGGGAAACGCACGATGATTACACAGGGTGCCCAACAGTTTAAAGATAATGAGATTGATCAGAAGATTGAAGTCTCTGACAAGGCTACAGAAAAGACTACAACGCATCCAGAACGCCTCCGCCCGACTCATCCTAGACATCCCTCGACGCAGCCACATCTCCGGCCACCTGAGGAAGCTGCACTGGCTCCCCATCAACAAGAGGATCACGTTCAGGCTCCTCACCCACGCACACAAGTCTCTCCACGACCTGGGACCCAAGTACCTCAACAACCGCCTGACCTTCCACACGCCCACCCGCCAGCTACGATCCGCTAGCCTCGCCCTCGCCGCCGTTCCACGCATCCGAAGAGCCACTGCCGGAGGCAGATCCTTCTCCTACCTGGGGGCCAAGACATGGAACTCCCTCCCCATCCACCTTCGGCTGACCCAGGACCACCTCGCCTTCAGGAGACAACTCAAGACCTGGCTGTTCGAGCAGTAGCGGCCCCCTT
The DNA here is from genome assembly GCF_964261635.1 of Lissotriton helveticus. Taxonomy (NCBI): domain Eukaryota; kingdom Metazoa; phylum Chordata; class Amphibia; order Caudata; family Salamandridae; genus Lissotriton; species Lissotriton helveticus. Next base: position 1,997,718,310 of record NC_136067.1, read on the forward strand.
CCCCCAAGCGCCTTGAGACCCTTCCGGGTGAGTAGTGTGCTATACAAGTGATATGATTGATTGATTGATTGACAGACAGCATTGTATGGCAATTGATAAATGTTACCCTGTGTTGCCTACTTCCCCACAGAGTAGGGATCTTGACGAAGATCCCTTAATGTCCCATTTGTTGAGATTGCCTCCGCCCTATGTACAAGGTGCTAATGCACTCCCATTGTTACCACTTGTCCAGCCACCTGTTGTTCCACCATTTGTCCCGGCTCTTCCACAATTGCCTCTTCCAGTATTGCCACCCCCGCCTCCTTTGCCACCGACTCCAGTTCCTCGGACTCCTGTACCTCAGTCTCCTTCACACTCGGTTCCTCTCGTAACCGGCACCCGTTCTAATGCTTTTCCTCCCGTTCTACTGTCTGATTCTCCCACACCTTGTAAACGGTTGGTTGATACTGTTTCTGGCCTTTTCTCTCGCCTCTTTGGGTCTTTTAACATGACTCCGGCTCTTTCTCAAAGGCAATCCCGTAGTCAACTTCCAGGTCCCGACGAGCAAATTGTGTTGAATAATTTAGCTCATAAATGGATCATGAGTGGTCCACAGTATGGTGTGCATGACATTATAAGCACTTTTCACCAATGGTATGTGCCCAGACAGAGATATGTTTTTAATGTTGTGTGTGACACTCTTGTCAAAGGATGGGAGGATATGGAATTTGGGTTCAGCTCCTGAGGGTCTGTTAGATGTACAGGCTACATTTGATAAATGACTGAAACTCCTTAGCACACGTTAAATAATTCAAAATATATGTATGTAATTTTCGTCATACAACACAATACATTCTTAAATAAGTAGATCCTTATTAGTCAAGGTGTTCTTTGGTGTTGCTTTATTTCTGGATACGTCACAGCCAACACGTGTTTCGTCGTACTGGGAATGTAACCCACGACTTTCTCAAGGCTAGTCTTCTTAGTGATGCTGTTTAGTAGTTGAGGTGATATTTCCAACCCTCAAGGGGTTCTGTTAGGGGACCTTGTTCGTGTCGGGCGGTTCTTGGTACAGTATTCAGTATATAGGTATTCACAAAAGCAGCTTTCGCTTTTTGAATCTATTTCGCGGACTCCGTCCCCTCTGCTCAGTGTAGGAAGCACTGAGCAGAGGGGACGGAGTCCGCGAAATAGATTCAACAAGCGAAAGCTGCTTTTGTGAATACCTATATACTGAATACTGTACCAAGAACCGCCCGACACGAACAAGGTCCCCTAACAGAACCCCTTGAGGGTTGGAAATATCAGCTCAACTACTAAACAGCATCACTAAGAAGACTAGCCTTGAGAAAGTCGTGGGTTACATTCCCAGTACGACGAAACACGTGTTGGCTGTGACGTATCCAGAAATAAAGCAACACCAAAGAACACCTTGACTAATAAGGATCTACTTATTTAAGAATGTATTGTGTTGTATGACGAAAATTACATACATATATTTTGAATTATTTAACGTGTGCTAAGGAGTTTCAGTCTTGTGTGGCCCTAGCCTAATTAGAAGAGAGAGTTTGGTTATCTTCTCCTTTTAGCACCGTCCAAATAAGTGTTCGCTGTTAATAATACAGGTGTACTTTCCTTGTGGCGCCTACACCTGGAACTAATACCACCAATTGCGACCAAACAAGTTACATTTGATAAATGACTTATAGTGGGTTCTGAGGTTGAGAACGCCGTAAGGACACTTGTCACTTTCAGGTCTTCTTTTTCTTCTCAGGCTTTTCTTGAACCCGATCCTGCAGTTAGACAAAAAGTGAAATATTAACCTATGCGAGAACTTCCCCCAATATGGAGAGATGCGGTTCCACAGGCAGGGGCTCTTCCGGCTATTCCTGCTCATTTCCAGCGTATATGGGTACATGTCCCCTGGAAACGATCTGAAGTTTTGGCGCTTAAACAGTCTTTACCGGACCCTCGTAAAAATCCTGCTGGGTATTATAAAGAGCTGTCCCAGACTGTTGATGCGTGCGTCATGAATTTGGCCGATATTGATATGTTGATGGGAAATGTAGTCTCACAAGCATTATGGGCTCGGATTCGTAGGAAAGACCATAACCAAGCATTAGGCGGTGATTGGGCTGCTATAGCTGCCGCTGATGCAGCAAAAGTAGGTGGTGCTAAACCCGATGCTTTGATTACAAAATTGCCCGGTAGGATAATCACTTTAATGAAAACGATGATGCCTGCCTTACGTGTTAATTGGGATAAGTTGGCTGCATGTAAACAAAAGAAAGATGAAAGTGTTTCGGGTTTCTTTACCCGTTTCGAGGAAACATTCATCGACCACCGTGGTCAAGATATGAGTACTGAGGGTGGGCAGCGTTTATTCGTGTATACATTTGTATTTAACTTACTTCCAGAATTGTCGCATAAATTGAAAGATTCTGAAAGCTCGTGGGCTGTTTCTTCATCCGCTCAGATATTAGCCACTGCTCAGTATTACGAGAATAGGGATAAGGAGGAAAAGGATAAACTTGAGAAAAAGACTAAAGAATTGAAAACGAAGGCTCTTTTGCAACAGGTTTATCCCCCTCGTTCTGCTCAGCGCCAATTTCAACAGCCTCCCCAGTTTCAAAGGTTATTACAGAAACCTGAACATTTTGTTTTGCGACCTTTGCTCGGTCCTAATCAATGTGCCTATTGTAAAGAGCAAGGTCATTTTAGGAATAGCTGTCTGGTTTTATTGCAGCGTAATAATGGGTTTCCAGGGCCGCGAGGCCGGGGTGGTTTCCAGTCAGCACCCAGAGGTAGGGGGCGAGGTGCGTTGTCTCAGGGCCAGCGTTCCTTTCCCCTCCGAATTCTACGAATTACTTTGACCAGCAGAATATTCAGTCTGCACAATATTGCAATGATGACTATTGTATTGAAGATGGGAATCAGGATTTTCACTCTAGTTAGGAGAGCCATGGACAAAGCAAGGGAGTAGTATCAGTTCCAGTCGATCAGACTGGGCCTTATGTTGAAGTTGTTGCATTGGGTGTTTTATAGCCATTTCTTTTGGATACTGGTGCAATGAGAAGTTCTATTATGCACTCCAAACTCCCTGCGGCACCTTTGTCTGGCTTAACAAATGTTTTTGTAGGATTCTCTGGCGCCCCAGTTCGTAACCCAGTTTCTTGCCCTTTGCCTATCTCAATTGGTCCTTATGATTTGGAGGCCCCACTCATTTTAACGACTGGTTGCAGTGAGAATTTGCTGGGTTTGGACATATTAAAGCGTCTTCATGCAACACTGTACTGTTCTCCTTCTGGTGTACATCTTACTTTAGGTGAGAAATTGGTTTCTCCTATGTATTTGTCTAGGGATCAATTCCCACCTGAATTGCATTCTCTTCCTGCTACGCTTTGGGCTACAAGTCCGAATGACGTTGGTTTGCTTCAAATTCCACCTTTCGTGGTTACTGTTAAGTCCAATGTTAAATTAACACGCATTCCTCAGTATAAAATTTTGAGCAACTGAGAAAGAGCTCTGTTGGCCATCATTTATGATTTGCTTCAGAAGGGTGTGGTTGAGTAAACTAGAGGAAATGTTTGCAATAGACCTGTTCTACCTGTTCTTAAACAAACTGATTCTTCTCAGCCTCCTGTCTATCGATTTGTAATCGATCTTTGGGAGGTTAAGATTGTTGTGCCCCAGTTTCCTGTCGTCCCAGATATCACTGCCTTGCTCACAATGATACCGGCTTCGGCTGCCTGGTTTTTGGTCATTGATCTCAAGAATGCTTTCTTCACTATTCCTATTGCTGAAGAGAGTAGAGATCTTTTTGGCTTCTCTCTTGGGGGCCGAAGTTTTCGATTTAAACGTGCACCCCAAGGATATTGTGAGAGTCCCTCCATTTACAGTCAGGCTTTGAAATCTCAGCTTGATGCTTTCACTTTGCCCCCAGGTGCCCCTTTTATTCAATATGTGGATGATTTGTTGATCGCTGCTGATGCAGAGGATGTTTGTAAGGATGTGACTGTTTTGTTATTGCGTTATTTGTCTGATCTACATCACAAAGTGTCACCCTTTAAACTAAAATATTGTCGCCAAGAGGTTACCTATTTAGGTCACCTCTTGTCGAAGGAGGGAAGGCGATTGACCCCAGAACATATTCAAACAATTGCACACATGTCTTTACCATCCACACAAAGGGAGGTGCGTGCCTTTTTGGGCAGTACCTCTTATTGTAGACAGTGGATTCCGACTTACTTACTGCTTTGTGTTCTGCCCCTGTGTTAGGTACTCCGGATTACAGTAAGCCTTTCACACTCTATGTTCACGAAAGAGAGGGTTGTGCGTTGTCAGTTTTAACATAACAATTTGGAGACAAACAGCGGCCATGTGCCTATTTTTCGGCTACATTGGATCCAGTAGCCAAGGCGTTGCCTAGTTGTCTTAGAGCTACAGCAGCAGCAGCAATCTCCATTCGTCAATCTGCTAGATTGGTACTGGATAACACCCTCGTTGTTATGGTACCACATGCAGTGCATACTCTTTTGAACAGAACGAAAACACAGCATCTTACGAGTGCTCGTTTGTCTGGGTATGAGCTGACGCTTTTGGCTAGTCATATACACATCAAGCGATGTAATACTTTGAATCCAGCGACATTGTTACCCATTCCAGAAGAGAAATACACCCAAGAACATCATGATTGTTTTCTCCGTACGGAGGAGGAAACGAAAGGCAGAATAGATCTGAAAGACACACCACTCGTGGACCCGGATGGGACCCTATGGGTGGATGGGCCTTGTTTTAAGCTCCCTAATGGTGAAACAACTGCAGCCTATGCTGTTACCACTTTGCATACAGTTGTAGAGACAGCACGTATTAGGCAGAATTCAGCCCAATCAGCTGAATTGATAGCTTTGACTAGAGCTAGTGTATTGGCTGAAGGGAAGAGAGTGAATGTGTTTACCGACAGCCAATATGCATTTGGGGTGGCCCATAGTTTTGCCCGCCTTTGGAAAGAAAGAGGATTCTTTTCTTCACATGGTACTAAAATACACATGGTCAGTTAGTGAATGATCTTTTGGAATCACTCGTTTTACCAACCCAGATAGCAATTGTGAAGTGTAGTGCACATAAAAGGATCACTGATGATGTGGGTCGCGGGAATGCTTTTGCAGACGAGGTAGCGAAAGAAACAGCGAGAGACGCCACAAGTCGTATTTATGTTGCAGGCCCTGCAAGATGGGTCAGAGAAGTAGGGATGTGTGAGGACACAATAGAATGTGTGAGAATGATTCAAGAAGAGGCTACAGAGAAGGAATTGAGTAAGTGGAGGGAAAGTACAGGAATGTTGGACGCAACAGGATGTTGGACAGAATTGTCAGAACATCAGCGTTGGCTGTTACATGACGCCTATGTATTGCCTGTAGTTACTATGGCGCATAGTCCAGTCCACATCAGTCCGAAAGGGATATGCAAACTTCTGGCTCCAGTATGGCAGAATGAGGGAATCCCTAAATGTGCGGAAAATGTGGTGAAACATTGTATCGTTTGTTTGATGCACAATCCAGGAAAGGGAACCCCAACTCCGGCAGGTCATTTTGCTCCCCCTACGTATCCTTTTGAAATATTACAAATTGATTACATTCATATGGAGCGTTGTAATAATTTGAAGTATGTTCTGGTGGTGGTGTGTGCCTTTTCCAGATGGATAGAGGCCTACCCCCTAAAGGATAATACTGCTTTGTCTACTGCTAAAGTCCTCTTGAAGGAATTCTTCCAGAGGTTTGGTTTGCCACGAATTGTCTGGAGTGACAATGGGAGTGAATTTGTAGGCCAAATTATGCAGAAGGTGTGTGCAGGCCTTGTATTAGGGAGAAATTCCATGCGGCAAACCACCCTCAACCAGCAGGCTTGGTAGAATGCTATAATGGCACTCTGAAGCTCAAATTGGCAAAGATTCAGGCCAGCACAGGTCTTGCTTGGCCCGATGCTTTACCTTTGGCACTCCTATCTACGAGAACAACTGTACACTCTTGTTTGGGACTCAGCCCATACGAGGTTGTTTTTGGGCGCCCAGCAAACGTTTGGGGAGTCCCACGACCTAAAAAGTACTCTGATATTCCGTATCCTATGTTGATTGACTACTTATATGACTTCACCACTTCATCAGCAGGTTCAAAACACCTTGCCGGAGGCATGACAATTGGGGGTGGGGTCGCACACTACTCACAGACCAGCGGGATCGCCCCTAAGGACTGTGGTAAGTGTAGTTCATGTTCCGCGATGTATCTTCTTTCGATGCTCTGCTATCTTCGCTATCTTCGCCAACCCTGGACACGTGTTTCGGGGTATTTACCCCTCAACAGCAGGGATTAGGCCGTGTTCTGGGGTTGCCGGTGGCTGCCAAATATTGCCAGGTTTAGTACCACTCAGGCGCGCAGGTGTGGGATCCCAGGCTCGTCAGCCAACTGCTCGAGGGAGCTTTAACATTACAATGGGGGATGGGGTCGCACACTACTCACACACCAGCGGGATCACCCCTAAGGATTTTGGTAAGTGTAGTTCGTGTCCCGCGATGCATCTTCTTTCAATTCTCTGCTATCTTCGCTATCTTCGTCATCCCTGGACACGTGTTTCGGGGTATTTACCCCTCATCAGCAGGGATTAGGACGTGTTCTGGGGTTTCCGGTGGCTGCCAAATATTGCCAGGTTTAGTACTACTCAGGCGCGCAGGTGTGGGCTCCCAGGCTCGTCAGCCAACTGCTCGAGGGAGCTTTAACATTACAATTGGAGGTGGGGTCGCACACTACTCACACACCAGCGGGATCGCCCCTAAGGACTGTGGTAAGTATAGTTCGTGTTCCACGATGCATCTTCTTTAGATTCTCTTCTATCTTCGTCATCCCTGAACACGTGTTTTGGGGTATTTACCCCTCATCAGCAGGGTTTAAGCCGTGTTCTGGGGTTGCCGGTGGCTGACAAATATTGCCAGGTTTAGTACCACTCAGGCACGCAGGTGCAGGGTACCAGGCTCATCAGCCAACTGCTCGAGGGAGCTCTAACATTGCAATTGGGGGTGGGGTCGCACACTACTCACACACCAGCGGGATCGCCCCCCTAAGAACTGTGGTAAGTGTAGTTCGTGTTCCGCGATGTATCTTCTTTTGATGCTCTGCTATCTTCGCTATCTTCGCCATCCCTGGACACGTGTTTCGGGGTATTTACCCCTCATCAGCAGGGATTAGGCCGTGTTCTGGGGTTGCCGGTGGCTGCCAAATATTGCCAGGTTTAGTACCCTCAGGCGCGCAGGTGTGGGATCCCAGGCTCGTCAGCCAACTGCTCAAAGGAGCTTTAACATTATAATTGGGGTTGGGGTCGCACACTACTCACACACCAGCGGGATCGCCCCTAAGGACTGTGGTAAGTGTAGTTTGTGTTCCGCGATGCATCTTCTTTCGATTCTCTGCTATCTTCGCTCTCTTCACCATCCCTGGACACGTGTTTCGGAGTATTTACCCCTCATCAGCAGGGATTAGGCCGTGTTCTGGGGTTGCCGGTGGCTGCCAAATATTGCCAGGTTTAGTACCACTCAGGCGCGCTGGTGCGGGGTCCCAGGCTCGTCAGCCAACTGCTCGAGGGAGCTTTAACATTACAATTGGGGGTGTGGTCGCACACTACTCACACACCAGTGGGATCGCCCCTAAGGACTGTGGTAAGTGTAGTTTGTGATCCGCGATGCATCTTCTTTCGATCCTCTGCTATCCTCGCTATCTTCGCCATCCCTGGACACGTGTTTCGGGGTATTTACCCCTCATCAGCAGGGATTAGGCCGTGTTCTGGGGTTGCCGGTGGCTGCCAAATATTGCCAGGTTTAGTACTACTCAGGCATGCAGGTGTGGGGTCCCAGGCTCGTCAGCCTACTGCTTGAGGGAGCTTTAACATTACAATTGGGGGTGGGGTCGCACACTACTCACACACCAGCGGGATCGCCCCTAAAGACTGTGGTAAGTGTAGTTTGTGTTCCGCGATGCATCTTCTTTCGTTTCTCTGCTATCTTTGCTATCTTCGCCATCCCTGGACACGTGTTTCGGGGTATTTACCCCTCATCAGCAGGGATTAGGCCTTGTTCTGGGGTTGCAGGTGGCTGCCAAATATTGCCAGGTTTAGTACCACTCAGGTGTGGGGTCCCAGGCTTGTCAGCCAACTGCTCGAGGGAGCTTTAACATTACAATTGGGGGTGGGGTCGCACACTACTCACACACCAGCGGGATCGCCCCTAAGGACTGTGGTAAGTGTAGTTCGTGTTCCGCGATGCATCTTCTTTCGATTCTCTGCTATCTTCGCTATCTTCGCCATCCCTGGAAACGTGTTTCGGGGTATTTACCCCTCATCTGCAGGGATTAGGCTGTGTTCTGGGGTTGCCGGTGGCTGCCAAATATTGGCAGGTTTAGTACTACTCAGGCGCGCAGGGTCCCAGGCTCGTCAGCCAACTGCTCGAGGGAGCTTTAACATTACAATTGGGGAGGGTCGCACACGACTCACACACCAGCGGGATCGCCCCTAAGGACTGTGGTAAGTGTATTTCGTGTTCCGTGATGCATCTTCTTTCGATTCTCCGCTATCTTCACTATCTTCACCATCCCTGGACACGTGTTTCGGGGTATTTAGCCCTCATCAGCAGGGATTAGGCCATGTTCTGGGGTTGCCCGTGGCTGCCAAATATTGCCAGGTTTAGTACCACTCAGGCGCGCAGGTGCGGGTTCCCAGGCTCATCAGCCAACTGCTCGAGGGAGCTTTAACATTATAATTGGGGGTGGGGTCGCACACTACTCTCACACCAGCGGGATCGCCCCTAAGGACTGTGATAAGTGTAGTTCATGTTCCGCGATGCATCTTCTTTCGATTCTCTTCTATCTTCGCTATCTTCACCATCCCTGGACACGTGTTTCGGGGTATTTACCCCTCATCAGCTGGGATTAGGCCGTGTTCTGGGGTTGCCGGTGGCTGCCAAATATTGCCAGGTTTAGTACCACTCAGGCGCGCAGGTGCGGGGTCCCAGGCTCGTCAGCCAACTGCTCAAGGGAGCTTTAACATATCAATGGGGGGTGGGGTCACACACTACTCACACACCAGCGGGATCGCCCCTAAGGACTGTGGTAAGTGTAGTTTGTGTTCCGCGATGCATCATCTTTCGATTCTCTGCTATCTTTGCTATCTTCGCCATCCCTGGACACGTGTTTCGGGGTATTTACCCCTCATCAGCAGGGATTAGGCCGTGTTTTGGGGTTGCCGGTGGCTGCCAAATATTGCCAGGTTTAGTACCACTCAGGCGCGCAGGTGCGGGATCCCAGGCTCGTCAGCCAACTGCTCGAGGGAGCTTTAACATTACAATTGGGGGTGGGGTCGCACACTACTCACACACCAGCGGGATCGCCCCTAAGGATTGTGGTAAGTGTAGTTCATGTTCCGCGATGCATCTTCTTTCGATTCTCTTCTATCTTCGCTATCTTCACCATCCCTGGACACGTGTTTCGGGGTATTTACCCCTCATCAGCTGGGATTAGGCCGTGTTCTGGGGTTGCCGGTGGCTGCCAAATATTGCCAGGTTTAGTACCACTCAGGCGCGCAGGTGCGGGGTCCCAGGCTCGTCAGCCAACTGCTCAAGGGAGCTTTAACATAACAATGGGGGGTGGGGTCACACACTACTCACACACCAGCGGGATCGCCCCTAAGGACTGTGGTAAGTGTAGTTTGTGTTCCGCGATGCATCATCTTTCGATTCTCTGCTATCTTCGCTATCTTCGCCATCCCTGGACACGTGCTTCGGGGTATTTACTCCTCATCAGCAGGGATTAGGCCGTGTTCTGGGGTTGCCTTTGGCTGCCAAATATTGCCACGTTTAGTACCACTCAGGCGCGCAGGTGCGGCGTCCCAGGCTCGTCAGCCAACTGCTTGAGGGAGCTTTAACATTATAATTGGTGGTGGGGTCGCATACTACTCACACACCAGCAGGATCGCCCCTAAGGACTGTGGTAAGTGTAGTTCGTGTTCGGCGATGCATCTTATTTCGATTCTCTGCTATCTTCGCTATCTTCGACATCCCTGGACACGTGTTTTGGGGTATTTACCCCTCATCAGCAGGGATTAGACCGTGTTCTGGGGTTGCCAGTGGCTGCCAAATATTGCCAGGTTTAGTACCACTCAGGCGCGCTGGTGCGGGGTCACAGGCTCGTCAGCCAACTGCTCGAGGGAGCTTTAACATTACAATGGGGGGTGGGGTCGCACACTACTCACACACCAGCGGGATCGCCCCTAAGGACTATGGTAAGTGTAGTTCGTGTTCCGCGATGCATTTTCTTTCAATTCTCTGCTATCTTCGCTATCTTTGCCATTCCTGGACACGTGTTTCGGGGTATTTACCCCTCATCAGCAGGGATTAGGCTGTGTTCTGGGGTTGCCGGTGGATGCCAAATATTGCCAGGTTTAGTACTACTCAGGCACGCTGGTGCAGGGTCCCAGGCTCGTCAGCCAACTACTCGAGGGAGCTTTAACATTACAATTGGGGGGGGAGGTCGCACACTACTCACACACCAGCGGGATAGCCCCTAAGGACTGTGGTAAGTGTAGTTCATGTTCGCGATGCTTCTTCTTTCGATTCTCTGCTATCTTCGCTATCTTCACCTTCCCTGGACACGTGTTTTGGGGTATTTACCCCTCATTAGCAGGTATTAGGCCATGTCCTGGGGTTGCCGATGGCTGCCAAATATTGCCAGGTTTAGTACCACTCAAGCGCGCAGGTGCGGGGTCCCAGGCTCGTCAGCCAACTGCTCGAGGGAGCTTTAACATTATAATTGGGGGTGGGGTCGCACACTACTCACACACCAGCGGGATAGCCCCTAGGGACTGTGGTAAGTGTAGTTCGTGTTCTGCGATGCTTCTTCTTTCGATTCTCTGCTATCTTCGCTATCTTCACCTTCCCTGGACACATATTTTGGGGTATTTACCCCTCATTAGCAGGGATTAGGCCATGTTCTGGGGTTGCCGGTGGCTACCAAATATTGCCAGGTTTAGTACCACTCACGCGCACAGGTGCGGGGTCCCAGGCTCGTCAGCCAACTGCTCGAGGGAGCATTAACATTATAATTGGGGGTGGGGTCGCACACTACTCACACACCAGCGGGATCGCCCCTAAGGACTATGGTAAGTGTAGTTCGTGTTCCGCGATGCATCTTCTTTCAATTCTCTGCTATCTTCGCTATCTTTGCCATTCCTGGACACGTGTTTCGGGGTATTTACCCCTCATCAGCAGGGATTAGGCTGTGTTCTGGGGTTGCCGGTGGCTGCCAAATATTGCCAGGTTTAGTACTACTCAGGCACGCAGGTGCAGGGTCCCAGGCTCGTCAGCCAACTGCTCGAGGGAGCTTTAACATTACAATTTGGGGGGTCGCACACTACTCTCACACCAGCGGGATCGCCCCTAAGGACTGTGATAAGTGTAGTTCATGTTCCGCGATGCATCTTCTTTCGATTCTCTTCTATCTTCGCTATCTTCACCATCCCTGGACACGTGTTTCGGGGTATTTACCCCTCATCAGCTGGGATTAGGCCGTGTTCTGGGGTTGCCGGTGGCTGCCAAATATTGCCAGGTTTAGTACCACTCAGGCGCGCAGGTGCGGGGTCCCAGGCTCGTCAGCCAACTGCTCAAGGGAGCTTTAACATATCAATGGGGGGTGGGGTCACACACTACTCACACACCAGCGGGATCGCCCCTAAGGACTGTGGTAAGTGTAGTTTGTGTTCCGCGATGCATCATCTTTCGATTCTCTGCTATCTTTGCTATCTTCGCCATCCCTGGACACGTGTTTCGGGGTATTTACCCCTCATCAGCAGGGATTAGGCCGTGTTTTGGGGTTGCCGGTGGCTGCCAAATATTGCCAGGTTTAGTACCACTCAGGCGCGCAGGTGCGGGATCCCAGGCTCGTCAGCCAACTGCTCGAGGGAGCTTTAACATTACAATTGGGGGTGGGGTCGCACACTACTCACACACCAGCGGGATCGCCCCTAAGGATTGTGGTAAGTGTAGTTCATGTTCCGCGATGCATCTTCTTTCGATTCTCTTCTATCTTCGCTATCTTCACCATCCCTGGACACGTGTTTCGGGGTATTTACCCCTCATCAGCTGGGATTAGGCCGTGTTCTGGGGTTGCCGGTGGCTGCCAAATATTGCCAGGTTTAGTACCACTCAGGCGCGCAGGTGCGGGGTCCCAGGCTCGTCAGCCAACTGCTCAAGGGAGCTTTAACATAACAATGGGGGGTGGGGTCACACACTACTCACACACCAGCGGGATCGCCCCTAAGGACTGTGGTAAGTGTAGTTTGTGTTCCGCGATGCATCATCTTTCGATTCTCTGCTATCTTCGCTATCTTCGCCATCCCTGGACACGTGCTTCGGGGTATTTACTCCTCATCAGCAGGGATTAGGCCGTGTTCTGGGGTTGCCTTTGGCTGCCAAATATTGCCACGTTTAGTACCACTCAGGCGCGCAGGTGCGGCGTCCCAGGCTCGTCAGCCAACTGCTTGAGGGAGCTTTAACATTATAATTGGTGGTGGGGTCGCATACTACTCACACACCAGCAGGATCGCCCCTAAGGACTGTGGTAAGTGTAGTTCGTGTTCGGCGATGCATCTTATTTCGATTCTCTGCTATCTTCGCTATCTTCGACATCCCTGGACACGTGTTTTGGGGTATTTACCCCTCATCAGCAGGGATTAGACCGTGTTCTGGGGTTGCCAGTGGCTGCCAAATATTGCCAGGTTTAGTACCACTCAGGCGCGCTGGTGCGGGGTCACAGGCTCGTCAGCCAACTGCTCGAGGGAGCTTTAACATTACAATGGGGGGTGGGGTCGCACACTACTCACACACCAGCGGGATCGCCCCTAAGGACTATGGTAAGTGTAGTTCGTGTTCCGCGATGCATTTTCTTTCAATTCTCTGCTATCTTCGCTATCTTTGCCATTCCTGGACACGTGTTTCGGGGTATTTACCCCTCATCAGCAGGGATTAGGCTGTGTTCTGGGGTTGCCGGTGGATCCCAAATATTGCCAGGTTTAGTACTACTCAGGCACGCTGGTGCAGGGTCCCAGGCTCGTCAGCCAACTACTCGAGGGAGCTTTAACATTACAATTGGGGGGGAGGTCGCACACTACTCACACACCAGCGGGATAGCCCCTAAGGACTGTGGTAAGTGTAGTTCATGTTCGCGATGCTTCTTCTTTCGATTCTCTGCTATCTTCGCTATCTTCACCTTCCCTGGACACGTGTTTTGGGGTATTTACCCCTCATTAGCAGGTATTAGGCCATGTCCTGGGGTTGCCGATGGCTGCCAAATATTGCCAGGTTTAGTACCACTCAAGCGCGCAGGTGCGGGGTCCCAGGCTCGTCAGCCAACTGCTCGAGGGAGCTTTAACATTATAATTGGGGGTGGGGTCGCACACTACTCACACACCAGCGGGATAGCCCCTAGGGACTGTGGTAAGTGTAGTTCGTGTTCTGCGATGCTTCTTCTTTCGATTCTCTGCTATCTTCGCTATCTTCACCTTCCCTGGACACATATTTTGGGGTATTTACCCCTCATTAGCAGGGATTAGGCCATGTTCTGGGGTTGCCGGTGGCTACCAAATATTGCCAGGTTTAGTACCACTCACGCGCACAGGTGCGGGGTCCCAGGCTCGTCAGCCAACTGCTCGAGGGAGCATTAACATTATAATTGGGGGTGGGGTCGCACACTACTCACACACCAGCGGGATCGCCCCTAAGGACTATGGTAAGTGTAGTTCGTGTTCCGCGATGCATCTTCTTTCAATTCTCTGCTATCTTCGCTATCTTTGCCATTCCTGGACACGTGTTTCGGGGTATTTACCCCTCATCAGCAGGGATTAGGCTGTGTTCTGGGGTTGCCGGTGGCTGCCAAATATTGCCAGGTTTAGTACTACTCAGGCACGCAGGTGCAGGGTCCCAGGCTCGTCAGCCAACTGCTCGAGGGAGCTTTAACATTACAATTGGGGGGGTCGCACACTACTCACACACCAGCGGGATAGCCCCTAAGGACTGTGGTAAGTGTAGTTCGTGTTCCGCGATGCTTCTTCTTTCGATTCTCTGCTATCTTCGCTATCTTCACCTTCCCTGGACACGTGTTTTGGGGTATTTACCCCTCATTAGCAGGGATTAGGCCATGTTCTGGGGTTGCCGGTGGCTGCCAAATATTGCCAGGTTTAGTACCACTCACGCGCGCAGGTGCGGGGTCCCAGGCTCGTCAGCCAACTGCTCGAGGGAGCTTTAACATTATAATTGGGGGTGGGGTCGCACACTACTCACACACCAGCGGGATAGCCCCTAAGGACTGTGGTAAGTGTAGTTCGTGTTCCGCGATGCTTCTTCTTTCGATTCTCTGCTATCTTCGCTATCTTCACCTTCCCTGGACACGTGTTTTGGGGTATTTACCCCTCATTAGCAGGGATTAGGCCATGTTCTGGGGTTGCTGGTGGCTGCCAAATATTGCCAGGTTTAGTACCACTCACGCGCGCAGGTGCGGGGTCCCAGGCTCGTCAGCCAACTGCTCGAGGGAGTTTTAACATTATAATTGGGGGTGGGGTCGCACACTACTCACACACCAGCGGGATCGCCCCTAAGGACTGTGGTAAGTGTAGTTCGTGTTCCGTGATGCATCTTCTTTCGATTCTCTACTATCTTCGCTATCTTCGCCATCCCAGGACACGTGTTTCGGGGTATTTACCCCTCATCAGCAGGAATTATGCCGTGTTCTGGGGTTGCCGGTGGCTGCCAAATATTGCCAGGTTAAGTACCACTCAGGCGCGCAGGTGCGGGGTCCCAGGCTCGTCAGCCAACTGCTGGAGGGAGCTTTAACATTACAATTGGGGGTGGGGTCGCACACTACTCACACACCACCGGGATCACCCCTAAGGACTGTGATAAGTGTAGTTCATGTTCTGCGATGCATCTTCTTTAGATTCTTTGCTATCTTCGCTATCTTCACCATCCCTGGACACATGTTTCGGGGTATTTACCCCTCATCAGCAGGGATTAGGCCGTGTTCTGGGGTTGCCGGTGGCTGCCAAATATTGCCAGGTTTAGTACCACTCAGGCACGCAGGTGCGGGGTACCAGGCTCGTCAGCCTACTGCTCGAGGGAGCTTTAATGTTACAATTGGGGGTGGGGTCGCACACTACTCACACACCAGCGGGATCACACCTAAGGACTGTGGTAAGTGTAGTTCGTGTTCGGCGATGCATCTTCTTTCGATTCTCTGCTATCTTCGCTATGTTCACCATCCCTGGACACGTGTTTCGGGGTATTTACCCCTCATCAGCAGGGATTTGGCCATGTTCTGGTGTTGCCGGTGGCTGCCAAATATTGCCAGGTTTAGTACCACTCAGGCGCGGAAGTGCGGGGTCCCAGGCTCGTCAGCCAACTGCTCAAGGGAGCTTTAACATTACAATGGGGGGAGGGGTCGCACACTACTCACACACCAGAGGGATCGCCCCTAAGGACTGTGGTAAGTGTAGTTCGTGTTCCGCGATGCATCTTCTTTTGATTCTCTGCTATCTTCGCTATCTTCGCCATCCCTGGACACGTGTTTCGGGGTATTTACCCCTCATCAGCAGGGATTAGGCCGTGTTCTGGGGTTGCCGGTGGCTGCCAAATATTGCCAGGTTTAGTACCACTCAGACGCGCAGGTGCGGGGTCCCAGGCTCGTCAGCCAACTGCTCGAGGGAGCTTTAACATTACAATTGGTGGTGGGGTCGCACACAACTCACACACCAGCGGGATCGCCCCTAAGGACTGTGGTAAGTGTAGTTCCTGTTCCGCGATGCATCTTCTTTCGATTCTCTGCTATCTTCGCTATCTTCACCATCCCTGGACACATGTTTCGGGGTATTTACCCCTCATCAGCAGGGATTAGGCCGTGTTCTGGGTTTACCGGTGGCTGCCAAATATTGCCAGGTTTAGTACCACTCAGGCGCGCAGGTGCGGGGTACCAGGCTCGTCAGCCAACTGCTCAAGGGAGCTTTAACATTACAATTGGGGGTGGGTCGCACACTACTCACACACCAGTGGGATCGCCCCTAAGGACTGTGGTAAGTGTAGTTTGTGCTCGGCGATGCATCTTCTTTCGATTCTCTGCTATCTTCGCTATCTTCGACATCCCTGGACAAGTGGTTCGGGGTATTTACCCCTCATCAGCAGGTATTAGGCCATGTTCTGGGGTTGCCGGTGGCTGCCAAATATTGCTAGGTTTAGTACCACTCAGGCGCGGAGGGGCGGGGTCCTAGGCTCGTCAGCCAACTGCTCAAGGGAGCTTTAACATTACAATTGGGGGGTGGGGTTGCACACTACTCACACACCAGCGGGTTAGCCTCTAAGGACTGTGGTAAGTGTAGTTCGTGTTCCGCGATGCATCTTCTTTCGATTCTCTGCTATCTTTGCTATCTTCGCCATCCCTTGACACGTGTTTTGGGGTATTTACCCCTCATCAGCAGGGATTAGGCTGTGTTCTGGGGTTGCCGGTGGCTGCCAAATATTGCCAGGTTTAGTACCACTCAGACGCGCAGGTGCGGGGTCCCAGGCTCGTCAGCCAACTGCTCGAGGGAGCTTTAACATTACAATTGGTGATGGGGTCGCACACAACTCACACACCAGCGGGATCGCCCCTAAGGACTGTGGTAAGTGTAGTTCCTGTTCCGCGATGCATCTTCTTTCGATTCTCTGCTATCTTCGCTATCTTCACCATCCCTGGACACATGTTTCGGGGAATTTACCCCTCATCAGCAGGGATTAGGCCGTGTTCTGGGTTTACCGGTGGCTGACAAATATTGCCAGGTTTAGTACCACTCAGGCGCGCAGGTGCGGGGTACCAGGCTCGTCAGCCAACTGCTCAAGGGAGCTTTAACATTACAATTGGGGGTGGGTCGCACACTACTCACACACCAGTGGGATTGCCCCTAAGGACTGTGGTAAGTGTAGTTTGTGCTCGGCGATGCATCTTCTTTCGATTCTCTGCTATCTTCGCTATCTTCGACATCCCTGGACACGTGGTTCGGGGTATTTACCCCTCATCAGCAGGTATTAGGCCGTGTTCTGGGGTTGCCGGTGGCTGCCAAATATTGCTAGGTTTAGTACCACTCAGGCGCGGAGGTGCGGGGTCCTAGGCTCGTCAGCCAACTGCTCAAGGGAGCTTTAACATTACAATTGGGGGGTGGGGTTGCACACTACTCACACACCAGCGGGATCGCCTCTAAGGACTGTGGTAAGTGTAGTTCGTGTTCCGCGATGCATCTTCTTTCGATTCTCTGCTATCTTTGCTATCTTCACCATCCCTGGACACGTGTTTTGGGGTATATACCCCTCATCAGCAGGGATTAGGACGTGTTCTGGGGTTGCCGGTGGCTGCCAAATATTGCCAGGTTTAGTACCACTCAGGTGCGCAGGTGCGTGGTCCCAGGCTCGTCAGCCAACTGCTCGAGGGATCTTTAACATTACAATTGGGGGTGGGGTCGCACACTACTCACACACCAGCAGGATCTCCCCTAAGGACTGTGGTAAGCGTAGTTCGTGTTCCGTGATGCATCTTCTTTCGATTCTCTGCTATCTTTGCTATCTTCGCTATCCCTTGACACGTGTTTTGGGGTATTTACCCCTCATCAGCAGGGATTAGGCTGTGTTCTGGGGTTGCCGGTGGCTGCCAAATATTGCCAGGTTTAGTACCACTCAGGTGCGCAGGTGCAGGATACCAGGCTCGTCAGCCAACTGCTCGAGGGAGCTTTAACATTACAATTGGGGGTGGGGTCGCACACTACTCACACCAGCGGGATCGCCCCTAAGGACCGTGGTAAGTGTAGTTCATGTTCCGCGATGCATCTTCTTTCGATTCTCTGCTATCTTCGCTATCTTCGCCATCCCTGGATACTTGTTTTGGGGTATTTACCCCACATCTGCAGGGATTAGGCCGTGTTCTGGGGTTGCCGGTGGCTGCCAAATATTGCCAGGTTTAGTACCACTCAGGCGTGCAGGTGCAGGGTCCCAGGCTCGTCAGCCAACTGCTCGAGGGAGAGCTTTAACATTACAATTGGGGGTGGGGTCGCACACTACTCACACACCAGCGGGATCGCCCCTAAGGACTGTGGTAAGTGTAGTTCGTGTTCCGCGATGCATCTTCTTTCGATTCTCTAACTATCTTCGCTATCTTCGCCATCCCCGGACACGTGTTTCGGGGTATTTACCCCTCATCAGCAGGGATTAGGCCGTGTTCTGGGGTTGCCGGTGGCTGCCAAATATTGCCAGGTTTAGTACCACTCAGGCGCACATGTGCGGGGTCCCAGGCTCGTCAGCCAACTGCTCGAGGGAGCTTTAACATTACAATTGGGGGTGGGGTCACACACTACTCACACACCAGCGGGATCGCCCCTAAGGACTGTGGTAAGTGTAGTTCGTGTTCTGCGATGCATCTTCTTTCGATTCTCTGCTATCTTCTCTATCTTCACCATCCCTGGACACTTGTTTCGGGGTATTTACCCTTGATCAGCAGGGATTAGGCCGTGTTCTGGGGTTGCCGGTGGCTGCCAATTATTGCCAGGTTTAGTACAACTCAGGCGCGCAGGTGCGGGGTACCAGGCTCGTCAGCCAACTTCTCAAGGGAGCTTTAACATTACAATTGGGGGTGGGGTCACACACTACTCACACACCAGTGGGCTCGCCCCTAAGGACTGTGGTAAGTGTAGTTTGTGCTCGGCGATGCATCTTCTTTCGATTCTCTCCTATCTTCGCTATCTTCGACATCCCTGGAAACTTGGTTTGGGGTATTTAACCCTCATCAGCAGGTATAAGGCCATGTCCTGGGGTTGCCGGTGGCTGCCAAATATTGCTAGGTTTAGTACCACTCAGGCGCGGAGGTGCGGGGTCCTAGGCTCGTCAGCCAATTGCTCAAGGGAGCTTTAACATTACAATGGGGGTGGGGTCGCACACTACTCACACACCAGCGGGATCGCCCCTAAGGACTGTGGTAAGTGTAGTTCGTGTTCCGCGATGCATCTTCTTTCGATTCTCTGCTATCTTCGCTATCTTCGCCATCCCTGGACACGTGTTTCAGGGTATTTACCCCTCATCAGCAGGGATTAGGCCGTGTTCTGGGTTTACCGGTGGCTGACAAATATTGCCAGGTTTAGTACCACTCAGGCGCGCAGGTGCGGGGTACCAGGCTCGTCAGCCAACTGCTCAAGGGAGCTTTAACATTACAATTGGGGGTGGGTCGCACACTACTCACACACCAGTGGGATTGCCCCTAAGGACTGTGGTAAGTGTAGTTTGTGCTCGGCGATGCATCTTCTTTCGATTCTCTGCTATCTTCGCTATCTTCGACATCCCTGGACACGTGGTTCGGGGTATTTACCCCTCATCAGCAGGTATTAGGCCGTGTTCTGGGGTTGCCGGTGGCTGCCAAATATTGCTAGGTTTAGTACCACTCAGGCGCGGAGGTGCGGGGTCCTAGGCTCGTCAGCCAACTGCTCAAGGGAGCTTTAACATTACAATTGGGGGGTGGGGTTGCACACTACTCACACACCAGCGGGATCGCCTCTAAGGACTGTGGTAAGTGTAGTTCGTGTTCCGCGATGCATCTTCTTTCGATTCTCTGCTATCTTTGCTATCTTCACCATCCCTGGACACGTGTTTTGGGGTATATACCCCTCATCAGCAGGGATTAGGACGTGTTCTGGGGTTGCCGGTGGCTGCCAAATATTGCCAGGTTTAGTACCACTCAGGTGCGCAGGTGCGTGGTCCCAGGCTCGTCAGCCAACTGCTCGAGGGATCTTTAACATTACAATTGGGGGTGGGGTCGCACACTACTCACACACCAGCAGGATCGCCCCTAAGGACTGTGGTAAGCGTAGTTCGTGTTCCGTGATGCATCTTCTTTCGATTCTCTGCTATCTTTGCTATCTTCGCTATCCCTTGACACGTGTTTTGGGGTATTTACCCCTCATCAGCAGGGATTAGGCTGTGTTCTGGGGTTGCCGGTGGCTGCCAAATATTGCCAGGTTTAGTACCACTCAGGTGCGCAGGTGCAGGATACCAGGCTCGTCAGCCAACTGCTCGAGGGAGCTTTAACATTACAATTGGGGGTGGGGTCGCACACTACTCACACCAGCGGGATCGCCCCTAAGGACCGTGGTAAGTGTAGTTCATGTTCCGCGATGCATCTTCTTTCGATTCTCTGCTATCTTCGCTATCTTCGCCATCCCTGGATACTTGTTTTGGGGTATTTACCCCACATCTGCAGGGATTAGGCCGTGTTCTGGGGTTGCCGGTGGCTGCCAAATATTGCCAGGTTTAGTACCACTCAGGCGTGCAGGTGCAGGGTCCCAGGCTCGTCAGCCAACTGCTCGAGGGAGAGCTTTAACATTACAATTGGGGGTGGGGTCGCACACTACTCACACACCAGCGGGATCGCCCCTAAGGACTGTGGTAAGTGTAGTTCGTGTTCCGCGATGCATCTTCTTTCGATTCTCTAACTATCTTCGCTATCTTCGCCATCCCCGGACACGTGTTTCGGGGTATTTACCCCTCATCAGCAGGGATTAGGCCGTGTTCTGGGGTTGCCGGTGGCTGCCAAATATTGCCAGGTTTAGTACCACTCAGGCGCACATGTGCGGGGTCCCAGGCTCGTCAGCCAACTGCTCGAGGGAGCTTTAACATTACAATTGGGGGTGGGGTCACACACTACTCACACACCAGCGGGATCGCCCCTAAGGACTGTGGTAAGTGTAGTTCGTGTTCTGCGATGCATCTTCTTTCGATTCTCTGCTATCTTCTCTATCTTCACCATCCCTGGACACTTGTTTCGGGGTATTTACCCTTGATCAGCAGGGATTAGGCCGTGTTCTGGGGTTGCCGGTGGCTGCCAATTATTGCCAGGTTTAGTACAACTCAGGCGCGCAGGTGCGGGGTACCAGGCTCGTCAGCCAACTTCTCAAGGGAGCTTTAACATTACAATTGGGGGTGGGGTCACACACTACTCACACACCAGTGGGCTCGCCCCTAAGGACTGTGGTAAGTGTAGTTTGTGCTCGGCGATGCATCTTCTTTCGATTCTCTCCTATCTTCGCTATCTTCGACATCCCTGGAAACTTGGTTTGGGGTATTTAACCCTCATCAGCAGGTATAAGGCCATGTCCTGGGGTTGCCGGTGGCTGCCAAATATTGCTAGGTTTAGTACCACTCAGGCGCGGAGGTGCGGGGTCCTAGGCTCGTCAGCCAATTGCTCAAGGGAGCTTTAACATTACAATGGGGGTGGGGTCGCACACTACTCACACACCAGCGGGATCGCCCCTAAGGACTGTGGTAAGTGTAGTTCGTGTTCCGCGATGCATCTTCTTTCGATTCTCTGCTATCTTCGCTATCTTCGCCATCCCTGGACACGTGTTTCAGGGTATTTACCCCTCATCAGCAGGGATTAGGCCGTGTTCTGGGGATGCCGGTGGCTGCCAAATATTGCCAGATTTAGTACCACTCAGGCGCGCAGGTGCGGGGTCCCAGGCTCGTCAGCCAACTGCTCGAGGGAGCTTTAACATTACAATTGGGGGTGGGGTCGCACACTACTCACACACCAGTAGGATCGCCCCTAAGGACTGTGGTAAGTGTAGTTCGTGTTCCGCGATGCATCTTCTTTCGATTCTCTGCTATCTTCGCCATCCCTTGACACGTGTTTTGGGGTATTTACCCCTCATCAGCAGGGATTAGGCCGTGTTCTGGGGTTGCCGGTGGCTGCCAAATATTGCCAGGTTTAGTACCACTCAGGTGCGCAGGTGCGGGATACCAGGCTCATCAGCCAACTGCTCGAGGGAGCTTTAGCATTACAATTGGGGGAGGGGTCGCACACTACTCACACCAGCGAGATCGCCCCTAAGGACTGTGGTAAGTGTAGTTTGTGTTCCGCGATGCATCTTCTTTCGATTCTCTGATATCTTCGCTATCTTCGCCATCCCTGGACACTTGTTTTGGGGTATTTACCCCACATCTGCAGCGATTAGGCCGTGTTCTGTTGTTGCCGGTGGCTGCCAAATATTGCCAGGTTTAGTACCACTCAGGCGTGCAGGTGCGGGGTCCCAGGCTCGTCAGCCAACTGCTCGAGGGAGAGCTTTAACATTACAATTGGGGGTGGGGTCGCACACTACTCACACACCAGCGGGATCACCCCTAAGGACTGTTTTAAGTGTAGTTCGTGTTCCGCAATGCATCTTCTTTCGATTCTCTGCTATCTTCGCCATCCCTGGACACGTGTTTCAGGGTATTTACCCCTCATCAGCAGGGATTAGGCCGTGTTCTGGGGTTGCCGGTGGCTGCCAAATATTGCCAGGTTCAGTACCACTCAGTCGCTCATGTGCGGGGTCCCAGGCTCGTCAGCCAACTGCTCGAGGGAGCTTGAACATTACGATTGGGGGTGGGGTTGCCCACTACTCACACACCAGCGGTATCACCCCTAAGGACTGTGGTAAGTGTAGTTCGTGTTCCGCGATGCATCTTCTTTCGATTCTTTGCTATCTTTGATATCTTCGACATCCCTGGACACATGTTTCGGGGTATTAACCCCTCATCAGCATGGATTAGGCCGTGTTCTGGAGTTGCCGGTGGCTGCCAAATATTGCCAGGTTTAGTACCACTCAGGCGTGCAGGTGCGGGGTCCCAGGCTAGTCAGCCAACTGCTCGAGGGAGAGCTTTAACATTACAATTGGGGGTGGGGTCGCACACTACTCACACACCAGTGGGATCGCCCCTAAGGACTGTGGTAAGTGTAGTTCGTGTTCCGCGATGCATCTTCTTTCGATTCTCTGCTATCTTCGCTATCTTCGTCATCCCTGGACACGTGGTCAGGGTATTTACCTCTCATCAGCAGGTATTAGGCAGTGTTCTGGGGTTGCCGGTGGCTGCCAAATATTGCCAGGTTTAGTACCACTCAGGCGTGCAGGTGCGGGGTCCCAGGCTAGTCAGCCAACTGCTCGAGCGAGAGCTTTAACATTACAATTGGGGGTGGGGTCGCACACTACTCACACACCAGTGGGATCGCCCCTAAGGACTGTGGTAAGTGTAGTTCGTGTTCCGCGATGCATCTTCTTTCGATTCTCTGCTATCTTCGCTATCTTCGCCATCCCTGGACACGTGTTTCTGGGTATTTACCCCTCATCTGCAGGGATTAGGCCGTGTTCTGGGGTTGCCGGTGGCTGCCAAATATTGCCAGGTTTAGTATCACTCGGGCGCGCATGTGCGGGGTCCCAGGCTCGTCAGCCAACTGCTCGAGGGAGCTTGAACATTACAATTGGGGGTGGGGTCGCACACTACTCACACACCAGCGGGATCACCCCTAAGAACTGTGGTAAGTGTAGTTCGTGTTCCGCGATGCATCTTCTTTCGATTCTCTGCTATCTTTGCTATCTTCGCCATCCCTGGACACGTGTTTCGGGGTATTTACCCCTCATCAGCAGGGATTAGGCCGTGTTTTGGGGTTGCCGGTGGCTGCCAAATATTGCCAGGTTTAGTACCACTCAGGCGCGCAGGTGCGGGATCCCAGGCTCGTCAGCCAACTGCTCGAGGGAGCTTTAACATTACAATTGGGGGTGGGGTCGCACACTACTCACACACCAGCGGGATCGCCCCTAAGGATTGTGGTAAGTGTAGTTTGTGTTCTGCAATGCATATTCTTTCGATTCTCTGCTATCTTTGCTATCTTTGCCATCCCTTGACATGTGTTTTGGGGTATTTACCCCTCATCAGCAGGGATTAGGCCGTGTTCTGGGGATGCCGGTGGCTGCCAATTATTGCCAGGTTTAGTACCACTCAGGCGCGCAGGTGTGGGGTCCCGGGCTTGTCGGCCAACTGCTCGAGGGAGCTTTAACATTACAATTGGGGGTGGGGTCGCACACTACTCACACACCAGCGGGATCTCCCCTAAGGACTGTGGTAAGTGTAGTTCGTGTTCCGCGATGCATCTTCTTTCGATTCTCTGCTATTTTTGCTATCTTCGCGATCCCTGGACATGTGTTTCGGGGTATTTACCCCTCATCAGCAGGGAATAGGCCGTGTTCTGGGGTTGCCGGTGGCTGCCAAATATTGCCAGGTTTAGTACCACTCAGGCGCGCAGGTGCGGGGTACCAGGCTCGTCAGCCAACTGCTTGAGGGAGCTTTAACATTACAATTGGGGGTGGGGTCGCACACTACTCACACACCAGTGGGATCGCCCCTAAGGACTGTGGTAAGTGTAGTTCGTGTTCCGCGATGCATCTTCTTTCGATTCTCTGCTATCTTCGCTATCTTCGCCATCCCTGGACACGTGTTTCGGGGTATTTACCCCTCATCAGCATGGATTAGGCCGTGTTCTGGGGTTGCCGGTGGCTGCCAAATATTGCCAGGTTTAGTACCACTCAGGCGCGCAGGTGCGGGGTCCCAGGCTCGTCAGCCAACTGCTCGAGGGAGCTTCAACATTACAATTGGGGGTGGGGTCGCACACTACTCACACACCAGCGGGATCACCCCTAAGGACTGTGGTAAGTGTAGTTCGTGTTCCGCGATGCATCTTCTTTCGATTCTCTGCTATCTTCGCCATCCCTGGACACGTGTTTCAGGGTATTTACCCCTCATCAGCAGGGATTAGGCCGTGTTCTGGGGTTGCCGGTGGCTGCCAAATATTGCCAGGTTCAGTACCACTCAGGCGCGCATGTGCGGGGTCCCAGGCTCGTCAGCCAACTGCTCGAGGGAGCTTGAACTTTACAATTGGGGGTGGGGTTGCCCACTACTCACACACCAGCGGTATCACCCCTAAGGACTGTGGTAAGTGTAGTTCGTGTTCCGCGATGCATCTTCTTTCGATTCTTTGCTATCTTTGCTATCTTCGACATCCCTGGACACTTGTTTCGGGGTATTAACCCCTCATCAGCATGGATTAGGCCGTGTTCTGGGGTTGCCGGTGGCTGCCAAATATTGCCAGGTTTAGTACCACTCAGGCGTGCAGGTGCGGGGTCCCAGGCTAGTCAGCCAACTGCTCAAGGGAGAGCTTTAACATTACAATTGGGGGTGGGGTCGCACACTACTCACACACCAGTGGGATCGCCCCTAAGGACTGTGGTAAGTGTAGTTCGTGTTCCGCGATGCATCTTCTTTCGATTCTCTGCTATCTTCGCTATCTTCGCCATCCCTGGACACGTGTTTCTGGGTATTTACCCCTCATCTGCAGGGATTAGGCCGTGTTCTGGGGTTGCCGGTGGCTGCCAAATATTGCCAGGTTTAGTACCACTCAGGCGCGCATGTGCGGGGTCCCAGGCTCGTCAGCCAACTGCTCGAGGGAGCTTGAACATTACAATTGGGGGTGGGGTCGCACACTACTCACACACCAGCGGGATCACCCCTAAGAACTGTAGGTAAGTGTAGTTCG
The DNA here is from genome assembly GCF_964261635.1 of Lissotriton helveticus. Taxonomy (NCBI): domain Eukaryota; kingdom Metazoa; phylum Chordata; class Amphibia; order Caudata; family Salamandridae; genus Lissotriton; species Lissotriton helveticus. Next base: position 1,997,743,776 of record NC_136067.1, read on the forward strand.
TGTTCCGCGATGCATCTTCTTTCGATTCTCTGCTATCTTTGCTATCTTCGCCATCCCTGGACACGTGTTTCGGGGTATTTACCCCTCATCAGCAGGGATTAGGCCGTGTTTTGGGGTTGCCGGTGGCTGCCAAATATTGCCAGGTTTAGTACCACTCAGGCGCGCAGGTGCGGGATCCCAGGCTCGTCAGCCAACTGCTCGAGGGAGCTTTAACATTACAATTGGGGGTGGGGTCGCACACTACTCACACACCAGCGGGATCGCCCCTAAGGATTGTGGTAAGTGTAGTTTGTGTTCTGCAATGCATATTCTTTCGATTCTCTGCTATCTTTGATATCTTTGCCATCCCTTGACACGTGTTTTGGGGTATTTACCCCTCATCAGCAGGGATTAGGCCGTGTTCTGGGGATGCCGGTGGCTGCCAATTATTGCCAGGTTTAGTACCACTCAGGCGCGCAGGTGTGGGGTCCCGGGCTTGTCGGCCAACTGCTCGAGGGAGCTTTAACATTACAATTGGGGGTGGGGTCGCACACTACTCACACACCAGCGGGATCACCCCTAAGGACTGTGGTAAGTGTAGTTCGTGTTCCGCGATGCATCTTCTTTCGATTCTCTGCTATCTTTGCTATCTTCGCGATCCCTGGACATGTGTTTCGGGGTATTTACCCCTCATCAGCAGGGAATAGGCCGTGTTCTGGGGTTGCTGGTGGCTGCCAAATATTGCCAGGTTTAGTAACACTCAGGCGCGCAGGTGCGGGGTACCAGGCTCGTCAGCCAACTGCTTGAGGGAGCTTTAACATTACAATTGGGGGTGGGGTCGCACACTACTCACACACCAGTGGGATCGCCCCTAAGGACTGTGGTAAGTGTAGTTCGTGTTCCGCGATGCATCTTCTTTCGATTCTCTGCTATCTTCGCTATCTTCGCCATCCCTGGACACGTGTTTCGGGGTATTTACCCCTCATCAGCAGGGATTAGGCCGTGTTCTGGGGTTGCCGGTGGCTGCCAAATATTGCCAGGTTTAGTACCACTCAGGCGCGCATGTGCGAGGTTCCAGGCTCGTCAGCCAACTGCTCGAGGGAGCTTGAACATTACAATTGGGGGTGGGGTCGCACACTACTCACACACCAGCGGGATCACCCCTAAGAACTGTGGTAAGTGTAGTTCGTGTTCCGCGATGCATCTTCTTTCGATTCTCTGCTATCTTTGCTATCTTCGCCATCCCTGGACACGTGTTTCGGGGTATTTACCCCTCATCAGCAGGGATTAGGCCCTGTTTTGGGGTTGCCGGTGGCTGCCAAATATTGCCAGGTTTAGTACCACTCAGGCGCGTAGGTGCGGGATCCCAGACTCGTCAGCCAACTGCTCGAGGGAGCTTTAACATTACAATTGGGGGTGGGGTCGCACACTACTCACACACCAGCGGGATCGCCCCTAAGGACTGTGGTAAGTGTAGTTCGTGTTCTGCGATGCATCTTCTTTCGATTCTATGCTACCTTTGCTATCTTTGCCATCCCTTGACACGTGTTTTGGGGTATTTACCCCTCATCAGCAGGGATTAGGCCGTGTTCTGGGGTTGCCGGTGGCTGCCAAATATTGCCAGGTTTAGTACCACTCAGGCGCGCAGGTGCAGGATACCATGCTCGTCAGCCAACTGCTCGAGGGAGCTTTAACATTACAATTGGGGGTGGGGTCGCACACTACTCACACACCAGCGAGATCACCCCTAAGGACTGTGGTAAGTGTAGTTCGTGTTCCGCGATGCATCTTCTTTCGATTCTCTGCTATCTTCGCTATCTTCGCCATCACCGGACACGTGTTTCGGGGTATTTACCCCTCATCAGCAGGGATTAGGCCGTGTTCTGGGGTTGCCGGTGGCTGCCAAATATTGCCAGATTTAGTACCACTCAGGCGCGCAGGTGCGGGGTCCCAGGCTTGTCAGCCAACTGCTCGAGGGAGCTTTAACATTACAATTGGGGGTGGGGTCGCACACTACTCACACACCAGCGGGATCACCCCTAAGGACTGTGGTAAGTGTAGTTCGTGTTCCGCGATGCATCTTCTTTCGATTCTAGCTGCTATTTTTGCTATCTTCGCCATCCCTGGACACTTGTTTCGGGGTATTTACCCCTCATCAGCAGGGATTAGGCCGTGTTTTGGGGTTGCCGGTGGCTGCCAAATATTGCCAGGTTTAGTACCACCCAGGCGCGCAGGTGCGGGGTACCAGGCTCGTCAGCCAACTGCTCTAGGGAGCTTTAACATTACAATTGGGGCTGGGGTCGCACACTACTCACAAACCAGTGGATCGCCCCTAAGGACTGTGGTAAGTGTAGTTCGTGTTCCGCGATGCATCTTCTTCCGATTCTCTGCTATCTTCGCCATCCCTGGACACGTGTTTTTCACGGTATTTACCCCTCATCAGCAGGGATTAGGCCGTGTTCTGGGGTTGCCGGTGGCTGCCAAATATTGCCAGGTTCAGTACCACTCAGGCGCGCATGTGTGGGGTCCCAGGCTCGTCAGCCAACTGCTCGAGGGAGCTTGAACATTACAATTGGGGGTGGGGTTGCCCACTACTCACACACCAGCGGTATCACCCCTAAGGACTGTGGTAAGTGTAGTTCGTGTTCCGCGATGCATCTTCTTTCGATTCTTTGCTATCTTTGCTATCTTCGACATCCCTGGACACGTGTTTCGGGGTATTAACCCCTCATCAGCATGGATTAGGCCGTGTTCTGGGGTTGCCGGTGGCTGCCAAATATTGCCAGGTTTAGTACCACTCAGGCGTGCAGGTGCGGGGTCCCAGGCTAGTCAGCCAACTGCTCGAGGGAGAGCTTTAACATTACAATTGGGGGTGGGGTCGCACACTACTCACACACCAGTGGGATCGCCCCTAAGGACTGTGGTAAGTGTAGTTCGTGTTCCGCAATGCATCTTCTTTCGATTCTCTGCTATCTTCGCTATCTTCGCCATCCCTGGACACGTGTTTCTGGGTATTTACCCCTCATCTGCAGGGATTAGGCCGTGCTCTGGGGTTGCCGGTGGCTGCCAAATATTGCCAGGTTTAGTACCACTCAGGCGCGCATGTGCGGGGTCCCAGGCTCGTCAGCCAACTGCTCGAGGGAGCTTGAACATTACAATTGGGGGTGGGGTCGCACACTACTCACACACCAGTGGGATCGCCCCTAAGGACTGTGGTAAGTGTAGTTTGTGCTCGGCGATGCATCTTCTTTTGATTCTCTGCTATCTTCGCTATCTTCGTCATCCCTGGACACGTGGTCAGGGTATTTACCTCTCATCAGCAGGTATTAGGCAGTGTTCTGGGGTTGCCGGTGGCTGCCAAATATTGCTAGGTTTAGTACCACTCAGGCGCGGAGGTGCGGGGTCCTAGGCTCGTCAGCCAACTGCTTGAGGCAGCTTTAACTTTACAATTGGGGGTGGGGTCGCACACTACTCACACCAGCGGGATCGCCCCTAAGGACTGTGGTAAGTGTAGTTCGTGTTCCGCGATGCATCTTCTTTCGATTCTCTGCTATCTTCGCTATCTTCGCCATCCCTGGACACTTGTTTTGGTGTATTTACCCCACATCTGCAGTGATTAGGAAGTGTTCTGGGGTTGCCGGTGGCTGCCAAATATTGCCAGGTTTAGTACCACTCAGGCGTGCAGGTGCGGGGTCCCAGGCTAGTCAGCCAACTGCTCGAGGGAGAGCTTTAACATTACAATTGGGGGTGGGGTCGCACACTACTCACACACCAGTGGGATCGCCCCTAAGGACTGTGGTAAGTGTAGTTCGTGTTCCGCGATGCATCTTCTGTCGATTCTCTGCTATCTTCGCTATCTTCGCCATCCCTGGACACGTGTTTCTGGGTATTTACCCCTCATCTGCAGGGATTAGGCCGTGTTCTGGGGTTGTCGGTGGCTGCCAAATATTGCCAGGTTTAGTACCACTCAGGCGCGCATGTGCGGGGTCCCAGGCTCGTCAGCCAACTGCTCGAGGGAGCTTGAACATTACAATTGGGGGTGGGGTCGCACACTACTCACACACCAGCGGGATCACCCCTAAGAACTGTGGTAAGTGTAGTTCGTGTACCGCGATGCATCTTCTTTCGATTCTCTGCTATCTTTGCTATCTTCGCCATCCCTGGACACGTGTTTCGGGGTATTTACCCCTCATCAGCAGGGATTAGGCTGTGTTTTGGGGTTGCCGGTGGCTGCCAAATATTGCCAGGTTTAGTACCACTCAGGCGCGTAGGTGCGGGATCCCAGGCTCGTCAGCCAACTGCTCGAGGGAGCTTTAACATTACAATTGGGGGTGGGGTCGCACACTACTCACACACCAGCGGGATCGCCCCTAAGGATTGTGGTAAGTGTAGTTTGTGTTCTGCAATGCATATTCTTTCGATTCTCTGCTATCTTTGCTATCTTTGCCATCCCTTGACACGTGTTTTGGGGTATTTACCCCTCATCAGCAGGGATTAGGCCGTGTTCTGGGGTTGCCGGTGGCTGCCAAATATTGCCAGGTTTAGTACCACTCGGGCGCGCAGGTGCGGGATACCAGGCTCGTCAGCCAACTGCTGGAGGGAGCTTTACCATTACAATTTGGGGTGGGGTCGCACACTACTCACACAACAGCGGGATCGCCCCTAAGGACTGTGGTAAGTGTAGTTCGTGTTCCGCGATGCATCTTCTTTCGATTCTCTGCTATCTTCACTATCTTCGCCATCCCTGGACACGTGTTTTGGGGTATTTACCCCACATCTGCAGGGATTAGGCCGTGTTCTGGGGTTGCCGGTGGCTGCCAAATGTTGCCAGGTTTAGAACCACTCAGGCGCGCAGGTGCGGGGTCCCAGGCTCGTCAGCCAACTTCTCGAGGGAGCTTTAACATTACAATTGGGGGTGGGGTCGCACACTACTCACACACCAGCGGGATCGCCCCTAAGGACTGTGGTAAGTGTAGTTCGTGTTCCGCGATGCATCTTCTTTCGATTCTCTGCTATCTTTGCTATCTTCCCGATCCCTGGACATGTGTTTCGGGGTATTTACCCCTCATCAGCAGGGAATAGGCCGTGTTCTGGGGTTGCCGGTGGCTGCCAAATATTGCCAGGTTTAGTACCACTCAGGCGCGCAGGTGCGGGGTACCAGGCTCGTCAGCCAACTGCTTGAGGGAGCTTTAACATTACAATTGGGGGTGGGGTCACACACTACTCACACACCAGTGGGATCGCCCCTAAGGACTGTGGTAAGTGTAGTTTGTGTTCCGCGATGCATCTTCTTTCGATTCTCTGCTATCTTCGCTATCTTCGCCATCCCTGGACACATGTTTCGGGGTATTTACCCCTCATCAGCAGGGATTAGGCCGTGTTCTGGGGTTGCCGGTGGCTGCCAAATATTGCCAGGTTTAGTACCACTCAGGCGCGCATGTGCGGGGTTCCAGGCTCGTCAGCCAACTGCTCGAGGGAGCTTGAACATTACAATTGGGGGTGGGGTCGCACACTACTCACACACCAGCGGGATCACCCCTAAGAACTGTGGTAAGTGTAGTTCGTGTTCCGCGATGCATCTTCTTTCGATTCTCTGCTATCTTTGCTATCTTCGCCATCCCTGGACACGTGTTTCGGGGTATTTACCCCTCATCAGCAGGGATTAGGCCCTGTTTTGGGGTTGCCGGTGGCTGCCAAATATTGCCAGGTTTAGTACCACTCAGGCGTGTAGGTGCGGGATCCCAGGCTCGTCAGCCAACTGCTCGAGGGAGCTTTAACATTACAATTGGGGGTGGGGTCGCACACTACTCACACACCAGCGGGATCGCCCCTAAGGACTGTGGTAAGTGTAGTTCGTGTTCTGCGATGCATCTTCTTTCGATTCTATGCTACCTTTGCTATCTTTGCCATCCCTTGACACGTGTTTTGGGGTATTTACCCCTCATCAGCAGGGATTAGGCCGTGTTCTGGGGTTGCCGGTGGCTGCCAAATATTGCCAGGTTTAGTACCACTCAGGCGCGCAGGTGCGGGATACCATGCTCGTCAGCCAACTGCTCGAGGGAGCTTTAACATTACAATTGGGGGTGGGGTCGCACACTACTCACACAACAGCGGGATCGCCCCAAAGGACTGTGGTAAGTGTAGTTTGTGTTCCGCGATGCATCTTCTTTCGATTCTCTGCTATCTTCACTATCTTCGCCATCCCTGGACACGTGTTTTGGGGTATTTACCCCACATCTGCAGGGATTAGGCCGTCTTCTGGGGTTGCCGGTGGCTGCCAAATATTGCCAGGTTTAGTACCACTCAGGCGCGCAGGTGCGGGGTCCCAGGCTCGTCAGCCAACTGCTCGAGGGAGCTTTAACATTACAATTGGGGGTGGGGTCGCACACTACTCACACACCAGCGGGATCGCCCCTGAGGACTGTGGAAGTGTAGTTCGTATTCCGCAATGCATCTTCTTTCAATTCTCTGCTATCTTCGCTATCTTCGCCATCCCTGGACACGTGTTTCGGGGTATTTACCCCTCATCAGCAGGGATTAGGCCGTGTTCGGGGGATGCCGGTGGCTGCCAAATATTGCCAGGTTTAGTACCACTCAGGCGCGCAGGTGCGGGGTCCCAGGCTCGTCAGCCAACTGCTCGAGGGAGCTTTAACATTACAATTGGGGGTGGGGTCGCACACTACTCACACACCAGCGGGATCACCCCTAAGGACTGTGGTAAGTGTAGTTCGTGTTCCGCGATGCATCTTCTTTCGATTCTCTGCTATCTTCGCTATCTTCGCCATCACCGGACACGTGTTTCGGGGTATTTACCCCTCATCAGCAGGGATTAGGCCGTGTTCTGGGGTTGCCGGTGGCTGCCAAATATTGCCAGATTTAGTACCACTCAGGCGCGCAGGTGCGGGGTCCCAGGCTTGTCAGCCAACTGCTCGAGGGAGCTTTAACATTACAATTGGGGGTGGGGTCGCACACTACTCACACACCAGCGGGATCACCCCTAAGGACTGTGGTAAGTGTAGTTCGTGTTCCGCGATGCATCTTCTTTCGATTCTCTGCTATTTTTGCTATCTTCGCCATCCCTGGACACTTGTTTCGGGGTATTTACCCCTCATCAGCAGGGATTAGGCCGTGTTTTGGGGTTGCCGGTGGCTGCCAAATATTGCCAGGTTTAGTACCACCCAGGCGCGCAGGTGCGGGGTACCAGGCTCGTCAGCCAACTGCTCGAGGGAGCTTTAACATTACAGTTGGGGCTGGGGTCGCACACTACTCACACACCAGTGAATCGCCCCTAAGGACTGTGGTAAGTGTAGTTCGTGTTCCGCGATGCATCTTCTTCCGATTCTCTGCTATCTTCGCCATCCCTGGACACGTGTTTCAGGGTATTTACCCCTCATCAGCAGGGATTAGGCCGTGTTCTGGGGTTGCCGGTGGCTGCCAAATATTGCCAGGTTCAGTACCACTCAGGCGCGCATGTGTGGGGTCCCAGGCTCGTCAGCCAACTGCTCGAGGGAGCTTGAACATTACAATTGGGGGTGGGGTTGCCCACTACTCACACACCAGCGGTATCACCCCTAGGGACTGTGGTAAGTGTAGTTCGTGTTCCGCGATGCATCTTCTTTCGATTCTTTGCTATCTTTGCTATCTTCGACATCCCTGGACACGTGTTTCGGGGTATTAACCCCTCATCAGCATGGATTAGGCCGTGTTCTGGGGTTGCCGGTGGCTGCCAAATATTGCCAGGTTTAGTACCACTCAGGCGTGCAGGTGCGGGGTCCCAGGCTAGTCAGCCAACTGCTCGAGGGAGAGCTTTAACATTACAATTGGGGGTGGGGTCGCACACTACTCACACACCAGTGGGATCGCCCCTAAGGACTGTGGTAAGTGTAGTTCGTGTTCCGCGATGCATCTTCTTTCGATTCTCTGCTATCTTCGCTATCTTCGCCATCCCTGGACACGTGTTTCTGGGTATTTACCCCTCATCTGCAGGGATTAGGCCGTGCTCTGGGGTTGCCGGTGGCTGCCAAATATTGCCAGGTTTAGTACCACTCAGGCGCGCATGTGCGGGGTCCCAGGCTCGTCAGCCAACTGCTCGAGGGAGCTTGAACATTACAATTGGGGGTGGGGTCGCACACTACTCACACACCAGTGGGATCGCCCCTAAGGACTGTGGTAAGTGTAGTTTGTGCTCGGCGATGCATCTTCTTTCGATTCTCTGCCATCTTCGCTATCTTCGTCATCCCTGGACACGTGGTCAGGGTATTTACCTCTCATCAGCAGGTATTAGGCAGTGTTCTGGGGTTGCCGGTGGCTGCCAAATATTGCTAGGTTTAGTACCACTCAGGCGTGCAGGTGCGGGGTCCTAGGCTCGTCAGCCAACTGCTTGAGGCAGCTTTAACTTTACAATTGGGGGTGGGGTCGCACACTACTCACACCAGCGGGATCGCCCCTAAGGACTGTAGTAAGTGTAGTTCGTGTTCCGCGATGCATCTTCTTTCGATTCTCTGCTATCTTCGCTATCTTCGCCATCCCTGGACACTTGTTTTGGGGTATTTACCCCACATCTGCAGGGATTAGGAAGTGTTCTGGGGTTGCCGGTGGCTGCCAAATAATGCCAGGTTTAGTACCACTCAGGCGTGCAGGTGCGGGGTCCCAGGCTAGTCAGCCAACTGCTCGAGGGAGAGCTTTAACATTACAATTGGGGGTGGGGTCGCACACTACTCACACACCAGTGGGATCGCCCCTAAGGACTGTGGTAAGTGTAGTTCGTGTTCCGCGATGCATCTTCTTTCGATTCTCTGCTATCTTCGCTATCTTCGCCATCCCTGGACACGTGTTTCTGGGTATTTACCCCTCATCTGCAGGGATTAGGCCGTGTTCTGGGGTTGCCGGTGTCTGCCAAATATTGCCAGGTTTAGTACCACTCAGGCGCGCATGTGCGGGGTCCCAGGCTCGTCAGCCAACTGCTCGAGGGAGCTTGAACATTACAATTGGGGGTGGGGTCGCACACTACTCACACACCAGCGGGATCACCCCTAAGAACTGTGGTAAGTGTAGTTCGTGTTCCGCGATGCATCTTCTTTCGATTCTCTGCTATCTTTGCTATCTTCGCCATCCCTGGACACGTGTTTCGGGGTATTTACCCCTCATCAGCAGGGATTAGGCCGTGTTTTGGGGTTGCCGGTGGCTGCCAAATATTGCCAGGTTTAGTACCACTCAGGCGCGCAGGTGCGGGATCCCAGGCTCGTCAGCCAACTGCTCGAGGGAGCTTTAACATTACAATTGGGGGTGGGGTCGCACACTACTCACACACCAGCGGGATCGCCACTAAGGATTGTGGTAAGTGTAGTTTGTGTTCTGCAATGCATATTCTTTCGATTCTCTGCTATCTTGGCTATCTTTGCCATCCCTTGACACGTGTTTTGGGGTATTTACCCCTCATCAGCAGGGCTTAGGCCGTGTTCTGGGGTTGCCGGTGGCTGCCAAATATTGCCAGGTTTAGTACCACTCGGGCGCGCAGGTGCGGGATACCAGGCTCGTCAGCCAACTGCTGGAGGGAGCTTTAACATTACAATTGGGGGTGGGGTCGCACACTACTCACACAACAGCGGGATCGCCCCTAAGGACTGTGGTAAGTGTAGTTCGTGTTCCGCGATGCATCTTCTTTCGATTCTCTGCTATCTTCACTATCTTCGCCATCCCTGGACACGTGTTTTGGGGTATTTACCCCACATCTGCAGGGATTAGGCCGTGTTCTGGGGTTGCCGGTGGCTGCCAAATGTTGCCAGGTTTAGAACCACTCAGGCGCGCAGGTGCGGGGTCCCAGGCTCGTCAGCCAACTTCTCGAGGGAGCTTTAACATTACAATTGGGGGTGGGGTCGCACACTACTCACACACCAGCGGGATCGCCCCTAAGGACTGTGGTAAGTGTAGTTTGTGTTCCGCGATGCATCTTCTTTCAATTCTCTGCTATCTTCGCTATCTTCGCCATCCCTGGACACGTGTTTCGGGGTATTTACCCCTCATCAGCAGGGATTAGGCCGTGTTCTGGGGATGCCGGTGACTGCCAAATATTGCCAGGTTTAGTACCACTCAAGCGCGCAGGTGCGGGGGTCCCAGGCTCATCAGCCAACTGCTCGAGGGAGCTTTATCATTACAATTGGGGGTGGGGTCGCACACTACTCACACACCAGCGGGATCACCTGATGGACTGTGGTAAGTGTAGTTCATGTTCCGCGATGCATCTTCTTTCGATTCTCTGCTATCTTTGCTATCTTCGCGATCCCTGGACACGTGTTTCGGGGTATTTACCCCTTATCAGCAGGGATTAGGCCGTGTTCTGGGGTTGCCGGTGGCTGCCAAATATTGCCAGGTTTAGTACCACTCAGGCGCGCAGGTGCGGGGTACCATGCTCGTCCGCCAACTGCTGGAGGGAGCTTTAACATTACAATTGGGGGTGGGGTCGCACACTACTCACACACCAGTGGGATCGCCCCTACGGACTGTGGTAAGTGTAGTTCGTGTTCCGCGATGCATCTTCTTTCGATTCTCTGCTATCTTCGCTATCTTCGCCATCCCTGGACACGTGTTTCGGGGTATTTACCCCTCATCAGCAGGGATTAGGCCGTGTTCTGGTGTTGCCGGTGGCTGCCAAATATTGCCAGGTTTAGTACCACTCAGGCACGCATGTGCGGGGTCCCAGGCTCGTCAGCCAACTGCTCGAGGGAGCTTGAACATTACAATTGGGGGTGGGGTCGCACACTACTCACACACCAGCGGGATCACCCCTAAGAACTGTGGTAAGTGTAGTTTGTGTTCCGCGATGTATCTTCTTTCGATTCTCTGCTATCTTTGCTATCTTCTCCATCCCTGGACACGTGTTTTTGGGTATTTACCCCTCATCAGCAGGGATTAGGCCGTGTTTTGGGGTTGCCGGTGGCTGCCAAATATTGCCAGGTTTAGTACCACTCAGGCGCGCAGGTGCGGGGTCCCAGGCTCGACAGCCAATCGCTCGAGGGAGCTTTAATATTACAATTGGGGGTGGGGTCGCACACTACTCACACACCAGCGGGATCGCCCCTAAGGACTGTGGTAAGTGTAGTTCGTGTTCTGCGATGCATCTTCTTTCGATTCTCTGCTATCTTTGCTATCTTCGCCATCCCTTGACACGTGTTTTGGGGTATTTACCCCTCATCAGCAGGGATTAGGCCTTGTTCTGGGGTTGCCGGTGGCTGCCCAATATTGCCAGGTTTAGTCCCACTCAGGTGTGCAGGTGCGGAGTCCCAGGCTCGTCAGCCACCTGCTTGAGGGAGCTTTAACATTACAATTGGGGGTGGGGTCGCACGCTACTCACACACCAGCGGGATTGCCCCTATGGACTGTGGTAAGTATAGTTTGTGTTCCGCGATGCATCTTGTTTCAATTCTCTGCTATCTTCGCTATCTTCGCCATCCCTGGACACGTGTTTCGGGGTATTTACCCCTCATCAGCAGTTATTAGGCCGTGTTCTGGGGTTGCCGGTGGCTGCCAAATATTGCCAGGTTTAGTACCACTCAGTCACGCAGGTGAGGGGTCCCAGTTTCGTCAGCCAACTGCTCAGGGCCTCCGCAGACCCAGGTCACTCCATCCAACCCAGAGACTGGGTCTGCTTGAAGAATTTCCAGGGAAAGAAGAATCTGGAACCTCGCTGGGGGCCGTCTTGACAGGTCCTTCTTGTATCACGTACAGCGGTGAAAGTCGTTGGAAAGAAGAACTGGATCCATGGCGTGCACTGCAAAAGGGTACCTTTGCCTTTGCCATTTGACCAATGGGTCCGCAAGGGTATAGGTGACAGTGAGGGGGAAAGGTCCCTCGGTTGGTACCTTTCAGTAGTGCACGTCTGGATTGGACAAAATCTGAGAAAGAAGATGACAACGTGTTGCATGAAGCTGTACTATCACATTTGCGACTGAACACAACGAACCCAGAGACTTTGTTTTCGGGAGCAAACGATACCTGACAAGACTCGGTACAACCTAAGATCTAGACTGGTTAAAGAGAACAATTGAACTTTTTTTCTTTTTCTTTTTCTTTGGTTACACTTTTTAAAAAAAGGACATTCTTTTTACCATCCATCTAGTTGCAGGGTCACGGTAGGAGTCATAGGCTGTGACCTGAGTAGTGACAGTAGGTCTGCAGGACTTGCAGTGTCATAGGACGGCTAATAACCACAACTAAGTGATCTAGGAAGATTACCGTGAGCAGCGCCTTAGGGAATGGATATTGAATTTGAAAAGAATGATAAAAAGCAAACAATAAATAGTAAATACAGGAACTTGTTGTCTAGTCCATGTGACATAATCTTGTGCATTTTAATATGTTTATGTATTTTATTAGCTTGTGTGAGTTGGATTGTTCATACTATGCAGCAAGCACCTGGTCCTACTTCTGTTTCCTTGCCTTTGTCCACTACTGTTTTTCCGCACCAGTTTTATACACTCCCAAAACACGAACAAATTAGGAGAACAGAATACTTTAACAATTCATTTATCCATCTGTTGCATCAGCATCAATTGGCAGTCAATACTACTGACTGTTGGGTTTGTGGACTCATGCCTCATAACACAGAGAAAGGGATGCCATATTTAGTCCTTCCGTTATCTTATGAAGGTTCCGCTTGGGCTTACCTGGCTATGTTTTCTAATGCATACCAGAATCAACTTCGACATCCTCCTGGTGGTCCATATGGTGGGAAAGCAGATTTTAGTCATAGCTCTGTAATAAAGGGAATAGTGGCAATGGCTTGAATTGCCGAAAGTGGTAAGATCCCCGTTGATGAGAAACGAGCGTATGATGGTTGGAATGTGACTCGTTACATTGCTAGCCTCATGGATAAGACTAGACTAAGGAGATCACCACCAATTTGGACCATACCTCATCGAGGAAATTTGTGTTTACAGATAAATGATCAAAATACTAAAAACCAACAGGGAAAGAGTGTTTGTTCTCGAACATACATTTATTCATCTCAGATTTCCTCACCATTAGTACCATCTCAGGGCACATACTTTGTGTGCCATGATAGAGCCTATACATGGCTCCCCGCCAACTTTTCAGGAACATGTTATGTGGCTTTTCTTCTCCCTCCAACATACACTGCTCCTTCAGGTTATCATAGAAATAGATATGGCAGAGGGGTTATTGAAACTAAAGACACAGCAGGTCAAGAGGGAGGGGACTTCCTCAAAAGGTTCCTTCCCTTCTGGGGCCCAATGGCCAATAGCAGAAACATTAGACGGTTAGTTTGTGTTGTTGAGGCTACCATAAACGTGACCTCTGGAGCCTTGAGTAATATAACAGCCGAACTTCAGGTGGATCGCCTTATGACTTTGCAGAACCGGATGGTTCTAGATATTGTTCTTGCAGATCGCGGAGGAGTCTGTAAATTGATCGGGTCTAGTTGCTGCATTTATATTCCTGATAATGCCCCTACAGTATACCAAGCCATCTCTAAATTACATGTAATTTCCGAGTCGATTCATCAGGATGCAGGAGATTGGTCTGTGATGGGATGGTTTTGGGGACTACTGTCCACATGGGGATGGAAGGTATTAACCTTCCTCGGAATGGTTTTAGCCATAATTTGTTCTTGTTGTCTTTGTGTACAGTGTGGCCCTGCCATCTGCGGCCTTTGTACCACTATGTGTCACAGAGAACAGAGCACATTAAAATGATGGTGCAGCAACAGATCGACGACCTCATGGCCAATGACATCAATTCAGACTAACTTGAGTCATTTGTGTTTTGCCTGAGTAATGGCAAAAGGAGGGTGTGAGGTTCTGTGATTTTCGACTGCGTTCCGTATTCAGCCGCCATTTTGTGCCCCGTCGCCATTTTGTATTGCCTTCACTCAGGCAGTACGGCGAACGGAGTGTTTTTGCCTTTTCCAGCAGCTACGTGTCTTTTCTGTTAAAAAGTAACCTCCTGCTCTTGCTTACGAAACCGATGTCAGGGACTGGCCGAGTCCACTAATCTATGTCTGGACAGATTGATCCATGTCTCGCCTGACTGTTTGCCTTTCTTTATTCTTTCCTTACTCTGCCTTATCCGATTGGCATTCGCTATTCTCTTCTTGTATTCTCTTGTTACACAACTATCCTTTGAGGCACACAAACAAGTCCTGCCACCTGCAAATTAAATTACAGGCACTAGTACTGATTAACTGGTGGGAGGGATTGGTACACGGGGTGTGAAAGAAGGGCATATTTGGACATTCGATAGCTTGTTTTCCAACTTTTCCTATTGGTTAGCTTTGTAGGTATTGGGAGTATACGTTGTAAATATGTGTGCTATAAAAGATTGTGTGCCACGTAATTGAAGTTAATGGAGAAGGGTGAGCAACCCAATAAACCCTTGCGGGCTTGGGCAGATAATATGTTTTGGGAAATTAGGCCAGCATGGGATTTTATTTGAAGTTCTCAGTGTCAGCAAACGGGGACTCAGATTAGATATGGTGCCCACACTACCATTGGTTAGCGGCTGAATATGATATTTAATAATTCAGGTATATAACATTTCTGATGTTGTTGTTATTCTACCATTGGTGAATTAGTTCTGTCGCCATCTGATAGCGCGCACAATCTTGCTGGGTACTATAAAAATCATACTGGTTTGTTAAAGAGGTGGGCGAAATCAGTTCTAGACATTTGTATGACATGCTGATCCTGTTTTACAAAATGTGAAGAATGAGTGTGGCCTGGTTCAGAGAATGTGCTGATGGTACACATGGACAGATAATCAGGCACGGACTCATAGAACTAGCCAATTGTTCAAAATATAATTAGTTAAGGCATGCAAGAGCGTGCCATTCGGTGGAAGAATTAATTCCATGTTTGATACTATCGGCCATTTCAATCCATCGATTTTCTTTCAATGTTAAAATTCGGTCAACATTTTTCTGTCTGATTGTCGGTTGGACTAATTCGATGACCCACCAGCTCATCTCTTTTTCAGAGTTTTTTAATTGTAGATAGTGATCCACAAGCGGGGCGTTTTCAACTTTACATCGAATTCGGGACTGGTGTTGAAGAATTCTCTGTTCGACCATTTGTGTGGTCTTGCCAATATATAGTTGACCACATGGGCAACAAATACAATAGATGACGTTCGAGGTACGACAATTGGAAAAATGTTTGATGGGGATTTTTTTACCTTTGATTTCAAAAGATTTAATGTTGCTGGTTGTTTGATATGCAATACAATTATTGCATTTGAAATGACCTTGTATAGGTACAAACTGTCGCATGTTGTTAACGACATTGGGATCTTGACGGTCATAAGCATGCATTTAATTTAACCAGGTTGTAATGTTATGCTATTTTGTTACAGTTTTTTCTAGGGTCATCAACCACAATGCATAAAAACGTTGTCCTGATGATGGTCTTGTGAAACGACTTCCTAAAAGACCGAAACGTCGACTACTAAGTCTAATCCTGCTTACTATTTATCAGTTACCATTGATTTTATTATATTAATTTGAAATCACTGTGTCAATATTAATTTGCAGTATAGACTTTCTTGTGATGTTAGATTGGAGCACATACGATACTCCTATGTCTCAAATGCATTTTACTGTACCCTTTTTAATGATTACTAGAATCTTTCTTTTATAAAGAAAATACACAATCTTTTGAATCAACAACCTGGTTTCTGTATTATTTTTTCATATCATTGTGCTAGTGTGGTAGCATTTTTGATTTGCACTAGAGTAATCATATGCAGCCGCTAACCAATGGTAGTGTGGGCACCATATCTAATCTGAGTCCCCGTTTGCTGACACTGAGAACTTCAAATAAAATCCCTTGCTGGCCTAATTTCCCAAAACGTAATTGAAGTGGCAGTCTCCTGAGAACCTACTTTGTACTTCTGGGACAATTGTGCTTAGCTGCAGCTAACAAACCTGATTTTCTACGCCTAACAGAGTGTCTTGTGTCTCTGTCCAACAAGGCAGGTGAACTCGGATATTTAAGGCGTGCCCTGCGCCGCCAGGCCCATAAGGCCCGGTTCTTCAGGGTGCTCAAGTTACAGTTAGGTGAACTAACTATAACAGCAACATTTCTATGGTTTTGTAGGACTGAAAAGTCCAAATAACTATAACGTCCCTGAAACCTATGGTTTTTTTCAGTGAATTTCTAAAATCTTTAAAATGCTAATTTCTAACTATAACGTCCCTAAAAGTTATGTTTGTTTTAGTGCATTTCAAGGTTTTTTAAATGCTAATTTCTTACTATAAAGGGCCCGAAACCTGTTTTTTTCAGTGAATTTCTTATGGGTTTTTTTAAATGCTCATTTCTAACTATAATGTCCCTGAAACCTATAGTTTTTTTGGTGAATTTCTAGTTTTGTTTTAATGCTAATCTATAATAATTATACAACCTTTTATGTTTTTCTGGAAATTACAAGTTTTAAAAAAATATATATTTTGTAACTGTATTATTATACAAATATTTGTTTTATTTTAATTTAATGATGTAATTTCCTATGTCTTTTAAAATATATGTATATTTTTTTTCAAAAAAATATTGGAGTTGCGTGCCCATTGTGTACCTATCACAGTGGGAGCGCGAATTCAAGCCGCCATATTGGAAAAGTCGAGAAGAAGCCACTTTTGCTTGGTTAGTGACGGGTGTGCGGTGCATGCCCCCCGCGTAACGTCATACACATATGGGATCATATCATATGCGCATTTGGTATATGCGTAACATAATGAACGTGTATGATTGCGCTGGGTGCGCGAGTCAAAAGAAGAGAAAATGTATGTTGAAAACTATATGTTTACTAGTTAAATATGTATATTAGACCAAGAGATTCTGTAAACTAACTATGAAAATGATATATTTCTAATTGTAATAACGTTATAATACTGTTAAATATACTTTTGAGTAGTCGCGTCGGGTGCGCACGGGGTGAAGCTGGGTGCGCGACTCCCATGTGACTTTAAAGGAATGCATTTCATTGGTTCATAAGGTTTTCCATTCTAGAAGTTGAAGGACCAAACCCATATTTCTCATTCTTCTTACATTATCTCAAGGGACACAGCTGCTGTGTTTTTTGAGCTTTCTTGTATATTTCTTTGGTGTTTTACTTTTCACATCGGAATGGCTTCTTCTACTCCTGTGCTGGATATTCCTTCGAAAGAAGAAGAAAATCCGACATTCCATTATAGAAGAAGAAGGAAAGCATTGTGTGGACATTTTTCACTATTCCACCAAGTGAAAAAAAAGTGAATGCGCTAAAGGTCAGCTGTACTCTTTGTCCAATAGTATTCTCGAGGGGGAGTGATAAGAAATACTCCTGCGGAACATCTAGCATGTTCAAACATCTGTAGACAATTCACCCCCGACTATTGGCACAGGAACAACTGCGACATGTGCAAGAACAAATGGAGCAGCATGACCAGGAAGCTGGTCCTAATACTTCAGGAGACTCAAGCTCCTCATCTCGAGGCCCGCACAGTTGTCCAGAATTTGCCAACCTTAAACAACTTTGCATAAAGTGCAACACTGTGGTTTGCAATGGGGACCAATCCGTAGATGCTGTGGTTTCTGCAGCAAGAAATCACCATAGCTATTTTTTTTTTGTGTTGCAAACTTAGTTCTTTTGTTTTTCCGGTTTCTGAAAAAAACACCAACAAAATATACACAATAGTTTAAAAATTACAAAAAAATTATAAAACCAAAAAAAGAAGAGAAAAATGAGTTATTTTCAGAACTAACTTATCTGGGTAATAAAAACTAACTTCATGCTGAAGCGTGGGTGATTGCATGAGTATATCTGTAGAAGTTGATTGATTCAAACAGTGCATGGGTAGTGCATGGGTGATTGTATGACTGCATGAGTGGTGCCTTTTTAACTTGATTATTAGAGTACTGCAAACCGAGTGCATGATGAATTTGCAAGTGCTTGTGTATTGATGGAGTGATTAGATAAGTACATGGTACTGGCTGGGGGATTGCAGGAGTGCACGGGGAGTGACAGTGTGATTACTGGACTGCATGGGCACTACCTGGGTAATTGGAGAAGTGAATCAGTAGAGTGGAGGTGGTAAGAGGACTGCATGGATAGTGCACATTTGATTTGTGAGCATTTGAATGTTTATGTTCACAAAAGGAGAAGCAATGCTTTTACCTGGCAATGTTTTAAAGGTATTCTCATATTGTGATGCTCACAAACATAACAATCAATCAATCAATCAATCAGAACTTGTAAAGCATGGCTAATCACCCGTGAGGGTGTCCTGGCGCTGTGAATTATGTGGCCGAGGGGAAGGTGGGTGGAATTCAGTTGACCAGCCTGGTGTTGAGTCATTTCCTGAATTCCAGCAGACAGGGTGTGGTTCTGAGGTGAAGGGGGAGGTAATTCCAGGACTTTGCTGCGTGATAGGAGAAGAACGTCCTCCACTGTTACTTCTGCAGATGTGGGGGTGTGAGCAAGGGAGAGGGAAGCAGAGTGCAGGAGTCTAGTGGATTGTTGGAATCTCAGGCGGTGGTTGATGTATGATGGTACTTGGTTGTTTAGGGATTTGTAGATGTGGATCAGCATCTTGAATAATACTTTTCTTCTGAATAGGCAGCTGGTATACCTTCCTGAGGTGGGGGATGATGTGGGTTCATCTGGGAAGGCTGAGTGCACTGTGATTCCTACATAGATAGTGTAGTCCAGCCAGCTTGTGACTAGGGCTTGAGTAACGGTTCTTCTTGTTTTGATGGGGAGCCATATGAAGCTTTTACAGAGCATACGAAGGGTGGGGAAGCAGTCAGAGGAAACTGCATTGATATGGTTTTTAATGGTGGGCTTGCTGTCCAGAATGATACCAAGGTGCCGGCATGGCCCGTTGGAGTTGTTGAGGGTCCTAGTTTGGAGTGCCACCAGTAGCGCTTTCCACGATGAGGAGTTATTCCAAAAGATTAGCAATTCTGTTTTGTCTGTGTTGAGGTTTAGGCAGTTGTCTTTCATCCAGTTTGAGATGGTAGTCATGCATCTGTGGAGGTTGGTCATTGTGGTGGTGGAGGTTCTTCCGACAGCGAGGGGATGAGCTGGGTATCGTTTGCATAGCAAATGATGTTAAGTCTGTGTGTTCTGACAATGTAGGTGTTAAACAGTGGGGCTGAAGGACTAGCCTTGAGGGTCACCGCAGATGATTTTCTTGGGTTTGGCGGTGAAATGATGGAGGCAAATTCTTTGGCTTATTCTGGTGAGGAAGGAGGCAATCCCCCTTCATGGCTTTTCCTTGGAATCCAATTTAGGGGAGTCTCTTAATGACGGTGCTGTGGGATAGAGCTGAAGAGGATCAGGGCTGCTGTTTCTCCCCGGTCAAGGAGGGTTCTGATGTCATCGATGGCAGTGATTAGGGGGGTTTCGGTGCTGTGGTTGGTGCAGAATCTGGATTGAGAGGTGTTCCGTAGACTGTTGTCTCCAGGTGCTCCCTGAGTTGATGGTTAATGGCCTTTTCAAGGATGGGAAGGGGAGCAGCGGAATAAGATGGTACCTCATGAGGTTGCCTGGGACAGCAGTTTGTTCTTGAGAAGGGGCTTGATCTCAGTCTTTTTCCATTCTTTGGGGAATGTGGCCATGGTGATGAAAGTGTTGAGGATGGCAGTGAGTTTGTTGCTGATTATCTAGCTCCTGAGGTTGACGATATGTTGAAGGCAGGGGTGTGAGGGTGCTCCAGAATGGATGGATTTCATGATGGCGGTGGTCTTTTGCGTGATGAGCTGGTCCCAGGTGGTGAGCACGTGTTCGTGGTTTGCACTTGTGGGAGCCAGGAGGTTGAGAGTGTTGCCGGCAGTGCGTTAGGGTACAAATGTTTTGTAGATGGTGGCAATTTTGTCATGGAAGAAATCTACAAGGGTGTCGCAGAGTTCCTAGGAGGACCTGATGATGTTTTTGGAGGCTGAGGTGTTGGAGAACTCTCCAGAGATGTTAGAGAGTTCTTTGCTGTGGTTGGAGCTGGCTTCAATATGGTTGGTGAGGACGTTCTTTTGTTTTTTTCAGGAGCAGTTGGTATTGGTTAAGGGATGTCTTGAAAGTGCCTCAGTTTGGTTGAGCCAGGTTTTGGTGAGGAAGATGACATCAGTGGCTTTGTAGATGATAAGTTCTAGCACCTCAATACTGAAGATCATGAAGTGCTACAGGAATGCAGGTGAAATGCTGGGTTCAGGTGATCTGGAGAATGAAGAGCTGGAGTCTCAAGAGTTACTGACTGGATAGATGGTGCAGCATTCAGTTCATAAGTCTCAAAAGCAAGCAGAGAGATCCAGACCTGGTGTGGCTTTTATACCAGAATGGAGTCAAACTCTACATGACTGCCAAATCTGTTTTTTCATGGCTAAAGCAGGGTTGAAATTCATTAGCTCAGTGTCCATACAACAACTTGCTTAATTTAATATTCTGGCATTCCAGATTTGTGCATTGCTCAGGAGGCCCCTAAATCAAGTGTCCTGGCATGTGCTCTCCCTCTTTATGCCATTTTGTTTGTGTGGGGCCCATCCAAAGAGACACTCCTTTTAAAGTGGGTGACTTTGTTCCCATGACCTGACCTTGGCACTAATAATGACTGATGAGAACTAATTATACCATGGTTAAGGCCTTTTTACCTGAGCTTTCTTGCCCTCTTTGGAAAACTGTGCAGCAAATATGTATAGCATGTAAAAAAATTCTTGAGAACCTGGGATGGTTGGAATGTGCATTGGGGTCACTTTCTCTATATAGGGAACCCCTAAAGTTATAGGTTGCTCCAAAGAGTTAGTGATAGTGGTAGGGGGAGAGGTGTGGCACAGCCGCAAGGGTAGCTGACTCCGGAGTGCAGGGCTCATTGTTCAATCCCTGGCACCGGCGGTAGCTCAGCTCAGCACCCTGTGAATCTGGCGAATAACTCACTTAAACTTCCCAACACCTTGAGACCCTTAGGGGTGAGTAGTTCATGCCTCATAAATACCGGATTTAGCAGTGAGAGAGTGCTGTCTCCCCAATCCACGAATACTCCCCCCTGAACTGCTACTGTCAGTTCTCACCTCCCTATGGAATGATTTGCTAATCCAGTTTCACAGCCTGGCACCAATAACTACCTTGAAAGAAAGAGAAGGACAAACCAGTTCCAGAAGACAACTGTGTGACCTGTCTTGAATAACACCGGCCCAAAGAAATTGCCAAGAAGCAAGAGCACCATACTCAACACTTGCAGTGAAGAGCGGCACCCTGCCCTACCTCCCTATCCTGTGTGTGTTGTGAAAGAACTGAGCTGGCATACGCAAAAACAGGAGAACAACTTTTCCCAAAACTGGTTGCCATAGAGATGTTGAGCACTGAAAGGAAAATGTTCATTGAGTTTTGTGGTTCCCCTATGTCTTTGTGGTGATCAAGCTGATCAATCAGATTCAGAGTTTATGACCTTTCTTCCTGGAAGTAGACAAAAGCAAATTTCTGCAAATTATATGGTGTTCATTTGTTCATTTACTGTTAGAGCTCTGATCACCTGTTTAGAAGAAAGCAAATCTCAGCAGATAAAATCCTGTCTGCCTCTCTTTCAGGGGTAGGGACCATACCCCAAGACTAAGGAAGAATTATACGTTCATCCATCCATCATTTTTTCCAATGATTACTAATAAAATATTCTGAACTGGAAGACAGGAGAAAAAAAGGAACTTCAAAGCATGCTGCTAGCTGACACTTCCCACCACTTTGACACTATAGATGGCCAGCTTACCCAGCAATCCTCCAGCTTTTTCTCTTCTGTCTCTGGCTGAGAGGACTTGGGATCCCTCCTTGACTTGAATTCCCATCTTAATACTCTTCTTTTTGTGCTGGACGCAGAGAAGTTTTGTGTGCAACATGAAAGCAATTTTTCAGCAGGATGTGGTCTGCTGATCCCTGCGGTTGGCATTTTTACTGTCTGTTTTTGGTAACGGTAAGAAATGCCAGATATTGACCATGCTGATGGCGTCATTACCTGTTGGCTGGGATTAGTAAGACTAATATGTTAAAAGTTAGGATGTGATACACAGTAACCCGTGTTACTGCATCTCCCAGTTTTGCACAATGAGTGGAGCCCTGCCCACTCATGTTCAGTAACATATTTTCGGTTTCAACCCATTTTATGTTATGTTATGTTAAAATGTATTTATATAGCGCACGGCTACTCTGACAGAGTGTCCCGGCGCTTTCCACAAACAACTCAGTGTGTAATAACATAACACGAAACAATACAGAAAAGAAAGACCCACCCAAAGAGCAACTAAACATTAAAAAGCCATGTCTTCAAGCTCTTCCTAAATTGAAGCAGATTAGGAGTACTGCGTAGCGCCAGTGGTAGGGAGTTCCACAACTGAGGTGCCTTAAAGCCAAAGGAGCGGCCCCCAGTGCGGGCCTTCCGCACGCGAGGAACCACGGCAGTAAAGAGAGCCGCAGAACGCAGTAGGCGAGCAGGGCGGTAAAAGATCAGCCTGCGCCGTAAATACCCGGGCCCGGAGCCAAACAGTGCCTTGTGCATCAACGTAAGGGATTTGAACATAATCCGCTTACGAAATAGGCAGCCAATGACTAAACGAAGATTGCAGCGCTAGCGCTATACCTTTACCAGCGCTATACTCGCACTAGAATTATTACAAACACCTCATAGCATTTTATTGATCTTTTTAGGATTTTAAAAATATTTTCGAGCTTGATTTATTGATTATGTGCGTGACATGTGATATTGTGTGATATTGAGTTTTATAAAACAATAGCTCTGCCCATACTTGCAGTTTGCTCGCTACTCCCCGGTCCACCACAGCTTCTGTGCTGATTGTCGTGGAGGGAGCTTTGGAGCGACATCACTTCCTGGTTCCTGGCTGTTCCATCCTGGCCAGCCATCTTGGAGAGGTCGGCGGACTAGTCTCCCCCTCGCCCTGACTATTTGAGGGCGGGAGTCTCACGCGCGCAATCATTGACTAAACGAAGATTGCAGCGCTATACCTTTACCAGCGCTATACTCGCACTAGAATTATTACAAACACCTCATAGCATTTTATTGATCTTTTTAGGATTTTAAAAATATTTTCGAGCGTGATTTATTGATTATGTGCGTGACATGTGATATTGGGTGATATTGAGTTTTAGAAAACAATAGCTCTGCCCATACTTGCAGTTTGCTCGCTACTCCCCGGTCCACCACAGCTTCTGTGCTGATTGTCGTGGAGGGAGCTTTGGAGCGACATCACTTCCTGGTTCCTGGCTGTTCCATCCTGGCCAGCCATCTTGGAGAGGTCGGCGGACTAGTCTCCCCCTCGCCCTGACTATTTGAGGGCGGGAGTCTCACGCGCGCAATCATTGACTAAACGAAGATTGCAGCGCTATACCTTTACCAGCGCTATACTCGCACTAGAATTATTACAAACACCTCATAGCATTTTATTGATCTTTTTAGGATTTTAAAAATATTTTCGAGCGTGATTTATTGATTATGTGCGTGACATGTGATATTGGGTGATATTGAGTTTTAGAAAACAATAGCTCTGCCCATACTTGCAGTTTGCTCGCTACTCCCCGGTCCACCACAGCTTCTGTGCTGATTGTCGTGGAGGGAGCTTTGGAGCGACATCACTTCCTGGTTCCTGGCTGTTCCATCCTGGCCAGCCATCTTGGAGAGGTCGGCGGACTAGTCTCCACCCTCACCTAATCTATAAGACCCCTCACAGACTAGCGCAGCGGTGACGCGCAGCGGTAGCGCCGAATACGCGCCGAAGAGGCGCCAAAGAGTAGCCAGTCTGCGCCAGTCCGCGGCACGGAGGCGGACGGGGCCGGACGGCCTTCGTATATACCCTCTACCTGTGCTAGTGGCACTATGTGTCGCAGTATACTCATGTATTCCAGCCCCGAGCTACGCTCTCTCCGCCCCCCGTGTGGTCGCTGCCATCATGTATTTCCGGGAGGGCGGGCTCTGAAGAAAGGGTGTAGTACATGTGGCTGGCGCCTTCCTGTTCGGAAATCTTTTACACAGGTTAGCCCACCCATTCAGCATAAATGTTTACTACTGAATACTAGATCCCTACCCGGCCACGCTCTAGACATTTGGAATATGCTACAGGATTCTAAGATATCCTGTCTGTTCCTTACGGAAACTTGGCTGTCTGAATCTTCCTCTCCCGATTTGGCAAATGCCGTACCTTCCGCCTATAACATTTATAGGAAAGATAGGGCATCTGGTAGAGGTGGTGGAGTGGCTATTATAGTTAATAAGAATATTGTATGCCATACGTTCTCAGTAGATAATATACAGGGCTGCGAAGCATTAGGCTTTACTCTCCAGCTCTCATCTTCCCAGGCCTGTACTGGTATCCTGGTCTACAGACCACCAGGTCCGGTGGGGCTGTTTTTGGAAGAACTACAGGCAGCCCTATCAATACCATGCCTTAGGTCCAATCACTGCTTTTTATTAGGTGACTTAAATATCCACATGGACAATAGCTCGGATCCGGACACTCTAAAACTGTTAGATATTACTTCCGTGTTTGGCCTATCTCCTTATGTGGCAGGACCGTCTCATAATAAAGGCCACACGCTCGACCAGATTTTTTCTACTTTTCCTATCTGTGTTGACCCTCCCATGCCAGTTTTGTGGTCAGATCATTTTCTCATCACTTTTTCCATCTCTGTCATGGTTCCATCACGGTCTAAACCAGTAGGGTCGGTAAAGCATCTCTCTAAATCTTTCCATCTTCTTACTAGAGAGATGCTATCAAATGTTTTAACTAACTTCCCGTGTCCCACCTCTGACAATGTAGAGGATTACATCGATGTTTTTCATAATTGGTTCACAGACCGTCTAGAGAGCTTGGTTCCGGCCAAGAAACAAAATTCTGCAGACAAGAGAACATCTGCCCCTTGGTTTACCCCTCATCTAAAAAAAGCACGGCAAGATCTTAAGAAAGCAGAAAGAGCATGGAGGCGATCCTATGATCATTCTGAGAGGCTAAATTTTAAGACGCTGACTCGAGCCTACCATAAATTAATTTGGGATGGTAAAAAATCCTATCTGGAATCTAGAATAAATGAAGCGGAGCATTCTTGCAAGGAAATTTTCAGGGTGGTTAAAGATTTCACCTCTCCCTCTGCCTATACTCCGACCCATGCTCACTCCGAAACTTGGTTGAAGGAATTAGCTGTCTATTTTGTACAGAAAATTACCTCTATTCAATCATCCCTCCAGGCCACTTTCCAGCAGCATACTATAAGTCTGGGGTGTCCCTTGCCAGATCATGGCCCCTTTCTGTCCAATTTTCCCCCATTAGATCATGAGAGTTCTCTTGCTATTCTGACAAGTCTCAAATCCGGATCTCCACAGGATCCTTGCCCTGCCAAGTGTCTAGCAAATATGGCACCTGTTCTTAATGACTTGATAAATCCCATCTTGAATCTGTCACTCTCTTCTGGGGTAGTTCCCAAAGCTTGGAAGAGTGCCATGATCTTGCCACTCATTAAAAAACCAGCGCTCGACCCTTCAGTCCATGCAAATTACAGACCCATCTCCTTACTCCCTGCTCTGGCGAAAGTGACTGAGAGGTTTGCTCACAGATCTATTTCCAATTTTATCGAGGAAAGGGGTCTGTTGCATAATACTCAATCTGGCTTCCGTGCAAATTTCAGCACGGAGACCGCGCTCCTAGAAGTCACAGATGCCATCAGGGAGGAGTTGGATGTTGGTAAAAAAGTGGTACTGATTATGCTGGATCTGTCGGCGGCGTTCGACACCGTTCCCCACGCACTTCTTCTCTCCAGACTCTGGGACTTTGGTCTGCGGGGAACGGTGTGGAATTGGCTCAAATCCTTCTTAGCCGACCGCCGGCAGACAATCTGGGCGCCACCCTTCTCCGCTGAAATGTCACCACTTGAAGTAGGGGTCCCTCAAGGTTCCATCTTGAGCCCCCTCCTGTTTAACATCTTTATGGCCCCCCTGGCGGTGACAGCGGAGTCTTTCGGCGCCCGGATTGTCAGCTATGCTGACGATACCCAGCTCCTCTTTGTAAGCAACAGGGATGGTCAGTTTGATGGTGTCCAGGTCACCGGTTGTTTGAGTGCTGTTTTTGAGTGGTTTGGGCGCCATGGGCTGAAGTGCAACGCCGACAAGTCGGAGTTGCTCTTCTTTGGCTGTACATCTGAGCCCGATTGGAAAACCTGGTGGCCGCAAGATATGTCTCCTCCCACTAGCTCGTCTGTGAAAGCCAAAAATTTGGGAGTGGTGATTGACAACAAGCTATCTTTCGGTCCACATATCTCATCTCTCACAGGGAAATGTTTCGGCATCCTGCGGATGCTTCGCAAATTTCTCCCCCTAGTCTCTATCCAGCACAGAAAAATTATTGTCCAGGCACTGATTTGCTCCAGGCTGGATTATGCAAACATTTTGTTTCTGGGACTTCCCAAATACCTGGTCAGGCGTCTGCAAATCGCCCAGAATTCTGCAGCCCGAGCTATCTTTGGTCTTCCAAGGAAAGCCAGAGCCACGGATCTTCTCGCCACACTGCATTGGCTCCCAGTTGCAAAAAGGATTCTATTTAAAACTTTGACCACGACTTTCAAGGCCTTGCATGGCATAGGTCCCAAATATATCTCCAAACGACTGTCTTGGTATACCCCTCCCAGATCTCTCAGATCCTCGTCCTTATCAAAAATGAGTGTTCCCATTATCAAACGGGCAAGAGCAGGAGGACGGTCTTTTCGCTACTTAGCTCCTCATGCCTGGAATGATCTTCCAATCTCCTTAAGACAGACCTCTAGTCTTCTGTCTTTCCGCAAGGCCCTTAAGACTTGGCTCTTCCCGTAATCTTGATGCTGTTTTTGTGTTTGTACGCCCTTTTGGTGTTATGTTTCTCCCCATCTTCGGTTGGAAGTCTTCGTTAAAGCGCCGGGATACTCCAGTGGAGTGGCCGTGCGCTATAGAAGTGTATAAATAACATAACATAACATAACAATGGAGCTTCTGTAGCAGCCCCGAAGCTCGCGATCGCCTATGCAGGCCAAAAATCGCACGGGCAGCAGAATTTTGCGCCACCTGTAAACGCCGGACCAGGTAGTCTGGAAGGCCAAGGAAGAGGGCATTGGCATAATCCAGCCTGGACCCAATGAGCGCCTGCACGGTAATCCGCCTATGCTCCGCAGAAAGCAATGGAAGAAACTTGCGGAGCATCTTCAGAATACCGAAGCAGGCGCCCACCAGACCAAGTACGTGGGCTCTCAATGACAACTTATTGTCAAGTTTAACCCCGAGATTTTTGGCAACCAGAGATGACTGTGCCGGAGGGCTCATTTCAACCGGCCACCATTGCCGCCACTCAGGGTCAGTGGCACATCCAAAAAAAAGAACCTCCGATTTGCTGGAGTTGGCCTTCAAGTTGTTATGCTGGAACCAATCGAATACCATGGCCAAACAGGCCCGAATACCCTCTCCATCAAATGGCTGATCTTTGCCACATGTGAAGAGGAATTGCGTATCATCGGCGTAGGACACGATCTGGGCCCCGTACGCCTCCACCGCCGCCGCCAAAGGGGACATAAAGATGTTAAACAATGATGGGTTCAACACAGAGCCCTGTGGAACCCCGACCCCCAGAGGCGGCATCTCGGCGGAGCGCTGCGAGACCCAGATCGTCTGGCGGCGGCCTTCCAAAAAAGATGTAAACCATTTGAACACCGTCCCCCTAATGCCGATGTCATGAAGCCTGGCGAGGAGCGCCGCATGAGGGACGGTGTCGAAGGCCGCTGACAGATCCAACATGACTAGCATGGCCTTGCCACCAACATCCAAAGTCTCCCTGATGATCTCCGAGACCTCCAACAGCGCCGTTGCCGTGCTAAAATTAGGACGGAATCCGGATTGGGAAGGATAGAGCAGATGGTTAGTTTCTAAAAAGCTCGACAAGACGCCATGAACATGTTTCTCGGTGATCTTAGCCAACGCCGGCAGGAGTGAAATTGGCCTGTAATTGGCCAAGACCTCAACATCAAGACCTGGCTTTTTCAAGAGGGGGATGACCATCGCCCTCTTCCAGGTACAAGGCACCCTCCCCTCCCTCAAGGAGGCGTTGAGGAAAGGATTAACCAGAGGATTCACCACCGCCGCCATCTCAGCCAAAAATTTGGCGGGGCAGGGGTCAAGTGGCGAACCCGATTTAAGGCTGGCAAGCAGCACCCGCGACGCCTCGCTCGTGACAGCAGGAAAGTCTGTCAAGACAGCAACAGGCGTGGGCGGTAGCTCACATCCCGCACCGGGGCCGCAATCACTATCCACGGCGCTCTCCGAGAAAGAGGCTTGAATCGCCTTGATCTTGTTGGTGAAAAAGCTGGCAAGATCACAGGCCCACGCCTCCGATGATACTAGCGGGGGTGTCTGGGAGCTGGGGGACGTGAACTCCTTCACCACAGTGAAGATCTCCTTACAGGAGTTCGCCGCCGCCTCAATCCTCCTAGCAAGGTATTCTTTCTTGGCCCCGAAGATGTCCCGGTGATAGGCCATAATAGCCGCCCTGTAGGCAAGTTTGGCCTCCCTATTATACTGAAGGCGCCAGGCCCGCTCAGCAACCTTGCACTGGCTGCGAGCCACCCTCAGCGCCTCTGTAAACCACGGCGCAGATTGCCGTGCTACCGTGGACCGAGGGACTACTTGCGGGGCAAGATCGTCCAGCCTTTCAATCAGCCACGACTGCAAGGCCTCCGTGTCTTTTTCCAGAACACCCGATAGCTGACAGGGATGTTCCACGAGCGCCTGCTCTAGCATATCAGCTGTCACTCTATGCAGCGCTCTCGAGGCTGGTCTGGGTAGCACGGGAGCAATGTTGTCCGGCCGCCCATTCTCCGACACAGAGAACTTGATCAGCCTGTGGTCCGTCCAGAGCACAGGCAAGGTTTCTACATCAGCAATCGGAACTGATGAGAACACTTGATCAAGGGTGTGCCCTCTCTCGTGCGTGGGACCAGACACATATGGGACGAGACCCAGTGGGGATGTTATATCCAACAGTTTAATCGTGTCCGGGTCACCTGTCACATCAAGATGAAAGTTGAAGTCGCCCGCCACTATACAATGCTGAGTGGTCAACGCCAACTCAGAGGTGGCAATTTGCAGATCCTCCAGGAAGGAGCCCATAGGGCCTGGCGCCCTATAAACCAACAGCACCTTAAGTGCTTGGGTCGGGGACAGTCTAAGCGTGAGGGCAATGGATTCCGAGCTCCCAATGGGGTTCGGAGGGAGAACCGAGCAGAAGACATTCTTCCTCACCACCACCGCCACTCCGCCGCCCCTGCCCTTCTCTCTGTCCTGCCGGTAGATGTTATAAGCCGGAGGAATAGCAGAGAAAATATCCGGGTTCGACGCTTCTCCTAGCCAAGTTTCGGTAAGGAGAAGACACAAAGGGTTTTCCCTCACAAGAAGATCAAATAAATGCAGAGCGTGACAGCCCAGCGACCTCGTGTTCAGCAACAAGCAAAGATGTTTAACCTGAGCCTCTGGAGGTCTATGCACGTTGACCGGTGTCCACATGGGCGACCAGCCACAGGCCGGGCAGCGCCGTTTACCATTAAAGCGCCCAGGGAAGACCGAGCGGCAAGAGCATGAGAATGTCCGCATGGCACGCAACATCGCCGAGGTGTAGGTGATCATCCTCCCTCCTCGACCGGCCGTGCCGCAGTCCACCGCCGCCCCGGCGCCTCCGGGACGCTGACGGGCGCAGATGGGCAGGACTCCGGCATGACTCAGGCTAAGCGAGGGCGTCCACCTGCGCGTACCGCTGCGCGTAGGGGAGCGACTTTAAATAGGCTCACCTGCAAGCCCTTGGCGCGCGAGTCCGCTCAAAGATGGCGGCCGCCGCCGAATCCCAAGCCCCAAACAAAGATGGCGCCCGAAATGGAGACCCGGACCCGGACCCACCAAAATAGTGGTGCTTTGGAGGCACAGAGGTGCCCTTTTTACATGCAGTGAGGGGAGCGGGGCATAAGCTGAAGACAGTGAGTTAAAATCAGGGGTAAGTTAAACACAGCAAAACCCAAATACAAAACGAGGTAGAGTTAAAAAATTACACAGCGCTAGTCCAGCGCGCTTACAGCAGTGTGGTAGGTGGTATCCCTTTTTTATTGTGGGAATATATGGGAGCACGGTTGTGGCCAATGATTGTTCTATTTTGGGGAGTCCTTTTATTTTACAGGTAACATTTACTGGAAACATTCCTGAAACTGCTTTTTCTACAGCTTCATTCTCATGTTTTTTTTAAGAGGTTGGCTCATTTGGTTGTTCTTTTACATCTCATGGGATGGTGCATATTTCCACAGCGGGACAACTGTTTACTACATGCTCCATTTCCATATGAGGCCTTAAAACTCTTCAGGAGCATTTGACTCATAATGGTGTACTGTTGCATAAGCTATGATTTTGGCGTAGCTCTACAAGGTGTGCTTTCCCACCCACGAGTGACATTGGTGAACTTGGATTAAGGCACCAGTGGTGAATGTAAAAGACAGAATATTGTAGCCCTGCAAAACACTATTCAAAGCACAATTTGGATATAGGCATTGCTTTTGGATAAATAACAATTCCATAAAGGGATAAGGGGCACAGTGAAAGCAGCAACAAACCTTATTATTTTTGTTATTCACAGTATCACACACACACGAACTAAGAAAAATAAACAATTTTAAGTAAAAGTATTTATTACTAAAGGAACAATCTGTACATCTAAAACAACTACACTAAGAGAGCATGGAGGGCAGAGCTACTTGCAGTCTAGAGCTTCTTAGGGAGAAGAGATGCACTGCATACCTTGTTGACAGCTATTTGCGGAAGTGTGTAGCCAGTGTTTCCTGTGAAAGCACACACACATGCTGCGGTCTTCCTTTGGGGCTCGGCCTCTGTCTTCAAGTGAGATTTAGCCTCTGCAAAGTGTGTTGGCAGTAGCTTCTCTGGCAGAATCTTGGGCAAAAATCTGGGTGAGGAACCTCTCCTGACAAGTGATAGGCTTTTCTTATGTAACTTAAGCAATGTCTGACATAGATTATGTGCATCAAGGTGTGCGTCACAGGCGTTTTCTTATGAACATTTAAGGTAACATGAAGTAAATTCAGACTACATTATTTTGGTTATATGTCTGTATGTGCTCTTATTTAATCTTGACAGAGTGGAAAGTAGATATTTGGCCTAGACAAATGTTGCATCAAGAGTTGTCTATGTCATCAATCAGAAAGCCTTACGTTTTCACAGTTCTTAGAAAGATAGGGTCAAATGACATCTGCATTAAATGGCAGACATGATAATAATTCTGCATAAATCTGTAAAGATGGGGACTTTTATTGTCTAAGATTGAGACGTTGGCAACTTCCATTACCCATGATGGAGTCAGGCATACATAAAATGGAAGCAGAACTTAGGGGCTTTACAACACTACTGCTCAATCTTCCGAAATGTCAACTGACACCTTTAGAGGAAAGGTCCTTTAGGACAGACTTGGGGATGTTTTTTCTTCCTGCAGAAATAGGTGCATTTGAGAGCAGGGCTCAGTCTAAAGCTTTGGCTTGTCTCTGGTTGAAGGTCCAGTGTCAAATGGCCTCCTGTCCATATCTGGTGTTATGGGCCGTATATCATTTGTAGCCTCTTCTGGGTCATACACTGAAATACTGGAAACATGTATCCACTGTCATCTCATCTAGTGCCTCTGCTTCAATTTAGTAAATAACTTAAAAAGCTTGAAGTGGAACAAGTACACAGTAAGACATACTACATGTGTGAAAATATTTTTGACACGTTATGTTGTTATCTAAGGTAGTGGTTCTTAACCTCTTAACTTCTGCGGATACTGACTTAATCATTACTGCAATCTGAGGACCCCTACTGCATAATTAGTGAAATCTGGAGACCCTTACTGAGTGATTATCGGAATTGGAATCCAGAGACCCTGGCCTAAGCAATTTCAATGATTTGAACTGCAAAACACAAAAATACAGAAACAAGCATTCATCAGGCTAATACATAAATTAGGAAATATTTTATTTAATTGACAACCAAATATATTAACAATCAAAATTTAAATTTAAATTCGAAGGTTGGACTTTTTCTGGAATGGCTGCAGAGAACCACGCCTTCGTGTAGCCCCACGTAATGCTGCTCCGCCCTAGGTAATGGAGTTTTGGCGTACCTGAGCGGGCTCGTCACGGAAAATGAAGGTCCTGATGGTGCTCTTTCTCTCCCCTTCAGTGCCGGCATTTTGCAGCTGGCGTTCGTGGCGGTCTCTTCTCCTTCAATGGGCTGGCATGAAGCCTCGTGGCACTGAGGCGACTTTTGCTGAAGACGCCGGGAACAACAACGGAGGCTGCTAGGCAGAGGGGGCTCAGAGGTCAGAAGCAGGCGGTAGGAAAATTTTTCTCCACGGTCAGTTCAAATGCAATTAATCAATTGAAGTTGTGCTTTGGACACTTGAAGCTGCCTGGGAGCAGTCTGAGGGACGTTTTAGTTACTGCAAATCTTTTCACTAGAAAATATATTGCTCTGGAAACCAATGGAGGTGTGAGCGAGTGCCATAGAATGGGCTTTAAAATGGACAGAGTGGAATGCGCGTGAGTGTAAATCAGTGCCCACGCTCCCAACGTGAGGCAGAGACACTATGAGCAGCGATTTTTGACCTAGCAGCTTGCAGCAGGTAGAGACCACAGCGACAGAACAAACGGAACGGTCTAGAAATCTCAAACCCCGCAGCACAGAGGATGGCAGAAAGTAGGAAAAGCGGCCATAACTCAGAAGCCTGATCAGGCTACACAGGACAGAGAATGAGAAGCAGTCATTACATCGCTGACGCAAACATCGGAGAGACATGATACCCATGACGTACTCAATGAAAGGCTCAGGGAGGGGTGCCTAGTTGGGTGTCGGGGGACCGAAGGTTGTCCTTTTCCATTGTTGATGGCCTTTCCACAGGCGGGTAGGCATGAACTTGGCCCACTAAGGGCTGGGCAGCTGCCCCAAGACATGTCCCTGCATGCTTTTCTTCTCATGATTGTCTCTTTATGTTACATGTTCTGAGAATCAGTTTATCTTTTTGGGGGGGTTTGTTTGGGTTATTATGTGGGGAGCTCGGATGTATGACGTTACAACGCATACTTTTACAAGCATGTTCGTTCTGCCTCAGGGGATTGCTAGACACCACTCCAGTCAAAGTGCTATTGGGCATAAGCACATCACTACACCACATAGCAACATAGTTACATTCCTTAGATGGGGAAAGACCTCAAAATAGTTAGCCTCAATGTCAGGGGCCTAAACAACCCAGTGAAGAGAGTAGCAGTGTTGTCCCTCCTTGACCGTGCGCAGGGAGAGATATATCTCTTACTGCACAGATGCGTGATAGGCGCTTCCCTCAACAGTTCTGGTCTACGGAACCATAAAAAAGGAATGGCATAGCAATTTTGTTTGGGGCCCGCTTCTCGGGTAAGGTCTTAACGACTGTTGCTGATATAATGGGATGCTTACTAGCTATTAGAATACAATGGGGTGGGTCTTACCTCACCGTAGCATCTCTCTACACGCCAAACACACAACAGGAATCCTTCCTCTTCTCCGCACTCACAAACTTTCTCACATCTACAGATGCAGCGATCTTGGTGGGAGGAGATATGAATATCGTATGGACACCGAACTCGATAGGTCTGGTCAGCGAACACATCAAAGAGGGGCACTCTCTGCAAAGGGCCAAGAATGGTTGAGGGATAATGGGTAAATTGATGTTTGGCGCACACAGCACCCTGGGGGAAGGGGACTATAAATACTGCTCCGCGGCACACAAAACGTATACAGGCTAGATCACTTTCTATCCTGTTTCCTTATTATCTCAACTCCACACAACCACGATAAAACCCCGCTCTCTCTCAGATCACGCTCTTATCACACTACACACCTCCAAGCACAGCGACAACAAGCGTTTCCCTCTAGTTATTGTCTCCCTGAGACTCTTTTACACTCTGACTAGACAGAGCAATGCCTCAAGCAGACAATAAAAGATTACCTAGTTCTTAATGACATGGGCTCCACACCCTTGTCCTCCATCTGGGAGGCCCTAAAACTAGTGACATGGGGGGAATTCATTGCCATTCCTGTGGCATATAACAATCTCCGTAAGGAGAAGCATGGTACATTGGAAAAAGAGGTACTGGAGCTTGAGTCGATTCACAAATGCACTGGGCACCGAGGGTTTGGAGGGAACTGGAAAATCACAGGCGCATGCTCAAACATTTAGATCTGGATCGGGAGGAATATGCTCTTCTTTAAACTGTCACAAGTTCCACCTTACTAGCGATTAATGCGGTAGGATGCTGGCTTATATACTGAGAGCTAGAACGCAAACATCGATAAACCAGTCCATTCGTGATCACAGAGGGGAGGAGCAGGCTTCGGACGACTGAATGGTGGACGCCTTCCGCTCATTCTATAGTGCTCTATACTCCAGGCAGGACCTATAAACACAGCACCCTAGTGCATATCTGAGCAGCTGCGGGATCACACCTCTCTCCAAGACTTCAGGGGAGGGGCTTTATATGGCAATTAGAATAGAGGAGGTGATCACGGCAATCTCCAGATCGAAGGTGGCCAAGTCACCTGGTCCCGATGGATTTTCGGCTTTCTTTTACAAGAACTTTTGTACGGAGCTGGCTACCTTTTTAAACAAATTGTTTAATTCCTTCCAAGTCAGAGGCGGCGATTTCTGGCATTCTGAAGCCTAGAAAGGACACAATGGAATATGGTTCTTACAGACCCATCTCCTTACTCAATATGGATGCGAAGATTTTTGCTGGTATTTTAGCTGCCCGCCTTAATCACCTTATGCCTGACCTAATAGACCCCGGCCAATCTGGTTTTATCCCCACCAGGCAGGGAGGTGCCAACACCAAGTGGCTCATCCACCTCCTTGATAGCACGCAGCGGTCAAAGAGGAAGGCATTCCTGTTAGCAATAGACACCGAGAAGGCATTTGACACCCTGTGCTGCTTTGGGTTTGGGGAACATTTTACCAACTGGATTCTGTGTATTTATTACGCTCCCACGGCCTTCACGTGGGTCCCCACTTTTATTTGCGCTTTATATGGAGCCCCTAACTCAGCGTATTAGAGCGGTTAATCGCATTGTAGGTATGAAATTCGGAGCGGACGTCCATAAAATAAGACTCTAAGCAGTGATTCTCGCCCTTATGAAGCAGAAGCCTACCCTGACAGCCCTGCTGGCGGAATTGTCCTCCTTTTTGGATCAATCAGGATTCAAGGTTAACTTGGATAAATGAATTATCCTAAATCTGGGGATTTCATTTTGAAGAGGTGCTTGCACTACAACATCAATTCCCGTTTCAGTGGACGCAGCAAGACGTACTGTACCTTGGCATCAGATTAACTCCCACCATTGCCCGAACGGTTAAGCTAAACTATACGATGTTATTTGAACAGACGGCCAAGGCGCTGGACGCCTGGTCATGCCTGCGTCTTGCGTGTTTGAAAGGATCACAGCTGTGAAAATGACAATTCTTCTGCGCATTTGCTATACTTTTCAAATGACTCCCATATTTCCACCGCACCTGGTGATCAAGCAATTGCAGGTTCTCAGTGGGAAAACCACATCTATCACTCGCCCATATGGCATGCCTGAAACCGCAAGGGGGAGTGGGATTGGGGAATACTATCAAGCTACATGCCTAAGATACTTAGTGGAGTGGAACAGGCCACTGTCCAGCAAACACTGGAACTTTATGGACCAGTCTGTCACTGGTGTCAATATTTGGAGGGAATTATGGTTACAGCGCAAGAATAGGGCTTGGGGTTTTCACTCTTCGGCGGTCATGTCGCCGACACTCAGGATCTAGGATCGGGTGGTGCTTAAAAAAGGCTCGACCTCCTTTTCCTCACCGTTGACACCCATTGTAGATAACCCTGCCTTCCTCCAGGTCAGGACTCTTTGGTATTTCAGCTGTGGCGGAATGCTACCTGTAAAAGAGAGGGATCTCTCTTTGACACAGAGGGGCTGATCCCGTTTGCGCAGCTCCGACATGACTATGGCCTTCTACCCACTGATGAATACTCCTGCTGTCAACTATCTCACTGGATC
The DNA here is from genome assembly GCF_964261635.1 of Lissotriton helveticus. Lineage (NCBI taxonomy): Eukaryota > Metazoa > Chordata > Amphibia > Caudata > Salamandridae > Lissotriton > Lissotriton helveticus. The sequence continues at coordinate 1,997,779,885 of NC_136067.1, forward strand.
ACAATGCCCTCCAATTATGCTCAAACGACCAGACCTCTTACCATGTTTGCAAAATGGTTGGTCCGCAAACATGATGACCGTCACCTCATATCTGATATACTATGATAACAGCAGGCCCCATTGCACAGCGCACAAAGGCACAGGTGCGTTGGGAAACGGAAATAGGTAGGCTACTATCTTTTAAGGAATGGGAACACATCCTATGTCACACCCACCATGCAGCGCACAACACAGCAGGGGCGGAATCCTCCTTTAAGCTTTTCTCCTATTGGCATTACACGCCCGTCCGCATTCATAGTTGGGACAAAGGTACGTTAGCACAATGTAGTTCTGGATACACCGACTATTGTACCTCTTGGCTATCGAACGCATGTTTCTTGGGGTGAAGGGCAAAGGAAAAGATTATGCTAAACTGTGGGCACCCTTCTTGCAGCTGTTGGCTCGCGATATGAGGGAAGTCACTTGTCCATAGTATTTGTAGATAGTTCATTTATTACTATTGGAAAGGGTATACGCTGCCCAGTCATCGGCAACGTAATCCTATAGGTTTCCCAACAACTAATATTGAAGCTCGAATGTTCATAATGAGGCAATAGCTCGTGCACAGAGGGTGGGTGGGACAAAAGGGTTAAGTTAGGATTTTGCTTTGATATTCTTGATCACTTGTTATGTTTCTATGTGTAGTTTTCCTCTTTGTCTTCAAAATCTGGAAGATGCAATTTGTCAAAGCACCAGTCCTGCACATTACGCGGCCGGCCTCCGTGTTGTTGGCTTACAACCCTGTCAAGTTTACTTTATAATCACTCTGCTGGCCCTAGAATGTAGGCAGGAAACTGTGTGATGTCTTTATCTTCCACTAATAAAAACAAGCATTGGCATAGCCAATAGGTCTCGTTTTTGGGACCTTATTTAGATATGCAGCACAACATCCTTAGTGCAACAACACCAACAGTTGCATTGCTAAATACTTATAAGGTCGCAAAGGAGAGCCCTATTGGCTATGCCAATGCTTGACCTCTTTGATACAATATGGCTTAGTGAGCTAAACATTTCCAGCTGGCACCTACTGTGGTCTGTGGTAAGATGTTTGAAAACCAGAACATACAATGCCACTGGGCCAGGAAGTGCTTATATACCGTTTTGCTCCAATTGGGACAGAGAATCAAAAGCCATATTCCTACATGTGTGGTCCAAAACGGATGGAATAGAATGCTACCCTTCCAGCAAAACACTTCTTCTGAAGGGTAAGCCTCTCAGCTAGTAAACTCCAATGGCATTAAGCGCATCGATGGGCTTGAATTTAAGGGCCAGATGTAGGTAATTTTATTTTACCACTTCTTAAATACCGAATCATACCGATTCGGTATTTAAGAAGTGGTAAAATAGAGGGGGGGGAGATGTAGGTATTTCTGAATCGGTAAATACTGAATCATTAAGATTCGGTATTTACCGATTCTGTAAATCCTGATTCGGTAATGCCCATCGATTCCTATTGGCATTGAAGCCCATAGGAAATAATGGGCAATACCGAATCGGTATTTACAGATTCGGTAAATACCGATTTCAGCAAGGGTGCAGGGGGTGTCACTTTGACACCCTCTAGCACCCCAAATACAGGCATGTGTGCCATGTGGCACACAGACATGCCCTAAGGGCATGTCTGTGTGTCACATGGCACAGGTGTGCATGCACAGATGTGCATGCACACCTGTATTCGGTATTTTACCACCCAATTGAATTGGGTGGTAAAATACCGAATTCTGAAGGCCTGTAGCACTGTAAACAGGGCTACCTACATCTGGGTTTTACCGAATCGGTAAAATTACCGATTCAGTATTTTACAGATTCGGTAAATTTACCGTTTCGGTAAATTTACTGAATCTGTAAAATATTGTCTCCTACATCTCGAACACCAATTACAGGTCGGTAACGGCCGAATTCGGCCGTTACCGACCGGTAATTGGCGACCTACATCTGGCCCAATATGTGGTGAAGAATTCAAGATTTATTTTTGACATAAACATTAGAAAGGGTATATAAAAATGATCTGTCAAGCAGGCAGCTGTCCATTGAGAGACACTTTGTGTGGTGTCAGATTTACTTGTGCCTGGGATGTGCCTGCTAACAGTTGCCATGACTGCTTGTGTTTGAGTTGTGGCAGCAGGCTGGGCTGGAAATTGCTTGTACTGTCTCCAAGCAAAGAAGCTAGAGATGTGTAGTGATGACTGCTGTGGCACAAAATGCCAAAAAGGTTCTTGTGTTTGTGTCACAGAAGGACCCCCCCAGCAGATAAATCATGGATGGCAGTGACATAGCGTGTGACAGTAAGTAAACAACAACGAAAGAGACCATATTGAGTTCCACTAAACTGAAAGATTTGGAAATGCATGCAGTCCCCTAGACAGCATCTACACAAAGCAATTCCAGACGTAGAAAGAGGCACTGTGCTGCCTTGTGTGCAGGGAGTGGGAGAAAAGAACCTTCTATGCAGAGCAATCAGAGAGGGCATGTGAGCTGTGTAGTTTAGCAGGGATTCAGAAATATATTGTATTAACTGCTCACTGTGGTCCACATGTTTCTTGTCTTCCTCTATCAACATCTAAGCAAACAAATGTATCACTGTTTGAGTAATGTAATGGTGTGATGGAAGTCTCCTAAGAGAACAGTATATACTGTAATGTAAACTACCCAGGGTTCCCTGTTTTTTGCATAATGTATGCAGCATTCCAGGCTTGCAGGTGTTTGGTTTTAATGCATATTACAAGATCACTCGTTTAATTTGACAGAACTACAGAACCTCTGACCGTAATCTATCAATAAGCAACCTGTTTCCCTCCACATAATTTGCTTCAGCAAACTGCAGTTTAAAGGCACTCAAAACAATAGGTGTCACTTTTTGCCCCACTGACTGGTATTCATTGTATTGGCCTTGGGAAGATGAAAAGCTGAGTGTTTGCCATTGGACTGCATGCCTGTTGGTTTGGGCTACACAAAGACTCCAGCAGCAGACGCCAGTAAACTGAACTATACTGTCGGCTACTTATAGACACTCAAAAGTAGACAAGTTGAGACAAACTTGTGACATTGTAGTTGGCGACTCCTCCAAATGGCCCTGTGTTGCCTATTACTCTGGACACCCACACCAAACTAAAATGAGGAAACGGATGGCACACCTGCCCTTCAGAGACTCTCACCTCTTTATTAATCCCGAGCATCCTACCAGTGTCTTATTAACAGTGACAAGCACTTGTGCAAGGGCGGGTCGCCTCCAGCCGTGTGTGTGCAGAGGGCAACGGGTCAGTGACACCGTGTTTCCCTGAGCTGAAGAACGCTCTTACCTCACCACTTAAGTGAGTCCCCTCTCGCTGCCCTGAGGCTGGCTGGCTAGACGCCGGCATCCAGGAGGAAGCGGGCAACAGCTGCTACTCGGTACTGTTGAGTCTGCACCTGGAGGGAGGCGAGCACTCGTGTTTACTTGCAGGAGGAGGCGAGGCGCTACATAGCTTCTTAGCGCTCATAGCTGCGCACATTGAATGCAATGTTAGCATTTTCTTCCTGTGGGGCACGCAGTGTTGCACAATCCCAGTGAGGCTATGGGTGGCACTGGGGATGCTGGAATGTGGATCAGAGCTGCAGCACCATGCACAATTCCCTTCAGATAGGTGGGTTAATTTAGAACCAGCATGGTAGCGGGGGAGCGGCTATCACCGAGTGAAGGAAAGAGGGAGTGCTGGTCTGGGGCAGGGACTACTGAGGACAGGTCGGCTAAAGGGGCTACTGAACGGGAGTGAGAAGCACAGCTCGCCCAGGATAGCACCAAGAGTTATTTATAACTCAGGGTAAATCCAAAGAGGACCAGGGAACCTGACAGTGTTAAAATAGTTAAACTGGCCATAGAAATACTTAGGACCGCTAACTCAGGACAGGAATAAGAGGGGGTGGAATAGGAGTAGCAGAACTGCTGACCCGGAATATGAATGAAGGAGACTGCTGGTGAGGGCTAGGTTTAAGAGGAGAAGCTAACACGGGAAAATGGGTCTCTCATTATTCGGGATAGATGGAATTTAGCGAGGCAGCATGGTAATAAAAGATAAAAAATATGACGCAGCTGTTAACCCGGGATAAAACCATTAGTGTATATGTATCACGGAACAAAGGGTTGCTTAAACGAGACAGGGTCAGAGGCTATAAGCCCGGGATGTAAAGAATACTATAGACTGATCCGTATTAGGATCCGAATGGACTGCTAACCCAGATGTGATAGCACATTACAGCGAGGGGGGCTAATGGCACAGCTAACCCGGGACAGAAGACTGCTGCCATTGGATGCGAGAGAGCCCAGTCCGGAAACGGTGACTGGCCACCGGACCGGATCTAGAGAGGCTCCAAGCCTGTGACGGAAGCCAGGAGCAGGAAGGTAGAACCTGCCCGGGCACGAGGCTGCTATTCCATGGATAGAAACTCTAGGAGCTAGCTACCAAGGGTCTTAGAACAAGTAGGAACACCGTGAATTCTTCTAAACAGGGATGTGGGGGAGAAGTAACTTCAAAACACAGCCCCAGAAGTAACCAGGACCTTGCCAGCAGTGACCAGCGGCAAAAAAACACGCATCCCCCAGGAAGTGACCAGGGAACCCCTTCCCTGCTGAAAGTGATAGGAACGCTCGTGACGCATCCATAGAATGAAACCGAGCAGCTAACCCCATGGTGAACCTGACCAATGACCTGGTGTCTGCCTCACCCCCGCCCCCTCAGCTGTAAAAAGCACCGATGTTAGCCGAGCCTGGGTCTGCCCAGGTAGGTGGAAGAGACTGCAGCCTCCCTGCAGAGAGAAGCTCAAGTCAGCAGCATAAACACCCCCTAACACTTCCTGTGGGACCTCACAGGGTACTGACCTCGGAAAACACACAAAATGTGTCGAGAACTTGGGAAGGAAATATGCTCCACTAAGGAAGGTGTCTCAGTGCCTATGCTCAGTTGACATTTAAATGTTGGAAGTCAATTTGAAGGGCTCAAACGTTCTTTCCTCGCAGGAACAACAAGAGGGAAATCATAAAATGCAGGCCGACCGACATGTCCCTGCAGGGGACACAAGTAAGAGGGCGGCCCCCATAGTGCCACAAGATGGCACACGGGGCAGCCCAGCGCTTTGAGACTCGGAGGGTCCCGCGCGTCACTTCCGGACTGATGTGGGCGGAGGAGAGTATATATTCCTCCCCCGCCCACCGAGCGGCCTCTTTGTCCACTGTCCCCTCACCTTGATGCCGTTTGACCTCTGGTAGCTAGTCCAGAGGCCCTGTTCTAGCGTCGGGTGCTTTCCGCCGGGTTGGCCTTTCAGTGAGTTGGGTATTTAAAGGGGGTGTCGGCGCTTTCAAGCAAGGGATCAGCGGGGTTGCTGTTGTCTTTGCCGCGGGTCGTGTGCGACCTTGCCCTGCACCCCGGGAGTTTCTGCAGAGACACTGCCTCGGTCTCTGTGAGGACTTGTGGGGCGCGTGTTTCCCGAGTTTCTTTATTTGGGGGAAGTTATTGGGCACTCTGGGTATGCTGCTTGCCAATAGTTTTTATGAATGCTCACGTCCTGAGATGCCTGGGTGCAGGTGGGGGGCCTACTTTGGCCCACTGTTGTGGGTCAGCCGGTAACATTGCTGTAGGTCTGCCCGCGGCGCCAGGGTATGCACGGAGGTTTTGGAGGACAACGCTTGACGGGCAGAGGGGAAACGGTCAAGAGAGCTTGTTGTTGAGCGGGCGGGGGAGTCACGGTGCACCCTGATACCAGTTTGCCGCACGACGAGATGGGGAGGCGAATATTGTTTTGTTAGCGATATATGTACTGTAGCAGGGCGCCCCGGCCCCTTACTTGGAAATTGGATATAGAAGTCACGGTGTGTAGGGGGTTTTGCACTTATGGCTTGGCCTGTTCATTAGCGGGTGCAGTGAGGTTTGTCACCACAGGGTGGCTCTGTTCCTATTCCTAAGTTTTATCGCCTCCGGCTGTCTTTGTCTTAGTTTGCGGTCCTTTTCCAGCTTTTGCAGTAGCACGGTGTTCATTAACCCGTGTCCATGTGATGGCTTCCTTGAGCGGCCTGGCGTTAGGAGTACGGGTGTTTTCAGGGTCCTCCACATGTGCTTGTGTTTTCTTGGGAAACCTTTCTCGCTTTGCCTCACTCTGTTGCGGCGTCTGCTACCCTTAGCTGCGCTTGGGAGCTAGGGTTCTCATTTTCCTGAGCCCCCCCCAACAGGAGGAGCATAGGCGGGGTGAGTTCCTTGGTTTATCACTTATCGCTGTTGGATGGCCCTAGCTTCGCGTTGTTACTTCTAGCGCTGATTCCACCTCTCCTTAAGTAGTATCTTGGCAAGTTTAGCGGCTACCTTCCGAGTTTACACGCAGTCGGGCTGGGTAGGGTTTGGTAGGCACACTTCATTTATTTTATTTATGCGTTTTTATATAGCACAGACTTGACCCGTAGGTGTCAGAGCGCTTCATAATAGGAACAGAACTGATACATGAGAACATTACAGGTGATCAAAATACTAAAGCAAATGTTACATTAAATGAAGCAACATTGACATTCGTGAGCCAATAAATACAAGAGGTAGCAAACGGTGCATTACAAATGTGACAACCATGAGCCAACAGTCTCCCAGTGTTAACTGGCGTGCTGGACAGGAGGTAGTGGGGGCACGTTGATTGGTACACTTATGCGGTATGATATGTTAGTCCAGCGAGGCGCTGGATTGTGGGTGATGTAGAAGTTTTCTAGGGGTTGACGACAGGCGCCTCGAACTTTGCTTCCGGTGCCGTGGAACGGGGCTGCTCTAGGTTCTGGATTTGGTTTTGGGGTTTTGTTGGCTGCGTTTACACACTTGCCGATGCCCGGCGCAAGTGGGTAATAGCGTACGTGTGCGGCCATTTTTAGGGGCACTAATTGTGTGATGTCCGGCGCAGAGGGGTAATGGCGCCCAGGGTGGCCATTTTCTAGGGCAGTTTGTTTCCCTATGTCCGACGCACGTGGTTTATGGCGTCGGTATTCGGCCATTTTTAGGGGCACTACTTGGTGATGTCCCGCGCATGCGGGTAAGGGCGCCCGGTGCGGCCATTTTTTTATGGGCAGTTTCCTGCGAGATGTCCGGCGCATGTGGGATATGGGGCCCATTGTACGGCCTTTTTTGATTCTTTGTTTCATTTTGCGGGGACATGCATGTTGGTTCTATTTATGAAATTCGTGTGCAAGTGTTTCTGGCTGCTGACTTGCGGTGTTGCCTCTTTAAGTCTCCTATTGAGTGGTTAGGTGTATCTGTATTACCTTTGTTCACATGCAGGGGCATTGTACGGTCATCTTGGTATGCGCGGTCTACAGCAGGAGCGGAGAGAGTTGCGTTTGCTCTCGTGAGTTAGTGCCGGCCCTTTTTCACTAGGATTGCTGTTTCCGTGCCGCTTTCTGCTACTTCGCCTCACTGGTCTTTTTTCCCTTCGGAAACACTTTAGGTTCTTGTAGCGAAGCCAAGCCCTCGCACTTCAGGGTTCGCTTCCCCCCCTGGCCTTCTCGTGGGGCGCGGGGTTTGTCGTAGGGTTTGCCTTTCGACCTGGGCCTTTGGTAAGCGACAGATGCCCTGCTTGCCCGCTTTTACAGGGACTCGTCTTTCCTCTGCTTTTACGATCCGACTCGATTCAGGGCGGGGGAACTAGTCGGATGCAGCAGGGGGGGGGCACTGGCTTGGCTGTAAGAGCCCGTTGGCTCTTACAGCTGTAGTCCCCTCCGGAGCTCAGAGCTCCTAGCGTCTCGGGTTCCTCGGTGTCCTGTATTGGGGCCTTTGATTGTTTTGCAGTGGGGCTCAGTTTAGGCATGCATGGGGGCGCTGCATGCGCATGCGGCCTCAAATGTTGGCGTTCTCTAGTGCTGTTGGCACTGCCGTTGCTGGCCAGCCAGGTTGCCTTTCCTCCCGAAGGTATGTGGGCTACATTTGCTTCACTCCGTGGTGCGTGCTTCAGTGGGCCGCTGTTGCTTGTCCAGGTGTCTGAGACGGCAGCACGGCGGGGCATTTGCACTGGTGGAGCCACCGCCTCCAGGTTGTGTAGGGTGCAGGAGAAGGCTTTGTTTCGGACTCGCCGCCATGTCCGTTTTATGTTGTTTTCATTCATATTTATCAGATAGGGTGGCTAAGTGTCGTCGCTTAGGCCACGGTCCTTTAGGCGGAAGAGCAGTGTGTTTCGCATGCAGTTCCCCGCCATGCTAGATTTTCGGTGGATTGCAGGGGAACCAGGTTCGAAGCTATCCCGCCTCGCTGCCCTCTGCAGTGCCCATTTCTCGTAATCACACTTTACTGGACTTCATTTTACACAGACGTCAACAATAGGTGTCAGGCGCTCCATTTTAGGAAAAATCCGATCTTGGGAGCACTTTCAGTAAGCACCTGAATATATCTTAACAAGTCCTTGGAGTAGCGACTTTCTTGGGCTACGATTTGGGCAGCAGCTATCGGGGATTTTCTGGGGGATTCATTTTCAGGGGTGCATTTTTCTCCATCAGTACATTGTCCACGTAGAGGTTTCGACTGCGTCACTTGGCAGCTGTCTAACACCAGAACAATTGTGACATAAGCATTGGTGGCTTTGGTACAAGTACAGGAAGCAAGCAAGATGTAGGAGGTAGCTAACAGTGTGTCACCAAATAAAGTGAGCTTTGTTTTTTTACAAAAGAGTAACTATATTAGGTAGTAGGAACTTGTCAGCATCCAAAGGCAGAATCTCTATCGACATGTCACTGGGAAGACTCTTCCATAGTCTAGGTGATTAGAACTTTCCTTTCTTGGGGTCTTCATCTCTTCTGAGAAGGAGCATATTTTCAGGGAAGTGTCTTTAAGGGAGAGTAACTTTGAGGTCTTCATAATGCCCTGGGATGAGGAGGTGTCCGTAGGTAGAATGGTAAGGGGACAAGTTAAATGTTATTAATATAACACAGAACAGTGCCAGGGCCATCCGCTGACCTAGCATACCAACCAGACTCTGTTTCTAGACTCGTATTCACTGTTGCCTCTGCACTACGCTACTGTTTGTCCCACCCTACCCCTTCCAAGATAATATCATGGACAAACCAGTTCTCTTATCTGTCATCTGGCTTGAACATGATAGCATAGGGGGTATTGTGGGCCCCTGCCTCTTTGGCGAGTATATATTCTGGTAGGTGAGGGAGGGGGGGCAGGGCTTTTAATGGATGTGTATTGTTTCACCTGCAGGAACAGCGCTGGAGACCTGCCCTACTCCCGTGGGGGGTCACCAGAACTAACTACAGGTAGATATGTTTTCGCACTCGGGGGGCAGTGGGCATCCCGCTGCAGCTGTCAAACATGCACTCTATCTTTTCTATCCCCACTTAGTGTGGACGTCTCTAGAAGGTGTCTGTGCGCTTCACATTAGGAACAGACCTGTAGGCGGGTTTGCTGGCACAGTGGACTTTGTATACACTGCAGGGGGCTGTGTCTGATCCCTTGGACACAGGTTTTACCCCTGGTGGGCCTTCCTAGCCTTTAATCCATCTGTGGTCGATGATTGAGTTGTTTTGAGTTAGGTATTAGGTTCTTCTGTTCAGCGCCCAGAAGGATTTTCATCTCTTTGGCAGTCTCCCTAACATTGGAACCCCTGGGAGGACACTCCCATAGTTAGAGTATTTATTTTGCGAGTTTGAAAGGTCTTTGACAGAGATTGGCGGCACGACGTTTGCTGTACCAGTATGATTAGGTGGTCTACCAGTTCTCCCACTGACAAGCAGGCTTGGACTCTGTAGCTTGGTGCCATTTGGCCCCTGCCCTTTTCCCCTGATTTCACTTTGGTAGCGTTTTATATTCTTGGTTGTGTTCCCCAAGTTGCATGAACCACGCTGGGAAACGACCCTACCCCTTTGGGGGGGTCACCGGACGTATTACCAAGTAGAGGGCCTTACCCACTGGGGTTGTGGGACTGTGGGCACAGCTGACTGGGTATAGGGTTTCTAGAACGGGTATGTCCCTGTCCTCCACTAGTCTCTATTAAGGGGCAGTCACTCCGGCTTGTACTTGACTGTCGTCAGCGCACAAATATTCAAGCATGGTTAGATAAGGGCAGGGCTACCGCTTGAACTACTTATTACATACGTCCGCCAGTACCTCTATGTTACAGGCATGCCCCTTTTCCTCTCTCCGGTGGTGGGATAGCAATCCTGGGGGCTATCTAGCAAGCAGGACAGGGTTGGTCTCTACCACTTTGTGCCATTTAGGGACAGCAGGTGGGTCTACCGTGGTTGGGACCACAGCATCTCAGCTCGCCACGGTTCTATAGTCACCCACTTAGGATGCAGTGTCTGCCCTGACGTTCAACATCTGTCTTTGGGGCTCTAAGAAGGGGGCAGGCGCTTTATTCCACCCCGGGGAAGAATTACTGTGGGATTTGGTGAGTATGAGCTTAGCAGGCATCTCCTGCGGGATATTGGGTGTTCCCCTTTTATTTGTCCGAGTCAGGGCAACTTGAGTATTCCGTGGAAACAGTTTCATGAACCCCCTGTGCTATATTCTGTAATGTCATTTTCTGTAACATTTCGGAAGACGGGGCTTATCATGCATCACCTTATGAGGATGAAATGTGTACCATGGTACAACAACAGGCGCTCTTATAGGGTCTTTATCCTGTTGGGCTAGGTAGATTTTGCTGACCGTTGTTGCTGGTTTTGGGCTTTCACTGGCCCTTTTTTCTTGTCCAAGACACTCTTGGGTTTCGTCCTATGTAGACCTTTCCACGCTATCTGGCTGGCCTGCCAGGGCGCGGAGCAGGTACAAGGAATAAAACACACTGGGGCCAGGGTGTGGGGTCCTGGATCAGAACGCCCAAGTTTGGAGTGCAGCCTTTTCTATTCACAGGACAGGCGTATCTGGTTCTCAGGCACCTCTCTGAGAAGTACATTTAGGGCAGTCGGATTTTGGTAATTAGGGTGTTGTATGAAAGGAGAGAAGGTTAGCTCTCCCCTTGACAAGGATGGAAGAGGTCCTAGTGGCCTTTACAACACATATACGGTCAAGGCACTGCCACTTACTTTGTGGCGTCTAACCATGTTTTGGCTTACATGAGTTACTTTAGTACCTGGTGGTTAGTACCTGCGGTCTGGACTAAGGGTTACTCAGGTCTCAAGTGGCGATCTTATCTCAGCATATGTGACTAGCAGGCCATTTGTATGTATCCACTGGATAGGGTCATAGGAGTGTATTTGTTTTATGTGCAGCCAGCAGAACGCTTTTTTAGCTAGTATTTCGGATTTATTATCATGGTTGGACACCTCTCACCAGCCGTGCGACTGTAAACCGGGTCACTCTACAGTGTAATATTTGTTATCCTTTTTGTAGCAACTACACCGGTGCCGCACAGGGGGCCCTTTCAGTTTTCCTCACTTGCCTGGTTCGGGTTATACCCGAGACAAATTAGGAAAGGTTATCCTAGCTAGGTGAGGCAGTCAAGTCTGGACCTCCGGAGGGGCGGATAGGGACCGCCTCAGCCATTTACAGTAACGAATGTCCTGGTCCTCTTTTGCTAGGGTGGTTGATATGGTGCGCTGCACCGTCCTTCGAGTGTCAGCCAAGTATCACCGCCTGGCTTTCTCAGGGGACCACTACTACAAGCTAAGGGTAAGGCTAGGATTTTGTGGAATTTTGCCTTTGGACTTTCGCTAGTCTGCATTCTGGGGCCCAGTATTTTGTCACTTGTTGGCATGTTCCAGCCAGACAGGTTTTTGGCGTTTCAGGAGGGCCTGCAATTGTTGTTTGGGTTTTACTATTAAGGTCCGGAAGTAGGCAGGTATCACAACAATCTATTTCTAACTGCAGGGGTTTACACGCAGTGGAGGCCTCTAAGCTAGGTGCACTGGCACTCGAGTGTTTTGAGACAGCTTAGTTTGTGGTTATTCAGGTTCTTAGGTTGGGAGAGCTTAGGCAGTTTTTGCACGCAGGGACGTGCGTGCTGGGAATGTATTAGTGTCCCAAGCTGCACAACGTGGTATAGGCACCTGGCTAAGGCGCACGCTAATAGCCTCCGTGGGTTCCTCGAATGCCCAAACTTGGCGACGCGGGAGGCTTGCGCAGGCAGGCGAGTGCGGCAGGGGTGTCGCTAAGCGGCAGCCAGGCAAGGGGCTTGTCCAAGTATGGTGGGAATTCGTGGATGGCAGGCTTGCTTCATGAAATGGATCCTCGAGACGGTCCAGGACAGTCTAATTTCCAGCCCTTTCCAGGCTGTGGCTATAGCTTCCAGATAAGTTCTTGGATTGGGGTGTGGGTTGACACCTTGCAAAATCTTGCAGTGTCTCTTGATCGGACCCAATTCCCTTTATTTCCCAACACTGACCGTGACACCTGGTGCGGCACCAAGGACCTTTTTCTTTATATTGCGCTGGTCATCCGGTCATGTCATGGCACCTGATAGATCAACCACATTTAACTCACGGTGGGTTTCGCCACCAGTGGGGGACAGGTAATTTTCAGTGGTCAGACTTGTCTCCATCTCTGTAGGCAAGGCGCTCGTCAAGGGAGGCGCTGGAGCCCAGACGCAGGAAGTCCTGCGCTGTGTGTAATTCAAAGGGCAGAGGAGACAGGACGTCATTAGACTTGGGAGACCTTACGCCATGCGCAAGGGGCTTTGGGAGGATATCTTGACACTCCTGCCCGATTTATCTTGGACCGATTCTGGTTGGTTAGGGGTGAGGCCCTAGAAATAACACGCTAGAAATAGTAGGAAGTATGCCGGCCTTGGTGGGGGGCCCTGGCTGCAACGGTCGCCACACCCAGGGCTGTGGCGGAGTTACAGGGCAATCCAGAGGCGGAAAGGTACCCGGGAGTACTCTCTTCAGGAGCACAATAGGATGCTGAGGCCTAATATCCCCAGGAAGTCTGTGTGGTGGATCCTGGGGGTGCAACGGCGCCCCGCTATCCTACGGGCGTTTGGAAACGTGTACCACCGGGGGTCGCTTGAACGCTCCGCCCCTCGTAGGGGGGGGCGTGAGCAAGAGGGTGGACCAATGGTTCACCGGAAAAGGGAGGGGCTATCTCCTCACCACAACCGCTAAGCAACGATTGGCTAAGGCCACGTTGCAAATTGGCCCATCAGGTGGTAGGCCGCGAGGGGCGGCTTGCCTTTGGATCGTCTGTAAGATAACCCACCTTGTTGGCATGTGTATATGCTAATAATCCTGCAGCTACTTTTCTCCAACAAAAAGTTGTCTTGTCTGCTTATTTCTGCAACATGCATGTTGCTGCAAGCGGGCTGGTGAGTGGGCCGATATTGGCATTATGCAGGCCGACCGACATGTCCCCGCAGGGGACACAAGTAAGAGGGCGGCCCCCATAGTGCCACAAGATGGCACACGGGTCAGCCCAGTGCTTTGAGACCCGGAGGGTCCCGCGCGTCACTTCCGGACTGATGTGGGCAGGGGGAGAGTATATATTCCTCCCCGCCCACCGAGCGGCCTCTTTGTCCGCTGTCCCCTCACCCTGACGCCGTTTCCCTCCCTACCGCTTACCCGGCGCTTTCAGGGTGGGGGGGAAATGTCTTCTAATCTTTTCTCATTTGTGTTGCAGGCGGAGTTACAGGGCGATCCAGAGGCGGAAAGTTACCCGGGAGTACCCTCTTCAGGAGCACAATAGGATGCTGAGCCTAATATCCCCAGGAAGTCTGTGCAGTAGACCCTGGGGGTGCGACAGCACCCCGCTATCCTACGGGCGGTTGGAAACCTGTACAACATGGGGTCGCTTGAAAGCTCCGCCCCTTGTAGGGGGGGCGTGAGCAAGAGGGTGGACCAATGGTTCACCGGAAATGGGAGGGGCTATCTCCTCACCACAACCGCAAAGCAACGATTGGCTAAGGCCATGTTGCAAATTGGCCCATCAGGTGGTAGGCCACGAGGGGTGGCTTGCCTTTGGATCGTCTGTAAGATAACCCACCTTGTTGGCATGTGTATATGCTAATAAACCTGCAGCTACTTTTCTCCAACAAAAAGTTGTCTTGTCTGCTTATTTCTGAGACATGCATGTTGCTGCGAGCGGGCTGGTGAGTGGGCCGATATTGGCACTATGCCTGCTACACCAGGGTGAACAAACCAGCAGATACCCAAACCCACCTGCTCTATCAGAGCGCTACCGGCAATGGAACCTAACGTCGGAGTGTCCCGGCTCAGCCGGCTAAAGCAGAGCAACCCTGGCTGGGGTCTCCAAACTACAGTACATGTAGAGCCTACGGTCCCCGCTGCCCTGCCTGCCAAAGCAGAACACAGCGGGCAGGGAGTCAAAATATGCTCGCTGACTCACGTGCGTGTGAAAAATACAAAAGCCCTGCTCGCTAAAGCTGAACAAAGGGTACAATGATATATAACCAAAAGGAATGCCTGTAATGGCAATCCAAAAGAAATTATATATTATAAGTAAGAAACGAAGAGTATTACTTTCCCAACAAATAATGGAGCGGCCGCCAAAGTTAAACTGACGCTGATGGCACCACTCAAAGGTGTTTCAGTGGCGCACCCACCGGAAGTCCATGTATGGCGTTTACCTCGTGGTAGCAAGCGCGATAATTACTAACAGATGGCGCTGCTGCTGGCTCCCGTGAGGTAAACGCCATCAATGCACGAGTACTAATAGGAAACCGTGCAAAACATGCATGAGTTTCAACTAAAGCCTGGAGCGATTCCAGGAGTTCTCTAACAGTGCTTACGCACTGTGTAGTGAGACCTAATGATTGATTCCTAAAATGGACTGGGTGACTTATTATAAATCATCCGCCTGGGCACATCACGCTGTGTTCCGGGGGAGTGTTGAATACACAGAATTCCAGCTGCCTCTCCTCTCCCAAGCTCTCAGTAGATTCTTCATAAGAGACACTTTGGTCCATTTATCAAAACAGGCTTTCAGGTAGCACGTTTACTTGGTACACTCCAGCTAGCACACTGCGTAGTGCAATTATACTGCAATGTGTAAGCCATCCTGGGAGGCCAATATATATCTTCTGACGGGGCTGGGGTGGTGTGAGGGGGCCGAGCAGCCCAGCTGAAGATGAACTGTGATTCTGGGCAAATCACTTAAACTCCCTGTGCAAACCAAAAAAATGAATGTGTCATTGACATAACTGCTGCTTATGCAAAGTGCTCCAACACCTTTGGGTCGAGTTTGTGCTATATAAAACTACAGTGACAACATAACACACATTCTCATTCATCACCGTCACATTCTATTAAGGTGAAAGGAAAACATGCTTTATGAATGGACAACTTGCTAATTTTGTTTTATTTCATTGTTGTCCATTCTTTATTAAGCAGCTCGGCTGATTTCACCTTTTCACTAGGGAAAGGTCACTACACGCACACAGTGTTCAATGGACACAGTAATTCTAGGGTATGACTCTGTTTCATTGTTTACTTATGTGATGATATCAGTTCAGGGGCTTAGCATTCAGCAGTGCAGCAGGAGTAGTAGCACTGAAGCCCAGAGGTGTCAGCAGCCCATTGCACCCCAATTGTGGGTTTCTTTTACTACCCACCAGAGGGGCAAAAGCACCCACGCTCCACTTGCTTCTTTGCAGTATTAATTGATTTGCAGCATGCTCTGACCTGGCACCATGTTACTAGTTGGTGAGAAAAAAGAAAACCCGTGAGAACCCTCAGAATGGGCTATATTAAGATCACACTCCAAAAAGAGAGAGTTTTTTACAGATAGACAAGAAAGGACTGGGTAAAGTCAATATTCAACAAAGATGTTTCCTTTGTGTGTTCATCACTTTAGTTATCATACATTCCATACAACTATACTTAAGACTATCAGAAAGACCTATAGATGAGTGAAAATATCTCTGGCACGTGGATTTGTGTCTTTGTTTTTATATTTATTTTAAGACTTATTTCAGAATAAAATCAATACAATACATTAATTCAAGTTTAAAAATCATCTGAATATACAATATTCATATAAATGTCACAAACTACTAACATATTTCAAAAACACATAGTGTACATAATCCTTTTACAAATCTCACTAAACAATTTCAATAGTTGCATAAAATGTTGCTCCTTGTGTCATATTAAGATCAGACATACTGTCTCTCACACGTACACACAACCCTTCTCACACAAATGTCCCGTACACACAAACCTCGCGCACATGCACGCACATATGCACACAAAGAGCCTTCCACACATACAAGCACGCTTACACACATGACCGTGCTATATACAAACTCAGGCACACAAACACAAGCCCCCGATATAAACACACAAATACAATCTCCTTATCTATACACACACATTCAAACACACACACACACAAACTCCCTATATACATCCAAACACACACGACTCTCCACAGAGACACCTAAGCTAACCACACGCACACAACTTTACTGTAGATACCTAAGCACACATTCATGCACACACATCCACAAACGCGCAGGCAAACCCCCACACATACACAAACACCGAAGCCCACAAGCGTGCACTCACAATCACTATGAGTGGTTTTGATTTACTTCCGGTTGCGCCGGCTCTCTCTTCATTGAGCCGTTGCTTATACAGCAGAGTAGCCAGGAGGAACCTGCCTGCTGAAGGGATTGTCAGTTGTAACCTTCCTGCCTCACCGCCCCAGTCACAGCTAATCTACAGGTGAGAATTCCACACACAATTTTTTTTTCACATATACCATTTAGCATACTGTTAGGAATCCAGAAATGTGCCCTAATCTTGGCTTTAGCACTTTTTTTTAAAGATTTTTATTTTAACATAGAACTTTAAGCTAATTTCAAGTCCCATTTGATTTTGTTACAAAGTCTATGGAAAGTCTGAGGAAGAAGCCAGGTAAGTAGCTATAAATACTGCATCAAGTATGGTGTGTAAGAAGGTCACTGCATTCTAATTAGTTGTTGTTTTACATCGAAGCTGGAGTGTGCGGGCCTGTTTTCTTTACTTTCACAAAACGATGCCATACCCTAGTCATGCTAATATCCAATTGCTGCAAAGGGAAAAACAAATAAAATGCACATGTACCGAGAGAGCATGCTTGCTTTTTGTCACCTTGCTCTAAAGCATACACACACTATAGTTACTGTTCCAATGTATCTTGTTAATGGTATTTCGGGTTTAGGCTACTCAGGCACGGAAAGGGCCTTGTTGCTTGTTGGCAGTGCCTTACTGTCAACTGGACGTCTCATTTCAGTTCAATTTATCCTTCCCTCTTGCGTTCATCTCTTTACTTCAACACCAGAGTGGATTTTGACACCATACATAATTTTCTGTCCTATACAGCTCTATTCGCACATTGATTAGTTACGTAACATTACAACTCTACTACCTCCATACGCATTCTTGATTTAGGCATTTTTGTCGGCTGCACCAATTGTCACACAATTAAACATTTTCCGTACTTGCCAATTATTCCATCATCTGCTTCATAATCTTCAGATTTGATTAAAAAAAACTCACTTCTAGCTCAAATGGCTCAAATGTTCCCAAAAATACAGCTTCACGTGTTACAGCGAGGTGGAAGGCCCCTTGCAAAGCTGGAATGGTCTCTCATTGCTAAATATGGGTGTTAAATTGGTAATAATAGTGCACAAACCTATCTTCTTTATGTACCTGTTGTGCATCTTTCTGCATTTCTCTTCCATCTTTCTGCACCTATCTTCCTCTTCCTGCACCTCACTGTCTTCTTTCTCTACTTCACTTGCCTCTATATGCATTTCTCTTGCCCCTTTCTGTACACCGCTTGCATCTTTTTGCATCTCTTTTGGTTCTTTATGCACCCCTTTTGCCTGTGTCTGCAACTCTCGTGCCTGTTTCTGTATTTCTCTTGCCTCCTACTGCAACTCACTTACCCCTTTCTGCAGTTCTATTGCCTCTTTCTGCAACTCTCTTGCCTCTTTCTGAACCTCACTCTCTTTTTTTATGTATCATTCTTCCCTCTTTCTGTACCTCACGTCAGTCTGCACACCTGTTTCCTATTTCTGTATCCCTTTTGCATGTTTCTGCAACTCTCTTGTCTCTGTATACAGTTCTCTTGCCTCCTTCTGCACTAGCCTCTTTTTTTACCTGTATTCCCTTTCTGCACCTTTCCTACCTTTTCTGTACCTCTCTTGCCTCTTTCTGTACATCTGTTGCTTCTTTCTGCACCCCTCCTGCCTCTTTCTGTACTTGTCTTGCCTCTTTGTGCACCTCTCCTTCTTATTTCTGCACCTCCCTTGCCTCTTTTTACACCTCTGTTTGTTCTTTCTGTACTACTCTTGCCTCATTCTGCATCCCTTTTACCTGTTTCTCTACCTCTCTTGACTCTGTCTGCACCTCTGTTCCCTCTTTCTGTACCTCTTTTGCTGTTTCTGCAACTCTCGTGCCTGTTTATGGAGTTCTCTTGCCTCCTTCTGCACCTTTGTTGCTTCTTTCTACATTTCTCTTACCCCTTTCTGCACCCCTGTTGCTACATTCTGTACTTTCCATGCTTCTTTCTGTACCTGTCTTGCTTCTTTCTTCACCCCTGTTGTCTTTTTCTGCACTCGTCTTCCCGCTTTCTGTACCTTTCTTGCCTGTTTCTGCATCTCAGTTGCTTATTTCTGCACTTTTCTTGCTTCTTTCTACACCTCGGTTGCCTCTTTCCGCAATTCTCTTGCCTCTTTCTGAAATTCTCTAACCTGTTTCTGTACCCCTCTTGCCTCTTTCTGTACCCGTCTTCCCTCTTGGTACAACTGTCTAGCCTCTTTCTCCACCTATCTTCCCTCTTTCTGCACCATTCTTGACTCTTTTTGTACCTCTGTATCTTTTTTTTGAACTTCTTTTGTCTCTTTCTGCACCCCTTGTGCCTCTTTTAGGAACTCTGTTGCTTATTTCTGCACTCCTCTTCCTTCTTTCTGCACCCCTCGTGACAACTTCTGCACCTCTGTTGCCTCTTTCAGCATCTCTGTTGGTTCTTTCTGCACTGTTCTTCCTTCTTGCTAAACCTCTGTTACATCTTACAGCAATTCTATTGCCTCTTTCTGCTCTTCTCTTGATATTCTGCATCCCTCTTGCCTCTTTATGGACCCCTTTTTCTCTTTGTACAACTCTGTAGCCTCTTTCTACACATCTCTTCCCTCTTTCTGCAGCACTCTTGCCTCTTATTGTACCTCTGTTGCTTCCTTCTGCACTTCTCTTCATACTTTCTGCACACCTCATACATCTTTCAGCCCCTCTGTTGCGTATTTCTGCACTCCTCTTCCTTCTTTCTGCACCCCTCATGACTCATTCTGCACCTCTGTTGCTTCTATCAGCACGTCTGTTGGTTCTTTCTGTACTGCTCTTGCTTCTTACTGCAGCTCACTTCCCTCTTTCTGCACTGCTCTTGCTTCTTTCTACACATCTGTTGCTTCTTTCAGCAATTCTCTTGCCTCTTTGTGAACCTCTCCTACCACTTTCTTTACCCCTCTTGCATCGTTTTGCACCGCTGTTGGTTTTTTCTGCACAGCTCTTGCTTTTTAATACATCTCACTTGCCTCTTTCTGCACTTATCTTGCTTCTTTTTAAACCTCTGTTGCTTCTTTTAGCAATCCTCGTCCCTCTTTCTGCACTTCTCCCTCTTCTTTCTACACTCCTCCTGCCTCTTTCTGTACATCTCTTGCCTCTTTGTGCACCCCTCCTACCTTTTTCTGCACCCCTCTTGCCTCTTCTTGCACCTCTGTTGGTTCTTTCTGCACTGCTCTTACTTTTTTCTGCACCTCACTTGCTTCTTTCTGCCACCTGTTCCCTGTTTCTGCACCTTTCCTGCCTGTTTTTGCACTACTCTTACCTCTTTCTGCACCCCTGAGTTAGAGGTAGTTTTAATTCCCTCTGCTCTTACAGGGGAGATCATGCCAATCACAGGGGTACCCCAACCAATAGTGTTCCCTAGTGTATGTAGGTGTTTTCACTGTATTCAAAGTATCTTTCAGCATATCACTGGCCCTGGGCCTCCTTAGTCAGAGTCAGATACCACCAGATACCACCAGTAGCAGTCAGTTATAAGCTGGGGGAACAGGATGACTTTGCAACAAGGGCTTTTTCTGCACCTCAGTTGGTTCTTTCTGCATATCTCTTGTTTCTTCCTGCACCTTTCTTTGTCTTTCTGGACTTCTGTTGTCTTTTTCTGCATTTCTCTGGCTTCCTTCTGTTTCTTTCTTCCTCTATTTTCACATGTCCTACCTCTGTAGGCATAGTTAGAAATAATCATTTAAAAAACCTTAGAAAATCACAGAAAAAAAACATAGGATTCAGGGACGTTATAGTTAGAAATTATTATTTAAAAAACCTTTGAAATTCACTGAAAAAACTATTGGTTTCAGGGACATTATAGTTAGAAATTAGCATTTAAAAAACCTTAGAAATTCACTGAAAAAAACACCCTCAAACTTTCAGGATAGGAGCTGACCTGGATAGATCATGTCAAAAATTATGTAATATGTGACGTCATCAGCAGTGCATTGCAGGGGCGCGAGTTACTGTTAGCTCAACTAACAGTGGAATTTGTCTGGTTTTGTTCGAGTGAAGTTTCCAACAAACTGTAACGTCCCTGAAACCTATGTTTTTTTCAGTGCTTAATATATATTTATATTACCTACTGGCGGTCACCAGTAGATAGTTATAGTTAGAATCTAGTTTCCATAGGAAATGTGTTTTTTGATTTGCTAATAACTTTGGCGTTGTTTGACGAAGCTTCGCAAAATTTATTCATCAAGCAGAGGCTGAGAAAAAAGGGGTCCCAAAAAGTGTTTTCTCTATGTTAATTTCCATAGGAAACTTTAGCCAAGGCTACAGCTCATTATGAGAATCTGTCCCTTTCTTATCTTATCTTATCTTATCCAGAATTTGTACAGCGCACATACACCCGAGGGTTTCATGGCGCTAACCAACAGTGCTAGGGACTAAACCCATGCGGGAAAGAGGGAGGTTACGCCAGCGTCTGCACAAAGAGCCATGTCTTAAGTTGCTACCTAAACTGGAGAAGAGTGGTAGCGGAACGAATCTCCAGGGTGAGGGTGTTCCATAGCTTGGTAGCAAGCGTGGCAAATCTACGTCCTCCTTAGGGTTGGAATTTGAAACGAGGAATGATCAGGAGGGTTTGAGAGGCAGACCGAAGATTACGTGAGGGGATGTATTTAGGCAAAAGATCCTGAATAAACTTGGGGCTACGAACATTAAGGGCTTTGAACGTCATGCAGGCGGTTTTGAAGAGAGTGCGCTGTACAACAGGAAGCCAATGCAATTGCTTGAGCAGCGGTCTTGTGGATTGCCAGCGAGGGAGGCGATGGATAAGTCTGACGGCTTGGTTCTGAGCCAGCTGCAGACGCTTGCTGAGGGCAACCGGAAGGCCAAGGTAAATGGCATTAGAATAATCTAAGTGCGACAGCACCAGGGCCATTACAACCTGGGTCAAGGCAGATTGAGTAAACAATCGGCTGATCTTCTTTATTCTGCGAAGCTGAAAAAAGCATGGAGACACTACAGCATTAACTTGAGGTCTCAATGAGAGCTCATCATCAATCACAACCCCCAAGCATTTCACAGATTTGGATGGATTGGGAGGGGGGGCAAGTTTAGAAGGCCAGTAATGAGGTCCCCAGAAAATCTTACTTTTGCCCAACAGAACCAATTCTGTTTTTCCAGGATTCAACTTGAGATGGTTACTGTCCATCCATTGACCTATAAAGAGCAAGGTGGATTGAAATTGAAGGGCAGATTCAGGGGAGTCATCGATGGTGAAGGTGAGTTGCAGATCGTCTGCATAGTTGAAAGTGGTTACTTTTAAAGATTTTAATAGATTTAACAGGGGGAACATGTAAATGTTAAACAAAATCTTTGATAAGGAAGAGCCCTGCGGAACTCCGCAGGTGATGTACAATTTAGATGAAGAAAAGGGGGGGGAAGACCTACAGATTGGGAACGGGAACTGAGGAAAGACCTAACCCAGTCATGTTCGGGGCCGCGTATGCCGGCTAGTTTGACACGGTCGAGGAGGATGTCATGGTCGACCGTGTCAAACGCGGCTGACAGATCAAGCAGAACCAGGGCCTGGGGAATGCCTAGGTCTGCATTGTGGCGTAAAGAATCCAGAACTGCTGTAATAACTGCTTCGGTGGAATGGGCTGGGCGAAATCCCGCTTGGACAGGGTCTAAAAAATCCGACTGTTCAATGAAGTTAGAAAGATGAGTGGTGACATGAGCTTCCAGGACTTTCGCCAAATAAGGTAACAAAGAGATAGGCCTATAGTTCGAAAGAATGGCAGGGTCACAGCCTGGCTTCTACTGTAATGGTACTACCAAAGCCTCTTTAAAGGAGCTTGGAACCACGCCCGATACTAAGGAGCTGTTGAGAAGGCTCAGTATGGGCAGGGGAAGGGCAGTAATCACCTTTTTTAAAATCTGGGGTGGACAGCAATCATGAGGGGAGCCTGACTTGACCCTAGCTGTCAGGGCAATTAGGGACGGGACATCCAACAGAAGAAAGGAATCAAGGGAAGAAGTATTAGAAATCAATGTGGCATCATGGGGAGTAGGAGGGGTAACTGGGATCCTGGACTTGATAAGCATGATTTTATCTTGAAAATATTCATTTAGGGTATTACAAAATTCTTGCGTGGCTTTAGGTTTGGGCTGGGTTCTTGCTGGATTAGTGAGTTTGTCAACAATGGAAAAAATGCCCTTCAACCTATTGAGAGAGTTTTCAATAACGTTGGAAATAAAATCCGCTTTGGCTGATAGAACGGCTTTCATATAGGTAGAGCGAGCAGCCAAATATTGGGTTTTCACGGAAGGATCATAATTCCTTCTCCACTCACGTTCCTTCTAACGGACCTTGAGTTTCTCAGCCCGGAGGTCATGGGAAAACCATTTGTGAGCGTCAGAATGACGCAAAGTTTTTGACATTTTTGGGGGGACATGTGTGTTACTGGCTTTAACCAGTCATTCAAGAATATTAGCTGCAGATTGATCGGGATCGTCATTATTGGCGGCAACTGAATTCGGCAGACTATTAAGAAAAGCAGAAATATCCAAAGAGCCCAATTTCCTAATCATGCCTTTATTAATTTCAACTTTAATAAAAGGTTTAGGGATGGAGATGTAGAATTGAATCAAAAAGTGATCAGACCATATACAGGGCGAGACCGTAGGGAGTGAAACGCTGAAATTAGAACTCCAAATCTGGTCCAACATATGTCCTCTAATATGCATGGCAACATCAATATGGTGGCTGAAATTGAGTCCTGTGAGTAGATCCCTAAATTCGCTTGCTGCTGAGTCTCCAGACCCATTATCCGCCCAGTAATTGAAGTCACCAACCATCAAAATCTTAGTGTAGGCAGTGACCAACATAGCCAACTGATCGCACAGAGAGAGTGGGAAAGCGGGCATACTTTGAGGGGGTCTGTGCATTAGTATACAGAGAAAGGTTCCTGCCCCAGAGTCAAACCTGATCACCAAATTGTCGACTGCTGGGAGGTCGAGAGACGTCAATTTGGTAAATGCTAAAAGTTTTTTTTTATGGCAGCAACTCCGCCACCCATTGTACCTGAGGCTCGATCTACCTTTAAGATATAATAATTCTCAGGAAGGGCTGCTAGGATATCAGGTGAGAAATCCGCGTTAAGCCACGTCTCTGAGAGGAAGAGAATGTCAGGTTTTTGATCGGTTAAAAAGAGAAAGATGTCCAATTGATGCTTTACTAACGATCTCGTGTTAAGATAACAAATGTGTAGTTGTTGTTGAGTGTTAGCTTTAATAAGGCCTATAGCGCATGGGAGGGGGGATTGAAAAATACCTAATTGAGTAAGATGACTGACCATAGAAGGGTCAAGAGGTCTAGAGGTATTACGAAGATCTAACAGATCTTTTAAGGGGTAGGTCAGGAGGGAAGATAGGGAGGTGGCCCCTGGTCCCGGCCCGTCACGGACGGGCGCAGACGGGCTTGCCTTTGGCGCGCCCGCTAGCCCGCCCGCTGCGCCGTTGAATGGTAATGTTCATTTTATCAACAGAGAGGAGCGCGGGGGGCAGCCAGCAACTAGAGCGCTCGCCCTGCCTTCCCCTCAAGATGGCATCCGCCCCTCTCTCGCACCAGCACCTTAATCGGCTGTGGGAGGAGAGGGTACAAGGAAGAGGTAAGGAAGGTTTAATGTGCAAATAGCAATGCTTGGCTTAAAATTCAAAGTGCCAGCAAGGAACACACAATTTTTAAAACAAGAGATTCGATCGTGACACAAAGATAAAAATTAGTTAAAATGAAGCGCAATTTAAACACAAGAGACTGCCTGGCCTAGTAACCCCCGGCTTTCCGCCTCAAGGGTGAACACAATGTTAATCTCTGTGGCCGCGGTTTTTGGCGCTTGATATACTCCGGGGGGGCGGGAGGCAGCCAGCAACTAGAGCGCTCGCCCTGCCTTCCCCTCAAGATGGCGTCCGCCCCTCTCTCGCACCAGCACCTTAGTCGGCTGTGCGAGGAGTTGGTACAAGGAAGAGGTAAGGAAGGTTTAATGTGCAAATAGCAATTCTTGGCTTGAAATTAAAAGTGCCAGCAAGGAACACACAATTTGTAAAACAACAGATTCGATCGTGACACAAAGATAAAAATTAGTTAAAATGAAGCGCAATTTAAACACAAGAGACTGCCTGGCCTAGTAACCCCCGGCTTTCCGCCTCAAGGGTGAACACAACGTTAATCTGTGCGGACGCGGTTTTTGGCGCTTGATATACTCCGGGAGGGCGGGAGGCAGCCAGCAACTAGAGTGCTCGCCCTGCCTTCCCCTCAAGATGGCGTCCGGCCCTCTCTCGCACCAGCACCTTAGTCAGCTGTGCGAGGAGTGGGTACAAGGAAGAGGTAAGGAAAGAGGAGAAGAGGAGAAAAGGCACCATGTGCCTGCAGTGCAAGAGAAAGCCACACACAATGCCAGTGAGGAGCAGCAGGGCCACACAGTCCACACAAACAGTCGTGTAGATCGAATATTTTGTCTGCCAGGGTGATTTTGCACCCTTGTGGTCCAATAGTGGCACAAACAAAGACTTGTGGGCACCAAGTGATGTGCAGTAGAGAATCTTTGCAGTAAACACATAACATAATCTCTGCTGGAGCAGTGTGTGCAGCTCTGAGATGGCCTAGGAAGAAATATTCATTGAACCCCGAGAGTTTTGAAATAAGGCTTGGGGTGCTTGATAAATTCAAATACAAATAGACCCGAAGTGCAATTAGCATTGATTCCTCTCAGTTTTCCCTGCGGTCATTAATTTCTTCAGATTTTCCTGGAAATCAAACTTGTTTCCTTTACGGCTATAACAGTCGTGGGCAGCGCCTTATATAAAAATGAGATTTATTACCCACGGCTCATGCCTGACCATGCGTTTATTCAGCACACCTGCCTGCTCGGTGAGGAGCCAGGGCTGGCCTAGCATGGATATGCACTGCAGGCAACAAAGATGTTATGATGGGGTGGGGAGGCGCTTCATGCACGTTTCAATCCAAAGCATCAAAACTCCAAGTCAAAGTCCTACTTAATATGAACACTAACCAGCAACTTTAAACAAATGAATACGTCTGACAAAGAACAACGATCCTCTCACCCAACAGCTGACCTCGCCCCATAGAGGCATGACTACCCATGTGAGGTTGTAAATAGTAGCAAATCAATGCGCTGCATGGAAAACGGAACGGCTTATCACCATCATTGAAAACAAAATGTTAAAACAAACAGCATATGTAGGGGTCGGTGGGGGAGGACATGCAGACATGGAAGGAGGATGTTGAATTGTGCTTTTAAAATGCTTCACATTCCTGTGCTAAATAAATAAAATGCCTGTTTTTAATCGTGCTCAAAATCAAAAGAGAGGGGGAGCAGCTGTGCGACAGAGTGCCTTCCCATGCCTGTTTACAAAAGGTCAGAGCACAGAGCACTGAAAAGATCATAAAATGCACTGAGCAGGAACCCAAGAAAATATAGTCCCCAAAGAGCCTAAATACACTCTACTCATAATGATTCAGTACTTAGTTGCTGCTGCCTGGAGGAATGAAAGAAAATAAGGAGGGAGAAAGAGGCAGGACTGACCACTAGCAGGCAAGGATTTTTAAAGGACATGAAAACAAACAAATGGAGAGCAGGGGGATAGCTTTAAGTATATAAGAGAAATTACAACTGGTTTTGAATGCTCAACCTAAATCGGAGGGAAAAAGAGGCAGGACTGACCACTAGCAAGCAAAGATCTTTAAAGGCCACTGAAACAAACAAATGGAAAGCAAGGGGATCTCTTTAAGCCCACAGGAGAAGTTACAACAGGTCTCGAATGCTCAACCTAATGATGGTTTGAATGCTTTAATTATTCTCAGCCACTGCAAATTACTCAGAGCTGCATTCCATTCCATCATTGTTCACTCACCATGCCACCTCAGTTTGGACCCAGTCGTTTCTCCAATAGGAACAGTCTAGCGTGGATTACCAGGCCATGTCCCCCCCAAGCCAGAACAGAAGCATACCTAGATGGGTTTTGCCGTTATCAAGGTTCATCAGCCAAGTATGTCTTTGTTCCAGTGGCACGGTGTGCAGGGGACCCAAAACAGGATATACCTGAACACTTAAGGCATCCCACTGTAGTGTACAAAAATGATGGATGGAATGCTTGAACTAATCTCATCCACTGATATTTACTCAGGGCTGCAAACCTTACCACCTTTTGTGTGTTTGATGTTTCCCAATAAGTAGCAAGGGTGTGTCCAGACATGGGTCCCATGCTCGCTGTGCCATTGGAACCAAGCTGACTGAAGAGTCCCATACAGGGCCAAACAGGTATTGGGGTGTTTGTTCTCCGGTTCAGGGAGGAGTTGTGTACTATATGGATACATAGCATGATGTAACGCCTAATGATGTGCTTACTGCACACACTAATTTTCAAGCTCTGCAAATTTTCATGCATGCAATTTGTACCTGATTTTAGTAGCCTGTTTGTCTTGGGCTCTTTATATTCTGTTGTAAGCTGTAATGTTATAATTTTTGTAAAGCTTACTCGGGTACATACAGAGAGCGAGTCCTCATACAATCAACAGAATACATTGTGAGAAGGTCCACAAATAATATTTGTCTCTCAAAATGAAGTTAGGAGAGAATAGGGTGGAAAATAGCTCTAAAAGTAGGTTTTTAGAAGAAGTCAGTCAAAGGCCTTGAGGAAATAATCCTGTAGAAATGGATCTGGCATTAAGTTCTCTCACAAACCATTTTATTTGTTTCATTCATTCTTTTTATTGCTTTCATTTATTGATAGCAAGGGTGGGCAAAGTTTGAGAAACTGTCATACAAAAACTATGCATCAAAGTAGGCCAACATCGGCTAATGTTGTGGGCAATATTCCAAACTTTCCCCACCCCGAATGCAGACAGAAAACGTTCCACCAAAACTGAAGTGAGTTTTGATAGCAAAAGCATAAACAACCTGATTTCATGAACAGCTGGGGTGCAAGACGTATTTGAGAAAGGGCCTTTGTGAGCTAAAAATTAAGACAAAATTATCCAAGATGTGGCACTAAAAGATAAGATATTGACTGAGGTGGAGCCTGAGGGCCTGAGGCAAAACTATTGCTATTGTAAATTAGACCCTTTGAGCGGAGGCAAAAAAAGCAAACTATAGAAGCGATGATAACATTACAAATCATTATTGTTGGTGCCATACTAATATTAGGAATTGTGGTATGATCTACTGTGAAAGTACAGCTCCTATGCCCTTTTGACTGGCATCTACAGTCACCAAACATCTTGTACCCGGCTTAAAAGTTGATAAAGCTGGTGCATCCGTTATGACATTTTTAACAGAAGTAATAGCATGTTTAGCAACATCATCCCAAATGAAATCAACATTTTTATATAAAAGGTTTCTATGGGATTGAACAATGATGGAATATCCTTGAATACATTTTGAGTAATATTCACTCATCCCCTAGAAAGATCTGAGAAAATCTCAGTATTTAGGAGGAGGAACATCTTGAATTGCCTTTACCAATGAAAATGTTGGATATATGCCAGTATCAAAAATGCCATGACCCAAGTAATTCAATTCTGTTTTGCACATTTTACACGTATCCAGTTTGAGGGTGTTAGAACTGGGGGTCTCTAGTTGGCAGAGGAAGGTACCACTGTCCAAATAGGGACCCTTGCTTCTAGTCAGGGTAAGGAGGAAACACTCTTTAGATAACCCCTGCTCACCCACTTGGTAGTTTGGCACGAGCAGCCAGGCTTATCAAAGGCTATGTGTAACGTATTTGTACCAATACTCACAGTAACACAGTGAAAACACCACATACTGACTCCACAACAGTTTAGAGGAATAAAGGTATTTTAATCTAAACTACACAAGACCAAAACGACAATAATTCAACACACACAGTTCAAGAATATGGTTTCAAACGAGTTCTTAAGGTTGCGTTAAAATAATCCACAGTTGCATCACGTTTTAGCCAACAGTACCTTTAGATGCGACAAAAGATCCAAGTGAAAGCTGTAGCAGTGAAAAGGAAGTGATGCATCACTCCAGAGACCCTGGGGAGGCGATGCGACAATCCCGCTGGACGCAGAGGGGGTGTTGCGGTGACTCCAGTCTGTATAGGGAGGGATGAGATACCTTGCGTGGATTCCGGTGCACAGGTTTTGGTGGAAGCGGCTGGCAAAAGGTACGATGCGACAATCTTTTCCTCTTGCGGCTCTTCGATGCGATGTCTCTGCAACGACTGTTGCAGCAACGTGAAGCGGTCCACAAGCAAGCGGTGCGACAATCTCACCCATTGTCAACAGGTTCTGCGACGATACTCGCAGCGTTGGTAATCTCCCCCCACCAGACTGGTGCGTCCCGTAAACAACAACTCTGGCAGCGGCAACAGGTGCTGCGACGATCTCGGCCTTCATAGCGTCGCAAATTTCCTTGCACTGAAAGGGATTCACTCTGCAAGGGAGCAATGCGTTAAACTTTGCTGAAAGTTCTTTAAAATCTTGGTTTCCAGCTTCCCAACACAAGTACAACTTCCAGAGGCACCACAACTGGCCCAAGCACTCTAGGGAGGACATAACTCTCTCAGCAGGGTACAGGGAAGCTGGGGGTGAAGTCCTTTTTTTCCTGGGACTTCTTAACAGGGAGCCAGCTCTTCTTCAGGCCCTTGGAGATTCCTTCAAGCCAGGGGACACAGCACACAGCAAAGTCCTTCCCCTCTCCTTGGCACCAAAACAACTACTGGTCAGTCCAGCAAAGCAACAGCAGGATAGTCTTCCTTCTTCAGTCTTCCAGCTTTCTCCTTGGCAGAGGTTCCTTCTTGATTCCAGGATGATCTAAAGTTTAGTTGTCCAGGGACCTGTACTTATACCCCAAAAAGTCTTCGTTCCCTTTGTGCAGGAGTGCTCTGAACCCGGTCCAAACCAGTTCTGGAGCACTCTGTTTACATGACTCCTTCTTTCCTTTCACAGTGCAGAGCAGAAACATCAGACGCCCCACAAGAGGTGGAGCCAGCATTGTGGAGGGAAAGCACAGCCCTGGAGCACTTTGTTGGCATGATTTGTTCTCTCCTTTCACAGTGCAGGGCAGAGGTATCAGATGCACCACAGGTGGTGGAGCCAGCACTGTGGGGGCAGGCACAGTCCTATTCAGGTCCCAGGTGCAGCTCCTCCCTCCCATCTAGATGTAGATCTCTCTATTCACCACTGGGCGGACTCATTCTGCCTCCTGGAATCCCCCAACCCTGTCACTCACAAACCAGACAGTCAATCCAACAACAGCCAAAGGCACACAGAAATGTCAGACAAGAAAGTATCCACTTTCTAAAAGTGCCGCTTTCAAACACAGGATTTAAAAAATGCCTTTCCTATACTGTCTCTCACACGTACACACAACCCTTCTCACACAAATGTCCCGTACACACAAACCTCGCGCACATGCACGCACATATGCACACAAAGAGCCTTCCACACATACAAGCACGCTTACACACATGACCGTGCTATATACAAACTCAGGCACACAAACACAAGCCCCCGATATAAACACACAAATACAATCTCCTTATCTATACACACACATTCAAACACACACACACACAAACTCCCTATATACATCCAAACACACACGACTCTCCACAGAGACACCTAAGCTAACCACACGCACACAACTTTACTGTAGATACCTAAGCACACATTCATGCACACACATCCACAAACGCGCAGGCAAACCCCCACACATACACAAACACCGAAGCCCACAAGCGTGCACTCACAATCACTATGAGTGGTTTTGATTTACTTCCGGTTGCGCCGGCTCTCTCTTCATTGAGCCGTTGCTTATACAGCAGAGTAGCCAGGAGGAACCTGCCTGCTGAAGGGATTGTCAGTTGTAACCTTCCTGCCTCACCGCCCCAGTCACAGCTAATCTACAGGTGAGAATTCCACACACAATTTTTTTTTCACATATACCATTTAGCATACTGTTAGGAATCCAGAAATGTGCCCTAATCTTGGCTTTAGCACTTTTTTTTAAAGATTTTTATTTTAACATAGAACTTTAAGCTAATTTCAAGTCCCATTTGATTTTGTTACAAAGTCTATGGAAAGTCTGAGGAAGAAGCCAGGTAAGTAGCTATAAATACTGCATCAAGTATGGTGTGTAAGAAGGTCACTGCATTCTAATTAGTTGTTGTTTTACATCGAAGCTGGAGTGTGCGGGCCTGTTTTCTTTACTTTCACAAAACGATGCCATACCCTAGTCATGCTAATATCCAATTGCTGCAAAGGGAAAAACAAATAAAATGCACATGTACCGAGAGAGCATGCTTGCTTTTTGTCACCTTGCTCTAAAGCATACACACACTATAGTTACTGTTCCAATGTATCTTGTTAATGGTATTTCGGGTTTAGGCTACTCAGGCACGGAAAGGGCCTTGTTGCTTGTTGGCAGTGCCTTACTGTCAACTGGACGTCTCATTTCAGTTCAATTTATCCTTCCCTCTTGCGTTCATCTCTTTACTTCAACACCAGAGTGGATTTTGACACCATACATAATTTTCTGTCCTATACAGCTCTATTCGCACATTGATTAGTTACGTAACATTACAACTCTACTACCTCCATACGCATTCTTGATTTAGGCATTTTTGTCGGCTGCACCAATTGTCACACAATTAAACATTTTCCGTACTTGCCAATTATTCCATCATCTGCTTCATAATCTTCAGATTTGATTAAAAAAAACTCACTTCTAGCTCAAATGGCTCAAATGTTCCCAAAAATACAGCTTCACGTGTTACAGCGAGGTGGAAGGCCCCTTGCAAAGCTGGAATGGTCTCTCATTGCTAAATATGGGTGTTAAATTGGTAATAATAGTGCACAAACCTATCTTCTTTATGTACCTGTTGTGCATCTTTCTGCATTTCTCTTCCATCTTTCTGCACCTATCTTCCTCTTCCTGCACCTCACTGTCTTCTTTCTCTACTTCACTTGCCTCTATATGCATTTCTCTTGCCCCTTTCTGTACACCGCTTGCATCTTTTTGCATCTCTTTTGGTTCTTTATGCACCCCTTTTGCCTGTGTCTGCAACTCTCGTGCCTGTTTCTGTATTTCTCTTGCCTCCTACTGCAACTCACTTACCCCTTTCTGCAGTTCTATTGCCTCTTTCTGCAACTCTCTTGCCTCTTTCTGAACCTCACTCTCTTTTTTTATGTATCATTCTTCCCTCTTTCTGTACCTCACGTCAGTCTGCACACCTGTTTCCTATTTCTGTATCCCTTTTGCATGTTTCTGCAACTCTCTTGTCTCTGTATACAGTTCTCTTGCCTCCTTCTGCACTAGCCTCTTTTTTTACCTGTATTCCCTTTCTGCACCTTTCCTACCTTTTCTGTACCTCTCTTGCCTCTTTCTGTACATCTGTTGCTTCTTTCTGCACCCCTCCTGCCTCTTTCTGTACTTGTCTTGCCTCTTTGTGCACCTCTCCTTCTTATTTCTGCACCTCCCTTGCCTCTTTTTACACCTCTGTTTGTTCTTTCTGTACTACTCTTGCCTCATTCTGCATCCCTTTTACCTGTTTCTCTACCTCTCTTGACTCTGTCTGCACCTCTGTTCCCTCTTTCTGTACCTCTTTTGCTGTTTCTGCAACTCTCGTGCCTGTTTATGGAGTTCTCTTGCCTCCTTCTGCACCTTTGTTGCTTCTTTCTACATTTCTCTTACCCCTTTCTGCACCCCTGTTGCTACATTCTGTACTTTCCATGCTTCTTTCTGTACCTGTCTTGCTTCTTTCTTCACCCCTGTTGTCTTTTTCTGCACTCGTCTTCCCGCTTTCTGTACCTTTCTTGCCTGTTTCTGCATCTCAGTTGCTTATTTCTGCACTTTTCTTGCTTCTTTCTACACCTCGGTTGCCTCTTTCCGCAATTCTCTTGCCTCTTTCTGAAATTCTCTAACCTGTTTCTGTACCCCTCTTGCCTCTTTCTGTACCCGTCTTCCCTCTTGGTACAACTGTCTAGCCTCTTTCTCCACCTATCTTCCCTCTTTCTGCACCATTCTTGACTCTTTTTGTACCTCTGTATCTTTTTTTTGAACTTCTTTTGTCTCTTTCTGCACCCCTTGTGCCTCTTTTAGGAACTCTGTTGCTTATTTCTGCACTCCTCTTCCTTCTTTCTGCACCCCTCGTGACAACTTCTGCACCTCTGTTGCCTCTTTCAGCATCTCTGTTGGTTCTTTCTGCACTGTTCTTCCTTCTTGCTAAACCTCTGTTACATCTTACAGCAATTCTATTGCCTCTTTCTGCTCTTCTCTTGATATTCTGCATCCCTCTTGCCTCTTTATGGACCCCTTTTTCTCTTTGTACAACTCTGTAGCCTCTTTCTACACATCTCTTCCCTCTTTCTGCAGCACTCTTGCCTCTTATTGTACCTCTGTTGCTTCCTTCTGCACTTCTCTTCATACTTTCTGCACACCTCATACATCTTTCAGCCCCTCTGTTGCGTATTTCTGCACTCCTCTTCCTTCTTTCTGCACCCCTCATGACTCATTCTGCACCTCTGTTGCTTCTATCAGCACGTCTGTTGGTTCTTTCTGTACTGCTCTTGCTTCTTACTGCAGCTCACTTCCCTCTTTCTGCACTGCTCTTGCTTCTTTCTACACATCTGTTGCTTCTTTCAGCAATTCTCTTGCCTCTTTGTGAACCTCTCCTACCACTTTCTTTACCCCTCTTGCATCGTTTTGCACCGCTGTTGGTTTTTTCTGCACAGCTCTTGCTTTTTAATACATCTCACTTGCCTCTTTCTGCACTTATCTTGCTTCTTTTTAAACCTCTGTTGCTTCTTTTAGCAATCCTCGTCCCTCTTTCTGCACTTCTCCCTCTTCTTTCTACACTCCTCCTGCCTCTTTCTGTACATCTCTTGCCTCTTTGTGCACCCCTCCTACCTTTTTCTGCACCCCTCTTGCCTCTTCTTGCACCTCTGTTGGTTCTTTCTGCACTGCTCTTACTTTTTTCTGCACCTCACTTGCTTCTTTCTGCCACCTGTTCCCTGTTTCTGCACCTTTCCTGCCTGTTTTTGCACTACTCTTACCTCTTTCTGCACCCCTGAGTTAGAGGTAGTTTTAATTCCCTCTGCTCTTACAGGGGAGATCATGCCAATCACAGGGGTACCCCAACCAATAGTGTTCCCTAGTGTATGTAGGTGTTTTCACTGTATTCAAAGTATCTTTCAGCATATCACTGGCCCTGGGCCTCCTTAGTCAGAGTCAGATACCACCAGATACCACCAGTAGCAGTCAGTTATAAGCTGGGGGAACAGGATGACTTTGCAACAAGGGCTTTTTCTGCACCTCAGTTGGTTCTTTCTGCATATCTCTTGTTTCTTCCTGCACCTTTCTTTGTCTTTCTGGACTTCTGTTGTCTTTTTCTGCATTTCTCTGGCTTCCTTCTGTTTCTTTCTTCCTCTATTTTCACATGTCCTACCTCTGTAGGCATAGTTAGAAATAATCATTTAAAAAACCTTAGAAAATCACAGAAAAAAAACATAGGATTCAGGGACGTTATAGTTAGAAATTATTATTTAAAAAACCTTTGAAATTCACTGAAAAAACTATTGGTTTCAGGGACATTATAGTTAGAAATTAGCATTTAAAAAACCTTAGAAATTCACTGAAAAAAACACCCTCAAACTTTCAGGATAGGAGCTGACCTGGATAGATCATGTCAAAAATTATGTAATATGTGACGTCATCAGCAGTGCATTGCAGGGGCGCGAGTTACTGTTAGCTCAACTAACAGTGGAATTTGTCTGGTTTTGTTCGAGTGAAGTTTCCAACAAACTGTAACGTCCCTGAAACCTATGTTTTTTTCAGTGCTTAATATATATTTATATTACCTACTGGCGGTCACCAGTAGATAGTTATAGTTAGAATCTAGTTTCCATAGGAAATGTGTTTTTTGATTTGCTAATAACTTTGGCGTTGTTTGACGAAGCTTCGCAAAATTTATTCATCAAGCAGAGGCTGAGAAAAAAGGGGTCCCAAAAAGTGTTTTCTCTATGTTAATTTCCATAGGAAACTTTAGCCAAGGCTACAGCTCATTATGAGAATCTGTCCCTTTCTTATCTTATCTTATCTTATCCAGAATTTGTACAGCGCACATACACCCGAGGGTTTCATGGCGCTAACCAACAGTGCTAGGGACTAAACCCATGCGGGAAAGAGGGAGGTTACGCCAGCGTCTGCACAAAGAGCCATGTCTTAAGTTGCTACCTAAACTGGAGAAGAGTGGTAGCGGAACGAATCTCCAGGGTGAGGGTGTTCCATAGCTTGGTAGCAAGCGTGGCAAATCTACGTCCTCCTTAGGGTTGGAATTTGAAACGAGGAATGATCAGGAGGGTTTGAGAGGCAGACCGAAGATTACGTGAGGGGATGTATTTAGGCAAAAGATCCTGAATAAACTTGGGGCTACGAACATTAAGGGCTTTGAACGTCATGCAGGCGGTTTTGAAGAGAGTGCGCTGTACAACAGGAAGCCAATGCAATTGCTTGAGCAGCGGTCTTGTGGATTGCCAGCGAGGGAGGCGATGGATAAGTCTGACGGCTTGGTTCTGAGCCAGCTGCAGACGCTTGCTGAGGGCAACCGGAAGGCCAAGGTAAATGGCATTAGAATAATCTAAGTGCGACAGCACCAGGGCCATTACAACCTGGGTCAAGGCAGATTGAGTAAACAATCGGCTGATCTTCTTTATTCTGCGAAGCTGAAAAAAGCATGGAGACACTACAGCATTAACTTGAGGTCTCAATGAGAGCTCATCATCAATCACAACCCCCAAGCATTTCACAGATTTGGATGGATTGGGAGGGGGGGCAAGTTTAGAAGGCCAGTAATGAGGTCCCCAGAAAAGCTTACTTTTGCCCAACAGAACCAATTCTGTTTTTCCAGGATTCAACTTGAGATGGTTACTGTCCATCCATTGACCTATAAAGAGCAAGGTGGATTGAAATTGAAGGGCAGATTCAGGGGAGTCATCGATGGTGAAGGTGAGTTGCAGATCGTCTGCATAGTTGAAAGTGGTTACTTTTAAAGATTTTAATAGATTTAACAGGGGGAACATGTAAATGTTAAACAAAATCTTTGATAAGGAAGAGCCCTGCGGAACTCCGCAGGTGATGTACAATTTAGATGAAGAAAAGGGGGGGGAAGACCTACAGATTGGGAACGGGAACTGAGGAAAGACCTAACCCAGTCATGTTCGGGGCCGCGTATGCCGGCTAGTTTGACACGGTCGAGGAGGATGTCATGGTCGACCGTGTCAAACGCGGCTGACAGATCAAGCAGAACCAGGGCCTGGGGAATGCCTAGGTCTGCATTGTGGCGTAAAGAATCCAGAACTGCTGTAATAACTGCTTCGGTGGAATGGGCTGGGCGAAATCCCGCTTGGACAGGGTCTAAAAAATCCGACTGTTCAATGAAGTTAGAAAGATGAGTGGTGACATGAGCTTCCAGGACTTTCGCCAAATAAGGTAACAAAGAGATAGGCCTATAGTTCGAAAGAATGGCAGGGTCACAGCCTGGCTTCTACTGTAATGGTACTACCAAAGCCTCTTTAAAGGAGCTTGGAACCACGCCCGATACTAAGGAGCTGTTGAGAAGGCTCAGTATGGGCAGGGGAAGGGCAGTAATCACCTTTTTTAAAATCTGGGGTGGACAGCAATCATGAGGGGAGCCTGACTTGACCCTAGCTGTCAGGGCAATTAGGGACGGGACATCCAACAGAAGAAAGGAATCAAGGGAAGAAGTATTAGAAATCAATGTGGCATCATGGGGAGTAGGAGGGGTAACTGGGATCCTGGACTTGATAAGCATGATTTTATCTTGAAAATATTCATTTAGGGTATTACAAAATTCTTGCGTGGCTTTAGGTTTGGGCTGGGTTCTTGCTGGATTAGTGAGTTTGTCAACAATGGAAAAAATGCCCTTCAACCTATTGAGAGAGTTTTCAATAACGTTGGAAATAAAATCCGCTTTGGCTGATAGAACGGCTTTCATATAGGTAGAGCGAGCAGCCAAATATTGGGTTTTCACGGAAGGATCATAATTCCTTCTCCACTCACGTTCCTTCTAACGGACCTTGAGTTTCTCAGCCCGGAGGTCATGGGAAAACCATTTGTGAGCGTCAGAATGACGCAAAGTTTTTGACATTTTTGGGGGGACATGTGTGTTACTGGCTTTAACCAGTCATTCAAGAATATTAGCTGCAGATTGATCGGGATCGTCATTATTGGCGGCAACTGAATTCGGCAGACTATTAAGAAAAGCAGAAATATCCAAAGAGCCCAATTTCCTAATCATGCCTTTATTAATTTCAACTTTAATAAAAGGTTTAGGGATGGAGATGTAGAATTGAATCAAAAAGTGATCAGACCATATACAGGGCGAGACCGTAGGGAGTGAAACGCTGAAATTAGAACTCCAAATCTGGTCCAACATATGTCCTCTAATATGCGTGGCAACATCAATATGGTGGCTGAAATTGAGTCCTGTGAGTAGATCCCTAAATTCGCTTGCTGCTGAGTCTCCAGACCCATTATCCGCCCAGTAATTGAAGTCACCAACCATCAAAATCTTAGTGTAGGCAGTGACCAACATAGCCAACTGATCGCACAGAGAGAGTGGGAAAGCGGGCATACTTTGAGGGGGTCTGTGCATTAGTATACAGAGAAAGGTTCCTGCCCCAGAGTCAAACCTGATCACCAAATTGTCGACTGCTGGGAGGTCGAGAGACGTCAATTTGGTAAATGCTAAAAGTTTTTTTTTATGGCAGCAACTCCGCCACCCATTGTACCTGAGGCTCGATCTACCTTTAAGATATAATAATTCTCAGGAAGGGCTGCTAGGATATCAGGTGAGAAATCCGCGTTAAGCCACGTCTCTGAGAGGAAGAGAATGTCAGGTTTTTGATCGGTTAAAAAGAGAAAGATGTCCAATTGATGCTTTACTAACGATCTCGTGTTAAGATAACAAATGTGTAGTTGTTGTTGAGTGTTAGCTTTAATAAGGCCTATAGCGCATGGGAGGGGGGATTGAAAAATACCTAATTGAGTAAGATGACTGACCATAGAAGGGTCAAGAGGTCTAGAGGTATTACGAAGATCTAACAGATCTTTTAAGGGGTAGGTCAGGAGGGAAGACAGGGAGGTGGCCCCTGGTCCCGGCCCGTCACGGACGGGCGCAGACGGGCTTGCCTTTGGCGCGCCCGCTAGCCCGCCCGCTGCGCCGTTGAATGGTAATGTTCATTTTATCAACAGAGAGGAGCGCGGGGGGCAGCCAGCAACTAGAGCGCTCGCCCTGCCTTCCCCTCAAGATGGCATCCGCCCCTCTCTCGCACCAGCACCTTAATCGGCTGTGGGAGGAGAGGGTACAAGGAAGAGGTAAGGAAGGTTTAATGTGCAAATAGCAATGCTTGGCTTAAAATTCAAAGTGCCAGCAAGGAACACACAATTTTTAAAACAAGAGATTCGATCGTGACACAAAGATAAAAATTAGTTAAAATGAAGCGCAATTTAAACACAAGAGACTGCCTGGCCTAGTAACCCCCGGCTTTCCGCCTCAAGGGTGAACACAATGTTAATCTCTGTGGCCGCGGTTTTTGGCGCTTGATATACTCCGGGGGGGCGGGAGGCAGCCAGCAACTAGAGCGCTCGCCCTGCCTTCCCCTCAAGATGGCGTCCGCCCCTCTCTCGCACCAGCACCTTAGTCGGCTGTGCGAGGAGTTGGTACAAGGAAGAGGTAAGGAAGGTTTAATGTGCAAATAGCAATTCTTGGCTTGAAATTAAAAGTGCCAGCAAGGAACACACAATTTGTAAAACAACAGATTCGATCGTGACACAAAGATAAAAATTAGTTAAAATGAAGCGCAATTTAAACACAAGAGACTGCCTGGCCTAGTAACCCCCGGCTTTCCGCCTCAAGGGTGAACACAACGTTAATCTGTGCGGACGCGGTTTTTGGCGCTTGATATACTCCGGGAGGGCGGGAGGCAGCCAGCAACTAGAGTGCTCGCCCTGCCTTCCCCTCAAGATGGCGTCCGGCCCTCTCTCGCACCAGCACCTTAGTCAGCTGTGCGAGGAGTGGGTACAAGGAAGAGGTAAGGAAAGAGGAGAAGAGGAGAAAAGGCACCATGTGCCTGCAGTGCAAGAGAAAGCCACACACAATGCCAGTGAGGAGCAGCAGGGCCACACAGTCCACACAAACAGTCGTGTAGATCGAATATTTTGTCTGCCAGGGTGATTTTGCACCCTTGTGGTCCAATAGTGGCACAAACAAAGACTTGTGGGCACCAAGTGATGTGCAGTAGAGAATCTTTGCAGTAAACACATAACATAATCTCTGCTGGAGCAGTGTGTGCAGCTCTGAGATGGCCTAGGAAGAAATATTCATTGAACCCCGAGAGTTTTGAAATAAGGCTTGGGGTGCTTGATAAATTCAAATACAAATAGACCCGAAGTGCAATTAGCATTGATTCCTCTCAGTTTTCCCTGCGGTCATTAATTTCTTCAGATTTTCCTGGAAATCAAACTTGTTTCCTTTACGGCTATAACAGTCGTGGGCAGCGCCTTATATAAAAATGAGATTTATTACCCACGGCTCATGCCTGACCATGCGTTTATTCAGCACACCTGCCTGCTCGGTGAGGAGCCAGGGCTGGCCTAGCATGGATATGCACTGCAGGCAACAAAGATGTTATGATGGGGTGGGGAGGCGCTTCATGCACGTTTCAATCCAAAGCATCAAAACTCCAAGTCAAAGTCCTACTTAATATGAACACTAACCAGCAACTTTAAACAAATGAATACGTCTGACAAAGAACAACGATCCTCTCACCCAACAGCTGACCTCGCCCCATAGAGGCATGACTACCCATGTGAGGTTGTAAATAGTAGCAAATCAATGCGCTGCATGGAAAACGGAACGGCTTATCACCATCATTGAAAACAAAATGTTAAAACAAACAGCATATGTAGGGGTCGGTGGGGGAGGACATGCAGACATGGAAGGAGGATGTTGAATTGTGCTTTTAAAATGCTTCACATTCCTGTGCTAAATAAATAAAATGCCTGTTTTTAATCGTGCTCAAAATCAAAAGAGAGGGGGAGCAGCTGTGCGACAGAGTGCCTTCCCATGCCTGTTTACAAAAGGTCAGAGCACAGAGCACTGAAAAGATCATAAAATGCACTGAGCAGGAACCCAAGAAAATATAGTCCCCAAAGAGCCTAAATACACTCTACTCATAATGATTCAGTACTTAGTTGCTGCTGCCTGGAGGAATGAAAGAAAATAAGGAGGGAGAAAGAGGCAGGACTGACCACTAGCAGGCAAGGATTTTTAAAGGACATGAAAACAAACAAATGGAGAGCAGGGGGATAGCTTTAAGTATATAAGAGAAATTACAACTGGTTTTGAATGCTCAACCTAAATCGGAGGGAAAAAGAGGCAGGACTGACCACTAGCAAGCAAAGATCTTTAAAGGCCACTGAAACAAACAAATGGAAAGCAAGGGGATCTCTTTAAGCCCACAGGAGAAGTTACAACAGGTCTCGAATGCTCAACCTAATGATGGTTTGAATGCTTTAATTATTCTCAGCCACTGCAAATTACTCAGAGCTGCATTCCATTCCATCATTGTTCACTCACCATGCCACCTCAGTTTGGACCCAGTCGTTTCTCCAATAGGAACAGTCTAGCGTGGATTACCAGGCCATGTCCCCCCCAAGCCAGAACAGAAGCATACCTAGATGGGTTTTGCCGTTATCAAGGTTCATCAGCCAAGTATGTCTTTGTTCCAGTGGCACGGTGTGCAGGGGACCCAAAACAGGATATACCTGAACACTTAAGGCATCCCACTGTAGTGTACAAAAATGATGGATGGAATGCTTGAACTAATCTCATCCACTGATATTTACTCAGGGCTGCAAACCTTACCACCTTTTGTGTGTTTGATGTTTCCCAATAAGTAGCAAGGGTGTGTCCAGACATGGGTCCCATGCTCGCTGTGCCATTGGAACCAAGCTGACTGAAGAGTCCCATACAGGGCCAAACAGGTATTGGGGTGTTTGTTCTCCGGTTCAGGGAGGAGTTGTGTACTATATGGATACATAGCATGATGTAACGCCTAATGATGTGCTTACTGCACACACTAATTTTCAAGCTCTGCAAATTTTCATGCATGCAATTTGTACCTGATTTTAGTAGCCTGTTTGTCTTGGGCTCTTTATATTCTGTTGTAAGCTGTAATGTTATAATTTTTGTAAAGCTTACTCGGGTACATACAGAGAGCGAGTCCTCATACAATCAACAGAATACATTGTGAGAAGGTCCACAAATAATATTTGTCTCTCAAAATGAAGTTAGGAGAGAATAGGGTGGAAAATAGCTCTAAAAGTAGGTTTTTAGAAGAAGTCAGTCAAAGGCCTTGAGGAAATAATCCTGTAGAAATGGATCTGGCATTAAGTTCTCTCACAAACCATTTTATTTGTTTCATTCATTCTTTTTATTGCTTTCATTTATTGATAGCAAGGGTGGGCAAAGTTTGAGAAACTGTCATACAAAAACTATGCATCAAAGTAGGCCAACATCGGCTAATGTTGTGGGCAATATTCCAAACTTTCCCCACCCCGAATGCAGACAGAAAACGTTCCACCAAAACTGAAGTGAGTTTTGATAGCAAAAGCATAAACAACCTGATTTCATGAACAGCTGGGGTGCAAGACGTATTTGAGAAAGGGCCTTTGTGAGCTAAAAATTAAGACAAAATTATCCAAGATGTGGCACTAAAAGATAAGATATTGACTGAGGTGGAGCCTGAGGGCCTGAGGCAAAACTATTGCTATTGTAAATTAGACCCTTTGAGCGGAGGCAAAAAAAGCAAACTATAGAAGCGATGATAACATTACAAATCATTATTGTTGGTGCCATACTAATATTAGGAATTGTGGTATGATCTACTGTGAAAGTACAGCTCCTATGCCCTTTTGACTGGCATCTACAGTCACCAAACATCTTGTACCCGGCTTAAAAGTTGATAAAGCTGGTGCATCCGTTATGACATTTTTAACAGAAGTAATAGCATGTTTAGCAACATCATCCCAAATGAAATCAACATTTTTATATAAAAGGTTTCTATGGGATTGAACAATGATGGAATATCCTTGAATACATTTTGAGTAATATTCACTCATCCCCTAGAAAGATCTGAGAAAATCTCAGTATTTAGGAGGAGGAACATCTTGAATTGCCTTTACCAATGAAAATGTTGGATATATGCCAGTATCAAAAATGCCATGACCCAAGTAATTCAATTCTGTTTTGCACATTTTACACGTATCCAGTTTGAGGGTGTTAGAACTGGGGGTCTCTAGTTGGCAGAGGAAGGTACCACTGTCCAAATAGGGACCCTTGCTTCTAGTCAGGGTAAGGAGGAAACACTCTTTAGATAACCCCTGCTCACCCACTTGGTAGTTTGGCACGAGCAGCCAGGCTTATCAAAGGCTATGTGTAACGTATTTGTACCAATACTCACAGTAACACAGTGAAAACACCACATACTGACTCCACAACAGTTTAGAGGAATAAAGGTATTTTAATCTAAACTACACAAGACCAAAACGACAATAATTCAACACACACAGTTCAAGAATATGGTTTCAAACGAGTTCTTAAGGTTGCGTTAAAATAATCCACAGTTGCATCACGTTTTAGCCAACAGTACCTTTAGATGCGACAAAAGATCCAAGTGAAAGCTGTAGCAGTGAAAAGGAAGTGATGCATCACTCCAGAGACCCTGGGGAGGCGATGCGACAATCCCGCTGGACGCAGAGGGGGTGTTGCGGTGACTCCAGTCTGTATAGGGAGGGATGAGATACCTTGCGTGGATTCCGGTGCACAGGTTTTGGTGGAAGCGGCTGGCAAAAGGTACGATGCGACAATCTTTTCCTCTTGCGGCTCTTCGATGCGATGTCTCTGCAACGACTGTTGCAGCAACGTGAAGCGGTCCACAAGCAAGCGGTGCGACAATCTCACCCATTGTCAACAGGTTCTGCGACGATACTCGCAGCGTTGGTAATCTCCCCCCACCAGACTGGTGCGTCCCGTAAACAACAACTCTGGCAGCGGCAACAGGTGCTGCGACGATCTCGGCCTTCATAGCGTCGCAAATTTCCTTGCACTGAAAGGGATTCACTCTGCAAGGGAGCAATGCGTTAAACTTTGCTGAAAGTTCTTTAAAATCTTGGTTTCCAGCTTCCCAACACAAGTACAACTTCCAGAGGCACCACAACTGGCCCAAGCACTCTAGGGAGGACATAACTCTCTCAGCAGGGTACAGGGAAGCTGGGGGTGAAGTCCTTTTTTTCCTGGGACTTCTTAACAGGGAGCCAGCTCTTCTTCAGGCCCTTGGAGATTCCTTCAAGCCAGGGGACACAGCACACAGCAAAGTCCTTCCCCTCTCCTTGGCACCAAAACAACTACTGGTCAGTCCAGCAAAGCAACAGCAGGATAGTCTTCCTTCTTCAGTCTTCCAGCTTTCTCCTTGGCAGAGGTTCCTTCTTGATTCCAGGATGATCTAAAGTTTAGTTGTCCAGGGACCTGTACTTATACCCCAAAAAGTCTTCGTTCCCTTTGTGCAGGAGTGCTCTGAACCCGGTCCAAACCAGTTCTGGAGCACTCTGTTTACATGACTCCTTCTTTCCTTTCACAGTGCAGAGCAGAAACATCAGACGCCCCACAAGAGGTGGAGCCAGCATTGTGGAGGGAAAGCACAGCCCTGGAGCACTTTGTTGGCATGATTTGTTCTCTCCTTTCACAGTGCAGGGCAGAGGTATCAGATGCACCACAGGTGGTGGAGCCAGCACTGTGGGGGCAGGCACAGTCCTATTCAGGTCCCAGGTGCAGCTCCTCCCTCCCATCTAGATGTAGATCTCTCTATTCACCACTGGGCGGACTCATTCTGCCTCCTGGAATCCCCCAACCCTGTCACTCACAAACCAGACAGTCAATCCAACAACAGCCAAAGGCACAC
This sequence comes from Lissotriton helveticus, assembly GCF_964261635.1. Taxonomy (NCBI): domain Eukaryota; kingdom Metazoa; phylum Chordata; class Amphibia; order Caudata; family Salamandridae; genus Lissotriton; species Lissotriton helveticus. The sequence goes on from NC_136067.1 coordinate 1,997,823,441, forward strand.
AGAAATGTCAGACAAGAAAGTATCCACTTTCTAAAAGTGCCGCTTTCAAACACAGGATTTAAAAAATGCCTTTCCTAAAAGATGTGTTATTAAATTCTGAGTTCAGGGATACCAGACTTTTATGTCCTATCTTGATCCTATGGGGAGATATGCAGGTAAACTCTGTAGGCAGCATTCCCCATGATAGCCTACGGGCAAGATAGCCTTACAAGAGTGAAAAACAAAAATGGCTGTCATTCACTACCAGAGCATGTCACCTGCACTAATACATGCTCTAACTTTCACATACACTGCATCCTGCCCAAGGGGGTACCTTGGGCCTTCCATAGCGGTGACCTATGTGTACAGAAAGGGAAGGGTTAGGCCTCGTCAGTGGGGACCCTGACCAGGTGGACATGGCAGTTCACAGATTGCACACAGGCACTGCGGTGGCAGGCCTGAGACACCATTTTAGGGCTACACATGTGGGTGGCACACTCAGTGCTGCAGGCCCACTAGTAGCATTTGAAACACCAGCCCTGGCACACTCAGTGCACTTTACTAGGGACTTCTTGGTAATACAAATATGCCAATCATGGATAACCAATCACAATACCAATTTATACAAAGGTCATATCCATTTTAGCACTAATCAGAATTGGTAAAGTCCCCAGAGTCCTATTGCCAGCAACCACGGGTCAGGAAAAATAAGGGAGGAAGAAGCAAAAAGTTTGGAGATAATGCTGCAAAAAGTGCCATTTACAACAGAGGGTAATTCCCACCTTGTTGAAGATTCCCAAAACTTTTCTTAAAATGGAAGTGTACCCCTCTCTGGTTTCTGAAAATATTAAGAAATCATCTTGATATGCCTGTATACCAGAGATTCCAGAAAGTATAGAGTCCATGAATTTCTGAAACTCTCTCGCTGCGGAAGAAGTCTCAGAAGTGAATAAGCTACAAAAGGAGAGATTAAATGTAGTAAGATCTTGGTATTCTGCAGCGAGTGGACTCAGATGATAGGCGGAACAAAGGTCCAAGAGCGGAAAAAAATTGGCTCCATTAATATTTGACTGAAGGTCCCTAATCTTGGGCAAAGGATGACAATCAATGAGGATATACTTATTTAAAGTGAGTAAGTCATCACACAACCGGATGGGATTATTCTTCTTGCGTACTATCACTATGGGACTGACCCATTCAGATGAGTAAGTCTGGGTAATGACCTTATCTCTAACCAGGGTGTACAGCAAGACTTTGAGATCAGCTCTGACAGATAGGGGAACCAGTCTGAGTTTATGAGACACAGGCATAGTATCCTTTTTTTAACTTGATTCTATGTTCAAATGATATTATATTTATATATTTGTAAACATATCTGGACATTTTGTAACCATATCAGAGAGTGTAACTTGTTCAGGACCATGTGTGCTGGCTAATTTATCCTCACAAATCCTGACAGGATTGGGTAAACCTGGAATCAACATTGGACCTAGCGCTGCTAAATCACACAGCCTAATATTAATTTTCATTTTTTAGCAACATATATTTTTGTAAACGCTTCTCTGCCCAGCCCTTTTACTTTCTACAAGAAAAAGCCAAGCATATCAATGTATTATTCTCCATAAGCTTTTGGAAAAATGTCAGGAGTGTATAAAGGTTTCGATGTAGACCATACTCGTTCATAGAAGGTATCTGAGATGATAGTGATGGGAGCCCCTGAGCCTGCCATTATATCAAGTTTTGTGTCACCAATGTACACATCACATGCATGTGATCCACTACATCCTACCAGTAGTGACCCCAAGAGACCGTACAGGACATAGGGAAGTGTAGCCCATATAGAGGACACCCCTGCAGAGGTCATCAGCACAAGGGCCATAGAGAGTGGCTGGCGTGGGCAAAAGGATGACACCATCACCACAGAGCTGTAAGGTCGAGAGGTGAGAGGGAAACAGATTGTGGCTGCCGTATCCGGCTCAAGGGATGTCCCCAGTAGTATGAAGAGATGGACCTGTTGACGCTCCAGGGTATAAAGTAACTGCATCCCTGCCTGATGTTTCTACCCCGCGCGGCCAGTGAGTGCTGTAAGATTGCTGCCGCAGGTTTTAATGAGGGGCTCTATAGCAATGGCCCTAAAGAACTGAATAAAATAAAGACATGGTACCTGAGGCAGTTCTGTTGAATGGCGATAGGGGACTGTGACTGATGAGGAGTCAGCGGCCCGCACCATCAGAAAAAGCTTTGGTGGCCTGAGGGAGGGGCCATCAGTGGAAAGGAAAGATAAGGGGCCTGTGAGGGTCCTGCTGTCAGCCGCTGGAGTGTAGGGTGCACAGGACTGAGCAAGTAACCCTAGACCGGCCCAACTCTTGGCCAGTAATGGATGCAACCGGCGAGAGAGAGGCCTGGGGAAGCACATGCTGTAGGCAGCTGTTTGCTCTGCAGGGGAACGGTGACTAGCTGAACAAGGCCACGCGAGCACAGGGCGAGGCTCCAAGCGGCCCGGAACCGAGCGAGACTGCTGCTGAGGAGGGGCGAGTCTGCCAAAAGAAGTAGGAGCAGCCATGATATGAATGAGGTGGTGAAGAGGCCCAGCACGCGTCCGAGGAAGACAATGTCACTGGCACAGCTCCCGTTCCAGCAGCAGTGAAGCGAAGCCCCACAGCATATGTAAAGTTGCTGAGGCGATCTGAGCACAGCGTGTGCAATTAATGGAGACTGTAGATTTCTAACTGTGGAACAGAGTTGCAATAAGGAGAGCAATACTGCTCCTACAATGGCAGCCAAGCACTACATGCCCCCCCAGAAGCATGAGAAGCGGTTTACCTTCAGAATCGAGAGAGAGAGCCAGGACTGCTGTGGAGGGGGTGTCGGCCGCCACATGCGCAAGGGTAAGAATTAAGTCTGCAGCCTCAGGGAGCTGTGCTGCAGCCTGCCTCAACCTGGTTGGGTCCAACTGTCCGCTGGCAATGGAATAGAGCGGCAAGCGAAAGCGAGAGTAAAGAGGCCCGCAGCAGTATGGAAGCTGCCGAGGCCAAGGACTGAAGTGGCTGTGCCACCTAGTGGTCATGCAGACTGCCCAAAACAAGGAGAAGAAGGCCTGCCATGAAGTAAGATTAGAAGAATTTAAAAGGGACAGTGCAAGGGACACCCACAGAAGCACAGGAACAGCTGCTGTGGTTCTAACCTATTTTGGGGGGGGGAGTACTGTCTCCAATGAAGTGGCATACCCACGAAAGATGGTTATGGGTGCAGGGAGAACTACGACATCAGCAACAGGTTTGTGGTGACACCTACTATCCATGGGCGGTCACTGCAAGACCAATGGACACAGGCGGTTAATGCACCAGGACGGATTTGGTGGACAGAACTACAGCCCCAGGCAGCTAGTCCTTGAAGGACTTTAGATTATATGCTGCATGCAGACCCAGTGGATAAAGGATGCAACCAAGAGCGGAAGAAGTAAGTGTGTAGGCTGCCCAAAGCTAAAGTACCATCAGATGAAGAAAGGAGAGCGCAAAGGCGAAGATGACCTGCAAGAGGTCAGCAGGAAGATGACCTGCAAGAGGTCGCGAGAAGATGACGTGCCAGAAGGTCACAGAGAAGCTGACCTGCCAGAAGGTCACGGAGAAGATGACCTGCCAGAAGGTCAGGGAGAAGATGACTAGAAGTCAAGATATGAAAGCCTACGGGAAGTAGACAACAGGTCTGTTCACCGAAAGAAGAGTATGCATTGTCCTATGGGTAGGATAGGACCAAGGAGACCCGTGTGAAGTGCAAGTCACATGGTGAGGCCTGGTCAAAGAAGAAATGCAAGACCTGATGGGACTAGACAGCATTGCAAAGTGAAAGAACCGGAAGGAGGAAATTGTGTGGCATGACACCACCGTAGAAGAAATTGCAAGATGAAGAGAAAAGAAGAGAGGAGTGTGTCATCTGACAACATGCAAACTAGATGACTGAGTGCAAGAACATCTGGCATGGAGCATAGTACCTTGAAAACATCGGTGGCACTTGGAGAACCTAGCAAGCCATGAGTTTTCTTAACACCAAGCAAACCTGGTGATGGCAGAAGTGAGCAAGCTGAAACATTTTTGACAACCACATTTGAGGTCAGACGGCAGACTTGATGGCGAGAGTCCACAAACGTCCTAAAGAAGAGGATCTGAGCACTCCACACCAGACTGTGGAGATCCAAAGGGCAAAGGCCTCAAGGACGTTGGTGAGAGTGGGTCCTGCCATGAGAGTCTACAGTCGCTTTTCTGCAGGACCCAGGATGATGAAGATCTCATGCTAAGTGGCAGGAGTAATCATATTCTGAAACAACCACCTTTCAGGTGGAGCTAGAGACTTGAAGGTGGGACTTGTAGCACTTCTTCCACATACCTAGAGGGAGGGATGTTTGCAACTACTCTGCCATTCTATGTAGAGAAGTAATGCTGCATTTCTGAAGATGCCACAACAACCAGGACATGACATGACGTCTACCAGATTCACCATCACTCCACCTGCACCGTCATACAGAACTGTACAGAGAGAGACTTTGGTGACTACTTCCACATCTTGAGTCCAAGGAGGACTGGACCTGCGGGGAAACACTGAACTGTGCCGAGCAGAACTGGTGATCCTAGATGCAGTTGTACCATTGTTTTGTTTCTGCAAGCAGCTGAACAGACTCAGCGGAAGTTCCTATTTATTGATTTCCCCCACAGTTTGGACTTGGATGTTCCAGTTTTAAATATAGTTTTGGAGGGATATAGTGACCTGCTGGTCACTGGTCTAGTCTTTCCATGTACCAGCCACTCCCAGTGGGCTGTCGTTAAATCCTAACCCACACCCATCCAACACAGGCATCACAAGACATGTGACCCTGATAATAAAAGGGGCAGGGTGCACATGCCCTGGGCCAGTTCTAACCAGTATCTAATGGTATCTGCGTCCATATTATTTATGCATGGGGGCCTTGAGCCCCACACCATTACACATATGTGTGCTGCTCACTGGAGATGGAAAGCAGATCTTATTTGCATGTCACCATGCACCTCCTGCGAACCCCCTTCAAGCCATATCTAGGGATGTCATCTGTTCCTGTGCTCAGCAGCAACATGTCCATGGTCTGTGTAAAGCGGAGTAGCCTTACCATTTTACTAGATTGCCAAAGTATTTCCCATCTGTAAGCAGCATGGAGGTACACATGGGCCGCGGTACTATAGCTCTGGTCGGTGTTTGTTTGTAGAGCCATGGAGTACTCAGCGCTGCCTTCACTCTCCTCTCCATATGGGGAACAGACACACATATTTTCTTTGTGAATCAAACAGGGCCCTACCGCCTACCTAGCTCCAAACCAAAGAATAGAGATGTAGACTTGCAATAAAACGTCCTCAGCAATAAATGCATCTTGCGCTTTTCTAATATAAAACGTTTATGTGACCAGGATTTCCCTGTTTATGTATTTCATTTTCAACTCCAGAAATAGTGAATGTAAACAAACACTAGCAGCTTAGCAAGAACTTTTTTCTTTCTTTTTTAGTTTGGGCAATGAAAGAGCGATAGTTGTTTTGCCTGCTTCATGTTTAAGAAAAATCATAAACACCGAAAGACTCTGGCTGAGTCTTTCGGGGCCCAGATCGTATCCTACGCGGATGACACCCAGTTGCTCTTTACCTGCCGGAAAGGAGAGGATTTTGATGGAGAGAGTATACGCGAGTGCCTTGGGGCTGTTTTTAAATGGCTCCAACTGAACAGCCTCAAGTGCAACTCAGATAAATCGGAGGTACTCTTCTTCGGTTGTCAATCCGATCAGGACTGGCAGGTATGGTGGCCTGCTGATATGTCCCCTCCGAGGCAGTCGTCTCAGTCAGCTAAGAATCTGGGGGTTAAAATTGATAACGGTCTGACCTTAAGATCTCAGATCCTGGCCCTCACTGGCACTTACTTTGGCCTTCTCCGTATGCTTCGGAAGTTTTTTCCTTTGCTCTCGGAGGATCACAGGAGGATTACGGTGCAGGCCTTGATCGGTTCAAGACTGGACTACTCTAACATCTTGTATCTTGGCCTGCCCGAATATCTCCTGCAACGGATGCAGGTGGTCCAAAATTCGGCGGCACGTGCCATCTTTGGTCCGTATAGGCGAGTCAATGTTTCTGGCCTGCTGCAGTTGCTGCATTGGCTGCCTATCCGACAGCGGATAGCTTTTAAAGCTCTAAGCCTTGCGCATAAGGCCTTCTATTCCACAGGGGCCAAATACCTGTAGAAGAGGCTCGTTCCTTATCGTCCTTCCCGATCTCTGAGATCAGAGTCGAAGTTTCTTGCCATGTCCCTCATGTGAGGAGGGCTCGTATGGGAGGTCGCTCTTTCATGCTCCGGGCCCCTCAGCTCTGGAACTCTTTGCCCCTGACGTTACGTAGCACCCCTAATCTGTTGTCTTTTAGGAAGGGCCTGAAAACTTGGCTTTTTTCTTCTTAGATTCTTATGTTCCCCTAACCCTGCTTTTTGTACTTAGTTGTGTTTCTGCTTTTAGGATGTCAATAAAGCCCTGGGACACTCTTCTGAGTAGCCGTGCGCTATAAAAGTCACAAAATAACATAACATAACATGCCTTGAATAGCATTCTGCTGCCCTCTACACCCCTTGGACTGCCATTTGCATTATGATCAGTTTTTTTAGGTCGAGCATTCAAGACCTATTGTAATTTCTTATGTTGGGTTAAAGCCATCCCCCAGCTTTTGCTTTGTTTGTTTGAGTGTGCTTCAAAAATCCTTGCTTGCCAGTGGTCAGTCCTCCCTCTTTGAACCTCCATTCTCTCTTCTGTTCCTCCCATGTAGCATGGACTAATTATTGGCTCATCACACTATAGTCCTTTGTCTGTTATCTGGGGTACTACTTTTTTTCTTGGTTTCCTGCTCTGTTTCTGTTTGCCTGTGTGTAGTTTCGGCACCATAGCTGATTACATTTAAATATGGATTTCCTTCCTCCCTTTTGGCATGCCTTCTTCACTGTTTATATTTTTTTTCATTTTGCATTTTGCAGTTTTTGATCTCCACCCTCAATTGGTCTTTTTGTAGTAGGATATTTGCTTGGTTTGGGCTTCTTTTCAAGGGGGATTGGCTTATTTTGTAGGTATGGTCTGCAAAAGGTTTCCATCCCACCCCCTCATTCATTGGTTCCTGTGCGGGCCACTTACTTTTCCTCTATTTCTACTGGATGAAACACATTTTCTTGCATTGACCAATGCTAGTTATGTTCTTACTCTTTGGTCTCTAGTTGTGTTTTAAAATGTGTGCAGTTTTCACTTTGCGTCTGCCTTCAAGTGCGGTGTGCTGCTGCAGCGCCTTGAATAATCGCAGCCTTGCTAAGCTGCTTGATGCTGGCCTGTCGGTGTGAGTGCACTGTGCAGGAGAGGGGTGAGTCTGAAGCTTGAGCACCGTAGACAGCGCTCAGAGTCTCTAGGGTTCTGGGCTGCAGGCCTCAGCTCCTGCTTCTCTGCTCCTTTTTCCTGCAGAAGAGAAAAGAATGCGAGGATTCTGAAAGTGAGTTTGTCATGGTATGCTCTGCAGGATCCGGATGCCGCAAATAAGGGTCCACCTCCTGATGTCACCAATACCCTGAATATAGTATACAGGGTGTTCGAGCTATCAGACGAGGGAAAGGAAGGGAAGGGACAGCAGAGAGAGGAACCTGAAACGACAAAAGAAAAGCAAACAATATAAACAAGGCCTACAAATACTCTCTCCGACTTCAAAAATAAACAGTGTACAATCATTCAGTTCCTGTGAAGAAAAATACCACATGAAACATCTTGATGATGTATTCTCCTACTAGAAAATGTGTTGTTGAAAATACCCTACCATGTGACACAGAAGAAGAACATTGTATGAGGATTCTTAGTTCATCAAAAAACATACAAGTTCCTGTTTTTTCCCATTTACCACACAAAGAGCAATTGATCTGGCAAGCTGAGAGGCGACTCAGCCCCTAATCACTTCAACATAAGCCATGTCCCCTTTTTAAGAAAGCAACATGTGTATTCAGACACACAAACGGTAGCGCGAGGCTGCGACCACTTCCTCGCTCCGTTCTCTTGTCATGAATTCGAACTGCAGAAATATAAACAAGCTACCGGTAGCATGTGTTTGCGACCACCACTCCTGCTCTGGTATCTGGGGCCTCATTTATGAGGCCTTGCGTGAGTTTTGCGCTTCCGATGCGTCACTTTTTGTGACGCATCGGCAGCGTAAAACATGCCTCCTGTTGCGCACTATTTACAAAGTGACGGATCTAAGCAGATGCGTCACTTTGTAAACCCCTGCGCTACTTTATACCTGCGTCAGGTATAATGTATGCAGAGGGGGCGTTCCCCCGCAAAAAGCCTCGTAATAGTGACGCAGTGAAATCTATGAGATTTCCCTGCATCACTTTTAGGACACTGTTGCGTCAAAATCTTGCGTCTGCCTCACAGCACGCGTAAGACTGACGCAGGCCCTTTCACATGGGGCTTTCATCATGTGAAAGGAAGCATTGCTGGAGTTGCGTCACTTTTGTGACACACTCCAGCAATGCGTCACTTTTGCGCCTACAGATACGTCAGAAATACTGACGTATCTGTAACTCCTTGCGACATGATGCGTCATATTATAAATATGACGCATCAATCATGTCGCAGGGAGAGCGCAGTGAAAAGTGACGCATCGCTGTTTTCACGCAGCGATGCGTCACTTTTCATAAATGAGGCCCCCAGGTATCTATTCCCAATCAAAAGAAACACAACAAACATTTCACTTTTTGATTTTTTCTTCATTGCAAGGCGTTAATTTCTTCAGAGCTCTGCTTCGTTCTGTGCGAGTTTGTTTTTCCAAGTAGAGGACATGTGATCAAGCGTCTTAACTCGTCAGGAGTAGAAACAAGAGACTCAAGCTCTAATACAGTGATCCTCAGGCGACCAACTTGTGTGATCCTCGGCTTGTCACACTCATTCCATTAGCCTCGGTGATTTTATCTGCCAAAATGAGTGCTAACAAGAAGGTTAATGAGCATGAAGCAGTAAACGTATGCGACTATGCTTTCAGGGGCCTGTCCGAGCCTTCAAGTAAATTTCCTTCAATTGAAGCCCATCCTATGATGAGCAGTTAAACAAAAGAAAGTTATTTTTCAAAAATGTGCTGCTTTATTGTAACATATTTGTATTGATCTTCAACTTATACAGTTTTCGTTCACAAATAATACAAATGGAGGAAACAGGGCTTATTGCATGAACTCTATATTCTGTTTAATTGCATGTCATTTGGTTGTTTTTATTTGAGGCCCTCTCTGCACACCTGTTCATGTTTTTTGGAGCCAAATAAGCATGCAAAATATCACATCTCGCTCGTGCCCATCACTATGACTCGTGCATCTTCCTCCCTTACAGTTTCCAGATCTGTGAATTAATTAATGAAACCCAAGCATTTTATATGAATAATTACATCAATCAATGGAGAAATAATCTAAAATAGTGGAGATGGTGTAGTAATGATTGACATAAATAGGAAGATGTGACAACTAAAGGTGATAGGAACAACATTGTAATCGAATTGTTGGTGACAATCCTAGCGGCCTCATCATAGTTATTGAGACAATAAGTCCTGCAATTACCAAAACATTTGCACCATCATGACTCCACAAGAAAGGGATTATGGAGATTGAGGGAAGAACTTACACAAAGAGCTCTCATTTCTGAATCAGAGACCTGTCATTGACATAGACACCTGTAACATCTAGGTGACATCACAGGCAGTTTAACACACCCTTTTAACCAATATAAATAAAGAATAAAGAACTCATTTTTGCCTACAGTGCGTTACAGTACATTGATCCATGTTCAGACAACACATAGCCTGCTCCAGCAGAGTTTGAGGGGTATGCTGTAACAATGACCAACCACATCAAGCCATGGTGATATGTCCCTGGAAGATTAGATGAAACATAACATAAAAACACTTCATACTGTGGTTTTTTTTTAGCTAATATTATTTGGCATTCTGAAACTTCAGAGCTCATGGAGGAAGAGTGATTCTACAACTCCCAAAATGCAGAACACTGGTTTCTCCAACCTGGATTAGCACACTGTATGTAATACGTCATGAGGTAACTTGCCAGCACTGCCCAAACCAGTGCTCAGATATTGTTGTTTTTAAACACCTATTCATTTGTTAAAATATCTAAATGTTTTTTCCTTTACATGTCCTCTCAAACTCTTATGATGTGGGAGTAGTGTGCTATTGTGTTTGTAGCATACTTGTTCCTTGTTGGAAGTCACCTTCCAATGGTTACTTGCCATGATACACACTAGCATGTGGTAGGGCTGTACAGTAGCGATTGAAATTGCATCAGATTTCTTATCACCCGTGAGCTAAGGGCTGGTCTTGCACCAGCAGCTTTTGTTATGGCGCTGCAAGTTCTAGGACACCCCCGCGCCGCACGGCCACCAGCTGCTGCGTGTGCCTCCCTGCCTTACTGCCTCGCCGCCCGGCTGCCGCCGCGTGACCACGCCCCCTCTATCGAGCGGCGTGGTCCGTGCTCGCCGCTTCTCTCCCTGGTGTCATCGTTGTTAGAATTGTTGTAAATTGTTTAATTTTTACCTCTGTATTGCCTGTTTTGCCTGTTTTGCTGTTTGCTGTTTGCTGTCAGGAGCTGCCCTCCGTCTTCCCTCCCCGCTCCCCGCTTCCCGCCACCGCCGCTAAACCCCGCCCCTTTTTTCCTTCTGTACCCTCCCCGCTCCCGCCTCCCAGCTGCTCCGCCCCCCCGCGCACTTCGCCATATATGGCGACCGTGCGAACGCGCAGCGGTGACGCGCAGCGGTGACGCGCAACGGGCGCGCCGATTGTGCGCCGAAGGCGCGCCAAAGGTAAGCCCGTCTGCGCCCGTCCGCGCCTGGACCGCGCCCAGTGCCAGGACCCCTGGCCCCCACCAACAGAAGACGACCCGACTGACCTACAATGCCGCCGAACTCATCGCACTCAACACCGGCGGCATCCCGGGATGTCACCGAGCCACCCCGAAGCACACCCACGGACCCTTCAGCTGCGACGCCTGCAAGTTCACCTGCATCCGGACCTACCCTGCACCAGCACCCGCCAAGCCGAACACCAGCAGCAACCACCTCAAGTGCATCCTGCTCAACACCCGCTCCGTCCACAGACACGCCATCGAACTCTGGAACCTCCTCGACACCACAGCCCCTGACATCGCCTTCCTCACGGAGACCTGGATGAACGCCTCCTCAGCGCCCGACATCGCCATCGCCATCCCAGAGGGCTACAAGATCACCCGGAGGGACCGCACCGCCAACCAGATGGGAGGAGGCATCGCCATCATCCACAGGGACACCATCCGCATCACGACCAACACCGACGACACCCTAACCACCGCCGAACACCTGCACTTCCAGATCCACACCGACCCGAAGACCACCCTCAGAGGCACCCTGATCTACCGACCCCCGGGACCACGCACACGATTCAGCGAGGACATCGCCGACTTCATCAGCCCGCATGCCCTCCCCTCCGCCGACTACATCCTCCTGGGGGACCTCAACTTCCACCTGGAGAACAACAGCGACCGAAAAACCATCACCCTGCTCGACAACCTCGCCAACCTCGGACTCAAGCAGCTGGTGTCCACCCCCACCCACCTCGCCGGACACACACTCGACGCCGTCTTCTCATCCAGCAAAGACATCGCCTTCAGCCACGCAACAGGACTCCACTGGACGGACCACAGCTGTGTTCACTTCACCTTCAAAAGAACGACGATCCACCACCACCAGCAACAGGTTGCCCGAAGAAGCTGGAACAAGATCACAGCCGACCAGCTCACCGCTTCCCTGAGCCAGCACCCTCCTGCCGGCTCAGCGAACCCCAACCAGGCCGCCGACAACCTCACGAAGTGGATCAGCAACTGCGCGGAAGAACTCGCCCCTCTGAGGACCCCGCCCAGCAGACCCGGCAGCAGAAAAGCCCCATGGTTCACCGACGAACTCAAGAGCTCCAAGAAGAACTGCCGAGCCCTCGAGAAAGTATGGAGAAGGGAACCAACAATGGACAACATGACCACCCTCAAGCTCGCCACCCGGAAACACCACCACCTGATCCGCGCCACCAAGAAAAATGCATACAAGGACCGGCTGGACAACAACGCACACAACTGCAAGGAACTCTTCAACATCGTGAAAGAGCTCTCCAACCCCAATGCCAGAAACAACGACATCACCCCATCGCAAGACCTCTGCAACTCCCTCGCCTCCTACTTCCACAACAAGATCGCGGACATACACAACAGCTTCAGCATCCAACCGACGCACGCCACAACCGCAGCAACGCCACCCACCACCACCCTCCGCGCCTGGACTCCGATCAGCACCGAAGACACCGTCCGCACAATGAACTCCATCCACTCCGGATCTCCGACCGACCCCTGCCCTCACCACGTCTTCAACAAGGCCGACGTTGTCATCGCAGCCCACCTACGGGACATTATCAACACCTCCTTCGACACCGCCACCTTCCCTGAGAGCTGGAAGCACGCCGAACTCAGCGCTCTACTCAAGAAACCTACAGCGGACCCCACCGAACTCAAGAATTACCGTCCCATCTCGCTCCTCCCGTTCCCGGCCAAAGTCATCGAAAAGACCGTCAACAAACAGCTGGCCGCCTTCCTCGAGACGAATGGATCCCTCGACCCCTCACAGTCTGGCTTCCGAGCCAACCACAGCACCGAGACCGCCCTCATCGCTGCCACCGATGACATCCGAACCCTGATGGACAACGGAGAAACAGCGGCCCTCATCCTCCTGGACCTCTCCGCGGCATTCGACACTGTCTGCCACCGCACCCTAGTGCAGCGCCTCGGCAACATCGGAATCCAGGAGAAGGCACTGGAATGGATCACCTCCTTCCTCGACGGAAGAACACAGAGAGTCCGCCTACCACCGTACAAGTCAGAGGCCACCGAAGTCATCTGCGGCGTCCCTCAAGGATCCTCGCTGAGTCCCACCCTCTTCAACGTCTACATGAGCCCCCGCGCGGCCATCGCACGCCAACACAACCTCAACATAATCTCCTACGCCGACGACACCCAGCTGATCCTCTCCCTGACCAACGACCCCGCCGCCGCCAGAGCCAACCTGCACGAAGGGATGAAAGATGTAGCCGAGTGGATGACGACCAGCCGCCTGAAACTGAACTCAGACAAGACGGAGGTCCTCATCCTGGGCTCCTCGCCCTCCGCCTGGGACGACTCCTGGTGGCCCCCCGCCCTGGGCACCGCACCCAAACTGACGGACCACGCACGCAACCTGGGCTTCATCCTGGACTCCTCCCTCTCCATGACCAGACAAGTCAACGCCGTCTCCTCATCATGCTTCAACATCCTGCGCATGCTACGGAAGATCTTTTGGTGGATCCCCACCGAAACCAGGAAGACTGTCACCCAGGCCCTCGTCACCAGCCGACTGGACTACGGCAACGCCCTCTACGCCGGAACCACCGCCAAGCTCCAGAAGAGACTCCAGTGGATCCAGAACGCCTCAGCCAGACTCATCCTCGACATCCCACGAAACAGCCACATCTCCGGACATCTGAGAGACCTGCACTGGCTCCCCGTCAACAAAAGAATCACCTTCCGTCTCCTCACCCACGCACACAAAGCCCTACACGATCAAGGCCCGAGCTACCTCAACAACCGAATCAACTTCTACGCTCCCAAGCGCCACCTCAGATCAACCAGCCACGCCCTCGCCGCCGTCCCCCGCATCCGAAGAGCGACAACAGGAGGAAGGTCCTTCTCCTACCTGGCCGCCAAGACCTGGAACTCCCTCCCTCCCGACCTGCGCCTGACCCAAGACCACCTCTCCTTCAGGAAGAAGCTCAAGACCTGGCTGTTCGAGCAGTAACGACACCCCCCCCCTTGCGCCTTGAGACCCTACGGGTGAGTAGTGCGCTCTATAAATGTCTTGATTGATTGAAGGTTTCTTAACTGTGTCAGCTCAGTACCAATGCTAAAATTAAGAATACATGGGCAGGTGTCCACAATTGGTGCAGGGAGGCAGGGTAGGCGCCGGAGCTATTATTAGTGCAGCAGTCACAGTTGCACCAGGGATGATAGCTGTAACATGCACCGGCACTGCAATCATGTGTTTAATACGAAATGAGTAGGCAAGAGAACCAGATTGACTTGCTTATATTAGGACCTTTGACTCCCTCATATGCTCCTGGCCTGGAGCCATATCAGATTATCAGGATAGCTACGTAGGATATTTGTATACAGAGTGCCAAAATAAATTATTTACATAGGGGATGGTTATCTGAAAATGTGGCATTTGATCTTCTCCTCACTCTCTGTCCTTTTGCTTCACACTGCTCTTCTCTTCCTCACACTCCTTCCTTTTGCCTCACGTTGCTCTTCTCCTCCTCACTCTTCATCCTTTTGCCTCATGCCACTCTCCTCCTCCTCACTCTTCGTCCTTGTGCCTCACACTGTTCTTCTCCTCCTCACTATCCATCCTTGTGCCTCATGCTGCTCTTCTTCACCTCACCCTCTGTGCTTGTGCCTCACGCTGCTCTTCTCCTCCTCACTCTCTGTCCTTTTGCCTCTTGCCGCTCTTCTCCTCCTCACTCTCTGTGCTTGTGCCTCGCGCTATTCTTCTTCACCTCATTCTCCGTCCTTGTGCCTCATGCTGCTCTTCTTCACCTGACTTTCCTTCCTAGTGCCTCACGCTGCTCTTCTCATCACTCTCCTATCTTGAGCCTCAAGCTGCTCTCTTCCTCACACACATTCCTTGTGCCTCATGATGCTCCTCCTCTCATCAAACTCTGTCCTTGTGGCTCGCACTGCTCTTCTTCTACTCAATGTGAGAAGTTGGCCTGGTATATGATGCTCACTAGTTCTAGTGATCACCTTGTACCATGCCAAGCAACCCGTATGATGATTGGTTGTAAGTCAACCTTATAGACCAGCTATCCTAGTCGAGTGGACAAAGCAGTCTTAGGCTAAACTCTATAAAGGCATGTGAAGCAAGCTGTTTTACCATACACAATCCCCTTGAATACCAAATGAAAGGACACCACACAGATATATATTGAATATATATATATATATTTATTTACTACAAATATCCCCTATACTCTTTATGAGCACAGAAGCAAATGCGTTAAAACAAAACACAGTTTAAATACACAAAAGTTGCACAATATGGATGAGGCCTAGGGGCCACCTAAACCAGATACTAAAATAGTGGTATAAGAACCACCATTAGGAAAGGAAAGAGGCCTAGGGCCTGGGGAATCGCTGGAGCTGTTCGGGACTAACAGTGATTAAGTCGGGAAAGGCCCGCAGGACTCGGGTGCAGTGCTTAAAGTGCACGCATGCACCAATGCTAGTCAATGGTGCGTAAAAGTTACAAAGGTACTGCAAAAGGAGTCTTCCGACTGGACTAGGACTACCAAACTTTAGAGTTAGGCACTAGAGGTGTGTACCAGTGTAAGAACACCGGCGTTAGTAAGTTACCTCACCCACAGGAAGCGGGTGCACAGGTGCCAAAGTGTGTCGGGTTTCGTCACGCAGTCTGATGGTGCCTGAGGATGAAGATGCTGCAGGCGTCAAGGCGAGAAGTGTCCGGTGTGATCCAAGGGTGGATCGAAGATGTGAAGACCTGAAAGCAGAGGGGACAATGTTCAGAAGTCACTAGCCAGTGACTGGCGAGGAACCAGGATGGAACCAGGCAATGTCGGGTGCAAACAGGCGATGAGGTGCAGCTTGTCTCCGCAGCCACGTGGACACGAAGAGGTCTAGGATGTCGAGGAGTCGATCACGAGCTGTCCCACAAAGGTTCTAGCTGATGGCGGTGTCGGCAACTTGATTGGAGCAAACAGGCCTTGGCTAATGCAAGCCACGCAGGAATTGAAGAAAGCTTAATTCTCGGACCAGCAAGGTCAGAGTTGCTGCTCCTTTTTACTGGAGCGAGGGCCAGTCTGGAGCAACCACACCAGTTGTTTAGATTGTAGATTTCGTGGCCAAGATGGCCACTAGCCACGTGGCAAGTGACTGGGATGACGTGTCAAGTGGCAAAGTGCAAAAGAGCCCCACACAGATCGTGGAGATGCTGGGGGGCTGATCTTCAAGGCAAATGCTGCTCCTTGGTGGGGCTTCTCAAACCCCAAAGCACAGCATCGAGGGTGCCTCGGGTGCTGCGCAGTCAGCTTCTCGGGGGTCTTTCAAGATGGCCGGTCCCACGTCTCTCGGTAACTCCACGGGTCTTTACTTTTCAGGGACTGTGGATCGGGCTCTGAGATGTCTGGAAGTCTGGGTCTTGTCAGGCTTTGGGCTCAGGCTCCGGCGGGAGGCGGCGGCAAAGCAGATGTCGAGTTGCTGGTTGGTGCCTGTATTCACAGGGTGGTCACTCCTTGGCCACAAGGTAGATTCTCTTCAGTCTTCTGTGCAGCAGAATGTCGAAGTCCAGTTTTCTTCTTAGTTTCAAGTCGAGCTCAGGATGATCTGAAGTCTTGGGACACAGCTCCTACTCTTATTCCAAATCTAGGGGCCGGATCACCTGCTAGGTCCCTCCTCTGGGTGGGACCAGGAAGGGGGGTGGTTACACCTCCTTTCCTTTGTCCAGTTTCGCACCAGGACTGGGGCTGGAGAGCCCCAGGACCGGTTTGAACTGGCATATGCACAGGGACACCTTGTGTGCCCCAGGCATGTCTCATTCTATTCAGCCCTGTCCTACCCAATACACAAAATCTTGTCTGGGGTGGTACTAGCACCTCCCAAGGCAGGAAACCCTTTGTCCAAGCCTCCCTCGCTGGAAGGACTCCCAGCAGCAGGAGGTCAGACTTGTGTCTGTGGTGGCAGCATCCATTTTGTGATGCTGAGGCTCATGTTTAACTTTACCCGGGTTTCAGGTTATGTACATGTCGTGTCCCTCTAGAAGGATGGAATGCTACCCCCGTCGCCAGAACTGGCGAGGGGGTAGTATTGCAATTCGTATGACACCTTACTCGACATGTTTTGATAAAGCCAAACCAAAGATAGCATTTAACCGCAAGGTTCATAATGCATTTAAGAGTATATGGTATGGCAGTATCATGGAACAGCTAAAGGACTTGGTTCCGAAAGCTGCAGACAGGCTCAGCTCATGCCAGAGTACCATCTCACATATTTCCAAGCACTCTGCCTCCAGGATTGATGAGGCCTTCCATAGGAGTGGCTGATAGGAACATATGTGTCCATTTTAGGTTAGATATAGGCATACTATACCTAAGTAAGGGGTGATTACACCGACTTACCCCAGCTGCATGATCAGCCGGTTGTGTCAAATATGGAGGCCAGGCCAGGGGTGGCACAATATGTGCTGCAGCCCCTGGTAGGCCTTGGAAGCACCTATGCCCTGGGTACCTGGGGTACACTGTTACAGGGGCCAATAAGGTAAACCAATTCCAATTGTGTAGGTACCTAAGGTACATGGAGTCCATTTTAAGGAGAGAGCTATTAGCCTGGGGCCCTGAATAGCTGGATCCCAGGCCAACTAAGTAAAAAACCAGCTAAACACCATGCAGAAAGTTTGGGGGTAACCATAGTCAGATATCCACCTTCCTACACTCAATACCCTCCCTTCTGCCTCATGCTGCTCTTTTCCACCTCACTCTCCTTCCTTGTGCCTCACACTGCTCTTCTCCTCCTTACTCTCTGTCCTTGTGCCTCACGTTGCTCTTCTCCTCCTGACTTTCCTTCCTTGTGCCTCACTCTGCTCTTCTCCTCCTCACTCTCCTTCAATGTGCCTCATGCTGCTCTTCTTCTACTCAATCCCCATCCTTCTGACTCATGCTGCTCTTTTCCACCTCACTCTCCTTCCTTGTGCCTCACGCTGCTCTGTTCCTCCTTACTCTCTGTCCTTGTGCCTCACGTTGCTCTTCTCCTCCTGACTTTCCTTCCTTGTGCCTCACTCTCCTCTTCTCCTCCTCACTCTCCTTCCTTGTGCCTCATGCTGCTCTTCTTCCACTCAATCCCCATCCTTCTGCCTCACACTGTTCTTTTCCTCCTCACACTCTGTCCTTGTGCCTCACGCTGTTCTTCTCCTCTTTGCTATTCATCCTTGTGCCTCACTCTGCTCTTCTACTTACTGTCCATCCTTGCGCCTCATGCTGCTCCTCTTTTCCTCACTCTCCGTCTCTCTGCCTCAAGCTGCTCTTCTTCTCCTCATTCTCCATCCTTCTGCTTCACACTGCTCTTTTCCACCTCACTCTCCTTCCTTGTGCCTTATGCTGCTCTTCTCCTCCTTACTCTCCATCCTTGTGATTCATGCTGTTCTTTTAAGTTCAGAAGATTTTATTGGTCAAAATTCAAGGAATCAAAAGAGCAATAAACAAAAACTTGAGGAAAAGTGAAAAGGGAGGGAAAGGGAAAAATAAAATCAATGAAAGAAAAATAATAATACAGCAGGTTCAATAACATGAAAAAAACACGGGCAGTAAATACGGCAGAAATTATACAATGGGTTCATATGCAGTCAGGGAAGAATGTTCACATAACAAGTGATAAGGAAAATAAAAGGAAATGCAAAGGGTATTCAGGGTGGTTTAGAAACCTCTTGTTGGGATGGTTGTGGACAAGAGGAGCGTATGGCACAATTATCTAAATACAGTGTAACAGGAAGCCATAGTTCTGCACGTTTCGCGGCCATGTGAAGGGGGAAAACAAAAGCAGTATCAAGCCTGTGATTATGACAAACATTATACCACCAGGCCCTAAAGGAAATGTTAGTAGACTCCTTCCAATTAATAGTGATCTGTTGGAACGCAACAGCGAGCAATAAATCAACAATACGAACATCACAGTCAAGATTGTCCCAACACGGCGAGAGGCTTCCTAAGAAAACATGAGTAGGAGAAAAAGTAACATGAGTATTAAAAATCACATTAATTTGAGCCCAAACCTGTATCCAAAAGTCATGTGTGGGTTTGCAGAGAAAGAGCATGTGGAACAGGACCAGCAAACATCTGGGGAAGTTGGAAATCGTTTGTGCAGGACAGAGGGAGTGTATAGCAACCTATTGTAAAGAAAAAATAAGGACTGTGTAAGGGACGCCGCTCTGGAAGATTTTCGAATCTTAATCCATAACTTATCCCACATGAGCACGGGCCAGGAAGTGTCAAAGTCATACTCCCATTGCTCCTCCACCTTAGATTTGGCTCTAATGGACTCATGGGCATGAAGGTACTTGTAGAGAGTAGAAGCCCTAGGAGTAGCGCACAGGAGTGAATGAAGTTGGGTAGTGGTGAGGAGGTAGCAGGAGGCGGTGTTTGCGCCTGCAAAAGCAGGTTGTACGCAGCCAGTACTGCCATTTTAAGTAAACGATATTTAGAGGCAAAAGAGGGGGGTAATTCAAATGAGGAGGAAAGAGTCGAGAAGGGCATAAGGGTAGAACCCAAGAATAGTTGTGATACCCAAATTAACCCTTTATGCCTCCAGGATTTCCAATAAAAGGGTTGTTGTGAATTAGGAGATGAGTATTGTGCCAAATGGTAGAAGAAAGGAAGTCGGCAACGGTAGTGGGAGGGGTGGGTTTAGAGGAAAGGAGAGGTTTGGTCGTGAACTTATGGATGGGAGTGGAGATCGAGGGAGGCTTCCGAGAGAAAGAGAGATATTCAGCAAAGGAAAAAGGGGAAAGGAAAAGGCTCTCAACCTTAACCCATAGGGGACAGGGAGAATTAGGGTCCTGCAGCCAGAAGGAGGCCTGACGTAGCAAAAAAGCTTTCTGGTAAGCAGGAAAGTCCGGAAAATTCCCTCCACCCTCTGAAGCAAGACGGATCAGTCTGGTTAAGGACATCCTAGGTTTTTTATTGTTCCACAAGAAGGAGGATAAAACTGTATTAATCTTCTTAAAGAATTTGTAGGGAATGGGCACAGGAATGTTGTATATGGTGTAAAGGACTATAGAGGATAACATAATTTTGATAGTGTCAAGGCGACCCCACCATGATAAATAAAGAGGGTGCCATCTGGTCGTTAAATCCAATATTTTTTGAATGCACTTAGTGAGACAGAGGGAAATGGTGGTAGGAATGGAGGGGGTAATGTGTAAACCTAAATACTTAATGTGGGAACAACTCCAAGTGAAGTTGGAGGCGCTGAAGTCAGGTTTAAACGTAACTTTTGTGAGTGGCAGAATCTCACATTTATCATTATTGAGTTTATAACCAGAGATATGGGAATAATTCCGGACTTCCTCCAAAAAAGCAGGGATAGAATCTGTCCTATTGAAGAGGACGAGCAGAATATCATCTGCATACGCAGCAAGTTTAATGTGGGAGTTAGAAGTCTGAAAACCATGAATACTGGGGTTTTGGCGTAGTTTAGACAAGAAGGGTTCCAACGCCAAATTAAAAAAAAAGGGGAAAGGGGACAGCCCTGTCGAACCCCTCTGCCCAACTCAAAGAAGGGCGAAAACTGACCATTGGCACATACCGCCGCACGTGGGCCAGAGTATAGGAGGGAAATTAAGGAAATAAATTTGGGACCAAAGCCAAACCAGCCTAGAGTATGGAAGAGGTAGGACCATTCAACCCTATCAAACGCCTTCTCGGCATCCAGGGCAATCGCTGCGACGGAATGTTGTAGGCTGGAGGATTTGGATAGGATGTTAAACAGAATATAGCGGCCCTTCACAAAACCAGACTGTTCCTCGCCCAGAATGTCCGGAAGCAGAAGGTCAAGTCGAGCCGCCAACGCTTTGGCAAATACTTTGTAGTTGATATTTACCAAAGATATGGGCCTGTACTTTTTGAAATACTGGGCGTCTTTCCCCTCTTTTGGAATGAGGCAGATGTGGGCATCGGAGAAGGACCCAAAGGAGCTACCAAGTGCAGTGAACGAACTCAAGAGAGAATGGAGTCGTGGGATAAGGGACTTGGAAAAGCGAAGGTAAAATTCCACAGTGAAGTCGTCTGGCCCAGAGGCTTTATTCAATTTCAGATGTTGAAGTGCAGTAGTCAATTCTTTTTGAGTGATGTCAGATTCTAAATCAGTCAAGTCAAGAGGAAAGTGCTGAGGTTTCTGGATGTTGGAGAAAAAGTGAGCGAGAGCGTGAGGAGAGGGCTGGGTTTCAGAGGAATACAGGTTCTTGTAGAAAAGGGAAAACTCAGTAAGGATATCGGCATCTGTATGTTTAAGAACCGCGTTGGCATCATAAATGGAATGGTTGTTTAACTTATTGTGTTTAATCTTTAGATAATTAGCAAGGATCTTCCCAGCTTTGTTACGTCCCCCATAAAATTTAGCACTGGATTTTAACAAATACAGTGAAGCATCCTCTGTGGAATGTTGATTAAACTTCAGTTTGGCAGCCACAAGAGCAGATAGGCTGTCCTGTGAGTGCGAAGTAAAATAGGCATGGTCTAACCTTTTAATGTCAATAAGGAGTTTTTCAGTGAATTTACGGGCAGTTTTACGTTTCCGCACTACATAGCTAATAATAAAGTCTCGCGCTGCGGCTTTAAAAGCGTCCCAAATGGTATGAGTTGGAATAGAAGGAGTATTATTAAGTAGGAAAAACTCATCAGAAAATGAAGTAAAAGAGGCAGTAAACTTGGGATCTAATAGGAGAGAGTTGTTAAAGCGCCACCTCTTGGGACCAGCAATTTTAGGGAGTACGTCTATGCTGATCAGAACCGGGGAATGATCCGAGGGTAAAATCGGACCAATTTCAGCGATATTAAGGGTCTGAGCAATGTGATGTGAAACAAAGATGTAGTCAATTCTGTACTGGGAATGGTGCAAGGGAGAATAAAAAGTGAACTCTTTTAACGTAGGGTTACAGAGACGCCATGCCTCAATGAGTTTATGTTGGGAGATGGTTTGGGTAAAAAGTTTATGGGATTTATTAGGGATATAGTGAGCGGTAGAGTGCCTGTCTACGAAAGGATCCAAGGGGTGATTGCAATCGCCAGCAAGAATAAAGTTATCATCCATAAATCGGGTAAGATGTTGGGAAAGCTCAGCCCAAAAAAGAGGCTCACCCCCAGTTGGAACATAGACATTAAAAAGAGAGACTGGGACATCTTTAAGGGATATCTTGGCATAAGCCCACCTGTCGTTAGTGTCCGATTCCTGGGAGATAAGCGTGAGGGGAAGCGACTTGCGACAGAGAATTGCGACACCATTACGCTTACCATCACCGTGTGAGTAAAACACCTCACCCATCCATCCTCTCTTAAGTTTGAGAGATTCAGTATCCGAGAGGTGAGTTTCCTGTAAAAAAGCCACATCAACATTCAACTTGGCAAGTTGGGACAAAATACGTTGACGCTTGATTGGTGAATTAATACCCTTAACATTCCATGAAATTATATTCAATGACATTGCATAAACAATGGTTATCGAGAGGATGAGACTGGAAAAGAGTATCCACGAAAAAATAATAGAAGTGCAAAAAAGGAAAGTTCAACAGAAGTGAAGAGAAAGCAGAAGAAAAAGGAAGGGTCAAGTGCGAAAGGAGAGAAAGAAAGGAAAGAACTGAGAGAAAAGGGAAGAAGAGAAAAAACATTAGGATGAAGACACCAAAAATATATAATCGAGAAAGTATGGGAAAAAGAAAAGTTGTAACCATGTAAAGAAGAGAAGGGAGAAGTTCAGAGGAGAGAAAACTGAACAAGTAGAAGAACAAAAAGAGGAACAAAAAGAGGAACAAAAATGAGACACATAAGAGGAACATACCTAGACAAGGAACACACGAGAAGGTGTCGAGGGGGGATGGAGCCACACAGGTAAGGCAACACATCCAAGGTCAACTGAGCAGAAGCCAGGGAGACATCGTCAGACAAGGTAGGGTTCCTGTCGAGGCGGGAAGGAAGACACGGGATTAGAATATAGACGCAAGATGAAAAAGAACAGAAGCAACAAACAACAGCAATACAATGGAACTTCAGAGAAGTAAATATTGAAAAAATTACAACATCGTAACTAGGAAAAACATAGCTAAAGAGCAAGAGCTACATGCATAAAACATAAACTACTGCTCATCCAGGGCAGGAGGAGGAAGGTCCAGATAAGTCCATAGCTGCAGTCCTATGCGCGTTGATGAAGCTCTGCAATCGAACTGGGTCCTCAAACGTGGTTGTCTTGTTGTTGTATGTGACTTTGAAGAAACACGGGTGATAAAGGCCATATCGAGTACCCATGGAGCGAAGATCCTCTCTTATGTCTAGAAAGGCTTTTCGGCGATTGGCAGTCGCTTTTGCATAATCCTGGGCAAAGAACAAGGAGGAGCCAGACCAGGTTAGTTTTGGAGAAGCTTTGGCAGCTGACAATACCTTTAGAAGATCAGTGTACTCCAAGAAAAAGAGAATGACACCCCTTGGTCGTTGTGAAGAGGAGGAAGAAGCAGGTGGACGACCTAAGCGATGAGTGCGCTGATTGTTAAGAATCGTATCATCTGGCAGGTGAAGCAGTTTGGGAAGAAAGGACCTGAAGAAAGCACGCGGGTCTGACCCCTCAAGGCCCTCCGCCAAACCATAAATGCGGATGTTGTTGCGCCTGTTCCTATTTTCCAACTCCTCCACCTGCTTTTGGAGCATACACACTTGTGAATTGAGATGAGACACCTTGGAGCAAGTTTCCTGAAATTAAGCAACAGAGTGTTCAACTGAGGAGACTCGTGTTTCAAGTTGCGACCAGTTATCAGTGAGGACTTGGAGCTTGGCATTGGTTTCCTCCATAAAAGGACGCAAGGAGCTGATTTCCTCCAGAAAGGGGTGGAAAGATCGTATATCCTCCAACAAAAGTTCCATTGAAACGGGCGCAGACTGTTTGAGTGGTGAAGGGGGGTCCTTCTTCAATCGTTTGATAGTAGTTTTCCCCGAAGGAGGCTGAGAGGATTCCATGGTTGTGTCCAAGCCAGAAGACGAGAGAGGACCCTCCAATTTAGAGAAGGCAGAGAACACTTTAGAATTTTTCACAAAGGCCACCTTAGTCGCAGAGGAAGGTAGGCACGATAAAGACTTGAGACTCCCCATACAGAATGAAACGAAACTAGATGCCGCCTTACATTAAGATGAGAAGTGTCTCAGGAAGATGCATATGAGTTGCAAGGAGGTTCTTGGAATAGAAGAGATGTCTCTATTGCCAGTCACTTATGAAAAAACCAGACATATGGTGTAGAATGGTAACGAGCAGGATGAAAGCTAAGTCATTAGCCTTAGACGCACTTGAAAAGCTGCAGAAAGCACATTGCCCCAAAACCAAGGTTGATGCTGTGCTCCAGGCTATTGGAACATAGAAAGCCATAACCATTAGGAATACACACGAGAAATGCATAGTATTCTGGCAAATGACTAAATTGCACTTATCACGTCAGCAGTAGGGTCTCATGTAGTGCTAGGCGTACAATATGAATAATTGAAAAAGAACCAGGCGACAATTCAATGCACTGAGGGTATGACAGCCTAGTGACATCCAGAGAGAGGCAAAAAGTACAGTCAATTATTTGTTGCCACTGCCTTGTGAAGAAAGAGCTAAATGTTAGTGCCAATTATCAATGTGCTGGAATACCTAGCATTCATTTGTGTTGAAGATGCAAAGAAGTGCATTTAACGTTGGCCTGCATGAGCTGTAGGGAGAGTAATCATGGAGCTCATAGAATTCGACAGCCGCATCCAGAAGAATACGCCTCATTAGTCAGGTGTCACGAACTTGTGAGGAGAAGCCGGGGAGTATAAAGAATGTCACACGCAGTATCCAAGCAGAGCAAAAGGGCACATACCGTGAATCTCAAATGAGAGGCTCGAGGCAGGGTTGTTGAAGCAGGCAGTGACCCGGCAAGAGAGGGCGCCCTTCATCAAGGAAGCTCCGTGCGCTGACAGGGGATTCCGGTGAATGCCTCGCGTCAAAATGGCGGTCACGTCATCTGAGGCAACGGAGCTCCCGACGTCCGTGAAAATCTCTGGCTGTAGGACATGGCAGGTGGCAGAAAGTGGCTCAGAAATGTCCTGCGACGGTCCAGAGGCCAGAGATAACCTCAAAGCAGGAAAAGGCAAGGTATAAGCGGTTCGTATCCGGAAGCTTCGTCAGAGCTTCACTCAGACGCCGCCATTACCGCTGGGCACAAAGCCACGCCCCCATTCACGCTGTTCTCCTTCTCCTCAATCTTCGTCCTTGTGCCTCACGCTGCTTTTCTTTTTCTCAGTCTCCATCTTTGTGCTTTACTCTGCTCTTTTCCTCGTCACTCTCCCTCCTTGTGCCTCATGCTTCCCTTCTCCTCACTCCTTGCTTCTTCACGCTGCTCTTCTCCTCACTCCTTCATTCTTCTTCACATTGCTCTTCTCCTCACTCTCCTTACTTATGCTTCATGCTGCACCACAACTAACAATTCCAATCAAACCCACATAATTCCACTACACAACACATACATAAACTCCATTACACATGGGTAAAAGACATTGCCATTTACAACACCAAAAGCTCTAACTCAGACAAATGCGAGACCTATTGCCTTTCCGATTCTTGTTGAGTGATGTTAGGAAAATAGAGCCCGGCGCACATGTGCCGGTTGAGGAAGCCCTCGCCCTGGAGGAACAAGCAAATTGCAGTGACATCAAAGCGATGGGCGAGGCTAGGCTCAGGAGTGATGATTAGGTTTCGAATTGGGCATTTCCTGCTGTGGCCCAGGGCGGGGCAAACAGAATTCCTTTCATGCAGAGGGCCGGGTTGGAGCAGACCGATGAGTTGAAAGAAGGATTGTGTGATGGCCAGCTTAGTGAGGGCTCACCCTCCCCCAGTCACAGCCACTGTTTGTGTACATCTCAAAGCTAAGGGGCTGTCTGCAGAAAGAGATCGGTATTCTGACTTTTGGTTTCTATGGAGTCAGAAACATTGAAGAGCAAGCACCTTCTCTGTTATGCTGAAAAACAGCTCTTCCTCTTTCCCCAGCTTAGCCGGTCGTAGTAATGGTTTTATTACAATGTTATTTACTTTTAAAACTGTCTCCACTGAACAGGCTTTGACTTTGTCAAGCACTGCTAGTTCAATAAAAGTATAGGGCCTGCGCCTTCAGCAACATCCCCCACCAGTTGATTGCTGTTTAGGTCTCGCCTACACAGCACACATGCGCTGTTTAGGAGAAAGAGCTTTAGCCATCGATGCGCCTTTTCAGCCAAAACCGTGCACGTGTTGCATTGCTTTTAATGGCAACGCCTGCATGTCTGGTGATTCCCTTGCGGGAGCCAGCTTTGACACCATATGCTTTTAATTAACTTGCAAACATATGGTGCCCCTGCTCGTTCCTGATAGGGAAACAGGTGCAGTCCCCTCCTGTCTTCCCCTCCCCTTGCTGCTTCCTTCTTTAGAGCGAGCCACACGTGCATGTTTGTTTTCTTTCATGGCGGTACATTTTGAGAAGTTTACAAACAATCGGGACGGGGATCACACAGGCAGAAGTCCACTCTACTACCCTTTTCCCCATTGTAATTAAATTAAAATGGCCGGGGGCATGTGTTTGCTCCGATGTTCAGTTCGCATTTTGCTTCAGGCCGCCTTTCAACAGTACATTTCAGGGACATTCTGCAACTAATTGGCACTTCTCCTAGAGACCCTTGAGTCACCCAGGAGGCAATTCTGTTCCCCATTGTTACACTTCTGAGGCATTTTATCACTGAGGCACTTGGTCACTGAAAACTGCCCAGCCCCTCCACTACTATCCCCGCTGGGGGGTTTGCTGGTGTCTACTTCCAAGGCCAGAGGTTAGGCCACAGAATGACGCAGCGGGCCGTCTTTGGGCAGATGCCTTGGAAACTCCTTCCCTCTCAGTGCAAGTCTGTGGGGGGTGGGCTCGCTTGGGGCACTTTTAATGGCCACCAGCGCCACCCCAAACGTGAGGGTCTATCCAGGGCTCTCAAGGTGACTTTACCCAAAGGGCTTGCTCCCAGCCCGGGAAGGACGCCTCATTTACATTGGCTCTGGGGACCTTAGGCCACCCTCTAATCTGGGCCTAATTTTTGTGAGATATCAATAGAACCATCAATTGCATTGTTTGTCACAATGGCTTTCAGAGAAGATCTGCGGAGAGCTGCAGGGACAAACTGCTAAACGCCAGCCCTGACGGTCTGGCCTACACCTGAAAGACCCACTGCAATCGGCGGACATCTCACCCACTCTATACATCTATGGAACTCGGGTAGCAAAATGCATATTTGGGGCTGAGTCGTATACCTTGTAGACTAATCTAAGCTTTACAGAAAACCCTGCCACTCCAAAAGTGCATTCAGTTACAGAGCTATTAAGTTATTTTCCTTTGTAGTACTTCACGCAGTCTTGTTTTCCTCTTAGAACTCTGGGACTTGTAGTTCCGGGGTTCACAGTAACGGTAGCAAAAAAAGTTCCTGCATTTTGTAAGGGAAAACTGGACTAAAACAGCTAGGTAGCTGTGTGTATTTATAAATACTCCTTGTGGTTTCGATGCAACTTAAAATCACTTCCTTCGATATATCACCCCATCCTTGAATATGTTTACCAAGTGAATGATTTCAATTTCGCTCACTCCGTTGTCGGGTGCCCTTGTGCTCACTGGATGTGGTGCCCAGCAGCAGCCTGTGTGGTATGTCAGTAGCATGTCTAGCGTTGTTTCTTGTTGCAAGGAGTCCATAGCCTGTCTAGTGCCTTCTCGGGGTATGAAGCGGGCAGTGCCTATAGTTTGTTCAGTGTGATGTCCTCAAAGGGTCCTGTGAACTCTGACTTTCATGCTATAAACGTCCTTCAGTGTGGGGTATGTCTGTAAAGCGGATAATGAAAATACCAGATCTGCATGCTGGGACACAGGCCAATGACAAGAGCATTTTTATTGGGATTTAATTAAATTGGCGTACATAGCAAGTGGTCAGAGATCAATGGCTGCGACGTATAGTGGGAAGCTTTATATTGAGGAGAGAGATTAATGATGAAATGTAACCTTCCAATGTGGTATTGACTCCTGCTGCACCAGTGAAAGTAAGCCTCGGCGTGAGTGAGCACATGATTCATGCGGCCCAGCTCAGCCTTGGAAGTGTGAAATTTACTGTGTAATCCCCCGGGATGCGTCTCCTACATGCAGCCCATTTTGAGGGGTCAGAGTCCGAGGCGGGGATGGCAACCGGTTCAAACGGGGTACGCCAGCGAGGCATCACTTGTTCTTTCAGAGACGGGCAGACTTTCAGGGGTTTGTTTTGCCAAAGCCGTCCCTGGCAGGGTAAGTTGGGGCTGCTGGGTTTGTGAGGGTTGGAGGTATTGTAAGAGTCTGCAACTCAGAGAGGTCTCTCAAATGTCCATTCCTCGTGGCCCTAAACAAATGTGCATATAGCTTTAAGCAGCACTTTGAGCTGGGCCAGGCTTTCTTGGTCACCTAGAGCTCCCCTGTGGCCTCTTGGCAAGGCCCTCGTGTGTGCGCATTGTCCCGCCTCGTCGCTACTCACTGCCAAGTGCACTCTTTACCCTTCTGACCTCTGTGCATTTAATTTGCCATGCCTACACATTTTCACCTCGTTAGGCTTTATTGTGTACTCCTACTCAGAGGGGGGCTTGTGGGTGGGTGTGTTGAGGTGAGCCCCTTGTACCGCTGGGGATTTCCATGCACGGGGTCTGTACAATGGTCACGCGTTATAAACCCTAATGTTGCAATAAACACTATTACGGTGCTTTTTAGATCAGGGCAAGTGTGTATTTTGGCAATCCACAGTTCCTGGGGGAGGGGGGCTCGTCTGTAGGAAAAACGCATCGTACCATCTAATTCTGATCATGAAATGGTTGGTTCGGTAGAGGTGACTCCCTCACCTCCTTAAATTGTAGCTGCTTCATTTTACCCCTTTAACTTAAATTTCTTACTTCACGTCAGCTTGCTTTAATCGCTGTCGGTAAACTTGTTTTCTACAGTGCTAGCATGTTGTTTCCAAAGTCCTCGAATTCCACAGTAATGTTCTGCCCTGAACAGCCATCATTAGGTGCACCTGGAATGCAGAGTGTACCATTGCTTCATCCAGGGGTAGAGAGGTTGGTGGCCTGCTATCGGGTGTCATGTGTGCTTGCATACACAAAAAGCATTGGCATAGCCAATAGGTCTCGCATTTGGAACCTTATAAGTGTTTAGCCATGTAACAGTTGATATTGTTGCACCAAGGATATTGTACTGCTTAACAAAATACTTATAAGGTCCCAAAAGCGAGACCTATTGGCTATGCCAATGCTTGTTTGTTGTTGCCGCGGTGCCCTACTTTAAATAAAAAACATGCACACAGGTCTGTCAGTTATTCTGCTTTTGTTTTTACAGCTGTGCTGGAAGCTCACAATAATAACTAAAAAATAGGGTGAAACAGTTTTTACCAAGTTTACTATATTCACCAAGTTAGGCAGATAATGAGACGCGAGCCCAAAAGTGCAGCCACACAGCTATATTCATGTCCTTAAATCTGAGCATAGATGTAAAGAGGATCAGTAAAGAGAGGCTGTTTTCCATTTAAAGTACATCTCAAACTTCTTGCCTCACCACTTTCAGATTTCACCAACCGCCACTGACTCCTACAGTTAGGAGTTACACCTGCAAACCAAATTTCGCACACAGTGGGAGAAAGGAGAACCCTCTGAATCTTGTGGCAAGGGGGCATATTTTGGGAGGTGGGCTACCATGGCATGTTAATGTCCTCTAGAAGGTGACTTACCATACTAGAACATGCCTTTCGGTAGTCTCATATCTAATACACTAAGGCTCCCATTAGGAGTTGGACAGATCTGTTTTCCATGGTGGGTATGAAAGTGATACTGCTCTGTTCATTCTGGAATCAACGCCCGCATGGAGGATTTTGAACCCTGGACTTTGTTTTGCGGAATAGTTTTTTTCACTCTGAGTACGATAATGTGAATGACAGTAATTGGAATGGAATCTGTGCCTTCAATTCCTGTGTTCGAATGTCCAGGTAACAAGCTCAGCCATACATACACATGACCCTGGCATTGCTCACAGTAGAGTTATCTTACCTAGCACAGCTCAACCTCCAGCTGGTAGCAGTGACCTTTACCAGAACACAAAGACATGAAAACAATCCTCTTTGATAAAATAAACAGGATGTACATGGTTCACTTCCTGAAAACAATCGCGCCAGTGACTTACAAACACAACCCATTGAATGATGGAATTTGCAGCTGCACAATGTATATGCTGAGGTCAGATCAGGAAAAGAAGATGAATAGTCTGATGCTTCTCTGTCTTCCATGTAAAATATTAATAACACCAGTCAAGCAGTGGCATAACGAAACTTGAGGGGTCCCCCTGCAAAGCACATGGAGCCCCCACTCCCCCCGGCGGAGTGGTCTACCATGTACCACTTTGCCCTACCACCCAAACATCTAGCATATTTTGATTTAAAACCTTCAACATTTAAATGAAATGCCTTTATATTGTCTTTCTCTAAATTCTAATGAGAAAGTGGGAAACACTCTTAACATACAAGCTATGCCATTTGTAACAATACTGTCAAAAGCAGATTATTTAACTGAGGCAGCAGTCAAAACAATGCCAAGGAGCAATTCTATTGTTTCAGAAACTGCCTATGGCTGAAGAACAACTATGAAGGGTCTGAAATAGAATTGACAATACCATGAAACTTTGAAAGACAAACTCAAACCTGCAAATCCATAAAAACTCGACTGACAATATACATGAGAAGTACACAAGCTTTAACTCCTGCGAAGGTCAAGAGAAATAGACTGGTGAATTATCTGCATGCTACACACTAGCGACTGTCAAGGGTTGTGCATGATAATAACGTGAATGGAGGAAGCAATTTCAATCATAATGTCTTTATTAGTAAGCACTGCAAAACAGGCAGGCAAACAAGGCTGAGGAAGAAAACTTTTTGAATGCTTCAGAACACTGATGCAGATGTTTGTTTTAATTTATCATTTCTGTAGTATAAACAATGCTAAATACAAGATTTAAGGTACATGTATTACAGACAAGCAACACCATAAATAACACTGCATGTAGGATAAAAACAAACCATATCAGCATGTACCTAATGACAATCTATACAAACTGTAGTTGGTAAAGGAAAAGAAAAAGTGCAAATACTTTCAAAGTGCAAAATAAAGCAATCACCAGTCCAGCATTACACAAAAATCAAGCATGTTTTGTAAAACAATCCAACTTTCTTCTTGCATCAAGGTGAAAATACTTTCAAAGTGCGTGGTAAAAACAAGTCCAGCAGTATGCAAAAAAGAAACCAGGTTAGTCAAACAATTCCCCATTTGGTGTGTGCATAAAGCACATATTTTGGAAAGCAACTGATAACAACAAATACAGCACATTCAATATTCAAACCAGTTTAAACTAACAATTCCCTTTTTGAAGGCTCAATTGTGAGTAGCAAAAAAATACAGCAGGCAGCAGCATACATAAATCAAACCTATTTAGTGATAAAAACAATAACAAGTTTGGGAGCATAAACATTAAACCAGTTTCAACAAAGTATGCCCCTTTCGTGTGTGCATAAAGGCGCACATATTTAAGGGACCGGCAAAACAATAACAAGTTCAGCAGCAAAATAAACAAAGCTGTTTACTCAAATAATGGCCCTTTTGTCTGTGCAAAAGAAACGTGTCAAGGGGGTGCATATATGTCAGGTTAAACTGAATACATTTATTTTTGACTCTATAAACATATGTTCAGAATATTGAGTTAGCCTATATATAATCGAACAATATTTAAAGTATGATATATTACACAGAATACCATATTACTTACTGCTTCCTCATGGGACTCAAAGGACAGATGCATTTAGAAAATCAGACTTGAAGTAGGAACAGTACTTGCAGGAGCCTGATAAAATATATATCAGAGATTGAAGGCTGGTACAGCAGAAAACAATACTTAAAGAGTGAACACAAGGCTGAAGACTGCTTACACCAGGAAGAGTGACTGGCAAATTAGACCGGTGGCTGAAGACTACAACTGCTTGGTTCACTGAATTGGAGAGATGTACTTGACTGAAAGAATATTTGCCTCTTGGCCTTTCAATCGTGCAAAGTCTTCTGTTAAAGCTTTCACATTTAATTTTTTGCTCGATCACTCTCAATGCTTAAAGTTGCAAGCCCCGACAGCCTTTCCTGAGTCATTGTGCTTCGGAGATACATTTTGATTAATTTTAACATTGAAAATGACCTTTCTGCACTGGCTACAGTAACTGAAATGGTTAGAAATACCATTCTGGTTAGCACAAAAAATCACCCAAATAGAGGCGGTATTTCCAGATACCACCCCGGTAGAAAAACACAGGATTCTGACTATCTGTCTTCCAATGGGAATCGCACCACACGTGGAGGACTGTGACACTTGGGGTACAGTCTTTGCTTCAATTTACACAAAAACACATGGAGTTCCATCCATGTCAGTAATACCAGATGTGCTAAAACAAATTCAAGACGAATACGGTCCAGAACCCGCTTTAACTCTCGGTATGAAATTACTAAAAGACTTCAAGCAGGTCTCAGCAATATTACTAGCCAACATAAAAGGAGAAGCAGCGAATGTGGCGATCCGCCAGAGGTTAAAAGAGACAGATATAGCAGACCAACCAGCTGAAATTGCCAGAATTATAGAAAAATCCTATGAAGAACTAGGTAGAGATAGTTTGGGTGGAATACCAGTGAAGCCCCAACTAATTGAAAGTCCTGAAAAAATATTTATTAAAAATAATCTAAACAATCAAAAGAAGAACTGGGATGGAAACAAACAATCCAATCCAAAAGAAAAGAGATTCCAGTCCAGAGGAAGGTCTCCTCGGAGGAGAGAAAGATCTCCGGACCAAGGACCCAAGTCTCCCCAAAGGGAGCCCTCTGTGAAAAGATACAACCTTAGAAATAGGGATAACATAAAGAAACCTGATAGATATCAAGATTTTGATACACGTCCCTCTCAATCTTTTCAGACTTCCTCGCAGAAATCGGAAAGAAGAGGACGATCGGAACCCAGGGAAGGGCACGTCAAGTCCAAAGACAAGGAACCTGCTCATCCAAATAAAAAATTACAGTTTCCAAAGAAGAAGGTAGCCAGCATTAAAGTATTCAACAATGCCGAGAATACTGAGGACACAGCTGAAAAACGGAGAGTGGGCTCAGACAATGCTAGACAGCGCAGCAGAAGTGAGCATAGCACGCAAAGTCCTTATGAATCATCTGGAGACAGTGGACACGAATGAATACATTCAAGTGGAAACTGCAGACACCAGAGTTAGCAAACCTCACAAAATATATGAAATAACTTTACGTATAGAAGGGGATAAGACTAGAAAAATAAGGGGCCTTTTTTGGGATAATCTCTCCAAGGGCTATGACATCCTTCTAGCTGAAAAAGATTGGCCACCAGAGTTTGTCAGGGAGTGCCCACATGGCGAAGAAATAATTATGCCTGCCTTCTCAAATCATATTCCAATTCATAAAAAATATACACTTGCAAGAAAGTGGGCAGTAGCTCAAGCTCCTGTTTTATATAAAAATCATGTAGGATGGGATGAGGATTCTCCTCCACACAAAATCCAGTTAAAATCACAACCTACTGCACAAAGGCAGTATCCAATCAAGCAAGAAGCTAAAAAACAGGTAAAAGAAATTCTAGATCAACTAGAATACCAGGGGGTGATTGAAACTTGTACCTCACAAATGAACAACCCTTTGTTTCCTGTCTCCAAACCAGACAATTCATATCGTCTAGTTTTGGATTACAGACACCTTAACTCATGTTGCAAAACTTTTGCAGTACAAAACTCGCATAGTGCTGCACTAATGAATAACATAGTGCGCAAAAAATATAAAACAACATTAGACATCTCTAATGGATTCTTTTGTCAAAATATAGCACCAGAGAGCAGATACTTGTCAGCGTTTTCAATAAATGGCGCTCAAAAAGAATTCTGTCGGTTACCCCAGGGGTACAAGAACAGCCCAGGAATATTCTCAGCGAGAGTAACAGAGTTACTACAAACATATGATGACGAAGCATTATCTTATGTCGATGACATATACCTAACAGATGATGACTTGGATACTCACTTGAAGAGAGTGAACACCATAATACTTGGGTTCGCAGCAGAGGGTTACAAGTTCAACTTTAAAAAATCTAGAATTGCCCATCTAACAGTCCTGTTCTTAGGATATGAATTATCAAGTGAAGGCAAAAGCCTGGCTGACAATTTCCTAGAGAAATGTGCCGTACTCCAAGCACCTAGAACACTAAAAAACCTACAGTCAATTCTAGGTTTCCTAAATTTCGGAAGAACATACGTTGCAAATTACGCAGAAAGGGTCAAACCCCTTTATGATCTAATAAAACCAGATTTAAAAAAAAACAATTGGACTCAAAAACACACAGAGATTCTGAGATCCTTACAAACAGATATGTTAATTAAAACAAAATTAGAAACACGTGATAACACACGCAACCTTGTGATTCGAGTCATCCCAGGAAGATGCGGATTCACATACCTGACCTCTAACGAGGGAGAAAAGGTACCAATTGCATTCAAATCACACTTGTACAGAGAAGCTGAAAAGAAATTCAGCATTAAAGAAAACATTGTTCATGCAGTTCAAACCGCAATAGCTAGAGAAAAAGATAAAGCTGACGGTAGACACATCACAGTCAGAACAGCAGAATCAGCCTTTGAGGCATTAACAACCCCGTGTAATTTACCAACAACAGCATTGAATCCGGAATGGATACAATGGGTGAATTGCATTACAATGGACAAAATAAAATACTACTTTGATCCAGAACTAGAGGAACTAAAATATCTAGAATATGAAAGAACATTCCCTCTGCCAATCGACATTCTGCCATTACGACAGTACGCTTGTATAATCTATACAGACGGACATGCTCAACCATCCGTTTGGGGAGAACAAGCATACAACCCCACATGTGAAATTACAAAAGAAGTGTGGTGCGGGGGTATACTAAGACCTCTATTAACAAAAACACACTCAGTAGAAACTAATTCAGAACAACAGACTGAAATAATAGCATTGAAAATGGCGCTAGATAATGCAGATCGCGAATTCCCGACACTCATAGTGTCCGATTCGTATTACTGCGTCAAATCATATAACAGTGATTTACAGAAATGGATTCAAAACGGTTACAAAGATGACACAGGTGCAACAATAAAGCAAAAACTGCTTTGGGAACAAATAGTTCTGTTAAAAAAAGAACTACCAAAGACTCACGTGATACACTCACTGAGTCATCAGCGTGATGGCGTTCACGTTGCAGGGAATTCATTGGCTGAGAAAGCCACAGCGGTAGCAACTGAATCGGCTTCCGTAGCTAGAAAAAAGCGTGCAGTAAAATACAGTGACGGTGAAACAATGCTGGCGGTGAAAACGTCATCAAAAGGCGACTGCTCAGTGTTACTGTTCAGTTATCCACTCAAATATACATACATAATTGATGCGAACTCCGTTCCTTTTGCTCGAATCCCTGGAGTGGGGGATAGAGTGATTCCAAACATGGACAGGAGAGGCTTGTTAATAGCAGACGCACATATGGGCGAGGGTCTCAGACACCTCAAACTAAAAGATTCTCTGGAAGAATTACAATCAGTGTACTGGTGGCCAGGCATGGGCCTGCATCATACCATTTTTGTAAAAAACTGCCCAAACTGTAACAGAAATCGCAGTGGTGAAAGAAACGGTATATTACCTTGGAGTTTCACACCAGAAAGGATCAACAATACCAAATAAATCCCAATATGAAAAATGCGTCGTATTAACATACAGAGACTAGTTTTCACTTATAATGTAGACCCCAACTTTCGGCTGACGCCAGAACTGTTATATCAAGATTTGCAAGTCTATAATGGCATATACGCTAGAAGCATGCTACGTACTGACCAATATCTTTCCATTTGCCTCTCGGGTTTGTGAGGAGTGCTTGGCCAGAATGAGCATTGCATTTGCGGAAATCTTCTCACTTCCTTCCTGAGGGATACGGGATGGTGTAAAGAAAAAACCAAAGGCAGAGAGCGATCTATAACAGCAAAGGTATTAGGTTTGGGAGCTGGGTGGGTCAAACATCTAATAAGTGTCCAACGTAGTCTAAACAACTTGCCAAGAAATTCTCTGAAGGGATTCAGTCCGTACGAATTATTGTTTGGGACTAGGATGTTAGTCTTAGATCTTGACAGTCAGACTTCAGTGGTGAAAGAAAAAAGCTTTGATATCAAAGATCGTTTGGCTATTTTGCAGGACTTAAACGAAACAAGAAAAGACCTGAGCAACATAAAGTTGAAACAACAGCCAACAACCACTGAAGAAACACCGCCTGTCCCAGCAAGACATGTCTGGATTCCAAAAATCGGGGATCTAGTCAGAGAAAAGATCGCGGTAAAGAAGGAATTTGGGCCTTTTTACAGAAAAGCAGTTCCTGTCTTGTCCATCAACGGGACAAGATCAGTTGTACTACCGCCGCTTGCTGGTAAAAAGGAGAACCGAGTTGTATCCATCGACCTGGTAAAACCACAATCATGTGGCCGATAACAAACGGTAGGCCAAGTGGACTCCCGATAAGTAGTAGAACACCGAGGTTTGCTACAAGTACAGAGGTGCTAACTAAAAGGCTAATCACATTCGAAACGGCTACAGAACAACAACAAGGACTATGCAACAATGCAATGGAACTCACACCTCTGAAAACCCAAATAAAAATGTTTAGTAGAGACACACCAACCTACAATGAAGTAACAAATGAATATGCAAGAAACAGTAATCCTGAAACAATTGGAACAATTGATAGAACAGCATCCGGCTACTTCATAAACTTCAATGATTCCTCTGAAGACCTCAGTGAATCAAAGACACAGCCATCAACAAAAACCCTTAAAGACAAAGCTAAGGAGCTTTTGAAACAGCTGAAAGAAACCTATCTGATTTCTCCATGGATTGAATTTTGGGTGTCCTTTGGTGTATTTATCCTCAGACTTTGGCTCATCATGGTACTATGCTTGGGACGCTTCATTGAGGGAAAATATGCAAAAATGGACACAGCAAGCCAGAAAATCAACTTGATCCTCAAGCCACACACGGCTTCACACGTCGAGAAAAGAGAACTTTCTTCAGTCAACTTCACAGCCAATCCTATACCGGGTGGGGTAGCATGGGACAATACTGACTATGAAATTTATGGTCCGGTTGAAATCCTCAAATATCCACACCAAATGAAGATCTCGTTGAGTGACTTTGTAAAACCAAACTCATTTGCTGATGATTGGGACTTTGAAAGTATTAATGACATGATGTCTGACCTAGTGATGTCTGCTAAATTTACCAAACATGATTATTTGCAGGGCTCGTCTAATTATGATAGTATGTACTGCTACAACCACTATGCTAACCATTTTCTACATAAATCTGCACAACCTAGAAATGTTTTAAATTATAATCAATGGGAACATTGTGCAACCCCTCCAAAAGGAAGCTCAAGAACCATTTATGACAAATATTCTTATTTTTCAGGGTTCAATACAAGTAAAGCTGAAACATTTTATTTTAAATTGTCAAAAAGACAGGAACAAAAACCATGCTTACAAACACAAAATTGATATATTCGTACTCATTTTTTGAACAGATGAATACATTTGGTTTTGATTATTGGGACAAAAATGTGGAAGTTAAAAGTGTTTGGGGTACAAGAGAATGGCAAGTTCAGGGTATAGAATCATTGTTTAGAGCCTGCATGATCCCAGAACAAATTATATTCTTGAATGACACTATTCAACAAACTACCTGTCTTGGATTAGCCAAAATCAAAGACTTAAATAAACCGTCTATTCCAAAACCAACAATGAACAGCAATAACTCTGCAGATGAAGAGATAGACGTAAACTATGTATTAAACCAAAACAGAACAAATCCTGATTGGAAACAATGGTTAATCTGGCCCACAGATACTAATAACTGTCAAGACAGATTCCTGAACAAAACACAGGGGTTCACATTGACCAGGCCAGACCCTAGATATTCCCAAAGACAACACCCAGGGATAATCACCACCTACAGTGTGGGCAAACTCTGCCTTCAATGGCTACAAACTTCCACACTGACAGAAATTAAGCAACACCTAACTTTACTTACTGATGGTGCTGACTTGCGTGATTTCATTATGGGACCGTGCAAACAGCGTCAAAAACGCTTCATAGCAGCCTCTATATATGCAGCTTACAACGAGGCCTGGAAGATAACTCAAATTGAGACAGCAGAAAGTATACGGGAAATTGACCGTATTAATTTGGAAAAATCGCTTTCTGTAGTGGACAATGGGTTAATGACTCTGTCCTCCAGAATTTTTTCATTGGACAGTATTGTGTCTTCAGCAATCGACATAATATCGCAAGACTTACTGTTGTTACAACACGGTCAGTCGCAATTGCGTTCTATTATACAGCTTGGATGGACGTTACAAAATCTGCGTTCAGGCTATGTGCCTTGGCGTTTAATCAACACAACGTCACTATTCAATATCTTTAACCTTACTGATAAACAAATCAGTATGGCACAAAAGGGTGCTGATTATACAATCCTGAGCATTGAGAAACTCGAGAGATTACCATTGACAATGTCAGAACGACCTGTCATTGAATGGATAATACATGGGATAATTAATATTCCGATATCTACTTTCAGGTTTCAATACTGCCAAAAATATATACAGGCTGGCATGTACGAAAAATTGGGAAAAGGGTACATTAAGTCAACATGGAACTTGCCATATTCACATGCATGTGTCAGTAATAAAGGCCAGAAAGTGTTCCTTAGTGGCAATAATTGTGCAATGTCACTAAGCGGTACACTTCTGTGTAATGGAATTAGTTTGCATGGAGCCTGTGAAGGGAACTCAAATAACCTTTCATGTCACCAGCTAGGCACACCTGCAACACAGATAGAACCATTCTTTAAAAGACTCTATAACGGGAGTTACATCCTAATTGAGGATCGCAGATGTTGTAGTCTACTGCCCGGGGTTCCTTATCTCGTAAGTACGACTGCGAAGGTCATGTGCTGTGGACGCTTATGGTTCCCCAGCTCCTTTCCAGACAGGGAGGCAAGGACATGGCCTAACTTGAAAATTACTTCTATTCGAATTGATACTTTAAGCAGAATGAAAACAGTGCTTCTTCAGACGCCGACCAGGCTCACTTCATCAAAAGAAACGTATGATCTCCTTGTCGCAAGGACGACTGCAGAGATTCACTCATTGTTATCAACTAATTCCCCCATACATTTTGCAGAAATCCTGAATGAAATCTTAAATATTTCTGATACCAGTGGAGTCTCAAATGTATTTAAGACATTGTTTTCAGGAGCATTAACACCATTCAAAGCCATACTGGGTATTTTTCCAGACCTCGGCCATTCGATATTTGGAGGAGTTCCCCTCATTTTGGGACTAATTGCAGGAATCCTATTCTTAGTCCTTATATTTCGTTATGGCAAACCATGTCACAGACAAAACACCTGCGACAAGGGAAGAAACAATCCGAGCCATTGGATACCGGGACCGGATATCAAAAATCCTGGGACTAACCCGGCTTAGAGACCTGAACATGACTTGGTTTCTTTCATTTCGGCCGATATGGCAAAGATGTGTTTTACCTGTATTAAGGTGCATGCTGTGCGGAGAAGAATGCGTGTTGGACACCTGTCTGACGCTACAATCGGATGCGCCAATGGACGCAGAAACATTGTTGGGTCCGGTAACGGCTCATGCATTGTGCTGCCCTCAACGGCTGCCAATCCTGATGACGGCATTCGTAGAAACTTCACCACTACGATTAAGGGGTAGTGAAGATCAAGATGAAAGCAGCATCGATCAGGTACAACCTTCTGTCAGCAATACTACTCAAAACGTCAATGCAGACAATCATGCACATGAATGCATGGTTACATCTTTTTCCGAGTTAGTGGAACTCTCACAGGAAGCTGTTGACAGCTTTTTCAGCAGTCTCAATGATATGATGTTCTCACCAGAGCAGAAATAACGACTCTTGAGCAAGCTAGCACACGGCGTTCCCGACACCTTGAATTTGGCCTTCAACTTTAATAATAAAGCAGCAAGAACAATTTTTCCTCCAGTCCACGGACAGCAATGTTTTACTATGCCTAGATTCGTAAATATGGCCATAGTTAGCGTGGAGTGGGTGTGATGTATTCCTATAGGTTCTGTATAGATCCCCCTATTCCTGACCCTATTCTGGTTAACAATTAACTAGCAGCCATCCCATGATGCAGAAACCGTTATCTGATTAAGCCAGACCACGGCACAGGAGCGCGTTATCTGATTAGGTCATAACGCTTGCTATCTAATTAGGCAAGCAATATTCCTCCAGCCCCTGATAAGGCATACGGAGTTCTCAAAACAAATCAAACCTATGACAACCTGGGAAAATCCCTGCGGCCATTGTTTTGATTTCTCAAAGAACTTCAGTAAAAGAATGTGCTAACGACCAGCTCGTATGACATCCTTATTGACGTATCTATGTCCATCCTTACGTCAATCTCGGCACCTTACAGGTATAAATATTACCGACATTGCCTTAAGCAAACACACGCGGTGGTGACGAGATCGGAGCAGCGAGACTTGCCGAAGCCCAGCAGAGAGCGAAGCCCACTGGCGCTGCCCCGCCTTCCTGACGCGCTGAGAACGAGAAGCTGCCTTTCTCCTGCCGAGAAATCCAGCTCCGGCGCTTCCGAGCAGCCCTTGCAGGCAGCTTGGAATATCGAGACCACAGACGAGAGATACCATCCCTCAACCATCCTAGATCTCAGGTACAGAACTGAATAACCTCTTGCAGAGAATTCTTGAGTCAGTCACTTGGCAAAACAAACTTAACTCAAACTGCTACTTTCTACTCCAGCCCACGTATTAGGCTTAGGTCAGGTACACCGGGGTAGGCGTGGTTAGAAGCACCAGTTGAGTACGATTAGTTAAATGTATATGTGTATGTATATATTCTATCCATTTTAAATAGCATATGGCTTAGAAACCATATCAATGCTTTTACAGTATTATTTCATAATTCTGCTTTTATTGTATGCACTTTACTTAACCATAAGTATTGCAATAATATCGATTCATTTCTCTTGTACGAGAAAAGAGACTGATCAATAAATAACATCTTTTATTGAACACGCCCGTCTCTTCCTTTTCTCTACAATCTGGTGAAACTAAGAATGCACGTACTGACTGAGTAAAATAAGTTGTCTTTTGTTTTCACACGACTCTAGAGATACACTCTTGATTAGGGGAGAGCAAAGTTGTCATGTTCTATGGTTGTCAGAAACTAAATCCCTTCTTGTCTATCCAGGGAGGTTCAACTCCTCCTTGCCTATTCGAGAAAGTTTCTAGTGAACTCTGAGCTAGCTGGCAAACCCAAAACTTTAAGTCTAATATCGACAGTAGAAGACCTAGTTAACGTCTGGTCTAGGTCTATACTATTGGAGGTATTATTCCAATGCGCAGAGCCTATTGGGATAATAGGAACTACACTACACTACACTCCATGTTTTGATTTGCTGCTTTAACTAGTTTGTTGAAATGTCACATATAGAAATCTTTCAGTATC
This sequence comes from Lissotriton helveticus, assembly GCF_964261635.1. Taxonomy (NCBI): domain Eukaryota; kingdom Metazoa; phylum Chordata; class Amphibia; order Caudata; family Salamandridae; genus Lissotriton; species Lissotriton helveticus. The sequence goes on from NC_136067.1 coordinate 1,997,865,071, forward strand.
TATGTTACTGCTACATGTAAACATACAATTTTCACATTGATGTTCCCATTTATAACGAAGGCCAAAAAGATTTTCAAGTTCTATTCCTTCATTTTCCAATTTGGCAAGCATATACATTGGAAATTCATGAGCATCTTGTTGGATATTCTGCGTGAATTGTGTTGAACCAGAACATATATGTAAAAGATTACGAATATCAGAAAAGCTTTGCATTTTACTTTTATAAGTTCTCAATTTTTCATAAATACACTGCAACAAGGAGCAAATTCTATTTTCATGATTCTACATAGTTTGCTGTTGCAAACTTTCTAGAAAAAAACAACATTGACCACTACATTAGCATAGAAGTTGATACCTGAACTATTTTCAAACTGATAACCAACAATCTCTTCAAAAGTGTCCTTTTTCTTACTGCTTGCAATCTCAACAATATCTTGATATTTTCCTTCTCTATTACTTCACTACAGATATTCTCATATCTTCATTTTCGACCTTCCACATGCTTTTCAACCACAGGATATTCACCTAAATTGGGAGCATACGGTCTTCTTAACCTATAATACTCTTTTACACAGTTTGCATCTGCAGTAATCTTTGTCTCATCAAAATCAATAAAAAACGAACCAGATGAAGTTCTGACTCTGGACAAAGCAACATATGCCATACCCTCTTTAAACATGGCACTTCCAATGTTCACCAAAGCACTGTCTACACTTATTCCTTGAGATTTATGAATAGTCACTGCATATGCCAGAGAAAGTGATAACTGTTTTCTACAGACATATCAATCATTAACAAGAAAAAAACAAACTGAACAACGACCAATTCCATCTCTACTTTGATAATTAACAAAATCAACAACTTTACCCATTGCTCCATTTACTAAACCCTTTTCTACATCTAAATACCGCCTTAAAATTACCCGACAGTTTACACATGCATATACATTCTTTTCTAAACCAGCAGTTTTAGATATCGATTTTTCTAAAGAATCCAATTTTGTTTTTAATTTTTTCAGTCAAAATAATAATGATTCCTTCATGCTCTATTTTATCAATGGCTTCCATTTTTTATTATTTCTTCATTTTCTAGGTTCAATAGTCGTTCATTGAATATAGAACACTCACGCAGTGTTGGCATTAAGCAGATTATAGATTAATTTTCTGCAATTTTCAAATATATTTTGTCAGGAACTATATTTTCATTTGGAAACAAATTCGAAATTAGTCAACTTTGCAAACTTGTTTGCCATGTTCTGGCAGTACTCCAATTCTTATATCTTGATGAATAGTTCCATAATCAACATCATTTGCCTGTCGTATATTTTTAATGAGTTCTTTGTATTCAAAATATGACCAAATATTAACTTTTCCAACACTTCCCAAAGACTTTCTGGTTTCTTCATGCAAAAGTATTTTAAATACTAGTTGGCCTTTTACAGGAGTAACTTGCAGTAGATCTCCAAAAACGATGACATGTTTTCCTCCAAATAGGAAATGGTACTGTGTTTTAAGAATTTGCTGCATTCTTAAATGCACAAAAGCAAGCAGTAAGTTTCAGACCATGCTTACCTCATCAATAATTAGAAAATTAATTTTCTTTAGCACTCTAGAAACTTCATAACAAGCATCTCCAGATAGTTTGTGAAATTCCAATTTGTTTTCATGCTCTACAGGTAGCATAAGTAAACAATGCAATGTCATTCCTTTAATGTTGTGTGCTGCCAAACCAGTTGGAGCTGTTACAACACAAGACAAATATGAGTCAGTTGTTTTCTGTAGATAACTGGTCAATACTTTAATTAAGAAACGTTTTCCTGTTCCAACTTGACCACTGACATACATTTGGATAGGTTGAAATGATGTGCATGTGCATTCTTTCTTTTCAAAAAGAAATCCATGGTCAATCTGTAGTCTCACTTGTTGATATATTTATTTTTGTTCAACATTTAGTTGTTCTTCCAAATTTCCTAAGTCCATAATATCTGGTTGAACTTGATGCATTGCTGTTTCCACTTCATCCATGGCGATTGACGCTTCATTTTCACAAATTGGTTGTCTTGACTCATTGGAGCAGAACTTTGACTGTCTTGAGAACTGTCTCTAGCAATCACAGCTGCAATAGTAGCTTCTTGATCAATTTCATCGTTCAACATTTTCAGATAATTTGCCAAAACAGTACATTCTATGGTATCTTTACAAGCATTGAAAGAACCTTCATAGCTCTGAAAATCTCAACGTAATTCCATTTCTGTATGCCACGGTTTGAACAGTTGCAAAAGTGCCAAATAGTAAAATTCCGCTTTACCAGGAGTGTCATAACTCAGTTTTCTGTGATTAATCAAATTCCCTCTCCTTTGTTTCACCAAACATCCTTCAGAACCAATCACTGCATATTTTCCATCATTGATGTTTTCTATAGTATTCTATTTAAAAGTATAGTTTTGCAGCACTTCATAGAGACAAATGTTCTCAAGATGATGACTTCTATTTGGAAAATATGTGTCCAACATGTTTGTTTTGACAATATCTGTACTTTCCGTATATTTTTCTACTAAATATTTAATTTCTTGTACCGATTTAAGAACTCTATTTCACGTTGCAGTAAGACCTAGACTCACCCAAATTATTCTTCTACATTTTGAGTATAAACTTGCAAATGATAACCGATTTGAGCATTCATTTTTTAACATACTTATTGATGATGTTGTTACATTGTATAATGTGAAAAATATTCCACAGCGACAGTCTTTTTGTGTTTTCCAGTACAATAGTTACAGTATATGTGTCATATACCGATTCAGCGTAGTGTTCTCTGTGCGATAGAGAAATCCAGGACCATGATTTCCAGTGACATTGTAGGTAGTAACACAGTAGACTTTCAATATAAACATTGTCAATATAAAGCCATGTACATTAACCAATAACAAAAGGGAAATTGTTCAATCACTTTCACCCCCCCTCCCGAACCCACTTGTCCCGACTCCTGGTCAATCCTACTTCAACTTTCACAGCAAGCAATAGAGGTCACTATAGGCTTATCACTCCAAGGACTGTAGTGTCCCAGGGTTAGATTGTGTGCATCTGGGTCTCAGGACCTAAGGAGTCATATGGCAACCATGGGGTCGGTGTAACATATGGGGATAACAAATCCAGTGATTCCAGTTCAATTAGCATAGCCTCCCAATCCATCTAGATGGGTTGTTTCCTCCGCCCCCTCTCTTCCTCTCTACGAAGTACTGCAACTTCTGCCCTCCCCCGCTGATGCATGTCGGCTTGCCAAGTGGATACTGCTGGACATCAGGGGGACTTCCATCTCATGGTGAGGGCTCTCATCGCCAAAATAAGTGCTAGATCTAAAAACTTTAACCGTACCTTTGGTACCCCTGAGCTTTCTGCGAAGGCCTATGAGACAAGTTAGAGCTTCCTCTGGGACTGGGAGTTGCGTAACTACATTCAGCGAGTGGCAGACTCCTCCCCAGTAATCACAGCGGCAAGACCATAGCATGTGGATGGAGAAGGTCCGCCTCGTCTCCTCTACAACGGGGGCAGCAATGGGAGGAAGCTGGGAACATGCTATGTATCCTCTCAGGAGTGAGATATGATCTACGAAGAACCATCAACTGGATACGTTTCGTATTACGCAATACTTTTTTTGGGTGTTCTAGCATGCCTTTCATGCCTTGTCCGTTATTTCAACACCAGAGTACTTGGACCAATGTGTTCTAAGAGAAGTGAGTGCAGTGCTGCATGTGCCCGGACGCCTGTATATAACCACTGTACTAGGTGTCCCCCTGGTCCCATGTAGTACAAGAGATATACCAGGCTATGCTGTTGGGGTTCATTCCTCTGTGGGGCCCATGTATTCCTAATATAATGTGCCACTGTATTGTGTAATAAGTATAAGCGAGGTGGTGCCCCCGTGGCCTGTACAAAGGAGACAAGATCGAGTATGGTGCCATCCCCAAAGAATGCACCGACGTCCTCTATCCCATTATCTACCCTATCCTGTATCCTGCTCTCTGTGAGTCTGCCCTGTGGCGTGTCAATGCCCAGGATGGAGATGTTCGTGGCATAAGGGGTTCGCTGCGGCTGTGTATGAAAGAGCCTTCCTCCATCAGTGTAGGGCAGTCTTCAGCAGGGCAGTCAGGAGGAATCTTAGCTTTCGGAAATAACAAGGAATGAAGCTCACCCCAGACCAACCTCTGTGTCCTGAATCCAATCACCTGTAAATTCCTCCACGCAGTCCAGTATGACAACCACTGGAGTTGACTCGCATAGTAGTAGCTTCTAAAATCAGGGACTCCCAGGCCAACATTTTGTGTCACAAGTTGGAGCTTCTGAAGACTTGTTCGTCTACGGCCAGCACCCATATAAGATTAACCAACATAGCATTCAATGTGTTAAAAATAGACTGTGGAAGAACCACAGGCAGATTCACGAAGTAGTATAATAGACGAGGCAACATCACCATTTTCGAGATGGCGATTCCCCCCATTACCGTCAGTGGCAGAAAGGACCAGAATACTACACTAGCATGAAGGGCGGTTATCGCTTGTGTTAAGTTGCCTTCAATTTGATCCGCCTGTGTTCTGTAGACTCGAATGCCTAAATATTTAAAGGTGGTGGGAGACACTGGTAAAGTGTAAGTGCCAAATTGGAGATGGGTTGGGTGTGGCGTTTCCCGAAAGAAGTAGGTCGTTGATTTCTCGGGGTTGATAGCCACGTCCAACAGGGTTCAAAAGTGGCGAATATACTGGGGAGAGGGGCGTTGACGGCCGTCAGATCCCGTAAGTACAATAGAGTGTCATCCGCATAGATAGATATTAAATCGTGTACTCCATCAATTGGAATGCTGAGCTGGTCAGCTAAGCCTCTAAGAGTGATGGTTAGAGGTTCCAAGGTGAGCACACACAGCAGGGGGATAGTGGGCATCCCTGCCTTGTGCCCCTATGAATATTATATTGATCTGAGATGTAATGGCCTGTGCGTGCTCTGGCCATGGGGGAGGTATATAATAGACAAATCCATTTAATATACGTGTCCGGGAATCCAAACCGCTGCAGCGTCGCAAACATGAAGTCACAAGAGAGGGAGTCAAAGGCCTGTCTAAGGTCCAGTGCTATACACCCTGCCTATTGGTAATCCTGTGGAGTGCCTAGCGTTCCATAGTGTAGTGGTGTTTAGGGAAGTGCTGCGATTTGGTAGGAATCCGCATTGGTCACTGTGAATGAGCTTATTAAGGTATGGTTGTATGCGATTAGCAAGTGCCTTACTTAGGATTTTATATTCAGTGGATAACAAGGAGAGGGGCCTATAAATGGACAACTGTAAGCCATTTCATCTTTGTTTTGGGTCTAGATGTGACCTGCACTTGCATGGTAGTATCTGGTAGGTGACAAGTCTCAAAGGCAACCTTGTATACAGATTCCAATGTGGGTACCAATGTCTCTGAGTAGGTGTGTGGTAGAACTCGACTGGGAGCCCATCAATCCCAGGTGCTTTGTTACGGTTCAGACCCTTAAGGGCGGCGCGGATTTCTTGTTGAGTTATGGGGCCATCCATGTCTTTCTGTACATCGTCGGGAACTATTGGTAAGGGGAGATCATGTAGGAACTCAGTTATAGAGAGGCCTTCCACAGGTGCAGGGGGCGTGTAGAGTGCTTCAGGGTGATTATAAAAGGCTGTTTTATTTCTTTTTGTGTATGGACTATGTGTCCTGTAAGTGTACGGATTCTAGTTATTGTTGGCGGATCTGGCCTATCCCTAACTATGCGGGCAAGCAGTGCACCAGACCTGTCTGCCTCTGTGTGTTTCCTTTGGAGAAACGATCCATGGTCTATTGTCTGCAGTGTCTCAAATGTTTCCACATGATCTATGTGGGCAGACTGCAATGCTTCCCATTTGTCTGGGTCAGATACCGCCTCTCTTTCTAGTGCGTCCAATCATTGTTCAATGCTCTTTAATCATTGGTGCGTCTCCTGTCTGGCCCCTACCAACTGCCCGATCGCCGCTCCCCTTATTACCACCTTCAGAGCAACCCATTCAATTAAGTTGCATGAGGCTGTGTTCCAATTTTTAACCAAATAATTATTCATAGTGTTGGAAAGGTTTGTGCAGAAAGGGCCGTCTTCAAGCAGCTCTGGGTGTAACTTCCAGGTGGGAACTGGGGTGGGCACGTGCCCCAGTCGAGTATGAGTTCTAAGGGTTTGTGGTCACAAAAGGTTTTCACTAAGTATGTGGATTGATTGGCCCTAGTGACAATGGATCCAGAGCAGTGGAATCTGTCAATTCTTGTATGGAGACTGTGTACTGAAGAATAGAAGGAATATTCTTTGTGGGTAGGGTAAAGGCATCAGCATGTGTCAGAAAGTGTCCACCCCTCTGCCCATGTAATTTATTTTGATTTTTTATTTTATTTTAAAAAGTTTTATATAGTGCTGGCTAGACCCGGAGATATCAGAGCGCTTTACATGAGCATCAGATCATAGTTACAGGTTACATTGTTACAAAGGTTACACAGTTCCTAGAGCATGGCAACATAGTTACTTGTAAGGTCAAGATAAACAATAAGCATAAATTCGTAAGGGGAAAAGCAGGCAAGGTGAGAGATTCAGGGGAGGGGGGTTGGAGCAGGGGAAGTAGACCGATAATGAAGGCAGAAAAGAGGAGGGGAGGGTTAGAGACACAGCATGGGGAGAGGAGGGGAAGGGTAGACGAGTCAAGGCAGCGTCCAAAGTCCAGTAAGCTGTGATCCCAGGGGAAGTGGTATCCCTTCCCTATCTCTATTGCCAGAGGCTCCCTTTACACAGTGGACTCTCTCAGAGGGGTCTCTGAGACTCCAAGGCCTACATACTGGATCCTTCTCCAAAAAGGAGAAAGGGAGTGCTTTGGAAAGGGGTGCCATAACATACCTCAAGTGTGATTGGTGCCCTTGGCGCAATGGACTCACTCAGCGGGTAGAATTGAGGATTTTCACTATCAGAGGGTGGGGCGGTGCGCCAAGTCTTGGTTGTCCGGTCGGGACTCTGTAAGGCCGCTCTACACAAAAATACGGCTAAAATCCGTCAGGTGCCTCGTGGTCTTGGAACCATGACTCCATAAAGTCTGCCACTTTACTCCCTTCGCTGCGTTCTGCCAGACCAATAACATGTATATTATTGCATCTGTTTCTGCCCTCCGCATCTTCCACCCGATCCATGAGTTGGCCCTATCTTCAGGCCGCGCGCCTACTCGTGGTAGTACGTTGGGAGTATCTTGTGGCTTCTCTGCTCCTTAGTGATGTGTGGAGCAAAAGTAGGGTGTTATGGGGCCGGATCCAAGGGACCTCTCTATTTCTTGGCCCAGAGCGAGTCTCGTACTGGAGCGCGCATGTGTGTCAGTGCTGGGCGTGGGCTCGCGCCCTATCGTAGGTCCCCTCTTCCTCCTGAGTTTGCTGATGGGTAGGCCCATGTCTCTCCCAATAGCAGAGTGTTGGTTCTGATGATTCCAGCAGGTGGCCGATTCAGGAGCAGATTGTGGGAGCCGGTGTGGGACTATGTGTCTTCTCCACTTACGGCTCTGGTTCTCGATATGCTTTTACCGTACTCCTGCCGTGTACTCTCGGGCGGTCCCTCTGGCAGGCCCCATGTTCATCTGCAGCAGCTCACCAGGGGAGGCCGGTTGTATGCCTGCCCCTGAAGGGTGGTCCAGGAGCTGGTAGGGCACCACTGGGTGGGTGTCGGGGTGGGATTCGACTTCTTCCGAGCCCAGGGCAAGCCTCGGACTGCAGCACCCCCAGTTGTCGGCACCGTATGCGAGCTCCCGCTCCTCGCCAGGCACCGGCCTACACTCAAATTTAGCGGCAGGTAAGCCCTGGATGATATCTTTGGTGCAGGGCTGTCTCTAGGGCCAATTGAGACACTCCACCATTCCGAGGCTCCAGTGCTCAAATACTTTTGTCCGCAGCCTAGTAGTGGCCGGGATTACTGCACAGGATAAAGTAATCCCCCCGGAGGGTCCGGAGCTCTTTCGAGTTGCGACCGCCATTTTAGGCTGCTAGCCACACCCCCCCACTGATCTGAGCATTCATATGCTCCAATTTCTCGATGGGATAACATCTTCAAACTGAAACTGTATAACTTCTTACTAAGACTCTTCTCGTGAGAAACTTCTTCCCACATTTCTTTCAATTCCGTCTTTTCTGATTTTGTAATGTAGGATGTCACATACCGGGCAACAGCAATTGAATTATCTGCAACATACTGAATATCCATATTAGCATTCCACATTGAGAGACTACCCGGATTATAATCATTTATTTATTTTGATTCTTCACTTCTTCTCAAATTGTACGTATTTTTGGGAGATTCTCTAGTGATGGTATGTCTCACGCTGACATAAAACTGTTTACTCTTCCTTTGGATATTACAGGATGTGGAAATCCAAAGCAACATTTGATATAAAACTTCTCCTTAGACTTTTACTTTCGTCGACAGTATTTTCCACATCAATGACTTTGGAATCATAAGACTTGTTGTCTTAAGTTGTTTTCTTCTGTTACTTTTGGTGTAGCACATGTGGCATATTGTTCAATAAAAGACAAAACAGTATCATCCCAATCAGTTCAGAATTTGGGGGCATCCTTGATCCATATCAGCATATGCATATGAGGAGCACCTCTAGCTTGATACTCCTTTCTCCAAAAGAAATCCACAACTTCTCCAAGAGGAGGATTCTTTTTATTGAAGAAAAGAAATCATAGCTTTAAATCTATGCTTGAAATATCTGCATACATTTACAGGATCCAAAGAGCACATTTCTCCAGGTGTCTTGTATTCAATATTTTGTATATTCAAATTTTCCTCTAGAAGAAATTCAAGTAAATCATACCAAGTGTATTCAGCACAGCTTAGGGTAAGGAACCACATAAGAGTTCCCTAAGTTCCTTAGCATACATTTAAGTTCTCAATAACGACGGTACCAATACTCATTTGTACCACGCTGACATGCCATCAAATTAATCAGAGGAGATTCTAAATGATGATCTATCTGATGTACTTTATCCATAAATTCCTTTGCTGAAACATCTTAAAGATGTACTCCTGTTTTCAATATGCGGTTGACTGCACATGAAAGTCCCGACAAGTCACTCAAACAAAAGATGAAATATGTTTTGGATACTTTGTCGAAATCTTGGATCTTCTGCACACAATCTGCATACACTCTTGTTGTCCGATATTCAGATGCAGGAATCTGCACTGATCGTTCATCATATCTTCCACTTTTTCCTGCTGGGAACAACTGCGGAAAACAACGAGCTTCCAAACTTTTTTCCCATACACTCATGGGACTTTGCTTTTTTCATTTGGAATAATATAATAGGATTCCACATGACTTATTTCGAATGAAGTGGATGTACACTATAATGTTCATAGATTTCTTCACTTTTGGACATGTCCACTTTTTCAATTTGACCACTTGACTTTTCAGTATCATCTCCTAAAGTATTTCTTCTTCTCCCACATACACATTTTGCCTCTTGCACTTTCCTAACATCTACTAATTCTTGCCAGATTTCCTTACTCTTTATAGGAACACCATTAACTAGAATAACTAGTGGTTCACTTTCTACATTCTCTACACCAATCGCTTAAATATTTTTCTCTAAATCTAGAGGTAAATACACAACTCTTCCTTTTAATCCTCTCTGTAAATCTGTAGGAGGCAATTTACCTGTTTTAAGCTCGATACAAACAATAGTCTGAAATGGGTGCATACATTGAATCAGAAAAGACTCATATGTATTTAAATCTATCAGTTATGGAGGAATAGTTACCAACTCTAGATTATTATGGATAGCTCTAGCAGCCATTTTATTCTCGTCTAAATTGTTATAAATTAGACTGTGATCTGTCAATGTGCAGCCAAATATCTTCCGTTGTGGGAAGCTGCACGAATATTATCAGGCAACTGAGGAAGTTAGCCCCCTTTCTCTCTCAATCTATGATGCGCTCAATTGTAGCAGCGACCGTCATCTCAAGGATTGACTATGGAAATGCCCTTTATCTTGGCCTTCCTAAAACTCTGACTAACAGAGTACAGGTCGTGAAGAACGACGCCGCACGATTGATCTTTGGATTACCTAGAAGAACGAAGGCCTCCCCTCTACTACTGAGTCTTCATTGGCTCCCTATTAAAGAGAGGGTTGAATTCAAGAGTTTATGCATAGCCCATAAGGCGATTTACGGCCATGCACCTGTCTACATTAAAGACCGCCTGGAGGTGTATAGCCCAAAGAGAACACTTAGATCATCGGATTCCCAGTTGCTGGTCTGCCCCCGTTACAAATTAGTAACTAAGGGAGGGAGAGCCTTCTCCGTATTGGCCCTTCAGCTATGGAATAAGCTGCCTGAGGGGCTACGCAGGAAAGTGAATCTTCTGCGGTTCAGAAAACTGTTGAAAACACTGCTGTTTGGTAAAGTTCTGAGCGCAATGTAAACTGGTAGCTGTGTCTCTCTGATGTGTTGTGCCAAGTTATTGTAATAACATCGATTTCCGAACCCTTAGAGACCTGTAGGTGATTGGGCGCGTTACAAATCCAAATTAACTATAACAATAACAATATCTACAAATACGCTGATCAGAACCCAAAACAATTCTCTACCAACAAATAAGGTGCAAATTCCTTCCACTTATCATTATTTTCTCTTTCACTTTTTAAATACAGATCAACAGTCCTAGTCTGATTTTTATAGTGAGTTCGCCGGCAACAAATACAAGAATAATTTGGCCTTTCACCTGAAACTACTTTAAACTTTGTAATTTGTTACTAAACATTTTTTGTAGTAGTATGTTGCACATTCTCTTCAACATTTTCTTCTATTAATGTGTCAGTTCCTGCACTCTCTTGTTCAGGACCAAAGTAACAAAACTTAATTTCATCACAAACCTTTTGCACATCTGATACTGACCCACACAAAAGAGCACTGTTTAACTCATTTAACATTAGTGCTGGACTTTTTGCGTAATGCAATCTTTTCGACTAACTTCCGAATGTCAAAAGTCAAAAAGATTTATTGCATAATTAATTAAAATTATTACAATTACACACAATAAAATAAAAATAAAAATATATAAAAATACAATTTAATTCATTTTTCTAACGTTGTTTTTCCTCGCTAATTATGAAATAAAGATAACATTTTTGAAATTACTTTTCTTCCTGGGATCCTCCCCATGTCTACAGTTCTCCAGTTGATATGGGGAAACAAACGACTATTATGGACCCTGGCTTTTTGGAGCCGAGTATCCCACCTATTGACCTTCCCCCTGTTCGACATAACTCAGCTGTTTTTTTACCTCAGCCATAAATTTTGTTCCTCTGCACACCATAATGATGGAACTCGCTCCCAACCAACATATTACGGCTTGTCTGCAGGAGCGAACATTTAGTTTAATGAAGATGTGTTTCAGAAATCTTTGCCTCTGTTCTAGCAATGCCGGACAGACGCACAGAAAGTGGGCCAATGATTCAGATTTATACCCACATAGTCGGCAATGTTCAGTCTGGTGGGTTACTTTCCAGGAAGGTAATAAGTCCTTTGAAATGTGGATGCCCATCCTGTAGTCCATAAAAGCGCTTTTTACATTTTTGTTAAAATGGGAGAATAAGTAAGGTAATGGTTTTCCCGCTGTGAAGGAGTTTATTATAGACCAGCCATGTCTTCGTTTTTTCAATGTACCTTTATCTTCTTCAAATGATTTCTTTTTTGATGATATATTGGCCAGTCTACTGAAACCTGCTTTGTCCATTCCGGTTTCCCATGCTGCTTCCAACTCCAACTCCTTTATGCAGAATTTCAGGTACTTTCCCTAAGTACACGGTATTCCGGCCTCCCCTCGTTTTTTTATTTCTTCCCAATTTAACCAGTCCATTGAATCTGAATCTGCAGCTCTAAGTTTGTAACACAGTTTTACGAAGCCGCTCATGCTCCTGTATTTCTGGTTTTGCAGACCAAATTCAAGTCTTATTTGGGAAGCTGAGGCGCTTTTAGGGAGATTAAAAACCGCCTTATAGATTTTAGTTTGTAGGTCATTGAGTACGTCTACTTCCTTACCGCACCAGGTGACCAGACCATAGGACAGGGTTGGCAAGACTTGGGCTGACATAACTTCCAGCAGATGCTTGAAGTTCGGACAATCCATTTTTGCTTTTAGTAAGCGATAAGCAAAAATTAGGTTTTGAGCTTTTGCACGCAATGCTGTTTTGTGCTCTGATTGTTTTGCTCCCTGAGATATTATGATTCCTAAGTATTTGTAAGACCCTTGTTCTTCTACTTTTTCCCCGTTTGCCGTCCAAGTGTATCTCAGTTTTTTAGGGTCTACTAGGCGGACCACTTTTGTTTTTTCTTTGTTTAGGTCCAGCCCTTCCTTATTCAGATATATCACTAGTTTGTTAAGAGCTCTTTGTAATCCTATGGGCGTTTTACTTAGCAACACTATATCATCTGCATATTGCAAACAAGGAATACGTTGTTTTGACAGTGAAGGTGGATGAACTTCGTCCGTTTCCAACTCGTTTGCGAGGTCGGAAAGAAAGAGGTTAAAGAGTGTGGGCGCTAAAACACAGCCCTGTTTTAGGCCTTGGTGCGTTGATATGCTCCTGGTTGTATGGGCTCCATTGTCCAGTTTCACTCTTACCCAAGTTCTTTGATATAGTGCCTTTATTGCCTTTAATAGATTGATCGGCACATCCCAGGTCTTTAATTTTTCCCATAGTCGCTCTCTATTGATCTGGTCGAATGCTGATTTAATGTCAACAAAACATGCATACAGCCGAGCTCCCTTCTCTGCCGCTCTGTCCATTAGCAATGACAGGCTGGTCAGGTTTGTAATTGTTCCCATTTTCTGTCTGAAGCCTGTTTGCATCCGGGGGATTATATTTGTTTCTGTGATCCAGTCTTGGAGGTTTAATAGGATGCAGGAGGCGTAGAGCTTTGCCTCCACGTCTATTAGCGATATTAACCTATAATTTGTTGGTTTACGATGATCACCGTGCTTGAAAATTGGGTGGATGACACTGCCCTTCCAAGATGGCGGGATCTGATCTTCTTTATAGATATGGTTAAAAAGCGGTGCTAGTTTGTCAGCCCAAAAGGCCGGATCATATTTGAAAAAGGCATTTGGGAGCCCATTTGGGCCAGCCGCTCCTTCAGCTTTTAATCCTGATATTATTTTACATAATTCGCCTCTATTTATTAGATCCGGAAGTGTAAGCTCTTCTTTTGACTTCTCCTTCGTCTCTGGGCCTTTGATATCTGATTTGTTTAATCTGCTCAGACCTTCCTTGTTTGTGTTAGTTGTCCTTAACTCGTTCATCGGGCCTGCGACCGATGTACCATACAAGGTTTGTACATGCCCGATCCAGGCACTGGCTCCCACACCTGCTTCCTGTTGGAGTTTTGATCCTTTGGTTAACTCATTTATAATGCCCCAAAAGTCCCAACTGTTAGACTGTTTCCCTGCAGTTAGAAGATTAAGCCACAACCTTTCCTTGTAGGCGGACTTCGCTGCATTCAATGATTTTCTATAGGAGTTTCTGGCTGCAATCAAGTTTCCCTTATTTATCTTACGCCCCAGTTTTTTTTCTCGGGCTAACGCTCGGACCTCTTTCGCGACCCCTCTTTTTTTTGTTCTTAATTCCATGTTGAACCAGGGATCCTTCTTGAGAGTACGCTTACTCTGTTTCACAGACGTTGTTGGAAACTTATGAAGCAAATCAGATGTCAATTGCTCCCAGTTTCTTACCAGATCTTCTTTTTTTTCGGTCCCCTGGTTGGCTAATCGTATTTTTGCAACAGACTGGATGTTTTCCATCCCTTCGCCTCGCCATTTTAGTTTCTTTAGAATATATTTTGAGGCGTGATGTAGTAGGCTGGACATGTTCGGTGCCAAAGTGGGCCCTGTATTCAAGCTAGTTAGTTGGGGGAAATGGTCGCTTTCTGGCCTTTGAGTAATTCGGAATGTCTCAATGCTTGGGATGAGCTTTTCACTTACGAAGGTGAAATCGATTATAGAGGTAGTCTTTCCACTTAGGTATGTAATACTTGCTGGCCTATCCCCCCTTGTGTTTCCGTTCAAGATCGTCAGGCCGAGTTCTCTTAACTTGGTTACTAGTCTTGAACCGCCACTAGTCAAAGGCGTGTTTCCATTTGCCCCCTTATTCCGCGTTAAATTGCAGTTGAAGTCCCCTGCGATGAACAGCTGGCATCCTAGGTGTAGTCTTTGCAACAATTTTATCAGAGAGACTAAACTAGCGTGCTTTTCTTCATGTTGCTTCCTGTCAGGATGGATGTAAACGTTAATGATTAGCATATTCCATTTTTCATTCCCAACTATCAATGAGTCAGAAATTTTAGTCACTTGAACCCAATTTAACCCCACATCCAGTTTTTCCGCTTCCCAGTTGAATTTTTGGGAAATATAGGTTGACAGACCCCCCCTTGGGTGTCCGAATTTGGAGGTTCTTTCTGCCCAAATGTGGTAGTCCTTGAATCCTGATATTACGGTCGGTGTTTGTTTCCACGACTCTTGTATGAGGATTATGTCTTGTTGCTGAAAAAAGGAAAGTGTGTCATGGTCTCTCTCCATTTCTTGGAACCCATGTACGTTCCATGAGCAAATTACGAGGCGCATTGGTTCGCTGGCACTGTGTTTGTCCTTCCTCATGCCAGTTGTCTGGGAAATATTTTGCTCCGGGTTAGGTTGCCTTTTTGCCCAGGGCCATGGGGACCCAGGACCAATCCATTTGTTCCCGGCTGCGCAGTCTTGTTGTTTGCTCCATTCCATTTTGGTAAACCTTATCCCTTATACCTGAAGGTTGTGGTGAGGAGGCACGTGCGCTTAGTAGACAGGAGTAGGGGGCTCCTCTTTTCCCATTGCCCAATATTACTTTGGAATTAATGACTTGTAAAGGATAGGGGTATCCTGAGCGTATATGTTGGGTGATCGATATACCCCATGACTCAAATAGATGTTTTGTGGAAAAAATCTTATCTACGTTAGCTTTTGTGGTTCATGTTGTCACAGTGTCTTCAGTGTCTGGCTGGTAATGATTTTTTTGGAATTCGACCGCCAGTATATCCTGCGATGTTATCTCGCTTAATGCTGGTATAGCATGAAACAGTTTTAGCAGGTTTCCTCGATTTAGGATGTCCTGTGGACCCTTTGTTGGGTATTCTGGGGTAAATATAATTTTATGTTGGAGGGAGTCAAAGTGATAAGGGGGTTCTTTAGACCCTTTTACAAAGCCTACTTTGATCTTGTGTGGGCTTGTTAAATCACAAAGATTGGATTTTGTAGAGTGGGTTTCCTGTTCCCGATTCCTTTTCTCCAATTTTGTTGAGATTGTTGAGCGATGATTTTGATGTGTTTTATACTGCTCCTTTTGAGGGCACTTGGACTCCATATCGGCTAGTGCGCAACTGCGCTCGTTTTCCAAAACTGTGACACATATGCGTGATTGTACATTGTTCGACTTTCGATCTGATACTTGTTCTTGCTTTCCGTTTATGATTGTCACTTGTTTTGCCGGTGTGTTCTGGTTACAAGAAATTTGTTTGGGCAAACTTTCCGTTGTAAAATTTTCTCCCGGATCACGTTTTAACTTTGATTGCTCTGGTCCTCCATTCTCGCTTATATTAGTGAGCTCATTAATTCCTTGCCATGATTTAGGGTCTTTCCTTGCGTCTGAGCTTATTTCTTTTTGATGGATGTGTGCCCGTGTCTTCAAGACATTTGTTGTAACTGGTTGGTTCAACGGTGTTTCAATAAGTTCTTGGCAAGGTGTTACAACCCTCCTGTGGCTTTGAATGCCCAGCTTGTCTGGTGAATGAGGATGACCCTCCTTGTCGCCTTGAGGCGTGGGCAAGACTAACACATTCATTTTTTGCAGGGTGTTTTCTTTAAAGATCGGGAAGAATTCGCCTTGATCTATGTTTTGTTGCTGTGTGTACTTTAATCTTGCTTTTCTAGCCTTTTTCTTTTGTCTCTTTGTTGGTTTTTCCTCCCTAATGGCTTCTTTGGGGTACTGCTTTACTTCACTGACTCTAGCAGACCTTTCTGGATCAACTTCCCCTTCCCATTGGTTGTGATCTGTATCCCAATGCGGGATATTGGTTATGGGCTCTTTTCTGCTCGTAGTAGTGGTGAAGGGAGACTTTTCCGGACTTTGGCAAAATTCCTTTTCCACCGGGTTGCGGGAGAGTTTCACCTCCCCAAGGATCGCCGTCAGGATTGTCGGCAAGCTTGCTAGCTTTTCTATTATTGTTCCACATCCACAGTTGCACGGTAGTTTGTTAATGCAAGAATCAGCCTCGAATTTTCCCTGATTTGTTATTTGTGTCGTGATTGCGTCCAATTTTGTGTTTATGCCCGCGATATGGCCTGCCACTAACGTAAAGAGGTCAATTTGCACCTCCATTTTAGAAGATTGGAAGTTCAGGGCTTTTATGGCTTGATCTAGAGAGCTTAATAAAGTCCTCGTCCATTGTGTAGAAGGGGGGTCTTCTTGAGACTTTCTTAGGTCTTTAAAGCCTGAACCTGTCGTGCTGCATGATGAAATTGTTATTGGATCAGTTGGATTTGGATGATTAAAATGTATTGACATAATGTTACTGTCATTTATTGTAAAGTTTTGTTGGTCTCTGTTTTCTATTTGATGTCGTGGAGTGAACATGGCCAAGCCCGGGTTTAGATGTTGGAGTTTGACACTGAAATCAGTACGTGGGGCTCTGCCTTTTGTGTCTAGGTACGTGGAAATTCTCTCTGTTAATTCCTCCAGTTCGAAGTCGTTTGATAAAAACAGTGGTTTTTGCCATGGGACCTCATCACACGGCGATGTAGTAACTAAATTGATATGGCTTGTTAGCCCGTCCTTTGGACTTGTTAAGCCTTTAAGAGGCATTTCTTTAGTCAGTTTGGTGGGTGTGGTGTTGTTAATCTCTCTCTGGCTGATTTCCCTTATGGGGCTATTATCCCCGATATCCTTTGAATTGTCGGTATAACCTTTTACTCCCGAATTGGAGTATGGATGGTGCACTTGTGCGGTGACAACCGTTAATTTCTCCTGTGGTGTGCGGGTCCTGGGTTGTACTAAGTAATTGGACCTCTGCTGATCGTTAATCTTATCTGTCTGGTTTTCGGCCGGTGGGGAAGGTGCGTTTGTTGGAGAGAGGGGGTTCGGCAAGCAATTAGCCTCAGCTGTTGGAGCGTAGATCGCTGCGATGGGATCTTTTAGGTAGAAGAATTTTAAGAGCCCTGACTTTCGTGTGGGTGACTTTGTAGCATCTGGCATAGGTGCCGAAACCAACCTCTCCCTTGGGCTCAGTTGGACCTCTGTTGTTTTATCTTTTGTCTTCCTTCCTTTTTTTTTTTTTTTTTTACAATCCGCTAGTTGTCGCGTTTTCCCAGATCTCATTTTCTGCGGCTGTGGCTATAGCCCCTTTCACGTCCTTTTACTGGCTCTGTGCCTCCTTGCCCCCTTGCCCCCTGTGTGCCTTCACACAGATCAGGTGACTCTGGCGTCTCAGGCCTCTCTCTGGCGTCTTTCTGGCGTCTCTCTGGCGTTTTCCCTAACTCCGACTCCGACTGAATACACTTGCTGCATCCACGATAAACAGCAATTAAATGAAAGAATATACAGCGCACCTTCCAGGCTGTGTTTGATGATGAAATCCTGCTTGAAATGCCAATAACGCCACTCAGAAATGGCTTTCGGACTTCAGCAACAATTGTGGAGATGACTTTTCTCCGTGCAGACCGGGAAGCTGTGTCCACTGTGCCTCGAGCCTCACTGAGCCTCACTGAGCTCTAGGGCGCCATTGAAGGAGGGAGCAGAGAGATGCAGAGAGGAGCAGGTGTGCAGAAAGCTCTCCTGGCGCTCCCCGACTCTCCCAACTCACCAGCCCGATCCGTTGTAGTAATGCTGTGGTGATGGTGCAATGAGGTAGGGCAACGTGAGGCAACGTGAGGCTGATATGGGCAGAGACAGAGGCCGTGGGCAGCACTCCAACCCGAGCTCGCCGCCTACTGCCCACTACCTGCTGCCTGCCGTGCGTCAAACGCTAAGCGCCCGGGTGTTGAAGATTGTGCTGGAGGCTATGGCTGGGCACAGCAGGGCAGGGCAGGGGCTGCAGCCACGGGGAATGGAGCCACAAGCCGCAAACACACACCCGGCCGCCCGCACGCACCGCGCTCACCGTCACCGTACGCCCTCCGCGCCTCTTGCAGCTTCTGACCGGCGCTCAGGGCTCAGGGCTCGTGGCTCGTGCTTCAGGCTGGAGGCTGGAGGCTAGTCGCTACCCCCGCCTCGTCGCCCGCTCCTAGCACTCCACTCCGCTCCACACTGCTCCCTCCTCTCCGTGCACAGCTCACTGCTCGCTGCTCACTTCCGTGCTGCTCCTGCGCAGACTCAACACACTCTCCGAATGATGTACTGCTAACATCCTGAAATGATGAAAACACTTTGACATACATTTCTCGAAAGACAAGCCAGAGAATGACTTTGCATACCAGTATTTGTTCTCACTCTGCAAGGATCTAGTCCTTGCAACATCTTAATCTTTTGTTTAACACATTTTTTACTATATTGTCGTAGAAGATGCGTAAAATATCAATAGATTCCTGTTGTATACTACAAATACTACTGCAATCCCAAGTATACACTGGGGCTTTAGGACGTCTCCCTAGAACTTCATCAGCTATCATTTCTTCTACATTTCTGGGAACCATCTTCTCTTTGTCAATTGGACAACCATTTCTAACCTCTTAAGCTCGACCACTGGTATCAACTGCATGCAATAAATTATTGGTCTGAAAATAAATGTCTTCATTAAAGAAAGGCTCTGAACTTGAACTGTGTTTTCCATTCACCCAAAAAAAATCACAAAAATGTGTTCTATTAATTACTCTTTTCTTCTTACTTTTGGCCTTCATAAAATGGATCGGTTTATCTAGTGATCAAATTCTGTTTAAATCTAAAATTAATAATTTCCTTTTTAATTCAACAGCCTTCTGTACAATAATTTCTATTTCCTTCTATTTATAAAACACGCCTTTGTTTGTATTTTTTCACATCTTTTATCAAATTAGAAACCACTCTATTGTAAAAAAAAATCAAATTTCTGCATACTGACTTTTTCTCCTTTTATCATACATGTTGTCTTTTGAATGTGATTTTCCTTTATCTACATGTTTTTCCTTATTATTCTTTTTAGTTGTTGAAGCATTCTTTGAACTTTCATCAATGTGCACATTGTTTGTAGGCTTTGAAAGTTTTTTGATAAATTGTTTGGTCCTCTTACCGGAACACTTATTGATTTCCCCACATGATGTTGGTCATCCAATACTTGTTGTGGAATTTTCTTTAATTAATTGTCCATTTATGTCCTTTTCTCTTTCTTGATTTTTCAGGCATGATAAGTTTATTTTAATGATGATAAACAATATCTTTAAAAAATAAATATAAATACATTTGGTTTAATACATTTATAAATTCTACTTTTCTATTACTATACAAACACATTGTACATAAAAACCATTTAACCACTTTCTTGTGTAATCACTAATTGAAATTGTAATTGAAGGTATAAAGATAAATGTGTAGGTGATTCGAAGTCTGCATGTGTAATGGACAATAGTTTGTACCAGTGTCTGTATTAAGCCCTGGGACATTGTATGAGTACTTAGGCACTGATTGAATGATTCGACTCCTGCAAGGAGAATGCCTGGGTGAATGTATAAATTTTTGGATTTTGGTGCAGTGTTTGGATTAGTACATGATGTTGCATGGCTAACTGGAGAAGTGCATAGGGATACAGGGTGTTTGCTGGAGTCTATAGGTACTGCCTGAGTAATTGAAGATGTAAAACACAAGTGTATAGGTGATTAGACGACTACATGCGTAGTGGAAAGATGTTTTTACAAGTACATGTGTTAAGGCCTAGCTCACTGTATGAGTAGTTGGGTACCAAAACAATGTTTAGAGTACTACAAGGAGAGTGCCTGGGTGAATTTATAAGTGGTTCAGTTGTGGCACACAATGGATTAGTACATGGTACTGACTGGGTCACTAGTGGAATACAAGGGGAGTGACAGAGCATTTGCTGGAGTGTATGGATACTACCTGGGGAAATGAAGATGTGTAATATAAGTGTGTAGGTGGTTAAACGATTGCATGCCTAGTCGATAAAGATTTGTACCAATCCATGTGCTAAGGCCTGGATCATTGCATGAGTACTTGGGTACTGATAACATGATTAGAATACTGCAAGGAGAGTGCCTGGGATGAATTTATAACTGGTTGGATTTTGGCAAAGTGAATGGATTAGGACATGGTGCTGAATGGGATTACTAGAGGAGTACAAGGGGAGTGAGAAGGTGTTTGCTAGAGTGTATGGATACTGACTGGGGAATTTAAGACCTGAAACACAAGTATGTAGGTGGTTAGAGGACTACATACATGGTGGATAGGAGTTTTAAGCAGTCCATGTGCTAAGGCCCTGGATCACTGCATGAGAACTTGGATACTGAGTGAATGATTAGAGTACTGCAAGGAGAATGCCTGGGTGAATTTATAAGCGGTTTGGTTTTGGCACAGTGAATGGATTAGTAAATGGCGCTGAATGGGTCACTAGAGGAGTGCAAGGGGAGTGACAAACTGTTTGCTTGAGTGTATGGATACTGACTGGGGAAATGAAGGTGTGAAAAATAAGTGTGTACGTGCCTGGAGGACTGCATGCATATTGGAAAAAGGTTTGTAGCACTCCATATTGTAAAGCCTGGATCACTACATGAATACTTGGGTACAGTGAATGGATTAGTACATGGTGTTGAAAGGGTCACTAGAGGAGTGCAAGGTGAGTGACAGGGTGTTTGCTGGAGTGTAAGGACAATGACTGGGGAACTAAAGGCCTGAAAAATAAGTGTATATTTGGTTAGAGGACTACATGCATACTGGATAGGGTTTTGAAGCACTCTATCTGCTAAGGCTCTGAGTCACTGCATGAGTACTTGGGTAGTCTGGAAGGGGTAAGGTGACTGCACACATTCTACGTTTTTCAATATGCACCTTAATGTGAATGTATGAATCATTCTACGAATGCATAGGCAGTAACTGATTTCTAATACTACTAAAACAGGCTAGGCTTTCGACAAGATATGTGCCAACAAAGACACAAAGTAACCAAATGCTTCTCTCACAATGGTTGCCCAAATGCACACTAACTCACACTATGTTTCTAGAGAAGCAGCAATATTCCTTGGCCTTTAGCAAAACTGTCTCACTAGTCTGGAAGGGGTAAGTTGACTGCACACATTCTACATATTTCCGTACTGCACTCTAGTGTGAATGTCTGACTCATTCTACAAATGCATATGCAATGACTACTAAAACTTGACAACAGGATAGGTTTTTAAGCAGTTATGTGTCAGCAAACATATAAAGTAACCAAATGCGTCTCTCACAATGGTTGCCCAAATGCACACAGACTCATATTGTGATTCTAGACAAGCAAGACTATTCACTGGACTTTAGAAGGAGAAACACAGTAGTCTTATTAATAACAAAGGCACCACATGAAACCCCTCACAAATTAATAACTCACCTTTCAAATTGATTTGTAGATTAAGAAGTATCTCAATCACACACTAGATTTTCTTATACAGAATGTCTGTAGTGCACTGGTCTTAGCAAACCAAAAAATGGAAAACCTTCCCTCTCATTCTGCACACATATACAAGTAAATACCAAATGACATTGCTTCCTGCATTAAATCAAAAGGTAACACACATTTCTATTGGTTACACATTTCAATCCTTTCCAATTGAAATAACTTTCAACCCTACCCCCATTCTGCTTTCTGTCTGTTACCATAGTAGCAGTTCATGGAACACTCAACTGAACACACAGGACACAATTTCAGCACACAATGTTGCAAATCCAAACAGCAAGTGTGCTTGTCTATTCAAAATATCAGCTTATCCTATTTAATGTTCGTTTCAAACTGCTTTTATTAACCAATAAGAAACATCCTTTTAAAACATGCACCCTATTTTTCAGTTTATAATTTTCTCAAACAGCCAATCATTTCTCTTCTTTCTTAAAACCTGCGTATTATCCACCATTTTAGAAAAATCATATGTTTCAAACTGCCCATTTCATATACAGACACCTTCTGAGTGCATCCAGACCTCCCTTCAAGATGCTTAGAGTGTGGATTGTGGGACACAGCTATATTTTCTGGAGCCAAAGGTATGCTTAAAATGGAGGTATTGACAAAGACCTTGCTTTGCCAAATGTAGACATTAAATTAATTGGACAGAGAGGATTAAAGTGGCACCAATTGATGTCCTTTTTGCATCTGACCTCAAATTAGTGCATTGTGATGGCAGTGACCTAGGCACTTGGACTGGGGTAGGTCTGGAAATGCTTATGATGGACACCTTTGGAGAATTGATGTTACTTTTCCCCCCAAATTACCTCTGTCTATTATAACATATGCCAAGGACAGAAATGGAACTGGTCCAATCAATTTTGTCCATAGATTGAGAGTGCTAGGAAACATTTCAATAAAACTGTTTCTGCTTATCTCCGAGATTATAGGATGGTTTTCATTTACCACAAACAGTCTGGATTTTAATATGGATGGCATCTATAGGAGAGATGGTGTACATTTTACAGATGACGGTAACAGAGTCTTCCTCATTAACTTTATGCTCTGCATAGGTACTTACTCATAGGTACCAAATCTCTCAATAAACACAAGTGCTCTTTTTAAAGCCACCTAAGATCAAAACACATAAGCTTGATGTATATTTAAAGAATATTACATTTGTTTTTTGCTTGGAGTCACACACCCAGCGTGTTTTGGAGTTGCGCACCCAAAACGTTAACACTAAGCGGCCGCGCTGGGAGTCGCTTCCCCCACGGTCCCACCGGCACCCCGCTTCCTTCGGGAGCCGGCATTGCCTTTCCATATGGGGAGCTGCTAACATGCAGCTCCCAGTGTGGAAAAGCAAACTGATTAGCATTTTTTTAAATAGAGAAAAGATTTCCCTGCTCTCTCTTTCAAAATCCAAACCAAGTTTGCTATGGCAGGGCGGGAGCCACGATGCTCCCACCCTACAATAGCAAAAAGCAGTGTCCTGGGGGTAGGCACCCCGGGACACTGCAGGAGCCAGACCTGGAGGGTGGTGGTCTCCAAGGCCCTCAAGGGCTCCAGGAGGGGAGGCGCGTGGCCCCCCTACAATGTACAAAGCCCCGGGAGGTGGTGGTCCCCAGGGCTTGAGGGGGCCTTTGAGCCCCCCATTCATTTACTTGAAAGCCCTGGGGGGTGGCGGTTACATAGGGCTGGGGGTCCTTTGAGCTCCCCACCCATTTTTTTATTGCTGGGGGGCTTTGAGATCCCCCACCCATTTATTTTGAAGCCCCAGGTGGTGGCAGTCCCCTGGGCTTGGGTCCCCCTTTACATTCAATATTTTTGCCCCCGGGATTTAGCCACCCCACGGTTAATTATTAAAGAAGTGCGGGAGACCGCACTTCGTTTTCTTTTCACGGCAGTATCCACGCGACCTGCATGGAATTTTGCAGTGTTTTAAACAAAAATGTTTTGGGGCCCTGGGTGTCCTTGTGGGACCCCCTAAGCAGGTCTAGGGGGTTAGAGTGTTTCGACCCTGCCCCCTTTTTATGTTTTGCGCACTTGTTGCACTGATTTATTGTGCCGCGGTTCTACCTAGGCACAAAATTGCTGCCAACAGTTCCTGGTTTGGGGTGTTGACAGCCAGTTGACAGCTAATTATCATGCAACTCGTGATCGGGAGGGTGCGCGCAGGGTGCGCGATCCACTGCGTCCGTAGATATATATGTGATTTTACTTTTGGTTTTCTTAGCAACTACTGTACAGATTTAAACCATTTAACAAAATGGCATGAGTCTGAACCAAGGGCTACCTCTTTGCCAAATTTGGTGTAATTCCGTTCAGCAGTTCAGACTGTAGCCACAGCTAAACGTTACTATGGAAAATTGCATGGGGAGAACATGTTTTGGGACCCCCCTTTTTTCTTGGCCACCACTTGACAAATCACCCTGAGACGTTCAGGATAGGAGCGGACCGGCCATAAGATTTGAGAATTTTGCGATGATTCGTCAACCGGCGCCAAAGTTATTGGTAATAGAATGTTGCGGATTTCCTATGGAAAAGAGGTCCTAACTATAAATACCTACTGGCGACCACCAGTAGGTAATATATATATATATGAGCATTGTCATCCGACAATCAGATAAGGGTGGCAATGTTGTAATCTTAGACAAACAGAGATACCTAGCAGAAGGCTTGAGGCAATTAGATGACAGAGATTGCTATTCCAAATGTACCATGGCAGATGTGTTGAAATCTTATAGCAGGTACAAAGAGTCATTGACAGATTGGCTAGACAGAGGACTAGTGGAGGAGGAGGAGTACAAGTATCTTTACTGTGCACACCCCCGTATCCCAGTCCTCTATCTGCTTCCCAAACTCCACAAAGACATCAAGGATCCCCTGGGGAGACCCATAGTCTCCTCAATAGGATCACTGCTAGAAAACACCTCCAGATTTATTGATTACTATCTGAGACCCTATGTTGCTGCATTGCCCTCTTATCTTAGAGACACTACACACTTTCTCACGGTGATTGATGGCATACATTGGGAAAAGGATTTCATCCTAGTCTCGTTGGATGTCAGTAGCTTATACACATGTATCAAACATGAGCTCGGTCTCCAGGCCATACAACACTTCTTTAAAACAAGATCCATGTCATTTTATCATCATTCACAAATGATAGTGAAGATGATTGAGATCTGTCTTACCAACAAGTTCTTTTTCTTTGATGACGACATCAATAGACAGTCACAGGGCACAGCCATGGGAACATGCTTCGCCCCCAGCTACGCGAATCTTTTCATGGGCTAGTGGGAGGAGCAGGTTGTCATGGAGATGGCTGAATTTAACAACGTTGCCCTGTGGCTGCGCTATATCGATGATATTTTTTTCATTTGGTGTGGCACAGAGGACTCTGCCAAGTCTTTTGTTGAAAAACTCAATGTGAACAACTTAAATCTACAGTTCACAAGCCACATTGACGGGAGGCCCATTGAATTTTTGGATGTTCTCTTGGAGGTGAAAAATGACAAAATCACCACCAAGCTATTCCGAAAAACCACTGCCGGAAATAGTATACTTGAAGCAAACAGCAGTCATCCCTTCAATCTAGTACGGAGTATTCAGTATGGGGAATTACTCCGTGCGAAAAGGAAATTGTAGCACCGAGATTTCCTTTCTTAGGGAGCAAGAAATTATGTGTCAGAGGTTCCGTGAGAGAGGATATAGTAAGAGAATCATTAAAGAAGCGGTTGAGAGAGTAGAACTCAAAACCAGGAAAGATTTACTATACCCCAAGAGAGAAATCAAAGAAGATGACTGTATCAGATTCATCACCACGTTTTTGGGACAGGCACATGCTTTACGACAAATCTTTAAAAAGCACTGGCATGTTTTATTGACTGACAATCACCTCAGAAAAAATGTGAGCAGTAATCCACAAATTACGTTAAAAAAAAGTAGATCACTGAGGGACGAATTGAGCCACAACCATGTCAGATCCAGGACAGCCATAGAAAGCTCCAGGTCGGGGGGTTTCAAATGCTGTAAAAGATGCAAGGCATGTAGGAATAGTAGAGACTGTGATACTTTGCAAATACCTAATTTTAAAAGGGAATTTACCATCAGAAAAAATCTCACATGCAACAGCATATACTGTGTGTATGTCTTGATATGTCCATGCCACAAATGGTACATTGGCAGTACCAAACACGAAGCCAAAAAGCGCGTGTTAGAACATTTACGGGCTATCAAGAACAAAAACAGGCAGTATCTAGTATCTCATCATTCCGCTGAAAACCATTACAGCGATCAGAATCAGGTCCAAATGGTGGTTATTGACTCTGTTGAGTTGGGGGTCAGAGGAGGAAATCAAGAACTTTCCTTACGTCAAATGGAATCAAAATATATTATTGACTTGGAAAGTCTCATACCCAAAGGTCTGAACATTAGCGAAGAATATGCAATTCATTTATATGAATAGATTGTTTTCTCTGAACACAGTTATGCTAAATGTAATTTTAATCATGTTTTTATTTCAAATGTTTTGAGCACTACAACCTTGGCAAGAGGCGGTGAGGAGACTAAAAGCAATGAATTGCTCAAATGAAATGATGAATAGAACGATCTCACATTCACAGAGGAAAATGATAGTGATTGATGATAGAACATTTGCCCACTTGGGCTCTATCCGAACTGGTTTCAAAGCCCACTTGGGCGTGACTGTGTCTCAATAAAGTTACAGAATTGAGACAAATAGTTAAGAACAGGCTCGCATTAAGATATTTGAAATAATAACATCATGAGCAAATGTCGTAATTAAGGCTAGCAATATTGAATGTCATGAACTGTTTGATATTTTATAAACTCATATACTAAATGTATTGTTACCCTGACATAATTAGATAACAATCATAAAATATGCATTCTATATGAAAGGTATTAACTGTGGAGTGAGGAAGTTATGCAATTTACAATACATATACTGACAGTTTATATGTAAGTGAGGTAAATTTGCACGTTATAAGATGGCCGCCATTTTTGCCTTGTAATTCACATGAGGTGTATTTGTGTTTTTTATGTATTTCACGTAACGTATTTAAACATGTTGGACAAAGGCATATACGAGCGTGATCAAGGGCTAACCCCCAAAACGCGTTGTTTTTCCCGTGCTAAAATAAATACTTTTGCAGCACCTGAGGCGTCCGAGTGGTTCCTGAGTTGTGGGAGCCGTGGAGTGAATATATATATATATATATATATATATATATATTCACTGAAAAAACCATAGGTTATAGACCATATATAGTTAGGAATTAGCATTTACAAAACCTTGAAAATTCACTGAAAAAACCATAGGTTATAGACCATATATAGTTAGGGATTAGCATTTACAAAACCTTATTTTACTCACACAAAACCATTGAAATTCCATATATAGTTAGTTGTACTAACTATATATCACGCACCCGCAATCCACTGCTGATCATGTCACATATTACATCATTCATGACATGGTCAGTGACATCACTGATGACATCACTGATGACATCTCAAATGACATCACTGATGACATCACTGATGGCATCTCAATGACATGACTGATGACATCACTGATGACATCTCAAATGACATCACTGATGATATCTCAAATGTCTTACATATTGAAGAATGAGTGGATGTATAAGTGTCTGGATGAAGGATTTAGTAGGTGTGTGACTGACTGTATGAGTGAGTGATTAAATGTGTGTCACTGAGTGCATGGGTTAGTCAGTAAACTGTCTTAATTTGTGCATCATTATGTCTGTTGTTCTGTAAACTGCTGCATGTGTTGATCAGTAGCTATATGAGTAAGTATATGGGTTATTGATTGGTTGCCCAAGTATTTGTATGGGAGACTGAGTGTGTGTGTGGGTGGCTGGGAGGTGTATGACTCTGTGCATAGATGTGTAAGCAGTTGATTAACTAGATATATGGATTCAAAAGTGCATGTGGAAACAGGTGTATGGGCGGTTGACTGAGTGCATTGGTGAGTGAATGGATATCTGAGTGCTACATGTCAAAGTAAGAACATATGTAAAACACAGTACATGTGAGAGTTGACATATATAAATAACTGTGCATAAGAGTCCGTGAATGTGTGAGTGGCTGTATTGATCATTGTGAACTTGTATCAGGGATTGTAAAAGAGAGTAAATATGTGTTAGTATATGTTTGAATAAGTAAGGTATGTATAACTGTATAGTTGAGGAAATGGAGGTGTAATTGATTCTTTGCATGACTGAGTAGGTGTGTGAGTAACTCCATGGATGAGTGACAGTCTGTGAGTGTCTGTTTACACTGAGTGTATCTAAGGTTATTTTAGAGTCTGAAGAAGTTCATCGTATTATCACATGAATGATGTCATCAGTGATGTCATCAGTAATGTCAAATGAGATGTCATCAGTGATGTCATCAGTGATGTCATTTGAGATGTCATCAGTGATGTCATCAGTCATGTCATTGAGATGTCATCAGTGATGTCATCAGTGATGTCATTCGAGATGTCATCAGTGATGTCATCAGTGATGTCACTGACCATGTCATGAATGATGTAATATGTGACATGATCAGCAGTGGATTGCGGGTGCGTGATATATAGTTAGTACAACTAACTATATATGGAATTTCAATGGTTTTGTGTGAGTAAAATAAGGTTTTGTAAATGCTAATCCCTAACTATATATGGTCTATAACCTATGGTTTTTTCAGTGAATTAAGGTTTTGTAAATGCTAATTCCTAACTATATATGGTCTATAACCCATGGTTTTTTCAGTGAATTTCAATGGTTTTTTAATAGCAAATATCAAAACCTTTACAATGTATTCTTCTTTAAATCGTAAAATATTTTTTACATGTTTTTAATACAATTTTTTTTTTTATTATTTGTATTGTTTCGCTCCCGGTACGCGAACCGGTTAGCTTCCCGTTAGCTCAATTCGGAGCCGCGACCCGGTCCGCGAACCGGTAAACGTTCCGTTTGCGCAACTGTCGCGTTAGAAAACAACATCGTGACGCGTCGCGTCAGCATGACGTTTCGCGTTCTCGCGTGATACGTCATATGACGTGCTACGTTAGCGTACCCGGAAGCGCAGCGGTACGCGAACCGGAAGCGATCCGGGGCGCGGCGCCGACCGCGTAACGTAAACACAGCAGGTCATGTGACTCGGTAATAACACTTTTCATTGGTTCATTTCACTTTTGGTTTCCTAATGATGTAATACTAGGTCATGTGATCTAAAATTAACACTTTTCATTGGTTTAGAACTTTTGCTTTTCCCAAATGATGAAAACCCCTCCTTCTTTCCTCACTCTGACTTTCATCTTGGTGAGAGAAAGACCCTTTATTTACACTTTGACATGGCTTCATTAGTAGCTTCAGCTGGTTCTAACCCACCACCTCCACCAAATCCAAATAAGAGAGGACCACCTGCTGAAGTAATTTTGCAAGAAGAGGAAGAACAGGAAGAGGAGGAAGAGGAGGAAGAGCCAAGGTTTTTGCCAGAGGAGCCCAGGAGGTACAATCGAAAAGAGAATTACATTTGGCAATTCTATAAATTTCCTGAGGGGCAAAAAAAAGTGAATGCACGCTACGTGTTTTGCCGTATATGCGGTGATAGATTGTCAAGGGGAACTGAAAAAAAATACAGTTACGGCAATCACACTATGCATCGGCATATGAGTAGGTGACACCCAAATAATTATAGTGCTGCCCAGCTACGTGATGAGCAACAAAATCCCCTTCCAATGGCAAGAAGATCGGTTGTTCCAGAGGTGTCGGGACCAGAGGCGAGGGAGATGATCCCAAACATTCAAATGTTGTTTGGGCACGTGAAGCAAGTGTGCGTGCACTGCGGCGATTTCATCTGCTACAGGGAAAGTAGCATCATATGAGAGCTATTCAGAATCATGTTAATGTTTGTCCGAGACGCCCCAAAAAATAAATTCTTTTTTTTTGTTGCTCCTGTTGAGCCCTTTACAATGGATCGTTTTTGTTTCCCCCCCCCAAAAAAAAACCCCAAAAAATATAAAAACGTTCAGAAAATACAAAAAAAGTAAAAAAATGTTCAAAAAATAATAAAAAAAATATAAACTCTGCCAACCTCTATTTCTTTTAGTTCGCTCCCCGGAGCGCTACCCGGTACGCGTACCGGAAGCTAACCAAAAAAAATATTTTTTTAAAAAAAGAACAGTAAGTATAAGGTAAGCAAACAGACAGTTATGTGAAAAGAAAGACAGCTCTAGGGAGTAAACAAGAGATACTGTTACCTACAATCCACTGCTGATGATGTCACATATTACATCATTCATGACATGGTCAGTAACATCATCAGCAGTGGATTGCGGGTAACAGTATCCTTAGTTTACTCCCTATAGCTGTCTTTCTTTTAACATAACTGTCTGTTTCCTTCCCTTATAGTTACTGTTCTTTTTTTTTTTTTTTAAATTTTTTTTGATCAGTCAGAAACAGTGACATTAATAGAAACAGAGAAAGTGAACAAGAGTGAAGAACTATGGTCCTCCTCAGCCACCCTCAGAAAACCAAGGGGGTCAAGATACATCTACCGTGCCCCCTTCTACCCATTCTGAACATTATTTGCCCTCCATCTTGTATCTTGATTCGACCGAAACACAAAATGGTGGACTCCCGTAACGCTGCTGGTTTGCGAACCGGGCCACTTCCCGGGAAGCGGTCCAAAAAAAAAAGGTGGGAAAGTAATTCACAGACACTAAGAGTAATAGAGACGGAGTGAGTGAACAAGACTGAGGAACTATGAGAACAGAGGGACTGAGAAAAAGAGTGGAAGGAGTTGAGTAAGTAGGTAATAGAGAAAGGAATGAGGAAAGTAGCAAAGGCAGGAAACTGAGGGTTAAAGAAGTGAAGCAGTGGATCTAATAGTAGGTGAATGTGATAGAAATGTAACAAAAAGAGTACAACTATTTACCTTATAATTGCCGTTAAATTACTCACTTTTTATTTTTATACTTTCAATCTGTGAAAGAGAGAACCAACATTTGAAAAATATTAAAACATGTATTTAAAAATTACAAAAGACAAGGGAAAAGATTGAAGGACAAATAGTTTTTCAACAACTTTGACACTGACAGAAGCTTCTGCTTCTCCAGGTCCCCTACACAGTCCTAAAGATATACATTTTAAACTAACAGAATCTTGATACAGATGAAGTGAGGCCTATCTTAAAACATGGTGCATCTTTTGCATTGCTCTTGTTTCAGAAAAGTGTCGCTTCAGGATGCCAATAACATGTCTCCTATCCAGAGGTTTGTTTAAGGTGAGGCCTACTCAGAGTTCAAGATGAGATTTACACTTGTTGAAGTGTACAGAGGAGATAATATCTGTGAAAGTCTACCAATGAAGTGAGTCATGTCCACTGCACTCTTCAACAAAGTAGAAACCTCCTATGTTTCCCTGGACAGACCTAAACTTGATCTGCACAATGTGATTCGTAATGATAGGAAACACAGGTGATGTAATTGAAATACGTGCAATTTATTTTGCTCATTTCTCAATCACATCACTTGCGTTTCCTTTGCTTAGGTATCTCATTGTGCAGATGTAGTCTAGCATATGAAAGAATACGCAGAAGTGCAGCACTGCATGCAACAACTTTGACACTTACAGAAGCCTCACCTTCTCCATGCCTCCTACACAGTTCTACATATACATCATAAATGTAAACAGTACAGAATTAATTATACATGTTAAATGGTTTATTTTTGCTGTTCTCAGAATGTATCAAAATTCACTAAAAACAGTGACTTGAAGGTATTCATCATGTAACAGCGGGGAAAAAAAAACACAATCAAAATGATTGTGTTTAAAAAACCCATACAACATCAGAAATCAAAATTCAGAACTCCTTAAAGTTAACTTACTTTCCATGACGTCCAAGGATGTCCTATGAACAGCTTACACTCTTTTGTGCTGTTATTACTTTCAGCCCGCCACTTTCTGAAAGAAAATCTCCATCGTTTTTAAAAACACGTTACATGCAATAAATGACTTCTTGCTCTCTACCACAATTTTCCTCAAGGCCAAATCTTGTCAGAGCCATTTATAACTCTTGGATTTCTTGTAAGCCAATCCCGTCATTTGGCATTTCCGCAACTTTCAGAATTAAAATGTTGAAGATCATTTTCACAATCCTGGAATAGTAATATCTTCCCCTTCTTGCTCAGTCATGTTCTACTTTTCCTATGACACTGATACAAGCAGACTTACACTACCTCTATGACTACTACAATTATTTAATTCTCTACATCACTTTTAATCACAAAGCAATGTAAAACAGTAGATAGCATTGCAGACTTACATTCCCTCTACTCCATGTTTTGATTGGCTGCTTCAATTAGTTTATAAAAAGATACAGTTTTTCTGAACTCATTCAAAGTGCACGTATTTCTCCATAATGTCCAGTCCTATGGTTAGAAGTTATGTCTCTGAACTACACTTATCCTCAAGGCCAAATTGTGTAGGAGCCATTAGAACTTCTTGAAATTCCACAGAGCACATCCCGAGATTATTTCCCTAAAATTTTGGTTTTAAAAACACCAGGTAAGAGTTTTTAAGGTCATACGGCAATTTTTTTTTGAAAATTAAAACAGAATCATTGCAGAATGACCAGCCATTTCTAGACTTTAAATAAGCTGTGTAATGTCCTGATGTTATTGAAGGGCCGTCATGATATATAATTGCTGCAGTTACAAAAGTCCTTCCTGATATTGACAACTGCGAAGCTACAAAATTTTTAATTAAAGTTGTCAATTTTGTTCCATCAGGCCTACATCGTTGGAACATTAAAATGACATACTGGCCATATGTTCGTATAAATAATGTGGACATCATTTCAGATTTACATTGGCTACACTCCATGTTGTGATCAGCTGCTTTTACTAGCTTATTAAAGGAGACTGATTTACTGTCTGGCAAAGTTAAATATATAAATCTTTCTGAGTCTACACTAGTAGTACTTGATACCATACAGTTCTCGCAGTCATGCTGCCATTGATAAGAAAGCCCAAACAGCTGATCTACATCTACACCTTCAGCATGTAATACATCAAGCATATACATTAAAAACTCCTGACAATCTTGCTGAATATTTTGAGAGAATTGTGTTTGGCCTGAACATCTGTCTAACAGATTTCGAATTTCAGACACACTTTCTATGTTTCTTCTATCAGTGGTACATTTCTCTAACACAGAATTTAACAAACTGCAAAATCTTTGATCAGAATTGACCACAATCTCTTCTTTTACATTTTTTAGAGAAAATAAAACATTAACCACTACATTAGCATAGCAGTTGACACCAGAACTGTTTTCAAACTGAAAACCAACAACATCTTCAACAGAATCCTTTTTGTTTCTGCTTGTAATTTTAGGTTCATTGACTTTTTGTCTTTTTGCTACAACCTCCCCAGTATTGTTCTCATTTCTTCGTTTCCGGCCTACCACACGTTTCTCAAACAAAGGATACTGAGGCAAATGTGGCGCATACTCTCTTCTTAACCTATTGTATTCCTTAACACAATCTAGATCCGCACAAATGTTTGTGACATCACACTCAATCAAGTACAATCCCGATAAAGTTCTAACTCGTGACAATGCCACATATGCCATACCCTCCTTGAACACAGAACTGCCAATATTCACCAATGCACTGTCTACACTTAAACCTTGCGATTTATGAATTGTCACCGCATATGCCAAGCAAACAGGAAACTGCTTACGGCGAACATATAAGTCTTTTACAAGCAAAAATCTAGCAGAACAACGAGCAATTAGCTGTACTTCCTCAATGCCATCAAATTTAATTGTTAAAAATTCAATTCCATCTCTATTTCTGTATTTCACAAAATCAACAACATTACCCATTGATCCATTTACCAGACCTCTTTCAACATGTAAATTCCTTCTTAAAATTATACGGCAGTTCAAGCACACATTCAGAGTCTTTTCAAAACCTGCAGTTTTAGATATACTCTTCTCTAATGAATCCAATTTTGTTTTCAGATTCTCAGACAAAATAATTGTTGATCCCATATGCTCTACTCTATCAATAGCTTCCAGTTTCACAATCTCTTGCTTTTCTAAATGCAACATTTTGTTGTTAAATTTGGCACATTCTGCAAGAGTTGGCATCAAACATATTCCAGATTTCTTCTCAGTAATTTTCTGAAAAATATTCTCAGGCACAACATCTTGTTCTGGATATAAATTTGACAGTAATCGTGCATGTAAAGCTTCTTTCCCATGCTCGGTCACTTTTCCAATTCTAACATCTTGTAGAATAGTCTTGTAAACTTCATCCTTCGCCTGACGCATATTTTCATGCAGTTCAGCATAATTGAAGTTTAACCATATATTGACGTTGCCAATGCTGCCTAGGCACTTCCTGGTATCTTCATGCGTGAGCATTTTGAACACAGGTTGCCCTTTCACTGGTGTCAGCTGCAGAAGATCTCCGAAAACAATGATGTGTTTGCCACCAAATAACACATCATACTCTGTTTTGAGAACTTCTTGCATCCTCAAATGCACAAAGGCAAGCATGACATTGGAAACCATGCTTACTTCGTCAATGATAAGAAGTTTCATTTTCCTCAAGATTCTTGAAACTTCAAAACAAGCATCTCCAGATAGCTTGTGATATTGTAATTTGTTGTCATGCTCCACTGGCAGCATCAGTAAACGATGTAAAGTAATCCCTTTAATGTTATGTGCTGCCAGTCCAGTTGGAGCGGTGACAACACAAGACAGCGATGACTCTGTCCTTTCCTGCAAATAGCATGAAATTGCTTTAATGAGGAAACTTTTTCCAGTTCCCGCTTCTCCACTCACGTACAGTCGGACAGGCTTCAACGACGTACATGAGCACTCTTTCTTGTCATGACTTAATCCATGATCAATTTGCATGGTAACTTCGTCATATATTTTCCTCTGCTCAACGTTGAGTTGTCTTTCCAACTCTTCTAAGTTAACCGCATCCTCCTGAGCATGTGCCATGGCTCTTTTCACTTCATTCATAGCAGTGGCAGCTTCATTTTCAATAACAGGTCCTCCTAGTGGATCCTGACTCAATGAAGCAGAACTCTGACTGTCCTGAGAACTGTCTCTGGCAATCTCGGCTGCAATCGTTGCTTCCTGCTCAATTTCCGCATTCAACATTTCTACATATTTGGGAAAAGCAGGACATTCTATGGTCTCCTTGGCGGCATTGAAAGAGTCTTCGTAACAGAGGAAATCTCCAAGCAGTTCCTCTTCTGCACGCCAAGGCTTGAAAAGTTGCAAAAGTGCTAAATAGAAAAACTCCTTTTTTTCAGGAGAATCACCACTCAATTTTCGATGGTTTACCAAGTGGCATTTTCTTTGCTTGACCAGACATCCCTCACTTCCTATTACAGCATACACTCCTTTCTCAGTATCTTCTTTGATGTTCCTCTTGAATATGTAATTTTGCAGAACCTCATACAGACAAACATTCTCGGGGTGACTGCTTCGATTTGGATAATATGTATCCAACATGTTTGTCTTCAAAATGTCGGTACTGTTTGGCTCCTTTTCCGCCAAATACTCAATTTCCCGCACAGGTTTGAGAACTCGATTACGCGTTGCTGCAAACCAAGACTCGCCCAAACGATACTCCTGGACTTGGCATAGAGACTTGCTGAAGACAACCGGTCAGAACATTCGTACGCTCCGATTTCTCAATGCGACATCTTCAGACTGAAACTGTACAACTTCTTGCTGAGGCTCTTTTCATGGGAAATGTCCTCCCACATATCCTTCAATTCTGTCTTCTCTTTTTTGGTGATGTAAGACGTCACATACCGAGCCACAGCCATACAGTTATCAGCCACAAACTGTATATCCATGTTAGCATTCCACATGGACAAAATCACCGGGTTGTAGTCGTTGATGTACTTGGACTCTTCGTTCCTCTTCAAATTGTAAGTGTTTTTAGGTGATTTCTTCATGACATTGTGTCGCAGCGAAGACATCAAACTGTTTACTCTTCCTTTAGAAATCACCGGTCGTGGAAAGCCGAAACGACATTTGGTGTAGAACTTGTCTTTGTTTCGGAATTTACGACGGCAGTACTTTCCACATCGATGGCTTTGGAAACGCAGAACTTTTTCTCTTAGGCTTTTCTTCTCCTTTGCGTTTGGAACAGCACACGTAGAATACTGTTGGATGAAACTCATCACTGAGTCTTCTGGATCCGTTCCAAATTTAGGTGCATCCTTGATCCACAGCAACATATGTATATGAGGAGCACCTCTTGCTTGGTTCTCTTTTCTCCAGAAGAAATCCAACACCTCTCCAAGAGGTGGATTCTTCTTATTCATGATGAAAGACATCATAGCTTCAAATCTATGATTGAAGTACCTACATACATTGACTGGATCCAAAGAGCACAGTTCTCCGGGTGTCTTGAATTCGATGTTATCTACGTTAGCATTTGCCTCTCGTAGAAATTCAAGTAAGTCTTCCCAGCCATACTCGGCACAGCTCAGAGTGAGGAACCATGTGGGAGTACCTAAGTTCCTCAGCATACATTTTAAATCACCATGACGACGGTACCAGTACTCATTAGTACCACGCTGACACGCCATGAGATTAATCAGGTGAGAATCCAAAATACTATCTTGGACATTGACTTTATCCATAAAGTCACTTGCCGAGATGTTTTGCATGTGTATACCACTTTTCAAGATGTGGTTCACTGCATATGACAGTCCAGACAGATCGCTTTCAAACAGGAGATGAAACAAATAAGGAATGCATTGTCGAAACCTAGCATCTCCTGCATACAATCGCAAAGTCCGGTATTCAGAAGCAGGAATTTGATGAGGTCGCTCATCATATCTTCCTCCCTGACCTGTTGGAAAAAGCTGTGGGAAACACCGAGCTTCCAAACTTTCCTCCCAAACACTAATGGGACTCCCTTTGGCTTGTTTCATTTGAAACAACTCAATAGCATTCCCCATGACTTCCTTGGAATGCAAAGGATGAACACTATAATGTTCATATATTTCTTCACTAGTAGAGGGTTCTACTTTCTCAATTTGACCAGCACACAAATCGCTATCCTCTTCCTCACTTACTTCCTCTTCTGCAACATATACATTCTTATAGTATTTATTATTTTTTTTCAAATACAATGTTGCCTTTTTAACTTTCCTAACATCTACTAAATCTTGCCATATTTTCTTATTCTTTGTCGGAACCCCATTAACTAAGAAAACCAGAGGTTCCTCTTCCACTTTTTCTACTCCAATTGTGTTAATGTTTTTCTTCAAATCTAGAGGCAAATAAACAACTCTTCCCTTTAATCCTCTCTGTAAATCTGATGGAGGCAATTTCCCTGTCTTTGGCTCCATTCTTACAATAGCCTGAAAGGGATGGATACTTTGAATCAAAATAGATTCATAAGTATTTAAATCCTTCAATTCAGAAGGAATCTCAACCAATTCCAGATTATTATGAACTGCTCTAGCAGGCATCTGGTTTTGATTTAATTTGCAAGAACAATAAGTACACACACGTTGATCCAATCCCAAATCAAAACAATTTTCTACCATCAAGTATGTTGCAAAATCCTTCCATTCACTATTATTTTCCCTTTCACTTTTTGCATATAAATCCACTAACTTAGTCTGATTCTTATAATAAGTGCGTCGACAACACACAAAAGTGAAATTCGGCCTCTCACTTGATTTCACCTCAAACGTCGCAATTTCCCTCTGGAAATTATCTGTACTGGAAACCTGTACACTATCTTCCACAAGACCCTCTTCTTCTTGCTCAATTTCAACATTCTCCTCTTTACTTCCAAAGTAACAAAACTCAATTTCTTCACATATATTCTTCACATCTATTTCAGAACCATGCAAAAGAGCAGCGCATAATTGTTTAAGCATAATTGCTGGACTCTTAGCATAATACAACATTCTAACTAATTTCCTCACTTTGTTATGATGCACTGCTAGCATCCTGAAATGATGAAAAACACTCTGGCATACTCTCCTGGAAAGACAAGCCAGTGAATGTCCATGCAAACCTGTCACTTCTCTTACTCTGCAAGGATCTAATTCTTGCAACAACATCATTTTCTGCTTCAAACTTTTCTTATTAAATGACCGTACAAAATCACAAAGCAAATTGATGGAATCCTGTTGCACACTGCAAATACTACTACACTTCCAGGTGTACACAGGACCCTTAGCACGTCTTCCTAAAACCTCATTACCTAACACCTCTTCTGCCTCTGTTGTCACAAGTTTTTATTTTTCAACTGGACAACCATCTTTCACTTCATAAGCACGACCACTGGTGTCAACTGCATGCACCAAATCATTATCCTGGAAATAACTCTCCTCATTAAAAAATGCCTCAGAGCTTGAACTATGCATCCATTCTCAGAAAAAACTTCACAAAAATTACTACGATTAACTATTCTCTTCCATCTACTATTTCTTTTGAAATCAAAAATTGCCTTGTTTAGCTTCCTAATTCTATTGATTATCAAAATAAATAACTTACGTTTAATTTCAAATGCCTGATCAATAACTTTCTCAACTTTTTTGTCTTATAAAAAACTAGTTTATGTTGACCTTTCTTAATATTTTTTAACAAATTGCCAATTATCCTGTTCCGGAACATTCGTTTACGAATCTCCCTAAACTGTTGTTTCCTTCTACTATCATGCACAGAGTTATCTCTTGCTCTAGCAGTAACATTTTTCATTGGCCTTTCTTTTCCATTTGATTTCCTTCTCGTTTTATGGACTGAAACATTTTCTGTAGTAATATTTTTTTTATTACACATATTTCTTATAAAGTGTTTTGTGCTCTTACCCGGTGCTTTCTTCGTGACTTGACAAATCTTTTTGTTAGAGGACTGCTGCGTATTATTTTTCACCTGCTGTCTTTGACGTTTTGCAGCCTTTCTCTGTCTTTCTATTGTAGGCATGGTGAAATCTTGAAATGATCTGCAGTTGAATCTGTGGAAAAATATAATAAATAATGTTATTAACCATTATTACCAAACAGTAAATCAGTAACAGTGATAAAAAACTTAACACACTACTTGACATTTTAATTAGAAGATTTTTTAGTCGTTGGCAAATTTACAATACAGAAATTCCAGAAAAGAAATGACATTTATATTTATGTTACCTATGCTATTTTATATGTGAATCTGATCTAATTTTATGAGCATATTTTAATATTTTATTGAAGACACTACACATAACCTGCTTTTGAAGGTGTCTTTATTTTTAGATTAAACGGTTTACCTTTTTACTTTTTATTAATTATAAATTTTAAAAATAAATGTTTATAGTTCCAAAGGCTCAAGCAGGTCAGCTTCCCATCCTATATCATATAATTCGGACAAATCTGCATCCTCATCACGCTCTTCTTCATCCTCAGGATTTAAATCATCCAATGGATCAACATCCACTGATGTTTCAATTACAAGTTCAATGATGAGGTCAAAATCAACTGATTGCAGATTGTCGCTCATGTTGAGGTTGTCTTTATCTTTAAAGAAAGATAACAACAATGAGATGTTGCAGAGTAAGAGACAAATCTCACAGATTATAATAGTAAAATTGTTTAACAAGAGTAACATTTTGCAGCTATTATTTAGCCATGTCCAGCGATGCTGAGCAGGTGAAGCCTATGTCTAATTTTTCACTGAACAGGACTCATCTGTTCTTAACCTTGGATAAGCCTCACCGACTCTGTGTCCCCTGCACATACTTAAATGTAAAGGGGCAGATTTATGTTAAATGGCACATCCCCAGGCATGCACCAGTTAACGTGCACCACTGCTCTGCCACCCATGGTGTGCCGCATTTACAATCAGATAGGAGAAACCTGTGTCAAAACCCTGCGCCTGCTTGAAGCAGGCATAGGTCTTGACGCAACATTGTGGAGATGGTGCACCCCTGAGCCTTGCTGGAGCTGCATCGCACTTGCGATACAACTCCAGCAATGCGCTTTTTGCCCCATGCTGCGCCGCATTGTAAATGCAGCACACCATGGGTGGCGGAACAGCGGCGCAAGATGACTGGCACATCCCTGGTGATGCACCAGTCATCATAAATCTATCCCTAAGCTTCTTATCTTGTTAGAGATGAACTGCCATATGTATCATCAAAATATTTTGCATTTCCTAAATAGCGAATTTTAAGGAATAAATAGCGATTCTTTACCATTCCTAATTTACGATGAGCAAATTGCTAATTGCAAGTTACCCATTCATTTCCATGGGCTAGGAGGCTCATAGGAATGAAGGTTTAATTTGCGATTAGCAATTTGCTCATCACAAATTAGGAATTTTTCCAAGGGTGCAGGGGTGTCTCAAGAACACCCTGCTGCACCCCTGAAAAAGAAATTTGGGGGCATATGGCGCACATAAATTTTAACAACATTCCTTTACCTCAAAAACGATTTTCAATTCATAATTTGAAAACACTGCCCACAGGGAATTTTGATCTTTGCGAATGCTAATTAGCTTGATACATATGGCCCCAAGTGAGGCCTGTCTTACGACATGGTGCATCTTTTGCATCACTGCTGCATCGGTTTCATGTGGTACGTTTTTTTTACACCATGACATATCTGCCTAAATGCATCAATTTGTAATGTTGTCGCCTCATAGCAAATCTTTTGCACCACCGCTGCATCATAAAAGTGACGCACAGTGGCACAAAAGAGGCATACACCTATCATAAATCTGTCCCTAGCATTTTAAATGATTAATCCAGGATGACGATAAAGTGTGGCCTATCCAGAGGTTTGTTGAAGGTGAGGCCTACTCAGGATTGCAGATTAAAGTTACGCTTGATGAAGAATACAGAGGAGATAATACATGTAAAGGCCTACCAATGAAGTAAGTAATGTCCACTTTATTGCGCCAGTCATCATAAATGTATCCCTAAGCTTCTTATCTTGTTACAGATGAACCACCATATGTACCATCAAACTATTTTGCATTTCCTAAATAGCAAATTTTAAGGAATAAATAGCAATTCTTTACTATTCCTAATTTGCAATGAGCAAATTGCTAATTGCAAATTACCCATTCATTTCCATGGGCTAGGAGGCTCATAGGAATGAAGGTTGCAATTTGCGATTAGCAATTAGCACATCACAAAATAGGAATTTTTTCAAGCGTGCAGGGGTATCTCAAGAACACCCTGCTGCACCCCTGAAAAAGAAATTTGGGGGCATATGGCACACCTACATGCCCTAAGGGCATGTATGGGCGTCATATGGGACCTTTTGTTTTTTGGAAAAAAATGCTTTTTGAAAAGAATTCGCAAATTACCACAAACTAGAAGTTGGTGGTAGTTTCCAAATCCTTAATATCATTTTTTACATATTTTTTGTTTGATACATTGCATTTAAGGAATCGCACATTTTGAATTAAGGACATTTTAAGTCATTTCCACATGTGCAGTGTTTTCAAATTATGATTTGAAAATCGTTTTTGGGGAAAAGTAATGGTTTGCAAATTTATGACAAGGACATAATGGTGTATGCTTCTCTATAAGGCATTTCAGTGTCTCTGATGTCATTTTTCCCATATTACATTATAAGACCTTTCCCCATGGAGCACATTCCTTGTAAATATGCTCCCACCTGTGCATGGCGAATTTAGATTTTGACTGTTTGAGTCACATAGCCATGTTAAAAGTGACCCAAAACAATTGCAAACGTTTTAAAAAAACACATTCATGTGTCTTAAGGACATTTTAAGTCATTTCCCCATGGACAATGTTTTCTAAGTGGCGCAAAAGAGGCATACACCTATCATAAATCTGTCCCTAGCATTTTAAATGATTAAATCAAGATAACAATAAGATGTGGCCTATCCAGAGGTTTGTTTAAAGTGAGGCCTACTCAGGATTGCAGATTAAAGTTACGCTTGATGAAGAATACAGAGGAGATAATACATGTAAAGCTCTACCAATGAAGTAAGTGATTTCTACTTCATTGCGCCAGTCATCATAAATGTATGCCTAAGCTTCTTATCTTGTTAGACATCAACCGCCATATGTATCATATAACTCTATTGCATTTCCAAAAAAGCGAATTTTAAGGAATAAATAGCGATTCTTTACCATTCCAAATTTGCGATGAGAAAATTGCTAATTGCAAATTACCCATTCATTTCCATGGGCTAGGAGGCTCATATAAATGAAGGTGCAATTTGCGATTAACAATGTGCTCATCACAAATTAGGAATTTATCAAAAGCTGCAGGGGTGTCTCAATAACACCCTGCTGCACCCCTGAAAAAGAAATTTGGGGGCATATGGCGCACATAAATTTTAACAACATTCCTTTACCTCAAAAA
Source organism: Lissotriton helveticus (assembly GCF_964261635.1). Taxonomy (NCBI): domain Eukaryota; kingdom Metazoa; phylum Chordata; class Amphibia; order Caudata; family Salamandridae; genus Lissotriton; species Lissotriton helveticus. Next base: position 1,997,907,187 of record NC_136067.1, read on the forward strand.
CGATTTTCAAATCATAATTTCAAAACACTACACATGGGAAAATGACTTAAAATGTCCTTAAGACACATAAAAGCGTTTTTTGATTGCCTTTCCTGCATGGTTGGGTCACTTTTAACATGTATATGTAACACAAACATTCAAAATCTAAATTTTCCATGCACATGTGGGAGCATATTTACAAGCAATTTGCGCCACAGAGAAAGGTCTTACACTAAAATGAGAAAAATAACATCAGGGACAGTCAATTGCCTTATAAATGTAAATGTAAATGTACAGGAATTTATATAGCGCAAAATCACCAAGCGGTCTCTAAGCGCTTGCTTAGGGAACCCGTCCTGGTATTCCCCTGTGAGATAACCCCGGCAGGATATCCACAAGGTGAAAGCCAGGCATCCCGCCGCGAGGGGCCGTTGTGGAGATTAAGCAAGCTATTGCCCAGAGTCACAGAGTGTGAACCCGTGAATCAAGTAGGTACTGGAGCGAGAATTGTCGAGTCCATGGACATTTTAGGACTCAAGACCCCGCCGAGCCGGGAATTGAACCCTGGTCCTGGGCTGACCACTGCTTCCAGGTCTGCCTCCTCTAACCAGTGAGCCACACTTCTCCACTAAAGAAGCATACACCATTATGTCCTTGTCATGAATTTAAAAACAATTCTTTTACCCCAAAAACGATTTTCAAATTATAATTTCAAAACACTGCACATGGGAAAATGACTTAAAATGTCATTAAGACACATGAAAGCGTTTTTTGATTGCCTTTCCAGCATGGTTGGGTCACTTTTAACATGGCTATGTAACACAAACATTTAAAATTTAAATTTACCATGCACAGGTGGGAGCATATTTACAAGCAATTTGCGCCACAGAGAAAAATCTTACATTAAAATGGGAAAAATAACATCAGGGACAGTCAATTGCCTTATAAAGAAGCATACACCATTATGTCCTTGTCATAAATTTAAAAACAATTCCTTTACCTCAAAAACGATTTTCAAATCATAATTTCAAAACACTGCACATGGGAAAATTACTTAAAATGTCCTTAAGACACATAAAAGCGTTTTTTGATTGCCTTTCCTGCATGGTTGGGTCACTTTTAACATGGCTATGTAACACAAACATTCAAAATCTAAATTTTCCATGCACAGGTGGGAGCATATTTACAAGCAATTTGCGCCACATAATTCATAATTTTCTCCTTAAAGCACACTATTCTCTATCTAAATTAAAGAAATATTTTCTCACCTTAGCAAATACTTTGAGTTTGAAAACAGTCTCAGAAACACACCAATTTGTCTTCAGCAGAGCAAAAGGTATGCACTCCAGAGTCTGCAGCTATCAAAAGCACAGAAATGCTGTAATTCTTCACACATATTTCTCATGTCACCCAATCAAAACTCTTCCCTCACTTTTTTTCAAATGAAAACCCTTCCCCCCTCTGCCCTTTCTGTCTTTTCTGCATGGCAACCACCTCTTGGAAGACTTCTGGTGTTTGCAAGTTCACACAACTTTGTTGCAATTGAACTCTGAACTCTCAGTGCACCTGCATATCCAGTGCATTCTTTCATTTAATGATTTTTTATTGACCATTCAAAATACATCTTTCAAAGAACACATCCGTGCACCCTAACTTTCTGTTTTCAGCAATCAAAATCCACCAATCACTGTTACTGCTTCATGAACACAGAAACTCCACAGTTTTTTTCATTTTAAACTCTCATTTTTTCAAATGCCATTTCATTGCCACACTTCATCTGACTGCAGGAGAACCTTCTCTCACCATGTTTTCTGTCTGGATTGTTGGACATAGTTATATTCACTGGGCTCAAAGGTACGTTGAAAACAGGAAATTACCTAACCTCAATTTACAAGATGTGGAAATTAAGTGGTTTGGCCACAGAGGATTAAAATGTCACCAATTGATACCATTGGTGAAAACCTTTATGCATTTGCCCAAACCTGACCTGTTAATTGTGCACTGTGGAGGTAATGACTTGGGCACTTTGACTGGTGTAGGTCTGGAAATGCTTTTAAAGGACACCTTTGAGCAAACAATGGCACTTTTTCCTCAGACTGCCTTGGTATATTCAAATATATGCCAAAGACAGAAATGGAGGTGGTCAAACCAATTTTGTCCACAAATTGAGAAGTCGAGGAAGCATGTAAACAAATCTGTTTCAGCTTACATGAGAGACCATGGAATGGGCTCCCTGTACAACAATAACTTGCGTTACTACATGCAAGATATCTACAGAGGAGATGGAGTTCACTTCTCAGATGAGGGCAACAGAGTTTTCACTCTGAATTTAAGAATGTGCATTGGTACCTACTTATAAGTACCTAAATGTACCATAAACCCAAAAGCTCTTCTCAGAGCTACCCTACATCTGATCACTCACAATTATTATTTTACTCTAACATTTTTCACTAATTTCCAACAAAGTACGCTCCCTGGGGCGCTACCCGGTACGCGAACCGGGAGCTAACCTCGCGAAATTTTTTAAAAAAATGGTTTTTTTCCGCACATATAAGCCTCCTCAGCCACCCTCACAAAACCTAGGGTGTCAAGATAAGTCTACCGTGCCCCCTTCTACCCATTCTGAACATTATTTGCCCTCCATCTTGTATCTTAATTCGACCGAAACACAAAATGGTGGACTCCCGTTACGCTTAAGGTTCGCGAACCGGGGCGCTCAACGGTTCGCGTACCGGGTCGCTCCCTGGGAAGCGCACCATCAAAAAAGGTGGGAAAGTAGTTCACAGAAAAGCCACTGGAGACAATTTCACCAAATATAGATTAGCTCATACTACATACCAATCCCTACCATTTTCACAAATTTGATTGGAATTCCATTTAGTCATTTAGCCTGTAGACCTCTCTAAATACCCTGAGGTAAATTACTTCACAAAACACATCTGAAGTGTTGGAATTGACAACCAATGAAAATGTTACTTTCATTTTCTATTTTTTTTACCTGACATTTCATTGGTTATATACCTGAATATATATATAAAGGAAGAGAAGAAAACACAGCCATTTTGACTACTACTTCTTGCTGTACATTTCAATAGTATTTTCACTAATTCCTTCAACTTCTTTCTAAAGGTAAGTTTTTATTTTTAAAACTGAAGTATATTGTGCACTATAAGTTAATATGGTAAACTTTTTCTGATAGATATATACTATCCCTCTGTAGTAGTTATAGATTTAGAGAGACTTCTCTGTTATAGTTATGGATGGAGTTAGGCTTCTCTTGTATAATTATGAATTTACTTACGTTAAATCACATACACATTTTTATATTCCTACTTCCACTCTGATACTATACACTGCCCAAAGATAAATTCACTGATAAAAAATGTCTATCTAAAATTATTCCCAACATTGCCCTATCTCTACTAATATATATTTTTTTAATTCAAATTTCAGGCAAAATGGAAGGCGAAAACCAAGTTTCTTTTGAAATGGACCTGCAAGAGAGCAGCCAAGAATTGATTGATACAATTGATCAAATTGACATTGAATTTTTCGAAGAAACTTGGGACAATGAACTACTGCAATGTGTACAAGCAGTAGATAACCTCCTTGCAAATGAGGACATTTTACACCCTCAGAGACTACAATGTATATTCCATGATAATTATGAAATTTCTGACAATGAAATGTTAGAAAGTTTAATAAATTATGAAACCCAATCACATTAAAAAAATGCTTAAAAAATAAAGAAAATAAAAAATAATCAACAAAAACAACAATCAATTAACATACAGCATTTGAAAAGTCTATCATTCATTTTTCATTGCAGTACGCTGCCCAGAACGCTTCCCGGTTCGCGGACCGGGCGCTCCCCACGCAAAAAAAAAAATTATTTTTTTTTTGTTTTTTTTGCCCCGCGGGGCCCTTTTAAAACCTCCACATTAAACCTAGGGGGTCAGGGAGGATCTAGTATGCCCCCTTATGGTCATTTTCGCCTTTGTTTTGGCCTCCTCTTGTCTCTCAATCCTACCGAGAGACAAGATGGCGGCCGCTCCGGACTGTTTAGAATGTTGACAGACACCGGAGAGCCAATCAGCTTAGCTACGCGAAGTTCCGGTACGCTTAAGGTCCGCGGACCGGAGCGCTGCCCGGAGCGCGCTTACAGATATATATCTTTTTTTAAACGTTAATTTCTCAAAATCCACTGGAGCACATATATTGAGACCTAGAAAAGGCACATCGGGCTACCAGTCCCTACAATTTTGCCAAGTTTCATGGAAATCCATTCAGCCGTTCGGGCTAAAAGTGAGGCCAACCGCCCTATGGAAAACTCAATGTTAAAAACACGTTTTGGGACCCCCCTTTTTTCTCGGCCCCCCCTTGACGAAACCCCCCCAAATTTCCAAAGGCTGCTCAGAAACAAAATGTTCCATTTTCCAGAAAATTTCAGCCAATTCTGTCCACAAACGCCAAAGTTATTAGACATAGAATTTTCAAAAATCCCATAGGGAAAAAATCCTAACTATATATACCTACTGGCGACCGCCAGTAGGTAATATATATATATATATTACCTACTGGCGGTCGCCAGTAGGTATATATAGTTAGGATTTTTTCTCTATGGGTTTTTTGAAAATTCTATGTCTAATAACTTTGGCGTTTGTGGACGGAATTGGCTGAAATTTTCAGGAAAATGGCACATTTTGTTTCTGAGCAGCCCTTGAAAATTTGGGGGGGGTTCGTCCAGTGGGGGCCGAGAAAAAAGGGGGGTCCCAAAACGTGTTTTTAACATTGAGTTTTCCATAGGGCGGTTGGCCTCACTTTTAGCCCGAACGGCTGAATGGATTTGCACGAAACTTGGCAAAATTGTAGGGACTGGTAGCCCGATGTGCCTTTTGTAGGTCTCAATATATGTGCTCCAGTGGATTTTGAGAAATTAACGTTTAAAAAAAGATATATATCTGTAACAGCGGACCGGGCAGCGCACTGGTTCGCGGACTTTTCGCGCAACGGAGCTTTGTGAAGCGAAGCTGATTGGTTCTCCGGCGTCTGTCAACATTCCAAACAGTCCGTAGCGGCCGCCATCTTGTCTCTCGGTAGGATCGAGAGACAAGAGGAGGTCAAAACAAAGGGGGAAATAACTATAAGGGGGCATAGTAGATCCTCGCTGACCCCCTAGGTTTGATGTGGAGGTTTTAAAAGGGCCCCGCGGGGCAAAAAAAAATAATAATAATAATAATCGAACGGCTGAATGGATTTGCACGAAACTTGGCAAAATTGTAGGGACTGGTAGCCCGATGTGCCTTTGCTAGGTCTCAATATATGTGCTTCAGTGGATTTTGAGAAATTAACGTTCAAAAAAAGATATATATCTGTAACAGCGCACCGCTTCGCGTACTTTTCGCGTTACGGAGCTTTGCGAAGCGAAGCTGATTGGCTCTCCGGTGTCTGTAAACATTCCAAACAGTACGTAGCGGCCGCCATCTTGTCTCTCGGTAGGATCGAGAGACAAGAGGAGGCCAAAGCGAAGGGGCAAATGACCATAAGGGGGCATAGTAGATCCTCGCTGACCCCCTAGGTTTGATGTGGAGGTTTTAAAAGGGCCCCGCGGGGCAAAAAAAAAAAATAATAATAATAATCGAACGGCTGAATGGATTTGCACGAAACTTGGTAAAATATAAGGGACTGGTAGCCCGATGTGCCTTTGCTATGTCTCAATATATGTGCTTCAGTGCATTTTGAGAAATTAACGTTCAAAAACAAGATATATATCTGTAACAGCGCTCCGCTTCGCGGAGATAAAATTATATCTGTATTACCTAGCTGTTGCTAACACCAGTTAGCGACGGCTAGTAGGAGATAGCGACCATCTTGGGTCCCACTTTGCATGTGAGTGATATTTATCACTAATGACATGCAAAGTGGGCATGCCAAGATGTTAGCGACTGGAAACAGTCGCTAACATCGCTATCTCCTATTATCAACTTTTGGAAATATTCGAGATAAGCGCGAATATCTCCAAAAAGTAACAGCTGCCCTGAGCAGTTCTTAGCCATGTTATCCAATGGGAGGTGGATAACATGGCTAAGAGCATTAGCTCGGTAATGCATGAATATCGCGGAGTTTTCAGCGATATTAATGCATTGCGCTCGTTTTTTATCGTATTTGCGATAAACCTTGATAATAGCAAGGTTTATCTGCGATAATTTCTGACGGTAAAAAAATCTTTGCAATGCATCGTTAGGGATAAATATCGCTTAACTTTGGTAATATGCCCCAACGTCTGTTAACGTTCGATTCGAAGGAAATCAGGAATTGTTGAAAAACATTGTGTGCGCCATCTTGTCTTTTTTCAAATGCCACACTTTTGTCGTGCACGGCAGCCATTTTAGATGCCTTGACCAGACCCACTCTGTGCACGCTGTCGATCCTTAGCATGGCTCCCCACCCTCGCAAGCATCTCACCCAGGCAGTGGTCACCCCCGCTCTCTGTCTTATGCATGGGTAATAACCCTCCCCCCATCTGCGCTGCTCTTCCCTGAGAATCACACCCTGTGCCCGCCCGACACCTCCCTTTCGCCCTATTCACTACCGCACCCTCTGACACTCCTTTTCCTCTGTGTCCGATTGTCCAGGCCGGTCCTAGGCTATCAGCTAGCCCTGCAGATGTAGTTTATGGCCACAGCTGTAAAGAATCACCCCTCTTCAAAGGAGTTATAGTAGATCAAGGCCCACACTCGATGAGATCCGTCACAGCAGAAGCGTTGCTATTATCTGAAAACCATCCTGTATTGTGATTGGGGAGGGGACCGAGCGTGAAGCGGAAGATTCCAGGGATGACTCTTTGTACATCAAAGTTTTTACAATTATGTGTCACATTAAAAATATATAGCACTCCGACAAAGTAGTAAGATTATAAAACTTTAATAATTTATAAATATATACAAGAAAACAAAAATAGTAATAACATATAAACATTTTTAGAGAAAAACAACGAAGTAGCGGTCGGCTGTGCGAATAGTCCCAACGCAGCACAACGTCCAGATTTCCGGCGTGGGGCGTCGCGGGGGGTGGGTCATCAGTAGCAAACTGTTGTGCGAATAGTTCCAAGGCAGCAGAACGCGCCGAAATCTAGATGACACGAAAGTGATGTCTAGTAAGTTGTCACCCAGCAAATAACGGCGTGGGGCGTCGCGGGGGGTGGGTCATCAGTAGCAAACTGTTGTGCGAATAGTTCCAAGGCAGCAGAACGATGGCACCAAGGTGATGTCCAGTAAGTTGCCGCACTGGTTTTGGTATCCTACAATGCTGCTCCGAATAACGGCGTGGAGCGCCCCGGGGGAGGCGGCGTGAACGGGCCTCTCCAGGTGGAGTCTCATCTGTTTTAGTGGGGCGCCCCTTTACCGTTTCAGTTGCCATTCCGTCCGCTTTTGGTCCACTGTGTCAAAATCCGCCATTCAGCTGAGTTGCGCCCACTCTTGCGGTGCAGCGATAGGCGGCTGCCACAGGACTCTCAAAATGGCGGCAGGCTCTTTCCTTTTTGGGCGTGGTCCACTGAAATGGCCCTGGGACACCTTGGAAATCGGACGCTTGTCTGCTAGGTCTTGGACCCCATTCTCGAAAGCGTCCCCTCCGCCTTGAGAATTCATCAAAAGTTTTGGGGGCCCCGACTCCTGCAGGCTTCTGGTGGGGAGCGGCTGCCATGATTGCTCGCGGAATGACCACGACGGAGCTACGAGATGGTGGTGCTCTCATGCTGACGCCAGTTTAGTCTGAAACATCCAGAAACAAGGTGGGGCTTTCATCGTTTGGGGAAAAAAAAAAGTTTTCATCCAATGAAAAGTGTTGTTTTTAGGTCATATGATCAAGCCTTCCATCATTCGGAAACCAAAAGTAAAATGAACCAATGAAAAGTTTTATAAACAAGTCACATGACCTGTTATGCGGCATAGGGTATAAAATGCGGAGAAAATACGTTGGCACGTGAGGCGGCGTCAGTAGCGGACCGATGTGCGAATAGGCCGAAGGCAATACAACGCGCCAAGATCCGGATGGCACCGAGGTGGTGTCATAGTTGAGAGTTCTGAGCAGCGGTTGTAACACTGTCTGAAGCTTATTTGCAGCTGCTGCAGCTTCACTACGCGCCAAGATCCGGATGGCACCGAGGTGGTGTGTAGCAAGTTGCCGCACTGGTGTGGCCATCCTACAATGCTGAAAGTCGGCGTGGGGCGCCCCGTTGGCCTGTGAGTTTGCGTCAGTAGCGGACCGATGTGCGAATAGGCCGAAGGCAGCACAACGCGCCAAGATCCGGATGGCACCGAGGTGGTGTCTAGTAAGTTGTCGCACTTCTGTGGCCATCCTACAATGTTGAAAGTCGGCGTGGGGCGCCCCGTTGGCCTGTGAGATGGCGTCAGTAGCGGACCGATGTGCGAATAGGCCGAAGGCAGCACAACAATATTTTCTGACTGACACCACAAGGCGCTGAGATGCCAAGATCCGGATGGCACCGAGGTGATGTCTAAGTTGCGGACTGATGTGCGAATGGGGCCAAAGGCAGCGTAACAATATTTTTTGTATGGAAGATACCACTAGGCGTTGAGATGCCAAGATTTGGATGGCACTGAGGTGATGTCTAGCAAGTTGGTGTGGTCATCCTACAATGCTGAAACTCGGCGTGGGTCGCCCCATTAGCCTGTGAGATGGCGTCAGTAGCGGACCGATGTGCGAATAGGCCGAAGGCAGCACAACGCGCCAAGATCCGGATGTCACCGTGGTGGTTTCATAGTTGAGAGGCACTTCATCTGCAGTGGGGCGCCGAGATCCGGATGGCACCGAGGTGATGTCTAGCAAGTTGCTGTACTGGTGTGGTCATCCTACAATGCTGAAACTCGGCGTGGGTCGCCCCATTAGCCTGTGAGATGGCGTCAGTAGCGGACCGATGTGCGAATAGGCCGAAGGCAGCACAACGCGCCAAGATCCGGATGTCACCGTGGTGGTTTCATAGTTGAGAGGCACTTCATCTGCAGTGGGGCGCCGAGATCCGGATGGCACCGAGGTGATGTCTAGCAAGTTGCTGTACTGGTGTGGTCATCCTACAATGCTGAAACTCGGCGTGGGTCGCCCCATTAGCCTGTGAGATGGCGTCAGTAGCGGACCGATGTGCGAATAGGCCGAAGGCAGCACAACGCGCCAAGATCCGGATGTCACCGTGGTGGTTTCATAGTTGAGAGGCACTTCATCTGCAGTGGGGCGCCGAGATCCGGATGGCACCGAGGTGATGTCTAGCAAGTTGCTGTACTTGTGTGGTCATCCTACAATGCTGAAACTCGGCGTGGGTCGCCCCATTAGCCTGTGAGATGGCTGTTCTTTGGATTTGGGCCTGGTCCACCAAAATGGCCCTGGGACACCTTAGAACTCGGACGCTCGATTTTTTTTTCCTTTCCTGTACATGCAAAAAAAGGTAAATGCCCGGTACGTTACACGCTTCATCTGCCACGATGAACTCTCCAGAGGAACCGAAAAAATATATAGTTGTGGTAACTATACCATGCATCGTCATATGGAGAGGTGGCACCAATTAATTATAGTGCTGCATAAAAGAGAGATTTAGAGGAGAACCCCTGACCTGCTAGTACATTCATCAAAGAAGTGGCACTGAGAGCTTCAGAGGCAAGGGAAACGGTCCCAAATATTTAGAAGAACTTTGGAAAGATTAAAATGACATGTTTAGATTGTGGCAAATTAATTTCATGTGGACAGATGAGTGTTACTCTAATAAATACAGCATATGAACATCATCATAGTCGATGGTTGGTAGAGACATTTTGACTATATCCTGGACCTGCCCGTCCTCGCCCAAAATGGCGCCAGAATAAATGGGACTCGTAACTCCTTGTTGTGTACTGGTTGCAGAACCTTGAAATCACGAGATACGTATGCAGTTTTGAAGCACATGGCGGGCGGGGACGAGAATTGATTGAATATTTCGACATCCCTATTGATATTAAGTTCTGATGTGTTATTGATTACTGTACTGTTGAAAGTTCGAATTAACGTCACCCATGGTACTTGCCCGCAAATGTATATCTAGATAATTTTATTGTAACTGGCCCTGTCGTATTTTAATTATAAAATGTACGTCCACCGATTCCGTAACTGTTAGACACCTTAGTTCTTGCAACCTAATGGCCCGCCCGTTACGTTCCTCTACAGTGTAAATGTCTATTCATCATATACGATTACAGTTTGCTCTGTGGCAGGCCCACGTGGTTATAGGCTCGTATTTGTATAATGACATTTTCTCAATAAAGGTTTTTAAAAGAAAACATGGTAGTAGTATATACATTGGTAAAGTTTTTAATAATAGTGACTGTTTTAAAATCATTAAAAGGCAAGTGAAATAAAGCAGACCAATTACATGAAGGGTAAAAGGTATAATACGAAGGAACGCAGTAAAGATAAATGGTCAAGGGCTGTTGTGTTTTCTATTCCTGCAACATAAAGTGATCGATAAGAATCTCATATTCAGGCGTATCGGCGACTAAGACAGCAGGTCGACCCTCTTTTGCTCAACGGCTCCGTCATGGGACGAAGAAACGCTCTTTTTCTCGAAAAAAGAATATATTTTACTTGCAGGACAGTTGTAAAATTTCCGGGAAAGTACATTAGCCTGGAACATTATAACATATATTTAAGAAAAAATAATGTTCGGAAGTAATGAAAAGCGTAATTTTTAGGTCATATGACCAAGCCTTTCATCATTACAATAAGAAAAGTAAAATGAACCAATGAAAAGTTTTATTAACAAGTCACATGACTTGTTATGCTTACGTTACGCGCTGCGCGCCCCGGATGACTTCCGGATGCGCTAACGCGGCGCGTCATATGACGCATTACGCGACAACGCAGGTACAGAATATAGTCAAAATGTCTCCACCAACCAGCGGTCGGAACACAACCCCTTTCAGCAGGCTAAATAGTTCTGTTAAATGACAACAGAAGGGACAGGCAACAAGAACCATCAGTCAAAGAGGGGAGAGCTAGTTCTTCTCTACCGGGTTACATTGGGGCGCTACCGGAACTGATCGAATTGGTAGTCTACAGTGTTTCTGGATGTTTCAGACTGAAGCTGGGGTTAGCATGAGAGCAGCACCATTTCGTAGCTCCGTCGTGGTCATTCCGCAACCAATCATGGCAGCCGTTTTTTATCGTTATTTTGGGCGGGGTGGGTGGCGGAGCCGAGCTGTTTTGCAGCCATCATTGTGTGGAGTTCAGTTCATCTCACTAGTTTTGTATTTGTCATGAGGGGTTGTTCCTAATGTTTCTATTTTAGCGAGGTCAAAAAGAGATCCCATTAGTGGCCTACTGATTTTGCTCGATTCCTTTTCTTTTTTTTTTACACGATTTTTCGTTATCTGCAAAGACTAAACAGAGTATTGCGACTCTGTGTTTGTTTGTAAATAGAGAATGAACCAAAGAGAACTAATTCTAAAACAGTAAATACTTGGATAACAATCAATCAAATGGAGAGAGAAGCAGGCACGACGGATTACAATGGGGGCAAAGACCTGCGTTAACTACCTTTCACTATCTGCAAAGAGAGAGTACTCCTAATAGAAATGAGGGGGGGGGGGCACCATTCAAAGCAGATCAGTGTGCATAAACACGAAAATGTTTTCACTTACCACGTACTTGACATTCGACAGCTTATGATATTTGCTATTAAAAAACCATTGAAATTCACTGAAAAAACCATAGGTTATAGACCATATATAGTTAGGAATTAGCATTTACAAAACCTTGAAAATTAACTGAAAAAACCATAGGTTATAGACCATATATAGTTAGGAATTAGCATTTAAAAAACCTTATTTTACTCACACAAAACCATTGAAATTCCATATATAGTTAGTTGCACTAACTATATATCGCGCACCCGCAATCCACTGCTGATCATGTCACATATTACATCATTCATGACATGGTCAGTGACATCACTGATGACATCACTGATGACATCTCAAATGACATCACTGATGACATCACTGATGACATCTCAAATGACATCACTGATAACATCTCAAATGACATCACTGATGACATCACTGAGGACATCTCAAATTACATCACTGATGACATCATATAATGCATCTCCTCACACTTTAATATAACCTCTGTTACACCCAGTGTTAAATACAGAATATAATTTTTTAAACCATTGACACACCAATACTAGTTACTACATACGCACTCACTGATTCCTACGTCTACACACACATTCACTTATTCACCCATACAATCATTCATACATACAATCACTCATCTTTACAACACTATCATATGCACTCATACACCTATACAGACACTCACACTCTGCCACTCATCCATGGAGTTATTCACACACCTAGTCAGTCCTGTAAAGAATCCATCACACTTCCATTTTTTAATCTATACAGTTAAACATAGAGTACCTTACATTTTCAAACCTATACTAACACATACTTACTCTCTTATACAATCATTGATACAATAACACATTGATCTGCACAGAGTCACACATCTCCCAGCCAGCCACACACACACTCAGTCTCCCATACAAATACTTGGACAATCAATCAATAACCCATATAGTTACTCATATAGCTACTGATCAACACATGCAGCACTTTACAGAACAACAGACATAATGATGCACACATTAAGACAGTTTAGTCACTAACCCATGCACTCAGTGAGACACATCTAATCACTCACTCATACAGTCAGTCACGCACCTACTAAATCTTTTATTTAGACACTTCTACATCTACTTATTTTTCAATATGTAAAACATATTTAAACTTTACAGAAACACACAGTCACTGGATGATGTCATCAGTGATGTCATCAGTGATGTCATTTGAGATGTCATCAGTGATGTCATCAGTGATGTCACTGACCATGTCATGAATGATGTAATATGTGACATGATCAGCAGTGGATTGCGGGTGCGCGATATATAGTTAGTGCAACTAACTATATATGGAATTTCAATGGTTTTGTGTGAGTAAAATAAGGTTTTTTAAATGCTAATTCCTAACTATATATGGTCTATAACCTATGGTTTTTTCAGTGAATTTTCAAGGTTTTGTAAATGCTAATTCCTAACTATATATGGTCTATAACCTATGGTTTTTTCAGTGAATATATATATATATATATATATATTACCTACTGGCAGTCGCCAGTAGGTATATATAGTTAGGATTTTTTTCCTATGGGATTTTTGAAAATTCTATGTCGAATAACTTTGGCGTTTGAGGACGGAATTGGCTGAAATTTTCAGGAAAATCGAAATTTTGTTTCTGAGCAGCCCCTGAAAATTTGGGGGGGTTTTGTCAAGGGGGGGGCGAGAAAAAAGGGGGTCCCAAAACGCGTTTTTTCCATGCAATTTTGCATAGGGCGGTTGGACTCACTTTTAGCTCGAACGGCTAAATGGATTTCCACGAAACTTGGCAAAATTGTAGATATTGTTTGCCCGATGTGCCTTTGCTAGGTCGCAATATATGTGCTCCAGTGGATTTTGATAAATTAACGTTCAAAAAAATATATATATCTGTAACAGTGCTCCGGTTAGCGCCCCGGTTCGCGTACCTGACGTGTAACGGAACTTCGCGAAGCGAAGCTGATTGGCTCTCCGGCGTCTGTCAACATTCTAAACAGTCCGGAGCGGCCGCCATCTTGTCTCTCGGTAGGATCGAGAGACAAGAGGTGAAGAAAATAGAAGGGGGAAATTAATGAAAGGGGGCAAGGTAGACCCCTCCTGACTCCCTAAGATTGATGAGGGGGCTATTAAAGGGTCCCGCGGGGCAAAAAAGAAAAAAATTGTTTATTTTGCGTGGGGAGCGCCCGGTACGCGCACCGTAAAGCGGTCCGGGGAGCGTACTATGAGGAAAAAAGAATGATAGACTTTTCAAATATTGTATGTTTATTGATTGTTCGTTTTGTTGGTTTTTTTTTATTTTTTTTATTTAAGTAGCAATATGTATGTTTATTAAATATACATTTATTTTTGTGATTGTTTTTCAAAATGTAATAGAACGTCTAACATTTGACTGTCCGAAATGTCGTCATTTTCAGTGAACTTAACATCCAACATTTGAGTGTCTGAAATGTCCTCATTTTGAAGGAGGAAATCTACAAATTGTACACATTGTAGTAGTTCATGGTCCCGTGATTCATCCATGAATTCAATGTCATTTGGTTCGATGTTTTCTTGATTGGTCTCTGCAAGGACAATTTCAAATGACACTTTTTGTTCTCCTTCCATTTTGCCTGAAATTTGAATAAAAAAATATATATATCAGTAGAGATAGGGCACTGTTTGGAATAATTTTAGATAGGTTGTTTTTAACAGTGATTTTATCTTCGGGCAGTGTATGGTATCAGACTGGAAGTAGAAATATAAAAAAGTGTATGTGATGAAACCTAAGTAAATTCATAATTATACAAGACAAGCCTAAATCCATCCATAACTATAACAGAGAAGTCTATCTAAAGCTATAACTATTACAGAGGGATAGTATATAACTATCAGAAAAAGTTTTCCTTATTAACTTAAAGTGCACACTATATTTCAGTTTTCAAAATAAGGTCTTACCTTTTAAAAACAAGTTTAAGTTGTCAGTGAAAATGCTCTTGCAATGTACCTCAGGAAGTAGCAGTCAAAATGGCTGTGTTTCTCTCTCTTTCTTTATATATATTCAGGTACATAACCAATCAAATGTCAGGTAAAAAAAAGTAGAAAATGAAAGTAACATTTTCATTGGTTGTCAATTCCAACATTTCAGATGAGTTTTGTGAAGTAATTTACCTCAGGGTATTTAGAGAGGTCTACAGGCTAAATGGCTAAATGGAATTCCAACCAAATTTTTGAAAATGGTAGGGATTGGTATGTAGTATGAGCTAATCTATATTTGGTGAAAGTGTCTCCAGTGGTTTTTCTGTAAATTACTTTCCCACCTTTTTTAAGCGAGTGCTTCCCAGTGCGCGCCCCGGTACGCGAACCGGCAGCGTTACGGGAGTCCTCCATTTTGTGTTTTGGTAGAATTGAGATACAAGATGGAGGGCAAATAATGTTCAGAATGGGTAGAAGGGGGCACGGTAGACGTATCCTGACCCCCTAGGTTTTCTGAGGGTGGCTGAGGAGGCCCATATGTGCGAAAAAAAACATTTTTTTTCAAATTTTCGCGCGGTTAGCGGCCGGTGCGCGTACCGGGTAGCGCTCCGGAAAGCGTAAATTGTGAAAATTAGTAAAAAAAAAGTTACATTTAAAATTTGTTTATAGTGATCAAAGTTAGGGTAGCTCTGAGAAGAGCTTTTGGGTCTGTGGTAGATTTAGGTACTTATAAGTAGGTACCAATACATAGTCTTTAATTCAGGATGAAAACTCTGTTCCCCTCATCTGAGAAGTGAACTCCATCTCCTCTGTAGATATCGTGCCTGTAGTAACGCAAGTTATTGTTGTACATGGAGCCCATTCCATGGTCTCTCATGTAAGCTGAAACAGACTTATTTACATGCTTCCTTGATTTCTCAATTTGTGGACAAAATTGGTTCGACCACCTCCATTTCTGTCTTTGGCATATATTTGAATATACCAAGGCAGTTTGAGGAAAAAGTGCCATCAATTGGTCAAAGGTGTCTTTTAAAAGCATTTCCAGACCTACCCCAGTCAAAGTGCCCAAGTCATTTCCTCCACAGTGCACAATTAACAGGTCAGGTTTTGGCAAATGAAAAAAGGTTTTCACCAATGGTATCAATTGGTGACATCTTAATCCTCTGTGACCAATCCAGTTGATTTCCACATTTTGTAAATTGAGGTTGTGTAAATTTCTGTTATCAGCATACCTTTGAGCCCAGTAGATGTAACTATGTCCAACAATCCAGACAGAAAACATGGTGAGAGAAGGTTCTGCTGCAGTCAGATGAAGTGTGGGAATGAAATGGCAGTTGAAACAGTAGGAGTATGTAATGAAAAAAACTGTGGAGTTTCTGTGCTAATGAATCAGTAGCAGTGATTGGTGGATTTTGATTGCTGAAAACAGAAAGTTAGGGTGCATGGATGAGTTCTTTGAAAGATGTAATTTGAATGGTCAAGAAAAAATCATTTTATGAAAGATTGCACTGGATGCGCAGGTGTACTGAAAGTTCAGAGTTCAATTGAAACATTGTTGTGTGAACTTGCAAACATCAGAGGTCTTTCAGGAGGTGGTTGCTATGGAAAAAAGGCAGAAAGGGCAGAAGGGGGAAGGGTGTTGATTTGAAAAAAGTGAGGGAAGAGTTTTGATTGCGTGACATGAGAGATATGTGTGATGAATTACAGCATTTCTGTGCCATTGTTGGTTGCAGCCTCTGGAGTGCATACCCTTTGTTCTGCTTAAGACAAATTGGTGTGTGTCTGAGACTGTTTTGAAACTCGAAAAGTATTTGCTAAGGTGAGAAAAGATTAATTTAATTTAAATAGAGAATAGTATGTTCTAAGGAGAAAATTATGAAGAAAGTTGTGTATTTATAATGTTGCTTTGTGTCAAGTGTTTTACAAATAGATTTTGTTTCTTTGAGTTACATAGACATGTTACATAGCCATGTTAAAAGTGACGCAAAAATGGTGCAAGGGCCTTAAGCATACGTTTTCATGTGTGTTAGGGCATTTTAAGTCACTTCCCCATGAATGTGGGTAAATAATTGCTTTATTTGATGTGTTTAAAAACGTTTTTTGAAATCAATTCGGTTTCTTGATATGTACTGCTAGAGTTTCATAGGTTGCTTGGGGCATATTTACAAGGCCTTTGAGTCACTTTGATGTTATTTTCCCCATTTTAATTTAGGCCATTTCCCCGTGGTGCAAGGTCCTTGTAAATACGCCCCCATGTGTGCTTGGCAAATTTAGATTTTGTTTCTTTGAGTTACATAGCCATGTTAAAAGTGACGCAAAAATGGTGCAAGGGCCTTACAAATACGCTTTCATGTGTGTTAGGGCATTTTAAGTCACTTCCCCATGAATGTGGTTGAATAATTGTTTTACTTGATGTGTTTAAAAACGTTTTTTGTAGTCAATTAGGTTTCTTGATATGTACTGCTAGAGTATGATAGGTTGCTTGGGGCATATTTACAAGCTCTTTGAGTCCCTTTGATGTTATTTTTCCCTTTTAATTTTAGACATTTCCCCGTGGTGCAAGGTCCTTGTAAATACACCCCCATGTGTGCTTGGCTAATTTAGATTTTGATTCTTTGAGTTACATAGCCATGTTAAAAGTGATGGAAAAAAAGGTGCAAGGGCCTTAAAAAAAAGCTTTCATGTGTGTTAGGGCATTTTAAGTCACTTCCCCATGAATGTAGGTATATAATTGTTTTTCAATTATATCACCTGTGTTTCCTAACATTACGAATCACATTGTGCAGATGAGGTTTAGGCCTGTCCAGGGAGATAGAGGAGGTCTGGCCTTTGTTCAAGAGTGCAGTGGACATGACTCACTTCATTGGTAGGCCTGCACATGTATTATCTCCTCTGTACTCTTCAATAAGCCTAAATTTCATCTGCAACCCTGAGTAGGCCTCACCTCAAACAAACCTCTGGATAGGCCACACCTTATCGTCATCTTGAATCAATCATTTAAAATGTTAGGGGCAGATTTATGATGGCCGTGCGCCTCTTTTGTGCCGCTGTTGCGTCACTTTTGTGACGCAGCAGTGATGCAAAAGATGCACCATGTTGCAAGATTGGCCTCACTTCATCTGCAACAAGATACCGTCAGTTTAAACTGTATACATTTATGACTGTGTAGGGGGCATGGAGAAGCTGAGGCTTCTGTAAGTGTCAAAGTTGTTGCATACAGTGCTCACCTTCTGCGTACTCTTTGATATGCTTGACTACATCTGCACAATGAGATACCTAAGCAAAGGAAACACAAGTGATGTGATTGTGAAATGAGCAAAAGAAATTGCACATTTTTCAATTACATCACTTGTGTTTCCAAACATTACGAATCACATTGTGCAGATGAGGTTTAGGCCTGTCCAGGGACACAGAGGAGGTGTGGCCTTTGTTCAAGAGTGCAGTGGACATGACTCACTTCATTGGTAGGCCTGCACATGTATTATCTCCTCTGTACTCTTCAATAAGCCTAATTTTCATCTGCAACCCTGAGTAGGCCTCACTTCAAACAAACCTCTGGATAGGCCACACCTTATCGTCATCTTGAATCAATCATTTAAAATGTTAGGGGCAGATTTATGATGGCCGTGCGCCTCTTTTGTGCCACTGCTGATCATGTCACATATTACATCATTCATGACATGGTCAGTGACATCACTGAGGACATCTCAAATGACATCACTGATGACATCACTGATGACATCTCAAATGACATCCCTGATGACATCACTGATGACTACATCCAGTGACTGTATGTTTCTGTAAAGTTAAAATATGTCTTACATATTGAAGAATGAGTGGACTTATAAGTGGCTGGATGAAGGATTTAGTAGGTGCATGACTGACTGTATGAGTGAGTGATTAAATGTGTCTCACTGAGTGCATGGGTTAGTGACTAAACTGTCTTAATTTGTGCATCATTATGTCTGTTGTTCTGTAATCTGCTGCATGTGTTGATCATTAGCTATATGAGTAACTATATGGGTTATTGATTGGTTGCCCAAGTATTTGTATGGGAGACTGAGTGTGTGTGTGGGTGGCTGGGAGGTGTAGGACTCTGTGCGTAGATGTGTGAGCAGTTGATTCACTAGATGTATGGGTTCAAAAGTGCATGCGGAAACAGCTGTATGGGCGGTTGACTGTGTGCATGAGTGTATTGGTGAGTGAATGGATATCTCAGTGCTACATGTCAAAGTACGTACATATGTAAAACACAGTACATGTGAGAGTTGACATATATAAATAACTGTGCATAAGAGCCAGTGAATGTGTGAGTGGCTGTATGGATCATTGTGAACTTGTATCCAGGATTGTATAAGAGAGTAAATATGTGTTAGTATATGTTTGAATAAGTAAGGTGTGTATAACTGTATAGTTGAGAAAATGGAGGTGTGATTGATTCTTTGCATGACTGACTATGTGTGTGTGTAACTTCATGGATGAGTGACAGTCTGTGAGTGTCTGTTTACACTGAGTGTATCTAAGGTTATATTAGAGTCTGAAGAGGTTCATCGTATTATCACATGAATTATGTCATCAGTGATGTGATCAGTAATGTCAAATGAGATGTCATCAGTGATGTCATCAGTGATGTCATTTGAGATGTCATCAGTGATGTCATTTGAGATGTTATCAGTGATGTCATCAGTGATGTCACTGACCATGTCATGAATGATGTAATATGTGACATGATCAGCAGTGGATTGCGGGTGCGGATATATAGTTAGTGCAACTAACTATATATGCGAATTTCAATGGTTTTGTGTGAGTAAAATAAGGTTTTGTAAATGCTAATTCCTAACTATATATGGTGTATAACCTATGTTTTTTTCAGTGAATTTTCAAGGTTTTGTAAATGCTAATTCCTAACAATATATGGTGTATAACCTATGGTTTTTTCAGTAAATATATATATATATATAGCCACCGCTCTGCTTTCAAAGTGAAGAAAGGACTGCCCGGCCAACACGTTGTTCCGAAAGCGTGTTTATTAAGACAGCTTCGCTCGACGCGTTTCGAAGATCAAGCCTTCTTTTTCACGAGCGCGAGTACACTGTTTACAATTGTTTAAATAAAGGTCACATGGTATTGTCGTCATACTTATAGACAATAACAACAGACTAGCTGAAGCAATTAAATGGAGCTAGAGCATGGTAACCCGGTCCATAAGCACAAAATTAAACATTCTTAAGTTTTAAAAAGTGAGTTTAGCACGACAGTGATACATAATAAATTAACGGAGTATATGCACATAATTCAGCATTTTGTTTGCACAGGCAGTGGAGAAAAAACCTATTATTGTGTCTGCCAGGCAAAAGGCAATAAAGCATCACAATTCAACTGAAAGTGCATTCCCATTCATGATTGCATCCAGACTCAAATGCTACGTGCAAAAAATAATTAAATATAAAAATGAATAGTGAAGTAAAGCCCAAGTGGGCAAACGGTACTGTTAGACTAAGTCCTGCCCCAGTGGGCATAAATTCCTAGCATTTACACGGAGCCCAAAAAGCTTAATCTGTCAGACGCTCCACTTCTTCAATGTACTTCAAAATGCTCGAAAGAAGATACCGCACTCCCGGGGGCGTGTTCAACACATTTATTTACGTGACCTAACAGCAACAGACGCGTTTCGGTGAAAGTGCATTTGTCAATGTTACCGGCACATACGAAACGCCATGTTTTTCACCACACTCGTGACAGTAGACATAAGGAAAGGACTAACGTTCACTTTCAAATGTGAAATAAGAATTTTCAAACTTGAATGTCACTGAGAAAACATAGTTTCCTTTTCTTTGTGTGTGAATCATTATTTTTGGGCACGTCGTGAAAACTTTAATACACTTCATTAAACTTATATATCCTTACATTCGTCAGGGTGCTATTGCAATGTCCTTTATATATAAACCATTCACAGTTGCTTGCTACACCATTACACATTGTAAATAAAGATATAATCCAGAAGTCCAATCTGCAACGTTGCCTTCACCTCCCAATCAATTTTAGTCTATGTGCCTATTTTAGCCTATGTGTTTGGTGAGCAAATCTCTTATATAACGCAATTCTAATCTGCACAGCTTTTTTACTCTATCGCCCCCAAGCACACTAAGAGGTACATGATTCAGACCATAGAATTGTAGCAGATTGTGGTCACTCTTATGTCTCTCTGTGAAGTGACGCGCCACTGGATACTCCTGATCGATTTTATCAATAGCCCTCATTTAGTGAGCTCAACCTCGCCAATATTTTCTCTAAGTGACTCCTCACTAGAATGTCCCTAAGGGACCTCGCTATCTTGAAAGTCACCAATGGTAGTGGAGGAATATCCTCACTGAGGATGGTGTCTGTTAAAAGGATAGGCCAGTTCTTCCTAAGCATTTTCTTAAGGTGATTGGCCTCAGCAGAATAGGGAGTTACCATTCGGAACTTCCCCTTGTCTGTTTTGGTTTTATCTTTGTTGGATAGCAACTGGGTTCTCTGTATGCCTCTCACTTTCTGTAACGAGGCATCATGTGCTGTTGGATTGTAGCCCCTTACTCTGAATCTGACAATACTTTCAGATGCAGCCATTTCAACCTCCCCTTCCTTGGAACAATTTCTCTTTCACCTTAGTAATTCCCCATAAGGGATACTTTGGACAAGTTTCGGGGGATGACTACTGGTTGCAAAAAGTATCGAGTTATCCGCAGTGGATTTGCGGTACTGAGCAATCTGTATAGTACCTTCCTCAACATAAACCTTTAGGTACAGGTAGTCCACTGCCACTGGACTCACTGTTCCCGAAAATTTAAGATTTACCTCATTACTTTTTAGGAGATCGATATATCGATAAGCTGATTCCAAGGTTCCCTGCCACAAAATGAACAGGTCATCGATATATCAATACCACTCTATGAACTGACCTGCAACAGTATCACACTGGTAGGTTCTGGGCACCCGCTCCTCCCACCAGCCAACAAACAAGTTTGCATAACTGGGGGCAAAGCAGGTGCCCATCGTCATACCAGTGGACTGTTTGTAATGCTGATCCTCAAATAGAAAAATGTTGTTGGAAACAGAATTGAATAAATTCTGTTAGCATTTTGTTATGTTCAGAGTACCGCATTTGGCGTTTTTCCAAATAAAATCTCACTGCTTTAACTCCATCCTCATGATTTATACAAGTATAGAGGCTGGTGATATGAAGGACCATTAGCTGATAAGTAGAGTGTATATATATATTAACTGAAAAAACCATAGGTTTCACACACGTTATAGTTCAAAATTAGCATTTAAAAAACCTTAGAAATTCACTGAAAAAACTATAGGTTTCACACATGTTATAGTTAGCTGGACATTTCACTCATACAAAACCATTGAAATTCTCCCGTTATAGTTAACTATAACTCACGCGCCCGCATCGCACTGCTGATGATGTCACATATTACATCACTCATGACATGGTCTTGGTCATGGTTTTTTAAATGCAAATTTTTAACTATAACGTGTGTGAAACCTATGGTTTTTTCAGTGAATTTCTAAGGTTTTTTAAATGCTAATTTTTTATTATAACACGGATGAAACCTATGGGTTTTTCAGTTAAATTAAATGGTTTTGTAAATGATAATTCTTAAATGTGTTTCTGTTTTTATTAAATGTCCTCATTTTTATAATAAATATTTACATATTATTTTGTTTTATTTATATTTCATATTATAATGTAAAATAATAACAAAACTAAATACAAAACTATGTTTTTTTATTAATATTTTTTTTTTACAAATATAAAAATTACAATTTATATTATTCCTTTTTATTTTTTTAGAGTCACACCGTACAAGTACGGTAAACGTACCATCATTTGTACTGTAAATTGTACTCAGCGCGCATGCACACGTCACAAGTACGTTTTGACGTTATGCAGCGCATAAACGCTTCCGTGTGACGTCATCTACGTTTGTATGACCCCCCGTAAGCGCACCTCCGAAAGTTTCATAATGTTAAAAACAATATATTTATGTATTTCTTGTAAATTTTAAAGGTAGACATTATCTGGGATAATCAAGAAATTTTTTTTTTTTTTACTTTTAAGAACCTTATATTACATTTTAAATTAAGAACATCGCGATCGTACGTCCAGCGTACACCGTAAGAGTATCATTAGCACGACGTAGGAGCTCCATAAGCGCACCGTAAGAGTACGTACAGTCATGTGACATTAAAAGAAGAGATTTCATTGGTTCATAATACTTCCAACTCCAAATATTGAAAGACCCCTCCTATTATGTTCATTCTACTTGGACTTTCAGACAAGCAGGATCTTTTTTTTCAAGGTGAAGTTCTGTGCAACTCTACTTCATTAATATGGCTGCTCAGTCTCCATCACCATCAGACCACTCTTCTGATGAGAACACTTATCTACCTGAGCCTCCTCCTCAGAAGAAGAAGGAGGCTTTCATCTGGAAATGTTTTACTTTTCCAGATGATCAGAAGAAATTGAATGCTCCAAAGGTCACTTGCAATATATGTCAAGTGACACTGTCTCGGGGTGACCCGACCAAAAAATATTCATTTGGGACTGCGAGCATGGACAGGCATGTAAAGAATTTACACCCAAACAACTACAAGAGGGAGGCAACACGCAGCTGACAGGATGTTCCACCACCTGCAGTGGCAAGCACCTTCACTGCACCACCCTGTGGAAGCATTCCAACGCATGTAACTGTTTCCGAGTTTGCAGAAATAAAGTTCCTGTGCAAACATTGCAACAAACTATTATACTATGGGGAACAGTCAGTGGAACTGATTGTAAGGAGGCAAGAGCACCACCAATGGCCCAAAAAGTTTTTTTTTTTTCAATTTCTAATACAGGTACACAGTTTTTTGTTTGGAAAATTTACAATCTGACGTAATTGGAAGGTGCGTCACATTGTAAAACCGTGCACCAAAAGGAGGCTTTTCCTGCGTAGATGGGGGATGTTCTGGTGCAGGAACACCTCCTGAAAGTGACTAAGTGAAATTTATAAGATTTCATTCAGTCACTTCTGGGCTTATACTGCATCAAAACCCTGCAACTGTTTGAAGCAGGTGTAAGGATTGAGACAGCATTATGAGCATAGGGCCCAAACAGCATTGCTGCAGCTGCATTTTGCTTGCAATGCAAATCAAGCAATGCGCCATCTTCACAACACAGATACATCACATATCTGCGCCACTTTTGCCTCATAGTGCATCACATTGTAAATATGATGCATCCATGGTTGTGATGTCACAGTGCACAATAACTGTCATATCTCTGGGGATCTACCAGTTATTCTACATCTACTAATTACTGTTTTAATGTAGTGAATGCCTTACTACACACTCTTCAATGAGTCACTAGAAAAGTATACCAAGAGTAACAGAGTGTTTACTGAAAGTGAAAAGATAGAAATTGCAAAAATCAACATAAAAAAGGCAAATTTGCTGGTGCATACAACAATGTATGCACAGTCTGTAGGGGTTTGAAGCACTCTATGCCCTTAGGCCTACTTTGCACCATGAGTAATTGACTACTCACATAGGCCTCATTTACGAGATTTTGCTGTAGTAAAGTGCAGCAGGCCTTCCTGCTATGCTTCCCTATGGCAAAAGAAAAACAGGAATGTGCCTTATCTATAAGATGCAGCATATTTCTATCCGTTTCCCTTGCACTAGTTCACAATAATCTGTCTGCACCAATGAACAAACCTTTGCACAATGGAGAAAAGGTGTCTGTGTTGCAAGGATGATTATTTTTGTAGAGATAGGCAAACCTTTCTGTACAAAAATAATCTCAAGATACTTTTCCTTTTTCTACATATGTTGCAGAAAGCAGCATACATAGAGAAAAGAAAAAAACAGGGAGAAATAAAACAATGTTTCCCCATTGCACCTTCTTTATGCCTCTCCTGGGGAGGCATACGTTTTTCGCAGTGCCTCAGATTTACAATTTCTTGTAAATGTAGAGCAGTGTCAAAAGGCAATGGGTGTTGCTGGAAACACCCCCAGCAACACCCATTGCACACCCCTTTAACACAGAATACTACATTAAAAGGTCTGATATTTATCAAGCAACAGTACACCAAAAAAAAGTGCTTTAGTGCTGCCTGATAAATATTACGCTGACAGTTGTGCCACAGAACATCACAAAAAGTGATAAGAAACCTTCCTCAGAAAATCATAAGCAAATTCATAAGTATATCTATAGAAGCTTACCGTACACTATACTGTACTCTGTACAGTATGCGTACACTATGCATTCCTTCCCGAGAACAAGCTGCATGCTGATTGAATGTTAACTGTCTGGTTGAACATATATAGCATCTTCACTTTTAAAATATAGCCTTATAGCTCACCGTAAGGGGCTATACCGACTATTAAAGGCTCTCTCCAGCATTAAAGGCCCGAGTTGAAGGTGAGGGCCTTTAACAAGGGAGAGGGACTTTAATAGCCGGTATAACCCAGCTACAAAGTGCTATAAGGTTATTAGAACTTCTACCATTAGAAGGCAGAATGTTCTAACAAAAAAGAACAAAGCCTTCAGGGAGTGCGAGTGGTTTCCAATCCCCTTAGGCTCCCTGAAGCCTTTAATCACAGCCAGAGCAGTGAACAAAGTAACATTGGAATGTTGGAGCTCCAGGCTTATACCAGTCATTATAAGCCAAGAGCACTCCATTGTTATCAGTGGAGCTCCCAACATTCCAATGTTCTAATAGTTTATAGATAAGCACATAGTGCTGTATGGCTCAATACAATACTGAAACAGTAGAGTGAGAGTGATTGATGAAAGTGTAATAATACAGGCTGGAGAATCCAATATAGAAAACACTAGTTTGTAGGTACATGAATATTTGGATACTGACTAGATGATTACTGTTCTGCAAGCAGACTGCCTACTGAATATTAAATAACTTTGTTTTTAACACAGTGCATACTGAAGGATATTCTGTTGAATAGCTCTGTACAATACAGAATCACCAATCACAGAGACTTTGCTGTAAGTCAAAAAATATACACCTGGAAATAAAAATGATAAAACACAAGTTGTCTGGTGCATAGAACAGTGCTTACATAATCTATAAAGGTTTGAAGCAGTCCATGCCCTAAGACCCAGTTTGTACCATGAGAACTTGGATACTAGCTGAAAGATTACAATTCTGCAAGAAGAGTCTCTCAAACCATTTTTATTTTTTAATCATAAATTTCTTTTTTCAACATTTCATAATTTAATAGAACTTCCAGCATGATTTCGTCTGAAATTTTGTTTTCTTCATCATGAATTTCAAAAGTCATATAATGAAACTCAATGTCGTATAACGCTTCAAGAAAGTTCTCGTCTAAAGTTTCATCTAAAAAATTGCAGGTAATATCTCCTGCACCAATACTTTCTTCTTCATTCTCACTCTCCATGAATGGTATATTTAACTCTTCTATCAGAGAGTTAGTAATTTCAAAACTCTGTACCGTATTCTTCAGCTCCTCTTCCATAGTGAATTTTAATATGTTGTTGTTCCTTGCAGAAAAACATAAACACTTCATTTGATAATTTTCCCTAAAACATAATACAAAATTAACTTTATCAACTATTTTTCTCCTTAAAAAATATTATACGAAAACCATTCTCAACTACTTTATACGATTATATCTATAAAATGTGCTTATATGAATTTTTAGTTATACAATTTCCTTACATTTTCAAAACAGTCACTCTTTATCAGTATAAAAAAACTAAGGCTATTATATTAAAATGCAGTACTAAAAAAAGTAAAACAAATCTATTCAGCTTACCAGTTCCAAAGCAGTCGATGTGTTGTAGTAAAATACAAAGAACACAGGTACACTCAGTATATATATTTTTTAATTTCTTCAAATGTGTTTCAAAGATACAAACCGTCTTTACAAACTTTTGTAAACCATGGACATTCTGTTACTTCACATCTGTAGAAGTACATTCCATCAATTATTTTTGACAGTTAGTTATACTTACCTTCAAAATAACAAATTAAAAAAAATATATATTACAAATTTAGCATCTGTAGAAGACAAAAAAAAACTCAACACAAAATCATTTCTAAAGTATTTAATTTGCCTTTTTTGCTGTGCTCAGAATATATTTAATTTCACTAGAAACAGTGAGTTCAATAGTACTCATCACATAACAGCGAGCAAAAAAAAGACAATCAAGAAGATTATCTTAACCAAAGCAAACAACAATCTCAATAAGAAACTAAAAAGTAGAAATAAAACATATCACCAATTTCTTATGTAACGATGAGGTATGTCAAACAATCCTGAAATAACAAAACACTATCATTAATTTTATTCCATTATAAATAATGTTACTTACAAATATACGCTGACAAAATTTGGAACAAAAAGTTATTAAAGGTTACACATACTTTTCTGCATGGCCAAATAGTATGTGTGAAATTCTCAGTTTGAAAGTTGTTCAATACTAATTCTGAACATCTGCCTTCCAGCCTTCTGGTCAAAAAACACTGATATCATTTGCACCGTCCCCCAGTGCTGATCTCTTAGCCCAACTCTATTCAACATCTTCATGACCAACCTCACACAAATAGCCTGCCATCTCAACCACAACATTATCTCTTACGTCGACGACACCCAGCTCATCATCTTCCTCACCAAGGAGCCACATACCATAATAAACAACCTCCACAACGTAATTAAGGACATCGCCAAGTGCATAAATAGCAGCTCTCTAAATCTGAACTCGCACAACATGAAGATACTCATCCTCAGACCCACCCCCTCAGCTTCAGATGACTCCTGCTGGCCAACTACATTGTAAACAGTACCAACACCTAGTGTCCATATACACAACCTACAATTCATCCTCAACTCCTCCCTGTACATGTGTAAACACGTCTACATCATTTCGTCATACTGCTATAACACCCTACACATTCTGCACATCATTTACAAGTACATCCTAAAGAAAACAAGAAGAACTAGACTACTCTGTGGCAACACACTCTACACAAGAATTCCTGCCAAACAACTATAACGACTACAACCAATCCAAACTACCTCCACCTGACTGATCTTCAAAGTCCCCTGCTACAGCTACATCACCCACAACATGATTCAGCTACACTGCCTCAACATCAACAAGAGGATTTCCTTCAAGCTCTTCACCCTCAGTTACAAAATACTCCACAACCCCAGACTAATCTACCTTTACAGCAGTAATCCTGAAAGGCAAAATTTGGATCTTAAAATTTTGGCTTTAAAAATATTAGGTAAGAATTTGGTAACTCTTTAGGCAGACGTTGCTTAAAAACGAATTGACTATCATTACAATGTATCCAACCTTTTAGACATTTTAAATAAACAGTGTAATGTCCAGATGTTGTAGAAGATCCATCATGAAAAATAATCGCAACAGCTACAAAGGTCCTTCCTGATATTGAAACAAATATATGAATCTTTCAGTGTCTATATTCGTGCTACATGTAAACAAACAATTTTGACAGTTAATGTTGCCATTTATAAGAAAGGCCAAAAATATGTTCAATACCTATACCTTCATCTTCTAGTACATTAAGCATAAACATTAAAAATTCCTGACAATCTTGCTGAATATTCTGTGTAAATTGAGTAGAACAAGAACATATGTCCAAAATATTTTGAATATCAGAAACACTTTGTATTTTACTTTTATCACTACTACATTTCTCATAAACACAATACAATAATGAACCGAATCGTTCGTCCCGATTTTCAACAATTTGCTGTTGCAAACTTTCAAGAAATAAAACAACATTAACAACTACATAAGCATAGCAGTTGACACCACAACTATTTTCAAACCGATAACCAACATTCTCTTCAACACTGTCCTTTTTCTTTTTGCTTGCAGACACATCTTCATCTGGGACAACAGCAAGAGGGTATTAAGTCTTCATCTTGGTTTTGTCTTTCTCTACAGATTCACTACAGATATTCTCAAATCTTCTTTTTCTACCTACCACACGCTTTTCAAATACTGGATATTGACCTAAATTGGGAGCATATTCTCTTCTTAATTTATTATACTCTTGACACAATTTGCATCTGTACTAACCTTTGTCTCATCAAAATCAATCAAGTTCAATCCAGATAAAGTTCTGACTTGGGACAAAGCAACATATGCCATACCCTCTTTAAACACAGTACTTCCAATATTTACTAAAGCACTTTCTACACTTAAACCTTGAGAGTTATGAATGGTCACCGCATATGCCAAACAAATAGGAAACTGTTTTCTGCGTACATACAAATCTTTTACAAGCAAGAACCGAGATGAACAACGATTAAATTGTTGTATTTCTGCAATTTCATCAAATTTGATCTTCAAGAATTCAATCCCATCTCTATTTAAATAATTAACAAAATCAATAATTGTACCCATTGCTCCATTTACTAAACCTTTTTCCACATTCAAATTACTGCTTAAAATTACCCTACAGTTTACACATGCATACAAATTCTTTTCTAAACCAGCAGTTTTATTTATCAACTTCTCTAAAGAATCCAATTTCTTCTTTAACTTTTCAGTCAAAATAATAGTGATTCCTTCATGTTCAATTTTGTCAATAGCTTCCAAATTTATAATTTCTTCATTTTCCAACTTTAAATTTTCTTCATTGAATACAGAACATTCACGCAGTGTTGGCATTAAGGAAATTACAGACTTATTTTCTGCAATTTTCATATATTTTTTCTCAGGAATAATATTTTCATTTGGAAACAAATTGGGAAGTAATCGTCTCTGTAAAGCTTGTTTGCCATGTTCTGTCACTTTTCCCATTCTTATATCTTGAAGAATAGTTCCATAATCAGCATCATTTGCCTGTCGCATATTTCTAATAAGTTCCTTATATTGAAAAAATGACCAAATGTTAACATTTCCAATACTTCCCAAAGACTTTCTGGAATCTTCATGTGCCAGTGTTCTAAACACTGGTTGTCCTTTTACAGGAGTAAGTTGTAGTAGATCTCCAAAAACTATGACGTGTTTTCCTCTAAATAATACATCATACTCTGTTTTAAGAATTTACTGCATTCTCAAATGCACAAAGGCAAGCATTAAGTTTGATACCATGCTTACCTCATCAATAATGAGAAGTTTCATTTTCTTCAAGACTCTTGAAACTTCAAAACAAGCTTTTCCAGATAGCTTTTGGTATTCTTATTTATCTTCATGCTCCACTGGTAGCATTAATAAAATATGTTAAGTAATTCCTTTAATATTGTGTGCTGCCAACCCAGTTGGAACAGTGACAACACAAAAGTCTGCAGATAAGTCGAAATTACTTTAATTAAAAAAAAAATCCTGTCCCAGCTTGTCCACTCACGTACAATCGGATAGGTTGAAACGATGAACAAGAGCACTCTTTCTTTTCATGAAGTAATCCATGGTTAATCTGCTCTCTCACTTGCTCATATATTTGTTTCTGCTCAACATTTAATAGTTCTTCTAAGTTTCCTAAGTTTCTTACATCTTCTGGAGCTTGATACATTACTGTTTCCACCTCTTCCACAGCAGTTGCTGCTTCATTTTGAACAATTGGTTCTCCTAGTGGGTCCTGACTCAATGAAGCAGAAGTTTGACTGTCTTGAGAACTATCTCTAGCAATCTCAGCTGCAATTGTCGCTTCTTGCTCAATTTCATCGTTCAACATTTTCACATAATTAGGAGAAACAGGACATTCTATAGTATCTTTAGTTGCATTGAAGGAATCTTCACAGCTCTCGAAATCTCCAAGTAATTCTAATTCTGAACGCCATGGCTTGAAAAGTTGCAAAAGAGCTAAATAGTAAAATTCCCTTTTGTCAGGTATTTCGCAACTCAGTTTACAGTGATTAATCAAATGTCCTCTTCTTTATTTCACCAGACATCCTTCAAAACCAAACACAGCATATATACCATTATTGATATTTTCTGTAATATTCCATTTAAAAATATAGTTTTGCAGCACTTCATAGAGACAAATGTTCTCAAGATGATGACTTCTCTTTGTATAATATGTATCCAACATATTTGTTTTCACAATATCTGTACTTTCTGTCTCCTTTTCAGCTAAATAATCAATTTCTTGTACAGGTTTAAGTACTCGGTTTCGTGTTGCAGCAAGACCTAGACTCACCCAAATGATTCTTCTAGATTTGGAATATAGACTTGCAGAGGATAATCGATCCAAGCATTCATACGCTCCAATTTCTCGATGAGATAACATCTTTAAACTGCAAGTATATAATTTCTTACTTAGACTCTTCTCGTGGGAAATCTCTTCCCACATTTCCTTCAATTCTGTCTTTTGTGATTTCGTTATCTACGATGTTACATATCGAGCAACAGCAATGGAATTGTCTGCATCATATTGAATATCCATGTTAGCATTCCACATAGAAACAATGACTGGGTATAGTCATTTATGTATTTTGACTCTTCATTTATTCTTAAATTGTAGGTATTTTTAGGAGACTTTCTCGTGATAGTATGTCGCAAAGATTACATAAAACTGTTCACTCTTCCTTTTTATATTACAGGTCGTGAACGCGCAAAACGGCATTTGGTGTAGAATTTGTACTTAGATTTGTACTTTCGACGACAGTATTTCCCACAATGATGGCTTTGGAATCGTAAGACCTGTTGTCCTAAGTCCTTATCCTGTGTGCTTTTGGGTATATCACATGTAGCGTATTCTTCAATAAAAGACAACACCGTATCATCTGAGTCTGTTCCAAATTTGGGAACATTTATTCAGGAGTCTGCACAGGTCGGTCATCATATCGTCCTCCTTTTCCTGTGGGAAACAACTGAGGGAAACAACGAGCTTCCAAGCTTTTTTCCCATACTCTAATGGGACTTCCCTTTGCTTCTTTCATTTGGAATAACTCAATAGTATTCCCTATCACTTCTTTGGAAAGCAGTGGATGAACACTGTAATGTTCGTAGATTTCTTCAGTTCTGGACACATCCGCTTTTTCAATTTGTCCAGATGGTAAGTCATTATCTTCTTCAACATTTATTTCTTCTTCACTCATAAACACATCTTTATAATATTGATTATTTTTTATTATATTCAACGTTACCTTTTTCACTTTCCTAATATCCACTAATTTCTGCCAGATTTTCTTACTCTTAGTAGGAACGCAATTAACAAGAATAACTAAAGGTTCATTTTCTACATTCTCTACACCAACTGTTTCAATATTTTTCTTTAAATCTAATGGCAAATACACAACTCTTCCCTATTTAAATCCACCAGTTCAGAAGGAATTTTTATCAACTCAAAATTTAATTGCACAGCTCTAGCAGGCATTTTATTTTGTTATAACAATATTTACAAATACACTGATCACAACCCAAATCAAAAGTATTCTCTACCAACAAATAAGTTACAAATTCCATTCACAACTTATTTTCCTTTTCACATTTTAAATACAAATCAACATTCCTAATCTGATTTTTATAATGAGTACGTCGACAAAAAATGCAAGAATAATTTGTTGTTTCACCTGAAATCACCTTGAACTTTGTAATTTCTTGCTCAAATTTTTCTGTACTGCAATGTTGCACATTTTCTTCTACAATTCCTTCTACTAACTTATCAATTTCTGCACTATCTTCTTCTGCACCAAAGTAACTAACATGAATTTCATCACAAACGTTCTTTACATCTGACACAGATCCATGCAAAAGAGCACTGTTCAACTTCTTTAACATTAGAGCTGGACTTTTTGCATAATACAACGTTCTGACTAATTTCCTCATTTCAGTATGATGTACTGCCAACATCCTGAAATGGTGAAAAACACTTCTACATACTTTTTTAGAAAGACAAGCCAAAGACTGTCCTTGCAAACCAGTATTTTCTCTCACTCTAGTCCAACCCTTGCAACATCTTAATCTTGTGTTTATCACTTTTCTTTTATAGTTACGTAATAAATTGCGTAAAAAATCAATAGATTCCTGCCGTACACTACAAGTACTACTGCAATTCCAAGTGTACACTGGAGCTTTAGGCCTTCTCCCTAATACCTCATCAGCTAACACCTCTTCTGCATTTCTAGGAACAATTTTCTCTTTCTCGATAGGACAACCATTTTTAACCTCATAAGCACGACCTGTATTGTCAACTGCATGCAACAAGTCATTACTCTGAAGATAACTCTCCTCACTAAAAAAAGGCTCAGAACTTGAACGATGTTTCCATTCACCCAAAAAAACTTCAGAAAAATTACTTCTGTTAATTACTCTTCTCCACTTTCTTTTGCTCTTCATTAAATGGATTGGCTTATCTAGTGATCGAATTCTATTGATTACTAAAACAAACGCTTTCTCAACTACATTTTTAATACATTTTCTCTTCTTATAAAATGTGGTTTTCTTCTTACAATTCTTTATTTACTTACTCAAATTTAACACAATTCTATTGTAGAACGTCTTCCTTCTTATGTCGTTAAATTGATTGATCCTCCTTTTACTATATACATTTTTTTCTGACGTTGTTCCATGACTCTTGTTTTTTCTCTTAGTTGCAGAAACAGTCACAGTATTGTTTACTTTGCGCACACTACTGTTAGCAGTTGTCAATCTTCGCAGAAAAGTCTTAGTTTTCTTACCAGAACTTTTTTTCTTTTGTTTCTACATTGATCTTCATGTAAAGGTTGTAGATTAGTCCTCTTTAAATAAACTGCTTTCTTTCGTCCTTTCTTCTTCTCTGTTTTAGAAGGCATGATGATTTTTTTTCAGTGGTCACCAAAAGAATCTATTATAAAACATATATATCACTTTAGAAAAATAAATTATATCAAATACACTATTATATTACTTATAAGAAGTCAGGAGAGATTATGACAACAAATGTAAGAATATGAAAATAGAAGGACTTACAACAAGAGAAAGAGGACTACAAGACAATGTGAAATATAAATGGAAAAAAAGGTTATAAGCAGACAATGGAGTATAAGGGGATAAATAGAGTATGAAAAGACTGGAAAATATGAAGAGATAATGAGGATTATGAGGGGAAAGGTAGCAGTATGAGGAGAGAAGGGAGAGTATAAGAAGAAAGATACAGAGTATGAGAAGACAGGGGACAATATAAAAAGAGGTTAGACAAGGGAGTATAAAAAGAAGTGTGACTATTAGGAGACAGACGTTTGAGGACAGAGAGACACTAACGGGCCCATTAGGATGGCGGGCAGAAATTTCCCCGCCAGGCTGGCAATACCCACCGCCAGCCTGGTGAGGCCGATCCTCCCGCAATCCCAACCAGAATGACCCCCAACCAGAATGACCGCCCGCCATGACTGAGAGTTCCACAGCAGTGGGAAAGACCGTCCACCGCATTTCTGCCCCGGTCACTTTACGACTGGGACTCAAAGGGTTTAACATGGTAGTGGTGTCTAATACACACCGCCAGCCATATCATAATGGGCCTCTAGAGATGCCTTTCCATAGCAGCAATACCGTCACAGAAATGCATGCGGTCTTTACTGTGTAGGCCCCCAGAGTAAAAGTGTAATTGACAGTGCACATGAGAGGAACCTGTGGTATCTCCCAGCATTCACATACACAAAGCGGAGATGATGCAAACAGAGGTAGTGATGTTACAGGAGGAGGGGAGATGGTGCAGACACAGGGGGAGATGATGCAGGCAGAGAGATAGATGGTGCAGGCAGAGAGAGAGATGGTGCAAGCAGAGGATAGATGGTGCAGGGTTGCAGGCAGAAAGAGAGATGGTGCAGGCAGAGGGGAGATGGAGCAGAGACAGGATGAGATGTTTCAGGCAGAGAGACAGATGGTGCAGCAGAGAGGAAATGTTGCAAACAGAGGGAGAAATGTTACATGCAGAGGGGAGATGGAGCACACAGAGGAGGAAATCGTGCACACAGAGAGGGAGATGGTACAGGCAGAGGGTGAGATGCTACAGGCAGAGAGGAATAGGATTTAACATGGTAGCGGTGTCTAATACACAGCACCAGCCATATCATAATAGGCCTCTGCAGATGCCTTTCAGTAGCAGCAATACCGCCACAGTAAGGTATGCGGTCTTTAGTATACGGGCCCGTTGCACACCCCCAAAGTATAAATGTAATTGGGAGTGCAAATGAGAGGTACCTGTGGTATCTCCCAGCATTAACATACATGAAGCAGAAATGATACAGACAGAGGTAGAGATGTTACAGGAGGACGAAAGACGGTGCAGACAGAGGGGGAGATGATGCATGCAGAGAGAGAGATGGTGCAGGCGGCAGAGGGTGAGATGGTGCAGGCAGGGAAAAAGATGATGCAGGTAGAGGGTGAGATAGTGCAGGTTGAAGTGGAGATGATGCAGGCACAGGGAGAGATGGTACAAGCAGAGAGAGATGGTGCAGGCGGAAGGGTGATGGTGTGGACAAAGAGAGAGATAGTACAGATGGAGGAGAGAACGTGTAGGCAGAGGGAGGTATAATGAGAGAGGGAGGATTAAAAGATCAGACAACAAATTACAAAAACATGGGATACTATTAAGAGACAGAGGAGACAATAAGCACAGAATCACTCTAAGAGTACAGAAGAGACTGTGAGAACAAGCAGCACTAAAACGAAAGACAAGTAAAAATAAAGAAAGAGGGAAAATATCACAAAAGAGGAGACAGTATATAATTCCTTACTTTACACAGATGCTCAGTGTTATTCTAGACAAATTATTTAAAACCATACATTTTAGCAAAACACATCTCCCACACTAAAACGTTTAAGTGACTAAACACATTACATGTATATGACCACTACATTTCAGTGGACAATCCTGACTCAATTTCCAAATACATTTCAAATCTGCTGCATTTTTTTTTTGCCAGCATAACACCCAAAAGTGAGACACAATGGTACAAGAAACAGGCCCAAAGAGCTTGTCTGTGGCATCATTAGAGGGGGGTGATAACCTCACATGGGGTGACACCATCTGCTTATGCTATGTATGTAACACAGCTCTGCAGCCTCGCCTCTGCTCTGTGTCTTTTTAAACTTATTTCAACAGCGCACACACAAATTCAAAGCACATTTCATATATAACTTTAAGAAAAGCCAAGAACTGTGAGGGACAAACTATGGGGTAGGAGGGGGGAGAACATGATGTGAAAACAGTTAAAAAGCAGCAGCCGGAGGGGAAGGGATGGTGCAGACAGAGAGGGAGATGGTGCAGGCAGACATTGAGATGGTGCAGGCAGAGGATAGATGGTGCAGGGCTGCAGGCAGAAGGAGAGATGGTGCAGGCAGAGGGGAGATGTTGCAGAGACAGGGTGAGATGATTCAGGCAGAGAGACAGACGGTGCAGGCAGAGAGAGAGATGATGCACACAGGGGGTGAGATGGTGCAGCAGAGAGGAAATGGTGCAAACAGAGGGAGAAATGTTACATGCAGAGGGGAGATGAAGCACACAGAGGGGGAGATAGTGCAGACAGAGAGGGAGATGGTACAGGCAGAGAGTGAGATGCTACAGGCGCAGAGCGAAAGGATTTAACATGGTAGCGGTGTCTAATACACACCACCAGCCATATCATAATAGGCCTCTGCAGATGCCTTTCAGTAGCAGCAATTACCGACACAGAAAGGTATGCGGTCTTTAGTGTGTGGGCCCCTTGCACGCCCCCGAGTAAAAGTGTAATTAAGAGTGCTCATGAGAGGTACCCGTGGTATCTCCCAGCATTCACATACACAAAGCGGACATGATGCAGACAGAGGTCGTGATATTACAGGTGGAGGGGAGATGGTGCAGACAGAGGGGGAGATGATGCAGGTTGAGGGGGAGATGATGTAGGAACAGGGAGAGATGTTACAGGCAGAGAGAGAGATAGTGCAGGTGGAAGGAAGATGGTGTGGACAAAGAGGAAAATAGTGCAGACGGAGGAGAGACTGTGCAGGCAGAGGGAGGTATAATGAGAGAGAGAGAATTAAAATACCAGACAATGAATTATAAAAAGAAGGGATACTATTAAGAGACAGAGGAGACAATGAGCACATAAAAACACTAAGAGTACAGAAGAGGCTATGAGAACAAGCAGCACTATAAGGAAAGACAAATGGAAAAAGAAAAAGGGAAAATATCACAAGAGATGAGACAGTATAAGCAGAGAGAGGTAGACTGTCAGCAGAAACTGTGAAGATTATGGAAAAAGCTGCAACTATAATTCCTTAACCTACACAGATGCTCAGTGTGATTCTAGACAAATTATTTAAAACCATACATTTTATCAAAACACATTTCCCACACTAAAACATTTAGGTGACTAAACACATTACTTGTGTATGACCACTACATTTCAGTGGACAATCCTGACTCAATTTTCAAATACATTTCAAATTTACTGAATAATTTTTTTTGCCAGCATTTCACCCACAAGTGAGACACAATAGTACAAGAAACAGGGCCAAGGGGCTTCTCAATGGCATCACTAGAGGGGTGGAGAGGGTGCAGACCGCACCGGGTGAAATCCTCACATGGTGTGACACCATCTGCTTATGCTATGTATGTAACACAGCTCTGCAGCCTCGCCTCTGCTCTGTGTCTTTTTTAATTTATTTCAACAGCGCACACACAAACTCAAAGCACATTTCATATGTTTATTTCAGAGCCTTTAAAAAAAGTTGAGAACTGAGGGACAAACCATGGGGTAAGAGGGGGGGAGAACATGATGAGAAAACAGTTAAAATAGCAGCAGGCGGAAGAGGGGGTGCAGGCGGAGGGAGAGCGATGGTGCCGAAAGAGAGGGAGATGGTGCAGGCAGACGATAGATGGTGCTGAGACAGGGTGAGATGATTCAGGCAGAGAGACAGATGGTGCAGGCAGAGAGAGAGATGATGCACACAGTGGGTGAGATGGTGCAGTAGAGAGGAAATGGTGCAAACAGAGGGAGAAATTTTACATGCAGAGGGGAGATGGAGCACACAGAGGGGGAGATAGTGCAGACAGAGAGGGAGATGGTACAGGCAGAGGGTGAGATGGTGCAGGTTGAGGGGGAGATGGCGCAGGCACAAGTAAGATGGTGCAGGCACAGGGAGAGATGGTGCAGGCAGAGAGAAAGATGGTGCAGTCGGAAGGGAAGAGTGCAGACGGAGGAGAGAATGTGCAGGCAGAGAGAGGTGTGATGAGAGAGGGAGGATTTAAAGATCAGACAACAGATTATAAAAAGAAGGGGTACTATTAAGAGACAGAGGAGACAATGGGCACAGAAACACACT
The DNA here is from genome assembly GCF_964261635.1 of Lissotriton helveticus. Classification (NCBI taxonomy): domain Eukaryota; kingdom Metazoa; phylum Chordata; class Amphibia; order Caudata; family Salamandridae; genus Lissotriton; species Lissotriton helveticus. The sequence continues at coordinate 1,997,945,100 of NC_136067.1, forward strand.
AAGAGTACAGAAGCGAATGTGGGAACAAGGAGCACTATAACAAAAGACAAGTGAAAATATCAAAAGACGGAAAATATCACAAGAGAGGAGGCTGTATAAGCAGAGACAGGTAGACTGTCAGCAGAAATTGTAGAGATTATGGAAAAAGCTGCAACTATAATTCCTTAGTTTACACAGATGCTCAGTCTGATTCTAATGACAAATTATTTAAAACCATACATTTTAGCAAAACACATTTCCCACACTAAAACGTTTAAGTGACTAAACACATTAGATGTATATAACCAGTACATTTCAGTGGACAATAAAGACTCAATTTTCAAATACTTTTCAAATTTACTGCATTATTTTTTTGCCAACATTACACCCAAAAGTGAGACACAATAGTACAAGAAACAGGCCCAAGGGTCTTCTCAGTGGTGTCACTAGAGTGGTGCTGAGGGTGCAGACCGCAGCGGGTGATATCCTCACATACAGTGACACTATCTGCTTACACTATGTATGTAACACAGCTCTGCAGCCTCGCCTCTGCTCTGTGTCTATTTAAACTTATTTCAGCAGCAAACGCACAAATTCAAAGCACATTTCATCTCTTTATTTCAATGACTTTAAGAAAAGACGAGAACTGTGAGGGACAAACCATGGGGTAGGAGGGGGGAGAAGGTGAAGAGAAAAGAGTAAAAATAGCAGCAGGCAGAGTAGAGGGTGCAGGCAGAGGGAGAGCGATGGTGCAGACTAGGTATGGGCGAAATGTGTGAATTCGCGTTCCGTGAATTCGCGCAAAAACGAATTCGCAATCGGCAAAATCCGCGAATTCGTGCGAATTTGTGGATTTTTTTGGGCGCGTTCGTGGGCTTTTGCGTGTTCGCGGGTTTTTTTGCGTGTCCGCGTCTCTTTTTGCGTGTTCGTGGGCCGCTTGCATGGCGAAGTTACCCATGCAGTTGTGTATGGGCACAGCACCCTCTGGTTCACCACTGCCACCCTCTGGTTCATCCCTGGCACCCTTTGGTTGACCACTGCCAACCTCTGGTTCACCCCTGCCACCCTCTGGTTCACCACTGCCACCCTCTGGTTCACCACTGCCACCCTCTGGTTCACCACTGCCACCCTCTGGTTCAGCACTGCCACTCTCTGGTTCAACCCTGCCACCCTCTGGTTCAACACTGTCACCCTTTGGTTCACCACTGCCACCCTCTGGTTCACCACTGCCACCCTCTGGTTCACAACTGCCACCCTCTGGTTCATCACAGCACCTCTGGTTCACCACTGCCACCCTCTAGTTAAACACTGTCACCCTAAGGTTCAGCACTGCCACCCTCTGGTTCACCACTGCCACCCTCTGGTTCACCCCTGCTACCCTCTGGTTCACCACTGCCACCCTCTGGTTCATCACAACACCCTCTGGTTCAGCACTGTCACCCTCTGGTTCACCACTGCCACCCTCTGGTTCACGACTGCCACCCTCTGGTACACCACTGCCACCCTCTTGTTCACAATTGCCACCCTCTGGTTCATCACAGCACCTCTGGTTCACCACTGCCACCCACTGGTTAACCACTGTCGTCCTCTGGTTCAGCACTGCCACCCTCTGGTTTACCACTGCCATTCTCTGGTTCCCCACTGCCACACTCTGGTTCACCCATGCCACCGTCTGTTTCCCCACTGCCACCCTCTAGTTCACCCCTGCCACCCTCTGGTTCACCCCTGCCACCCTCTGGTTCACCACTGCCACCCTCTGGTTCAGCACTGCCACCGTCTGGTTCACCACTGCCACCCTCTGATTCACCCCTGCCACCCTCTGGTTCACCCCTGCCACCCTCTGGTTCACCACTGCCACCTGGTGGTTCAGCACTGCCACTCTCTGGTTCACCCCTGCCACCCTCTGGTTCAGCACTGTAACCCTCTGGTTCACCACTGCCACCCTCGGGTTCAAGACTGCCACCCTCTGGTTCATCACAGCACCTCTGGTTCACCACTGCCACCCTCTGGTTCACCACTGCCAACCTCTGGTTAACCACTGCCACCCTCTGGTTCAGCACTGCCACCCTCTGGTTCACCACTGCCACCCTCTGATTCACCCCTGCCATCCTCTGGTTTACCACAGCCACCCTCTGGTTCATCACAGCACCCTCTGGTTCACCACTGCCACCCTCTGGTTCAGCACTGTCACCGTCTGGTTCACCACTGCCACCCTCTGGTTCACGACTACCACCCTCTGGTTCATCACAGCACCTCTAGTTCAGCACTGCCACCCTCTGGTTAACTACTGTCACCCTCTGGTTCAGCACTGCCACCCTCTGGTTCACCACTGTCACCCTCTGGCTCAGCACTGCCACCCTCTGGTTCACCACTGCCACCCTCTGGTTCAGCACTGTCACCGTCTGGTTCACCACTGCCACCCTCTGGTTCACGACTGCCACCCTCTGGTTCATCACAGCACCTCTAGTTCAGCACTGCCACCCTCTGGTTAAATACTGTCACCCTCTGGTTCAGCACTGCCACCCTCTGGTTCACCACTGTCACCCTCTGGCTCAGCACTGCCACCCTCTTGTTCACCACTGCCATTCTCTGGTTAACCACTGTCGTCCTCTGGTTCAGCACTGCCACCCTCTGGTTTACCACTGCCATTCTCTGGTTCCCCACTGCCACACTCTGGTTCACCCATGCCACCCTCTGTTTCCCCACTGCCACCCTCTAGTTCACCCCTGCCACCCTCTGGTTCACCCCTGCCACCCTCTGGTTCACCACTGCCACCCTCTGGTTCAGCACTGCCACCGTCTGGTTAACCACTGCCACCCTCTGATTCACCCCTGCCACCCTCTGGTTCACCCCTGCCACCCTCTGGTTCACCACTGCCACCTGCTGGTTCAGCACTGCCACTCTCTGGTTCAGCACTTCCAACCTCTGGTTCACCCATGCCACCCTCTGGTTCCCCACTGCCACCCTCTGGTTTACCCCTGCCACCCTCCGGTTCACCCCTGACACCCTCTGGTTCACCACTGCCACCCTCTGGTTCATCACAGGACCCTCTCGTTCACCCCTGCCACCCTCTGGTTCAGCACTGTCACCCTCTGGTTCACCACTGCCACCCTCTGGTTCACAACTGCCACCCTCTGGTTCATCACAGCACCTCTGGTTCACCACTGCCATACTCTGGTTAACCACTGTCACCCTCTGGTTCAGCACTGCCACCCTCTGGTACACCACTGCCACCCTCTGGTTCACGACTGCCACCCTCTGGTTCATCACAGCACCTCTGGTTCACCACTGCCACCCTCTGGTTAACCACTGTTGTCCTCTGGTTCAGCACTGCCACCCTCTGGTTTACCACTGCCATTCTCTGGTTCCCCACTGCCACACTCTGGTTCACCCATGCCACCCTCTGTTTCCCCACTGCCACCCTCTAGTTCACCCCTGCCACCATCTGGTTCACCCCTGCCACCCTCTGGTTCACCACTGCCACCCTCTGGTTCAGCACTGCCACCGTCTGGTTCACCACTGCCACCCTCTGATTCACCCCTGCCACCCTCTGGTTCACCCCTGCCATCCTCTGGTTCACCACTGCCACCTGCTGGTTCAGCACTGCCACTCTCTGGGTCAGCACTTCCAACCTCTGGTTCACCCATGCCACCCTCTGGTTCCCCACTGCCACCCTCTGGTTCACGACTGCCACCCTCTGGTTCATCACAGCACCTCTGGTTCACCACTGCCACCCTCTGGTTCACCACTGCCACCCTCTGGTTACCCACTGCCACCCTCTGGTTAACCACTGCCACCCTCTGGTTCAGCACTGCCACCCTCTGGTTCACCACTGCCACCCTCTGATTCACCCCTGCCATCCTCTGGTTCACCACAGCCACCCTCTGGTTCATCACAGCACCCTCTGGTTCCCCACTGCCACCCTCTGGTTCACCCCTGCCACCCTCTGGTTGACCACTGCCACCCTCTGGTTCATCACAGGACCCTCTCGTTCACCCCTGCCACCCTCTGGTTCAGCACTGTCACCCTCTGGTTCACCACTGCCACACTTTGGTTCACAACTGCCACCCTCTGGTTCATCACAGCGCCTCTGGTTCACCACTGCCATACTCTGGTTAACCACTGTCACCCTCTGGTTCAGCACTGCCACCCTCTGGTTCACCACTGCCACTCTCTGGTTCACCACCGCCACCCTCTGGTTCACCCATGCCACCATCCGGTTCCCCATTGCCACCCTCTGGTTCAGCCCTGCCACCATTTGGTTCATCACTGACACCCTCTGGTTCACCCCTGCCACCCTCTGGTTCACCCCTGCCACCCTCTGGTTCAGCACTTCCACCCTCTGGTTCATTACTGTCACCCTCTGATTCACCCCTGCCACCCTCTGGTTCACCCCTGCCACCCTCTGTTCAGCACTGCCACCCTCTGGTTCAGCATTGTCACCCTCTGGTTTACCCCTGCCACCCTCTGGTTCATCACTGCCACCGTCTGGTTCACCACTGCCACCCTCTACCGAGACCTTTTGTGATGCAGCGGCAGCACAAAAGATGCGCCATGGTGCTGGTTATTAACAACGTAACTCATCTCTCTGTGAGATGCGTCACGTTGTAAAGCCCTGCGCCATCAGGAGGCGTTCCGACTCAGCCTCTTAAAAGTGGCTGAGTGAATCCACAAGATTTCACTCAATCACTTTTAGGCCAATGCTGCGTCAAAACCCTTCACCTGCTTGAAGCAGGCGCAAGGCTTGATGCAGCATTGGGGAAATAGGGCACCCCCAGAGCATTGCTGGAGCTGCGTCGCAAGCGCGACACAGCTCCAGCAATGCGCTGCTTTTACGGCACAGATGCGTGACGCATCTGTGCCGTTTTTGCCACATGGTGCGCCGCATTGTAAATGCGGCGCTCCATGGGTGGCGGAGCTGCGGCGCACAATAAGTGGCGCATCCCTGGGGTGCGCCAGTTATTGTAAATCTGCCCCTATACATTTAGCCAACGAGGGAGCACTTACTGATTAGACAGTAGAGAGTACTCCAGTTGAGTAGAGGTATTGCACAAAAAGGTGGCATCTTCGTGGACAAACATGCAGGGCGGGATTCATTCTGCCCCCTGTTAGACTCGTTTTTTTGTGCCCTTCTGCCCTCTGTTATTCCCTTCGTTTTGTACCCTTCTGCCCTCTGTTAGACTCGTTTTTTGTGCCCTTCTGCCCTCTGTTAGACTCGTTATTGTGCCTTTCTGCCCCGTTAGACTCGTTTTTTGTGCCCTTCTGCCCTCTGTTAGACTCGTTTTCCCCTTGTTTTTCTGCCCTTCTGTCCTCTGTTAGACTGTTTTTTGTGCCCTTCTGCCCTCTGTTAGACTCATTTTTCCTTGTTTTTCTGCCCTTCTGCCCTTTGTTAGACTGCTTTTTGTTCCTTTCTGCCCTCTGCATCACCACATTATCACTCAGCGCTACCCCAGTATCACTCAGCTCCACCACATTATCACTCAGCACCACCACATTAACACTCAGCACCACCACAGCACCGCTCAGCACCACCACATCATCACTCAGCACCACCACAGCATCACTCAGCACCACCACAGCACCACTCAGCACTACCACAGCACCACTCAGCACCACCACATCATCACTCAGCACCACCACATCATCACTCAGCACCACCACAGCATCACTCAGCACCACCACAGCATCACTCAGCACCGCCATACCACCACTCAGCACCACCACAGCATCACTCAGCACCACCACAGCAACACTCAGCACCACCACAGCACCACTCAGCGCCACCACAGCATCACTCAGCGCCACCACAGCTTCACTCAGTGCCACCACATTATCACTCAGCACCACCACAGCACCACTAAGCACCACCACAGCATCACTCAGCACCACCACAGCACCACTCAGTGCAATACAGCACCACTCAGCACCACCACAGCATCACTCAGCACCACCACATTATCACTCAGCACCAAAACAGCACCACTCAGCACCACCACAGCATCACTCAGCACCACCACAGCATCACTCAACACCACCACAGCACCACTCAGCACCACCCCAGCATCACTCAGCACCATCCCAGTATCACTCAGCACTGCCACACCACCACTCAGCACCACCACAGCATCACTCAGCACCACCACAGCACCACTCAGCACCACCACAGCACCACTCAGCGCCACCACAGCATCACTCAGCGCCACCACAGCTTCACTCAGCGCCACCACATTATCACTCAGCACCACCACAGCACCACTAAGCACCACCACAGCATCACTCAGCACCACCACAGCACCACTCAGTGCCACCACAGCACCACTCAGCACCACCACAGCATCACTCAGCACCACCACATTATCACTCAGCACCAAAACAGCACCACTCAGCACCACCACAGCATCACTCAGCACCACCACAGCATCACTCAACACCACCACAGCACCACTCAGCCCCACCCCAGCATCACTCAGCACCATCCCAGTATCACTCAGCACCACCACAGCACCACTCAGCATCACCACAGCACCACTCAGCACCACCACAGCACCACTCAGCACCACTCCAGCATCAATCTGCGCAACCATTCAACAACAACTGGTTCAAATATGTTCTCTCAATGTTCAACGGTAAGCTTCTATATATATATACTTATGATTTTACTTATGATTTTCTCAGGAACTACTGAACGGATTTACACCATTCAACAAAAAACGTGATGTGCGAACAGAACTCTACCTTTTTGCCAAATTTGGTGTAATTCCGTTCAGCCATTCGGGCTGTAGCCCAGGCTAAAGGTCCTATGGAAAATTGCATGGGGATAACATGTTTTGGGACCCCTTTTTTCTCGGCCCCCGCTTCACAAATCACCCCCAAACTTTCAGGGAAGGAGCGGAGCGGAGCAGGCCATTTTCATGGAGAAATTCACAAAGATTTGTCCAACCATAGGTTTCACACATGTTATATGTCATTTGAGATGTCATCAGTGATGTCATGTGTGATGTCACTGACCATGTCATGAGTGATGTAATATGTGACGTCATCAGCAGTGCATTGCGGGCTCGCAAGTTATAGTTAGCTGAGCTAACTATAACGGAGTTATTTCAAAGGTTCTGTATGAGAGAAATGTTCAGCTAACTATATCGTGTGAAACCTATGTTTTTTTCAATGAATTTGCATAGTTTTTAAATGCTAATTCCTAACTATAACGTGTGAGAAACCTATGGTTTTTTCTATGAACTTGCAAGTTTTTTAAATGCTAATTCCTAACTATAACGTGTGTGAAACCTATAGTTTTTTGAGTGAATTTCAAAGGTTTTGTAAATGATAATTTATAAATGTATTAATTATTATGTCTTTCTTTTTATACTAATTTCTTATATGTTTAATATAAATATTTATATTTATTTTATTTTTTAAATTATATTTCATGTTCTTATTATTAAATAATAACAAAACTAAATTGCAAGGTAATTTTCGGATGAATTATTGCTTGACGTCGGTTGCAAGTATAACACAGCTGCAGCAATTCTCTTGACACCCTATGCTCACAATGCTGTATCAATCCTTACACCTGCTTTAATCACATACAAGGTTTTGACTCAGCATAAGCTCAAAACTCACTGAATAAAATGTTATACATTTCACTCAGTCACTTTTACGAGTACTTACTGCACCCCCTTCGGCACAAGAAAGCCTCCTGGCACAGCGCTTTACAATGTAATACACCCTCCAGATGCATCACATTGTTAATAGCACACACCAGGGCACATCTTTTGCACCACCGCTGTGTCATAAAAGTGACGCAACGGCTGTGTAAAAGAGGCACAAGGGTATTGTAAATCCGCCCCTAACACATACAAATTCACCCAGGCACTTTCACCAGCAGCGCAAATTAAAGCATACACTTGTAACATATTTATGTACATATGATAAATTCAGGTGCTTCGGACATACTACAGTATACTATAGATAAACACCTTATAGATTTATGCTGTAGCAGTTCCTTATAGTTCTGCACTTTCACATTCTCCATACACTAATAACATATTCATTCATTGATTTATGAACTACACACTACCATAGAAATATAGTTATTTCTTTGACCAGTGAAGGTAGTTCTAAAAATACCTGTTTTTTTTGGTTTGTATTTTTTTTGTGTTTTCTCAACAAATTCCAAGCGGAACAAAAGAATGAAAAAAAGAACAACTAATGTTGAGGACAGCAATGCTCCTGCATCCTGCGTTTCATCAAGTCTATAGACTGTTCCCCATAACACAAAAGTTTATCGCAGTAAATGCATAGAATTTTAACTTTAGCAAAGTCAGAATCAATTTGTGGGTGTGGACTGCTTGCTGTAAATGCTGATGCCGCAGTTGATGTGCTTGGTGCAGTAGCAGGTGGATTCGCGTGCAACCTCCGTCTTGCAGCTCGGGCAAAGTTCTTGGGGTGCAAGTTCTTCACGTGTCGCACCATATTTGCTGTGCCAAAGGAGTATTTTTTACATGGATCACCCCTTGAAAGAGTTGTTTGGCAAATTTTACAGGTTACGTTTGGAGCATTAACCTTTTTTTGACCCTCTGGAAAAGTGAAAAACTTCCAAATTAGAGCTTCTTTCCTCTTCTTTGGACGTTCTTAAGGAATGAAATCTCCCTCTGAAGAACTGCTGGAAGATGACTCCATTCCTCTTATTATGGTGATCTTATTTCTATTTGAGAAGATTCTCAGAACAAATGCTTCTTCTTTGAAAGTTAAAGTCGAATAATTATAATGGGACAGAACTTTCAATATTCGCAATAGGAAAAGCTATGAACCAATCAAATCTCTACTTTGAAAGTCACATGGCTTTGCGTATGCTTATGATGCGCTTGCGCAGCTCTTTCAATACGAGTACGCATGATGTTCTACTGCGATTTGTGCAATTGTTTTTAAAAGTAATATATGATTGATACAAGTATTAAAAAAATTCATAGTTATCCCAAATGTCTGCCCTTAGTATGTACATACATGCTTTAAACCAGGTAGAAACATTGCCCCTTTCGTGTACAGAACTCCGTACATGATGTCACACCGAAGCTTTAATGCGATGCGTAATGTCGAAGCATATTTGTACCGTATGCGCGGGTACACGCTGAGTATGTTAAGTAGTACAAACTATGGTGCAATCACCCTCTCAGTGACAAATCAGAGCTCAGGGCGCGCTAAGGAGAATGATTAGAAGTGCTGACTTATTGCAGATCCGATTCTGGGCCTGCCTCTGTGCACATGATAACACCGCCCCCATCTCTCTCTGTTGTTAATTGTTAGTGCACACACTCATACTTGCAGATGCATGGTGCACGCCCGCCCACACTACCCACATGCCACCACCTAGCATGCTTGCTATCATTTAGTCTGGAAACCAATACATTACCCAATGGCATGTCCCGTGAAAACGCTACCAATGACGGCCCTGGCTTTGGTGTGGTCAGCCCCCACGGTTCCCACATAATGCGGGCACTGATGTGAGCACGCTCTCTTTTGTGCTGCGGTGACAGACAGACTGTCGAAAACACCCTAGACTCAGCGAAACTGCAGTCTTTCAAGACACGACAAAAGATGACAGAAGTAAAGGTAAGAGAAGAAGTCACAACATCAGCCTCCACTGTAAATTGTAAATCCATAATGCTATTTTTCTATCCTTCATATGGCTTTCCTACCCCTCAATGGTTTTAAATTGTACTTACATAATTGAAATATTTCTTTATAAGTCACAAGGTCCTATACACCTCTAATCTTAAAAATTGTGCGTGCATACATTTCTGTGTCGTATTTCTGTACTACGCCATGTGCTTAGGCCTCTATTATTATTAATTGTGCGTCCATGATAGTATTTTTTTTTCTGCGTCACGAGGCTGTCCCATGCCTCTATTAACTTATTCATCTTCCTTTGTTTGCTGGAGCTGCAACAGTCTAACTACAAAATATTAAGAACCCACATTAAAATTCACTTTTGATAGTAGTTACGCAACACAGTTTACGATGACTAATCAAAACGTCCTTTTGTTTCCTTCAGCAAATATCCTTCAGAAGCAACCACGGCCTTTCGGGCAACATCAATGGAATTCTCTGCAACTTATTGAATATACTTTGACGTATAGAAGCAGAGTTCAAGTCGAATGGTGAAATACGGTGGCCGCACTTTTTATACAATGTAAGCAGAGCAGCCTAGATTTACAAAGCCTTCATAGCAATGCATTAGAAATAAGTCGCCATAACTCGTGTCAGTAACTCTCTGTGACACCATTTCTCTTTCTCTCTTAAACTTAGACACTGCTGTCTACTTCGACGTGTAGAAGAACAGCCCCAGTGAAGTTGTGAAGTCTACTACCTTATGTGTTTGGCCGCAAGGTTTATACAACAGTAAGCACAGAGGCCTAGATCTACAAATCCTTCATAGAAATGCATTAGAAATAATTCGAGATAACGGGCGTTTGTAACGCAGTAGGCACTTCCATATAGACACCACTTGAATGCGGCACTATAACAAGTAAAATGTACCAGGTACACTGCACTCGTAAAACTGTAGTGTAACTTTTATTTATGATAGTAGAGAGGACCACATTATCAAACCTTGGCAACACAATTATCACCACGTTATCATCAGCAAACTGCCTCTTAAGGGGCCATAATAGGTTTGATAATATGTTCTATTGAATTCCATTCGAAACCCATTATCGACACTTTAGCGACACTTTCCTGCCGCAAAAATGGAGATAATGGGCTTGATAATATGCCCTTGTGAATTCCCATAGTAGCCCAGGTTAATACCAGAACCTGGACTGCTATTGGAATTCACAACACCATATTATCAAGCTCATTATCGGCGATTTAGCTGCAGTTTCCTGCCGCTGAAACGGCGATAATTTTATCACCGTTCTTTATAATATGCCCTGTAATGCTTCAACTCATTTACTCACATCTACATAATTCTAAACTCTAATTTTCTTTTTTCTTTTGCAGATTACCAATCTGACATCATTTGGAATCCATTTCACAATTTGTTTATAACATTGTTTAAGTTATTTTTCCAGTTCTAATATAGTTATAATTGAGTTTCGTTTATAATTATTGTTTAATAAAAGTTAATAAAAAAAACTACATACTTCTTTTATTTTGTGGGGGAGGGGTATGACCGCCCACAATAAAAATAATGTTGAAATACTATAGTAAACTATTCAAGACTAGGATTGAAAACAACTGAGTTCTAACTTACAGATATATTAAAACAACGGTGAGAAAGTACTAAAATGGCGGTGGACGGAGTAGGGGAAGTTATCCCTGACACTCGGTCTCTAGCCCTAAAATCGGCTGGGACCGTGAAGATGCGGCGAAAGTGAGTGCAAGTGGGTGTAAAGAATGCTGATTGCACACAGAATGAAAATCACAATTTTAAAATATGCCGATTAAAAAATAATTTGTTGCACGCAAGTAGCTCCTAAAATCTATTCGCGTGATCAGCGCCTTGGAGGGCAGAGTAGAATGCTGGCAAACGCTAAAGATAAGGGAGTTGCATATGTCAAGTCGGCCTGATATATCTGCCATAAAAAGGTTAAACAAAATCGGGGCCAGCACACACCCTTGTTTTAGCCCTTTAGTCGTGCTGACTTTAGTAGACAGATGGGTCCCACTTCCCAGCTTCACCTGCACCCAGGTGTCATAGTGAAGTAACTTCAGCATATTTAGAAGTGGTTGAGGTATGCCCCATTGTGCGAGTTTCCGCCACAGCATGCCTCTCTCAATGTTATCAAAGGCTGCGCTGAAGTCGATGAAGCACAAGTGCAGCGGCATTTTTTTAAATTTGACTCCGTCAATTATCAGCGAGATAGCCAGGATGTTGGTGGTTGTTCCGTTTTTTTTCCGGAAGCCCGTCTGGTTCCTTGGTATTATTTGCTTTGAGTCCGCCCATGTCACAATCTCCTCTAAGATTATACCCGCAAAGTATTTGGCCTCATTGTCCAGTAGGGCTATTAGACGATAGTTATCCGGGACCATTTTGTCTCCCTTTTTATGTATGGGGACAATCGTCGACCCTCTCCAAGAGTCTGGGATTCTGTTTAGGAGTCTGACTTCTGTGAATAAAGGTTGTAGTATGGTGGCCCATTCTGTGTCTTTCTCCTTGAACAAGGCTGGCGGGATGCCATTAGGTTCTGGGGCGCCTTCTTTCCTGCCCTTACGAAGCTGTTTTTTATCAGTGCAATTTGCTGGGCCGCAGATGGTACCGGGGTTACACTGAGTTGGAATTGATCTCCCGAAATTGTCGGCGTTGCCATGGTCGTTACAGGTGCTTGCTCTGCGTTTGTAATTCTTTGTGCCCCTGTCAGTCCCATGGGGTCATTGAAGTGACTGCCGAGGTAGTTGATCCACTCATTTTCCCCAATGTGTGAACCGAGATCCTTATGGTCTGGGCATAGGATCTTGTTTACTGTTTGCCAGAAGCGGGCGCTGTTGTTGCTTTTGGAGTCGTATAAAAGTTTTGCCCAACCTTCGTTTTCTACGTCTTTCTTTATTTTCCATTTTGTCTGTTTGTAGTCAGCCCTTAGTAGCTCGTAATTGTTTGTTTTGGGGCGCTGCTCTTAGCCTCCGTAGGGATAGGTTTACAGCTCTTTTTTGTGAGTGTAATAGTGACCTTTGTTCTTTCTTTAGGTTAGTTCTTCTATGCTCTGTGATATGGTTGCCTTTTGGAGCGGTCTTTCTTGCCAGTTTGTTGACCAGTGAATCTGTGTATTGCTCCCAGTGGGGAATAAACCCAACTGCATCTGATGCGTGTATGTTGTACAGTTGGAGGGCAGTTTCAGCCAGGGCGGTTGTGGTAGATGGCGAGCATTTGATTTTCCTTTGGTTAATTGTGTAAAGCTCCCCCAATGTGTTGTCTGGCCTGATTGCCGTTGGCGTCTTTACTGTCAGCTGGCATTCCTGAGGGCTGTGGTCGCTTTCCCCCTGATCCCCCATTCTGAATTCCCGGATGTATGGAAAAAGTGACAGGCTTGCGAAAGTGTAGTCCAGGATGAAACTGGTTCTATGAGAGTAGAAAGTAGCTACTGGAGGGGAGTCAGTCTGAAATCTGCCATTTAGCGCCGGAAGATTTTGATGTTCTAAGTCTTGGAGAAGACCATTGTTGTAACACTTTCTCTGCTCTGAACGGGAACTTTGTGCTGGTATGTTGTAAATTTTATTAAGAGCCAGAGCTTCGTCTTCTGTTGACGAGCCAAGTAGGTTTTGGTTGAAGTCCCCCGACAAGAAGAGGAGTGGGTTCTCCAGGTGGGTCACATGCTCCGCCAGTTGGTTCAAGATGTTCCTTGAGTCTTTGCCTTTGTTTTTGGGATGAACATATGCATTGACAAAGCAGACTTCTTCCTCTTTGGTGCCCAGCTGAAGCTTTATCTTTACGGATAAGGTTGAGGGTGTTAGTGAAACCAGTTGGACCGCCGAGGGTATTGATGTGGTGGATACGTATGTTGCAAAGCCTCCTGACTGATGTCCAAATTTGTTGGTTCTAGCCGCCGCAGTTGAAAAGCAGGAGAAACCCGGGATGTGTTTTTTGCTTGAGAGCCAGGTTTCCTGCAACATTACAATATCAAATTGGGAGATATACTTTATGAAGACCGAGTCGTCCATTTTTGTGGATAAACCATTTATATTCCAGGAGCAGATGCCAAAAACTGGCACCCTTCCTGTGATGCCGTCTCCCATTTGTTGGAAGCGTCATACCTCTTCGGGGCGTGTAAGAATCGTTCGGGACAGTGTTTCTCTTAATAGTGAGTGGTTTAAGTGAGAAGCCTTCCTTGTGCTTTCTTCTACCCATTCCCCCGGACTGCGTGGGTACTTATTTGGCGCGCTGTCTCGCTGGGGATTGGCAGTGGTAAGTGTGCAAGGCTGATAGTACCTTGGGGCTAAGTTGTGTCTGCTTATTGAGAACGCTGGCTCCAAGCCGGTTGTCATTGACAGCCTATCCATTGGTAGCTGCCACGTATTGTTCTCCCTTTTTGTCGGTGATCTTCCCAGCGCACCCCTTAGTACACTGCAGGGGTTGGCCTGTTGCGTCGCTGGTTCAGGGATGTTTCTTCTGCGAAGTGGCGAGGGGTAGGCTGGTCTTTGTAGTGGAATAAGCTTGATGCCCCAGTTCTTGAATTGAGCTGCTTCTGATGTAATTAGGTCAACAATGTTGCTGGAGGACCAAGTCGTCCTGGTCACCTCCTGGCTATTTTCATTCGGAGGGGACACAAATTCTACCGAAAGAAGGTCATTGGAGTTTATGCCCCCCATGGTGGGGACGCATTTCATCAGTTTGAGGATGTTACCTCTGTTCAGCACGTCCTGCTGCCCTTTCGATATGTATTCCGGGTGGAAGACGAGGATCTAAGTTAGATGAGTTTTGCTACCATCTGCCTTCCGTTTTGCGCATGCAGCATGGACGTGGACTGCTACACCAAGGTCGGACGGGGCCTTGTGCGTTGCTGGGTTTCTACCGACACCTAGCGTGTTGGAGCTATAAATTGGTACTTCAGTTGGCGCTGGTTGCATGAATGTTGTTTGCGTCTCTCGAGGCCAGATTGACTTTGAGTGCTCGGATTGGCTCTGAACTCAGTGAATATTCGAAATTGTCATAGGTATGGCCCTAAATTGGTCGTCTTGTGATTGGCTTGACGTATGGCCTGTAGGTATTTCCCTTGCCCCCTCCTTGGTGGTCAGTTGGATGGATTTTTTGATTACTGCTGAGGTTAGTTGGGCCTGGTTAGCATGCTCGGCGGGGGCTGCCGTTTGATAAGAGGCTTCCCTGGTTGTTGTTGTCAGGGCTGTCGCTTGGCATTCTGTATCCGGCTCCTGCTTTGCGAGGAGCACGATGGACTGTGTATGCTGGCTAGTACTTTTCGCTGTTGTTGTATGGGTGTCTAAATGTCCGAGGGAATTGGCGGCCAGTTGGACTTGGGGCCCTTTGCCTTCCTGATGCAGCTGGTTACAAGTTGAGTTTTGTGGTTGGGTTAGGCTGGTAACTACTGAGGGGTTGACCGTGCATTTTGCGGTAGTACTAGAGAATATAGGGAAGAGTTTTATTGTAGTTGTCGGCAGATTTTGCTTGCGTCCTTTTCTTTTTTGTTGTCGTTGTTGTTTTGCGTTGAGTTTTTTTGGGGTCTCCAATCTCTTCCGGATGGATTCCTCCTTTGCGGAGAGTTCCTGGCCGATTGAGTTTGTGTCAGGTGGGTTGCTGCTGCTGATGTTGCCTTCTGCAGAGTTAGTGATATCCGTTTCTTTGGGAGCTTTACCTCTGTGCAGCGACTTTATGTCCCCTATTAGATCGGTTAACATTGAGGGCAGTGTGGCTAGTTTGTCTACTGCCTGATTGCAGTTGCAGCTTAAGTAGGTTTTCGATTGAGCTCTTTGTATCATGTTGTTCAAATTGCCCAGCTTGTTGTCAATCCCCGCAGTGAAAACTGCCAGTGTATTGAGGAGGTTAAGTTGGAGGTCCATTTTGTCCGATTGGTAGTGTAGGGCTTCTACAGCTAGCTGAATTGTGTTTAAGAGAGAGGTCCAGGCTCCGGTGTTGTGATCTTTTCCCTGCTCTCTCTCGATTGCAGAGTGGGGATACGCATTTGTGGCAGTGTTGGTGATGTTATCAACCAAAGATGAGTTGGGGGAGAGCGAGTCTTTGTGCTCTAGGTTGTTGATTTCTAACCCATCGTCTCGCCCTTGTACATTCGGGTAAGACGGTGTAGCCCTGGATTCAGCTTCCCGGCTGGTGTTATGTTGACTGGAGTTGTGTTGTCTGAGTGCCGCGCTCCATGCCGCGCTGCACAGGGAGCTTTGGGCTAAGGCATGGTTTCCCAGTTCTGTAAGTGGTGAGGCACCTGTGCCAGCCGAGTGGGCTTTAATGGGAGTACTGTGGTTAGGACTCCTGAGGTGTCCGCCCTGATCTAATCGGATAACTTCGGGAGTGGCCAGCGTTTGGATCTTTGTCGTTATTGACGGGTGTGGGTCTGCCCCTACTTCCCCCATACTTGAGCAACTGTCTGGGGGGTACTGATTGCTGAGTTTGTCTGCTTCTTTCGCCTCAGATGTAGATGTAGAAGTTGTGATCTCTTCCGGTGGGGATCTTGAGGTGCATCTGACTAAGTTGCCTGGTACATATGAGTGCACTAGGTGCTCGTGTGATGCTCTTGCACTTGAGGGCTTGTGCTTTAGGGGCTCGCTTTGATGAGGATCAACCGTGGCCGTGGGGGTTCCCTGGGCCAGGGTACTTGTAGTACTTGTGGTAGTTTTGTGTTGTAGTGCACATTTACCCAGCAGCGGTAGAGGTGACAGCGGGGTTTGCAGCCCCTGGAGGTGCTTGTTGCTAGAGAAGATTGCTGAGCCTGCGTCCTTTAGGAACTCGAACTTTGAATACATTTTAGGTTGATGGAGCTTTATCCTAGTAAAAGGCTCGGTAGCCTGTGGCACTTGGAGCGGGGCCTTTGGGTGCCCCTGTTTTGGTGTAGTGATGGCCGGACCCGATGATAACTCAGATAACTCAGTTAGGGGGTTGTTGGGCCGTCTGTGTCTGTTTTCTTGTTTCCCTTTTTCGTCTTTGCTTTTTTACTTGGAAGTAACTCTGGTGAGCCCCTGATCTTTCCAGACCTCATCCCGCTCATCCTGTTCTGCCCTCTTGGTATCTCGGTATCTTGGTATCTCACTGGTATCTCACTGCGGCGCCCCGTGCTTGCTTGAGTATTGAAATGACGAGTGATGTTTGGTGGTGATTTTTGAAGGTTAGATAATTGGATGATGGTGAAGCAATCCGGGACCTTACCCCTGATTCTGCGCCCCTGTTGCTACGCCCCCTCTGGCTGTTGCTGTGGCTCTGGCTGTTGCAAATGGACCAGTTCAGTTCAGGGGATTGCGGAGATGACGCTGGAGGGGGTACCTGGTTCGCTTGCGAGCGGAGCACGCCGGCAGGACCCCTGGTCAGTCGGACCTAGTCAGACTACCTGTCAGCCCAGCCCCCGGGCTCTTACTTCACGACCGCCTCTATCGGCTGTCGCGCTCGCATCTCTCCCCCCTCTGGGTTCCTGCGGTACTGTGTGAGCGTGTTGCTCAATCAGTTGCCTCGCTTCTGTCTCAGCAGCATGTTCCCTCCTTGCTGGCAAGCAGGTGAACAGACGATGTGGGGCGTGTGCCGAATATCAGGCAGCAAGACTGTGGGATTGAGGAAAATTGAATTTTGCCCTGCTATGTGTCCCCTACGTGTTCCCCATCATGTCGTGTATGTGCATGATCTCCATGCTTTTTCCTTCCATGGCCGGAAATAAAGACGCATTTGCAGTTGCGTCCAACGTTAGTATGTCAGTTATCCAGTCCTTCGTCAAAGCAACGTGAATTAGGCTTTTAGGCCTATGTTGCCAACGTCTTTACATGGTGCACGTTAAATTATCGAGGTGCACCCGATTCTAAGGCTCCACAGGGCCCGGACACCAGATCCAGGCCTCAAGCCTCCTGAAACGTTCCGAGAGATGCAGCCCCGCCCGCATCCCTGACCCTTCCCTTACTTCCTGCCAGACAACGCGGTACCCGGCTCGGTCTGGCCTGCTTGCCAAGAATATATTATGCTCACAGTTATCTGTTCAGCTCCCCGGATTCACATTCCTAGCTAACGAACAGGATAAACATATCCGTCTACAGTCCAGTCTTTCTGTATCCATGCAAGTAATTTACTGAATTAGTATCCATAGAAGATCCATAGCCCACGCAATACATGAAGAAATATATGCATACACTAGCCTTTAGTGACAAGCAGCTTTTGCCCTGGTGGTTTTTTAGAATCAAGCAACATGTACTCCAAACACAAGATATCAGATACGCTATAGGTACAGGTCGTTCTGACATCCCAGACTTCAGTCTCCTCTACTAGTGCTAGGAGTCAGCGCCCCCCAGCCCTCCCCAGTTACACGTCATGACTCGTTTTGCGCGCACCAGTAGGTTAAAGGTTCCAGCTGCCCATGAAACCCCCTCCATGTTTCCACCCACCTATGACACTTCTGTGACGTCTACATCACACACCTCCGTGCACGCCCTGTGCACGCCTTCTTTTACGCCCATATGTTCTTATCTTTCTTTTTTCACTTGTTACGCCTACTGTATTCAATGCAACTGTACAGTTCTACTATATATATTGTATGATGTTAATGAAATGTTGAATATCCCTTCCTGAACCTTAGTAGGTGATGGAACACGATGTCCATTGGCTCTAGCCACTTAATTAAAGCCCGTATGACTCAGATACCACAGACTCTGCCTCTCATTTATTGAGCTATTCTTATCATTTAAATGCATAGAAAAATAGACCCGGTAATTATTATTTACCACAGGATGGTGGGGCAGAGAGGCAGAGAGGCAGCCTGACCCCCCCCCCCCCGCAGGCAGTAGGAATGCTGATGTTTCCTAGTGGTTAGAGGCCGAGGCAGATTGAAAGAGGGGGCCGACCTCACAGCCCCGTAACAGCTTCGGCACTCGGCAATAGCTCATCAATAGCACTCAGCAATGGCCCCCCCGCCGCTCTATCAGGTCCTGTCCGGTGCGGTGCGGGTGTGGGTGCGGGTCCCCCAGGTCGGGTATAGGGGTGGATGCAGATAGAGGTGCAAGTGCAGGTGCTGACGTAGGCTGCGATGCGAGTTGCCTCTATAGTACTTGCTCAGCGCCGGCACCGGTGCGGGTGCAGGAGCGGGTCCCCCCCCGATCGGGAGAAGGGAGAAAGTGTGGAGAGGGTGCGGATACAGGGGCAGGCGGGTGCAGGCGTGCAACCAGCCTCTAACCGCACCGGATTACCTCCTCAGCCTCTGGAGCGCCGTGCGAAGGTTGAAGCGATTATCCCAGCTCCAGGCTATCCCGATCCGACGCTCACCCCTCGTAGCAGCTTGCTCCGGAGTCTGAACTGAATGGCGTCTGACCGGCGTCTGACCGGCGTCTCAGTTTGTAGGTTTCGGGCAGCTTGCCTGGAGCTAATGCCCTCACTGAGGTGCCAGCAGAGCCACATCACCACTTTGTACAGTTAGTTCAAGGCAACCTACCTCTAGTTTTGTATCTCCTCGCTCTGCCATGAATGTTTAGAACAGGGACAGGAGGTAGGCGCACTCTCTCTCTTTTTCCCCATCTAGGTGGACCAGAACTTTGACAACCGTCAACTACACATGTATAGCCTAGGGACAGTTTGGAGGTAAATGCTTTGCAGCTTGCCTTGAGTTAATGCACTCACTGAGGTGCGTTTGCTACCAGCAGAGCCACAGCACCACTTTGAACAGTTGGTTCAAGGCAACCTTGCTCCTGTTTTGTGTCTCCTGGCTCTGCCATGAATGTTTAGAACAGGGATAAGTTGTAGGCATGCTGTCTCTCTTTTTCCCCATCTACGTGGACCAGAACGTCGACAACCGTCAACTAAACATGTTTTTCCTAGGGACAGCTTGTAGGTACATGCTTTGCAGTTTGCCTTGACCTAATGCCCTCACTGTGATCTGTTTGCTGCTAGCAGAGTCACAGCACCACTTTGTACAGTTGGTTCAAGGCAACCTGCCTCTAGTTTTGTATCTCCTCGCTCTGCCATGAATGTTTAGAACAAGGACAGGAGGTAGGCACACTCTCTCTCTTTTTCCCCGTCTAGGTGGACCAGAACTTCGACAACCGTCAACTACACATGTATAGCCTATGGACAGCTTGTAGGTACATGCTTTGCAGCTTGCCTCGAGCTAATGCCCTCACTGAGGTCTGTTTGCTGACATCAGAGTCACAGCACCACTTTGTACAGTTGGTACAAGGCAACCTCGCTCCTGTTTTGTGTCTCCTGGCTCTCTCTCTTTTTCCCCTTCTATGTAGACCAGAACTTCAACAACTGTCAACTACACAGGTTATGCCTAGGGACAGCTTGTAGGTACATGCTTTGTAACTTTCCTTGACGTAATGCCCTTACTGAGATGTGTTTACTGCCAGCAGAGCCACAGAACCAGTTTGTACAGTTGGTTCAAGGCACCCTAGCTCTTGTTTTGTGTCTCCTGGCTCTGTCAAGAATGTTTTTTTTACATATCTTTATTGCCATTTTACAACATCCAATATCATGTATTGATAGCAGTCAGTGTTTAAATGGATAAAAGATTTTCTCACCGGTCGGCCTTTTCAGTTCTTTTCCCCATCTTCTACTAGCTCTAAGACCCATGTGTCTCCGTACGGGGTACCACAGGGCTCGTTCCTTAGCCCAGTGCTATTTAATCTCTATGTTTGCCCGCTAGCTACAATTGCAGAAGAAACTGGGTTGTCTATCTTTCATTTATGCGGATAACACCCAGCTAATTTTCTCCTTATCCTCCAACAAGCCATCTATGGTGTCATCTCTAGAGGGGGTGCTGCAAAAGATAGCTAGCTGTATGCACACTAATTGGCTAAAGTTAAACGGTGGAAAAACTGAGGTTCTGATCCTGGGGAAAAACAAAGATCTCTGGGGCCCTTATCACTGGCCTCCCCAAATGGGCGATTTGCCTCAACAGGTGCAAACAGCACATAATCCAGGCGTAGTCATAGATGATCAGCTATCTATGAGGCAGCAAGCAGTAGAGGTTGCATCAACTTGCTTCACCATCCTAAATTGGCTTCGCAAAGTACTTTGAATGTGTCCTGGTCCCATACAAAGAACTGTGATCCTGACCTTGATTATGTCCAGGCTGCACTATGACAGCATCCTGTACCTAGGAGCAAAGAAGGAGGTTGTTCAAAAACTGGAAGTGGTTCAGAACTCTGCGGCTAGTCTGCTCTGTCATGTGCCGAAAAATTCCTCTATCTCAGGCTCTCTTCATGACCTCCACGAGCTAAGGATAGAGAACCGTCCTATATTGAAGGCCTTATATTATATGCATAAGATCAAGCTGGGCACAGCACCTCAATAACTGAGCTCCTCAGCCCATCCATATCTTCCGACATTCCTGCTTCGATCCTTCTCTCAACCCAGATTTCTAGTTCCCAGGTTCAAACTGTCACGTATGGATGGTCGATTCTTTTCTTATCTGGCCCCCTGACTGTGGAATTCACTACTCGTGCCTCTCCGGCACGAAACCAGTTTCAAAAACTTTCATAAGGGCCTCAAAACTTGGTTATTTAATCAGTAGATGTTTTTCATTTCTTTTGCACTGTGTCCGTTGGCGCTGGAAAACCTCCAGGTAGCTGTGCGCCTTATAAATTAAATTTAATAATAATAATTATTTACAAGGATTTAATCAATCACCTTACAGGTATCCCCAGTATGAGATATGACTACACATGCATCCCCGGCTGGTGGTATCACAAGGTTTCAACAAGTGTACATGGGTTACTGATACTGCCTGTCTGATGTATTCATCAAGATACCTTAATGTAGTTACTTATTCTACTTGTACATAAAATACCTCTAAGGGAGTTTCCAGGATACCAGGAAACTGTATAAGCTGTTTTGCCATTTTGCAATGTTCCACATGTGTGTAAGATAGTAACTATTACAGTGACCATTCAACAAAACAAAGAAACAAAAGGTAAACTTATAACAATAAACAATCATAACAGTGTTAATTCTGGGCCGTATAGTGGGTTTCCAGCTGTTTATTGTATAAATCGCTTCCAATTCTCCAGGACCACAGACAACAGCATCCCCTGCCATGGGAGGGCAGCCTTTCAAGCCAGAAACGACTCTAGTAATGCTTCTTGAGGAGGAAAATCTACCCGTCAGGCCGGTTTCCTCCTGGCAGGAAACAGCTGGCCACTGTGCCACCCACTGTAGTTGGGCGGACACATAATAACATTCGAAGTCAGGGGCTCCCAAGCCTCCGTCAACGGGAGAGCATTGAACAGTCTCCATTGTCAACCTGTGTTGACCACCATCCCACACCGGCTCTCAAGAAATGCTGCCAGGCCATGCTGGTCTAATAAGTCTGGTCGTCCATATAAGGATTCATAGTATACTTGGAATGCATATTAATTTCACCAGGAGCACAGTCTGGTCTATTGTTATCTAAACTGATTTGGGTGATGGGTGTCCATCAGGACTCAGGTCTAATGAGCCAATCCAACAACTACCAGGTCTACCCTCCTCATCATGCACCCACGCTATGTATTCTTTATAGGCGTGGCACCGTAAGCACTCCATTGTTTCGTTAGAGTTCCCTGGCCTCCCTGAGTATGGTTTGTAGTTTGAACATGTTTATCGGGCCACATAACATTGTCCAGTTTATTGGTCAATGCAAATCACCTGTTGTGGCACATAGTACTGCTTGAAAGCATGGTTTAGTGAATCAAGTAGTGACCGAATCGTATGCCACGGGTCATAACCTTCAACTCCCCTCACCTTTGCAGTGGCATTGTCATTTATGTGAAGCTTTCTTGTGACAATAAGGTATTGCCACAATGGCATGACCTGACCAAAGATAGGTGTGGCCTGAGAAGGGTGTGACAAATCCCAATAATGTTTCACATTACATTTCTTTATGAGGCCCATATTAATAGATAAACCAATCCATTTTTTCAAGAGGCCTACACTCAAGCCCCCAATCATCCATCGGCGTAGCCGTGAATGGGGATGCTCACTGATCCATTTTGTCCGCAAATCTCTCGCATATTTGTTTCTTTTAAATGCAACTGGGGTGGTAATTTCGTGGTGGAACTTTCCGGACTCCTGGATTCCTTACAGTAAACTCAATCCCATAATTGTTGTCATCATTGCCGGGTGCAATTTCATTTCGGACAGTCTCATACACATCTTCTTGAGATAATTCTTCTTCTTTTCCAGTCTCACCAAGGTCATCATAACCTACACTCTCTTCCCCACTGCTGAACTCTTGCCCCTCCCCAGAATCCACCTCAATGTCACTGTCACCCTCTGAACTAATGTCTGGAGCTTCATTGTGAGAAAGAGGCTCGATATGTACTGGTCCAAAGTAAGGTACAGTGTGTTTAGAGTCCACAATCTCCAGAGGTATAACAGAGGTTAAAGTCAGGTCTGACCTTACTCTCTAAAGTGGTAGCTTGGTCGAGCAGTAAGGCAGTACCAGAGGACAGTGTAAAGCATTTGTTTTACACACTCAGTCAGCAAAAGGTTTCACACGCTCAAGAACTGAACTCTAGGCCAATTGTTTTCATATCCAAAGATATAGTTGTTTTATTTTTAGAATCAACAGGTATCAAAATATACTTTTCGCAATATGAATACTCTCATGTAATTACTTTGCAAAGAGGCAATAAACTTCGTAAACGCAATAGGTACAATGGTTGCAGTAGGCAACACAATTCTAAATACAATTTAACACTGAGCTCAATGTTTTTTTACACAAAAGCAGCTGATTACTTTATAGATTACTTTTGTAACTTCAGGACTGGATCCTAGATTCAGTCCTGGGGTCTAAGCTGAAAACAGTTTAGTAAAAACGTTTTAGTTATTGCAATGATTTTTAAAGAATATAAAGGTATTTTAAAATTTGACACTTAGAAACTTTTCAGTGAAAAACTAGCAATGTTATCCAATGGAAGGAAATTCAAAGCACAGGTAAAGTAGGTTCTCGTTACTTTGGTAATCCAGTACTGGACTCCTAGGTTCAGCACTAGGGTCTGTACCTAAGACAGGTAAGTAATTATGTTTTAGTATTTGGTACGATTTTTAAGGAATATTTGTAATTTTCAAAAGTAGACAGAAGAAATTGCACAGAAAAACAGTCAATGGTTTCCTATGGAAGAAATTTAGATTACTAGCAAACACAGTTGTGATTACTTTTGCGGTTCAGTACTGGGCTAAAAGGTACAGTACTGGCTTCTCTCATGACCACCTGTGAGTAATTCGAAATTCGTTATTCGGCTGATTTTAGATGAATATTTTAAAGTTTCAAAACTTCACACTCGAAGATTTTTCTAGTCAAACCAGTCAATGTTTTCCTATGGCAGGAAAGTGAGTCATCGGTTTTCAGGTGAGTACTCGACTGGTGAAGTTAAGGTTCTAGGCATAGACTCAGGGGTCCCCCAGGATCAGGTAGGTACAGTTGGTACACCCTCAGCGGCACAGGGGCAGCGAGGTGCAGACGTAGTTAGGGACCAATGTTATCCAATGAGAGGAAGGGGGTCTTCGGTTAGTGGCTGCTGGCTAGCAGGCCACGCGGTTGTGGGAGCCCTGGCTTCTGGTCACTTGCTCAAGGCAAATGGGGAAGTAGAATAGGGTACAGGTTGCACCGCCAGGGGCACTCGGGCGACTGGGTGCAGGGTGCTTTTGAGCCATCGGGCACTCAATGTTATTCAATAAAGATAAGTTGGGACCTTGGAGGATAGGTAGGCACCCAGGAGTTGGGAATAGGGGGCTGGGGGGGTGGAGAACCGGGTTTTTATGGACCCAGTGGTGCCAGGGGAAACAACACCTGAAATCTCCTAGATTCACCTGTCTCAGAGTTTACAGAAACGCGGCAACTTCTTGGTGACGTCAAAGATCAAATTTATTGGCTGCAGCCAGTAACAGATATCCTAGAAGTACAACACAGTGTATATTCTCAGGAAACTGCTCAAATTTACAAAGTCAGTCAACCCTTTTTATACGAAATATTGTGCTTCAGGCAAACATTCCTTCTTTACAGTAAACCAATCCCATGTGTACAATAAAAGCACTGCATGACAAGCCCACATTTCTTTGCCTAGCCCACCATCAATGACTTGGCAAAACCCAACACTCTTCATCAGATAGATGGTCGGACCCCTAATAAAATCGGGACCTCCTCATCGTAAAGCAGGTCATAAAGCAAGAAGTAGAGACAGGTGTGTGTAAGATTAGACATAGTTGTGTGCAATAAAGGGTTTATGGCGAGCTGTGCCTTGATCTCAATCTCGATCGGCCACTGGGAAAGGAACTGGCCGAACAGGTTTGACTCCGGGCAATGGAGTCAGCTTGCCCAGGTCACACAGAAGTCAGCTAAAGGTGTATGTGTCCCAAAGACTCGTTTGGCCTTAGTCATCGGCCTATATGAGGGCAACCACAAAATGGCTGCCGTACACAAAATGGAACCCGAGGGTTCAGAACGGAATCTCTGATTTGATGGTGATCCCATCACTCGAACACGACGAAAATACTCGTATATAGTATACTCATCATTCTCGGTCTGCTGATACCAAAATCTTCATGATACGACGATGTTTATGACACGGGTCCAGAATTCACGGAACCACAGGGGCGCCGGGTGCAGGGATGTCTTTGGAGGTCAGGAAATCTTACCCCCTGCTGGTCGCGGTTGAAGGGGTCCCTTGACCTGAGGCTGCAGGCGTCGTCGGGGTCGTTGAGGAGGGTCCTGGGGCACTGGATCAAGTCAGAATCAGCGGGGGGGACGTCCTCAGGGTCTTGATTCACTCCAGCACAGGCCAGGCTTGGCGGACGCAGAGTGTGCAGGGTTTGCTGTTCAGGGCTGATGCCAGGGCTTGTTACTTGCTTTGAGCAGTACCACTGCTCATGGGAGACCCAGGTATTCAGAGTCACAAGGCAGACAGGTCCTCCGGGGTTTTTGAGGTTGCTGACCAATGGAGATGATGGAGTTTAACAGGAGCAGGTTTGAGGGTCATGGCCAAATCAGTTGGTGTCTTCCTCTTTTTAGCAGTTGCACGGCAGGTCTTCATGTTCCTTGATCTTCTTTCTTGTTTCGTAATCTGGATCTGTGGAAAAAGGTTCAGGGTGCCCCTAAATACTGTATTTAGGGGCGTTACAGGTAGGGCAGGGACCAATGGGGCCCTGTCCTGGGGTGGGTACACCCCCTAGCCTGCTCCTCTCCTGTGGGAGGGGGAAAGGAGCCTAGCTGTGATTGGGTAGGACTCCCCATCATCAAGATGGCCGGGGCCCCGCGTCTTGCTTCACCTCGCCTCTCCCACCGGAGGGGTGGGGTTGACACAGGCTGGCACACTCCCCTTTCTGACGTGGGATTTTCCACCAGTCTTCCCACCAGAGTGCGGGTTAGAACTGATGGGGACCAGTTGCTGAGTACAGCAAGTGGTCTGGAGAAGCTCACAAAGGCGGAATGCCTTTGAAGCTTCCCCTGCCCATACTGGGGGAGGAGGCTTGACACCTCGTCCCAGGATGTGCATTGCTGCAGGCCCAGGAGAGCGGGATCTCTCCACCCAGGGGTCCAGCAACATGTCTGCTGTGTGGCAGCCTAGGCAGCCTCTCAGACAAGACGTGGATTGTAGGTTTAGGTTTCAGAGGGCATCTCTAAGATGCCCTCTGTAGTGCATTTTACATTAAATCCCACACTGGCATCAGTGACAGCGACTTCCTGTGTCCATCCTCCACCTATTAGACGGGCCCTCAGTAGTTTTAAGAGAAGGCAGGGTGGGAGCGCAGCGGACGAGCGCAGCGGGCACGTCTTCAGCACGCCGAAGACTCGGCAAAGACAAGCCTGTCTGCGCCCGTCCGCGCTGGTCCGCTGCCCGCTGCCAGAACCCCTGGTTGTGATTTATGCCATGTGGCCACATATGCCAGGGAAGAGTTATTTGCTCTCCGATGCGAGGCGGTGTGTGCGAGCCATTTGCTACACCCAGGCTCGCAATGTCTACGATGCCATCATTGTGGCTTTACGGCCAGTGAAGTCCCATTGACTATACCACCTGCAAAGCCTATGAAACTAAACATATTGAACCTAAACTGTAGATCCTTAGTTAGGCATCATGAGGATGTCCATGACCTTCTGGTAGAACAATCCCCCGATCTACTCTTTTTAACAGAAACGTGGCTTACGGATGACTCGTCTGCCATTTTGACCCTGACCCTTACCCAGAACAGACCCAAGAAAAGAGGGGGCGGATTAGCAGTGAATTATAAATCCATCTATTCCTGCTCTCTCTCCCCTACCAACATAGCTGACTGTGAATGCGCCCTTTTTAAGATAAAGGTCTCAGATACCTTTACCTTTACAGGGCTCTTGATCTATCGCCCCCCCGGCCCGGTAAGCGCCTTTCAGGAATCATTGGTCTCGACTATTTCCACGCTAGCATTACAGTCTGCAAATTTTAGTAAACTGGGGGATATGAATATCCATCTGAAGTGTTGTGATTCCCCGGCTGTATGTGATATTTTGGGCGACCTAAAAGCTTGCCAACTTATCCAGCTAGTTAAAGGCCCATCCCACTTGGCAGGCCATTTGCTTGACCCGGTATTTTCGAATATTTCCGAAATTTCGGACTCTATTCCCAGCCCCCACAGTTGGTCGGACCATTTCCTGGTTCAAATTTCCATTAAGATCTCAGTTGGTCTCAGGAAACAGCTACCCCCACCTCGCTGGAGGCACCCATGGCACAAACTAGATAGTGCTTTGTTCAAGACCAGTTTGAATGACTCCCGGCCACATTGGCCAGAGGATTTGGAGGATGTGGATACAGCATATAGAGAGTGGGTCAATACGTCACTTGACTACCTCATTCCTAAGAAACTGTCTAGGCCCAAGTGCGAGCATTCCCACCCTTGGTACTCTGTGGCACTGGCCGAACAGAAAAAGCAATGCAAGTTATTGGAGCGCATCTGGAGACGTGCGTATGATCCCCAGGCGAAAGCCAACTTCAGATCTACTACCAAAGCGTATCATAAACTTATAAAGAAAGTTAAAGCCACCTACTCTATGGACCTGATTAGTGCGAGCGCAAATAGATCAAAAACCATCTTTTCTCTGGTAAGGGACATGACCAAGTCACCAGAGGATCCAAACTGCCGGATAACATCTGACTTGCAATGCGAAGAGATTGCTAGCTTCTTCGTTAATAAAGTACAATGGATCTATAACGCTCTTCAATCTGATGGGTCTGCTCAGACCTCCCACCTATCCCTAGACTCTATGGAGCCCCCCTTTTTTCTGCATTCCCTTCCTCCTATCTCACAGGCTACTATGGTACTTCTGGCTGAGAAAGTCAAGTCCGGGTCACCGGAATACCCCGTTAAGCCTGAAATGTTTAAACTATTTCAGGATTCCATTTTAGCGGAGGGTCGGGTGCTGATCAATAAATCTTTTCAGTCCTCCACCATCCCTAAATTATGGAAACACGCAAAGGTGGTTCCTTTATTAAAAAAACCCACCTTGGACTTTTCTAAGCCTGAACATTTTAGACCTATTTCACTGTTGCCTTATTTGGCCAAGGTGGCAGAAACACACAATAATGACACCCTGACCAACTACCTGGAGAGCAATGGGATTCTAGACGACTCACAAAGTGGGTACCGGCCTAACCACAGCATGGAGTCCGCCCTGTTGGCCGTTACTGAACAACTAAGGGCAACACAAGATCTGGGTGGTACTTCGGCTCTAGTCCTGCTGGATTTGGGTGCGGCGTTTGACACGGTCTCCCATGGGATTCTACTCAGAAGACTATGGGAGATCGGAGTCCGAGGTGGTGCCCTGGATTGGCTTGCGTCTTTTCTATCTGACCGTTCCTTCCAGGTCCATGCCCCTCTGTACTCATCCAGCAGGCTCCCGCTGAGTTGCGGTGTTTCGCAAGGGTCGGCGCTCAGACCTACGTTTTTTAACTTGTACGTCCGCCCTCTGGCAGTGTTGGTCAGAGAACGTAAGATCAAATTAATTTCATACGCTGACGACACACAGCTTATTTTCTCCTTCTCGAAGGATAGGGATTTAGATCTAGCCAAATTTCAAGATGATATTCTGGCCATCTCTAGATGGATGTCCACGAATTGCCTGCAGTTAAATTCATCAAAAACTGAGGTACTCTTGATTTTCAAGGAAACAAACAGGTGGAACGATCATTGGTGGCCCTCCACATTAGGTCCCCCTCCCATTCCTAAGAAGGAAGTAAAAAACTTGGGTGTGCTCCTGGACGACTCACTCTCCCTAGAGTCCCATGCAAAAAGAGTGGCTGGCGTGTGCTATGGTCGTCTACGTTCCCTCAAACCAATTTTGGGCTTTTTTGATCCATCGGTACGGCAGACAATTGTCCAAGCCCTGGTGTTATCGCATATAGACTACTGCAATGTCTTAATGCTGGGCTCTAATCGAACAGCCATCAACCGACTCCAAAGGGCCCAAAATGCAGCCGCTCGTGTTCTGTTCGCCCTACCCAAGCACTGCCACACGTCCCAGTGGATATCAAACTTGTCAGCCTTCAGTGTAACCATTATGGTGCTGTGGAGTTCGTACTGACAACCTCCCAGCACCATATACTCTTAATTGTATCACTGTACTTACAGTGTCCAGGAATGTCCCTGGGTACTGTAGGGGCACAGGGCTCATGCACCTGTGCCTGCACCACTGGCATAGGGCACCCAACTAGAGGGGTGGCTGATGTATGCCAGGGCAGTGGGTTTGTGGGCATGGCACACAGAGATGTGTGCCATGTTGACTCTTTATTTAGTTCTGCACCAGGATACTCAGCCTGCAAAGGCAGTGTGTGTGTGTGTCAGGGTACAGTGCCCCTAAGGGTGGCACAATAAGTGTTGCAACCCTTAGGGTTCTTCTCTGGTCACAATGCCCTGGATACCTAGGGTACCATTTACTAGGGGCTGACATGTGGCCAGAGATGCCAATTGGGTTTAGGCTTTATTACAGTTTTTAGGGAAAGAACACAGGTTTTGGGTACCTGATTGGCAAGGACCCAGGGCACACCAAGGAAAAGTGCATTAGGAATCAGACAAAAAGTGGGGGGTACTGCAACAGAAACTCACTTTCTCACATTCATCCAGAAATGTTATCAAAGATTCCTCTGTGTCAATCTTAAATCATTTGGTGTTCATGTTCTTTATTTGAAAAAAAGCACAGGTGAAAAACGTAGTATCCTCCCTCACAACCTTGTAACTTTTGTGAGGTAAAAATCATTCACCAGCACCCCCTACACCCAAAATAATGGTGAGGACTATGGTTAATGTTATGTTTTTTTAATTGGCCAGACTAACCATGGTCTGCAGCCTTACACTTGCATTCAAGTAGCAGAGCTTGATTGAACAAGATTGTGTCTAAATACAATACTACTGCACACACCAAATATACATCAGGCAATGCAGAATATCACTTCGCTTTGCCAGAGCATCCGTTTTCTCAACTATTACTCTTATTGACAAGTAAATAGGCATAAAGGAAAAGGGCCTGTATTTGAATTTCATAGTACAACTCTCCCTTTTATACACCTAGAATCATTATGGCTCTGAGTTAGTAAGATGTCAGGAGGACCTCATTTTCAAAAGTTGATTTCCACCTCTCAGAATTATGTGTCTGGTGGCAGGTGACAGAAATGGAGCAGGAGACAGAGAAAGAAAGAAATCTGCAAAATTTAAGGGGACATAGTGATTCCTACAGCTTTTCCTGCAACTGGCAGCTAGCTTGAGGACGGAGTGATTGTAAATACCAGCACCAACAGCCTACCTCTCGCGGTACCCGCTCCGCGGGTCCCGCTTCGTGTGGGGTGGATTCAGGAACCTCAGCTTCACGACGGTGTCCTGTGAAGGCGAGTGACAGGCGGGGCTGCGAGCGAGAGCAGGCGCTGGACCGGGACTACTGCTCCCAGGAGCGCTTGCCTGCCCGAATTGAGAGCACCTGGGCCGTTCTCCCTGTCTGCTCCTCCCCTTCCCCTGTGCTTTAAAACTCTTGCGCTTTGGATTTCCATTGGGACGCTTTTCCTGCAACTGGCAGCTAGCGTGAGGACGGAGTGATTGTAAATACCAGCACCAACAGCCTACCTCTCGCGGTACCCGCTCCGCGGGTCCCGCTTCGTGTGGGGTGGATTCAGGAACCTCAGCTTCACGACGGTGTCCTGTGAAGGCGAGTGACAGGCGGGGCTGTGAGCAAGAGCAGGCGCTGGACCGGGACTACTGCTCCCAGGAGCGCTTGCCTGCCCGAATTGAGAGCACCTGGGCTGCTCTCCCTGTCTGCTCCTCCCCTTCCCCTGTGCTTTAAAACTCTTGCGCTTTGGATTTCCATTGGGACGCTTTTCCTGCAACTGGCAGCTAGCGTGAGGACGGAGTGATTGTAAATACCAGCACCAACAGCCTACCTCTCGCGCTACCCGCTCCGTGGGTCCCGCTTCGTGTGGGGTGGATTCAGGAACTTCAGCTTCACGACGGTGTCCTGTGAAGGCGAGTGACAGGCGGGGCTGCGAGCGAGAGCAGGCGCTGGACCGGGACTACTGCTCCCAGGAGCGCTTGCCTGCCCGAATTGAGAGCACCTGGGCCGCTCTCCCTGTCTGCTCCTCCCCTTCCCCTGTGCTTTAAAACTCTTGCGCTTTGGATTTCCATTGGGACGCTTTTCCTGCAACTGGCAGCTAGCGTGAGGACGGAGTGATTGTAAATACCAGCACCAACAGCCTACCTCTCGCGGTACCCGCTCCGCGGGTCCAGCTTCGTGTGGGGTGGATTCAGGAACCTCAGCTTCACGACGGTGTCCTGTGAAGGCGAGTGACAGGCGGGGCTGCGAGCGAGAGCAGGCGCTGGACCGGGACTACTGCTCCCAGGAGCGCTTGCCTGCCCGAATTGAGAGCACCTGGGCCGCTCTCCCTGTCTGCTCCTCCCCTTCCCCTTCAGTTGTATATAAATTGACACTGCCATCACCGCTGCGCGTTAGCGCGCGGGAGCGCCAGGAGAAGCCCGGGACAAGGGCGGGACCGTCTGTGGCCGTCCGTGGTCGCCCGAGGTTGGGTTGGGCCAGGACCCCTGCTAAAATCCCCTTCTGACATGAATGTACATTACTAGTGCAGGACCCAAAGGTATATTATCATCATTGACTGTTATCTTGTGGGAAGGTTATAGACAGCTCTGCAACGTACGGAAGAAAATCCCAAATTGTATTCCATCATAACATTGAGATCAGGGAAAGAACGTCTAGTTCAGCTACAAACATCAAAGGGTGTAGTTTCAGGCCCCCTAGATGCTTTCATTACCAGAGCCACTGGGATCCTTGAAAAAGAAATTGAAATGGTAGAAAAAAGGCTGTCGCTAGATTTAGTCTCCGGAAAGCGCTCCTCCATAGGTGAACTAGCATTAGTGAAAAGCCCTGTTTCTCATGCAGCATCTAACTGCATTTACTCCATCGAGACAGAGGCAATAGTCCATGTAGATGGAGAAGGGGTGTTGCCACCGTCACCATTGGATTACGGGGCCCAGAAACTAGGTGTAAATCTGTCAAGGGATGGGGAGGATTGCTCAAAAACAGGGGAAGACGAATATAACTTGGTTATCCCACCTCAACTCATTGACTTTACTCCTCCTAATGTAACGGAGGGGATTCAAACGAGCTCAAATTTGATATCCCGAAAGAGGAAACATGTTTCAAGCCCCCAGGGGGAAAAAGATCAAAAACAGCCCAAACTGAATGATAATTGCAGCGGGACAATATCAGCCCCACAATCACCCCATGGTTTTCCCCATGTGTTTTGTCCATCATACGCTTCCCTGGGGCCTTCTAATACCTGTCCAACCTGCCTCAATAGTGACGACATTTTGTTGGTCAAGATTGAGGCTATGCTAAAAACCATCTTGCTCCCGGTTTTGGAGAGAACAAGGCTGATGACCTCCAAAATCGACGCAATGGAAACAGTGGTTAACACCAACATGGGCATTCTGCAAAAACTATCCACACCTAGCCCTGTGGTGGGGGCACGTAATTCGACATCAGCTAAAACACAAATAGCTAGCAATTCAATTGTGAATCAGGCAACCAAGCCCGTACCATCCGGGGTATCTATTAATAAACTGATAGCTGGGGCTAGGACTACCAATACTGCTATCACTGCTAATGGAAGTACCTCAATTAAAGTACTAGGGAAAAAATACCCACCTAAATTTCATCCAGACAAAGTGAATCCGCCTATGCTAGATAGCAGGCCAAAGCAATCTGACAGTACTCCAGCTCAGACAATTAGTAGGGGGAAATCCAATCCTCAATCCTCCAGGACACCGTTGGAGGGTAAACAAAAGATGCGCCCAACACCCCGAGCAAATTTGCCCCCAGAAGCGGCCCAGTATACCATAGTCTTAACTGGTGTAGCTCCCTTAAGAGACGGTATTAAGGAGACGCAAGGGGAATTGCGCAACAAAGTAATATACTGGTTAAATAAAAACTGTCGCCTACCACCATCATCACCAACAGAAATTCTATATGTGAGAAGAGTAGATTGGGTGGGTTATGGTACCAAAGACTTGGAAGGGGACTGTATTTTGATCTCGTTCAAAGACCCATGGGTTGTGGAGCTCATACGACGGAAAGCTAGATTTGCCCGTCAGGGCGATGTCCAATCCCTAGATCTTTCCTATTTTTACCCTCACACAAATAGTAATCGCCCTACTGGTACAAGCCAGTGGAGAGTGAGAGACTGGAGGTACAAAGGACCCAGAACACCTCACCCATCCCAGTACCCACTACTCTTCAACCACTTTGGACCGTTGTCTGACCTGGAGATGGTAGATTGACGGTGTTCTCCCGGTCTGACGAGTGGCCCCACCGCTGTTGATGAGAGGGAAGTACAAACTCCACACCAAATTCCATTGATATCCGAAATAGGTGATCAGATTGCACCAGATAAAATAGCAGAAATAGTGGCTATGGCACAGGGGGAATGTTTGCAAAAAAGCAATGTAGATGCAACAGGGGATAGGAAAAGTCGTATAGACTATTTTCTTTTCAAAATGGAATTTTGGTCACTGATGGTCGATATGGAAGTCGTCCCCCGCCCAGAAAGCGACCATAACCCGCTGTCATTGAAATTAAGGATGGATGGTTTGATAGGAACGGAAGATCCAGTTCCCACGGGGCAAGGGGTTGTAACTCTATCAAATGACCGTAGGAGGCTGAAATGGTCCAACATTTCAGGGGATGAATCCCTCCAGACTAATATAGAGAAAGTGGTTATGCTTGCACTAAACAAAATGCTTACAGATGACACTGGGAAGGGCACCTTAGAACCAAACAAAATCCTGGATATACATGAACTATGTTTTGATGAGCTCAAGTTACTTCTCTCGAAACCTTGTCAGAATGGAGCTGGTCGACCACTCGCTACTCGGGCAAAGTGGTACAATAAGGAATGCAGGGTGGCTCACAGTAACCTAGTAGATAAAGTTAAATCTAGGAATATGTGTGATGTAAAGGAGGCCAGGAAAAAGTATAAAAGAGTTCAGTGGGAGGCTAAAAGGACGTGGGAGGATGGTTATTGGGCCGATCTGTTAGATGCCACTAAGTCAAACAACCAAGCAAGATTTTGGGATATAGTTAAATGGGGGAAGGATGTTGATTCCCGCACCCCAACTAATCATGTGTTCCCAGAAGCCTGGATAACACACTATTCGTCCCAATTTTGCATGGTGGGCACTGATCCCCCCCCACACTTAATAGGCTGTATGTAACACCCTCTTGTGGAGAAACTCTGACCTTTACTAACACTGAGACAGAGTTTGCCCTCGGCCTGACTCAGCGGGGGAAAGCCCCAGGGTTGGATCAAATACCAGCGGATTTGTTTAAATCAAACACAGATCTCTGGGTGCCATACATAACTAACATAGCCAACGCATTAGCAAAGGGTGCATGCATCCCTAAAACATGGAAGGGGGCTGAGATCATCCCTATATATAAAAAAGGAGACCGGTCTAATCCGGGCAACTATCGCCCGATTAGTTTAATTGACTGTCTCCAAAAAGTTTTTGCCCGAATGATCTTGGCCAGAGTGCAGGGGTGGATGGACTCAGAAAATATACTGTCTCCAATGCAGGCAGGTTTTAGATCTGGGACGAGCACCATCGACCAGGTGTTTCGATTTTGTATGATCTTCTGGAAGGTGGTTATGCTCGGCGGTGGCACAATTTTTGCCGCATTTATTGACCTAAAATCAGCCTTCGATCTGGTACCTAGAGGTAAATTGTGGCAGGTATTGAGGGACTTAGGGCTACCGGTCGAACTACTAGAGTTAATTATTAGAATGCACGAAGAGAATTATGCAAGGGTAAGGTGGGGAGGACAAGGCCAACATACAGATTCATTCCTGGTAAGCCGTGGAGTTCGCCAGGGTTGTGTCCTCGCGCCCACTCTTTTCCTGCTCTTTATAGATCAGGTAGTAAAAATTTTCTCTGATACCCACACTGATGCCCCATCTCTGGCAGGGACCAAATTCCCCATGCTCATCTTCGCGGATGACACCTTACTCCTATCTAAGACACGGTCAGGCCTACAGCGGGCCTTGAACCGTTTTGAGGAGTTTTGTGTAAATAATGACCTCCAAATAAACGTGGGTAAAACCAAGTTCATGGTTTTAACCAGGAATAACCTACGTAGTAACGTAGTAACCTTCTACGTAGAAACTATGATATTGCAGTATTTCATATAAACATATGTTTTCCAGGTATGGACTTTTATTTGCATACTATCTATCCAACATATTTGTTTCAGAATATCTGTACTTTCCGGTTCATTCAGTGCAATATTCAATTTCTTGCACGATTTCAATACTCAATTCCGTGCTGCAGCAAGACTTAGACTTATCCAGATCATTCCTCTTGGCTTTGAATCTAAACTTGCAGATGTCAATCGATCCGAACATTGGTAGGATCCAATTTCTCGATGTGAAAGCATGTGTCTTCTCCTGTTAAATTTCTTCCCACATTTCTTTTAATTGTGTCTTATCATACTTTGTAATATATCACGTGACATAGCGAACAACAGCAATTCAGTTATCTGCAACATATTGTATGTTCATATTTGCATTCCACATCTTTAAAGTCAACGGATTATAATCATCAATGTACTTTGATTCTTCGGTTCTTTTTATATTGTAAGTATTTTTGGGTGATTTTTGAGTGATAATCTGCCTCACTGCTGACATAAAACTGTTCACTCATCCTTTTGAAATTACTGGAAGTCCAAAGCCAAATTGACATTTTGTGTAAAATGTATCCTTTCACTTATATTTCTGTCTGCAATATTTTCCACATCAATGATTCTGAAACCATAAAACTTGCTGTCTTAAAATATTTTCTCCTCCCGTTTAGGAATCACACAGGTAACATAGTGTGCAATAAAAGAGAAACCAGTCTCATCCGAATCAGTTCCAAATGTTGGGGCATCCTTGATCCATAAAAGCACATGTATATGAGGAGCACCTCTAATTGGTATTCTTTTCTCCCCCAAAAAATCAATAAGTTCACAAATAGGTGGATTTTTTTTATCACAGACCAAAGACATCGTAGCTTCAAACCCATGATTAAGATATCTGCAAACATTTACAGGATCCACAGAACACAGTTCTCCAGCTGTCTTCAACTGAATATTTTCTATATTTAAATTTTCTTCATGTAGAAAAGTCAATAAATCATCTCAAGTGTACTCAGCACAACTAAGTGTAACAAACCCTGAATGGGTTCCTAAGTTTATTAACATATATTTTGATTTGCCGTGTCGTTGATACCAATAAACATTAGTGCCACGTTGACATACCATCAAATTAATTAACTGTGATTCTAAATGTTCGTCTCTTACTTCAACTTTGTCCATAATTTCCTTTGCAGAAACATGTAAAAGATGCGTTCCCATTTTTGATATATGGTTGAATATATATGAAAGTGCAGACAGATCACTCTAAAATAAAAGATGAAACAAATATGAAATACACTGACTAAATCTAGGATCTTCTGAGTACACTTGTGAAGTATGATATTCTGCAGCTGGAATCTGAACTGCTCGTTCATCATATCTTCCACCTTCTCCAGTAGAGAAAAGCTGTGAAAAACAACAAGCTCCCAAACTTTTTTCTTACACACTCATGGGAGTTCCTTTTGCTTCTTTCATCTGGAACAATTCAATAGTATCTCCTATCAGTTCTTTTGAATGTAGAGGGTGTACAGTATAATGGTAATACATTTCTTATTTTCTTGAGTTCTCCACTTTTTCTATTTCTCCACTTGAAATCTGTGTTTCATCTTCTTAAGTAATTTCTTCTTCTTCTACATTTACATTTTCATAGTGAAGGTTTGCACCAGATATAATGTAGACTTTTGGACTTTTGCAACATTTAATAACTCTTGCCATATTTACCAACTCGTTGTGGGTACACCATTAACAAGAATGACTACAGGTTCACTAGCCTCTTTCTACAAAAACAGTTTCAACATTTTTCTTCAAATCTAAAGGTAAATACACAACTTTTCCTTTTAAACCTCTTTGTAGATCTGTTGGAGACAGCGTACCTGTTTTAGGCTCCATAAAAATTATAGCCTGAAAAGGGTGTACAGATTGTATAAGGATGGACTCGTATGTATGTAAATCTTTAAGTTCAGGATGTGTAGCTACTAATTCTAAGTCATTATGAACAACTCTACCTGACATTTTGTTTTCTTCTAATTATTGTAGCAATATTTACAAATACATTGTACAGTACTCAAAACAACATTCCACAAACAGATAAGCAGCACATTCTCTCCATTTATCCATTTATCATTGTTTTGCTTTTCACTTTTTAAAAACACAGGTACATACCTAGTATAGATTTTATCATGAGTACGTCGGCAACAAATAGAAACATAGTTGGCATTGATACAGGAAAGATGCAATCAAATCACAAGTTTTGAAAGGGCTTTAGTTCTTAACAAAGAATATTGTCAGCTCATAGAAAATTGGATTCCTGAATTCTTAGAACATAATTTCGGAAGTGCCCCATTGGAAACTGTATGGGATACTCTCAAGGCGGGAATCAGGGGAGAAACCATTAGATTTTCAATCAAAAGTAATCAAGAGGAAAAATTGAAGTAAAGAAACCTACAAAACAAACTAGCTAAAAAAGAGGAAGATCTAGTAAGGGCTATTCAGGGAAACACCAACGCCGAGGAGGCGATAAGAGAAGTCGCTATCGCAAAAAACTCAATTTTAGAAATCTTCACACTAAAGGCAATCTGCAAAGCCACCCAAAATAAAGAAAGGTTTTACGAGCTTGGGAAAAAAGTAGGGCACCAATTAGCAGTTCGAACTAGGCAGGAATACACTGATAATACAATCAAAGAGATTAGAGACCCTATCAATGGCCCTACACAAGATCCTAAAGAAATTAGAGAAATATTTAAAAGATGTTACGTGGAATTATATACCGAGACTTGCATAACTCAATCCCAAATTGTGGATTATTTGGATATGGTTACATGGACTCAACTTCCCCAAAATGACCAAGATAGTCTGGCTGAAGCACCGCAATGGGTCGAAATACTTCTCTCAATTAACAACCTCTCATCGGGTAAAGCAGCCGGGCTAGATGGAATCCCATCAGAATTTTATGCTAGATTTAGCAAACAATTGAAAGGGATCTTAACCAAGCTGATGACCCAGGTGTTTCAGAGTGGGCGACCACCAGGATCCTGGGCACAGGCAAAGATCATTGTATTCCCTAAGAACAACAAAGACCCCACTGAGCTAGTGGCCTACCACCCAATCACTTTAATTAACAACGATTCCAAAATGTATTCTAAAGTACTTGCTAGCCGGCTCGCTCCACTAATACACAAAATCATCTCAGTCAGGCAAAACAGATTTGTTCCGGGCAGATCAACCACCGGGTGATCACACTCTTTGACATAGCCGAAGTTACAGGAGACCCTATGGCACTTATATAGCTAGACGCTGAAAAAGCGTTCGATAGGGTCCCCTGGCAATATCTATGGACGACTATGTCAAAGAGTGGGATCGGGGAAAATGTCATCAAAGCAGTCCGTATGATGTATGTTAACCCGGAAGCGACTGTTATTGTATTGTATTGCAATTGCATTTATATAGCGCTTACTGCCCCTGACGAGGCGTTGAAGCGCTTTTTCGGCGGGTAGCACGCTACTCCAGGACCCACAGTGGATTAGTGTTGAATTAGTATAGTGAAACATGCAAGTACATTTTAAGTGGTGGATTGGTTAGTCAGTTATTTGGATTTGGAATGATAGCAGAAGGATAGAGTAGGACAAAAGTTTGTATTTATTTATCGCTCGCTTGTTGACGCATGCTAGTCAGGGAGCCTATAGTGGTGAATTAATATGGTGAAATATGAGGTAATTTCAGTGGTGGATATTAGTCTGTTACTTGGAGTGAGAAGGATAGCGGATGGATAAAAGGGGAAGAAAGATTTGCATTCATAAAGCACTTATTACCCCTTATGGGTGTTGAAGTGCTTTTTTGGCGAGTAGCACGCCACTCCGGAACCCATTAAGGATTAGTGTTGAAAATTAGTATAGTATAAATATGAAGTAATTTGAGTAGTAAATATGTTATTCAGTTATTTGGGCAGTATATTAGTATAGTTGAATATAGAATATGGAATTTGAGAAGTGAACATGTTAGTCTGTTAATTTTGATAGAAAAAGGATAGTGGAGGGATAAAAGAGTGAAGGTTTTTTTTTAAGTCAACTGATGGAAGGATCAATATATATTTGTTAGTGATAAAAGGTGGACTGTTAGGTGTAATTACAGCTGGGAGAGTGTGTCTGAGTGGGATGTAGTTATTCATGGTATTGATTGGCGTGTTAGTAATGAGTGTATTGGTTAGTGGTATAGGATAGAGTTGTGTACTGTTTGTGGGTGATGATGGATATGTGTGGTAGTTGGGATAGTAGGGTGTGTAGATGTGGTTTGGTTGGGTTGGTGGTGCATGCTGGTACGTTAATCTGTGCATAGTGTTGTGCGTGGTGTATATTTGGTGTGAGTGTGTTGCTCTGTTTGTGGTTGTGGATGGTGTGGGCTGTGTATTGTTAAATGAGAAAAAGGGCAGCATTTCTGGCCCTAGTCCCGACCAGTCTCGAACAGGCCCAAACAGGCAACTACCCTTGTCCTCTCCACCCTAAAAAGGTTAAAAAAGGCAACTACCCTTGTCCTCTCCACCCTTAAAAGGTTCAAACAGGCAACTACCCTTGTCCTCTCCACCCTTCGCCTCGACGCCCGGGCTGAGACGCCCTAAGCCTGGCCTTTTTTGTAGCCCTAATAATCACGTGACCCCTTCAGCCAATGGGAACCCTAGCCCTAACACTATCCAATCACAACACTAGCCCTAACATCTAGAACCAATAGGAGACCAGGACCTTGCAGGCAATCTTAACCCTAGTCCAAGCACCCAATCAGTTCAAAAACCCTGATCTCTACATCCAATAAAGGCCTTAGCCCTACCACTAGTCCCAACCCAAGTCCAAGCAGCCAATGGTACAGGTAGCTCTAGTCCCTACTTCCAATATGTATTTATTTATTTTTATAGAATAGAAAGCCTAACCCTACTCTTAGTCCCACAACTGGTCCAACAACCAATCACACCAGAAGCCCTAAATAGCTACTTCCAATTAAAGGTCTAACCCTAGCCATAGTCCCACCCTACTCCCAACAACCAATAACATAGGAAGCCCTAGTCCCTACTTCCAATAGAAATCCTAACCCTAGATCTAGTCCCAACCCTGCAATGATTGAATCACAGACCGAGAAACCAATCAGTACCCTCAAATACCCAACCAATGAGGACATTAACCCTAACCCAATAGAAACACCAGATACAACCACCAATCAGTGTACACATGTGCCAACCACTACCATACCATATAAGGTCCCAGCAACCTCAGACAAGGTTTGCTGGCCAGGGAGTTGGAATCTGCTTGATCCTGTTCAGAATCTCCTAGGAGACAGACAGGCTAAATCCACAACTTTGGACTTCAGCAGGTAAAGGCTTCACTAACTCGAAATCTAACAATACTGTTTGAATAAAGCTATACTCCCCTGCTGGCCAAAAAGCGAAGTGCACAGGCCCTAGTAAATACAGTTTAAACAGCTCACCGAAGCACCCTCTGATGTAGAAAATCCCTGTTGCGGGGGGGGGAGGTGGGCCCCTGGTACTTAAACAGACTAATGGTTTGATAGAGTTAAGCAGAGTCAATACAGAGGTAATGAATGAGATGGTTGGATTCTGCTGTTCATTACTAGTCCTATGTAGAACATTCATTCTATCCATGTGTGCATGTGCTGAGTGATATCTCTGGGTCACTTTGAGATTAGGCCCATGCAGTTTGAGTGCTGGGTTTTCCACATATGTTGGTTTTTAGATATAAGTTGATGGGATACACAGGAAGATTCTGTTTGGGGCACTTTTAAAGGTTGTATAATTACGCCTTATAGTGTTTGTTTTCTGTTTTTAATTCTTATATCTATGTAGTGCGGGGCCTCGTAATACCTGAGCAAGGTCCAGGTGAGGTGAGGTCTATTCCCCTACCATGAAGGGCTAGCATCAATACTTTATCTTTTTATTCCAAAGTGATTTGAGTGTAAACACAGTGCATAGGTAGATAACACAATAATGTTCGGAATGATAATGTTACATGTTGTATATATTTTTCATCTCCAGAAATCGTATTTCCCATGGTGGTGTAATGTCTCCAGGTTGTTACAGGTCGTACCGTATTCAACTTTTTTCTAAGTCTATTCACTTGGTGAAGGTGGTGTTTGCTTTGTTTTTCACTACTACTTGAGTGCAACTAATAAAAGAACAACGGCCCTGACGAATGCCATGGGATTTTTTACCCAGTAGGCAGAAACATGTTGGCCCGTTACTAGACAGATATTTGTTGACTGTCTCTTTTGCACTGTTCTTGGTTTTTAACTAGGAGGTGGGGTTCGTCCGCAGAATAAAGTTTTCTATAGGAGAACACTCCATCCTATTTTAATGTCACTTTATAATTTGTGTTGCACTTTCTCTCACTTGACCATCATAGATCAGCCATTACTGATGTTTCATTTGTAGTGGTGGTCCAAATCCTTTACCAGCAACAAATGGTGTGGCGCTTGTTGTCCCAATCATCAGGGGGCCAGCGGATTTACACCTGGGTTTGGCCAGATGATAGGACTGATCATTGAGTCAATTTGATGGTAACCCATTGCTACAGTGTTTGGATTTGTTAACCACCTGTGATTCTCCCGAATGGTGTTGGGTCTTTCTATACACAGTGTTCACTCTTCATTATAACACGCTGTCTCGATGCGATTTATACGCTCCGTGATTTTGATAACTCGGTTTGACAGTGAAGCCATATAATAGATTTGGCAGACCCTCTGTTTTCTGGTGTTATATATATCGAAGTAGCTGGGGATAATAATCAGGTACGGGTCTTTAAACTATATATCCCTTGGACCCTCTTTAAATTGTTTTGTTGTTTGATATAATCTACACTTAACCATCATTGGTAGATGCAATTTACTTAAAATTGTATTTTTACCAAAGTTCTTATATTTTTTCAGAACTATTTGCCTAATCTTTGACCAACAGATTTTTAAAGAAATTGATGGTATATTTTCTCGTTTTATCTGGGGTTACAGCAGATCGCGTAGAGCCATGAAATGTATCAATCTACCTAAAGACATAGGAGGTCTTGCCTTACCAAACTTTAAAGTTTATTGGTGGGCTACTATTGTCAAATATTGCAGAGCACTTTTAAATCCAAGCTCGGATCCAGATCAAGGGAGGGGGGTCTCGACCCCACAGGAACTTATTCTTGGGGAAGAGACAGGAGATCATCTCTGGCGCTTGACCTATGATTGTCATTTTAAAAAGGTTAGTTTTAAAACCTTAAAATGAATATATACTGCCTGGGGCAATGTACGCGAAATTCTGGGGAATGGTAGATTTTTGCATTATACGACCATTCATAGAAATCAAAATCTCCCTGCTATCTTTACTGACTCATGTATGGAACGGTGGGTTAGGTTGGGTATCACTAAACTTGGCACATTTTACAACTCAACAGGGTTTAGCACATTTGAATCATTAAAAAATAAATTTGGCTTGGATCACCGAGATTTCTTTAAATACCTGCAAATTAGAGATTTTATAATGAAAAAGGAAGGCGGCAGCGCTGCATTTTAGAAAATACAGATAATCAAAATTGGGGAAATATATAATAATTTGATCAGCACTCTGCCCGACGATTTAGACAAACATATTCAAATATGGCAGAACCAATAAGAAACACCAGGAACTTCAATCCAGATGGCATATGATTACTCCCAATCACTTTTAATATCAACCAAATTACAATCACAATATTATAAGACCTTCTTTCAATTATATTATACTCCTAAAAGAATAGCCAAGTGGAGTACATTCAAGGGGACGCAATGTCCAAGATGCGCGCTGCCTGAAGTAGATATCATCCAAATGTTCGCCACTTGTAAGGAACTTTGTACCATCATACAGTAAATTTCCACTTTTCTCTCTAGAATTTTTAAACAAACATAGAGATAACTACCATTGAAATAGTCTTGGGGGCAGATGGAGATACTCGACTGACCCAAATGTGGGGACTAATATTTGTAGCAATGGCAGTACTTAGAATATGTCTAGCATCGGCTTGGCTCGACCCACACCCACCCACCCTTCAACAATGGCAAGCACGCATACTAGCAACTTATACTTTAGAAATAGCTATATACAGTCGGAAGGGTCGGAATAAGAAAAAGAAAGGATTAGAAATGTGGGATCCTTTATACAATGGATAGAACATGCTGAATAATCAAGATCGTAAAATATGTTTTATATTTTAATTTGCTCAATCTTAAACCTTGTATGATTATGTGTTTACTCTGACCAATGTATATATTTGTATAATTGTAATGCCTGTATCGGGGTGGGGTGAGGGGTGGTGGGTTGGGTAGTCTCAATAGGGTAAAAATGTAATAAAGATCGTAAAAAAAAAGACAACATAGTTAGGATTTTCACCAGAAACTACTTTTGACTT
This sequence comes from Lissotriton helveticus, assembly GCF_964261635.1. NCBI lineage: Eukaryota > Metazoa > Chordata > Amphibia > Caudata > Salamandridae > Lissotriton > Lissotriton helveticus. The sequence goes on from NC_136067.1 coordinate 1,997,988,808, forward strand.
TGTTATTCACATCAGTAGTATCTTGCATCTCTTCTTCAAGACCTATACTAAAATCTCACTTTATGAACAGTCTTCTTCACCAGCAAAGAAAGATAACTCTATATCATCACAATTTTTTTTTTACATCCAACACTGAACCATGCAAAATAACTGTATTAATTTCATTTACACATAATGCAGGAATTTTCACTTAGAATAATCTTATAACTAACTTTCGGATTTCGGAATAATGAACTGCTAACATTCTTAAATGATGAAAACAACTTTGACACACTTTTGTAGAAAGACAAGCCAGACAATATCCTTGCAACCCTGTATTTTTCTCACTTTGCAAAGACCCAGTCCTTGTAATATCTTATTCTTCTGATTCACAGTGTTTCTTCCATATTATCTTAAAGAATGTCGTAAAATATCAATAGATTGTTGACGTATACTACAAATACTGCTACAATCCCATGTAAACACTGAAGCATGGCTAGGTTTCCCGTGAACTTCCTCAGCTATTACTTCTTCAACATTTCTATTAACTATCTTTTCTTTTTCAATTGGACAACCATTTTGCAGTTGGTAATATCGACCACAGGTATCAACTGTATGCACTAAATTATTTTGTTAAAAATAACTTTCTTCATTTAAAAAAGGTTCCATACAAGAAGTATGCTTCCTTTCCCCAGAAAATATTTTTCAGAAATTTGTTCTATTTACAATTCTTTTTCTTTTACATTTGTCCTTCATACGTAGCATTATTGTATTTAAAGTCTTCGATCTCTTTCTAATTCAAATAAATATTTTGTTTTCAGTCAAAGGCTTTTTCAATTACACTTGGAATCTCCATTTTTGTCTGTAAAATGCTGACCTCCTTTCATATATTTTAAATTTTTTTAGTACATTTCGCAGTCTCCTACTTTTAAATACTGAGGTATAACCCATGCACTTATCAACACGCTCAGGCACTACTCATCGACTCATCTAATAATGCAGGGACTACCATTGCAGTCAATCTATCACCCATGCAGTACCTATGGACTCATTCATTTACTGAGTCAATACTGTTGCACTAATACAATCACCGCAGTACACTTGCTTTCATCCAATCACTCAAGCTTTAACAAAGGACTAATGCAATCACTCAGACACTAGTCATGCACTCATCTATTCAGCCACGTTCCACTGATGCACCTATTTAATTATCCAGGCACTATCTATGTACGTATGTCAAAACAACTAGGCACTACCTGTTCAATACACCAAAAAAAGATGAGCATCAGTCATATATTCCTCCAATCGCCGATCATTAACCAAACACGCTGTGCAAATGTCCCTCCTGCTAGAGGAGAACGATCCCGACGTAATATTTTTGACAGAGACGTGGTTAAAAGATGCATCTGACACTGATATTACTTCTATCTTACAAATGGGATACACTTTGCAAAGGCTAGATAGACCAGAAGGTAGAGGAGGTGGCTTAGCCATTCTTCTTAAAAACCACTACCTCTGTAGGACCTCATCGGCCGCTATCTCTAACTGTGAAAGTATGCTCTTCACTTTGGAATTTTCACCTACAGTCTCATTTTCTGGCGCTCTTATTTACCGTCCCCCTAACCAAATAGGAGAATTTATTGACTCACTTCAATCTAAGATAGCTGACTTAGTGGTTAGTAGACCCTACTTCTCGATATTAGGAGACATAAATATCCATTTAGACGACCCTAATAATTCAACGGCTAGGGCATTTCTGGACAGTCTGGCAGCTCTCCAGATCATACAGAAGGGCTTTGAACCCACCCATGAAAAGGGCCATCTCCTTGATGGGATACTTAGCAATGATCATAGACTGGAAGTAGGGACTCCATTGCCCCTTACATGGACAGACCACTATTTAATACATATACAGTGGACACCAGCTATGTCATTACAGCCCCCCCCGCACTATCCTACAAGGGAGAGACTGGTCCAAAATTTCCCCTGATCAATGGGCCAATTTGCTCTCCTTGGCTCCCCCACAAAATGAGACAGACCCGGCATTGCTGTATGAGAACTACATCAACTGGCTGTGCTCAGCCCTGGACTCTATTGCACCTATCAAAGCCCTCAAAGAAAAGACTAAATCTAAGGATTCTCCTTGGTATACTCCCCAACTTAAAGAACTAAAAAGGGTGTGTAGGAAACTTGAAAGAAACTGGAGGATTTCCCGTAGTAATACAGACAAAATCATTCATCTTGAAGCCATCAAAAAATACAAAACAGAAATTAGATGTACTAAAACATCATACTTTGAGGAAATAATTATAACCGCCTCCAACTCTTCTAGAGAAATTTTTCGGATAGCTAAATTCCTGATTGATACCCCTCTGACTCCTCCTAATCTTAGTAAAGCTCAGGCCCGCTGTGACAGTCAAGCTGAATACTTTCATATCAATCAATCAATCAATCAGGAGTTTGTTAAAGCGCGACTACTCACCCGTAAGGGTCTCAAGGCGCTAGGGGTGGGGGGGGTTGGGGGGGTGCAGGTTCCATTCCATCAAGGAGGGGGTCTGTCGAAGAGCCAGGTTTTGAGGTTTCTTGCGAAGATGGGGAGCGATGTTGTCTGTCTGAGGTGGAGCGGAAGGGCGTTCCATGCTTTGGCCGCAAGGAAGGAGAAGGAGCGGCCTCCCGATCTGGTCTTTCTGGTGCGGGGGACCACAGCGTAGGAAAGCTGGGCTGATCGTAGGGTCCTTTGGGGTGCGTGGAATTTGAGTCGGCTGTTCAGGTATGCTGGTCTTAAAGGTGATCCTCAACGGGAAGCCAGTGGAGTGTGCGCAGGTGCTGGGAGATGTGGCAGTGTTTTGGCAGGTTGAGGACCAGTCTTGCGGCAGCGTTCTGGATGTTCTGTAGCTTGCGGATGAGGTTTTTGTTTATTCCGGCGTAGAGTGCGTTGCCGTAGTCGAGTCTGCTGGTGACCAGGGCGTGAGTGACTGTCTTTCGGTGTTCGAGGGGGATCCATTTGAAGGTCTTACGAAGGAGGCGGAGGGTGTGGTAGTAAAATACAGAAAATTGCCTCTGCTTTTAAACCACCTAACTTATGTCAGGATACAGGAACCACCTCACTAAACACCAGGACTCCAAAACTAGATGAGTTCCCATTGTTGGATGAGAACTCACTTGGGGTTATCATGTTGAAAATTAAATCCGGATCTCCTACGGATCCTGCCCCCCCTTGCCAGCTAATAACAATTGAGAACACCATCAAACCGGTTATCCTTAATATTTTGAATGCATCTATTACTACAGGCTCAGTGCCCATTGCGTGGAAATGTGCCCAAGTTAAGGCCCTATTGAAAAAGCCTACCCTGGACTCGGAGAACATGGCCAACTACCGACCTATTTCTCTTCTTCCGTGGGTCAGTAAACTTTTAGAAAAACATATTAACACGTCCATTACTCAATTTTTAGAAAATCATCATCTTCTCCATGATTCCCAAGCCGGCTTCCGTCCCAAATTGGGAACTGAGGCGGCTCTTTTGGCGGTAACTGAATTGGCCAGGAAACAAATGGATCAAGGCGGCACTACAGCAATTATGCTGCTCGATCTTAGTGCCGCCTTCGACACTGTTAACACCAGCATTCTCCTTCACCGCCTCTATAAAATGGGAATTTCTGGGAAGGCCATGCACTGGCTCCAGTCTTTTCTGGAGAATCGCTCCTTTAAGGTTGTCGAGGGCACTACCCATTCAAAATGCTGGCCCTTGGATCAAGGTGTGCCCCAGGGCTCTGCTTTGAGCCCGACACTTTTTAATATTTATATGCAGCCTCTAGCTGATATAGTGCACTCGTTCGGCCTTGACATAGTGACTTACGCCGACGATACGCAATTAGTCGTATCTATGAATCAGGCGGACTCTTCCTCTTCTAATTTAAGCAACTGTTTGGTAGCGGTCGCTCAGTGGACGGCTACCTCGCATTTAAAATTAAATGGCGAGAAAATGGAGCTTTTGATGCTAGGCAACTCAGCCATTCCCAGCCCTCTACTGGACTGGCCCTCGTGTATGGGCCCCCCGCCCCAACCAACGTCCCATATAAAGAGTCTAGGCATTTGGCTGGACACTAACCTCAGCTTCTTGCAGCAAGCTACTACTCTGTCCGCCACATGCTTTGGGCTCATGCGTATGCTGAGAAAGGTGTTACCACTTCTCCCTTTCGAAGCTCGCAGAATAATGGTGCAAGCCATTATTTTGTCCCGTTTGGACTACGGGAACTTCCTATACTTAGGGGCTCCCACCTCCACAATAAGGAAGTTGCAGGTGACACAAAATGCCGCAGCCCGCCTCTTACTAGGCCTCAACAAACGGCAATCAGGTACCATGGCCCTGAGGAAACTGCACTGGCTTCCCATTAAGGCCAGAGTGTTGTTTAAATCCCTGTGTATCATGCACAAAGCCATGTGGAAGACTGCCCCCACTATGATCTGCTCCCTAGCAAAACCCTACCTTCCTCACAGATCACTGCGATCTAGCACTGCTTTTCTAGCTACTGTCAATAAGATCAGACGTACTAGATGGGGTGGACGTTCCTTTTCCTGGAATGCCGCAAAGGAATGGAACTCTTTGCCCACTCTCCTTCGCAGTGAACCTAGCCTTTTAAAATTTCGGAAGGATCTGAAAACTTATCTGTTCATTTAATCTTCCCTCCCTTTTCAATAGTCTGACGGTACATAGCGCTACGAGGCCTCCGGGTTGTTTGCGCTTTATAAAACCCGATTAATAATAATAATAATAATAATGGATTTTTTTTGAATTTCTGAAAATTATATCTTCTGTCTTCAAACCTAATCCTTTTTCCGATAATCCAATTTTCTAATTTTTTGTACATTTTCCTTTTCCTTTTCTTTCACTGTTCTTGTTCTATCTGCCTCTTTTTCATTTTTAAAATTGGAAACGCTGTTTGCAAGTTTTTTTCCAAAAATCTTAACTTTTCTTTCCGGAATACTTTTTCTTTAAAGATCCATGTTGTACTTTTTTTTTAAAACTCTTTATTTCAAACTGCACAGTATGCCACGTATCACATTACGTTCACAGAGTATATAATACAACCATTTTTTTAACTTTCTTTTCTCCCCAACTTAACTCAGTCGGCCTGTAGTAATTACGGCTTGACATTTATCATTTCTTAACTCAGAGTAGAAAAACATATGATCTCATATTTTAAAAAAATATGTCGTCTAACCATGCCCATTATGCAAACATCATTATGCATGACCTCTTGTCCAATAAGCCTAACATCAGTGAAACTATAGTGAGCCAATCTCTTAAACTGTCTCTCTCCCCGTAACCCTGCCACCCCTACCCTATACGTCTCCTGGTCGTACTGATTCAAAAGGAATAACACTTCTTAACATTAATATTGGGTTAACTAGGCATATAATGAAGATTTACTAAAAACGAAATATGTGCGTTTGTGGGATCTTGTGCTCCTACACTACCCACGCTGAAACTCCCCACAGAACGCCCACTTTCACAGTCCATCCGTCTGTGATGGTAACAATTCCATCTCTTCTAGCTCTAACATAATAATTTCCCATTCTTGTGCAATCAGATGTTTCCATTGTCCTCTCTCCTCTTCCCATCTCAAGACCGCTCCCTCCGCCTTACCCCAGCTCAACATGTCAGATTGCCACACTGATATTCCAGGAGGTCTGGGGGACTTCCATCTCATTGTTAAGACTCTAATTGGTAATAACAGAGCCAAGCCTAGGAGTTTCATTGAGCCTTATGTTGTTTAGGATGTTTACGGTGCCCCACCAGACAATACAGAGCATCTTCTGGCACCGGCAAGGCCGTGACTGGACGGAGTATATGACATATTTCCCTCCAGTAACTTCTTATTCGCGGGCAGGCCCATAGCATGTGAAGAAAACCAGCCTCGTCCTCCTTACAACGAGGCCAATTGTGGTGTGAGTCTGGGAACATAAAATGCAGCCTTTGTGGGGTAAGGTACGCCCTATGCAACACCATAACTTGGATGAATTTAAATTTAACGTACCTGGACACCTTCCTGGGGTGTTCAAGAACCACTTGCCAGGCCCTATCCAATAGTGCTTCCCCGGTGTCCTGTGCCCAGGTATCTCTGAGTGCAGTGAGTGGAGTAGCCGCATGTTCCCTGATCCCAACATAAAGCCAGTGCACCAAATGGCCTCCCGTTCCCATATGGTATAGTAAATGAACTAATTCATGTTGTGCAGGTTTAAGCCTCTGTGGAGCCCAGGTGTGTCTTATGTAGTGCGATACTGTAGCATGTAGCAGGTATAACCTCTGGGGAGCCCCCGTGGCTTGTAAAAAGGAGTCATGATCTAGTAGAGCAACAGAATTACAGTGTGATTCTAGAAAAGCAACACTATTCCTTGGACTTTAGCAAAATAGACTCACTAGTCTGGTAGGGGTAAGGTGACTGCACACATTCTACATATTTCACTACTGCACTCTGAGAGAGGGACTGATTTTACCGTATAAATGTCATGGGACATTCTTATCACTCAGCTAGCATAAACCCCTGTGTAGGCCCTTCTGTTCAAAAGTATAGGCCTTGGTTAGATTGGCCAGAGTACTGCCATTTTCTCTTAAGCAAGCAGAAGGCATGTCTGATCAAGTTTTTTTTCAGATCCACTGACTGGCTCCACTTTGAGCTCCCACCCTACTCGTGTGCTAAGTTTAAAAAACTTTAAAGTTCTACATCCCCCCTGTTATTTCAACACATAATGGACCACATCCTAAGGCTGTGCATGAGAAAAGGGGAACTTCCCACCGTAGCTATGCCAAGCTGGAGTGATGGATGTGGCAACAGGACGTACAGACTGGTACACATACATATAAATAAAATCCCTTTGTGCAATAAAATACTTTTCTTCCACCCAAAGCAAATTTATTACAAACTTCCAGTCTAAGAGGCAGGACCTTTAGTCTAGCTTATGTGCCACAGTTACAGGAAGGGCTGCACAAATGTATGGAAAAAGAAATAGGAAGCACAATCCCGTAAGTGATGTAGGTAGGAGAAGTGGCATGGGGTGGCGTGAGATGATGTTACCATAGACTTCTCACCGCCTTAAAGAATATAAAAAGGAGTTCCACAAACACATCTTTGAACTAGTCCTCGTCTGTACATAAATGTCGGACAGTGAGTTTTTCCCAAGGGCTATCTTGACAGCCTTTGTTCATGTATTTTAAATGTTCTGCTCTATTTTATACTTTGCATATGAAATGTTATACCTGCCATGTTCTCTGTAACCCTGCTTTTTCTCTTTATTATATTTAAAAGTGGTTATATTGTATTTTCAGGATTTCTCACTTATGGGCAGATGTGAGTATTCTCAGATGAAATGTGCTTTGCTTTTTGAATGTATTTTACCTCAACCTATAAATGTGTCTTTAAGGCTTAGACTATCTCTCTAACTGTTCAAAAGGTTCCATTCAGTAAATGCAATATTCAGTAAAAGCAATTTGATCCAAGTGGCTATCTGAGAATGCAGAGCCCTGGATTCAGACCTAATGTGATTTGTATGCCTTTATATTGAAGTTTCTTGAAGTTGCATCTTCTTAATAAAACTGTTAAACTTTCAGCCTCAGTTTCCATGGCTCACATGTCTGTTTTCTCTCTATTTAGAGCAATCGTTCCTGCACACCCCGGTACAAATTAAGGTTCCCCTATTGTCCCTAGCTCACTCTCACGATCACCCCAGCGCAGGCTTTCTGAGCCGTTGCGCCCAGCCCCTTGCCCTTCTGCCTATAATAAACCTCCCTATAACATTTGGTGCCGAGGACTCAGGTGGTGATACGACAGATCATGTGCAGTGAGTCATCGCATTGATGGACTGGGCTGAGGTTACAAAAACACCTATAGGCGTTACCCTGTTGGATGCCGAAAAGGCATTTGACAGGGTTGCCTGGCCTTATCTATGGGAGGTACTTCGTCTGAAGGGGTTTGGGCCAGGAATCCTTCAGGCAATGAGAACTCTGTATCTGGCCCCTAAGGCTTACGTCACCATTATTATTTGCGTTATATATTGACTTTTTTTGGCAAAATTAACCGATTGTATACAGATTAAACCAGTAAATATATGTGATGTGGAATATAGGGCCCTCGCCTATGCAGACAACATTGTTTTCATAACCACCAATCTACCGTTGGCCTTAGCAACTATGGAAAATCTCGCTGGGCAGTTTGGTCAATTTTCAGGGTATAAGTTAAACATAAACAAGACTCAGATCCTGTATGTCGGGGGTGATCCCCGAGGTATATTTCAATTGTAACAGAGGCAATATATTTAGGGATCAAAATTACTTCACCAGTTAATAAGATACCTGAAATTAACATTAATCCTGTTTTAGATAAAGTGAATTCCACCTTAGAGCATCTTAATCATCTTCATCTATCATTATACGGTAGAGCAAACATCTTAAAAATGATGGTTCTCCCCAAATTCCTTTATTTATTTAGATCTGTCCCTTTAGAATTTCCTTTAAGCTGTTTTAGAAAACTCAAAAATATTTCCTCTAGATTTTTGTGGGGGTATAAACGACATAGAAGGGCTCTTAAAAAAATGACACTTCCAAGAGCCCGTGGGGGGTGGGGTATTCCTTATTTTTTATTTTATTATTGGGCATCGTTTTTGCAATGTATCTATCCCTTAGTTGCAGGTGAAAAAAACAAACTATTGCCATGCCATAATCCTTCAATATACAAATTTGCTATCGGTGAAGAGGTCAACAGTTGTCTCTTGAAAATCTAGAACCTAGTCATTATTAAAAAAACTAAGTTTAAAGTGCTGACCTCTGCCTTGTCTATTTGGAGAGAAATCAAGCATTGTCTAGGGCTTCCTCAAATAAATCGTTTTACTCCTTTTGATTCAGTTGGTCTCTTCCCTATTGTTTTTTTAGATGTAATAGCCAGGAATTGGTGTCAGCTAGGTATAAGCAATTTAGGGGATATGTTTCAAGATTTCCAACCCCTGTCTTTTCACAGAGATACAATGTAAATATGGTGTGCAAAAAAAGTATTTTTTAAAATGTTTACAAATTCCCAGCTACTACGCAACATTGGGGCAATATAATTCTCAGTTCAAGAAAATTCCTTTGATAGAGGGGATTGGAAAAGGGATGTCCAATAGTTTTTTTACGCAAATTTAATACAGGTATTGCCTGATGATTTAGACCAATGTCAAGATAAATGGCAAACTAGCTTATACTCAGGGACAATCAACCTTCATCCCTCCATCATGTTGGCTAATAAAGTTTTGATTTCTGGCAGGATGCGGACATAACATTATATGGTTTTGTATGATTTGTACTATTTTCCCAGGAAAGTTTCTAAATGGTGTACCGGTGCTGGAGTCAGTAGTAGCAGATGTGGTTGTTACGGTGCAGACGCCAAGTATGTGTTTTTTTATGTTCTAAGCTTTCAGTTCTTTTACTGTCTATTCAACAGTTTTTTGAAAGAGATACTCGGTTCCCCGATATGTATCTCAGCAGAGTTGGTGATGTTAGGTATTGATTCTAATGTCCAAAATAGATCGAAGGCACGTGTCACATTTCTTTTCTTATTTATGGCTGTCTTACGTGCCTGTATTAGCAAGGATTGGATATCTCCAGATCCCCCGTTACTTTCTTCATGGAGGGCACAGTTCGTATCCATGTATAATATTGAAGTTGCTATATCCAAAACTAAGAATATTCGCAAGAGGATCAGAGGGTTAAAAATATGGGCCCCCATAACTGATTGGAGATAATGGACTGTAGAACTGCTTTTTTCTATGTTTGTATATTTTGCAAAAGAGTATTGGTATTTTTTTCAAATAATTTTTTTTAGTTTTTTCGCTTCTTTACCCTTTTGTTGTTAAGAAGTATAGAATTATGTAAATCCTCCTAGATGTTATTTCTCGACTTGTCCATATGTTCAACTTGTTTTTCTGATGTTGTTTTTATTGTTTATCGCTCATGGTCTCTGTTCGTCTTCTGCTCTTTGCATAAAAAATTAAATAAAATAAAAAAGTAAAAAAAGAGAAATGCTGAATAAATGTTTTCAAGACTGAATACATATTTGAGAAATGATGTGGGTATGCTATTAAGAAAAGGTTTGTGCCTGAAAATATGAGAATTGTAGTTTTCGATTTTAGAAAGTTAGTGGGGCATGTGCACGCTGATTAACAGAGCAGGGTATGCTCCTAGTGTGCCAAGTATCCAATTATAAATCAAGTGTGATATGTCAACTTCACTCACACAATGCTCAGTAGAGAAAGATAGATACAATAAAATAGTTAGTTTTGTACTGACAGAATGATCCACAGATATAGTCACAACAGTTCTGTACCTAACTGAAATAAAGGCACTTTTACAGTCAGCCAGGCCCTACTCAGGTACTCATCCAATTACCCAGCCACTACTCAGTCATTCATCCAATCACTCATGCACTGTCCATTCACTTATTTACTCACCCAGGCACTACACATGCACTCTTGCAATTACACATGTACTACTTATGTAGTCATTGAACTATTCTGGCACTACCCATGCATTCAATCACACAGGCACTGACCATTCACTTATACATTCTCCAAGGCTGCACTTATGCAGTCATTTAAACACCTGGGCATAAACCATGCACTCATCCAAACACCCACTTACAACCCATGTACTCATCGAAATACTGAGGTATAACCCATGCACTTATCAACACGCTCAGGCACTACTCATCGACTCATCTAATAATGCAGGGACTACCATTGCAGTCAATCTATCACCCATGCAGTACCTATGGACTCATTCATTTACTGAGTCAATACTGTTGCACTAATACAATCACCCCAGTACACTTGCTTTCATCCAATCACTCAAGCTTTAACAAAGGACTAATGCAATCACTCAGACACTAGTCATGCACTCATCTATTCAGCCACGTTCCACTGATGCACCTATTTAATTATCCAGGCACTATCTATGTACGTATGTCAAAACAACCAGGCACTACCTGTTCAATACACCAAAAAAAGATGAGCATCAGTCATGTATTCCTCCAATCGCTGGAACACTTCCAAAGCACTAATGCAATCTGCTAGGTGTTATGCATGTACCTAAACAATCATGTAAGCCCTATCCCTGCTCTCAACAAATCACCTGTATACTATCTATGCACTCCTGCATTCATTCAGGCACTAGAGTTACAATCATTTAATCATCCAACCACTATCTATGCATGTATTGAATTATTGAGGCATTACTCATGCACTTATCTAATCATTCAGGTACTACTCATGTACTCAATAAACACCCAGATAGTAGTGATATACTCATGCAAGCACACAGGCAGTAGCAATGCAGATATGGAATGACCCATGGAGTTCTCATATGCTTGGGAATCATCCAGGCACTACCTATATCCTCGGATTATCACCTATGCACTAACTGTACCCTCAGGGAATCACCTAGGCACTATCTATGCACTCATTTAATCATTCAGGGTGTATTCATGTTTTCAACCACAAACACATGTATTTAAAAGTGTTAGCGAGGAATATGTAATCTTTAAGAAACATCTGGTGAATTATCTATGCAAGCTGTGACACACTCTTTGCATGTACTCGGAAGAGTTAGTGAGCTATATGCTCTGATAGAGATTAATGTACAGACTTTTATATGCCCTATTTCCCAAAATGTAAAGGTGCTACATTTAAGAAGAAAAGTACTGAGATACTAAATGCACCACTAACACAGTGGTAGAGAGGTTCACAAGTAGCTCTTATGTTGTCCTTTTGGATGTACAGTTTTGAGATTTGTATGTATTTCTACACATTGGTTGATATTCATTTTAAAATGTACTACAGAAGTGATAAACGGGTCTTTCACCATGTATAAGTGAGGCCTAATATTGGCTTAACTAAAAATGTAAATACCTTTTTTTACAGAACCATATCTACATAACTACAGGCAATTAGAATGTCTACACAAGTTTGGAGGGAAAAGAAACAGAGGCTACTACAGTATCTCCACGGAACTGAGACACAAAAGCGGAAAAATGCAGAAAAAGTGGTGAAAGAAAAAAGAGCAACCCGTAAGAGGGCAAAGTCACCTCTTAAAAATATATGTGGACAACTGTTAAGATTAGAAAATAATGAAAATAAAAAACCAAACTATGAAAAAGAAGAAGAGTGGACAAAACCTATATTACAAGTACTGGAAAAATGTAATAAAGATAGACACACCTTAATCAGAAGGCATAAACAGTTGAAGGAAATCAGAGCCAGGATGTTTTACAGTAGAGTGGTTGTAAATGTATCGTGAAATATGAAGTATAGAAGAAGGAGAGAGGCACTGAAATAGAAAGAACAAGTTGAGGGAGTAGCTGATAAGGCCTTTGGTTTGAAGAGGAAGCTTTTCATTTTGATATTAAATAGAATGAATATCAATATCAATGATATTAAATAGTATGAATCATAATGTGAACATTGTGATTTCACCTCTAACACTGACATTAATTCAGAATGATTCCTCTATGTGATGTTACCAAATTGTAAAACTGTGACCCATAAAATGGAACAAAAAAGGCCCATCAGGATATGACCTGTCCAAACTGCATATTAGAACTTAGGTATACATTGTTAGAACAAACAAATGGTTATATGGCATACTCATGCTGCAAGGATGCAGAGTGAATGGTAATAATTTAGAAACTGAAACTATAAACTTTGTAGCTGGACACATTTTCACTTCAAAAAGACGTTTCACAATTATAGCAAACATATTTCATGAGGAGTTAAAAAACCTCTACACAATATATTAAAGATGCCAAAGAGGATGGACAGAGTGCAACCACATATAAATGACATTCAAATGAAGACTAGGTAAAAGCTAAAAATCTGATATCTGCTATTTCTAGAACAGAAGTACTAAGCAAATTTAGGATAACAGAATGTGGCATTGTGTTGAAATGTATATGAATTATGAGTTTCTGAGACATTATTTTGCCTATTAGGAGTAGTGCTTACAGTTAGTTGTTAGAAATGAAAGACACTATTTAACTGGAGGAATGGAATTTATAAAACATTACTGGACTACATTCTGTTGGCACATATAAAATCCAATTGGAGGTACTAAAATACTGGAAGCCTTAAATTGCATCTAAGAAGTCTTGTCTCCACTTCACCATTGTATCTTGTTTTGGTTGCCTAATGTTTAAAATTAAATCCTAATACATGTGTATGTGTATAGTTCACGTAGAAGGTAGCAAAAAGTTCTTGTTCTGGTGCCATTTCCCTGCATCTTCTCTACACTTCAGCTGGACCTTTGGTAGAAATACCCTAAAAAAGTTAAAACCAGCACACTTTTCAAAATTAGTTTGGGACAGCTCCTAAAAGAAAATATCCAGTATTTGGAAAGTTCAAGAAGGGAGAAATAGGTGTGCACTTCCTTTCATAACAGACACTGCAAAGCAATGAAACTTCTTTGTTTGGTAGGTATGTTGCATTCCTGAGTTCCAATGTTGAAAGTAATTTTTTGAAACAGTTGTTTTTGTTAAATGCGTTGTTGAAATAAGTTAAACCAATATATTACCAACCACCTAGACTCAAAGTTTGTGTAAAATATGTATTTGTATGTGTTTTACATTTTGGCATTGGAATTGTTGACTTCTGACATCATCGTGACCTAAATACAAAGGGGAAAGTTAAATTATATCTTACTAAACAACTAGACTCAAACTTTATGTAAAATATGTCTATATATATGTTTTATACTTCCTGATAAACATGCAGTAGTCACTGTGTGTCCTCGGCAATCTCGATGTCATCGTGAAAGTCTAAAATATCTTGTAATAAGATGATTAATGTACTTTTTAAATAATTAGATGACAAATACAACAATGAGTAGTGCATCATGTTGATGCAATGTTCAATATCTTACTATTAAAAAATATACAGGGATGTTATAGTTGTGAAATAGCATGAAAAAAGTTAGAAATCTACTAAAAAAAGGCAGGCGGTGAGGCAATAGTTGGTGGAGCCTGCCTGCCTGACTGCTGACTCTGGCTGTTTTTGCTATTCGCGGTCTGCAGTCTTGAGCTTTGGCTGTTAGACACGAGACTTGTGTCACCATTTGGACTATTACTTAAAGGATTTAAAGGACCTACACTTTTTTTATAATAAACATACCATTTATACACATTTACAAATATAAAAAAGGGGTGCAAGCAAACTGTAGAGCCACAACCCCCCCAAAAAAAAGGCAGGTACAGCACTGCAAAACATGCGGTCAGGACGTGTGTGTGGAGGGACTACATCTACAAACAACATCAGTGAGCGCAAAAGGAAGCTGAAAACATCTGCTGGTACAGTGGGCAAACTGCAGGCAAAAATTAGACCTGCTATACAGAAACATGACGCTATAATGGAATCAATTCCAGAAATTAAAAGGACAAGCAATATAAACAATATAATTCCAGAAAACAAAATCTCAAAACATCGCCTTTTCCAGCTAAAAATAGATACGAAATTTTACTTCCTAAAAAATACGGGAGAGAGGCCCTACACCAACAACGGGCCTTTTGACACCCCTCCAGCCCCTACACCAAACGGAAAGTGGAAAGAGAGAAGGAAACAAAGATCAAAGTTGTAGGGCGGTGGTTTCTGGTCCTGTCAGTCCAGCCAGTCTTGTTAGTTTAACAACAATCCTACAGTGTCAAGCTATCTCAGCTTCCCAGATGCCTCAGACATTGGGGAAAAACCCAATGAAGAAAATACAGAGCTAAACCAGGAGTAAAATTAAAAGAATGGGATTATGGTAAAACAGGAAGTCACTACACAAGGAATAGGCATTTACAATCTTGATGTAATAGACATCTCAAATGCCCGATCACCTAGGAGCATACCACGAAACAAAGTCGAAGGAGGAAATTGTATTATACCAGAGGCATTAACCATTTGTGAACTAAACAGCCCCAAAGAAAACAAGCAGGCACGGAAAAGAACATATATGCCTGCAGATGATACAAAACCAATGACGGGTGTACACAATATCCTAAATCTGGGCTCAGAGCACAAAATATTGCTTGCAACACCATCAACACAATATAAACCCCCAATATCCCAATTCAGCAAAATGTATGATAGTGAAGATCTGGATAATTTTTCACACCTCAATAAGGAGGAATGGGAGGGTCTCCTTGAAATCTATTTACAGGATAACTGCAGGAATAAAATTCAGAAAGATATAAAAACAGAAGAGCAAATGGGACACACAGCCCACAATTCAGGCAAGGGGATGCAAGCAAAAGCAAATCTGCTGGAATGCATAAACTGCACATCCAAAGTTCAACGCGAATACACGCAGCAATCAGAAAATGGGAAAGGCCAGGGCAAGCCTGGTAAAAACAGTGCAACTTCTGGTATAAGTCCTACAATATCAATCTGACAAATGGATACACAACTAACATTAATGATTACTTTGGCTGCCTTTGTGCTAGGGACGTTGAACACCTCTCTGAAAAGCATCCAGGACAATGTCCTAGCTAACAGTCATATGTGTGGATGCAGTCCCATTGTTGATAAATTAGCAACTCTCATGACAATGATGAGTGCCTTATGTTCACAAATCAAAAAGTCTACAAATAACGGCTGCATGGAGTTATCAGCAGATCCTAAATGGAAATTATAAACTCATGACAACTCATCCAAATGAAATCACTAGGGAAGAGAACTTACTGACCATGATTAAACTAACACAAAAGAATGGAAAAAATATGAACGGCTAAAAAAAATACACACTGAGCAAAGTGTCGGACACCCAAGGAGAGGATAAAGGGGAAAACAAAATGAATGCAAAACAGAGATGCGCATAAAAAGATGCGCATAAAAACAGAAAGGTTGGAATAAAAAAAAAATTAATGCTAAGAATTTTTTTTGCACCTCTTTGGGGCAACATCTACCCAAAAAGAAATAAATTATCACGATTCGGCCACACCAGAAATAACAAATATAACAAGTACAAAAACAAAGTGGGATTAATTCAAAAGTCCCCAATCAGGAACAAAGAATTCAGAAAGATAGAACAATCTGGAGAAGCAGTGGATATAGAAGCTATCCAGCCACCTTCGGAAAGAAACAGCACTATAAATCAACTGAAAAATATTGAGGTAGAAATATGATGAAAATCCAATTGCATGGCTCGAACTAGGAAGACATACCATCTGGCCTTGCTAAAAATCCAAGTACAAATGGTCAAGCCACTGAGGGACGCAAGGCAAACATGGTGAGCTTGGACAACCAGGAAATAAAATTTATGGAAATAGAGAACACAAGGGTGAGCCATTATTTCAGTAGAGTTATGGTACATAGGGAAATGGAGAATTCAAGAACAAACCATTTCACCCATAAAAATATGACAGACACACAGACATCTTCCTCCACAAATATAGAACAGCATCATGATGCACTCCCAGAGCCTAATCAAATTAGTTGGGAATTAAATCAGAGAGAATCTGCAGGAAGAGTGACGGAAGCTGAACAGAAGGCACAATTGAAAACAGCCAAAGGGAACCTGATAGGAGGATGGCACAATAATGCAGCCCTTCCACATACAAAGCAAAAAACTGACCCTAAAGTTATAAGTGGGAAGGAAACAAGTGCCCTATAGTTCATACCAGGATATACCTCTAAAGGTAGGTATGATATCATGAATCGAGGCAACATGTTACGTCTGCTATCCCATATTGCATCCCTAACTGAGATCAAGGCAACTGACCAAGAATCAATAGAATTTGTCAAATGCAAGGATTCCATGGCAGGAGAAAAAACAACAGCATCATGGAGTTCACCTACGATTGCACAAAGAATACTTCTAAAAAGTGACATTTTCAAGACGTGGGGTATAATCATTACCCCATACATCAAGCCAGGATATTCCGACTTGTTAATGCCAAAGCTCACAAGGTAAAACTAGGTGACTGCAAACAGACCTACTACATCAGTGCTGAAAGGAGCCATGGGGCAGTGTAAAAAGAACAGGGAGCTCCCTTCAGCAGAATCTGAAAACTATTATGACTCCATCACACTGCAGAATTGGGATTCTGATATAAGATGGATCTCAATAACAATCAATAACAATAAAAAAGATTGACAACTTCCGGGTCTACTGCAAATGTGAATGGATTGGCAAATAAATTAACTGAGCTGAACTTTGTCACGCATATCAGGATGTTTGATATTGTGGCGCTACACAAGACCTGGCTGGTTGACCCTCCTCATATGCACTTTCTACACAGTGCATTAACAGGGGCAAAATACGGACACCTCCGGGGAGGTCTGGTCATATATGTTGCAAGTACAATAAATCTTATTGTCTGTGAATTTGGTCCAACATCATCAGCCATTCTAGCGGAAAATGTATTCTCCCCAACTTCAACACATGTAATGGACACTAACAGCATAATAATATGTTTACATTCAACCAATACGAAAAAGCAAACTAGTAAAAGAAGTGTGTAAATTTGTAGAAACATGATTAGAGAAGAGCCCACAACAGACCTTATTCTTACAGGAGACCTAAACTTAAACCTAATGGTCTCCTCCTAGGACGAAGAAGTGTCCTTACAAAATAATATTTGGAACACCCCAATGCAAGGGAAACTTCACACATGCAAACAAACCAAGGTTGGACAGCGGTCGCCAGTAGGTAATTATAGTTAAAACCTAGTTTCCATAGGAAATCCTCAACATTCTATTTGGAATAACTTTGGCGCCTGTGGACGAATCTTTGCGAATTTCTCAAAGAAGATGGCCTGCTCCGCTCCAATGCTTCTTCCCTGAAAGTTTGGGGGTGATTCGTGAAGCGGGGGCCGAAAAAAAGGGGGTTCCCAATATGTGTTTTCCCCATGCAATTTCCCATAGGACCTTTAGCCGGGGCTATAGCCCAAACGGCTTAACGGAATTACACCAAATTTGGCAAAAAGGTAGAGTTCTGTTCGCAGATGGGCCTTTTTGTTAAATGGTGTAAATCCGTTTAGTAGTTCCTGAACAAATCAAAAGTAAAATCATAAATATATATTGGAGGTGTAACGGTATGCGTACCCGTACGCGGACAGTACGCTTACCTTCCGGAGAACGAGCTGCATGCTGATTGGATGTCAACTGTCTGTCAACACTCCAAACCATGAAGTGTTGGCAGCCATCTTGTGCCTCTGTAGAACCGAGGCACAAGAAAACAGAGAAACAGATGCGCAAAACAAGCAAAGGGGGCAGGTTAGGCACACCCTGACCCCCTAGGCCAGCTCGCGGGGGATACGTACGCGTACCCCATGAAAAAAAAAACTCAGTCTGTTTTTTTTTAAAGTAGCCCCCGGGGGACCAAATCCCGGGGGCAAAATATGGAAAGAAAGTGTGGGGGGGTTTCAAATCCCCCACACTGCCCTGGGGACCGCCACCACCCGGGGCTTCCTTTTAAAAAAATTAATTAATTAAAGCGTGTGGGGGGCTGTTTTCCCCCCACTTGCCCTGGGGACCCCCACCCCCTGGGGCTTTTTTATATTTGGAGGGTGTGGGGGGTTACTGCCCCGGGAACTGCCACCCCCAGGGCTTCCTTTTTTTTTTATTGGGTGCTGTTTGCCCCCCCACTCGCCCCGGGGACCGCCACCCCCTGGGGCTCTAACATTGAAAATAGGAGGTCCGTGATGGACCCCCCAGCCCCGGGGACCGCCACCCCCTGGGCTTTTTTATGTTGAGTGGAGGGCCCCCCTCCTGAAGCATTTGATGGCCCTGGGGACCACCACCTCCCCGGGGCCGGCTCCTGCAGTGTCCTGGGGTACCTACCCATGGGACACTGCTGTTTGCTATGGTAGGGTTGGAGCCTTGCAGCTCCCACTCTACCACAGCAAACTGCTTTTCATCAGAGAGAGCAGCATGTCAGCTGTTCTCTCTGACGAAAAGCAATGCCGGCTCCCAAAGGACGTGGGAAGCCGGCTGGGACCGTGGGGGCTTTGGGGTTCCCCCCACAGGCCCCAACGTTTTTTTTAGCCCCGGGGAAGGGATCCCCGGGGGTTATTAAAAGTTTGTAATAGACGGTATTTTTTTTTACGTTAGATTTACCGTGCGCGTACGGTGCAAAGTCCGTAAGTCATCCCGTAAGCTTACCTAAGCAAGAAAAAGTAAAATATTTTTAGATATTTATGAAGTGTATGCGTTTAGATTTTTGGTAACTCTAAAAAGAGCCCTGTGTTTATTGGGAGATTTTAGTACCTACAAGTAAGTACCGATGCAGAGTCTAAGGTTCAAGAGGAAGACTCTGTTCCCCTCATCTGTAAAATGTACACCATCTCTCCTATAGATGTCATGCATATTGAAGCACAGATTGTTATGGTAAATGGACCCCATTGTATAATCTCTCATAAATGAAATGCAGAAACAGATTTATTTACATGCTTCCTAGCTTTCTCAATTTGTGGACAAAATTGATTGGACCAGTTCCATTTCTGCCTTTGACATATATTAGAATAGACAAAGGAAGTTTGGAGGAAAAGTGACATCAGTTCTGTAAAGGTGTTCTTCATAAACATTTCCAGTTTTACCCCAGTCAAAGTGCCTAGGTCATTGCCACCACAGTGCACAATTAATTATGAGGTCAGGGTGTTTGAGATGCATAAAGGATTTTACCAATGGCATCAATTGATGCCACTTTAACCCTCTCTGTCCAGTCCATTTAATGGCTACATTTGATAAACGTAGGTCTTTGTGAGTTCCTTTCTGTTGTGCAAACTTTTCACTTCAGAAAATATAGCTGTGTCCCATAATCCACACTGTAAACATCTTGAAGAGCGGTCTTGATGCACTCAGATGGTCTCTGTAAATGAAAGGGCAGTTTGAAGTTTTTTTTGTTCTAAAATGGTGGATATGTGGACTTTTGAAAAAAGTCAATGAACTGATTGGTTGTTTGAAATATTATTAGCTACAAAACTAGGGTGCAATTTTCTGTTTTTTAAAAGCCTGTTATTTATTGGTTAAGAAAAAGTGATAGAAAAGTACAGTATTTTAGATAAGCTAGTATATTAAGAAGTCAAGCACACTTGCTGTTTTGATTTGCAACAATGTATGATGAACTTTTCACCTGTGTGCTCAGTTTGGATTTTCCCTGAAGTGTTTCTATGGTAAATGGCAGAATGTGGAATGGGGGAAGGGTTGAAAGTTTTGTCAGTTGGAAAGGGTTCACAAGTTCAAGCAATAGAAATGTGTGTTTCATTTTGAATTTAATGTGGGAATAAATGTGATTTGTAATTAATTTGTGTATGTGTGTAGATTGAGTGTGTAGATTGATAGGAAAAGGTTGCTGTTTGGTGTAGTACTTTTTTTTTCAATGATCCTCAATGTCAAAATGTTTTTTTTCCTTTTTTTTCTTGCTTAGGTAAGCTTCTGGGATGACTTACAGAATTTGCACCGTACGCGTACTGTAAATCTATCGTAAAAATAGCCTCTTTTACTCATTTTTAATAATCCCCAGGGACCCCCTTCCCGCGGGGCTTTTACTTTATATTTGGGGGGCTGATGGCCCCCCTTAGCCCCGGGGACCACCACCCCCGGGGCTCTAATTTTGAAAAAAGGGGGGTCCATGACGGACCCACCATCCCCGGGGACCACCCCCAGGGCTTTTTTAATTGTTGGGAGCCTTGATGGCCCTGGGGACCACCACCCCCAGGGCCGGCTCCTGCAGTGTCCCGGGGTGCCCAATCCTGGGACACTGCTGTTTGCAGTGGCTCGCGGCTCCCACCCTACCACAGCATGTTAGCTGGTCTCTCTGACGAAAAGCAATGCCGGCTCCCAAAGGACATTGGGAGCCGGCTGGGCTTGTAGCGGCATTTGGGCTCCCCCCACGGTCCCCAACATTTTTTATTAGCCCCGGGGGATGGGGTCCCCGGGGATTATAAAAAATTTGTAATAGATGCTATTTTTTTACGGTAGTTCAAATTACGTACGACGTACGGTGCAAAGTCCGTAAGTCATCCCGTAATTTTACCTAACCAAGAAAAACTCAATTTAAAAAATACATTTTACAGATATCTTTAAATGTTATATGTTTATGTGTTGGTTGGTTAAAATGAAACCTTTTCTGTTTATTAGTACTTGCAAGTAAATAGGAGCAGTGTTTTACAGTGTGCTGAACTTTTGACCACTGTTGACAGTTGACTTTTGCATTATCTGTTGGGGGTAGTGTGGAAAGTTATGTCACTTCGAAAGGTTTGAATTTTTAAACCAATAGAAATGGGTGTTTTGAATTATTATTTGACGGAATTTGATTTGTTAATAATGTGTATATATGTGTAAATTGAGAGGGAAAATGTGCCATTTGTTGGTTCCTGCTGCAAGCACTGAAGCAGAGAGATTCTGTGTGAGACTATTTGCTGTGTGAGTGGCATTCTTCTTAATCTTCCAAACAATTTGAAAAGTGAGTTGATGACTTCAAAGGGATTGTATCTGGTGCATTGTTATTTAGTTAGAGTAATGTGTTTATCCTTGTAAAGTTTGTAGAATCATATTCTGAGTTTGTCTGCTTTTGGATAACTATTGTGGTAAAATCATTTGGTAAGTTAATGTGTTTAGTTAGTCAGCTTTGTGCAATAAAGTGCAGTACTAAAAAATGTAGAATGTGTGCAGTCACTTATATAATGCCTCAGTCAGTATACATAGACTGCTGCATTCAGTCTTGTGTAAATGAAAGAATTATATTTGCACCTTTTTCTATAATCTCACCTGTCTCTCCTCACAGTCTACCTCTCTCTGCTTATACTGTCCTCTTTCTTCTGATAATGTGTCTCATGTTTGGATGTAATGCTGGCCAAAAAGTACTGCTACAAATTGGAAATGTATTTTGAAAAGGACTAAGGTTTCTGCACTGTAATGTAGTGCTCATATACATGGACTGTGTTCTGTCTCTTAAACGTTTTAGTGAGGTAAATGTATTTTGGTAAAAAGTATGGTTTTAAAATGTTTGTCCAGGATCACACTGAGTGTCTGTGTAAATGAAAGAATTATATTTTCACCTTTTTTTCTAATCTCTCCTGTTTCTCCTCACAGTCTACCTCTCTCTGCTTATACTGTCTTCTCTTTTCTGATATTTCCACTCATTCCTTATTTTCACTTGTCCTTCTTGATAGTGCTGTTTCTTTTCAAACTGCATCCTGTGTTCTTAGTCTCCCTCTGTCGTCATGGTCTTTCCTGTCACCTAATGTTCCCCCTTCTTTTTATACTCCCTCCTCTGCCCTCTTAATTCTCTCTGTTTGATCATATCTCTTCTTAGCAATGCCCCACTCAATATAGATATAGTACTGCATACACTCTTGGGCAGATTTACAAGCACCTTGGGCCTCTTTCTTCTTGTATTGTGTCTCAATTTTTGGATGTAATGCTGGCAAAGAACTAATGCTACATATTGGAAATGTATTTAGAAAATGAGTCAGGTTTCTGCACTGTAATGTAGTGCTCATATACATGAGCTGTGTTCTGTCTCTTAAACGTTTTAGTGTAGTCTAATCTCTGGTCTCTTCTTAAGAGTAATATAATAGCGTGTTTTATACATTTATTTTTCAAAAGTGATATCTCTTTTTTATACTAGATTTTTTTCATCAATACTGAAAAAAATCATCATGCCTAGTAAGGCTAAGCAGACAAAACAACGAAAGAATTTTATTTAAAGAGAAGTCATCTACAAGATTTACCTCAAGAAAAATGTATAAAGAAGACGCAAAAATGTCCTTTTAAGAAAACTAAAAGTTTTCTACGAAGATTGGTAAACAGTAAGAGTAGTGTGTACAAAGAAAAAAACATCTGTGTTTCTGCAAGCAAGAGAAAAGACATGAACCACGTAGTATTATGTTCTTAAAAAAATTAGTGTAATACAAGGAGGAAAAATGTATACACGGAGATAAGGAAGAAGATGTACTATAATCGAGTTGTATTAAATTTGACTAAGATTGTAAAGAATTGTAAAAGAAAAAAAGCTATTTACAAAAAAAATATATTGAGAATGTAGTTCAGAAAGCTGTTGAATTGAAAAAAATACTTTTTATTTTAGTAATCAATTGAATTCCATCATTAGATAAGACAATCCATTTAATGAAGGCCAAAAGTAAGTGGAAAAGATTAATTAACAAAAGTAATTTTTCAGATGTTTTTCAGGGTGAATGGAAACATAGTTCAAGTTCTGAGCCTTTTTTAATGAAGAAAGTTATCTTCAGAGTAATGATTTGTTGCATGCAGTAGACACCAGTGGGCGTGCTTGTTCCTAGAAATGCAGAAGAGGTGTTAGCTGATGAGGTATTCGGGAGAAGGCCTAAAGCTCCAGTGAACACTTGGAATTGCCGTTGTATTTGTAGTGACGGCAGGAGTCTATTGATTTTTTACGCAATTTCTCATGTGACTATACTAAGAAAAGTGTTAAACAAAAGATTAAGATGTTGCAAGGTTTAAACCCTTGCAGTGTGAGACAATTACTGGATTGCAAGGACATTCTTTAGCTTGTCTTTCTATAAAAGTGTGTTAAAGTGTTTTTCACCATTTCAGGATGTTAGCAGTTCATCATACTCAAATGAGGAAATTTGTGAGAAGGTTGTATTATGCAAAAAGTCCACCATTAATGTTAAAAAAATTAAACAGTGCTCTTTTGCATGGATCTGTATCAGATGTAATTAAGGTTTGTGATGAAATTGAGGTTAGTTATTTTGGTCCTCAAGAACACTGTGCAGAAATTGATCTGTTAATAGATGGAGATGTAGAAGAGAATGTACAGCCTTGTAGTACAGAACAATTTGAGCAAGAAAATGTCTAAGTTTGAGGTAATTTCTGGTGAAAGGCCAAATTATTCTTGTATCTGTTGTCGACGTACTCACTATAAAAATCAGACTAGGACTGTTGATCTGTATTTAAAAAGTGAAAAAGAAAATAATAATGAGTGGAAGGATTTTGCAACGTATTTGTTGGTAGAGAGTTGTTTTGATTTGGGTTCTGATCAGCGAATTTGTAAATATTGTTATAATAAATCAGATGAGAATACAATGCCAGCTAGAGCTGTGTATAATAATCTTGTTTTGGTAAATATTACTTATGAATTGATGGATTTAAATACTTATGAGTCTATTTTTATTTAATGTGTTTATCCATTTCAAGCTATTGTTCATATGGAGCCTAAGACAGGGAAATTGCCTCCTTCAGATTTACAGAGAGGTTTAAAGGGAAGAGTTCTATATTTGCCTCTAGATTTAAAGAAAAATGTTAAAACAATTGGTGTAGAAAATGTAGAAGATGAACCTTTAGTTATTTTAGTTAATGGTGTTCCTACTAAGAGTAAGAAAATCTGGCAGGAATTAGTGGATGTTAGAAAAGTTAAAAATGCAACGTTGTATCTGATAAAATACAATCAATATTATGAAAATGTGTTTCTGAGAGAAGAAGAAATAACTGTAGAAGAAGACAGTGACTTGCCATCTGGACAAATTGAAAAAGTGGATGTGTCCAGAACAGAAGAAGTCTACAAACATTATAGTGTTCATCCACTTCATTTTAAAGAAGTGATGGGGGATACTATAGAGTTGTTCCAAATGAAAGAAGCAAAGGGAAATCCCATTAGTGTATGGGAAAAAAGCTTGGAAGCTCGCTGCTTTCCTCAGTGGTTTCCAACAGGAAAAGGTGGGCAATATGATGAGCGACCTGTGCAGATTCCTGCATCTGAATACCGGACATCAAGATTGTATGCTGAAGATCCAAGATTTCGACAATGTTATTTGAGAGAGACTTGTCTAGACTTTCTTATGCAGTAAATCATATATTGAAAACAGGTGTACATCTGCAAAAGGTATCGGCAAAGGAATTTATGGATAAAGTACACTTGAAAGATAATGTTTTGGAATCCCATCTGATTAATCTCATGGGATGTCAGCGTGGTACTAATGAGTACTGGTACCATCGTCATGGAGAACGTAAATGTATGCTAAGGAACTTAGGAACTCCTACATGGTTCCTTACTCTAAGCTGTGCTGAATATGCTTGGGATGATTTACTTCAATTTCTTCGAGAGGCAAATATAGTAAATATTGAATACAAGACACCTGGAGAATTGTGTTCTTTGGATCCAGTTAATGTATGCAGGTATTTCAGTCATAGATTTGAAGGTATGATGTCTTTTATCACCAATAAAAAAAATCCACCTCTTGGAGAGGTTTTGGATTTCTTTTTGGAGAAAGGAGTATCAAGCAAGAGGTGCTCCTCACATACATATGTTAATATGGATTAAAGATGCTCCCAAATTTGGAACAGACTCAGATGACACTGTATTGTCTTTCATTGAAGAATATGCATCATGTGATATACCGAAAAGTACAAAAGATAAGGACTTAAGAGAAAAAGTCTTATGATTTCAAATTCATCGTTGTACAACCCAATAATTTTGTCCATGTGGAATTCTAACATGGATATTCAATACGTTGCGGACAATTCCATAGCTGTTGTTCGATATGTAACATCTTACATACCCAAATCAGGTAGACAGAATTAAAAGACATGTGTGAAGAGAATTCTCACGAGAAGAGTCTAAGTAAGAAATGATATACTTACAGTTTGAAGATGTTATCTCATCGAGAAATTGGAGCGTATGAGTGTTCGGATCGCTTATCATCTGCAAGTCTTTACTCCAAATCTAGAAGAATCATTTGGGTGAGTCTTGGTCTTTCTGCAACACGAAACCGAGTACTTAAATCTGTACAAGAAATTTTATATTTCGCTGAAAAGGAGCCAGAAAGTACAGATATTGTGAAAACAAATATTTTGGATATATATTATCCAAATAGAAGTCAACATCTTGAGAACATTTGTCTGTATGAAGTGTTGCAAAACTATATTTTTAAATGGAATATTACAGAAAACATCAATAATAGTAGGCCTTTTTTTCCTCGACTTCGTTACCATGTGGAGTCATTCATCATGCCACTGCTTCTAGACCTCTTTGGGGCAGGGCTGCAGATCTCTGATTCTTACATTTTTGCTACAGACATGTTATGATGTTGGATGCGCCGTGCTAGTTCTACTTCTAAAGCCTTGAAAAAGTCATAGTACTGATTAATAGTACTGATGAAACACGTGTCGGCTGTTTCTTGTCAACTCTACTTTTATGGATCTTCTAATAAAGAAAATTAAAATTTGAACTTTCCCGCTCTTTTGTCTTGTCCGAATATTGATACTTCAGGATATGTACAGCTTAAGTGTTGTTGAATTACAAGGAGACCTATTAGTCTTTTTTGTACACATGTGCTTTAGGAATGTGCTCTTCTGGACCTCTTCTTTTGCATAAATAATAGTATATATGCTGTGATTGGCTCTGAAGGATGTCTGGTGAAACAAAGAAAAGAACATTTGATCATCATAAACTGAGTTGCGAAACACCTGACAAAAAGGAATTTTACTATTAACTCTTTTGCAACTTTTCAAGCCATGGCATTCAGAATTAGAATTACTTGGAGATTTCGAGAGCTATGAAGATTCCTTCAATGCTACTAAAGACACTATAGAATATCCTGTTTTTGCAAATTACGTGAAGATGTTGAATAATGAAATTGAGCAAGAAGCTGCAATTGCAGCTGATATTGCTAGAGACAGTTCTCAGGATAGTCAAACGTCTGGTTCATTAAGTCAGGATCCATTAGGAAAACCAATTATTCAAATTGAAGCAGCAACTGCTATGGAAGAGGTGGAAACAGCAATGTATCAAGCTCTAGAAGATGTAAGAAATTTAGGAAGTTTGGAAGAACAACTAAATGTTGAGCAGAAAGAAATATATGAGCAAGTAAAAGAACAGATTAACCATGGATTACTTCATGAAAAGAAAGAGTGCTCTTGCTCATAATTTGAACCTATCTGATTGTACGTGAGTGGACAAGCTGGAACAGGAAAAAGTTTTTGAATAAAAGTAATTTCAACTTATCTACACAAAACAAATGAGTAGTATTTTCTTGTATTTTCACTGATCCAACTGGGTTGGCAGCACACAATATTAAAGGAATTCCTTTACATCATTTATTAATGCTACCAGTAGAGCATGAAAACAAATTGGAATACCACAAGCTATCTGGAGAAGCTTGTTTTGAAGTTTCAAGAGTCTTAAAGAAAATGAAAGTTCTCATTATTGATGAGTTAAGCATGGTATCAAACTTAATGCTTGCCTTTGTGCATTTAAAAATGCAGTTAGTTCTTAAAACAGAGTATGACGTATTATTTGGAGGAAAACACGTCATAGTTTTTGGAGATCTACTACATCTTAGTCCTGTGAAAGGACAACCAGTGTTTAAAACATTGACACATGAAGATACAAGAAAGTCTTTGGGGAGTATTGGAAACATTAACATTTGGTCATATTTTCAATATAAGGAACTTATTACAAATATGCTTCAGGCAAATGATGTAGATTATGGAAAAATTCTTCAAGATATAATGATTGGAAAACTGACAGAATATGGCAAACAAGCTTTACGGAGACGATTACTTCCCAAGTTGTTTCCAAATGAAAATATTTTTCCTTAGAAAATATATATGAAAATTTCAGAAAACAACTCTGTGATCTGTTTAATGCCAACACTACGTGAATGTTCTATATTCAATGAAGAAATGTTAACATTGGAAAATGAACAAATTATAAAATTGGAAGCTAGTGATAAAATAGAACATGAAGGGATCACTATTATTTTGAAGAGGAAATTGGATTCTTTACTGATAAGTAAAACTGCTGGGTTAGAAAATAATTTATATGTATGTAAAAATTGTAGGGTAATTTTACGACGTAATTTGAATGTGGAAAAAGGTTTAGTAAATGGAACAATGGGTAAAATTGTTGATTTTGTTAATTATGTAAATAGAGATGGGATTGAATTTTTGAAAATCAAATTTGATGAAAGTACAACAACTTAGTCGTTGTCCAGCTCGTGTTTTGCTTGTAAAAGATTTGTATGTACGCAGAAATCAGTTTCCTATTTGTTTGGCATATGCGGTGGGCATTCATAAATCTCAAGGTTTAAGTGTAGATAGTGTGTGTATAATAGATTAAGAAGAGAATATGCACCCAATTTAGGTCAATATCCAGTGTTTGAAAAGGGTATGGTAGGTAGAAAAAAAAGATTAGAGTATATCTGTAGTGAAACTGTAGAGGAAGGAAAAAAACAAGATGAAGTTGCGCCTGCAAGCAAAAAGAAAAGATAGTGTTGAAGAAAATGTTGGATATCGGTTTGAAAATAGTTGTGCTGTCAACTGCTATGCTAATATAGTTGTTAATGTTTTTTTTCTTCTTCAAAGTTTGCAACAGCAAATTGCTGAAAATCTCGAGAAAATATTCTCTTCATTGTTGTATTCTATTTATGAGAAATGTAGTAGTGACAGAACTAAAATACAAAGTGTTTCTGATATTCAAAATGGTTTGGACATATGTTCTGGTTCTACTCAATTTATGTAAAATATACAGCAACATTGTCAGGAATTTTTAATGTGTATGCTTGATGTAATGGAAGATGAAGGTATAGATATTGAAACCCTTGTTGGCCTTTCCTTTAAATGGGAACATGAGTGTCAAAATTGTTTGTCTACATGTATCACTGACATAGACACTGAAAGATTTATATATTTGACGTTACCAGAGTGTGAATCAGTGTCTTTTAATAATCTAGTTAGAGGAGCAAATCAAAACATGGAGTGTAGCAAATGTAAATCAGAAATGTCATCAACATTATTTATACAGAGTTATGGACAGTATGATATTTTAATGCTGCAATGTTGTAGAGCTGATGGAAGAAAATTGGAAACTTTAATTAAAATGTTTGTAGCTAATCAAGTATCAATATCAGGAAGAACTTTTGTAGCTGTTGCAATTATTTTTCATGATGGACCTTCTACAACATCTGGACTCCTGACTGTTTATTTAAGATGTCTGAAAGGTTGGACGCTTTGTAATTATAATAAATTCTTTTTAAGCAACATTTGCCTAAAGAGTTACCAAATTCTTACCTAATATTTTTAAAGCCAACATTTTAAGAGCTAAAATTTAGCCTTTCATGATTACTGTTGTAAAGGTAGATTTGTTTGCTGTTGTAGAGTATTTTGTAAGGGAGGGTGACGAGTTTGAAGTATAATCTTCATGTTGAAGCAGTGTAGGTGTATGAGGTTGTGAGTGATGTGGCTGCAGCAGAGGATATTGAAGATCAGTCAGGTAGGGGTGTTTTGTATTTGTTGTAGTCATTGTAGGTGTTTGCTTGATGTTCCTATGTAGAGTGTGTTGCCACTGTGTAGTGTGTTGTTAATGAGGGCCTATGTCACTGTTCTTATTCTTTTAGTTACGCTGCACTTATAAATGTTGCAGAGCATGTGGTGGGTGTTTTAGCAAAATGAGGAGATGCTGTAGACTTGCTTACACATGCAGAGAGAGGAGTTAAGGATGAATCATAGGTTGTGTACATGGTCAGTAGGTGTTGGAACTGTTTATAGTGTAGTTGGCCAGCAGAAGTCATCTTGTTGTGCAAATTCAGATTTAGAGAGCTACTCCTTATCCACTTGGTAACATCTTTAATTACATTGTGGAGGTTCTTTTTTATGGTATGTGGTATCCTGGTGAGGAAAAGGATGAGCTGAGTATCGTCGACGTAAGAGATAATGTTGTGGTTGAGATGGTGGGCCACTTATGTGAGGGTGGCTATGAAGATGTTGAATAGCTTTGGGATGACGGATCAGTACTGGGGGACGTTGCAAATGATATCAATGGTTTTAGATCAAAACACTGTAAAGCAAATGTTACTATTGAACAATTTTCAAAGTAAGAATTTCACACATACTATTTGGCCGTGAGGAAATGTTTCTAAAACCTTTAATCACTTTTTTCAAATAATAAAATTAATGATGGTGTTTTGTTATTTCAGGATTGTTTGACATACCTCATAGTTACGTAAGAAATTGGTCTTAGAAAAAAACATTTAAGATATGTTTTATTTCTATTGTTTAGATTCTTAATGAGATTGTTCGTTTTTTTAAGATAATCTTCTTGATTGTCTTTTTTTTGCCCGCTGTTATTTGATGAGTACTATTGAGCTCACTGTTTGTAGTCAAATTCAATATATTCTGAGAACAGCAAAAAAGGCAAATTAAATGCTTTAGAAATGATTTTGTGTTGTAAAAGATAAATTGTAACTCTATTTTTTTGTCTTCTACAGATGCTAAATTTGTAATAAATATTATTTTTTTTAATTTGTTATTTTGAAGGTAAGTATAACTAACTGTCAAAAATAATCGATGGAATGTACTTCTACAGAGGTGAAGTAAGAGAACATCCATGGTGTACAAAAGTTTGTAAAGACGGTTTGTATCTTTGCCTGTGTACTTTGTATTTTACTACAACACATCATCTCCTTTGGAACTGGTAAGCTGAATAGATATTTTTTACTTTTTTTAGTACTGCATTTTATTATAATAGCCTTAGTTATTTTTTTTTATGATAGAGTGACTGGTTTGAAAATGTAAGGAGATTTTATAACTAAAAATTCATATAAGCAAATTTTATAGATATAATCATATAAAATAGTTGAGAATGGTTTTCGCATAATATTTTTTAAAGAGCAAAATAGTTGATAAAGCTAATTTTGTATTATGTATTATGGAAAATGATAAAATGAAGTGTTTTGTTTTTCTGCAAGGAACAACAACATAATAAAATTCACTGTGGAAGACGAACAGAAGAATATGGAACAGAGTTTTGAAATTACTTACTCTCTGATGGAAGAGTTAAATATACCTTTCATCGAGAGTGAGAATAAAGAAGAAAGTATTGGTGCAGGAGATATTACCTGCAATTTTTTAGATTAAACTTTCTTGAAGTGTTAAACAACATTGAGTTTCATGAAATGACTTTTGAAATTCATGATGAAGAAAACGAAATTTCTGACGAAATCATGCTGGAAGTTCTATTAAATTATGAAATGTTGCAAAAATAAATTTATGATTAAAAAATAAAAATGGTTTGAGAGACTCTTCTTGCAGAATTGTAATCATTCAGGTTGTATTTAAGTTCTCATGGTACAAACTGGGTCTTAGGGCATGGACTGCTTCAAACCTTTATAGATTATGTATGTACTGTTCAATGCGCCAGCAAACGTGTGTTTTATAATTTTTATTTCCAGGTGTATATCCTTTGACTTACAGCAAAGTCTCTTTGATTGGTGATTCCGTATTGTACAGAGCTATTCAACAGAATATCCTTCAGTATGCACTATGCTAAAAATGAAGTTGTTTAAAATTCAGTAGGCAGTCTGCTTGCAGAATTGTAGTCATCTAGTCAGTATCCAAATCTTCATGGATGAGAGTACGTCTTAGGCTGTGGACTGCTTTAAACCTCCATAGAATATCCTTACAGCCTTCTATGTACCTACAAACTAGTGTTTACTATATTGAATTCTACAGTCTGTATTATTACATTTTCATCAATCACTCTCACTCTACTGTTTCAGTATTGTATTGAGCCATACAGCACTATGTGCTTATCTATAAACTATTACAACATTGGAATGTTGTGAGCTCCACTGATAGCAATGGAGTGTTCTTGGCTTATAATGACTGGTATAAGCCTGGAGCTCCAACATTCCAATGTTACTTTGTTTACTGCTCTGGTTGTGAATAAAGGCTTCAGGGAGCCTGAGGGGAATCCAATCCTCTTGCACTCCCTGAAGGCTTTGTTCTTTTTTGTTAGAACATTCTGTCTTCTAATGGTAGAATGTTCTAATACTCTTAGAGCCAAGGGACTTTAACAAGGGAGAGGGACTTTAATAGCGGTATAGCCCATCTACGAAGTGCTATAAGGCTATTAGAACATTCTGTCACTGGAGGACAGAATGTTCTAACAAAAAAAACAAAGCCTTTTGGGAGCGTGAGGGGATTGGAATCCCCTCAGGCTCCCTGAAGCCTTTGTTCACAGCCAGAGCTGTGAACAAAGAAGAATTGGAATGTTGGAGCTCCAGGCTTATACCAGCCATTATAAGCCCAGAGTACACCATAGTTTTCAATGGAGCTCCCAACATTCTAATGTTCTAATAGCTGTTAAAGTTACTCTCCCTTGTTAAAGGCCCTCACCTTCGACTCGGGCCTTTAATGCTGGAGAGAGTCTTTAATAGCCGATAGAGCCCTTTATGGTGAGCTATAAGTCTATATTGTAAAAGTGAAGATGCTATATATTCAACCAGACAGTTGACATTCAATCAGCATGCAGCTTGTACTCGGGAAGGTACGTGTAGTGTACGCATACTATATAGAGTACAGTATAGAGTAGGGTAAGCATCTATAGATATATGTATGATTTTACTTATTACTTTCTGAGGAAAGTTTCTAGTCACTTTTTGTGATGTTCTGTGGCACAACTGTCAGCGTAATATTTATCAGGCGGCACTAATGCACTTTTTTTGGTGTACTGTTGCTTGTTAAATATGAGACCTTTTAAAGAAGTACTCTGTGCAAAAAGGGTGTATAATGGGTGTTGCTGGTGGTTTTTTCAGCAACACCCATGGCCTTTTGAAACTGCTCTACATTTACAAGAAATTGTAAATCTGAGGCACTGCAAAAAACGTATGCCTCCCCAGGAGTGGTATAAAGAAGGTGCAATGGGGAAAAATAGTTTTATTTCTCCTCTTATTTTTCTTTTCTCTATGTGTGCTGCTTTCTGCATCATATGTAGAAAAAGGAAAAGTCTCTTGAGAGACACCTTTGCTCCATTGTGCCAAGCTTTGTTGATTGGTGCAGGCAAATCATTGTGCACTAGCGCAAAGGAAAATGATAGAAAATGCTGCATCTTATAGATATGGTACATTCCTGTCTTTTTCTTTTGCCATAGGGAAGTATCACAGGAAGGCCTGATGCACTTTACTACGGCAGAATCTCATGAATGAGGCATAAGTGAGTAGTGAATTACTGATGGTGAAAAGTAGGATTACTGATGGTGCAAAGTAGGCCTAAGGTTATAGAGTGCTTCAAACTCCTACAGACTGTGCATACATTTTTTATGCACCTGTAAATTTTCCTTTTTATGTTTAATTTTGCACTTTCTATCTTTTCACTTGCAGTAAACACTCTGTTATTTTTTGTATACTTTTCCATTGACTCATTGACGAATGTGTACTAATGCATTCACTACATTAAAACAGTAATTAGTAGATGTAGAATAAGTGGTAGATCCCCAAAGATATGGCAGTTATTGTTTACTGTGACATCACCACCAAGGAAGCACTATATTTACAATGTTGTGCACTATGAGGCAAAAGTAGCGCAGATATGTGATGTATCTGTGCTGTGAAGATGGTACATTGTTTCATTTGCATCGGAAGCAAAATGCATCTGCAGCAATGCTGTTTGGGCCCTATGCTCATAATGCTGTAACAATCCTTACACCTGCTTGAAATAAGTGCAGGGTTTTGACGCAGTATAAGCCCAAAAGTGACTGAATGAAATCTTATACATTTCACTTAGTTACTTTTAGGAGGTGTTCATGCACCAGAACATCCCCTATCAATGCAAGAAAGCCTCCTTTTGGCGCACAGCTTTACAATGTGACGCACCTTCAAATTACGTCAGATTATAAATAGCATATATCATGGTACATCTTTTGCAGCACCGCTGCATGACAAATGTGATGGAACGGTTGTGTAAAAGAGGCGCAAGGGGGCTGTAAAAACGCCCTTAATACATACAAATTCATCCACACACTTTCACCAATAGTGCAAATTGAAGCATAGATTTGTAACATATTTATATACATATGTTACATTCAATTGCTTCGGAGGTACTACAGTATACTATAGGTAAACACCCTATAGATTTATGCGGTAGCACATCCTTATAGTTTTGCACTTTCATATACATTCATTCATTTATGAACTACACATTCTTTCTGACAAACTTTTACAGACAAACATAGAAATATAGTTCTTTTTTTGACCAGTAGAGGTAGTTCTAAAAAGTACTCTTTTTTTTCTCTTTGTTATTTTGTATTTTTTTTGTATTTTTTTTAACAATTTCTTTTTTTTTCTTTCTTTTTTTCTAAACAAAAACTAGAAACATAGAACTTCTCCAAACAAAAAACTGTGGACCTCTATAAAAAATTGAAAAAAAAAATACTTTTTGGGCTATTGGTGGTGTTCCTGCCTCCTTACAATGATGTCCACTGACTGTTCCCCATAGCAAAGCAGTTCATTGCAGTGTTTGCATAGGAACTTCAGCAAACTGGGGAACAATCACATGTGTAGGAGTGGTTCCTGAAGGTAATGCAGTGGAGGTGCTCACTACTGCAGGTGGTACATCATATTGTCGGCTGCGTGTGGCTCCTCTTGAATAGTTATTGGGATGCAAGTGTTTAAAATGCCGATCCATGCTTGCAGTCCCAAAATAATATTTTTTGTTTGGGTCACCACGGGACAGTGTCACTTGGCAGATGTTACAAGTGACCTTTGGAGCATTTACTTTCGTCTCCCCCTCTGGAAAAGTAAACAATTTCCAAATAAAAGCCTCCTTCTTTTTCTTCTGCGGAGGCTCTGGAAGATAAGTGTTTTCATCTGATGAGTGATCCAATGGCGATGAAGACCGAGCAGCCATGATAATAAGGAACAGTTGCACAAAAGTTCACCTTCAAAGAAAAGATCCTGCTTGTCTGAAAGTCCAAGTAGAATGAACAAAAATGGGAGGGGTCTTTCAACAATGGCACTTGGATTTATTATGAACCAATGAAATCTCGTCTTTTAATGCCACATGACTGTATGTTCTCTTCCGGTGCGCCTATGGAGCTCTTACGCTGCGCTTCCGATGCTCTTACGATGCGTTTACGCTGGACGTACGATCACGATGTTCGTAATTTAAAAAGTAATATACGGTTCTTAAAAGTTAACAAAAAACATTTTCTTGATTATCCCAGATAATGTCTACCTTTTAAATTTACAAGAAATACATAAATATATCGTTTTAACATCATAAAACTTTCCAAGGTGCACATACGGGGGGTCGTACAAACGTAAATGACGTCACACGGAAGCGCTGATGCGCTGCGTAACGTCAAAACGCACTTGTGACGTGTGTGTGCGCGCTGAGTACAATTCACAGTACAAATGACGGTGCGTTTACGGTACGCGTACGGTGCGACTATCTAAGAAAAAGAATGATATAACATTTTATTTTTATATTTGTAAAAAAAATTAATTATTAAAAAAATATGTTTGTATTTAGTTTTGTTATTATGTTACATTATAATATGAAATATAAATAAAACTAAATAATATGTAAATATTTATTATAAAAATGAGGAAATTTAATGAAAACAGATTTTTTTAATACATTTAAAAATTATCATTTACAAAAGCCTTTCAAATTCATTGAAAAACCCATAGGTTTCTTTCACGTTATAATTAAAAATTAACATTTAAAAAACATTAGAAATTCACTGAAAAAACCATAGGTTTCACACATGTTATAGGTAGCTGGACATTTCACTCATACAAAGCCATTGAAATTTCCCTGTTTTAGTTAGTTTAGCTAACTATAACTCACGCGCCCGCAATGCACTACTGATGACGTCACATATTACATCACTCATGACATGGTCAGTGACATCACTCATGACATCACTGGTGACATCTCAAATGACATCACTGATGACATCACTGATGACATCATCCATATGAAAGAGTGGCAGACCTCCTCTCAGCGTAATATAACCCTTGATACACACATTCAAAAATAGAAACTAATTTTTTTTTTAAATGGAGATACCAATACCAGTTAGAACAACCTATTCAGTAATTCCAAAATCTACATGCACAATCACTCATTCACCAACAGTTCTATATAGTCACTCAAACGTGTACTCACTCATCATATGTACTCATACACCTATACATCCTGTTACACACCGACACTCATCCATAGTTTCTCACACACATAGTCACACATTCAAATAAACTATCAACCATCCATTTATTTGCATATACAGCTATACACACACCACTACACTTACTTTTACAGAAACGTATACATACATATTCTCTTAAACAATCACTTATAGAAACACATACTTATTTATACAGGAACTCTTCCAATCTCTCCCTCTCACATATAATCACTTATATACATCAATACTCACATATACTAGTTTAAAACATATGTAGTTACTCATATAGACACTATTGAGACAGTCATTCACTCACTAACACACCATACACACACTCATCCACCCGTACAGATCTGCACACATGCTGTCTTCAAAACACTATAACTCGCGCGCCCACAATGCACTGCTGATGACATCAAATGTTACATCGTTCATGACATGGTTAATAACAGCACTGATGACATCACTGATGACATATCAAATGACATCACTGATGACATCATCCGGTGTATGTGTGTTGCTATAATGTTTAAATATTTATTATATATATATG
Source organism: Lissotriton helveticus (assembly GCF_964261635.1). NCBI lineage: Eukaryota > Metazoa > Chordata > Amphibia > Caudata > Salamandridae > Lissotriton > Lissotriton helveticus. The sequence continues at coordinate 1,998,025,288 of NC_136067.1, forward strand.
CCTAGATATATTGAAGAATGAGTGGGTGTATAAGTGTCTGGATGGAGTATTTATTAGGTGTGTGACTGTTTAACTCAGTGATTACATGTGGGTTACTGAATGCACAGGTTAGTGACTCATACAGACATTCACACTGTTTAGTTTGTCAATGTGTACGCAGTTGCATGAGTTGGTGGGTAGCTAAATGAAGATCTATATGGGTTATTGATTGGAGTCAGAGGAGGAATTGTCATCATCCAAAAGAACAGCATCATGGTCTTGACTAGCACAGATGAGGCGCTCAGCATCGCCGAACACATGCACTTCCAGATCCACACAGACTCTAACTCCACCCTCAGTGGCACCCTCGTCTACCGACCCCCCCGGACCCCGTCCACAGCTCAGCGACTCCATCGCCGACTTCATCAGCACGCACGCCTTGATCTACAACGACTACATCCTCCTCGGACACCTGAACTTTCACCTTGAGAACAACAACAACAAAAACTCCACAACCATTGATATCCTAGCCAACCTTGGATTGAAGCAACTCGTCACAACGCCCACCCACTCCGCTGACCACACGCTCTGCCCTGTCTTCTCCTCAAGCCAGCAAGTCTCCGTCAGCTACACCACCGAACTCCTCTGGACTTACCACCGCTGTATCCACATTGCCTTCCAGAAACCCACCAAACACCACCGCACACAACAGATCCCCTGCTGCTGGAGAAAAATCACAGAAGACCAACTACATGTAAACCTCGCTTTCAGCCAACCCTCGGAACCCTCCAACATGACGATGCTGACCACAGCCTCAGACGCTGGATCGAGGACTGCGCCAACACCCTTGCCCCACTGAAGAAACTCCCCACCACAGAGACACCAGCAAAAGAGCCAGCTGGTTCACCCCAGAACTCATTGCCTCCAAGCAAGCCTGCCGGAAACTAGAGAAGGAATGGCACACTGAACAAACTCCGGACAGCCACGCAGAACACAAGGACGCCATCCGCAAACAACACCACCTCATCAGGGCGGCCAAGATGACCTCCTTCAAAGACCGCCTCAACAAAAATGCACACAATAGGAAGGAGCTCTTCAACATAGTAAAGGAACTCTCTAATCCCAGCTCCAACATCAATGACATCCCGCTGTCGCAAGCCCTGTGCGACTCCCTCGCCACCTTCTTCCACAGCAAGATAGCAGACATCCAGGGCAGCTTCAACACCCAGACAGCCCCAAAAGACAGCAACGCAACTGACCCTCCGTACTCCATCAACCATGACCCCCTGCTAGCCAGCGTGAGCATCGATGGCACCATCAAGACCATGAGCACAATCCACTCCGGCTCTCCGTCAGACCCATTCCCACACCCCTTCTTCAACAAAGCAAGCAGCTCCATCGCACCCCACCTGCACAACGTCATCAATCCCTCCCTCGAGACCAAAACCTTCGCAGAGAGCTGTAAACACGCCAAGATCAATGCCCTACTCAAAGAACCCAAGGCAGACCCATGAGATCTCAAGAACTTCCGGCCCATCTCTCTGCTCCTGTTCCTGGCCAAGGTCATCGAGAAAATCGTCAACAGACAGCTAACCCGATACCTCAAAGAAAACAGAATCCTGGACCCTTCCCAGTCAGGGTTCTGCAGCAACCACAGCACCGAGACTGCCCTCATTGAAGCCATCGATGACATCAGGACCCTGCTGGACAACGGTGAGACCATAACACTCATCCTCCTAGACCTCTCCACCGCCTTTGACACCGTCTACTACTGCACTCTACGAGCACGCCTCCACGCCGCAGGGATCCAAGACAAGGCTCTGGAATCCGTTCCATATGCTCATTATATATTAGCATATCACATATTGATGGACTGAATGTAGTTAAATTCTACCTGGAGAAAAGAAACATAAATTTTTACCAACACAATGCCATGTTGTTATGAATTAACTATGTTTAAATAAAAACTATTTCATGTTCAGCAATGAATTCTTTCAGCAGTTGCGGGGTGTAGCTATGGGGGCTTGCTTCTCTACCAGTTATGTGTGTTTACACGTTGGCTGGTGGGAGAAGCATGTCCTCAGGCACACCCACAGTAGCAGTATGAAACTCATGTTATTCAATGGTGGCGATTTATTGATTACATTTGTGTTATTTGGAATTGGTCAATTGAATGAGCCAATGAATTTGTGAAATGTGTTAATGTTAACAGGCTAAATCTAGAATTTACTGCCCAGATCAGCACAAAAACGGTCCAATTCCTTGATGTAGGGCTGTATATAGAGAACAACATAATAAAAACTAAGCTCCACAGGAAAAGCACAGCAATATTGCATCACCCGCATCACCTCTTAAAAAGCATACCCTATGGAGAATGTCTCCATATAAGGTGAATTTGCAGTTCTGATGCTGAACTTGATATCTGCCAAATTTACTCCTTTCAAAGATTTTTAGCCCGTGGGTATAAAAGCAGCGACTTAAAAAGAGCATTAGTTAAAGCTAATGACTTAAGTTGAGATTAATATTTGGGTACAGTAACGAATAAAACCACGTGCAAAACTAGTCTTAGCACTACTACCACCACCCATGACCTGAATCCTGTATGGCTAAATACTACTTTTAGCAGCTAGGATAAGGAAGTGAGAAAAGTAATCTGTAAGAACTGGCCTGTTATGAAAACTGATTTAACCATGTCCCATTTAGTGCCAAATCTACCACAGATTATTTTTAGACGCGTACCCTCTATGAGGGATACCCTAGTTAGAACAAGTCCCGAGGTTACTACTACTAGTACTCGGTTTTCCAAGCGAACAGGGTTCTTCAAGTGTAGTGCGTGTAGCGCTTGCAAGTTTGGCACTACCACTTTCGAGTTCACCAATGCCTTTGAACTGATTCCACCTAAAATAAAAGGCTTTTTCACTTGCAAGACTGATCATGCAGTGTACATACCTGAATGTTCCTGCAAGTTGAAATATGTTGGTAGCACGAAGTTACAAGTCTTTTCACATATTTTACAACATCTGCGTGCTATTGTGAACTCTGATCGTAGCTACACCGTAGCATGACATTTCAAGCTAGTTCATCATAACAACTTGATTGAACTAAGATATTTTGTTACTGATGCGATACCCAGATTACCAAGAGGAGGTAATAGGGAAAAAAGACTGAGGCAACAGGAATCCCAATATATATTACTGTTTGACACCAAGATCCCTGATAGGCTCAATACAAGGGAGGATTTGCACACTATCTTACAAGATCACTATGTTTTAAATATTAATACTTATTGTTATCATGTATGTATTCATATTTTTAAGATGGATCTTAGTGTGGGCATTCCTTTAACTGTTCTTTTAGCCAGTTTGCGCCCTGATTTTTACTTGGTTTTAACCATTTAGTTTCTATTAGGTTTTTAACAGGGTTTAGTTCCTGGAATCTTAGATGGTTATTAGAAGCAGCATTTTTATCTTTTCTTTTGTGCCACCTTCCATTTATCTACTTTGAGTGTGATAGCTTCTGTGATTTGTCAACCATGCCACTTGCATGCAGCTAAGTTTGCTATCCTTCATATGCTCTGACCTATAGTACACCCTTGGAGGTTGCTTGCTGCTTTGCTCATTTCCACTTGCCCTTTATATGAGAATATGGGGTTTCAATCCTGTGCTATATCACCACCTCTTTTCTATACTGTTCAAAATATTTGTGTCTATTTATGCCACAAAGGTTCTGATATTTATTGCATTTCCACTTTAATATTCATCACTATAGTAATATTATGAATGAATTACAATCTTGGCCATCATAAATGACTATAGACTAGAATTATGTAGAAAAGTTAACGATTTTGAGTTTCTTTGGGATTCTGACCACAGTGCAAGTTAAGTGAGACAGACCATTATAACATTCTGTTTGTGGCAGCGGAGCACCTGTGGAGCATCGTTTTGTATATAAATTTATCCCTAACTACATGACATATACCGTCTATTCGGATTTCTATTGTATAGTCCAATATGAGCTAAGCCGCTACGGTATCCCCATATGTATCACATGTATTTTTTACCCTTGGCCAAACTATGATATGAATAGCGGCCATGCCAAAAGACGTCTTACCTCTTTTTGATTATTTATTTGTAGTTTTTAACATTTGGCACTTACACTATTTGTATTATTTATTTCATTAGCCTCTCTTTTTCAACTTATGTGAGCATACAATGTCTTTATGATCAGGAAAATTAATTGTTAAATAATTGACCGCTACAGTGATATTCATGAATTATGTGTATGAATGTAATAGCCAGTAGGATGCATTCTCTGTTATTTAGAGATAGTATTTATTTTACATGCTTATTTCCTGATTGTGGTAGTATGTTGTTTAGTTTGATTGTATGCTGCTATTGGCTGGGAAGGGGGAGGGTATTCTGTGATGCTATATCAACAAAAAATGGGTCCTAGCGTGTCATGTGATCAAGGTCATGGCAACACGGTCGAAACACGTCATTCTGATCTTCACGAAATAAAAATGCACTAATTGACTTTTCAGCACGGTGTGGCCTGTACCTGTGTTTCCGAGGATTTGGAGTAATGAGATTGTGATTTTTAATATATATATATATATATATACATATTACCTACTGGCGGTCGCCAGTAGGTAGTTATAGTTAGGACCTAGCTACCATAGGAAATCCGCAACATTCTATTGGGAATAACTCTGGCGCTGGTTGAGGAATTTGTAGTGTAATTTTCCAAAATTTTGGCCAGCTCCGCTCCGCTCCTTCCCTGGAAGTTTTGGGGGGATTCGTGAAGTGGGGGCTGAGAAAAAAGGGGGGCCCCTAAACATGTTTTCCTCATGTTAATTTCCATAGGATGATCTGACAAGTCTACAGCCCGAACCGCTGAATGGAATTACGCCAAACTTGGCAAAATTGTAGGGACTGGTACGCAGATGTGCCTTTGCTATATTTGGTGAAAATTGCTCCAGTGTTTTTTTTTAAATTAACTTCAAAAACACATATATATCTATAGGTGCGCTCCGAGTGCTCACCGGTACGCGTACCGGGGAGCGCACCCAGCGCGCTACGGGAGTCTAAACAGTCCGGAGAGTCCGCCATCTTGTGTCTCAGTAGAATCGAGACACAAGAGGTGAAAAAGAAAGGGGGAAATAATTAAAAGGGGGAAGAGTAGACACCCCCTGACCCCCTAGGTTTACTGAGGGGGGCCTAGAAGGACCCTGAAGGGCAAAAAAACTTTTTTTTTTTTTTAATTCGTGGGGTAAGCGCTGATTGCGATCCCAGGTGCGCTCTCTGGTACGCGCACCAAGGGGAAAACAGTGAAAGAAAATTGTTTTAAAAAAGAATTGGGGTGAGGGGCACTCTACCCTGCTCTCTTTCAAGTTTTGAAGTATTACATTTCACTCTTTTCTGAAAACACACAAAATGGCGGCGATAGGGTGTATCAGAGACAGATAGTGAGAGAAAGGAGGCAGGAGATGAAGAAGAGATGTCAAATATACATTGGTAAAAATACAGTGGGAGAAGGGCAGTAAATATGAGTAAACTTACTATGTAACATAAAAATTGTGCACTCTATACTATAAGTATTTCATTATGCTACAATCACTTCGCTTTTACCTCATAAATTAGAAATAAAAATGAATATTATGTCAACTAATTTTTAATGTGTAATTAATAATTTATTGTTCAGATTTCTCATAATTTAGTAGAACTTGTAGCATGTCCTCATCTGGTATTTCATCTTCATTCATATATTTAATCTCCTCATGAAAATTGTTTATTGATGTTTGTTGGCATTCTATTTCATCCAAACATTCAATTAATTCTTCATCTAGAGATTGATTCAAAAAATCTTTTAAGTCATCTTCTCTTTGTGATGAAATGGTGCTTTCAATATCCATGACATTTTAATTTTCAAGATATGTTGTTGTAATTTCAAAAGAAATTTCCTTGCTGTCCTCCATTTTAATTTCAAATTTCTTGCTGTAAATTGCAGAAAAAAGTAATCACTTTCAATTATTGATTTTAGTAATACATAACATAAATTAATCAATTATTTAGTTCTTTACAATTAAATGGGCAGTGTAAAGTAACAGACAGGAACTATAAATATAAAAGCACTGCATGTGATGAAGACAATCTTAAACAATAAGTGTAACAGGAGGACTGTAAATAACCAATGGAAAACATTTTCCAAATTATCTTAAAGTGTATAACATAGTTCCCCTTACAAATTAACAACTCACCTTTTTGAAAGTAGAAGAGTTAGTACTGTGTTATTCTAAGTCCAGCAATTGAGCACCCAAATTTTCTCTCAAAAGTACCTCAGACTGGGGTATTACAAAATGGCCGTGTTTTCCTCTCATTTAAGATATATACAAAACCAATCAAACTTCATCACACACAAATTCCAAACTAAAGTAATATTTTGATTGGTTCTAAATTTCAATACTTTCAAATGCGTTTTCCCCATGCAATTTTCCGTAGGACATTTAGACACGCCTACAGCCTGAACGGATGAATGGAATTACACCAAAGTTGGCAAAATGATAGGTACTGGTATGTAGTAAGGCCTTCTTTGAAATTTCTCCTGTGGTTTTTATGAAAGGCAACTTCAAAAAAACATATATATCAATAGGCGCACTCCGAGCGCAAACTGGTATGCGTACCGGGGAGCGCAACCGGCGTGCTACGGGAGTACACGAGCGGAAAGCTGATTGGCTGTATGATGTCTGTCAACATTCTTAACAGTCCGCCATCTTGTGTCTCGGGAAAATCGAAACACCTGAGGTAAAAAAAAGGGGGACATTATTAAAAGGGGGCAGGGTACACACCCCCTGACCCCCTAGGTTTTTTGAGGGAGGCTTAGAAGGACCCTGAAGGGCCCAAAAACTATTTTTTTTTTTTTTTCGCGGGGTAAGCGCTGTGTGAGTTCCCGGGTACGCTCTCCGGTACGCGCACCCTGAGCGCACCACGGGGAAAAACAGTGTAAAAAAATAGAGTAAAAAAATGAATGTAGAGTATTTAGAGGTAAGTTAGCTCTGAAAAGAGCTGTTTTGTTATGTGGGTGTTTTTTTTACCTACAAGTAGGTACCAATGCAGAGTCTTATATTCAAGAGGAAAACTCTATTCCCCTCATCTGTAAAATGCACACCATCTCTCCTATACATGCCTTGCATGTTGTAACGCACATTGTTGTGATAAATGGAACCCATACCATAGTCTCTGAGGAAAGCAGAAACAGATTTATTCACATGTTTCCTTGCTTTCTCAATCTGTGGACAAAATTGGTTGGACCAGTTCCATTTTTGCCTTTGGCATATATTAGAAAATACCAAGGCAGTTTTTGGAAAACGTGACATCAATTGCCCAAAGATGTCCTTTACAAGCATTTCCAGACCTACCCCAGTCAAAGTGCCTAGGTCATTTTCACCACAGTGCACAATTATAAGGTCAGGGCGTGGTAAATGCATAAAGGATTTTACCAATGGTATCAATTGGTGACTTCTCAATCCTCTCTGTCCAATCCATACAATGTCCACATTTGGTAAATCAAGGTTGTAAATAACTCTGTTAGCTGCGTATTTTTGACTCCAGTGGACATAGCTATGTTTGGCATTTTGAAGGTAGATGTGCTTCTAGTCAGATGAGTTGTGGAAATGAAATGGCAGTTTGATTATGAAAAAAAGTGGTTGAGAATCAGTGCACTTGAAAAACCAGAAATGATTGGTGCTTTCTTAAAAATCTCCACTGAAAATTAGGGTGCATGCTTTTTTTTTGTAAAAAGTCATTTTAATGGTTGACAAAAAAGTCATTTAAACAAACATTGCACTTGATTAGGTAGTACATTGAGAGGTCAAACACCCTTGATGGATTCTTTTGCAACATAGTATGATGAACTTGTGAACTGTGTGCTGGGTTAGGAGGGAGTTACCATGGTTACAGGGTGAATGAGCACTGAGGGGATGGGTGAATGTTAAGTTTCAAAGTCTTGAAATGTACAACCAATTAAAATGTGCAGTTTGGTTTTGAATTTGTGTGGGAACAATTTTGATTGGTTAGGTAAAAGAATATGGGTCTAAAGTGAGAAAGAATCTGTGCAATTATTCTGAGGCTCAAGTGAAAGAAGCATTATTCAGAGATTCTGCTTAAGAATATTTGTGAGTGTGACTGACACTGTTGTATATCTTCCAAAGCATTTTTAAAGGTGAGTAATGATTCTTTTAAAAAAGATAGAGAGCTGTATGCACTATGGGGAAGATTAAGAAGCATATTGTACTTCTTTATTCTTGCATTTTGTGTCATTTGTTTGGGAATGTTGTTTAAAAATAGAATGGTGCATATTGGAAATGTATTTTGAAAAGGAGTTAGGTTTCTGCTTTGTTTCTGTAGTGGTCATTTAAATGAGCAGTGCTTTGTGTCAAAAACGATTTAGTATGGAAAATATTTTCTGGAAAAAAGTATGCTTTTTTAATTTTAGTGTAGTATTACACTGCCTTTCTGTTTGAAATAAGCGAAAACAATTTCACATTTTTCAATAATGTCAGCTATGCCTTGTGACAGTGTGCGTCAATCAGGTTAAAGATTATTCTTTGCTTGTGTCTAACTTTACTCTGTGCCTGTGTGTTATCTGATATATGATTCATTTAATGAAGATACACTGCTGTATGCAGTATAGGGTAGATTAAGAAGCATATTGTGCTTCATTATTCTTGCATTGTGTGCTATGTTTTTTTTAAATGCTGTTTAAAAATTGAATACTGCATATTGGAAATGTATTTTGCAAATGAGTTAGGTTTCTGCTTTGCTTTGTAGTGGTGATTTAAAAGGGCAGTGCTTTGTGTGAAAAAATATTTACTATAGAAAATGTTTTCTGGTAAAAGTTATGCTTAGTTCATGTCAAGCTTCACTCACAGTGTGATCTTAGTCACAAAATCAGAATGTTAGATATAATGTACCATGTCTGTCTCTGCCAACAATATGTGTGACTCTGCCTAAGATCACAGTGATGGGTGAATCAAGCTTTGTCGTGTATTTCTATAGGTTCTGAATCAGTCCCCCTATTCCTGACCCTATTCTGGTTAAACTAACTATCAAGTTAACTAACAGTCAGCCCATGAGGCAAGAAAACCCCCATGATGCAGATACCGTTATCTGACGCAGTCACACTACGGCACAGGAACGTGTTATCTGATTAGGTCATAACGCTTGAGATCTAATTAGACAAGCGACATTCCTCCAGCCCCTGATAAGGCATACGACGTTCTCATAACAAATCAAACCTATGACAACCTGGATAATCCGTGCGGCCATTGTTTTGATTTCACAGAGAACTTTTGCAAAAGAATGTGCTAACGAGCAAGTCGTATGACATCTTTATTGACGTACCTATGTCCATCCTTACGTCAATCTCGGCACCTTTAAGGTATAAATATTGCCGACCTTGCCCTATGCAAACACACGCGTGGTGACAAGACGGAGCAGCCATACTTGCCGAAGCCGAGAGCAGAAGCAGACCCCGCTGGCGCAGCCCCGCCTTCCTGACGCGCTGAGAGACGCGCTGCTATCTCAAGCCGAGAGACCCAGCACCGGCGCTTTCGGGCAGCCCTCGCAGGCAGCCTGGAATATCGAGAGCAGAGAAAGAGATACCATTCCTCATTCATCCTAAATTCCAGGTACAGAACTGAAAAACCGCTCACAGAGAATTCTTTAGTTATTCACTTGGCAAAAACAAACTTAACTTAAACTGTAACTTTCTATTCCCGCCCACGCATTAGACTTAGGTCAGGTACACGGGGTAGGCGTATTTAGAAACACCAGTTGAGTACGTTTAGTCAAATGTATATGTGTATGTAAATATATTTTAATCATTTTAAACATCATATGGCTCAGAAACCATATCAATGTTTTTACAGTATTATTTTATACTATTGCTTTTAATGTATGCACTTTACTTAACTATAAGTATTGCAATAATATCGATCCATTTCTCATGTATGAGAAAAGAGACTGATCAATAAATAACACCTTTTTATTGAACACGCCCGTCTCTTCCTTTTCTCTACATTCTGATGAGACTAAGAATGCACGTACTGACTGAGTAAAATAATTGCCTTGTGCTCACACGACTCTCGAGATTGACTCTTGATTAGGGGAGAGCAAAGTTGTCATGTTCTATGGTTGTCAGAAACTAAATCCCTTCTTGTCTAATCAGGGAAGTTAATCCTTCCTTGAACATTCGAGAAAGTTTCTAGCGAACTCTGAGCTTAGCTGGCAAACCCAAAAATTAAGTCTAGTATCGACAGTAGTAGACCTAGTTAACGTCTGGCCTAGGCCTTTACTGCTGTAGGTACTATTCCAATGCGCAGAGCCTATTGGGAAGATAGGAACTACACTACAGCTTCAGTCACAGTGTGATCTTAGGCACATGATCAGAATTATTATTATTATTATTATTATTATTATTATTATTATATTTAAGTTTATAAAGCGCTAAGCTACCAGTAGGTTTCCCGGTGCTGAAAACCAAATAAGACCAAATGAAGCGGGGAGGATCAGAAGGGAAAACTGTTAGATGTTAAATAACCAAGTTTTTACTTGTCTGCGAAATTTAAGATAGCAGGGTTCAGTCCGCAACCGGGGAGGAAGGGAATTCCAGAGTGAGGGGGCCAGCCAGGCGAAAGAGCGGCCACCCATTCTGGATCTTTTAATTCTGGGAACCGAGAACAAGTGCTGATTAGATGATTGCAGAGTGCGGAGGGGACAGTAGTGTTGTACCAAGGAGTTAAGACAGGGTGGGGCCAGGCCAGCATTTATTCTGTGCATAAAGCAAAGGGCCTTGAATTTAGTACGGCTTTCAATGCGGAGCCAGTGCAGAGTGCGCAGAGAACTGGAGGTAGGGGAGGAATTGGGGAGATTAAAGAGCAGTCGCACTGCCATATTCTGGACAGTCTGTAATTTGCGAATCACCTCTTTACAGGCTCCCAGGAGCAAAATGTTCCCGTAGTCCAGTCTAGAGGTGATTAAGGCCTGGACCACGGTTTTCTGAGTGTCCTGGGGAGGTGTGGCGCCGCGGCCAGGGCGACTGATGCTGGAATCTGGGGACCACGGTTCGATCCCCGGCTCCGGCGGCAGGTTAACCCAGCACCATGTGACTCTGGGCAATAGCTCGCTTAATCTTCCCGACGGCCCCCAGCACCTAGAGACCCTTACGGGTGATTGTGCGCTTTACAAATGTGGACTTTACTTTACTTACTTTACTGGGGGAGCATCCAGATGATCCTATGCAACCACTTGATGATAGGGATACAGGTGGAGGAAGTTTTAACCACATGGTTCTTCATGGATAACTGGTCGTCAAAAATTACGCCAAGGTTGCGTGCTGTTTTAGATGGAATGGGTAGCATGCCCATTTGGAAGGGCCAGTGTTGGGGTCCCCATAAGGTGGTATTGTGGCCAACCAGAAGAAGTTCTGTTTTCCCCCTGTTCAGTTTTAGTTTGTTATCGTACATCCAAGCTGCGATGTTACTGAGGCCTGCGCAGAGGGAGGAGGAAGAGGAGTGAGAACCCGTAGAAAGAGAATAGATGACCTGGGTATCATTGGCGTACGAGTAAATGGTGAGCCCAGCTTGCTCCGCAATAGCAGCCAGAGGTCTGACATACAAGTTGAAGAGCAAGGGGCTCAAGATGGAACCTTGCGGAACACCGTACGCCGATGTATGTGTTTGGGAGACTGATGAGGAAGAGAAGACTTGGGAGGTACGATCCGATAGAAAATTGACAAACCAGTTGAGGGCTAGGCCGGTGATGCCAGATGATCTAAGGGCATTGATAAGAATGGGGTGTGAAACCGTGTCAAATGCGGCACTTAGATCAAGTAAAATAAGTGCCACGGTTCCCCCTATCCACTCGGCCTCGGATGTTTTCAGAGACCCCCAACAAAGTAGTTTCCGTCGAGAAACCAGACCTGAAACCAGATTGGGATGGATGGAAAATTCCCTTAGATTCGACATGGTTTGAGAGTTGAGAATTGATGTGTTTTTCCCAAAATTTTGAAAAAACCGGAAGAAGTGAAATTGGGCGGAAGTTAGATGGAATACTAGGATCAGCATTGGCCTTTTTTAATAGAGGCACTATCATCGCATGTTTCCATGCAGAGGGTACTATGGCTTCTCTAAGGGAGAAGTTAAGGAGATCCAAAATTAGTTCAAGGGACGAATTGTCCAACATTTTTAATATTTGAGGGGGAAAAGGATCCAAAGGGGAATCGGATTCAATTTTACTGATAATATCAGAGAGAGTATTGATGTTAAGAGGATCCCATGTGTCGATCAGCTGTGAAGCGGGGGGACAGGTATCCTGTGGGGTCCCTGAGTCACAGGAGATCGTAAGGTTAGAAAGTATGGGAAGGGGGGTGCTGTGCTGGGGTAAGGGACCTATTCTCTAAAATCACTCGATCAGAGGATGAGATTGGGGGTGGTAGGTGGGACAAAGAAGGGGAGGGGCACATTTCTCAAAATCAGAAGAAATGGTATCAATTTTGGCGATAAAAAATTCAGCCAGAGAGTTGCATTGTGCAGTGTCTAGACATGGTGGTTTGGGCTGACATAGTGCGCCCGAGAGCTTTTGTACTACCTTAAAAAGAGCTTTGGGACGATTTTGTGCCTCAAGAATAGTTAGGTTGACATGCTCAATTTTTGCAGTTTTGCATAAAGAGTGATATTTAGTTAATGCATCTTTGCAGATTAACTTGGAGCACAGATCATATTTTGTGCGCCATTTGCGCTCGAGGTTTTTGCAGATGGTTTTTTTCTTTTTTCAAAGTGGCTGTAAACCAGGGCGCAGGCGGGTGGTGAAGATTGTGCTTTTGCATGCGCTGTGGTAAGCATGCATCGGCAGCATGTGCACGCCAGGCATTTACAGTATCAGCTGCTTCAATACTAGTGACTTCCGTGAGAGGTCTAGAGTTCTCTAGACAAGAGTTGAGTTTCTTAAAATCCAGTTTGTTCCAGTTTCTGGATGGTCTAGATTCTGTAGGATTAGAGAGGATGTTAGGTGGACAACCAATGGTAACAGAGAAAGTCACCATATAATGGTCGGACCATATGATAGGTGAAGGAGCCTCACATATGATGGTTTCTAAATTAGAGAAAATAGGTTCCAGAAGGTTCCCTGCTTTGTGGGTGGGACCGGAATTATGTAAAATGATATTTAAAGCAGCCAAGTCCTGTAAAAGGTTGCTACTGGTGGGACACGAAAGATCATTCAAATGCAGGTTCAGATCACCGATAATTGAAAAGTTTGTTGAATTCTGAATTAAAGGTGCTGCATACTCAGGGAAAGAAGCGGCCCAGGAACTCACTGGGCCTGGGGGGCGATAGACAAGCATCCCTGAAAGAGTAAAGTTGGGAGATAGCGAAAGTTTGAAAAGACCGGCTTCGCTGTTAGGTAATTCAAGGTCTTCCCATTTGCAGGAGTACAGTCTAATATAGATTATGGCTATCCCTCCACCATCTTTCATTAATCTGTTTTTACCAACATAGGTGTAGTTGTCAGGGAGCGCAGCAGCAATATCTGGGCCAGATTAGTCTTTTAGCCATGTCTCAGTGAGGAATAAGGCTGCAGGTTCCACCGAGACGAGTAGATCAAAGATCTCTCTCTTATGTTTAACTAATGATCTACAGTTTAGGCTGATTAGTGTCCGAGTCTGGGGCAGGTCTGAGGCTGTAGGTTTGGTGCGAAAAGGAGGGAAATCAGATGAGGCTATGTTGGTTAGGGAAGGAGAGGATGTGAGGGGGAGGAGGCAAAACGGGCAGGTTAGGGGAACACAGTTGGGATTCAAAGTGGAACAATGTGAGCGCTGTGATGGCCTGAGGCTAAGAAGGGCCTCCCTAGAGTAAGTATGAAGTCGACCACTGAGTGAAAGACCAGGGGTCGTAGCCCCTAGTCCCGGCCCGTCGCGGACAGGTGCAGACGGGCTTGCCGTAGGAGCGCCTTTGGCGCGCAAGTGGCGCGCCCGCTGCGCTTCCTAAAGTTGCACATTTATATATGTGCCAAAGGATGGTTAGGTGGGGGCGTGTCCTTGATAGGGGCATGGCCGACAGCCTCGCTGGTGATGGCGGCGGGGCGCTCAGAGCAAGCGCAAGGTCCAGTGTCAGCGCTAGATCTGCTGCACGGCAGACGCGTGTGAGCCAAGGGAATTCAGATCCTGTCAGGTAAGTAATATTAAAATACAATAAACACAAGTTTAAAAATGGTATCAGCTCAGCCTACTCCCGGCTTTCCGCCTCTGGAGAAATGGTTAGATATAATGTACTGTGTCTGTCTCTGCCAACAGTATGTGTGACTCTGCCTAAGATCACAGTGATGGGTGAATCAAGCTTCAGTCACAGTGTGATCTTAGGCACATGATCAGAATGTTAGATATAATGTACCATGTCTGTCTCTGCCAACAGTATGTGTGTCTCTGCCTAAGATCACAGTGATGGGTGAATCAAGCTTCAGTCACAGTGTGATTTTAGGCACATGTTCAGAATGTTACATATAATGTACCGTGTCTGTCTCTGCCAACAGTATGTGTGTCTCAGCCTAAGATCACAGTGATGGGTGAATCAAGCTTCAGTCACAGTGTGATCTTAGGCACATGATCAGAATGTTACATATAATGTACCATGTCGGTCTCTGCCAACAGTATATGTGACTCTGCCTAAGATCACAGTGATGGGTGAATCAAGCTTCAGTCACAGTGTGATCTTAGGCACATGATCAGAATGTTAGATATAATGTCCCATGTCTGTCTCTGCCAACAGTATGTGTGACTCTGCCTAAGATCACAGTGATGGGTGAATCAAGCTTCAGTCACAGTGTGATCTTAGGCACATGATCAGAATGTTAGATATAATGTACCGTGTCTGTCTCTGCCAACAGTATGTGTGACTCTGCCTTGGATCACACTGATGGGTGAATCAAGCTTCAGTCACAGTGTGATCTTAGGCACATGTTCAGAATGTTAGATATAATGTACCATGTCTGTCTCTGCCAACAGTATGTGTGACTCTGCCTAAGATCACATTGATGGGTGAATCAAGCTTCAGTCACAGTGTGATCTTAGGCACATGATCAGAATGTTACATATAATGTACCATGTCTGTCTCTGCCAACAGTATGTGTGACTCTGCCTAAGATCACACTGATGGGTGAATCAAGCTTCAGTCACAGTGTGATCTTAGGCACATGATCAGAATGTTACATATAATGTACCATGTCTGTCACTGCCAACAGTATGTGTGACTCTGCCTAAGGTCACAGTGATGGGTGAATCAAGCTTCAGTCACAGCGTGATCTTAGGCACATGATCAGAATGTTAGATATAATGTACTGTGTCTGTCTCTGCCAACAGTATGTGTGACTCTGCCTAATATCACACTGATGGGTGAATCAAGCTTCAGTCACAGTGTGATTTTAGGCACATGTTCAGAATGTTAGATATAATGTACCATGTCTGTCTCTGCAAGCATTATGTGTGTCTCTGCTCATAATATTTCACTGTCTCTGCAGGCCAAAAACAGGCCACCTATATATGTAAATGTAAATGTAAATATATGTGTCTTGTAAAGCGCACTGCTGTCCTGAGGCGTCATGGCACTGTAGACCGCTGGGGAACCCATCCTGGCTTTCCCTGTGAGATGGTCCCTACGGGGTATCTCTAAGGTGAAACCAGGCATCCCCGGCGATTGTTGGGGGCTGTTGTAGAGATGAGGTAAGATAATGCCCAGAGTTGCCGAGTGTGATCCCTGGTTAGAGTAGGCACCGAGGCGAGAATTATCGAGTCCGCTGACGCTGGTTCTGAGGTTCCGTGGATTCTGGACCCGTGTCATAAACATCGTCGTATCATGACGATTTTGGTATCAGCAGACCGAGAATGACGAGTATACTACATACGAGTATTTTCTTCATGTTCGAGTGACGAGATCACCATGAAACCAGAGATTCCGTTCTGAACCCTCGGGTTCCATTTTGTGTACGGCAGCCATTTTGTGATTGCCCTCACATAGGCCGATGACTAAGGCCAAACGAGTCTTTGGGACACATACACCTTTTAGCTGACTTCTGTGTGACCTGGGCAAGCTGACTCCGTTGCTCGGAGCCAAACCTGTTGGGCCAGTTCCTTTCCAAGTGGCCGATCGCGATTGAGATCAAGGCACAGCCTACCATAAACCCTTTATTGCACACAACTATGTCTAATCTTACACACACCTGTCTCTGCTCCTTGCTTTATGACCTGCATTACGATGAGGAGGTTCACGTTTTTATTAGGGGTCCGACCATCTATCTGATGAAGAATGTTGGGTTTTGCCAAGTCATTGATGGTGGGCTGGACAAAGAAATGTGGGCTTGTCATGCAATGCTTTATTGTACACATGGGATTGGTTTACTGTAAAGAAGGAATGTTTGCCTGAAGCGTAATATTTCGTATAAAAAGGGTTGACTGACTTTGTAAATTTGAGCAGTCTCCTACGAATATACAGCCACTGTAATTCGTGGACCTCTGTTACTGGTTGCAGCCAATAAATTTGAACTTTGACGTCACCAAGAAGTTGCCGCGTTTCTGTAACTCTGAGACAGGTGAGTCTAGGAGATTTCAGGTGTTTTTCCCCTGGCACCACTGGGTCCATAAAAACCCGGTTCTCCAGTTCACGACCCTGCCACGTCGGGAATTGAACCCTGGTCCTGGGCTGTGATGGAGCGGGATAGAAAACAGAATTCTGTTTAAACCCGTGAAGTCACACTTCCATAAATAAATTAATAATGCTAACAATTTGTGCTGTGTATGCTAATTCAACCTAGTTTAAAGTTGCATTTACACAGAACACGCGGGAAATTAACATGTGTGCTCATAATTGTGCATTATGTTGCATTCTTATGTATGTGGAAAATAATAAATTAATCTTGTCTATTGTCATGTCATAACTAATAGCAGCTGTTTTTGAAATAATGGCATGTGCTTATTTTGCTTCCCTTGTCTATGTGATGTCATTTCTACTATTCTAGGTGCACATAAGGTTTTATGGATTAATGAAGACAGGTAGATATAAAATGCTGCTTTATTTGTGCTTTACTGCTAGGTAATTTAGACTAATGGGTTAATAATTAGCAATGATGGGAGGCAACAGAATAAACTGTATTTCTTTCATTAATTATTCTTTGTGTTTGTTTATATAATAGTTTTACAAATGAAGCTTAGAGATGACTGCAGGAAAATAGTACCCTTTTAAAAGTGGCGCAGGGACGGTGGCGCAGAAAATTGACGCTTTCTGAAAGAGGCCTAATGATGAAAATGGCTCAAGTGAAAATAATTCCAAGAAGGATGGAAAAGGCCTCTGAGCTTTTATTTTGAAAGGTTTTGGATTGAACTGCTAAAAAGATGACTTTTTGGAGAAATTTGCTAACATTTGCTAACGTGCCACGGGAGTTCAGAGCTGACTAGCTCAAGGTTAAAAAGGAAGCTGTCGCTACAAAATGTAGCAGTCTAAGGAGAACTGCCAAGACTTCTAAATGAACAATGGACAAGTGAATTTGCCCGGGCATGTAAGAAGGAGGTGTCACAGTTTACTGTGGTACGAGGTGGCTCAGCCAATGGAGAACTAGAATTCGTCTGCTGGAATGTGAAAAATAGTTAGCTCAGCTAAAATTAGGGTATAAGAATAGGTTCAGAGAACACATAGTTGGCTTACGCTCGAGAAATCTGGAGGACGATGTTATGCTGATGGACTTTACACGTGAGGACAGGAGTTTTTATTAATTACTTTATTACTAGGTGATGAGGGTAGAGACAGAGATATAGTTAGGATTTTGGAAATGCTTAATTTTACTTATTCTTGCTAATGAATAATAATTCTTGATTTATGCTCTTTTTATTAATACTGAATAAATCTTTCTTTATGACATTTTCTAATGCTTGTTTAATAAAATACCAAAACCTAAGTTTTTCTAGATGTGTTAAAATAAACTTTCTAAAATGACAAGCTGGTCTTGATTATTGCAGATGGTTTAAACAACTATATTTAGATCTTATCGCCTCATGATTCAAGCGCTCTATTGTTGATATGGGCCTAGTGTTGTAGTGTAAGTTTTGTGGTAGTAGATAGTGTCATTTGTGCAATATTTTGGTGAGAGCGCTGGATCAATTTCTGGTAGCCATCGGACGGTTTATATATGTTGTTTTTGACATACATGTTACATGCATGATACATATATGTTGGTAAATTCATAGGATTAAGTTTTAACACATGTTGAGTTTGTTTATTTTGTGCTATGTGTGTACCGGTACAAAAACTGTGTGATGAGAATGTAGTCATGCAGAATATCTGATCTGTTTCTGTGATATCGCCGAGTATCACTGTTGGTATCGCCGTGTACCAGAAGTATTGTCGCCGTGCAATACAGTGTTGTCGCCGTGCAACACAGTTTTAGGGCTAGGTGTGAATGTTGAATAGTGAGGGTTTTCTAAGAAATTAGAGCAGCATGAGAATAGGGACAAAGCGCCTTCCATAAAACTCACTGTGATAAGAGTATTAGTTATATTCAAGCTTGAGTGAAGGGCAGGGTAATGTCGGTGCATGATTATCTATAAACAGGTTAGAGTCCTGTACGGGTACATGTTTTATATCTATAAACAGGTGAGAGCCCTGTACGGATAACGGTGTTATTTTGCTAACGGTGCATGATTTCTATAAACAGGTGAGAGTCCTGTACGGATTTCATGTGTGACTGAAGTTAGGGAATTTTCAGTGTGAAAGTGCGTGATTGTTTTGTAAGGTATGTTCAAGTGGAACTCTTAGAACTTTCACTTCGCGGTGGGTTCAGAGCAAAATGAGTTCATATTCTTACGTGTTAGAAGGGTAGAGTAAGAGTTGCTCTACTGGCAAATGGAAATTATCCTTAGTGTGAATAGCGCCGTCTATTCCGAAGTGTGGATACTTGAATGTATGTAAACTATCCTAATTAGAGAAGCAGACAGATGTGTTTCGTTTTATGTATTGACTAAAATGTACCAAAAGTAATTCTAAGGTACTTAGGAAAGTTCAGGATAAAGTCTGTACCATTCTAAGACTTTCTAAAAGTATTGTGCAGTGTTTAAATACATTTAAAAGCTCTGCACGCTAATAAAATTCAATTGAAAAGTATTCAGCATAGTTGAAAAGTATAAAAAGGTAAACTGTGCTAATTTAAAACATTCAGGAGCATTTTAGAATGTTTTGTGTTAATTAGGCAATAATTAAGGTATTCCACGTTATTAAACTCGTTAAAATAAGTAAAAAGCGATTAGTATTGATTTTATAAACATTCCTCGCTTTAATTATAATAATAAATTGTTCTCCGTAGTTTAAAACCATTAAAAAGTGCCCCGATCGAAAATTGTAAGGGAGGGGCTGGTTTTGCGAGTGAGAGCGTGTGGGGAGAGACTGCAGCTGCAGCTGCTGCATACGTCATCGCCCTGCCGCGCTCTGATTAGTTAATATGTCTGGAATGATAAAACAAAGCTGTGCTCTTATTGGTTGAGGCAAAGTGAAAGGCTGCGTTGTGATTCGCTGTCAGCGCTTCTGTGTTTATAGTGGTTGCCTGCCGAACATTTTATTTACATTTTACAAGTGTCCCCAAGTTTATAGTACACACTCAAATTTAGTAATAAGTTCCCGTTTAGTTTCCTTGTTGGATGCGCTGTTGTTGAAAGGAGAAGTGTGTTAAGGAGCATTTTGTAAAGGAGGGGGGGCTGCTGCGCTCTCATTGGTTGGAGTACTGCAGAGTTAAAGCAGGGCCTCGCTCTGATTAGTTAATGTGTTCGGAGCGTCACAGCAAAGGTGCGCTCTGATAGGTTGAGGAATTGTGTGAGGCAGCGCGGTGATTGGGTAATAGTGTTATATTGTTTAAAAGGAATTGCCCGTGATATTTTATTTCAGACATTCGAATATAAAAATAAAATCCCACTTTGATTTCCCTCGTTATAATTGTGATGTTGCCTGAAAGAGAAGCGTGTGAATACTGATTGATGTGGTGATTGTTTGAACGTTTGCGTGATATATTAAGAGCGCATGTAAAGAAAGGGTTGCTTGGAGTGTAAAGGGCAGAGAAGGATTACGTGCGCATTGTATTGTTGATTTAGAATTGTCCTTGATCGACACGAAGGGGCCGCGCTGTGATTCGTTAAAGTTCCGGCGCGTCATAGAAAAGGCCGCGCACCCATTGGCTATTGACGCGCAGCGTCATACAAGGGCCGCGACCTTATTGGTTAAGGCTCCGTGAGCTGCGCCCTGATTGGGCAAAGCTCTATGACTGTGTGTAGGTGTTTTATAAACAAAAATAGAATTAAAACACTGTTTTAGCCTCTTTTTTTCAACGCTTTGAAGTTTTAAAGGGAGAAGGGTATAATAATTGATGTGGTTGAGCGAGTTAATACATAATTAAAATTTTGCATAAATAAAATATATTAAATGCGACTACGCGCTGTGTTCAAATTATATTCCCAAACACAGAGGCTTGAGCGCGAGGCGAGCGGGACAGTAGCAGCAGCGGTATATGGCCACAGTAACAGCCGCGCTGAGCTTGGACGAGTGTTGTCAAAGCCGCGTTTTGATTGGCTGAAGCATTTTCTGCCGCTGTGCTGTGATTGGCCAATGCGTCGTCGCGCTGTAATTGGCTGTAGTGGCGTAAGCAGTACTGTGGTTGGTTGAAATATCGCCAACAGCGCTGTGATTGGCTGAGGTGGGTTGCCCCTTTGAAATATTTGCGAGTGTATTTGTAAGTGTCCCAAAGTTACGATATTAAGAAAAGTGTCCTAGTGGATCGGCTGTTTGCTTGGGCTGATCGCTGGTACATAGCAGAAAAATAGTTGAGCATAGAATTAATCCCTTGTTTGGGTTTCCCTCTGTCGTGCAATAGTTAGAATGAAGGTGTGTCACAGCTGATTTGTATGATGAGCATCCTGCGTTGAATTATTAATACAGGAGAGACTGCTATTTGGAGTATGAAAAAGAGACTACAATAGCAGTGTTTGTGACAGAAAAGGGAGTGTCACAACTGATGTGTAATAGAGTCTGCAGCTTAGTAAACTTGTTTGGCCAGGCGTAAAGGGAAATATATTGTCTTTTTAGTTGTTTGTCTTTAGCCTGTTCGGTTGGGTGTGAGGGGTAAGACATTATTTCTGCATTTCTGTGGACTTGCAGAGTTACCTAAACAGCTGTGAGTGTGAGGCCTTCTGTGTGTGAATTTTAATGAAGGTATTTTGCATGAGGGTGCTCGATAGTGTTTGGCTGAAAGTGCATTACTAATGTCTAGTGAGTTTGTGTACATTTGACCCTGGTTGCTTTCCTTGCTATAGTGGTGCTATATATCACAATTGATGGTGTGATAGAGATCAAAGGCTGAAAACAAAGAACTAGAAACTACAGAGTAATAATTCAATATTAATAACAGAGTACAATCAAAAATTTTTACACCAAAACATTATATGTAAAATTAAGGCAAAACAGATTAGGTTTTTCTTTTTTCACAGGTATATGTTGCAGAAGGTGTGTAAGTGAAAATTAAGTACATTTAAAACACATGTGATTATATGTTGGTATTATTGTTATAAATAAATATTTTGCATTGCTATTGTTTTTGCAAATTGATATTTTTCCTTACAGGTTAATTATAATTAGTGACACAGGTAAATTAGGAGATATATTAAATTGACCAAATTATAAAGTTTTATACACCTGGTAGTGTTAAATTAATTAATTAATTAATTAGCAAGTGCTGCAAAGCAAATTTAAAGTGTACATTTACCAAATTAATTAAATAAAATGTCTTCCTTATACAAGAAAATGAAAAAGGTTGTTGCCAAATGCGAGAGTAAATTAAAGATTCCCAATTTAGCGAAAATAAATAATAAAAGTGTCAGAGTAGAAAATGTTGATCAGTGTAAAAATAATGTTGTAAATATGGATCAGAACAGAAATTCAAGAAGATCCCCAGAACAGGTTAATGAAACGCCAAAAATGTCAGATCAGATTGATAAAGTGCCAGCTCAGACTTCTACTAAAATTGATGCGACAGAAAAGCATGATGAAATGTTTAGTACATCTGGAATTAATATTCCTGATTATGTAAATTCATCAAATGATTTAAAGGAGTCCATGAAAATTATGGAAACAGAGATAGTGCCTGTACTTAGAAAAGATGAAATTAATTCCGCAATTTTAAAGGTCCCATTAATTGAAAAGGTTTATTCTATTGTACTTGAGATTGAACTAGTAGGGATTAAAACTCAGCGAGAAACAGAGATGACTTCAGTTCTGGTAAGTGAGAAGTCTGACATTGACCTGATTAAATTAATACAGCCTGATGAATCAAAAGTATGCTTAAATAAAAAAGAAACTGAGATAAATGAGCTGAATGAACAGTTACAAATACAGCGACAGGTAATAATTCAAGAGAATGAGATGGCTTCACTGCCATTACAAATTTTTGTTAATGAACAGTCAGAGAAAACAGATACAGGATTAAATAAAGAACAAGAAAACAGTCCAAGAAGATTAAATGCACTTCCAGAATGTTGGAATAAAATTGATGTTCTTTTGAGTGAAGACATCAAAGTAAAGGACGCAATTGATCAACAGATTGAAACATTGACTTCTGCAGGTTCACTTTTCAGAAATGCAAATTTAATTAAAAGGTTGATTGATGATATTCAATTGGCAGAAAGGTTTGCTGTCGTGATATGTGCAGCATACAAAATAAATGATGAACATGCTTTGAGTTCACTAATACTAACATCTGTAGTTGAAACATGGCAGGTAGTCAAAGATTTACAAGATGATGTAACTCATGAGGAGAAAAACACATGGTTGAGAAACACATGGTTGAGTGCAAATTTTAAACAGCGAGATGAGGATGAGATTTTGTCACACAAAGATGGTAGAGTAGTTTTACCAAATAGCATAATTATTGACATGGACAATATGTACCATAAAATCGTAGAATTTCTTTACCAGAGGTGTCTGACATATCAGCAAGTGAACACAATTAAGAGAACAATTATGAGATTGGGAACAGAATTACAAGAGAGTGGTTCATTGACCAGATTACAAATGAATTTCTGTGAGATGTCACTGCATTACAAACTGTGCTACATTTTTGTGATTTTCTGTTTGATTTCAAAATGGGTTGAAACATTTCAGATGCGACATGATGATAAAATTACTGTTGCAAATTTACTAGATGGCAAAAGACATATTGAAAACAGATTGCTCCATTGTACAGATAGACTAGAAATTTCAAATGTTGAGGAGCAAGAGAACGGTACTATAAAAGACAGAGATGCAAAAATGTCCCTAGCTGCAGGTACAAAGTGGACAAATATCCTTCCACTTGTTTTAATGTTTCTGAGAAACACTACTGATAAAAAGACAGATTTAAGTCCACGTGAGATTATGATGGACAAGGTCATGAGACAGACATTTATACCAGAGAAGAAAATGATGACTATCAATGATAGCATAAATTTGGAGAACTGCAGGAATTTATCAGATGAAATGATTTCTGTGTTTGATGAAGATGAAACTGAAGTACAAACAAGAGAAAAAGAGCAAGTATTTGATCTATTACCAGGTAAAAGGATCAGGAAAAAGGTTCGTCTAAAAAGAAATTCTCTAGTGCCAAGGTGGCAGAAAAGGAGGTCAGTCAGTCTTGTCACAGCAAATGCAGAGAAGTACAAAAGACTGAAGAGGTGGATTGACACTGGCCATACTTTTCGTGTAACTACACCTGAAAATCCTGATGAGGATAGTGTCACAACTGCTGATTCAGATTCTGAAGAAGAGCCTGAAGAGAATCCAGATCTTGAAGATCGACAAGCTGGTCGACATCTGGAGAACATGAATAGAAAACAAGCCTTGATTGAAGAAGACTTGAACGTTGTGACTGAAGACTCAGAAAATGGTGGAAATCTGCCAGAAAAAGAAGCAGAAGACGAATGTGATCAGATTGTGATTCAAGACCAGGAGAGTATTGAAAAGCAGAAGAGTAGCTCTGAAAGCAGGAACAGGAATTCTGAAACTGGGAAGTTGAAGGTAATTGAAGAAGAAAATGAATTGCCAAGTACCAGCTACAAAGATGACGTTCCTAACGGAGTGAAGCTGCTGAGTAAAGAAGTACCTGAGTCCAGAATGGAAATGTCTGACACTGAAACTGATGAAAGTGACGAAGATTCTGAAATAAGAAAATTCAGAAAAGGAGCTTGGAGAACAGAATGTAATGTGACCAAGCAAAAGAAGAAATTACTAAGAAAAAGTGATAACTGGCCAGAAGAAAATGAAGGCCTAAAATTCAAATTGAGACACAGATCAAAGGAACAGATTGATGAGATATCAAGTGAAAAAGATTCTAAAAAGAAAAGTGAGGCAGGAAAGAAAATAGAAGTGATACCTGTAATGGAGGTAAATAGTGACAGTCAAACAGAGATTGAAGAGAATAGTGACAATGGTTGAAGTACATACCTGTTAAAATTTTAGGTATTCTGTTTTTGGCATAAGGCTGAAGAAATCTTGTTAGATGACACAAGGTCGAAGAAATCCTGTTAGCTGAAAAATTAATTTGTGACATTAGGTCGAAGAAAAACTGTTAGAAGGTTTAAAGAGTATATAAAAAAAAAAAAAAAAAAAAAAAAAAAAAAATTTGAAAAAGGGGGGTGTTAGAAATTTTTAGAAAATTTAGGTAAAATTTTTAAAATTTTTGTTTTATTTTTCTTTGCAAGCTTAATGCAATTATAATTCTGCTTTGGATAATTTAGGTTATTGTTCTTTTAGAAATAATCAAGGAGAAGTTTAAAGTTAATATGACAAGCAAGATACAGACATTTTATTAGTTATAGTTTTTGCAACACTTTTGTTGAAGCTTAGTTGTATGTTACACCAGAGAATGAAATAAAACTAGAGGGGTTTCTTAAAACTCAATATGAGAGTTGTAGATAAACTGATGAGATAAGTCTTTAGAAATACTAACACAGGTGAAATTGAATCATGTTCATCTTAGATAAAATCTTTGCTAAATTTTTGGGTGCTGGTGTGGTGATTTGTTAATCACCAGATGAGGGAGTTGATGGAGCGGGATAGAAAACAGAATTCTGTTTAAACCCGTGAAGTCACACTTCCATAAATAAATTAATAATGCTAACAATTTGTGCTGTGTATGCTAATTCAACCTAGTTTAAAGTTGCATTTACACAGAACACGCGGGAAATTAACATGTGTGCTCATAATTGTGCATTATGTTGCATTCTTATGTATGTGGAAAATAATAAATTAATCTTGTCTATTGTCATGTCATAACTAATAGCAGCTGTTTTTGAAATAATGGCATGTGCTTATTTTGCTTCCCTTGTCTATGTGATGTCATTTCTACTATTCTAGGTGCACATAAGGTTTTATGGATTAATGAAGACAGGTAGATATAAAATGCTGCTTTATTTGTGCTTTACTGCTAGGTAATTTAGACTAATGGGTTAATAATTAGCAATGATGGGAGGCAACAGAATAAACTGTATTTCTTTCATTAATTATTCTTTGTGTTTGTTTATATAATAGTTTTACAAATGAAGCTTAGAGATGACTGCAGGAAAATAGTACCCTTTTAAAAGTGGCGCAGGGACGGTGGCGCAGAAAATTGACGCTTTCTGAAAGAGGCCTAATGATGAAAATGGCTCAAGTGAAAATAATTCCAAGAAGGATGGAAAAGGCCTCTGAGCTTTTATTTTGAAAGGTTTTGGATTGAACTGCTAAAAAGATGACTTTTTGGAGAAATTTGCTAACATTTGCTAACGTGCCACGGGAGTTCAGAGCTGACTAGCTCAAGGTTAAAAAGGAAGCTGTCGCTACAAAATGTAGCAGTCTAAGGAGAACTGCCAAGACTTCTAAATGAACAATGGACAAGTGAATTTGCCCGGGCATGTAAGAAGGAGGTGTCACAGTTTACTGTGGTACGAGGTGGCTCAGCCAATGGAGAACTAGAATTCGTCTGCTGGAATGTGAAAAATAGTTAGCTCAGCTAAAATTAGGGTATAAGAATAGGTTCAGAGAACACATAGTTGGCTTACGCTCGAGAAATCTGGAGGACGATGTTATGCTGATGGACTTTACACGTGAGGACAGGAGTTTTTATTAATTACTTTATTACTAGGTGATGAGGGTAGAGACAGAGATATAGTTAGGATTTTGGAAATGCTTAATTTTACTTATTCTTGCTAATGAATAATAATTCTTGATTTATGCTCTTTTTATTAATACTGAATAAATCTTTCTTTATGACATTTTCTAATGCTTGTTTAATAAAATACCAAAACCTAAGTTTTTCTAGATGTGTTAAAATAAACTTTCTAAAATGACAAGCTGGTCTTGATTATTGCAGATGGTTTAAACAACTATATTTAGATCTTATCGCCTCATGATTCAAGCGCTCTATTGTTGATATGGGCCTAGTGTTGTAGTGTAAGTTTTGTGGTAGTAGATAGTGTCATTTGTGCAATATTTTGGTGAGAGCGCTGGATCAGCTGTTCTCTGCTTCCGGGTGTGCCGCCTCTAACCAGTGAGGCACACCACTCCACTATATAAGCAAGACATAACATTAATTAGTAAATCGTTTTTGACACAAAGCAAAGCACATGTAATGTAAATCAGCCTTTTGTTGTATACTAGCGTTTATATTGTTTACTTATTGGAATTGCTATGTAATATGTTTGTAGTGGTCTATAATATGTTATTTTTTGTTTACCACAGATTATAATCATCTATACAAACAAAGAAAAAAATGCCTTTGAAAGAAAGATGTGAAAAAGTTTATAAAAGAAAATTAAGGTCTAAGGAAAAAGAAAATCAAGAACCAACTAAAATAAAATCTTCAGAGAAAAAAAAATGTTCCTGGTAAGCAAACTAAAAATGTACTCAGGAACTTATTGAAATGTCAAGAAAAAAAACGTTTTTTTGCAAACAAGAATGAAACACCTGTAATTAGGAAGAAGACAGGATGTCCTTCTAAAAGTGTTAGACCTGTACATGGAGATGATATTTTCTATAACAAAAGAAGGAACAACCAATTTCTTGAAATTCGTAGACGAATGTTTTATAACAGAATAGTATCAAATTTATTAAAAAATGTAAAGAGGTATAAAAAAAATACTGCTTTTTACAAGAAAAAAAAACATAGTTAAGATTGTGGATGAAGCATTTAAAGTGAAAAATAAATTGATTACTTTAGTAATGAATAGAATTCGTACACTTGATAAGTGGAGGAGAGTAATTAATCGCACTAATTTCTGTGATGTTTTTTCTGGAGAATAGTTCAAGTTGTGAGCCATTTGTTAATGAAGAAAGTTACTTTCAGGATAATGATTTGGTGCATGCAGTTGACACCAGTGGTCGAGCATATGAGGTGAAGGACGGTTGTCCGGTTGAAAAAGAAGAGATTGTGCCTAGAAATACAGAAGAGGTGTTAGCTGATGAAGTTTTAGGGAGATATCCTAAGGCTCCAGTGTATACTTGGAATTGTAGTAGTATTTGTAGTGTGCGACAGGAATCAATTGAATTGTTTCGCACTTTCTTACGGACATATACTAAGAAAAGTGTGAAACAAAAAATAAAAAATTTACAAGAATTAGATCCTTGTAGAGTGAGAGAAAAAACAGGTTTGCAAGGGCATTCACTGGCTTGCCTTTCAAGAAAAGTATGTCAGAGTGTTTTTCACCATTTTAGGATGTTAGCAGTGCATCATAATAAAGTGAGGAGATTAGTGAGAAGGTTGTATTATGCAAAAAGTCCAGCACTTAAACTAAAACAGTTAAACAGAGCTCTTTTGCATGGATCTGAATTAGATGTGAAAAATATTTGTTATGAAATTTGAGTTTTGGTACTTTGGTGAAAAAGAGGTCAGTGCAGAAATTGATACAGTAATAGAAGGTAATGTAGAAAAGAATGTGGAGATTTTAAGTACAGAAAAATTCGAAAATGAAATTACAAAGTTTAAGGTCAATTCAAGTGAAAGGCCTAATTTTTCTTGTGTGTGTTGTCGACGAACTCATTATAAGCATCAGACTAGATTAGTTGATTTATATGTAAAAAGCGAAAAGATAAATAATAATGAGTGAAAGGATTTTGCAACTTATTTGTTGGTTGAAAATAGTTTTGATTTGGGCTCTGATCATCTTTTTTGTAAATATTGCTATAATAAATTAAATGAAAACAGAATGCCTGCTAGAGCTGTTCATAATAATCTGGAGTTGATAGACATTCCTTCTGAATTGATGGATTTAAATACCTATGAGTCTATTCTGATTCAATGTGTGCATCCTTTTCAGGCTATTGTTCACATGGAGCCTAAGACAGGGAAATTGCCTCCTTCAGATTTACAGAGAGGATTAAAGGGAAAAGTTGTTTATTTGCCTCTAGATTTTAAGAAAAATATTGATACAATTGGTGTCTAAAAAGTAGAAGAGGAACCTCTGGTTATTCTAGTTAATGGTGTTCCAACAAAGAGTAAGAAAATCTGGCAAGAATTAGTGAATGTTAGGAAAGTCAAGAAGGCAACGTTGTATCTGATAAAAAATAATCAGTACTATAAAAATGTGTATGTGGAAGAAGAGGAAACAACTGTACAAGAGGACAATGATGTCTCTGCTGGGCAAATAGAAAAAGTTGATGTCTCTAGAAGTGAAGAAATTTATAAACAATATAGTGTTCATCCATTGCATTCCAAAGAAGTAATGGGGAATGCTATTGACTTGTTTCAGATGAAAAAAGCCGAAGGAAGCCCCATTAGTGTATGGGAAGAAAGTTTGGAAGCTCGTTGTTTTCCACAGTTATTTCCAACAGGTGAGGGTGGACGATATGACCACCGACCTGTTCAAATTCCTGCATCTGAATACCGGACTTCAAGATTATATGCAGAAGATCCAAGGTTTCGTCAATGCATTCCATATTTGTTCCATCTACTGTTTGAGAGTGACTTGTCTGGACATTCCTATGCAGTAAACCATATACTGAAAAGTGGAACACATCTACAAAATGTTTCGGCAAGGGATTATATGGATAAAGTGAAACTCCAAGACAGTGTTTTGGAATCTCAGCTAATTAATCTCATGGCATGTCAGCGTGGTACTAACGAGTATTGGTACATTCGTCATGGGGAATTGAAATGTATGCTAAGAAAACTTAGGAACTCTACATGGTTCCTCACTCTTAGCTGTGCTGAGTATGCTTTAGAAGACTTACTTGAATTTCTACGAGAGGCAAATAAAAACATTGAAAATATTGAATACAAGACACCTGGAGAACTGTGCTCTTTGTATCCAGGTAATGTATGCAGGTATTTCAATCATAGGTTTGAAGCTATGATGTCTTTTATTACAAACAAAAAAAATCCTCCGCTTGGAGAGGTGTTGGATTTCTTTTGGAGAAAGGAGTATCAAGCAAGCGGTGCTCCTCATATACATATGCTGCTATGGATTAAAGATGCACCAAAATTTGGAACAGATTCAGATGAGAAAGTGATGAGTTTCATTGAGCAGTATTCTACATGTGCTGTTCCGAAAAGTACAGAAGAAAACGATTTAAGACATCAAGTGTTACGCTTTCAAAGCCATCGTTGTGGGAAATACTGTCGTCGAAAATACAAATCCAAGGACAAGTTCTACACGAAATGTCGTTTTGCATTTCCACGTCCAGTAACATCGAAAGGAAGAGTCAACAATTTTATGTCTTTTCTGCGACATACTGTGACAAGAAAATCACCCAAAAATACATACAAAACCTAAGAAGAAATGAGGAATCTAAATTCATAAATGACTACAACCCAGTCATTTTGTCCATGTGGAATGCTAACATGGATATTCAATATGTGGCTGACAACTCTATTGCTGTGGCTCGATATGTGACGTCTTACATCACAAAATCAGAAAATACGGAACTGAAGGAAATGTGGGAGGAAATTTCACATGAAAAGAGTCTAAGCAATAAATTATACAGTTACAGTCTGAAGATGTTGTCGCATCGAGAAATTGGAGCATATGAATGTTCTGATAGGTTGTCATCAGCAAGTCTATATGCCAAATCTAGAACCATCATTTGGGTGAGTCTAGGTCTTGCTTCAACACGAAACCGAATTTTGAAATCTGTACAAGAAATAGAGTATTTGGCGGAGAAAGACCCAGACAGTACAGATATTTTGAAGACAAACATGTTGGATACATACTATCCAAATATAAGTACTCATCTTGAGAACGTTTCTCTTTATGAAGTTCTGCAAACCTATATTTTTAAAAAGAACGTCACAGAAGACATCAATAAAGGTGTATATGCTGTAATTGGATATGAAGGCTGTCTGGTGAAACAAAGAAAAGGCAATTTGATTAATCATCGAAAATTGAGTTGTGATTCTCCAGACAAAAGGGAATTTTATTACTTATGTCTTTTGCAACTCTTTAAGCCTTGGTGTACAGAAGAGGAACTACTTGGAGATTTTCTTACTTATGAAGATTCGTTCAATGCAACCAAGGATACAATAGAATGTCCTGTTTTTTCAAATTATCTGCAAATGTTGAACGAGGAAATACAGCAAGAAGCTACAATTGCAGCACAGATTGCTAGAGACAGTTCTCAAGATAGTCAGAGTTCTGCTTCATTGAGTCAGGATCCAGTAGGAGGACCAATTATACAAAATGAAGCTGCCACTGCCATGGATGAAGTTGAAAGAGCCATGGAACAAGCTCAGGAGGATGGAGTTTACTTAGAAGATTTGGAAAAAGAACTAAACGTTGAGCAGAGACAAATATATGACGAAGTCAGAGAACACATTTGCATGGTTTATCTCATGACAAAAAAGAGTGCTCATGTACATCATTTATACTTGTCCGACTGTATGTGAGTGGAGAAGCAGGAACTGGAAAAAGTTTCCTGATTAAAGCGATTGCAACATATTTGCAGAAAACAACGGAGTCATCGCTCTCTTGTGTTATTACTGCTCCAACTGGGTTGGCAGTACACAACATTAAATGGATTACTTTACATCGCTTATTGATGCTGCCAGTGGAGCATGATAACAAATTACAATACCACAAGCTATCTGGAGAAGCTTGTTATGAAGTTTCAAGAGTCCTAAAGAAAATGATACTTCTTATCATTGATGAAGTAAGCATGGTATCAAATGTAATGTTTGCTTTTGTGGATTTAAGAATGCAAGAAATTGTTAAAACAGAGTATGATGTGTTATTTGGAGGCAAACACATCATCATTTTTGGAGATCTATTGCAACTAACTCCAGTAAAAGGACAGCCAGTGTTTAAAATGCTTACGCATGAAGATACCAGGAAGTGCCTAGGAAGCATTGGAAATGTTAACATATGGTTAATTTTCAAATATGCAGAACTGCTTCAAAATATGCGACAGGCAAAGGATGAAGATTATAAAAATATTCTACAAGATGTAAGAATTGGAAAACTAACTGAGCATGGCAAAGAAGCTTTACATGGATGATTAATTTCAAATTTGTTTCCAAAAGAAAACATTCTCCCAGAGAATATTTTTATGAAAATTCCTTAAAAACAAATCTGTTATATGCTTAATGCCAATTCTAAAAGAATGTTCAATCTTCAACAACAAAATGTTAAAGTTGGAAAATCAAGATATTGTGAAACTGGAAGCTATTGATAAAATAGAACATGAAGGAGCAACTATTGTTTTGTCTGAAAAGTTGAAATCAAAATTGGATTCTTTAGAGAAGACAATATCTAAAACTGCTGGATTAGAAAAGACTCTGTATGCATCTTTAAATTGTCGTATAATTTTACGTCGTAACTTACATGTGTTAAGAGGTTTAGTAAATGGAGCAACGGGTCATGTTGTTGATGTTGTGAATTACCGAAATAGAGATGGAATTGAATTTATAAAAATTAAATTTGATGGTATTGAAGAAGTACAACAAATCAGTCGTTGTTCTGCTCGAATTTTTGCTTGTGAAAGATGTATATGTCCGCCGAAAACAGTTTCCTGTTTCTTTGGCATATGCAGGGACTATTCATAAATCTCAAGGTTTAAGTGTGGATACTGCTTTGGTGAATATTGGAAGTTCTGTGTTCAAGGAGGGTATGGCATATGTTGCTTTATCTCGAGTCAGAACTTTATCAGGATTGTACTTGATTGATTTTGATGAGACAAAGATTAATGCTGATCTAAATTGTGTAAAAGAATATATTAGGTTAAGAAGAGAGTATGCTCCAAATTTACCTCAATATCCTCTATTTGAAAAGCGTGTGGTAGGCCGAAAAAGAAGAAATGAGAAAAATTATAGTGAAGTTGTAGCACAAAGAAAAAAGGTAGATGAAGCAGTAATTGTAAGCAGAAACGAAATGGATTCAGTTAAAGATGTTGTTGGATTTCAGTTTGAAAATATTTCTGGTGTCAACTGCTATGCTAATGTAGTGGTTAATGTTGATTTCTTTCTCCAAACTGTACAAGAACAGATTGCTGAAAATCGTGATCAAACATTTTGTTGTTTATTACATTCTGTATTAGAGAAATGTAGCAGTGATAGAACAAAAATACAAAGTGTTTCTGAAATTCGAAAGGTTTTAGACATATGTTCTGGTCTAAATCAATTTTCACAGAATATTCAGCAAGATTGTCTAGAATTTCTAATGTATATGCTTGTTGTATTGCAAGATGAAGGTGTAGATGTAGAAAATCTTTTTGGCCTTTCTTATAAATGGCAACATGACTGCCACAATTGCTCCTTTTCAAGTAGAACTACAGTAGACACTGAAAGATTTATATATTTGACTTTACCAGACTGCAAATCAGTGTCTTTTAATAATCTAGTTAGAGAAGCAAATCAAAACATGGTCTGTACTCAATGTAAATCTGCAATGCTATCAACTTTATTTTTACGAAGATATGGACAGTATGTTATTTTAATGTTCCAACGATGTAGACCTGATGGAACTAAATTGACAACATTAATTACAAATTTTGTGGCTTCTCAATTATCAATTTCAGGAAGAACCTTTACAACTGCAGCAAGTATTTACCATGATGGTCCTTCAACAACATCAGGACATTACACAGCTTATTTAAAATGTCAAAAAGGCTGGAAACACTGTAATGATACTCAATTGACTTTCAAATAACGTTTGCCTTCTGACTTACTAAATTCTTACCTAGTGTTCTTACAACCTAAATTTTAGGGAAGGCAATTGGCCTATGAAGATAGCAGCAGTTAATATAATTTAGTTAGGTGTTGAAAATTACTTTCTAAATGAGAGTGATGAAGATAATAAAAAACATGTAGTTGTCATAGAGATAGTATATGCAGATCATATAGTGTGTGCTGTGAGTATTATACAAATTATTTATAAAAGTAAGCTAGAGGTGGAAATAAAACTCTTGTTTCATAATGTAAAAGATGTTGGAGCTTTTCTTTCAGAAAGTCGGGTAAATGAGAGATTAAGAATACTCTGGACTAATTTCCAGAGAAAAGGACTTTCCATATACTATTTGGCCTCGTGGAAAAGTGGATGGATCAAAAGTGAGTTTAGATATGTTTTTCAAAATGTTACATTATTTAAGAAAAGAATGTATGTTTTTTTTAAACACAATCATTTTGATTGTGTTTTTTTTTGCCCGCTGTTATATGATGAGTACTATTAAAGTCACTGTTTTAAGTGAAATTCAATATATTCTGAGAACAGCAAAAATAAACCATATAACATGTTGTTGAAATTATTCTGTATTTTCTATTATTAAATATATATTATTTTCCCATTCTCTTATGATCACTTATCTATTTCCACCCTCTATCACTCCTCTTAACTCACCTTCACTGGCCTTGTTTCACTCTCCCTCACCTCCCTTCCCTTATTCCACTTTCCTCACTTATTCTCATTAACCACTCCTTCACTGCCCTTTCCCCCTATCCCATCCATTTCTTTCCAGCTGTCAGTCACTCTACTTTACTCCCCTTCCCCTTGTTTTCTTTCTTTGTTCCCTCAATAATTCCCCTTCTCTCACTCACCTTATTATACTTCACTGACTCCTTCTCTCACTTCCTCTGTACTCTCACATCCTCACTCCCTTTCCCTCACTCCCTGTTTCTTAGCTTCAGTCTCTCGATCCTCTCTCTCCCTCACTCCTCTTCCGTCATGCTTACTCCCTAAAACTCACCCACACTCCCTTACTTATCTTTCTTTGCTCTCCTACTCAGTTTCTTTCTGCCAGTCTTTCCTTCACTACCTCTATGTTCTCACTCTTTCACTTCCTTTGTCTCAAGCTCATTTGCTTTTATCCTCTTTTTATTTTCCCTTTTTTATCAACCTCACTCTCCTTCACTCACCCTCCCTCACCCCTGTTCCCTTACTTCATTTCCTTCAGTTATCCTCAATCATCATCTTTAACTACCCTTCTTCTTTCTTTCATCACGTACTCACCTTTTCCCAGTCCCTTTGCTTCACCTTTCTTCCCTTTCTTCCATTCCTTTGCTCCCTCAGTCATTCTCCTTCCCTTAATCACCTTACTGCCCTTTACTCACTGTTTCTCTTACTCCCTCTATTCTCTCATATTCTCTCTTGTCTTCCCTCACTCCCTCTCTGTTACCTTCACTCCCATTGTCTCCTCACTGTCTTACAAGCCTACATTCACCCTCACTCAAATTCCATGCCTCATTGTCATTAATCCACTGTTATTCACTCCTGCTTCTCTGTCACTCAATCCCCTTTCTTTACTCCCCTTTTTGCCTTTTGTTTTCGTAATGCTTATTCCTTTAGGATCTTACTCACCTTCAGTCTACTTCTCTCTCCTGCTCTTGTTCACTGTTACTAAATGTATCTATGTCATCATCCGTTTAGCAATTTGCCATCTCTCTATATCTTTTTAACTCTCTCTGACCTTCACCATTCCTTTGTCCATCACTTCTACTTCATCTCTTACTAACCTTTTATGACTTTTAATCTCCTACTTTGTCACTTGTATTGTACAATATATATTATAAATATTCTAATTTTTTTTTGTCTTTCACAGATATAAATTTTAATGGAAATATGAAATTAAGTTTACATTACTAATAAGGTAAGTTTGATGTACAACATTTACTTTCTCTATACTCTTTTCCTTAACCTCACTACTCTTCTTTGATGCTCCCACACCTCTGTTGCCTTATTGCGCTTGCCTCACTTATTCTGAATCCCCACGTTTACTCCCCTTTTTCGCACTCCTCTCTTACACTCACCTTCTTTCAGACCTTCTCCTTTACTTTCTTTCCTCTCTCTTCCCTTCCTTCACTCCTTCACTGTTTTTCCTTCCCTTACTCTCCTTACTCCACTTCACTAATTCCTTCTCTTACTTCCTCTGTCCTCTTACTTCTACACTGCCCTTCCCTCATTCTCTCTCTGTTAGCCTCATTCTCTCTGTCTCCTTAGTCTCTCACTCCTCATCTGTCACGCTCACTCCCTATAACTCAGCCATACTGTCAGAAGGCTCCAAACTCTTCACAGGGGCAGTATCGAAGCTAGTCCCAATCGCCCACCCACTAGTGTCTCCGCTGCAGGAGCCAAGTACACCAGTCAGGGGGAAAAGGGGAAGTGGAAGAGAAAGAAGAGACACCTTGAATCGACGGCCACCTGCACTGCCTGTTGGACTGCGAGTGGACTTCTGTTGACTGTCCAAGGAGTACCTAATGCACAGAAGGAAGAAATAAACAACTACCCACCTATTCTCACTACACTCTATAGGAAATAAAGAACTTGTCCTACCAGTGGGCTTCAAGGCAATTGCAACTCTTCGTGATAGTGTAGTTTAGTCTGCAGGAACCTTCTTTCTATGATTTAAAGGAAAACTAACATTACTCACTTATCCTATTAATTGTAGTGCGCTAATTAGAACTAAAGAGAATTCTAAATACCTGAAAAGGATTTCCTGCTCTTGTTATATAATGGGGTTCTGTGAGGAGTTTCGCTGAAGTAATTGAACATTTAGTCAGTCTCGAAGGTTCTTCAATCCTCTCGAAGTGCGCAAAAAAGGGACAAGGTAGGTACAAGGGAAAAGGAAAGGATAGGAAAAGCGCAAGAGGAAGGAAGGATTACTCAAACACAGCAATATTCCAAGCAAGGCGCAGTCTTACTGTATGACTCTCTCTGCTGAGTAATTTCTGTAGTCTCGTGGCTGACTGTTCCACTCCAGGACAAACTGCCACTCTGTAGGCTGAATACTCGACAGTTCTCAGCTGACAGTTCTGGACCTGGACGAACTGTCACTCGATAGGCTGAATTCTTGACTCCTCCGTCGACGCCAGGCAAATACTCTGAGGAGGGTTGAAAGCTCTAACAGAGATAATATTTAACTGACGGGGAATACTGGAAAAGCTACTCTGACTCTGACCCCGCTACTCCCGTCAGGAAAACTTGACGCGGAGCGGCGACTTAAGCTGCGACTTCATGAAAACCGTTGTTGAAGTGCGCAGATCCCGGCTCGCGCTCCATCCAAATACACTAGAACGAAAGAGCGCTCTAGAATCTAGAACGGAAACAGCAGCGGCCATCTTAGGATAAGATCTCTGCACTACTCTAAGGAAGATAAGGGCAAAAATATATATATATTTCGGGCACGATTACTGGACTAACTGGGAAGGAACATTAAGGGGGTTAAAGACAAAAGGTAACTGGCAATATTTACAAATATTCAGGGGATCTTTACTGTGGGTGTGGATACCAAACATTTACCCGATTGGGTTTTGGAATGGACCGAGTCTTACACCGCTGCTTGAAGGAACATAATGCAGCAATTCTGTGAATCCTGACAGTACCCCCTCTCAACGACCGATTTATCGGTCCAGGCTTGAGCGGATACCGAACATGGAATCTCTTAATCAGTTGGGGAGCGTGAATGTGAGATACTGGTTCCCAAGATCTTTCTTCGGGACCATACCCTTTCCAATCCACTAAATATTGCAGTTTCTCTTTCTTGAATCTAGAATCCAGGATGTCCTTAACTTCATACTCAGAATGGCCCTGAATATTTAGGGGGTCTGGAGGTTTGCTCAATGGCATCTGAGGTTTAGTCTTTTTCAATAAGGACACGTGAAAGACCGGATGGATACCTATCTTGGTTGGTAATTTTAATCTCACTGTCACTGGACTCAAGACTTTCTCTACTGAATAGGGACCCACAAACCTAGGCTGAAACTTACTATTTCCCTTCAAATGCACATTTTTTGTAGAAAGCCAAACCTGATCTCCCACCCGATATTGTGGAGCGGATTTCCTATGTCGATCTGCAAATTTCTTATAAGAATTCTTAGCTTTTATTAGATTCTGTTCTGCAGATTTATGTAAGGAGACTATATCAGTAATCAAATCTTTAACTGCAGGAACCTTTAAATCTTCCTGAGTAACGAAAAGGTTTGGATGTCGCCCAAGATTCAAATAAAAGGGTGAGTAACCAGTAGATGAATTCTTAGCATTGTTATTTGCAAACTCGGCCATCCACAACTTGTCTGACCAGTCACCTCCCTGATCCATGAGAAACAGTCGGAGATATTGTTCCAACTCTTGATTGATTCGTTCGGTCTGACCATCTGACTCAGGGTGGTAACTAGTGGACAATCTACCCTCAATTCCAAGCCCTTTTAGAAAGGCCTGCCAAAAGTGAGAAATAAATTGAGGACCTCTGTCGGAAACCACAATTTTAGAAACTCCATGTAACTTTACGATATTTTCACTGAAAGCTCTAGCTAACTCAGAAGCAGTAGGAGTACCAGACATTGGAATAAAACGACTCATCTTAGTGAACGTATCCACGATCACAAAAATGGTATCAAAACCTTTGCTAATAGGCAACTCTACTATCAAGTCCATAGAAATGGTGTGCCAAGGATGAGTGGGAGTAGGAAGTGGTTGCAAGAACCCCTGCGGAGACTGTCTATTTGGTTTACTACGTGCACATAACTCACAAGATTGCACAAACTGTTTGACATGAGAGGACAACCCAGGCCACCAAAAATAACGTTGCACCAAATCCAAGGTCTTGGCTATACCCTTATGGCCAGCTAGAGGATGATCATGACAATCTTGTATAGCCTTCTGTTGAAGAGTTGCCGTGGGAAGATATAAAGCTTCCTTCAGATAGGGTAATTGTTGAAAACAACGTCTTCCTTCTCCCAATTGAATCCATTCCTGAATCTCCTCCGGAGACAAACTCTTTCGAACCTCTTCTTGAAAATTGTCTACAGAAAGAGTACAAACAATCTTTGTTTCGGGAATAATTGGTTGAGGATTCACCTGATGTTCACACTCCTCCGTATTTAATCGGGACAATGCGTCCGCCTTTCCATGCTTGGTTCCCGGGCGATATGTAATCACAAAATCAAAGTCTGCAAAATATAAAGACCAACGCAATTGTCGGGGAGTTAAAGTCTTGGCTGACTTTAGAAACTGCAGATTCTTGTGATCTGAAAACACGGTAACAGTGTGTTTGGCTCCCAGCAAATAATGTCTCCAATCTTCGAAGGAGTCTTTTACTGCTAAAAGTTCTTTTTCTGTGATAGTGTAATTCAACTCTGCTGGATTCAGCGTCCTGGAACGGTATGCAACCGGATGAAGTTGGCCGGTCTTTGGATGTCGCTGAGAAAGGACTCCACCTATAGCTTGATCCGAAGCGTCAGCTTCCACAAAGAATGGTTCGGCAGGATCTGCATGCAAGAGAATGGGAGCAGAAATGAATTTCTTCTTCAACTCCAAAAAGGCCTGTTCCGCTTCTAGGGACCACTCAAACTTGACTCCCTTCTTGAGCAAACGAGTAATAGGTGCAATCAGTTGTGAAAATCCTTGAATAAAGCGTCTGTAGAAATTGGCAAATCCCAAGAATCTTTGAATCTCCTTGATATTATGAGGAGCTGGCCAATTCTCTACAGCTTGTACCTTTCCAGGATCCATAGTGATTCCTTGAGAGGAAATTACGAATCCTAAAAATTCAACTTTAGGCGCATGAAATACACATTTCTCCAACTTAACAAACAAATGGTGAGTCTTCAACCGTTCCAACACCCATCTGACGTGCTTGACATGATCTTGCATGTTCTTGGAGTAGATCAAAATATCATCCAAATAGATTATGGCAACCTTATCAATCAAGTCACCCATGATGTCATTAATAAAGTGTTGAAAAACAGCGGGCGCATTGCACAACCCAAATGGCATTACACAATATTCAAAGAGGCCGAACTTAGTACGGAAAGCAGTCTTCCATTCATGCCCCTCTTTCATGTGAATAAGGTGATAAGCACCCCGCAAATCAAGCTTTGTGAAAACTTGCGCCTCTTTTATTTGATCCAACAGAACTGAGATTAACGGAAGAGGGTATCTGTTCTTAATGGTTACTTGATTTAAGGCGCGGTAATCGATACACGTTCTCAAACTTCCTTCTTGCTTCTTCGGAATAAAGAATAGAGGAGAGGAAACCGGAAACTGCGATGGCCTGATAAATCCATTGGCGAGGTAACGATCGAAATACTCTCGGAGATGATCATTTTCAGCTACGGTCAAGGCATAAATGCGACTACAAGGAAGTACAGCCCCAGGTTCTAAGTCTATGGTACAATCGTAGGAACGATGAGGTGGCAAAACTTCTGCTTCTTGTTCACTAAAGACTACATCAAGATCTTGA
Source organism: Lissotriton helveticus (assembly GCF_964261635.1). Taxonomy (NCBI): domain Eukaryota; kingdom Metazoa; phylum Chordata; class Amphibia; order Caudata; family Salamandridae; genus Lissotriton; species Lissotriton helveticus. The sequence goes on from NC_136067.1 coordinate 1,998,065,006, forward strand.
TACTCGGAAGGAATTTCTTCAGAAGCGATGACTCCAATAGAATGACTTCCAAAAGAAAGTAAAGTAGCTTGTGAAGGTTCTTCAAAACTTCCCTTAGGACCATAGCAATGTTCCAAACAGAATTTGGACTTCATATTCACTGTTCGATTCTCCCAGTCGATGGTTGGGTTGTGAGTGGTTAACCAAGGTAACCCCAAAATCAATTGAAACTGTGGAGCGTCAATCAGGTTAAATTGCAAAATTTCCCAATGGCCATCAGATTGAATTAACTCCAACTCTTCTGTGTGACTGGTTATTGGCCCTGAAGACAGGTTTGTTCCGTCCACTGCTCGTACAGACTCTGGTTGATCCTTCTTGATGGCTCGGAATCCCATTCGCTGCGCATACTTGATGTCACAAAAATTTCCAGTGGCCCCAGAGTCTAACATTATGGCCACTCCTAAAATCTGATGTTCTCGAAATCTTAGCGTCATATGAAGAATCACATGAGGTGTCATAGTCTGAAGAGTATTTAAAAGTACATGAGATTCTGGAGTCGACTTTTCATCCTCCACCACCAGAGCGACTCCGCCTACTGATGGCTCGCATCGTTTCCCTTAAACGGTGTCTTAGGACGCTTGATACATTCCTTCACGAAATGACCGGAACCTCCGCAATATAAACATAATTTCTTCTGACGTCTCAACTCTTTTTCTTCCTTGCTCAAGGGACCTCTAACGACTCCTATCTGCATGGGTTCTGAATCGTTATTTCCCCCGGCTCCTCTTTCTCTTCTCATCCGATCAAATCGAGGAATGTTGACCTTCCAGTCCTTCCTTTTCTCTCCTTTACGTTCGGAGTTACGAAAATCCAATTCCAGCACCAAATCCACCAACGCAGATAATTCTGTAGGACGGTTAGGAACTTGAGCTAAAGTATCCTTAATTTCATCCCGTAAGCCTCTGTAAAACAATGCTGCTCTCTTTTCCTCTGGCCATTTTGTTTCCAAAATAAGTTTGTTGAATTGAGTAAGGTAAGTGATTAAATCCTTGGAACCCTGACGCAACTCCAGCAACTCGTTATCTGTGGCCTGAGAAATCCTTCTCCTGTCAAAAATTCGCAAAAACTCTTTTTTAAATTGACCAAAATCAAAGAGTAAAGGGTCATCTTCACTAATCAAACGCATTGCCCAATTGGCAGCATCCCCTCCAAGATAGGATAAAATAAAGGCTACTCTAGACTGAGCATCAGGAAATAGTGTCGGCCGACACATAAAATGTAAAGAACACTGAGTTAAAAAGAGTTGAGCTTTTTGTGGATCTCCTGTGAACCTTTCTGGGGCTGCTAGTGGAATTAATGGAGAGACAGAATGAATAACCTGAGCCACTGTTTTAGGATCTGTACTGGGATTACTGGTACTAGGGGCTGGAAAACTCTTTACAGGATTACCCATAGCTAAGCCATCCACCTTCTGAGCTAATAACTTAGTCTCCTGACGGGAAGCTACCAAATCCATCCTAATACTCTTATTCTCCTCATGGACTGCTCCTATCTCTCTTTGAATGCCCTCAAGTATAGCTCCCAAGGCCTTCAAATCCATTCCCTCAGCCATACTGCCCAGGCGAAGAAAAATTTCGTGGGCACTTCAATCTGTCAGAAGGCTCCAAACTCTTCGCAGGGGCAGTATCGAAGCTAGTCCCAATCGCCCACCCACTAGTGTCTCCGCTGCAGGAGCCAAGTACACCAGTCAGGGGGAAAAGGGGAAGTGGAAGAGAAAGAAGCGACACCTTGAATCCACGGCCACCTGCACTGCCTGTTGGACTGCGAGTGGACTTCTGTTGACTGTCCAAGGAGTACCTAATGCACAGAAGGAAGAAATAAACAACTACCCACCTATTCTCACTACACTCTATAGGAAATAAAGAACTTGGCCTACCAGTGGGCTTCAAGGCAATTGCAACTCTTCGTGATAGTGTAGTTCAGTCTGCAGGAACCTTCTTTCTATGATTTAAAGGAAAGCTAACATTACTCACTTATCCTATTAATTGTAGTGCGCTAATTAGAACTAAAGAGAATTCTAAATACCTGAAAAGGATTTCCTGCTCTTGTTATATAATGGGGTTCTGTGAGGAGTTTCGCTGAAGTAATTGAACATTTAGTCAGTCTCGAAGGTTCTTCAATCCTCTCGAAGCGCGCAAAAAAGGGACACGGTAGGTACAAGGGAAAAGGAAAGGATAGGAAAAGCGCAAGAGAAAGGAAGGATTACTCAAACACAGCAATATTCCAAGCAAGGCGCAGTCTTACTGTCTGACTCTCTCTGCTGAGTAATTTCTGTAGTCTCGTGGCTGACTGTTCCACTCCAGGACAAACTGCCACTCTGTAGGCTGAATACTCGACAGTTCTCAGCTGACAGTTCTGGACCTGGACGAACTGTCACTCGATAGGCTGAATTCTTGACTCCTCCGTCGACGCCAGGCAAATTCTCTGAGGAGGGTTGAAAGCTCTAACAGAGATAATATTTAACTGATGGGGAATACTGGAAAAGCTACTCTGACTCTGACCCCGCTACTCCCGTCAGGAAAACTTGACGCGGAGCGGCGACTTAAGCTGCGACTTCATGAAAACCGCTGTTGAAGTGCGCAGATCCCGGCTCGCGCTCCATCCAAATACACTAGAACGAAAGAGCGCTCTAGAATCTAGAACGGAAACAGCAGCGGCCATCTTAGGATAAGATCTCTGCACTACTCTAAGGAAGATAAGGGCAAAAATATATATATATTTCGGGCACGATTACTGGACTAACTGGGAAGGAACATTAATGGGGTTAAAGACAAAAGGTAACTGGCAATATTTACAAATATTCAGGGGATCTTTACTGTGGGTGTGGATACCAAACATTTACCCGATTGGGTTTTGGAATGGACCGTGTCTTACACCGCTGCTTGAAGGAACATAATGCAGTAATTCTGTGAATCCTGACACATACTCCCACACTCACCTTCTTTCAGACCTTAACCTTTACTTTCCTTCCTGTCTCTTTCCTTCTTTTGCTCCTTCACTCTTTTCTCTTCCCTTACTCTCCTTACTCCACTTGACTAATTCCTTCTCTTACTCCCTCTGTCCTCTTACTTCTATACTCCCCTTCCCTCATTCTCTCCCTGTTAGCCTTATTCTCTCCATCCCTTTAGTCTCTCACTCCTCATCTGTCATGCTCACTCCCTATAACTCAGCCATACTCCCACAGTCACCTCATTTCAGGCCTTAACCTTTACTTACCTTCCTGTCTCTTTCCTTATTTTGCTCCTTCACTCTTTTCTCTTCCCTTACTCTCCTTACTCTACTTCACTAACTCCTTCTCTTACTCCCTCTATTGTCTTACTTCTACACTCCCCTTCCCTCATTCTCTCTCTGTTAGCCTCATTCTCTCCGTCCTCTTAGTCTCTCACTCCTCTTCTATCACGCTCACTCCCTATACCTGAGCCACTCCTCTCTTACACTCACCTTCTTTCAGACCTTCTCCTTTAATTTCTTTCCTCTCTCTTCTCTTACTTCACTCCTTTACTCGTTTCCCTTCCTTTACGCTCCTTACTCCACTTCACTAATTCCTTCTCTTACTCCCTCTGTCCTCTTACTTCTACACTGCCCTTCCCTCATTCTCTCTCTGTTAGCCTCATTCTCTCTGTCCTCTTAGTCTCTCACTCCTCTTCTATCACGCTCACTCCCTATAACTGAGCCATACTCCCACACTCACCTTCTTTCAGACCTTCTCCTTTACTTTCCTTCCTCTCTCTTCCCATCCTTCGCTCCTTCACTCTTTTCCCTTCCTTTACTACCCTTACTCCACTTCTGTAACTCCTTCTCTCAATCCCTATGTCCTCTAACTTACTCACTCCCCATCTCTCACTCTCTCTCTGTTACCCCCATTCTCTCCATCCTCTTAGTCTCTCAATCCTCTTCTATCACGCTCACTCCCTATAACTGAGCCATACTCCCACACTCACCTTCTTTCAGACCTTCTCCTTTACTTTCCTTCCTCTCTCTTACCTTCCTTCACTCCTTCACTGTTTTTCCTTCCCTTACTCTCCTTACTCCACTTCACTAATTCCTTCTCTTACTCCCTCTGTCCTCTTACTTCTACACTGCCCTTCCCTCATTCTCTCTCTGTTAGCCTCATTCTCTCTGTCCCCTTAGTCTCTCACTCCTCATCTGTCACGCTCACTCCCTATAACTCAGCCATACTCCCACACTCACCTTCTTTCAGACCTTAACCTTTACTTTCCTTCCTGTATCTTTCCTTCTTTTGCTCCTTCACTCTTTTCTCTTCCCTTACTCTCCTTACTCCACTTGACTAATTCCTTCTCTTACTCCCTCTGTCCTCTTACTTCTACACTCCCCTTCCCTCTTTCTCTCTCTGTTAGCCTTATTCTCTCCATCCCTTTAGTCTCTCACTCCTCATCTGTCATGCTCACTCCCTATAACTCAGCCATACTCCCAAACTCACCTCATTTCAGACCTTAACCTTTACTTTCCTTCCTGTATCTTTCCTTCTTTTGCTCCTTCACTCTTTTCTCTTCCCTTACTCTCCTTACTCCACTTCACTAACTCCTTCTCTAATTCCCTATGTCCTCTTACTTCTACACTCCCCTTCCCTCATTCTCTCTCTGTTAGCCTCAATCTCTCTGACCCCTTAGTCTGTCACTCCTCTTCTATCACGCTCACTCCCTATAACACAGCCTCACTTATGTTTCTTTCCTCCCTCACTCAGTCCTCTACTCTCACTTTTTCTTTCTTTTTCTCTGTCTCTTCACTCCCTTACTCACCTTGTCTCACACACAGTTGCCTTTATCCAGTCTGTATCTCCACTCTTTCCTCAACATCACTTCTCTTTTCTTACCCTTCCACACACCCGTTCCTTTACTACACTCACCTTCTTTCAATCCCCCTACTTCACTTCCCTTCCCCTCTCGTCCCTTTCTTTGCCTTCTCACTCATTTTCCTTTCCTCTCTCACTGCACTCCACTTCATTTACTCTTTTTGAATGTTTTAAGAATACAGCTCTTTTTTGAGATTTGGAGGTAGTTCTAATAAGAATTTTTTTTTCTTCTTTTTTTGTTTTTTCTCAACAAAAAAAACAGGGAATGTCAAACTGCTCAACAGGAGCAAAAAAAAAGAGTCAAAATTAGGGCTAGGGACGGCAGCGGTGGTTTTCTCTGGTTCAGACAATGTTCATAATACTTTGTTCACCGTAACAAAGTAGTTCATCACAGTCTTTACATTTGATTGTGATGCCATCAAAAACAGGCTGAATATTTGGAATCAGCTGTTCAGGTCGCCCCCTCACCGATGATGCAGTTGGTCCTCCAGTCGAAGTTGAAGCACCATCCCTTGGAGCATCTCGTGCCAGAGCCCTGACACTCTCCCGGGCATAGTTCTGGGGGTGCCTCCTCTGAACGTGCCGAATCATAGTTGAATTTCCAAAACTGTATTTCCTTGTTGGGTCTCCCCGTGAAAGGACAGTCTGACAAATTCTGCACTCCACCTTTGGAGCATTCACTTTTTTTTATCAGCTGGTATTGTGAAAAACTTCAAAATGAAGTGCTCTTTTACACTGGGCTGAGGAGCCTCTTCCTGTATGAACTCATCTGAGTCCTCACTGCTACTGGTGGGTCTAGCAGCCATTATAATCCCAAAAAGGTTGAGCAGAAAGAAGCAGGTCTTGCAGTCACAAAAGTGAAAGAAGAAGTGAAGGAAATGGGTGGGTGTAAAAAAAACTGTCAGCAACCAATGAAAAGTGTTTTTTAAGGTCACATGACTTGACGCGCTTAGGCTACGCGCACCGGAGCGCTTCTGGGGGCGCTTACGCAGCACGAACGTGGGCGCTTCCGTGGGCGCTTACGCGGTGCATCTAAATGACGTTTTGCTAGCTTTACGGAAATGCAAAATCATTTCCATTCTGAAAATCAAAAATACTTCTTTTATATGTCTGGTACTGTATGTCTTGCATTATTATTTAGTTTTCATACATATTTTTTTTATGAATGCAGAAATGACGCTCTTGCTGCGCTCTCCTCTGAGCTTACCGGTGTGCACACCCTGAGCACTCCAGGACAAAATGATACGGGTAAGCTTACCGGTGCGCACACCCTGAGCGCCCCAGGAAAAAATGATAAAAAAAGAAAAATACATTGAATTTTTTTTTTTATTAAATTAATAATAATTAATAGTTATATAAAACAGCTAAAAAACACTAAAAATCGTAGGTTACAAACTCGATATACAAAGGAATTAGCTTTTAAAAAACCTTTGAAATTCACTGAATAAAACAGAGGTTTCACATTTGTTATAGTTAGGAATTAACATTTTAAAAACCTTTGAAATTCACTGAAAAAAACATAGGTTTCACACCAGTTATAGTTAGCTGAACATTTTACTCATACAAAACCATTGAAATTCCCACGTTATAGTTAGTTGGACTCACCATAACTCGCGCGCCCGCAATCCACTGCTGATGATGTCACATATTACATCATTCATGACATGGTCAGTGACATCACTGATGAAATCACTGATGACATCTCAAATGACATCACTGATGACGTCACTGATGACATCTCAAATGACATCACTGATGACATCTCAAATGACATCACTGATGACATCATTCGTGTGATAATACGATGCACCTCCTCACACAACTATAATTGTGAAAAAATAGGCAATTTATTTCACATCTTGCATTGCAGCAACAGACTTTTTCGCCTGATGCGTTTCATCTCCTGTAACAAGTCTTAATCATAGGCAGCCATCTCTTCCTTTCAGATGGTGACCACATGTTCAAGTCTACGTTAATCAGACCAACCTTATATTCTGTGGTCTTAAAGTCACAGTCTTAGGTAAGTATTTGGGAAACTTTATTAAACTTTCAATTGCTTCGTTTTGGCTTGTGCAGTGGCATTTCCCTCTGTTTTTTCAATTCAGGGCACATTGCAACCATTTCATTCATTTCATTTAAGTGACAAAGTTACCCAACATTTCTTTAGTGCTCGGCAGATAAAACGTCTTTGTGCCACAGTGCAAGACCAATTAAGTGTTAATGCCTTTTTCTCTTCACCAGCCTGCAACCGTGACCTTAACGATTGTATCCCTTGCCTCTTTTCACATTCAATTCAGGTCAGAATACTCCATACCTTGTTTGCATCTCAGTGGAGGCAGGCCGGTCAGGTTCCATTAATTTAAATCCAGCAAAAAGTCTCCATGCAGGAACCCGACTCAACAATGGGGCGGCATCGGCATGCAGGGACGGAGTGCCCTCGCTTAACATACCACCAAACCTCTCCAAAGAAGAAGTACACCGTACGCCTTGGTTGGTGAAAAAATGGGCAATTTATTTCACATCTTGCATTGCAGCAACAGACTTTTTCGCCTGACACGTTTCAACTCCCCTAGCAAGTCTTAATTATAGGCAGCCATCTCTTTCTTTCAAATAGTGACCACATGTTCAAGTCTACCTTAATCAGACCACCATTACATATATATATATATATATATATATATATATATATATATATATATATATATATATATATTACCTACTGGCGGTCGCCAGTAGGTATATATAGTTAGGATTTTTTCTCTATGGGTTTTTTGAAAATTCTATGTCTAATAACTTTGGCGTTTGTGGACGGAATTGGCTGAAATTTTCAGGAAAATGGCACATTTTGTTTCTGAGCAGCCCCTGAAAATTGGGGGGGGGGTTCGTCCAGGGGGGGTCGAGAAAAAAGGGGGGTCCCAAAACGTGTTTTTAACATTGAGTTTTCCATAGGGCGGTTGGCCTCACTTTTAGCCCGAACGGCTGAATGGATTTGCACGAAACTTGGCAAAATTGTAGGGACTGGTAGCCCGATGTGCCTTTTGTAGGTCTCAATATATGTGCTACAGTGGATTTTGAGAAATTAACGTTTAAAAAAAGATATATATCTGTAACAGCGGACCGGGCAGCGCTCCAGGACGCGTACTTTTCGCGCAACGGAGCTTTGTGAAGCGAAGCTGATTGGTTCTCCGGCGTCTGTCAACATTCCAAACAGTCCGTAGCGGCCGCCATCTTGTCTCTCGGTAGGATCGAGAGACAAGAGGAGGCCAAAGCGAAGGGGCAAATGACCATAAGGGGGAATAGTAGATCCTCGCTGACCCCCTAGGTTTGATGTGGAGGTTTTAAAAGGGCCCCGCGGGGCAAAAAAAAAAATAATAATAATAATCGAACGGCTGAATGGATTTGCACGAAACTTGGCAAAATTGTAGGGACTGGTAGCCCGATGTGCCTTTGCTAGGTCTCAATATATGTGCTTCAGTGGATTTTGAGAAATTAACGTTCAAAAAAATATATATATCTGTAACAGCGCACCGCTTCGCGTACTTTTCGCGTTACGGAGCTTTGCGAAGCGAAGCTGATTGGCTCTCCGGTGTCTGTAAACATTCCAAACAGTACGTAGCGGCCGCCATCTTGTCTCTCGGTAGGATCGAGAGACAAGAGGAGGCCAAAGCGAAGGGGCAAATGACCATAAGGGGGCATAGTAGATCCTCGCTGACCCCCTAGGTTTGATGTGGAGGTTTTAAAAGGGCCCCGCGGGGCAAAAAAAAAAAATAATAATAATAATCGAACGGCTGAATGGATTTGCACGAAACTTGGTAAAATATTAGGGACTGGTAGCCCGATGTGCCTTTGCTAGGTCTCAATGTATGTGCTTCAGTGCATTTTGAGAAATTAACGTTCAAAAACAAGATATATATCTGTAACAGCGCTCCGCTTCGCGGAGATAAAATTATATCTGTATTACCTAGCTGTTGCTAACACCAGTTAGCGACGGCTAGTAGGAGATAGCGACCATCTTGGGCCCCACTTTGCATGTGAGTGATATTTATCACTAATGACATGCAAAGTGGGCATGCCAAGATGTTAGCGACTGGAAACAGTCGCTAACATCGCTATCTCCTATTATCAACTTTTGGAAATATTCGAGATAAGCGCGAATATCTCCAAAAAGTAACAGCTGCCCTGAGCAGTTCTTAGCCATGTTATCCAATGGGAGGTGGATAACATGGCTAAGAGCATTAGCTCAGTAATGCATGAATATCGCTGAGTTTTCAGCGATATTAACGCATTGCGGTCGTTTTTTATCGTATTTGCGATAAACCTTGATAATAGCAAGGTTTATCTGCGATAATTTCTGACGGTAAAAAAATCTTTGCAATGCATCGTTAGGGATAAATATCGCTTAACTTTGGTAATATGCCCCAACGTCTGTTAACGTTCGATTCGAAGGAAATCAGGAAGTGTTGAAAAACATTGTCTGCGCCATCTTGTCTTTTTTCAAATGCCACACTTTTGTCGTGCACGGCAGCCATTTTAGATGCCTTGACCAGACCCACTCTGTGCACGCTGTCGATCCTTAGCATGGCTCCCCACCCTCGCAAGCATCTCACCCAGGCAGTGGTCACCCCCGCTCTCTGTCTTATGCATGGGTAATAAACCTCCCCCCATCTGCGCTGCTCTTCCCTGAGAATCACACCCTGTGCCCGCCCGACACCTCCTTTTCGCCCTATTCACTACCGCACCCTCTGACACTCCTTTTCCTCTGTGTCCGATTGTCCAGGCCGGTCCTAGGCTATCAGCTAACCCTGCAGATGTAGTTTATGGCCACAGCTGTAAAGAATCACCCCTCTTCAAAGGAGTTATAGTAGATCAAGGCCCACACTCGATGAGATCCGTCACAGCAGAAGCGTTGCTATTATCTAAAAACCATCCTGTATTGTGATTGGGGAGGGGACCGAGCGTGAAGCGGAAGATTCCAGGGATGACTCTTTGTACATCAAAGTTTTTACAATTATGTGTCACATTAAAAATATATAGCACTCCGACAAAGTAGTAAGATTATAAAACTTTAATAATTTATAAATATATACAAGAAAACAAAAATAGTAATAACATATAAACATTTTTAGGGAAAAACAACGAAGTAGCGGTCGGCTGTGCGAATAGTCCCAACGCAGCACAACGTCCAGATTTCCGGCGTGGGGCGTCGCGGGGGGTGGGTCATCAGTAGCAAACTGTTGTGCGAATAGTTCCAAGGCAGCAGAACGCGCCGAAATCTAGATGACACGAAAGTGATGTCTAGTAAGTTGCCACCCAGCAAATAACGGCGTGGGGCGTCGCGGGGGGTGGGTCATCAGAAGCAAACTGTTGTGCGAATAGTTCCAAGGCAGCAGAACGATGGCACCAAGGTGATGTCCAGTAAGTTGCCGCACTGGTTTTGGTATCCTACAATGCTGCTCCGAATAACGGCGTGGGGCGCCCCGGGGGAGGCGGCGTGAACGGGCCTCTCCAGGTGGAGTGTCATCTGTTGTAGTGGGGCGCCCCTTTACCGTTTCAGTTGCCATTCCGTCCGTTTTTGGTCCACTGTGTCAAAAGCCGCAATTCAGCTGAGTTGCGCCCACTCTTGCGGTGCAGCGATAGGCGGCTGTCACAGGACTCTCAAAATGGCGGCAGGCTCTTTCCTTTTTGGGCCTGGTCCACTGAAATGGCCCTGGGACACCTTGGAAATCGGACGCTTGTCTGCTAGGTCTTGGACCCCATTCTCGAAAGCGTCCCCTCCGCCTTGAGAATTCATCAAAAGTTTTGGGGGCCCCGACTCCTGCAGGCTTCTGGTGGGGAGCGGCTGCCATGATTGCTCGCGGAATGACCACGACGGAGCTACGAGATGGTGGTGCTCTCATGCTGATGCCAGTTTAGTCTGAAACATCCAGAAACAAGGTGGGGCTTTCATCGTTTGGGAAAAAAAAAAAGTTTTCATCCAATGAAAAGTGTTGTTTTTAGGTCATATGATCAAGCCTTCCATCATTAGGAAACCAAAAGTAAAATGAACCAATGAAAAGTTTTATAAACAAGTCACATGACCTGTTATGCGGCATAGGGTATAAAATGCGGAGAAAATACGTTGGCACGTGAGGCGGCGTCAGTAGCGGACCGATGTGCGAATAGGCCGAAGGCAATACAACGCGCCAAGATCCGGATGGCACCGAGGTAGTGTCCAGCAAGTTGCAGCACTGGTGTGGCCATCCTACAATGCTGAAAGTCGGCGTGGGGTGCCCCGTTGGCCTGTGAGTTTGCGTCAGTAGCGGACCGATGTGCGAATAGGCCGAAGGCAGCACAACGCGCCAAGATCCGGATGGCACCGAGGTGGTGTCTAGTAAGTTGCCGCACTGGTGTGGCCATCCAACAATGCTGAAAGTCGGCGTGGGGCGCCCCGTTGGCCTGTGAGATGGCGTCAGTAGCGGACCGATGTGCGAATAGGCCGAAGGCAGCACAACGCGCCAAGATCCGGATGGCACTGAGGTGGTGTCTAGTAAGTTGTCGCACTTCTGTGGCCATCCTACAATGTTGAAAGTCGGCGTGGGGCGCCCCGTTGGCCTGTGAGATGGCGTCAGTAGCGGACCGATGTCCGAATGGGGCCAAAGGCAGCGCAACAATATTTTCTGACTGACACCACAAGGCGCTGAGATGCCAAGATCCGGATGGCACCGAGGTGATGTCTAAGTTGCGGACTGATGTGCGAATGGGGCCAAAGGCAGCGTAACAATATTTTTTGTATGGAAGATACCACTAGGCGTTGAGATGCCAAGATTCGGATGGCACCGAGGTGATGTCTAGCAAGTTGCTGTACTGGTGTGGTCATCCTACAATGCTGAAACTCGGCGTGGGTCGCCCCATTAGCCTGTGAGATGGCGTCAGTAGCGGACCGATGTGCGAATAGGCCGAAGGCAGCACAACGCGCCAAGATCCGGATGTCACCGTGGTGGTTTCATAGTTGAGAGGCACTTCATCTGCAGTGGGGCGCCGAGATCCGGATGGCACCGAGGTGATGTCTGGCAAGTTGCTGTACTGGTGTGGTCATTCTACAATGCTGAAAGTCGGCGTGGGGCGTCAGTAGCGGACTGATGTGCGAATGGGGCCAAAGGCAGCGCAACAATATTTTCTGAAGAGAAGACACCAAAAGGTGCTGACATTCCAAGATCCGGATGGCACCGAGGTGGTGTCTAGCAAGCTATGCAGTTGAGTTGTGTGCGCACTTGCGGCGAATAGGTCGAAGGCAGCATAACAATGTTTTTTGAATAGAAGACACCACAAGGCGTTGAGATTCGGTTACCACCGAGGTGATGTCTAGCAAGTTGCCGCACTGGTGTGGCCATCCTACAATACTGCTCCGAATAACGGCGTGGGGTGCCCGAAGGGGGGGGAGCCGGCGTGAATGGGCCTTCCTAGGTGGAGGCTCGTCTGCTGTAGTGGGGCGCCCCTTTACCGTTTCAGTTGCCATTCAGCTGAGTTTCGGCTGCTCTTGATGCTACAGCGACAGGCGGCTGCAAGAGGACTCTCAAAATGGCGGCCTGTTCTTTGGATTTGGGCCTGGTCCACTAAAATGGCCCTGGGACACCTTAGAACTCGGACGCTCGATTTTTTTTTCCTTTCCTGTACATGCAAAAAAAGGTAAATGCCCGGTACGTTACACGCTTCATCTGCCACGATGAACTCTCCAGAGGAACCGAAAAAAAATATAGTTGTGGTAACTATACCATGCATCGTCATATGGAGAGGTGGCACCAATTAATTATAGTGCTGCATAAAAGAGAGATTTGGAGGAGAACCCCTGACCTGCTAGTACATTCATCAAAGAAGTGGCACTGAGAGCTTCAGAGGCAAGGGAAACGGTCCCAAATATTTAGAAGAACTTTGGAAAGATTAAAATGACATGTTTAGATTGTGGCAAATTAATTTCATGTGGACAGATGAGTGTTACTCTAATAAATACAGCATATGAACATCATCATAGTCGATGGTTGGTAGAGACATTTTGACTATATCCTGGACCTGCCCGTCCTCGCCCAAAATGGCGCCGGAATAAATGGGACTCGTAACTCCTTGTTGTGTACTGGTTGCAGAACCTTGAAATCACGAGATACGTATGCAGTTTTGAAGCACATGGCGGGCGGGGACGAGAATTGATTGACTATTTCGACATCCCTATTGATATTAAGTTCTGATGTGTTATTCATTACTGTACTGTTGAAAGTTCGAATTAACGTCACCCATGGTACTTGCCCGCAAATGTATATCTAGATAATTTTATTGTAACTGGCCCTGTCGTATTTTAATTATAAAATGTACGTCCACCGATTCCGTAACTGTTAGACACCTTAGTTCTTGCAACCTAATGGCCCGCCCGTTACGTTCCTCTACAGTGTAAATGTCTATTCATCATATACGATTACAGTTTGCTCTGTGGCAGGCCCACGTGGTTATAGGCTCGTATTTGTATAATGAAATATTCACAATAAAGGTTTTTAAAAGAAAACATGGTAGTAGTATATACATTGGTAAAGTTTTTAATAATAGTGACTGTTTTAGAATCATTAAAAGGCAAGTGAAATAAAGCAGACCAATTACATGAAGGGTAAAAGGTATAATACGAAGGAACGCAGTAAAGATAAATGGTCAAGGGCTGTTGTGTTTTCTATTCCTGCAACATAAAGTGATCGATAAGAATCTCATATTCAGGCGTATCGGCGACTAAGACAGCAGGTCGACCCTCTTTTGCTCAACGGCTCCGTCATGGGACGAAGAAACGCTCTTTTTCTCGAAAAAAGAATATATTTTACTTGCAGGACAGTTGTAAAATTTCCGGGAAAGTACATTAGCCTGGAACATTATAACATATATTTAAGAAAAAATAATGTTCGGAAGTAATGAAAAGCGTAATTTTTAGGTCATATGACCAAGCCTTTCATCATTACAATAAGAAAAGTAAAATGAACCAATGAAAAGTTTTATTAACAAGTCACATAACTTGTAATGCTTACGTTACGCGCTGCGCGCCCCGGATGACTTCCGGATGCGCTAACGCGGCGCGTCATATGACGCATTACGCGACAACGCAGGTACAGAATATAGTCAAAATGTCTCCACCAACCAGCGGTCGGAACACAACCCCTTTCAGCAGGCTAAATAGTTCTGTTAAATGACAACAGAAGGGACAGGCAACAAGAACCATCAGTCAAAGAGGGGAGGGCTAGTTCTTCTCTACCGGGTTACATTGGGGCGCTACCGGAACTGATCGAATTGGTAGTCTACAGTGTTTCTGGATGTTTCAGACTGAAGCTGGGGTTAGCATGAGAGCAGCACCATTTCGTAGCTCCGTCGTGGTCATTCCGCAACCAATCATGGCAGCCGTTCTTTATCGTTATTTTGGGCGGGGTGGGTGGCGGAGCCGAGCTGTTTTGCAGCCATCATTGTGTGGAGTTCAGTTCATCTCACTAGTTTTGTATTTGTCATGAGGGGTTGTTCCTAATGTTTCTATTTTAGCGAGGTCAAAAAGTGATCCCATTAGTGGCCTACTGATTTTGCTCGATTCCTTTTCTTTTTTTTTACACGATTTTTCGTTATCTGCAAAGACTAAACAGAGTATTGCGACTCTGTGTTTGTTTGTAAATAGAGAATGAACCAAAGAGAACTAATTCTAAAACAGTAAATACTTGGATAACAATCAATCAAAAGGAGAGAGAAGCAGGCACGACGGATTACAACGGGGGCAAAGGCCTGCGTTAACTACCTTTCACTATCTGCAAAGAGAGAGTACTCCTAATAGAAATGAGGGGGGGGGGGCACCATTCAAAGCAGATCAGTGTGCATAAACACGAAAATGTTTTCACTTACCACGTACTTGACATTCGACAGCTTATGATATTTGCTATTAAAAAACCATTGAAATTCACTGAAAAAACCATAGGTTATAGACCATATATAGTTAGGAATTAGCATTTACAAAACCTTGAAAATTCACTGAAAAAACCATAGGTTATAGACCATATATAGTTAGGAATTAGCATTTAAAAAACCTTATTTTACTCACACAAAACCATTGAAATTCCATATATAGTTAGTTGCACTAACTATATATCGCGCACCCGCAATCCACTGCTGATCATGTCACATATTACATCATTCATGACATGGTCAGTGACATCACTGATGACATCACCTATGGTTTTTTCAGTGAATATATATATATATTCACTGAAAAAACCATAGGTTATAGACCATATATAGTTAGGAATTAGCATTTACAAAACCTTATTTTACTCACACAAAACCATTGAAATTCCATATATAGTTAGTTGCACTAACTATATATCGCGCACCCGCAATCCACTGCTGATGATGTCACATATTACATCATTCATGACATGGTCAGTGACATCACTGATGACATCTCAAATGACATCATCTAGTGTCTGTGTGTTTTTGTAAAGTTTAAATATGTTTTACATATTGAAGAATGAGTGGATGTATGGAAGACTGAGTGTGTGTGTGGCTGGCTGGGAGGTGTGTGACTCTGTGCATATCAATGTGTACTTGTATCAGTGATTGTATAAGAGAGTAAGTATGTGTTAGTATATGTGTGAAAAAGTATGGTGTTCTGTGTTTAACTGTATAGATGAGGAAATCGAAGTGTGATTGATTCTTCACAGGACTGACTAGGTGTATGAGTGCATATGATAGTGTTGTAATAATGAGTGACTGTATGTATGAGTGATTGTATGGGTGAATGAGTGAATGTGTGTGTAGACGTAGGAATCAGTGAGTGCGTATGTAGTAACTGGTATTGGTGTGTCATGATGTCATCAGTGATGTCATTTGAGATGTCATCAGTGATGTCATTTGAGGTGTCATCAGTGATGTCATCAGTGATGTCACTGAAGTATGGTGTTCTGTGTTTAACTGTATAGATGAGGAAATGGAAGTGTGATTGATTCTTTACAGGACTGACTAGGTGTGTGAGTAACTCCATGGATGAGTGGCAGTGTGTGAGTGTCTGCATAGGTGTATGAGTGCATATGATAGTGTTGTAATAATGAGTGACTGTATGTATGAGTGATTGTATGGGTGAATGAGTGAATGTGTGTGTAGACATAGGAATCAGTGAGTGCGTATGTACTAACTGGTATTGGTGTGTCATGATGTCATCAGTGATGTCATTTGAGATGTCATCAGTGATGTCATCAGTGATGTCATTTGAGATGTCATCAGTGATGTCATCAGTGATGTCACTGACCATGTCATGAATGATGTAATATGTGACATCATCAGCAGTGGATTGCGGGTGCGCGATATATAGTTAGTGCAACTAACTATATATGGAATTTCAATGGTTTTGTGTGAGTAAAATAAGGTTTTGTAAATGCTAATTCCTAACTATATATGGTCTATAACCTATGGTTTTTTCAGTGAATTTTCAAGGTTTTGTAAATGCTAATTCCTAACTATATATGGTCTATAACCTATGGTTTTTTCAGTGAATTTCATTGGTTTCTTAACAGCTAATATCTGTAGCTGTAAAATGTATTTTTCTTTAAATCCAAAAATATATTTTATATGTTTATGAATAATTTTTTTTTTAAATATTTTTTTTTCTTCGTTCCCGCTTCGCGAATCGGGAAGCTTCCCGTTAGCTGACCTTGATGCTGCGAAATAGACCGCGAGCCGGTAAACGTTTCTTTACCGCAACTGCCGGGTTAGAAAACAACATCGTGACGCCTCCTGTCCGCATGACGTTTCGCGTTGTCGCGTGATACGTCATATGACGTGCTACGTTAGCGAACTGGTAAGCGAAGCGAGTCGCAAAGCGCAGGTTTCTGGAAGCAAACCGGGAGGCCCTGCAAAGCGCTTAACGTAAACACAGCAGGTCATGTGACTTAGTAATAACACTTTTCATTGGTTCATTTCACTTTTGGTTTCCTAATGATGTAAGACTAGGTCATATAATCTAAAATGAACACTTTTCATTGGTTGAGAACTCTTGTTTTTCCCAAATGATGAAAATCCCTCCTTCTTTCCTCACTCTGACTTTCATCATTGTGAGAGAAAGACCCTTTGTGATCACTGAGCAATGGCTTCTTTAGTAGCTTCAGCTGGTGCTTCCCCACCACCTCCACCACATCCAAGGAAGAGTGGACCACCTGCTCAAGTTATAATTCAACAAGAAGAGGAAGAAGAGGAACAGGACGACGAGCACGAAGAGAGGCAGTTTTTGCCTGAGCAGCCCAGGACGTCTCACCGGAAAGAAAACTTCATTTGGCAATTTTTTAAAATTCCCAAAGGTCAGAAAAAAGTAAATGCAAGATACGTAACTTGCCTTATATGTCAAGATAGACTGTCCAGAGGAACCGAGAAAAAATACAGTTTCGGAAACTACACAATGCATCGCCATATGACTAGGTGGCATCCTAACAACTACAGTGCTGCACAGTTTCGGAACCACCTAGATAATCTCCCTATTATGGCCAGAAGATCTGTTGTACCGGAAGTAACGGGACCAGAGGGCAGGGAGATGGTGCCAAATATACAAATGAAATTTGGCGAAGTAAAACACATCTGCGTATTTTGCGATGGATTCATTTGCTACGGAGAAAGAAGCATCACTCTGATCAACAGAGCTATTGACTATCATATGCAAGTTTGTACGAAACGCCCAAAATAATAAATACTTTTTTTTTGTTTTGTTGCTCCTGTTGAGCCCTTTACAATGAATTGTTTTCATTGCCCCCTCCAAGAAAAACCCCAAAAAATATAAAACTGTTCAGAAAAATTCAAAAAAAGTAAAAAAATGTTCCGAAAAAAAATAAAAAAAATATAAAACAACAAAAACAATAAAAAAAAAAGTTCTTTTCAGAACTACCTCCCCGTTATTAAAAAATTGGTACAATATTTGGAACTGTGCCAACCTCTATTTCTCTTAGTTCGCTTCCCAGTTCGCTCGCCGGTACGCGAACCGGAAGCGAACCAAAAACAGTAAGTATAAGGGAAGGAAACAGACACTTATGTTAAAAGAAAGACAGCTATAGGGGAGTAAACTAGAGATACTATTACCCGTAATCCACTGCTGATGATGTCACATATTACATCATTCATGACATGCTCAGTGACATCATCAGCAGAGGATTGCGGGTTTTTTGGCAACGTGCCTTATCCACGGTTTAATAACGCTGCCTTTTGCTTTATATAAGTTTTCAAATTGTATGAAATATATACCAATAGGTCGTTATGAACCTTTAGGTAGTGCTTTTCTTCATGAGGTCTGGTCGCTTCCATACACATACAGATGTTTCAAAGATGATCAAGAAGTTTATCTGAATGGAGAGGAATGCACTGAGACGCCCGATCATTCACTAATGTGTAGGCACATACAGTTACACGGTTCATGCAACAAACACCGACCAAATATGGCTTGCGTGTTGCAAGGCACGCCAGTTCCTGCTATCATCCCCACGTTCAAGTTGTTGGAAAATGGTAGTTATTTGATGCTCAATAATGAAGATTGTTCTGGGTTAATTAAAAGTATTCCTTTTATCGTAACAGTAAGTGAACGGGTTATTTGCTGCAGAAATGTTCTATTTCCTCCCACACATGAACATAGGGAGTTTTCAATCTCGCCACAAATACCAACCTTGGGAGCAGATTTCAACGGCATGGCAAGAATAAGAGCTCTTTTGTCTCAGAGAGAGGTGGCCTTGAGTTCGGCCCGTGAAACTTTCGTGCTTCACATAGTGAACACCCGTACAGAGGTGCAGACCCTTTTCAATTCAGATTTGCCTTTCCATTTCAGCAAGATGGTTCGGACTATCTCTAACGCATCCTCCACAAAGGCCCTGGCGCACTTTTTTAAAGTTGTTACCAGTGGTCTCGTGACTTCATTTGAGAAAATCTTTGGAGTCATCCCTGCTTTCTTTCATTGTATTTTTTCCACTCTGCTTCGTGGATTGCCATTTTTACTTGCATTACCAGCGGACGCTCTTGTGCTTTTTTACATTTTTAAATATGGATGTCCCTCCTATGCAACCTCCCGCCCTGCAGCTGCTGACACTGTTCCGCAATCGCATGCTAGAATATTATGGCACAATGCCGTTGGCGATATTAAGCACGGCATATGGATTATCTTTTCGATTCTCCTACTTCACCTGTGTCCAGCCTGTATTTCACTGCCTGACCTGTGATTTCGATTGGGCCATTGATTTGTGTCTCTGCGGACCGGTTTCTCCTGACGTCGACTTTAATCAGCTGATGACTCCTATCATTACTCACGAGTTGGTTTGTCCTGGCGAAAGGATTATGGCTGTGGCATTGATGCATGGACTAATTGGTCCCTGGAATTTACTGGCGGCAACACAGTCTTTCTTGGAACAGAGCTTTCTTGAAAACCCACCGAGCTGTCCTCTGATGGTGATAGAGGATCCAGTGCTGGGAGAGCACGTATGTTCTTTTCCGCTTTTAAATTGGATGGCTGAACTGTTTTCGGATGAAGACGGTGACTTCCTATTGGAGGCTGTTGCAGCTTATTTTGCATACACAGTTATGTCATAGACCTTTTTCATGTTTGATATGCTGAGTACTAGCATTTCATTGACAATTCATTGACTTATTTGTCAAGTTTTTATTATTTACCTTGCCTATTGGCTTAAGACTCGATAAAGTACTTGGCTGTTTTATTTTTCTTTAGCATTAAATTTTCCTAGTTTTTAATGCTTTACCTTGCGGACCGTCCACATATAAACTTGCAATCTGCTCTCATGAGATGGCACTTCTATTATCTTATTCAGTTCGTTTCCGGATCATGGGGGGTGTCATCTAGGTCCTGGATATCTTTACACCGTGTTAAGTTAGCATGGGCTCATTACCGGTTTAAACGCCATTTTTCCTTTTTTGCAACTTCTGCACACGACACTTAGTTGTTGCTTTAGCTTTCAACCTAGTAGTTCATCGTGGTTTACATGAGAATAATATGTTATTGCTCTACTATCTGCTTTGCTTGTTAAACTATATCTGTACAGCGAGTGCTAAAGTTTCAAGAACAACACGATACAGAATTGTTATGAGGTCTGATCTCCACGACTTCATACTCATAACATAAGTGCAACTTCTGCCAATTCTGGCCATGAGGCGGGTTTTATATTGCTTTGCCGAACACACATACACAACACTTGATGCGGTTCACATGAAGAGAGAGCTGGTGTATGCTGATGTGATTCCTTCAAATCTAAGACACTAAAGTATGGGCACGCCCTAAACCAACACAAAGAGACCTTCTTAGCAAATAATATAATATGTGTATTAGGGAGGGTGAGATATAAGCAGCCGCGGGCCGTGGAGGGAGTTACGGTGAGGCAGGGAGGCGGGGAGGGGGAGAAGCAGGGTGGAGCCCTCTCCACCCTGCCCCTCCCCCTCCCCGCCTCCCTGCCCCACCGTAACTCCCTCCACGGCCCGCGGCTGCTTATAAGTGTTGCTAACTCTTATTCATTTACAGCATGTTAACATACTGTCACCATTCGCTTTTTATGTACTAGTAACTATGCTGGTAATTTTGCTACTGATAATATGTGTACTTGTATTATCTAAGATACTACGCCTGAGAAGACGGCATTAGTAAATAAACATTTCAAATACACATGTGTTCTTCTAAACTCCATGTTCTGGTTTCTAAGAAATATATAACGACCGACTGTTCATGAGTTCCACGTATCCTGAGGTACTATAAGTTCATATTCTGGATTGTCTAAACATTGAGAGTTTGTTATATCCAATGTGACACTGTACCTAGCTTGCTAAGGTGTTTTTGATTACTAAGGTGAGTTTTGGGACACCCTAATTCGCCGAGGTTCCAATCCTCTGTCCACAGTTCTGTGTGAGAACAGAAACCCTGCGACAGGGGCACCCCCGACCCTTGCTGGAGCTTCATCACACTTGCGATACAACTCCAGCAATGCGCCACCTTTACGACACAGATACATCACGCATCTGTGCTGTTTTTGCCCCATGATGCGCCGCATTGTAAATGCAGCACACCATAGGTGACGGAACAGCGGCACAGAATGACTAACACATCCCTGGTGATGCGCCAGTCATCATAAATCTATCCCTATGCTTCTTATCTTGTTAGAGATGAACCGCCATATGTATCATCAAAGTTTTTTGCATTTCCTAAATAGCGAACTTTCAGGAATAAATAGCGATTCTTTACCATTCCTAGTTTGCGATGAGCTATTTGCTAATTACAAATTACCCATTCATTTCCTTCATTTCCATAGGGCGGTTGGACTCACTTTTAGCTCGAACGGCTGAATGGATTTGCACGAAACTTGGCAAAATTGTAGGGACTGGTAGCCCGATGTGCCTTTGCTATGTCTCAAGATATATGCTCCAGTGGTTTTTACGAAAATTAACTTTGAAAAATATATATTGGGCTACATTGGCCTATATATATGTTGGAGCCCAAATGTAGCCCAATGTAGCCCAATGAAGCCCAATGAAGCCCAATGTAGCCCAATGTAGCCCAAAGATGGCCGCCAGAGACGAAAAAAAACAAATGTAGCCCAAATATCAGCCAGATGTAGCCCAACTATAGCCCAGTGACAGAATGACCAATCAGCGTCGCAAACCTCCGTTACGCGAAGCGGAGCGCTGTTACAGATATATATCTTTTTTTGAACGTTAATTTCTCAAAATCCACTGGAGCACATATATTGAGACCTAGCAAAGGCACATCGGGCTACCAGTCCCTAATATTTTACCAAGTTTCGTGCAAATCCACTCAGCCGTTCGATTATTATTATTATTTTTTTTTTTTGCCCCGCGGGGCCCTTTTAAAACCTCCACATCAAACCTAGGGGGTCAGCGAGGATCTACTATTCCCCCTTATGGTCATTTGCCCCTTCGCTTTCGCCTCCTCTTGTCTCTTGATCCTACCGAGAGACAAGATGGCGGCCGCTACGGACTGTTTGGAATGTTGACAGACGCCGGAGAACCAATCAGCTTCGCTTCACAAAGCTCCGTTGCGCGAAAAGTACGCGTCCTGGAGCGCTGCCCGGTCCGCTGTTACTGATATATATCTTTTTTTAAACGTTAATTTCTCAAAATCCACTGTAGCACATATATTGAGACCTACAAAAGGCACATCGGGCTACCAGTCCCTACAATTTTGCCAAGTTTCATGCAAATCCATTCAGCCGTTCGGGCTAAAAGTGAGGCCAACCGCCCTATGGAAAACTCAATGTTAAAAACACGTTTTGGGACCCCCCTTTTTTCTCGGCCCCCCCTTGACAAACCCCCCCCCAAATTTTCAAGGGCTGCTCAGAAACAAAATGTGCCATTTTCCTGAAAATTTCAGCCAATTCCGTCCACAAACGCCAAAGTTATTAGACATAGAATTTTCAAAAATCCCATAGAGAAAAAATCCTAACTATATATACCTACTGGCGACCGCCAGTAGGTAATATATATATATATATATATCCATAGCAACACTACTCCTTTACAGAACAGCAAGAGGCCACACAGGGGAATTCTTTTGGGAACCTTTAATGGAACACGCTGGCATAATCCATTTCGGCGAACATCGCCTTCTTCAGATGCCGCTATGAACAGGATACCAATACACCCACCCTTATACGTGTCCTGCTGTACTTCCAGTGATTTATAGTGCTCTGCCCCTGATTGTCCGGCACACCCTCTGTAGTTTTGTGTGATAACTACAGGTCCCAGAGTTTACCTTTCACAGGTAGGTAATGCAAGGGGGTGGCCAAACAGTTATCAAGCCCTAATGAGCCTTTGGATTTTCAGGGAAAGGTGTGGTAATTAAAAAATTGACAGTCCTGTTTTTATGTACATGTCCTCGGGTTCTCTCGGGTCCCCTTTTTACATCCAGCCTCTAATGTGGATGACAGACGGGCTGCGAGTCGGCATCACAGTGAGTCCCGTCTCTTCATGAAGTCACAAACTGCTCATGGCAGCAGCCCTGTTCTTAGTCCACACTCCGAGGCAGGCCAAAGCAAAATCCAATCCCATGGAGACACCAAACACTGCAACAGCAGAACCAGCATAGCTCCGGCCACTTTCAAGAACGGGGCATCTTAGCACACTACTGGCTGGTGTGCAAATATCCACAGCAACACTACTACATATATATATAAATATATATATTACCTACTGGCGGTCGCCAGTAGGTAGTTATAGTTAGGATTGATTTCCATAGGGAAATCGCAACATTCTATTGGGAATAACTTTGGCGCCGGTTGAGGAATCTGCCTGAATTTTTCAGCAACTTTGCCTCGCGGCTCTCCGCTCCTTCCCTGAAAGTTTGGGGGGGTCGTCAATCGGGGGCCGTGATAAAAGGGGTGTCCCAAAACATGTTTTCCCCATGTTAATTTCCATAGGGCGGTCCAACTCACTTTTAGCTCGAACGGCTGAATGGATTTTCACCAAACTTGGCAAAATTGTAGGGACTGGTAGCCCGATGTGCCTTTGCTATGTCTCAAGATATGTGCTCCAGAGGATTTTGAGTAATTTGGGTTTAAGACAATTGATATATCTGTAGCCGCGCCCCGGTACGCGCACCGGAGAGCGCACCGGGCTAGCTACGCGACTTGCGCACGGAAAGCTGATTGGCTCTCGGGTGTCTGTAAACATTCGAAACGGTCCGCAGAGGCCGCCATCCTGTGTCTCAGTAGGATCGAGACACAAGAGGTGGTAAAAAACAAAGGGGGAAATGACCAAAAGGGGGCAGGGTAGACCCCCCCTGATCCCCTAGGTTTGATGTGGGGGCCATAAAAGAGGCCCGCGGGGCGAACAATTATTATTATTTTTTTCAATGTTCGCGGGGGGGGGAGCGCCCGGTACGCGCACCGGGGAGCGTACCACGGGGAAAACACAGTAAAACAGGAAAATAATAATTTAAAGTGATTAGAGGTAGGGTAGCTCTGTATAGAGTTGTTGTGTTGTTTGGGTGTTTTAAGTACCAACATGTAGGTACCAATGCTGAGTCTTACATTTAATGTACACCGTTTCCTCTGTAGATATCTTGCATGTTGTTACAGAAGGTATTGTGCTATATGGAATCCATATCATAGTCTGTCAGGAAAGCAGAAAGAACATGGAGTCAGGAGATGAAAAAGAGATGTCAAATACACATTGGAGATAATATAGTGGGTGAAAGGAAGTATCTATGAGCAAAATTACTATGTAACATAAAAAAGTTGCACAGTATACGATAAGTCTGACTACATTATAATCAATTTGGTACTAGTTTAAGAATTACATATAAAAATGAATAATGTCTCAAACAATTTTAGAATTATTAAATATAAATTTATTTTTCAGATTCTTTTTCCAAATTTAACAGTACTTCTAATATTTGATTGTCGGAAATGTCCTCATTTTGAATCAGCAAATCTACTGATTCTACACATTGAAGTAGTTCATAGTCCCGTGACTCATCCATGAATTCTAAGTCATCAATGGGTTCAATAACTTCTCCATTGTTGCTCTCCAGAACAATTTCGAAGGAAATGTTTTGCTCTCCTTCCATTTTCGTGCTGTAATTTGCATACCAAATAAATATATCAGTAGAGATAGGGCACTGTTGGGTTTAAGTTCAGACAGGTAGTTTTGATTTTTTAACAGTGAATTTATCTTTGGGCAGTGTATGGTATCAGACTGGAAGTAGAAATATAAAGAAGTGTATGTGATAAAGCCTAAGTAAATTCATAATTATACAAGACAAGCCTAACTCCATCCATAACTATAACAGAGAAGTCTATCTCAATCTATAACTATTACAGAGGGATAGTATATAACTATCAGAAAATGTTTTCCAAATTAACTTAAAGTGCACAACATACTTCAGTTTTCAAAGTAACATCTTACCTTTCAAAAAGAAGTTTAGGTTGTCAGTGAAAATGCTCTTGAAATGTACTTCAGGAAGTAGTAGTCAAAATGGCTGTGTTTCCCTCTCTTTCTTTATATATATTCATGTACATAACCAATCAAATGTCATGAAATAATAGTAGAAGATGAAAGTAACATTTTAATTGGTTGTCAATTCTAACACTTCAGATGTGTTTTTGTGAAGTAATTTACCTCAGGATATTTAGAGAGGTCTACAGGATAAATGGCTCATTGGAATTCCACCAACTTTGGGAAAATGGTAGGGATTGGTATGTAGTATGAGCTATTCTATATTTGGTGAAAGTGTCTCCAGTGGTTTTTATGTAAATTAACTTTTAAAATTTTTTGGGGAGCGCTTCCCGGTACGCGACCCGGTACGCGTACCGGCAGCGCTACGGGAGTCCTCCATTTTGTGTTTCGGTAGATTTGAGACAGAAAATGGCGGACAAACAACGTTGGGAATGGGTATAAGGGGGCACGGTAGGCACTCCCTGACCCCCTAGGTTTTCTGAGGGGGTGTTAGGAGGCCCACATAGACCAAAAAAAGACATTTTTTTTAATTTTCGCGGGGGGAGCACCCGGTACGCGCACCGGGGAGCGTACTTTGGTGAAAAATAGTGAAAAAGTGAGAAAAAGATAATCATTTGGAGTGATCAGAGGTAGCGTAGCCCTGAAAAGAGCTTTTGGGTTCTGTGGCTGATTTAGGTACCTACAAGTAGGTACCAATGCACAGTCTTAAATTCAGGAGGAATATTCTATTCCTTTCATCTGAGAAGTGCACACCATCTCCTCTGTAGATATCTTGCATGTTGTAACGCAAGTTGTTGTTGTATATTGAACCCATTCCATAGTCTCTCATGTAAGCAGAAACAGATTTATTCACATGTTTCCGTGCTTTCTCAAATTGTGGAGAAAATTGGTTGGACCAGTTCCATTTCTGTCTTTGGCATATATTGGAGTATACCATGGCAGTTTGTGGAAAAAGTGTCATCAATTGCGCAAAGGTGTCCTTTAAAAGCATCTCCAGGCCTACCCCAGTCAAAGTGCCTAGGTCATTTCCACCACAGTGCAAAATTATGAGGTTAGGGTGTGGCAGATGGTAAAAGGTTTTCACCAATGGTATTAATTGATGACATTTCAATCCTCTTTGGCCAATCCATTTTATGTCTACATTTGGTAAATCAAGGTTGTGAAAATGTCTGATAGCTGGATACATTTGAGCCCAGTGGAGATAGCTATGTCCAATAATCCAGACAGAGTACATGGTGAGAGGAGGTTCTGGTGCAGTCAGATGAAGTGTAGGAATGAAATGGCAGTTGGAAAAGTAGGAGTTTGTAAAAAAAAAAACTGTGGAGGTTCAGTGCTCTTGAATCACAAGCAATGATTGGTAGATTGAGATAGTTGAAAACCGTAAGTTAGGGTGCATGGTTGTGTTCTGTGTAAGAAGTAATTTGAATGGTTAAAAAACAGACATTTAAAGAAACATTGCACCAGATAGGCTGGTCTATTCACAGGTCAAACATCCTTGCTGAGGTGATTTGCAACATTGTAGAATAAACTTTAAACCCTGGGAGCTCAGTAAGGAGGGAGTTGCTATGGTAACAGGTAGAAAGGGCTGAGGGGGGGAAGGGTGTTGGTTTGAAAATACAGAGGGAAGAGTTTTGATTGGTTACCATGAGCAATATGTGTGTAGAATTAGAGGTTTACTGTGCCATTAATGGTTGCAGTGCCTGGAGAATATACCTTTTGCTCTGCTAAAGAAATATTGGTGTGTGTATGTGACACTGTTCTGAATCTCCAAAAGCATTTGTAAAGGTGAGTTATGATTCATTTAGATAGAGAATTTAGATTCAGAAGCACATTGATTTTCTTTGCTTTTGGTTTGTGTGATGCTTTTTAAAAATACATGGTTTCTATATTTGCAAAATAGAGGATTTGTATTTTTTGAAATAGTGATCTTTCAGTAGTGAAGTTGAATGGTTGTACATAGGACTTGCACTCTGTATCTAAAATGTTATTTTAAAAATCAATTTTAGGGTAAATCAATGGGTTTCAGTAGTGAAAATGAATACTTGTACATAGGACCTGTGTTCTGTTCCTAAAATGGTAATTGGAAAAAGATTTTAGTGAAAATCAATGGGTTTCAGTAGTGAAAATGAATCCTTGTACATAGGACCTGTGTTCTGTTCCTAAAATGGTAATTGAAAAACGATTTTAGTGCAAATCAATGGGTTTCAGTAGTGAAAATGAATCCTTGTACATAGGACCTGTGTTCGGTTCCTAAAATGGTAATTGAAAAACGATTTTAGTGCAAATCCATGGCTTTAACATTTTTAAGAAGGAATAAATAGTGTGTGCTTAATTACATAAAAATATTTGAATCTTTTACAAATATGTTATCTGTTTTACCTCAGATTGGGAAGCAGATTGAGTTTCTTTGCTGTTGGTTTGCTTAATTTTTTGGGTAATGCTTTGTAGGAATGTTTACAAGAGATAGGAAATGTATTTTGTAAAATAGTGACTTTTCAGTACTGAAATGGAATGATTGTACATAGGACTTGCACTGTGTTTCTAAAATGTTATTGAAAAATCGATTTTGGGGCAAATTAATAGCTTTTAAATTTTTGAGAAAAAATAAATAATGTGTGCATGATTAAGTAAAATAATTTGAAGCTTTCATAATCATGTCACCTGTGTTACCTCACATTAGGAAGCACACTGAGAGCTTTATTTATGAAAACAGTGATGCATCACTTTTCACTGTGCACTCCTTGTGACACCAATGATGCATTATTTTTAATGTATGACGCATTATGATTCTAGGACTTACATATAAGTCAGTATTTGTGATGTATCTGTAAGCGCAAAAGTGACAAATTGTTGGAGTGTGTCACAAAAATGACGCAACTCCAGCAATGCATACTTTCACATGGGGAAAGCCCCATGTGAAAGCGTTTGCCTCAGTCTTACGCCTGCTGTGAGGCAGGCGCAAGATTTTGACGTAACAGTGTCCTAAAAGTGACGCAGTGAAATCTCATAGATTTCACTGCGTCACTATTACGAGGCTTTTTGTGGGGGAATGCCCCTTTTGTGTACATTACAGCTGATAGAGGTATAATGTGGCGCAGAGGTTTAAAAAGTGACGCATCTACCTACATGCGTCACTTTTTAAATATGACGCAACAAGGCATATGTTTTATGCCGCCGATGCGTCACAAAAAGTGACGCATCAGCAGTGGAAAACTGATGCAGGGCTTTATAAATGAGGTTCATCTTTTTTTCTATACTACTCCAGTTTAGTCCTGTCCACTGCACTCTTGCACACAAGCCTCACCTTTTGTGCTCCCCTGGACAGGCTTCATTACATCTGCACTCCTGCTTAGGCCTCATAGCCTTTTTTTAGAATAACATTTGAAAAACAGAGAAAAGGTCATATGTATAAGTTTTTCATTACACTGCTGTTACATTTTGGGTCACAATAATGTCTTTTACATTTTTGAGAAAGAATAAATAGTGTGTGAATGATTACATAGATATATTTGACCTTTTCACAATCATGTCACCTGTGTTACCTCAGATTAGGAAGTAGATTGTGCAGATGAGGTGAGGAATGTCTGCTATGAGGCAGGCGCAAGATTTTGACGTAACAGTGTCCTAAAAGTGACGCAGTGAAATCTCATAGATTTTACTGAGTCACTATTACGAGGCTCTTTGTGGGGGAATGCACCTTTTGTGTACATTACAGCTGATAGAGGTATAATGTGGCGCAGAGGTTTAAAAAGTGACGCATCTACCTACATGCGTCACTTTTTAAATATGGCGCAACAAGGCATATGTTTTATGCTGTCGATGCGTCACAAAAAGTGACGCATCAGCAGTGGAAAACTGATGCAGGGCTTTATAAATGAGGTTCATCTTTTTTTTGCACACTACTCCAGTTTAGTCCTGTCCATTGCACTCTTGGACACAAGCCTCACCTTTTGTGCTCCCCTGGACAGGCTTCATTACATCTGCACTCCTGCTTAGCCCTCATAACCTTTTTTTAGAATAACATTTGAAAAACAGAGAAAAGGTTATATGTATAAGTTTTTCATTACACTACTGAAACATTTTTGGGCCAAAATAATGTCTTTTACTTTTTTGAGAAACAATAAATAGTGTGTGAATGATTACATAGATATATTTGACCTTTTCACAATCATGTCACCTGTGTTACCTCAGATTAGGAAGTAGATTGTGCAGATGAGGTGAGGAATGTCTGCTATGAGGCAGGCGCAAGATTTTGACGTATCAGTGTCCTAAAAGTGACGCAGTGAAATCTCATAGATTTCACTGCGTCACTATTACGAAGCTTTTTGTTGGGGAATGCCCCTTCTGTGTACATTACAGCTGATAGAGGTATAATGTGGCGCAGAGGTTTAAAAAGTGACGCATCTACCTACATGCGTCACTTTTTAAATATGGCGCAACAAGGCACATGTTTTATGCCGCCGATGCGTCACAAAAAGTGATGCATCAGCAGTACTGTTCATCCTTTGCATTCCAAAGAAGTGATGGGGAATGCAATTGACTTGTTTCAAATTAAAGCAGCAAAAGGAAGTCCCATTAGTGTATGGGAAGAAAGTTTGGAAGCTCGTTGTTTTCCACATTTATTTCCAACAAGTCGAGGTGGACGATATGACGATCGACCACTACAAATTCCTGCATCTGAATACCGAACTTTAAGATTATATGCTGAAGATCCAAGGTTTCGTCAATGCATTCCATATTTGTTTCATCTACTGTATGAAAGTGACTTGTCTGGGCTTTCTTATGTAGTAAACCATATAATGAAAAGTGGAGCACATTTGCAAAATGTTTCGGCGAGGGACTTTATGGAGAAAGTGAATCTGCAAGATAATATTTTGGAATCCCATTTAATCAATCTCATGGCTTGTCAGCGTGGTACAAACGAGTATTGGTTCCGTCGTCATGGGGAATTGAAATGTATGCTAAGAAACTTAGGAACTCGTACATGGTTCCTCACTCTTAGCTGTGCCGAGTATGCATGGGACGACTTTCTTCAATTTCTACGAGAGGCAAATGCAAATATTCAAAATATAGAATTCAAAACTGCTGGAGAACTGTGTTCTTTGGATCCAGTGAATGTATGCAGATATTTCAATCATAGATTTGAAGCTATGATGTCTTTTATTACCAACAAAAAAAAATCTCCCCTTGGAGAGGTTTTGGATTTCTTTTGGAGAAAGGAGTATCAAGCGAGAGGTGCTCCTCATATACATATGTTGTTGTGGATTAAAGATGCACCCAAATTTGGAACAGATTCGGATGAGACAGTGATGAGCTTCATTGAAGAGTATTCAACATGTGCTGTTCCGAAAACTACCGAAGAAAACAGTTTAAGGCAACAAGTTTTACGCTTTCAATCCCATCGTTGTGGAAAGTACTGTCGTCGAAAATTCAGAAACAAGGACAAGTTTTACACAAATTTCGTTTCGGCTTTCCACGACCAGTGATTTCTAAAGGAAGAGTAAATAATTTGATGTCTTCTCTGCAACATACTGTGACGAGGAAATCACCAAAAAATACATACAATTTAAAAAGAAACGATGACTCCAAGTACATCAACGACTGCAACCCAGTGATTTTGTCCATGTGGAATGCTAACATGGATATTCAATTCGTTGCTGACAACTCTATTGCTGTGGCTCGATATGTGACGTCTTACATCACAAAAAAAGAAAAGACAGAACTGAAGGAAATGTGGGAGGACATTTCACATGAAAAGAGTCTGAGCAAGAAATTATAGAGTTACAGTCTGAAGATGTTGTCACATCGTGAAATTGGAGCATATGAATGTTCTGATCGATTGTCATCAGCAAGTCTCTATGCCAAATCCAGAACCATCATTTGGATAAGTCTAGGTCTTGCTGCAACACGAAACCGAGTTTTGAAATCTGTACAAGAGATAGAGTATTTGGCAGAGAAAGAACCAGAAAGCACAGATATTTTGAAGACAAACATGTTGGATACATACTATCCAAACAGAAGTCCTCACCTTGAGAACGTTTCTATGAAGTTTTGCAAAGATATATTTATAAGAGGAACATCAGAGAAGATATCAATAATGGAATATATGCTGTCATTGGATGTGAAGGATGTTTAGTGAAACAGAAAAAAGGTCATTTGATTAATCATCGAAAATAGATTTGTGAAAATCCAGATAAAAGATAATTTTACTATTTGGCTCTTTTGCAACTCTTTAAACCATGGCGTAAAGAAGAGGAACTACTTGGAGATTTTCTCTGTCATGAAGACTCTTTTAATGCAACCAAGGATACCATAAAATGTCTTATTTTTCCAAATTATCTGCAAATGTTGAATGAAGAAATAGTGCAAGAAGCAACAATTGCTGCAGAAATTGCGAGAGACAGTTCTCAAGACAGTCAGAGTTCTGCTTCATTGAGTCAGGATCCACTAGGAGGACCAAATATCTAAAATGAATCTGCCACGGCCATGGATGAGGTGGAAAGAGCTATGGAGCAAGCTCAAGAGGATATAATTAATTTAGAAGATTTGGTGAAACAATTAAACCTTGAGCAGAAACAGATATATGACGAAGTCACAGAAGAGGTTGAACATGGATTCAGTCATGAGAAGAAAGAGTGCTCATGTACATCATTTGAGCCTGTCCGACTGTATGTGAGTGGAGAAGTGGGAACCAGAAGAAGTTTTCTCATTAAAGCAATTGCAACTTATCTGCACAAAAGGACTGAATCACCGCTGTCTTGTGTTGTTACCGCTCCAACTGGGCTGGCAGCACATAATATTAAAGGGATTACTTTACATCGTTAACTAATGCTGCCAGTGGAGCATGATAACAAATTGCAATACCACAAGCTATCTGGAGATGCGTGTTGTGAAGTTTCGAGATTCCTGAAGAAAATGAAACTTCTTATCATTGATGAAGTAAGCATGGTCTCAAATGTAATGCTTGCTTTTGTGCATTTGAGAATGCAAGAAATTCTTAGAACAGATTATGATGTCTTATATGGAGGAAAACACATTATTGTTTTTGGAGATCTACTGCAGTTGACTCTAGTGAAAGGTCAACCAGTGTTTAAAATGGATACCAGGAAGTGCCTATGAAGCATTGGAAACGTTAATATATGGTTACATTTCAAATATGCAGAACTACTCCAAAATATGCGGCAGACAAAGGATGAAGATTATAAAAATATTCTGCAAGATGTAAGAATTGGAAAATTAAGTCAGCATGGGAAAGAAGCTTTACATGGACGATTAATTTCTAATTTGTACCCAAATGAAAACATTCTTCCAGAGAATATTTTTAAAAAATGAACGAGAAGAAATCTGGCATATGTTTGATGCCTACTCTGAAAGAATGTTCCATGTTCAACAACAAACTGTTGAAGTTAGAAAATGAAGAGATAGTGAAATTGGAAGCTATAGATAAAATAGAGAATATGGGAGCAACAATTATTTTGTCAGAAAATTTGAAATCAAAATTGGATTCATTGGAGAAGACTATATCTAAAACTGCAGGTTTTGAAAAGACTCTGAATGTGTGTTTAAATTGTCGTATCATTTTGAGAAGGAATTTAAATGTTGAAAGAGGTCTGGTAAATGGAGCAATGGGTCATGTTGTTGGTTTTGTGAATTACAAAAATAGAGATGGAATTGAAATTTTAAAAATTTAATTTGATGGCATTGACGAAATAGAACAAATTTGTCGTTGTTCGGCTAGATTTTTGCTTGTGAAAGACTTATATGTTCGCCGAAAAAAGTTTCCTGTTTGTTTGGCATATGCAGTGACAATTCATAAATCTCAAGGTTTAAGTGTAGATAGTTCTTTGGTGAACATTGGAAGTTCTGTGTTTAAAGAGGGTATGGCATATGTGGCATTATCACGAGTCAGAACTTTATCAGGATTGTACTTGATTGAGTGTGATGAAACAAAGATTTGTGCTGATCTAGATTGTGTTAAAGAATACAATAGGTTAAGAAGAGAATATGCTCCACATTTGCCTCAATATCCTCTGTTTGAAAAACGTGTGGTAGGCCGAAAAAGATGAAATGAGATTAATTGTAGTGAGGTACTAGCAAAAAGGCAAAAAGTAGATAAAAGTGTAATTGTAAAGAGAAAGAAAAAGGATTCTGTTGAAGATGTTGTTGATTTTTAGTTTGAAAACAGTTCTGGTGTCAACTGCAATGCTAATGTAGTAGTTAATGTTGTTTTTTTTCTTCAAAATTTACAAAAACAGATTGTCGACAATCGGGAACAAACATTGTGCTGTTTATTGAATTCTGTATTAGAGAAATGTAGTAGTGATAGAGCAGAAATAGAAAGTGTTTCAGAAATTAGAAATCTTGTAGACATATGTTCAGGTCAAAATCAATTTTCACAGATAATTCAGCAGGATTGTCAGGAATTTTTAATGTATATGTTTGATGTATTGGAAGATTAAGGAGTAGATATAAAAAATCTTTTTAACCTTTCTTATCAATGGCAACATGACTGTGATAACTGTACTTCATCAAGTACTACGAGAATAGACACTGAAAGATTTATATATTTGACTTTACCAGATTGCAAATCAGTGCCTTTTAATAATCTAGTTAAAGCAGCGGATCACAATATGGTGTGTACCCAATGTAAGTCTACAATGCTGTCCACATTATTTCTACAAAGTTATGGTCACTATGTCATTTTAATGTTCCAACGATGTAGACCTGATGGACCGAAATTGACAACTTCTATTAAAATTTTTGTGGCTTCTCAGTTATCGATATCAGGAAGAACCTTTGCATCTGTAGCTATTGTTTTTCATGACGGTCCTTCTACAACATCAGGGCATTACACATGCTATTTAAAAAGTTGTAAAGGTTGGACCCAATGTAACGACACTCATTTGACTTTCAAACAACGTTTGCCTTTTGGCTAAAAAAATTCATACCTAGTGTTTTTACAGCCAAAATGTAGGTAAAGGTAATTGGCCTATGAAGACGGGAGCAGTTAATAAAGGTTATTTTGCTGTTTAAAAATTTATTCTGAGTAAAAGTGATCCAGGTAATATAAAAAATTGACTTGTCATATAGGTACTGTAAGTGGATCTCATAGTAAGTGATATTAGTATTATACAAACATGAGTGAGTCAGAGATGGTTTTACAAATACTTAAATATTGTGAAAATATTGTAGATCCTTTCTTTCAGAACGTCGGGAAAACGGTCATTTCAGAGTGTCTTAGAAATAATTTGAAAATATACTCATACATCTGACACGATTTGGCCAAATGGAAAGGTGCAGGAATGAGTAAAGAGTCATGATTGAAAAAATAAGAGTAGATGAAAATATTGAAAGTGAACAGCAAAGTACTTTGCAACGAGAAAAGGACCTCCATGATATACTATTTGGCCTCAAGGAAAAGTAAGTCAATCAAAGATTAGTGTACATTTGTCATTTGTCAGTATCTAAGGTTTTTTTTAAAACACAATCGTTTAGATTGTGTTTTTTTTTCCCGCTGTCATATGATGAGTAATTTGAACTCACTGTTTTAAGGGAAATTCAATATATTCTGAGAACAGCAAAAATAAACTATGTAACATGTTGTAGAAGTTTTTCTATACTTTGGATTGTGTAAATTAAATTGTATTCCCATTCTCTGACACTCACTTTCCTTTTTCCATCCTCTTTCAGCTCTTTTTACTCACTTATAATGTCTTTCTCTCACTCTCTGTAACCCCCATTCCTTTACTCCACTTCTTTGACAACCCCTCATTCTCATTTCAACTGTCTGCATCCCCTCTCTCCCTTGCATAACTTTTCAGCTTTCAGTCTCTCTGCTTTACTTCCCTTTTCCGTATTTTCCTCCTTTGCTCTTTTAGTAATTCCTGTTTACTCACTCAGCAGTATTATTGCACTCTATCACTATAAATCACCCACTCTCCCTCGCTTATCTTTGTTTTCTCCTTACTTTTGACCTCTTCTCTCTATTTTTCGTTCACTACTTCTATGTCCTCAGTGCCTCACTCTCCTTGTGTTATGTTCACTTGTGTTTATCTACCTTCTATCATTTCTTTTACAACAACTTCACTACTCCTCTCTCATCGTTCTTCATCCCATTTCTTTTACTCTGGTTCCATTACTATCCCTCATTTTCTTTCTTTCAATGTCCTTCTCTTTACTTTCATCACCAAATTATTTTCTCTCAGTACCACTGTTTTAGTCGTCTCCTCCTCTCTTTCCTTTTTTTGCTCCCTTACTCATTTCCTTTTCTAACTCATTGTACTCCACCTCACTCAGTTTTTCTCTTAATTTAAAATATACATTTTACTAATTATAACTTATTTTGTCTTCTCTCTTTCACAGATACAATGGGTAGTAAAAAAATTAATTAAAATTACATTTATTATATGGTAAGTATGACTAAAAAAATGTACTTTGTCATCACCCTTTGCTTAAAACTTACTAATATTTTCTCAACCATCCTCACTCCTGTGTTTTTATTCTGCTTCCCTCACTTATTCTTATTCTCCATGTTTACTCCAATTTCCCTATTTCCCCTCTCATATTCAACTTCTTTCAATCCCTATTCTTTACTTCACTTACTCTCTGTTCCCTTCCTTTGCTTTTTCACTCATTTTGTTTTTCTTAATTTTTTACCTTACTCCTACACACACACCTCATCCCCCTCTCAACACATACACACACCTCTAACATACACCCCACACATACACCACACACACACCTCATACACACAAAAAATCCACCCACACACACTCTTCACATACATACACACATTCCATACACACACATACATCACACACATATACACCCCACACCCATACACTCCTCACACATACTTCACACACCCTCACCTCCACCCACACCAAAACACCCCCCACAGTCACACCCACAGACACAGCTTACACACCCACACCCCGACCTACACCCACGGACTCCCTATAAGTCACACACACTGCATTATTTATCTTTCTTTGCTGTTTCACTCAAACCCATTCAGGTACTGTTTTCTTTACTCTCTTTGTCCTTTCTCTTTGTCACTCCCCATGTCTTATCCTAATTCAATTTTTCACCCTCTTTCACCCTTCTTTACTTACACTAACTGGTCTTTTCTTACCCTCACTCACCGTTCTTCATTTATCCCGGTTACGCCACTACACTTCATTCTCAAATTTTTTACTGTCCTTTCTTTTTCTTTCAACACCCACTCACATTCTCCCACTATCTCTACTTTAGTCTTCTTCCTCTCTCTGCCCTTCTTTCGCTCCTTTAGTCATTTTACTTTTCTCACTTTCACCCTATTACACCTTCTCTGTTTTTTACTATGTAATAAACAATCCCTCTGTGTTCATC
Organism: Lissotriton helveticus; assembly: GCF_964261635.1. Classification (NCBI taxonomy): domain Eukaryota; kingdom Metazoa; phylum Chordata; class Amphibia; order Caudata; family Salamandridae; genus Lissotriton; species Lissotriton helveticus. Next base: position 1,998,101,205 of record NC_136067.1, read on the forward strand.
CTGTAGCTCTCTTTCTCTTAACATTTCTCTCTTTGTGTTCTTCCCTCATGCTAACTCCTTCATTAAAACATTTTTTTCTATTTTTTGGGGGGGCGTGCCCCGGTACGCGTACCCTGAGAAAAAAAAATTGACAGAGATTCATTAAAAATATAGGTTTATTTTTATAAATGAAAGGTAGTTCTAAAAAGAACTGTTTTTTTTCTGATTTTTGTTGTTTTATATATTTTTTATTTTTTTGAACATTTTGTACTTTTTTTGGCTTTTCAAAACAGTTTTATATTTTTTTGTATTTTTTATGGGGAATTGAAAATGGCTCAACTGGAGCAAAAAACAAAAAACGGAAAAAATTACTTTTTTGGGGGGCGATTGTCACCAGCAAGGACAATGAGCTTTATGCTCTTTTCACCAAAGGCGATGAGCTTGCCACATTCACTACATGTGATTCTAAAATCAGCAAATCGTGGTTGTATACAAGACATCATCTCTGTTGTTTCTGGTCCCGATGGAGTGGGTTGTGTTCTTTTGGAGGTGGTCCTTGAAGACTGGGGGAGGTTACTGGCCAGTTCCCTGAGCTCTGCATGAGAATAGTTGTTCGGGTGCTTACGGGTCATATGACGAATCATGATATTGTTACCAAAAGAATACTTTTGTTTGGGTTGCCCCTTGAGAGTTGTTCACCACAGATTAGGCAAGTTACCTTGGCCGCATTTACTTTTTTCTTGCCCTCTGGGAGTGAAAAAACTCCCATACAATGTGTGACTTGGGCTTGTATGGGATATTTTGTTCAGGCAGCCATCTTCTCCCCTCCTCCTCCTCCTCTTCCTCTTCCTCCTCCTCCTCTTCTTCACCACCAATGTATTATTGTGGTGGTCCTTTTGGTGGTGGTGGTGCAGATGCTCCAGCTGTTGCTGCTACAGTTTCCATTTCAAAGTACAAAAGAATTATTTCTATAGATGAAACAGGTCTTCCTCAGTCAAAGGACAAAGTCAGAATAAGGAAGAAAGGTGGGGTTTTTCATTATTTGGAAAAAAAACTGTCCTGAACCAATCAGAAGTGTTATTTTCAGGTCACATGATTTGGGCTTTACTCATTTGGAAACCAAAACAGTTCTGCACCAATAGAAAGTGTAATTTTCAGGTCACATGACCCGACGCGCTTACGCTACGCGCCCCGGGGCGTGCCCGTAGTCGCGCTCCGGGGCGCGCCCGTGGGCGCTTAGCGTAAGCGCGTCAGGACGTTGCGTGATCGTATGCGTTCGCGTGCTTCCGGGTGTGCTTACACTGTGCGTCATATGACGCATCACGCATCTACGCGATAGGTCACGATGTTGTTTTCGTTCGCGGGAATAGCGCTCCCGGGAAGCTCACCGGTACGCGTCCTGGGGCACGCCGTAATATTGCGTTTACCCGTGCGTTCCCCGGTAGGCGCCCCTTGAGCGCTCCGTGGTTAAAATTTAAAAAAATAATTTGACATAATTATACAATATAAAATTTGTTTTAAAATTTATTATTTTTTATACCTATAAAGATTTGCTATTAAAAAACATTGAAATTCACTGAAAAAACCATAGGTTTCACACCAGTTATAGTTAGGAATTAGCATTAAAAAAACCTATTAAATTCACTGAAAAAACCATAGGTTTAACACCAGTTATAGTTAGCTGCAAGTTTTACTCGCATAAAACCATTGAAATTCCCACGTTATAGTTAGTTGGACTCACTATAACTTGCGCGTGCAATGCACTGCTGATGACGTCACATATTACATCACTCATGACATGGTCAGTGACATCCCTCATGGAAAACGGGGGCAGGGTAGATTCTCCCTGGCCCCCCATGCCTGCTTAGGGGGTTCCACAAGGACCCCCAGGAAAAAAATAAAATAATATATATATATTTTTTTGCAAAATCTGCGTAGGGTGTGTGGATTCTGCCGTGAAAGAAAAAAACAAAGCGCAGGCTCCCACGCTCCTTTAATAATTAGCACACGGGTTGCCAAATCCCAGAGATAAACATATTTAATGTAATGGGAGCCCAAAGGGGCCCCCCAGTCCTGGTGATCGCCCACCCCCCAGTTTTATGAAATGTGTGGGGGGCTCACAGCCCCCCTAGCCCCAGGGACCACCACCCCCTGGGCTACAAAATAGATGGGTGGGGGGCTCAAAGGCCCCCGCAGCCCTGGGGACCACCACCCCCGGGTCTTCTCTAGTAAATGGGTGAGGGGCTCAAAGGCCCCCCCAAGCCCTGGGGACCACCGTCCCCCCGGAGCTTTGTACATTGTGGGAGGGCTCATACAGCATCCCTCCTGGAGCCCTCGAGAGCCCTGTGGTCCGCCACTCCTCAGGGTCGGGTCCTGCCATGTAACGGGTTTCCCAGCCCCGAGATACTGCTGTTTGCTATGGCAGGGTGGGAGCTTTGTGGCTCCCGACCTGTCATAGCAAACTGTGGTTTGGATTTTGAAAGAGAGAACAGGGAAACCTGCCTTCTCTTTCAAAATGAAACCTGATTGCTTTTCCACACGGGGAGCTGCATGTCATGCCAGGGTTGTTGGCTCATTCAACTCGCTGTGCTTAATTTGTCTCGGTGCTTGCCGTGCTTAGCACCGGCATTTATTTCCCAGGGTCGGGTCTACATGTGATATCAGGTCACCAAGGTCACACTGTCTCCCGGCGAAGAGCTGATATTGCATGTAAATCTATTCCTGCCTGGGTTCAGTGTTGCTTGATTGGGATTGGTGCATAAGATATTTACATTTGGAAGCACACGGACGGCACCCACCCACTGCCAGAAACTGCGCTGGTGAAGTCTTTGTTTCAGCATAACAGCAATAATAGTAGCTACTAATTACTTATTAAAAATGGGTTTCAAGCACACCCCGTTCCTCCTTGACTGCATTGAATCATCAAGTGTTGCCTTCCGAGTCGGACCAATGCAGAGCAGTGTCCCCACATTTCACTCCTCCAGCTTATTGTGCAGCTGCAGTGCTTTGTCGACTAAACAAGCAAGCACCGTGTAACGTAGCAGCAGGCCTCTGTTTTAAACTAAATTTCAGTACATAAGTTATGTTATGTTAACGTTTATTTATAGAGTGCGCGGCTACTCCCAGGAGTGTAAGTAATGATTTCTTTTTCTTAAGAAGCACTAACTGTAGAGCAAATTTTTTGGGTATTTTGAAAATAAAAGCATTTTTGGAAAGGGAGCGGGCAGTGTTGGGTGTGGAGATGGCCCTCTTTACTTGAGTTTTATAATTTCCACAATCCCATCTCCCACTTAAATAGCCACAAAGAATTTAGTGGAGGCAACACTGCGAAGCATTTCACAAAACGTGAAACAGCAGTGTCTGACTGGGATTGATAAAGAATTGCCCACTGACGAGCAAAGAGAAGGCAAATTGTATATGGGGTATTCTAACACCAGTGCCTGCTTCTCGCACCCTTTCTTAAGGTTAATTTGAAGAGTTGTGTACTCCTTTTGCTCCTAATGTACCCAGTACTCCATCGTCTCTGTCTGCTTTCCACTCTGTCATCCAGAGGCCCCTGGGGAAATATGATGGCTTTCCTACAGCCAGCACCTCTGAAAAGCTAGAAGAGCTGGTAAAGAGTCATCCAGGGTCTTACACTTCCCGTCATACAACTCAGTACTGAAAATGGCATAAAGTGGAATCAAGAATATGCAGAATTTAGGATCGGACTGGGACAGAAAATATGCGGAGGCATCAAAGTAAGAGTTGCAATCATTAGTGAATTAGTAAGCTAGAAAATAAACCAATGTATGCAAATTGAGACACCTTTGAATTTGTAAAGAATGCTGTATAAGTACTTTTAAGATATGGAAGTTCTCGTGAATTTGAGTCCGCTGTACATAATGTTTTGTTCAATACTTGGGAAATCAACAGTTAATACCAGCCTTGTAGACCATAAAACACGACCACAAACACCCCAAAAAAATGGCCCATACTCTGACCTGTCAGAGCAGCCCATCACTACGTGATTGTCCTATAAGCCTGTCTGAGCCTGCCAGCCTTGGCATTCTGCACGCTGACATTTAGTAGTAGCAACCATTCTCTTCTTAGTAAAACTTGAGCACAGGCACTTATTCTTTTACAAATTAAGGACTGTCATAATCTCACGTATGAATTGGGCGCGGAAGGGCACAGAGACAATTTAGCAGTCTAGGAGAGCGCCACCTATCGTTTACTAATTTTTCAGAGAGTTGGACACCAACTTAAGTCCGGGAATCGTCATATTTCGGGTCTTTATTTAAATATGCAGGAGGGGCCTCTGCAGTCCCTGAAGCCTCAGTGGTCCTAGGCAGTGCCTTATTTGTTCTGTAATCACAAGGGTAGTACTTATGGTGTTATAGAGTGATACACTCATAGAAATTTTGCAGTTGTACAATTATCCTGGATTCATTTGTCTAACAGTTATTTAGATTATGTTGTGTAGGTGCACTCTAATATTAAATAATGTATCTTTAAAATCTTCTATAAACAGATGGTTATCACAATAAATAATAGTCAAGTGTTGTCAGAAATAGAAGACCTATACACTCAGTTATATATATCTTTTTTAAAAAGTAACCTTTATTGAAAGAGAAATAAATAGAAATGTAACTTTAAAAGAACAGTATAATAAACAAAACGAGGTTTGGACTCCAGTGGAAGCAGCTTTGGAAACCGGCAAGATAAAAATGAAACATAAGTAGTTGTGCTATGTGGAAGAGGTAAAGAAAGCTAGTTAGAATGAAAGGACCATAGTGACAATTAGAAGGGAGGGGCAGTGGGTGGAAGGTAGAAGGGGAGAGAGAGTTAAAAGAAGAGAGGGAGGAGGAGACAGAGCGTCAGCCTACTGCACTCAGCCCTCAGTGTTTACCCTCCGTCACCTGTTTGTGTAGGACGCTAGGGTCTGCAAGAAAGAGTGTGGTTTAAGAAGTCCTTAAAATTAAATACATGAAGGCAGAGATTATGGGCCATATTATGAAGGAAGGTCAATAACATTATCGCCACTTTAGCGGCAGGCAACTGCAATAAGGGGTTCATAATATGCCCTTGTGAATTTTCTTAGAATATCAGGTTTTGATGTGAACCTGGGATTCTATTGGGAATTCACAAGGGCATATTATCACCCCCTTATCACTTTCTTTGATAATATTGTCCTACATTATTAGCTACGGGAAAATTGTTTGCATGCACCTGTGCACCCAGGGTGCTGCACCCCAGTCCGTTCCCCTGCACTCTGCTCAATTGTAGGTCTTGCACACTGAGGCTTCACTGCTCACCTGCCACCACTGGTGTGTCCCACGACGTGTTGGTGCAAGCTCCGAGTCCAGGGTCCGTTTGTATGGTAGACCAGGTCTCCAAAAGGGAACGGTGTCTTGATATTGCCATGGAATGCTCAGGGAGTCATTGCGGGGAAAGCTCCCGCTCAGCCCCCTTTTAGCCAATCAATGGAATATCTGTAAAGGGAGGAATAATTTAATGGTGAAAACGTCTGGAGGTAAATTAAGGTTTATTTTAAGCTTGATAGAAAATAGGAGTTGAGTGCATCCTTCGTTTTTAAAGTACGATCAACCAACTGTTAGTGGTAATAGTAGTTCAAAGAGGAGTTGGAGCACACGAGAATACACAAGGTTAAATAATAATATATTATGGCAAGGTTTACATACAAAGGAATAGAGCGCATGCTCAAAACATAATGTCTGTGCGTAATGCAGTGGCTTGTACTCTCAGTAAGGAGCTCACTACAGTGTCCTAAAAGCCAACACCACATGTTTGTAGGGCAGCGCTGCCTGCTGGCTCAGGTCTACAGTACGGTCCAGCAAATCCTTAAAATTAGACATATGTGAATGAATGAGGTCAGATATCAATTCATTATGGACGGCAACATCGCTTTTTCACACGTGCCCACTCAGATAATGTACCCCACCCCTGGGCAGAACAGTTGTCTGTAGGGCAGCTCTGTCCATAGGCTCAGGCCTACGTTATGGTACAGTTGGTTTTTAAAATGAGACAGAGGTGTGACTGAATGAGGTCAAACATCACATCATAACACTTGGCACTATCGCTTATTCACACATGCGCAGTCTGGCTGATGCATCCCACACTTCTTGCAGCACCGCGTTGAACAAGTGTCTGTAGGGTCGCACTGCCTGCTGGCTCAGGCCTACAGTACAATCCAGCAGGCCTTTAAAAAGAGACAGAGATGAAACTGAATGAGATCAGAGATCATATTATTAGGCACAGCAATAATGTTTGTTCGCGCCTGCGCAGCGAGGCTGATGCACCCCACCCCTTTCGCCGCACCACGCTCAATTGGAGGCCCTGTGTACCTAGGCCGCTCTGCTTACCTGCTGTCATTGTTGTGTGAGCAAACACTCCAGGCAACAGAGCTCTCACTTCAAGTGGAGTGTTGATGGTAGAAGAGTGTACACCTTATGGATCCCTGTTTAACACAACGGAGAGCATTGAATTCAGCCTTGATTTATTAATTAGACAGAGAACTGTACTCTATGTCCTCAAATTATGTGAAAAAAAGTGTCAAAAAGCATTCCTCGATGTGTATGTTAACTACTGCCTTCAATCTGCACTGCGGACAGCAGGGTTAACAACTTGAAAAGAGAAAGAGAAACAGTGTGAGAGAGAGGAAGAGAGAGAGAGAAAGAGTGAAGAAGAGAGAAAAAGAAGGAATGAGAGGGAGAGGAAGAGACAGAGAAAGAGAGAAAGTGTAAGAGAGAGAAAGGAAGAGATGTAGCTGGAGAGGGAGTGTTGACACTGGAGAAAATCTTCACCGCTCACCTTTCTGCCAATGGTGTGTGTTCAACCACGTGCCGGGTCATAGTGCACCCTCAAGTTTAGTGATGTAAAGATAGTATAGAATTAGTCATTGTAGAGTACATACAACTGCACACACATATTTCTGTTTTTCGCCTCTGCGCACTGAAGCTGCTGTCCCCATCAACTCCCACTACAAGGAGGTGCCTGTGCGCTCTTTTGTTCCCAGGGTGCTGTACCCTATCCACTCCCACTGCCCAGTGGTGACTTCTCATTCCTGCACACCCAGACTGCTGCACCTCATCCACTCCCACTGCCCGGAGGTGACTGTCCGTTCTTGCGGACCCCGACCGCTGTATCCTATCCACTCCCACTGTTCTGAGGTCAGTGCCCGTTCCTGTGCAACCAGATTGCTGTAAACCATCCACTCCCACTGCGTAGAGGTTTTTGCCTGCTCCTGTGCACTCAGGCTGCTGCACACTATGCACTCCCCCACCCAGAAGTGACTTTTTGCTGCAGCGAAAAGAAGCTTCTCTGCTCACCGTGTGCCACCTGGTGTGTGTGAAAGAGGGTCCACCATGCGTCGAAGCAACCTTCGCAGGCATTGTCAGGCTGGCCACGCATCATCGCAGGTTCTACAGACGTTGAGCTCTGGTGGTGTTGGGGGACGCCAATTCATGAAACACAGCCTGTTATATAAAAAAGTAAGATAGGATTGTGCGTCATTCGTTCATCTTAGGAGAGAAAAGGAGAGAGAGAGAAAGAGTGAGTGAGTGACACTGAAGAGAATCTACGCAGCTCACCTTTCTGACACTCGTGTGTCTCCCACCACGTGCTGGGACATGGTGCACCCTGAAGCTCCACATCTGAAAGAGAGTAGAGAATTAGTAATTGTAGGATAGTCCAGTATGCAGGAATGAAAAGACATAGACGGTAATTCCCTTGATGTGGATGAATCCTCCAAACACGTCTTGTATTTATCAAGTATAAAACAAGAATGACTGAACACCCGTTAATTTCTATTTCCCAACCTTCTCACATTTAAAACATAATATTCCCCAAGCGACGGGAGGCAGGCACGAGCTGTGAGAGGAATGTCATGCTTGTGTCTGCATGCTTCGATGCTCGCAATACACCTTATCTCCTTAAAAACAAGCATTTGCAATGCAATATGTCCCGCATTGTTAAAGTATGAGCTATTGGCCTTGCTAAATAATGAAACACCAATAGCTCAAACTTTAATAATGCGAGACCTATTGCATTGCAAATGCTTGTTCTATGAAAGAGTTCTTAATTGTTTCTGATATTGCAGAAACCATTATGTATGACACGGATTCTTTAACAGGAAAAACACAAAGGAAGATATTACGACTGGTAATTGCCACTATCTTAATCTGGACTATAATAACACTGCCCTCTCACCCCCGACCCCCCCCATTAAAAACACAACCACCTGCATGGTCCCAACTATTTTAATGGGCTTCGATTTATCAACAATTACTAAAAAGGTACTCGTAAGCTATAGTACCGCTGCCCACTGGCTGCCGTTGCTGGGACTACGGAATGCTTTCCTTGTGTCTGCCTCAGAGCAGGGGGGTCACAATCCTTACTTCAGTGTCTATGGGTAGATATGAGTGAGGGGCCAGGCCAGTGCCGAGCAGTAGAGGAAATCAGTGGTGCGCGCACCACAGAGAAGCGGCGGAGGGAGCATGTCTGCGGCAGTGAGGCACACACGCGCTGATGCGTGTGCTAACCACTGTCGGGAATGGGCGTTACAAAGGCTGGACATGCACCCGCCTTTGCCCAATCGTGTGACTTTTTTTGTAAACAACATGCGAAAGCCAATGCCAGATGGCGAAAGCTGATCACACGCACAAGAGTCTGGCCAGCTTTGAAAACCCCATACAAAAGGGCTCTCGCTGCACGAGCAATGCTGCGCACTGCACCGAAGGCATGAGCCGTGCTGTGCACTGCAATGCAGGTGCGAGCCCGAAAACAACTGAGAAAGGAAAGGTTGTCAAAATAAGATGGTAAATTTAAGGGTACAGACTGTAAAAAAATAAATACTCATCCTCTTTGCTACGGACATTTGGTCGACTCTAAAATTGTCCTGCTATTGGAAAAAAAAAAAATGCAATAAGACAGGGTATATACGACAGCGTACGCCTAAATTGCTGCGTTGCTTTTTTGTATCCAGGCTGCTGCACCCCATCCACTCCTGCCGCTGCGCACCCAGGCTTCACTGCTCACCTGTTTGATGGTTCATGCCTACACGAGGTGTCCGGACCACCAGGACGGGCCATCACAGTGCATACGATGGGAGCAACTCTAATATGGCGTAGAGCACGTGCGCCCGGTCATTTGTATTGGTAGGGTCACTTGTCTTGTGACGCCTGTGCTGGATGGGTGTGGTGTGGGTGTATACCAGCCATGAAGGAGTGGCTTTGGCGTTCTGGCAACTAGACCTGTGACCAGCAGATCACTACAATGAAAATCTGGGCCATGTAGCGTTGTTGTGCTTTCCTGTAAGTGTAAGCGGAGTGGGCTGGCCTGGCATATGCAAGTGCTGTGTGAGGCTGTGAAGAATGACTCAGGAGGTATGGGCGTGGCTCCTTCATGAGGTATATGAGGAATCAACTGATACAGGTGACCGTGTTAAAGAGCGGCTATCACCCGGGTTGTAAGCGCAAATGTGTAATTCTAAGAGTGAAGTCCCACAACACGGCCAACATGGAAGTTACGGGGAAGCACTTACCCTATATTCATCCATAGTTCCACACATGAAAGATGGTGGACATGACGCATTTTTGTGGATATGAATGTTTATTGCACATTCAGCGGAGTGTTGTACCTGTAGCAATACAGGGCCATGGAAAGTTCAGGTTGCAGTTTTTGGCACATGGAGGGCAGCTAATTAGAGCGAAGCTCGTGGTCAGAGTTAGGCTGCGCCAACATATGTACTTATGTGGTCCGTCGGCTAAACTGCCGAACTTGGTGCTGGAAACCAGGGTTCAAGCCTCGGGGTCACGTCCACATCCTGTGATTGGGGCAAATCACGTAATCTCAGCGTGCCTGAATGAGTAATGTAAATACAGTGCTCATGTAAAATGCTGACATACTTTTGGGTCGAGTTTGCGCTATATAGATATGCCACAAAAAAACTCCAGCAATCCCCACTCACTTATAAATTTACTAAACCATTTGCTTGCAGTACTCTAATGATCCAGTCCCTCTACGTTCGTACTTGTAGAATGAGCGAGAGAAAGTTGCATAACCAAAGTTTTTCCTACTGCTAGAGGTAACCTGGTTTCATACGTTGTCTACCGCACAATGTAATGTGGTAGGGCCCAGGGGCAGCATCTTGCAAATATAATGAACACACAGACCAACATAGATAGTTGAACTGAGTAAGGGCACGTGCGTTCGACTCCTTTTTATTACCAGGGTCACATGTCCAGTGATGTCTGTGCTGGATGCATGTGGGGTGAGTGTAAACCAGCCCTCGGGGAATGGTTGGTGCTGGTAACAAGTACAATAGTAGCCCCTCGACCATCCTTGGTGTGGGCCCCAGCCTACAACTGTCAAGCATTAGCTTAGTGGAGGGTGTAGATGCACCCCAGAAGGATAGGCTGCTGTGGTCAACACCTTTTGCCTTGGCCCGGTGCGTAGTGGAAAGCAGTGGATGTGTGCCCCTGGGGAGCAGGCCCAATCCTGAGTTTGTTGACTGGGCAGCTGAATTGCGACAAACCTGCCTGACAATTGGGCGCCCCTACTAGCTATCTTGCGGTTATTTGCTGGCTTTTGGGACTGGGGCCTGGCAGGATGGCCAAGGCTCAACAATATTTCGTACCAATAGAGGCTAAGACGTTCCAGAGCCAACCTTCAAAGACACCTCTGTAGCAGCAATGTGGGGAAAGGCGGGCCCATCCGCCCCCGCCAAAGTGGCTCCACAGGGTGGAGGGGACTCGCCGCCGGTAACACAAGTATTTATGGCCTCCTTCATGTCTGAGTTGAAGGCGGAAATCGTCTCCCTACGCACTATGTCCGGGAACTCAGGAAGGAAGTTACAGACCTAGGCGAACAAGTAGAAAATGGTTGATGCCCGCATGGAGGATCAGGAGCAACTCTGGCAGCACCTGGCAACCCTGGAAGACCAACATATAGAATTGCAACTGAAGCAGGAGGACCTGGAAAATCGAAGTCGCCGGAACAACCTCCGCATCCAGGGGTTTCCTCTAGGGGCAGAACGGAAAGACATTATGACTTATGGGGCACAGCTGCTCCACGAGGTCTGGGGAGATCACTACGCATCCCCGCCGGCTTTGGACTGGGTTCACCAAGTCGCCATGCCTCCTTCCAGGAATTTTAACTAGGGTTCACTTCTTCACAGAAAAAGAACCCATTCTTCGGGCGACGAGAGCCAAGCAGGACCTCACATATGATGGGAACAAGATCCAGATATTCCAGGACCTAGCACACAATACCTTATGGCGCCGCCGCAACTTTAAACCTGTAACAGATAAACTGCGGAGCCTGGACATATCCAATCAGTGGGGTCACCCATTGGTCCTCATTTTTCCATGGGAGTCCAAACGTAAAGTGATACGGTCCCACCAAGAACCGGCTCAACTACTCCTGCTCCATACCTCCTGGCCTGCCAGCCCCACCCGCCCTCCACAACCCACATGGATATCTGCCAAGCTGTCCTGGTCCACCGTATATCAGCACAGACGCTCCCCACCCCTTGACGAGCAATCATCTTCGCAGGATAAAAAGGACAATAATGACCACATCAGATCCTTGGAGGGGGACAAGTCAGAGACAGTCCTGGATTCTCCAGTCCCTTGATAAACAGCGCATGGGCCCGTAACAAACTCTGAGACTTGCCTTGGGGATCACAACCCCCCGGTCAAATTTAATGTTTGCTGCTGTGTTCTTGATGCTGCCCCAACTCCCCTTTCGCAGTGTAGCTGGTCCTGGAGCACCTCACCTGATTGAACTCGAGTACAGCTGATGACCTACCCCCATTTGTTCCTGAGAGAGTGAAGTCTCTGGGTCCATCCAAACCTTAGGGTGCAGGCTGGCCCGTGACTGGAACAGAACAAAGTGACCCGATGGCCAATGTTGGTTACCTATTTCTGTCTCTTATATCTTCTTATTTGACTGAATCTTCTCTTCTCCTTCTTTCTGTTTGCTGGGTATGGTGGGTGGGATACAACAAGGCTATGGTGCGCCCATGTCCATAGGGAGGATCCACCCCTGAACCCCCCTTCCCTTCTCCTGCTATGCTTTCTACGGTGGCATGATGGACTAACTAGGGATTAGATATGCTTATGGCTCTCCCCGAACCCTTAAAGGTATTATCCCTTAATGTCGAGGGGCTTAACTCCCCCAACAAGCAACAGCAATTGTGGCGCTACCTACTTCAACACAGTCCAGACATTATCTCCCTCCAAGAAACCCATCTGTTGAAAGTATGGTGCACCCTAAATATCCCCTCCAAATCTGGGCCGGAGCAGACACCTAAATGGCTGTGGTGGCTATCCTATGCAGAATCGGTATCAGGCAGAGGGAACTACAAGTTTTTCATAGTACAGTTGGGTGTTTTATCAGAGAAGGAGTGGAGATTAGGAAACGCCTATTACATTGTGCAATGTCTATGCGCCAAACCAGATGCAGGACTCCTACCCCCGAACGCTCCTAAGGGAACATGTGCCACAAGGCGACCCCTCCTTGATTTTGGGGAGAGATTTAAACCTGGTGTAGGATCCTACGCTGGACCATAGTGAAACCTCCTCAAATGGGTCGGGGCCATGTCCTCTGCACTCTGGAAACAGCTAACAGACCTTGACTTGATATATTTATGGCAATACTACTCCCTTAAGGTGCGGGATTACTCGTACTACTCGCAAGTCCACTGCTCGTACTCTTCTATTAATTATCTTTTTATCTCTACCGCCCTTGTAAAGGATACGTTAGCGACATCCATGTCCACCATTTTGCTATCTGACCATGCCCATGTTGAGCTTCTCCTGCAGGATCCGGCTGCTTGCCTCACCCGCCTCCTGCGGTGGCGCCTGCCGCCGCATATCTTGAGGGATCCAACCAATGTGGAAAGCATACAGACTGCCATTGACTCTTACTTTGTGAGCAATGATCTACCCGAGCCGCCGTTCCCTGTGGTGTGGGATGCCTTAAAGGCTACAATCCGCTGCAACATCACCTCTAGAGCAATTGCACGGGTGTGGGAAGTCTGCTGCCTGGAAGATAGCCTCTTCAAGTATATTAAGAAACTGGAGAAACAGGATCAGGAACATCCTTCACTTGCATGCCGGTGGTGGCTAGCAAACCTCCGGGGTCAACTTCGCTCCCTGCGCACTAATAAATCTGTGAGGTCCCTGCTTGCCCTAAAACAACAATACTTTGCTGGGGGACAAAGTGGGCAGGCTGCTGGTGAAGCGCTTGCGAGCGCACGCAGCAAAGGCCCACATAGCGAACATACAGTTGCCGGATGGAGAGAGGGTCACCACGGAACAGGCTAAATTTGAGGCCATTGGGACCTATTACGCAGCCCTTTATGCGGCAGATGTGCCCTCCCAAGCCCATATTGACGATGTTCTGAACCAATGCCCCTGGACCCCAATATACTCACACTGCGCCAAACAACTGGACAGCCCTCTCATTGTGGAGGAACTGACGGCAGCGTTGAAAGACCTCCCTCTCAAGAAGGTGCCAGGCCCAGACGGCTTACTGCTGGCCTTTTACCATATGTTCATCGCGCAACTTCAGCCATAACTCCTGAGAATATACAATTCCTTCTCGGACACGGAAGGGCCAACACCCTCCATGGGTATGGCAGAAATATTTCTCATCCCGAAACCAGGAAACGATCCCATGTTGTGTGCATCCTATCGCCCCATATCTTTGCTGAACACAGACCTCAAAATCAACACGAAAATACTTGCTAAAAGCCAAGATCCCCACATGCCTTGCCTTGTGGAGACGGACCAAGTTGGCTTTATTCGCAACAGACAAGGGGCAGACAACGTGCATAGAATTGCCCACCTAGTGGGGAAAGCGCACCATTGGAACATACCAGCCTACCTTATGTTGCTTGATGCGGAGAAGGCGTTGGTTCGGGTGGAATGGAGTTTTCTTTGCGCGGTGTTGAACAAAATCGGACTGAGCCGAAACATGATTTCTATGATCATGGTCCCTTATCTCTCCCCGCACGTTAGGGTTCAGGTCAATGGGCAGCTTACAGAACCCTTTTCCATACATAGGACTATGCGGCAGAATTGCCCCCTGTCCCCTCTCCTATTTGCCCTGGTGATAGAGCCTTTAGCAGAGATGATCAGGCAGAATGCGGACATACATGGTCTCACTCTTGGAGGTCAACAGAACAAGGTAGCACTCTTTGCGGATGACCTTATCCTCACACTATCTTGTCCACATATATCTCTCCCTGTGCTTCACACTTTGCTACAGTCCTTTGAGGGGGCCTCGGACCTTAAAATTAACCATGATAAATCTTGGGCTTTAAACCTCACGATCCCTGAAGAGGAGATATCAGTCTTGAAGATGCTTGCCCCCTACCAATGGGCCACGGATAATATCCAATTCTTAGGGCTTCAACTGACCCCCTCCCTGGACACATGGACTCAGGTCAATTGACGGGAATGCAAGAGAACGGTCTTGGAGGACTTATGGTGCAAGCATTCGCCCAAAGGTTACAGGGGATTGCAGAGTGATCGAGACCTGTACGAAGGGGCCACACTTAAGATGCTTGCCCAGTGCAGGGAAGAATTTCATCCTCCACCAGAAGCGGGACTACAATATGCACACTTGCAGCATTCGCTGTCTTCGCTAGAGATGCAACAGGCCGCTGTCCGGCCATTCACCCCCTTTGAGCAGCTGGTCCGTTCTTTTGGCGACTCGAAAGGCCTTATATTTCGAACATACCAGATCCTACAGCACCCTCTGGTGCTAACTACTCACGCAGATCAACGCCAATGGCGGCGGACACAATTACGTAAATCACACCTACACAGTGGAATCGCCTATGGTGGGACATTCCTAGGGTCTACTGTAGCATCTTAGAGAGGGAAAATGCATATAAAAGTATGACACAATGGTATTACACGCCCGCTTGACTGCACAAAATGTTCCCTACTATGTCCCCCTTGTGCTGGAGTTCTTCGAAATGCATCTGGAGACTACATTCACATTTGGTGGAATTGTCCACTCCTGACCCTGCTCTGGGAGGATGTCCTTAGTCATATTAAGGATGTACTTGGCTTCCCCCTGCCTGAGTCTGCAGCCACGATCAACTGCCTAAGTTGCTATGTACCTCAGCTTTCTACAATCTCCTTCTTCTTTTTCGACCCTTTTCTGTCCATCTACCACTATACACTTTTCTATGGGCCTTTTGCCTGTGCTCATAATTTTATTGCTTTCAAACAGGTCCTGAGATTTCCCACAACATGCTAATATTTCTATATATACTGTATCACACTGCCGGCCCAACAAGGGTTGTATGCGACATGCTGTGTTCCATCTAATTTACCAATGCCTTTTTATATTCTGGAAGACACTTGAATGAAACGTGGCCAGCCCTGCATGGGTTGTAGGCTTAACGCTGTATATGTATGGACCTAGGTTTTATTCAACATCTAGAAAATAAAAAAAAAATCAAACAAAAAACTCACTCCAGCTGATTTTTACAAATGATAAAAAGAAAGGGGGCCTAGATACAACCGTGGAGAACTCCTCTCTTCAAACTCAAGTGCTTAGTGCATATTCCATTATAACATATCAAACAGAAGCAGTAAGACTATCATCTAAATCACGCAGGATGGCAACAAGAGTGGCCTCAACCCCCATAGATCCCAGCACAGTCCAAAGCTTATCTCCATCAACACTATCAAATGCCGGGCTGAGATCAATAAATGCCATGTAAACTGAACCCTTGTATATTTAGAGATTTTGAAATGTAGATTCAGATTCAATAGTTCCCTGTCCTGACCTGCAACCATATTGAATCTCAGATAAAACCTTCTGTTCTGTTTGCCAGGTAGTAAGTTGTCAGGTAACACCCAACCTATGAATTTAATCACAATATATACCTAAGAAATAGGTCGATAGCAGGTGGGGTCCATTCTATTCCCTTTCTAAATTCAGAACCTGTTGGAAGGTGTTTTATTAGTAGGTGTAGTTAGACACCTACAACTAGTAATACGACTGCAGTCACATAGAAGGCACAGTCAAGTTCTCAATTAATTATTCCCTTGCTCAAACCCTTGGTACCGGGCTGATAGCAGGCAGGCTTAACTTAACGGTTATAGAGGGGACTAAATTGCCCTTCTGGTGTGGTCACCGTGGTCACAAGCCACCAAAACACCTCTTATCTGAGAAATAAGGAACATAGATGTGAGACGACGAAAAATAACATTGAAGTGGCACTTTATTTGTTAAGTCACAAGCACATCAGAAAATGCATTCATCAATTAATTAGCTGGAGTAAAAACCTTTTAAAGAGGCTGACTTCAATCCGTCAGCACTGAAACACAAGTACATATTGTATAATGTGTGTCTAAACTCAATTCCTCCCTGCTGTTCGCTATTGATTCAATTGCGCCACTTCAACCTATTACCTCCGCCAGATCCCGTCCTTCTGCCCCCTGATTGTCTGCTACCCTTCGTGAGGAAAAGAGCAGGTGTAAAAAATTAGAACGTACATGGCGGCAACATTATGATTCAGAGGCCAAAACTATTTACAAACCTGCTCAAAAAAACTTTGCAAAATTAAAACGATCAACAATGAAATACTTTTTCTCTCTACAAATTAAGAAGGCTGAGAACTCTTCTAAAACTCTCTTCAGTATTGTCAAGGATTTTGCTAACCCTCCCACTATGATACCCCAGATCCCCGCCAGTCAGGCTCTATGTAATGGCTTGTCTGACTATTTTCAGGAAAAAATCGTTAACATCAGTTCCTCCTTTCCCACAGATTAGACTCCTCCGATCACTCAGGATAGAGACCTGGTAAAATCTTCTTTGAAGTCGTTTAAAGAGCTGACCATTGAGTCCTCACTGAGGCTGATTACCCAGTGTAAATCAGGTTCCCCATTAGACCTCATTCCGGCCAAGATCATGGGCAATCTGGCCCCTTTATTGGTCAGACCACTTCTCTCCATTTGGAATACTTCCCTCCACACTGGCCAATTCCCTAACGCTTGGAAGGAGGCTATGTTGGTTCCCATCCTGAAAAAGGCGAATGCGGACCCAACACAATTCAGCAACTATCGTCCCATTTCCCTTCTCCCCAATTCGGCAAAAATTCTGGAAAAAGCTGTACAGCTGCAACTGGCAGAATATCTGGAATCTAATTTGCTACTACACGACTCACAATCTGGTTTCAGAACGGGTTTCAGCACTGAGACTGCTCTCCTGGAAGTCTCGGAGACGGTCCGAGAGTGTGTGGATAGGGGCGAGGAGGCAATGTTGGTCCTCCTCAACTTATCTGCCGCTTTCGATACTGTCTCCCATGACATACTACTGGACCGTCTGACCCAGATGGGAATAGGTGATGTGGTACTGACTTGGATTGACTCTTTTTTGAAGGGTCGCTCTCAGAAGGTTTTACTCAAGCCTTTTAAATCAGGGGGTAAACCACTTCTCTGTGGTGTTCCTCAGGGCTCTGCCCTGAGCCCTCTGTTTTTTAATGTATATCTTGCCCCACTGGCCAAGGTGGTGGAGTCCTGCGGGGTCAGGGTGATCTCTTATGCTGATAACACTCAGCTTGTGTTTTCCTTTAGAGATCGCTCAAACTCCTGCTTTGCCAACTTTCGTCAATGCTTGGACAATATATGCTCCTGGATGACTTCCAATCATCTCAGGCTTAACACCGATAAGACGGAGGTTTTGTTTTTTAATCAAAATTCTCCGTTGCATCCCAGCCTTTGGTGGCCGACTGTGCTTAACCCTCCTCCCGTCCCAGTTCAAACAGCTCGCAATTTGGGCTTTCAGTTTGATAACACACTATCATGTAAAACCCAAATTAATAAGGTTACATCAGCATGCTTTGCGAAACTTCGTATGATCAGAAAGATTTTCCCATACCTTCCCTTAGAAGCCCGTAGAACCATCATTCACGCTTTAGTTACGTCTCACCTAGACTATGCCAACAGTCTCTATGCTGGTGCCCCCCTGTACCAAATTGAGCGTCTGCAGATCGTGCAGAAGGCGGCGGCGAGATTGATTGGCAACATTCCTTATCGTCAATTGGTAGCATCCTATCGCAAGAAGCTGCACTGGCTCCCTGTTGCCAATCGCATTCAATTTAAGATGTTGACGTTTGCTTTTCGTGCCCTTATTGGCGCTGGCCCTGATTATTTGAAAAAACAACTTGTTTTGTCACAATCAGTCAGATCCTTGAGATCGAATAGTCTTCGGCTCTTGATTGTTCCCCGCTTTCGCCGTTCCAGAATGGGCGGCAGAGCGTTTGGTGTCTTGACCGCCAAACTCTGGAATAAGCTCCCATTAGACCTGAGATTTTCCGCCTCTGAACCCATCTTCCGCCGTAAACTGAAAACGTGGCTGTTCTCTTCTCTCTAAAATCTGATTTCTAATTATTTTTTCTGAGCCTCAGTCACTAGCGCCGGGACACCCCTTCGGGGGTAGCCGAGCGCTCTACAAGCTTCTTTAATAAATAAATAAATAAATAAATGTGCAAGAGCCTAGAAGGCAGACTGGAACAAGAATAATTTTAAAAGGCACAATTGAAATCAATTAGAGAATAAAAATACAGAACACTTTCTATAATACTCAAATACCTAGAAGGCAAACCTTACTAGAGAAAAAACTAACCATGCAAGATCTACCATTTTAAGAGACCTTAAATGCAATGAATTTGTTGAGAATGAAAAACACAGAGAATAATTAGAGAGATTGAAAAAGGAAAAAAGGATATCTAGATTGGATGTACCATCTGAGAATTGTCTTAGAAGTCCCGATTCAGGTAACCGGCGACCGGAGAACCAACGCTTTTACTAGTCACTTGCAGGAGAGTTCTGAGCTCTACGCGGGGAGCTGGACCTTTTATACCTGTTCAAAGCAGAAGTGTTAAACTGCATTGACCTATGTTCTGGTCCAGGTGGTTGACCGCACGCCCTAGTACACAGAAGTGGTAAAGTGCTTGGGCGGGTGGTTGGCCATGCTTGACCGCAATATATAAACAAAGTACATTTGTAACGTAGCAGCGGAGGTTCACATACGAACTACGATACGAAGGAGTGACTTATCATGGTGTTCCGTAATTAATCCAATGAGTTCAACCTTCGCGTGGCAACATTTCTTTATCTACTAATTGTATATACTTCTAGGAATTATACTCTAACGTCTGATATGACATTGGACTACTAACTATGCTCCGTGATCATTTCGGTTTCCAGTGAACAGGATTTCTGAGACTGCGTCTTATTTGACCATTTTTATTTGGATCCATGCTAATTGCGTCTTTCTTAGACTGCTTCTTGATCCTACACTCTGAGACCGGATTTGGGTTATTTACATCTCCTTAGAACACTCTTAGCCTTGAAAAAGTCTCATGTTGAGACGAAACACGTGTCGGCGGTGTGAGCTGGAATAACTTTTAACGTGTATAAATAAAGAATTTGAAGAACAACAACTGTCTTTGGATCCGTACTTTTGCATCAGACTTATTTTGAAATGAACATTATTTATACAATTTTGGGACTACTACAATAATTGCATTGTGCTCTACTTGCTTTCTAAAGTGATATAACTTAACGATGAATGTTTAAATATACGCTATACTTGGGGAGTGCCTGATTAACCTGTTTTTTTCTCAAATAAGTAATGTTAGCATTTTTTGCTAGCTTAACACCCCTGGTGGTGGGTGTATTACAGGATATATAGTGCACCTCCGCATACATCATTTCGATATTTTTGACTCCACACGCTTTAGGAATTGTACTTACCTGATGTGCGGACGTTTTCTCTCAGGGGAAACACTACCACCAAATACTGTATGTACATTTGTAACGTATATATCTCTAAACTTAAACTTGAACTTGAAAAACAGGTGTTACCATCGCAAGATGCGGTCGTGGTTTCAATTGAGCAAGCTTGGAACATTTCAAAATAAAAATGAAGCAACGATCAAAGATGTACCAACTGGTCTTGTGTGTGTGTGTGTGTGTGTTGGTCTTGCAATGATGGAAAGTTTCTGTCCTGTGGTTGCCCAAGCTGCCTTGTCGTGTTCAGCACAAAATAAATGTATGTTTAAGAACATCGGGACCTAGTAGATTTTACTATCAAAGATGGTAACATGGGGCTTTTTGACTTGGACCTATTCAGGGGTGTCAATATGGATATGTGGGCTATCACTTATTGATTCTGTATGGTAAAATGGTCAAAATAGCACATTTTCAGATTTTCATCTGGCAGGGCCTACATAGGGACCTTCATTTTACATGGCTCGAGCAAAATGCTATTCTGGGAAATCATATGGTAAAACGTGATCCTGCATCATAACTTAGAAGACAGGTGTGTAAAGCATTTAAAAACATCAATACATTAAATAAGTGAGGCACAACCTAATCCAAATTCCACTACCAATGCATTAACATAGAATTACAATTTAATTAAAATGACAGCAACACAACAAATATCCAATGTAGGGAACTTGAGATATGAATTTTTTAAGATTAAATGTAAAAAATAGCTTTTTAGTGTCTACAAGCAAAAAGGGCCCCCTGGGGACATCTGGTCATGCCTGATCGGGACAAAGTTACAGACCTACTGCTATGGAGCGAAGTTCAGTACAGTGAGCAGCGGGGTCCAGTCAAAATGATGCCTTTGCACTTTGTCATTTTTTGGGTTCTTTTCTTCTCAACGCCGAGGAGGTCTCTTTGGGAGGCCGGCTTTGGGTTTGAATATGGTGGCTTTCTTCAGCGGGATGCCCAGGCCAATTCCTGGAACGCAAATCTCCTCCATGACAAAAATCTCCAGAGCTTCAGTGGGGCAAACCTGAATATCAGACTGGGCCACGGATCAGAGTCACTGGCTTGACTCTTGATGGCGGGTCGGTCAACATATGGAGCTTTTTGGGCAGACTGCTCCAAATGATCTCAAACCTTTGGAGATGCCTCTAGTAGGTATTTTGGGTTCTTGATGGGTCCATAATATCAGCCACAGTTCCAGATCCTCTGAGTTCCTCCTTGGAGAATTTGGACTAAAGTTCCCACAGTGCACCTGGGAAAATCCGTTAAATTGCAGCTGAAGGTGGTCAGCTGCTTTCTTCTTGGTGGATATAATACAAGTGGAGCTCTTTTGAACTGGTGCTTTGACGGAGTCCTCTCCTTAAACTCTTTGTGCAAAGCAAAGTTCTTCTTTTGCTGTAGTTCCAAAGTGTGCAGGCCAGGGTTCCAGCAGGGCAGTCATTCTTCTTCTTGTTTCTTCAGGCAGGGATCTGAGTTGCTTGGCAGTTCTCTGATATTTACGTGAACTGCTGATCAGGGCTGGCAAGGAGGGGGTACCCCTGACCAATGGAATGTGGTTGCCACCCTCTGTGATGACCTCTTCCTGTTAAGTGTGGCAAATTCTTGTCCCAGAAAACACTGTTCACATAAGTCCAAAATCGAGACAATGCCTCCTGGAGCATTGGATCTGGCTAACCCAACCTACATCTGTGGCTAATATTCCCTAACACTCCCCTTTCAGACCCTCTTCTAATTCAGTTGCAGGGGCTCCTATATGGCTGGGGGTGCAGGAAGTTGAGGTGGGCTTGGCATGTCTCCTTAATGTCATTCTCTCTTTTAAGACCAGTTTGTCTACCAAGCCTCCTTACTGCCCTGTGCTTGGTACAGCATGTCTCCTCCCAGCGGCTGCCTCATTGTTTTCTTTTCTGTTTCTGACAAAGGCTGGCCAATCAGGAGAGACTACTCTAGAGCTGGATTTAGTCACATTAGAAAAGCAAGTTCTGCAATTTTTTTTCTGTCATGATAATAATGTCTAACCTTGGCAAGGTGTTAGATTTGTTTTAACTAAAATGTAGACACTTTGAAATATTTTTTTAGTTCTCTCCTGTGATTAGTTAGACTTTTTAAAAGTTTAATAAAGTCCTCCCTTGTTAGCCTACGCAGCTAAAACACTACAATTGGGAAAAACAAACTTGGTAGTTTTTCTTCACCAAGGCATATAAAACATCTTTTGTAATGTATCTGCTTCCAGTTACAAGGCACCCTACACCCAGGCCACCTAGTGGATACATTATGGGTGACTTATAGGTAAGCATAAGGTACTACAAGATATTTGAAGTACCTTTAATTCAATGTCGAATTTGCAAATACGTTTCATTTAAATGCCGCCTGCTATCCAGGGCTGGCTTTTCAAATGATAGAAGCAACACAGCAGTCCAACCTTAAGTGCATTAAATCTGCTGGGCCTCTAAACCTACATACCGTTCCATATTCTAGGGACTTACAGGCAGGTTGTCAGTACCAATTGTAATTACACCGAATTGCCATCTACCTTTTAATCAGAGCATGGGCCCTGGGCCTGGTTAGCAGATCCCAGGGCACAAACAGGGTCAGTAACCACCAGTATCACTCAGGCAATGGAGGTGATCATCACAAAAGGGATTACTTTTTCACAGCTGACTTCATTTCATTTGGCCCTTAAGATGAGAGGGGTCCACTCCAAATACTGGGGTTCACTCCTGTTTGAGGTGATTCAGTAGTTGGGAGGGATAAACTCCTGACCCTCAAAGGGACAGAGGCAGAATCTTACTCCCATTGTGAATATTCTTAAACACCTCCCCACCTTTGAGGGGTCGAAGAACTTTCCTGCCTTTTCATGTTCAAAAGACTATCCCTGATACATTCTTCCCTTAAAGATGAAGTGCCCCACCCTTCCTGTGCAGGTGTTGTGGGTCTTGTGAGGACTCTTTTTGTTTTTTAATTGTGTTTGTACAGGGCTTTTGCCTAGAAGGGGACCTGTCTTGCCTTTATTTTCTTTTGATCACCCCCTGGTGTTGATTGCTACTATTCTATACCATGGGACTCCCTTTGAGAGGGTGGGCATGATTGGTCACTTAGATCCATCTGCAGCTTCAGGAAACAGATATAGTTTGGTGGTATAGGACCATGCCACAAGGTATCATGAGGTAATACCCCTCAGGACATTCATTGCTTTGTCAGTAGTTTGAGCCCAACGATATTCACCAGAGTGGGTTTCCCAAACGGTGTGGGTTTGGATAGAGGTACTAATTTCATGTCTGCGTGTCTGAAAGCTATGTGGGATGAATGTGGTGTTACGTACAAGTTCACCACCGCATATCATTCCCAGACTAATGATCTTGTGGAAACGTTCAATAAGACCCTGAAGGGCATGATCATGGGTTTGTCTGGCAAACTCAAGAGCATATGGGATATTTTCAACCCATGACTTCTGTTGACCTCAGGCTACTGGCAGATTATCTTCAGGCAAGGAGCAAAGGAGAGGTCAGCATTCTCCACACCAGAGGGACATTACCAGTTCAAAATAATGCCTTTTGGTATAAAGAATTTCCCATCACCTTCCACAGGTTGGTTAACAGGGTCCTGTCTGAGCTGGAACAGTACAGTGCAGTTTATCTGGATGATATAGCTGTGTACAGTGCCACCTGAGAGGATTACCTGAAGGGAATGATTCAGGCCCCTTCAACAGGCAGGCCAGACTATCAAGGCCTGTAAGTGCCAGTTAGGGCAGAGTGCAGAGGTGTACCTGGGTCACCTTGTAGGTTGTGGCCATGTACAACCTGGCTAACCCAAAATAGAAATTATTATGGTTGTGGGTAGCCCCAGCAGCCCAGACACATGTCAGATCATTCCTTGGTCTAACTGGGTACTATAGAAAATGTGTTCAAAACTATGGTGCCACTGTGACTCAACCGGCCAGAACTCACTCTAAAAAGCAGTCGAAGAAAGTAAATTGGACCTTAGAGAGTTAGAAGGGCTTTGACACTTTGAAAGGTTATGTGGTCAGCACCAGCGTTACTGCCCCTGACTACACAAAGGAATTTGTGGTTCAGATAGATGATTCAGAACAAGGGATTGGGGCAGGTTTAGTACAAGTAATTGAAGTGTGGCTAGATCAGCCAGGTGCCTTCATTAGCAAGCAACTTCTCCCCAGAGAACAAATATGGAGTGGCATTGAGAGGGAAGCTTTTGCTGTATTTTGTTCCCTGAAGTTGAAACCATACTTATTTGGTACTCACTTCCAAGTTCAAACTGACCGTAGACCTCTCAGATGGCTCATGCAGATGAGGGGAGAGACTACAAAACTGGTGAGGTGGCCCATTTTCCTACAGAGGATGGATTTCAAAGTGGAATGGAGGAACAACGGTGAGCAAGCCACAACAGCGTCTAGGCTTACCGCTTCAGGGCAGAGGGCAGAAACACATGACACTGTAACTCTGATGCATCACACTGCCTCACAGGACCTTTCAGCCCCCCCAGGGAAACAATGGTGACATTAATTAGCAAAAGGAGATCACAGCCTTCCTGTTGTGCTGTAAATCAAAAGTTTGCTACATGGGTCCTGAACCCAGAGGAAAGGAAAAAAAAGGAAAGCTGTTCTGCCGCTGTGGAGCTGTGTGGAAAGCATGAGTCAGCAGTCTACAAATCTAGTGTTGTAGCAGCGGAGCTACGAAATGGTATGATATAATAATGTTATGATAATCTCTGTCGAGCACTGGCATACTGTAGCAGTTCTGCTGAGAAGAGGGAGAGGATATTTTCAGATTTCAATGAATAGCTGATGGCAGAGGTGGCATTGAAACAGAATGTAAAGGGCTAAATGCTGCAGCCCACAATCTGCTCGCCACTCTTGTCTTGTTCCACTCTTCACTGGATCACTTGATCGCCAACATTGACTCACACACCTGAGCAGGTAATGTAATTTCCCATTGGGAGCGGATAGAGAGTTGGAGTGTGGTGTATCTGGACCCACATTTAAAACACAACTCTCGGTGAAGTTGATTTGTAAGTTGCAAGTCTGAAAATGCCACTTGTGGAAAGTTGGCGTTTTCTTACTTTAAGTATTCCATGCCTCAGCCTATCTCTAAATACATGTCAGGGTTAGGATGACAGCTGGGCTTTGCACATTTCCTCTAGACAGTCACATTAAGGAAGCTGGGGTGTGATATTTGTATCCTGATGGCCCATCACCAGGCTGATGGGCCTTTCAGATTGGGAGAAAGGATATGACACTTGCACCTCAATATGGCAGTGCCTGTCCCCACATAAAGAGCAGCATACCCCCTGTAGAATGTGTTGGGCAAGTGGCAGGAAAGGCAGGGACCTTGTGATCTTCAAAGCCCCTTCGATGTCTCCCCCATTTCAAAGAAACTTTTGGGTATACGTCTGGACCCCTGACACCACATAAACAGAACTCTACTGGAACCAAGGTTATTCTGCCTGGAGGGAGAGCTGTTGTGCTGTAGGAGGGACTGCCACTTTGTTACTTGCTCTGCTGCGTTAGCCTGCTGATTACTGTGCTACAGGACATACTAGCACTTCTCAACTTGATCTGCTGTGTTTGCCTTCTGCTATCTGGGAGTCCTACCTCTGCCTGAGATGTCCCCTCCATTCTGTTCCATCCAAGGTACTTTGTTACCGGGACCTGTTTGGGTCCTGTAGCAAGCCTGCCATTGTTCGCGGTCAGCCTGAACTTTGGATTTGCACCGTTCCCTTTGTGACCTCAAGTAACCTTTTGACCGCTAGTAACTTCTATGCACTGTTTTTGCATTTAATCTTTAAACAATTATATCTTGACTTCTACTTATTGGATTTTTTTTTGTTTTCGTATTGATTTAATAAGATAAATAGTCCAACCTGGTGTGGAGTCTTTTTGTGTTTTCTCCGTGTCACTGTGCTGCAAAAATCCTTTAAACATTGCCTCCTAAATTAGGTCTGACGGATCTGTGCCAAGCTACCACAGTGTGAGCTCAGGTTATTTTAGGGTGGGTATCTGACCTACCCTGACTAGAGTGGTGGTCTGGGCAGGGTGCAATCCCCTGCCAACTAGAGACCCCATTTCTAACATACAAACCCATCTAGTAGTAAGGATTTCGTCCTGAGACAAATGGAGGAGCACATTGAATTAAATGCTTCTACAACAGTACAAGGATCTTCATCTTGATTTGTGTTTGGTGTGACTCTGTGCTGATTGTCTCTTTTGAGTACACACATGAATTGCTCATTGTTAACTTACACTTAATTGTGGCCCGCTCATTCCATGTGTATTTTATTTTGGGACCCTCAGCTTTGGTACTATCACTAGTTAAATTGAGCCTGAAAAAAGTGGTAAGCAAATTGTGGTCACTAGTACAGCTAGAAATTATGCTGAACTTTGAAAGCAAAGGTACAATGTTCAAAGCCAATAACATAAAATCAATGGTACTGCAATTACTATTTCATTTATATGCAGGGTTGGTTTTGTATTTGAGGGATTATATTCAAAAATAAGTTCTTAGGCATTGAAATGTATCACCTCCTGTAATGACTGGATTTCCTGACCAAGTTATCAGCTCACCCAAACACCACAAACCCAGTCATCACATAACTTCATCCCTTCCCAGACCCTATTTACAACAGTACCTGGGGTAATTACCTGGGAATGGGGAACCCACAATATATACAAGCTTGCACAGCTAACATACCACTAAATCCTAGAAGAACTACGGAATTCCATCCTATATCCTATAATCTCACCTTATAGCCCCACAACAATCTGGCTTGTGCTAATCTACTCTCACTCGTGTCGGGGAGCAGCTCCAGCGTATAACGCCCTATCCTGAGCGATCTCCCTTTATAAGTGTCCCCATTTATAGTCCCACGGCAATCCGACCCCCTCTCTTTTCGGGGAGCAGCTCCAGTTTATAACGCCCTATCCTGAGCGATCCCCTTTTATAGTGTCCCCACTGTCCTATTAATACCTCCTGCTCTCTATTGGGAATTTCCTAAGTACCTAATATCTACTGGAAGTATCTTCTATCTCATATGAATTATAATTATCCCTTTTGTACTGGATAGGAGATCCGATCCTCACACACAAGAACTGCCGAATTATTACATTCAAGAATTATTCCCTGATATGATTTACACTCTCCCCTGTCATCAGTTACCTTCTCAGAAGGGAATGTCCCATCCTTCTGTTCGTCAGCACCTGGCTAAAAAGAAAGGTTAACTCTATCATGGAAACAATACTCAGATGCATTTATTGAGAACTGGGGTCCCTTTATTACACAATAAAAATAAGCATTGCATTCATTGCATTATAAAGTCATAGTAGCACCTAGCAACCTAAGCATAGCCTGAAAAGTTAAGCAAAGAGTTAATATATATCTGCGCACTATAATAGCAGGACAGACTTCACCTTATAATTACCTAGTCCGGTTCTGGCTGTCATCTGGGTCCCTCTCTCATCTGTGCCTCGGCTCATCTCAGACTCTGCTCTGCACCCACGGATACACGTCTGCACCGTGGAGTAGTGTGGCTCACTGGTTAGAGGCGGCAGGCCTGAGAGCAGAAGTCAGCCCGGGACCAGGGTTCAATTCCCGACGCGGCAGGGTCGTGGACCTTGGTCAGCGGACTCGATAATTCTCGCTTCGGTGCTTACTCTAATCAGGGGTTCCACTCGGCAACTCTGGGCATTAGCTTGCCTAATCTCCACAACGGCCCCACCAATTCCGGGGATGCCTGGCTCCACCTTGGGGACTCCCAGCAAGGGACCATCCCACAGGGAAAGCCAGGACGGGTTCCCCAGAGTTATACAGCGCCGGGACGCCCCGTTGCTGGGGCAGATGTGCGCTTTACAAGCATACTACATTTACATTTACATTACCGCTATGCTCCTTCACCTCCGTCACGCCTCCAAAGCACTGGAACCCTTCTCTGGTTTTCTTCTCTGTCTCTCAGCTCTGCACCGTCCAATCTGCACGACTTCTCCTCTCCTAGCTTCAATCTAATGGTATAGTTTCCACTACTCTGAGAACCATCCGTTCAACTAACTTCTTCACTCTGATTATACCAATTCTGGCTACAAACTGACTCCAACTGCTCTAACAGACCAATCGACAGAAGAACTTCGATCTTCCCAAAGGATCATCTACGTGTCCAAGAATCGTCTCTGTTGTTTCTCTCCCAAAGATCGTCTGCCTCCTCTACCAAGTTTCTCTCGTTTGGGGCCTTGTAGGCCCGAAAAAGATGAAAGAGACGCACAGCTCTGTCAAAGTACATAGGCAAGCCCTACCAATAGGTAATATTGAGTCAGGAATCAAGCATCTACCTCCTTATAAGCCTTCAGGCCCGAAAACGATGAAAGGGGCACTGAATTATGTCAAAGTCAATAGGCAAACTCTCTGAATGCGAGCGCGGTCTAAGACATCCATCCTCCTGAGGCGGAAAGCCGGGAGAGGTGAAATTTGCACTAAATTTTAAAAATTGTACCTTTTTCTTATCTGCTGCACACCTGCTCCCCTTGGGGCCACAATCTCCAGTCCCCAGCGGAATTAGCGCTGTTTACGGGACTCTGGGGAAAGGATAAACACACTGCCGCCATTACCGGCGAGATCGCTGACCACGCCCCCTTTTAGGCCACGCCCCCGCCCTCTTCATTTAAGACCTCGCTGAATGCGAGCGCGGTCTAAGACATCCATCCTCCTGAGACGGAAAGCCGGGAGAGGTGAAATTTGCACTAAATTTTAAAAATTGTACCTTGTTCTTATCTGCTGCACACCTGCTCCCCTTGGGGCCACAATCTCCAGTCCCCAGCGGAATTAGCGCAGTTTACGGGACTCTGGGGAAAGGATAAACACACTGCCGCCGTTACCGGCGAGATCGCTGGCCACGCCCCCATTTAGGCCACGCCCCCCCTGCCTCCTCTCTACAACCATAAAAATGTGCTACTCCAGGCAGCGCAGCGGACGAGCGCAGCGGGCGCGCCTAAGGCAAGCCCGTCTGTGCCCGTCCGCGCCAGACCGGGCCTAGGGGCCTGTCAGGCTGGCCCTATCATCACATATTCGGCCACTTCCCTAAGGGACTTACAGTCTCCCAACCCCACACTCTCCCACTCCACCATCAGACGTGTCCTTGTGTCCGGCATCGCCCAGCCAGATCGGCACCTCACCAACCTGGCTGCACCCCTTAATCCGCCTACTCAAAGTAACACTTCCATCAGAGTTCTTTATCTAAACACTCGATCATGCTGATATCTTTATCCTTCTTTCTAATGAAAAACCTGATGTCCTCCCACTTACGGAAACTTGGCTGACTACGGACTCACTCCCTGACATATTGGCAGCCCTCCCCCCCAGACTATTACATCCTCTGTGCCGATCGGCCTGGAAACCGCCCCGGGGTGGGGTAGCGGCCATAATCTCCAAACACCTGCACTCCACTTCTACCTCATCCATCCCCCTCCCGGGTGTCGACAATCTCCTCTTTAGCTTAAACACGGAAAGCGGAGCCCTAACCTTTTTTCTTCTCTACCGCCCTCCTCAACCGATGTCAACTTTTGCGGCCACTCTGTCTGATCAGTTGATCAATCTGCTCACTTTCCATCCCAGACTCGCCCTCTTTGGCGACCTCAATTACTGGTTTAACGACATCAATGCCGGGCCCCACGCCTTGGAGCTTTTTGAGGCCCTCACCAGTCTGAACCTGTCCCAACAAATCTCTTCGCCCACACATATCAAGGGCCACATTTTAGATCAACTTTGGACCCAAAACCTCACTTTCTCCCCTCCCTCCGTCTTACCTTGTACTTGGTCCGACCATCATTTAATAGACATCACCCTCACGATCAGTGGTTACTCCCCCATCCCACTGAGCGCTGGAGGTCTGTCTCGCAAATGGAATGCCCATGATGCTGAAGGATTCCTTGCGAACTTGTCAGACACTCGCCCTACCCTCGGGTCATACACCAATGTGGATAAATTAGAAAATGACATCTCCCTCTGGCTGCAGTCAGCCAGCGATAAATTTGCCCCTCTCACTAAATTTCCCCCGACCAGACACCAAAACTCCCACAGATGGTTTTCTGATGACATTGAAAAACTGAAATTAAAAGTACGCCAATCGGAAAGGGTATGGAGACGTAATTACTCCGAACAAGCTAGATTACACTATATCTCAGTTCTCAGAGACTATAAAACCGCCATACTCTCTGGCAAATCCTCCCATTTCTCGGATCGAATCTTCTCCTCAGACAATAACTCCAAAGAAATTTTCAAAATTATGAATGAATTGACATCTGACGACAGAACCCTCCCAGGCCAGACTCCCACCCAAGTAACTTGTGATGCCCTCAACCTTTTTTTCGTTGAAAAAATCAACAAAATCAAGGCATCGATTTCCATCACCCCCCAGACTATCACTCCGGAAATTCTTTTTATCAACACTCCTACTTTCACTGAATTTCCCCCTATCAATCACACCTCCCTAGGACTGCTCGCTTCCCGGGTAAAATCAGGTTCCCCGAACGATGGCTGTCCACCCTCAGTCTTGCGGAGAGTATGCCACTCTTTACCCGATTGCATCTTACCTCTCCTGAACAGCTCACTCAGCACAGGCACTGTTCCGAGAGCCTTCAAAGAAGCCATCCTTGTCCCGCTATTAAAAAAACCTGGCGCTGACCCAGCGGAACCTTCCAATTACTGCCCTATCTCGCTTCTACCCTACTTTTCAAAACTCCTCGAAGCACATGTTACCAGATGCCTTTCCAATTTTATTGAGTCCTCTTTTTATCTAGAGCCCAATCAGGCTGGCTTCAGGCCTTCATTTTCCACCGAAACCGTCATCTTAGCTGTCCTCGACACGCTGAGAAGAAACGCCCACTCAGGAATCCCCCAGGCTCTTGTTCTTCTGGATCTCTCGGCCGCGTTCGACACGGTTGATCATAACATTCTGCTCAACCGTGTCGAACAGGCTGGCATCCACGACTCTGCTCTCGGCTGGATCCGGTCCTTCTTGTCGAACAGATCCCAAGCCGTCCGTTTAGGCCCTTACACAGCCCCCAAGACCCCCACAACCTGTGGAGTCCCTCAGGGCTCCTCCCTATCACCTCTCCTGTTCAATTTGTACCTCCGCCCCCTACTCCATTCACTCCGCAATTGGGACATCACAGTCTTTAATTATGCGGACGATCTGCATATCATCTTCTCACTCAACTCCCCCAATGCAATAGACAATTTTCACTCTGCTATGCTTCACATCCAAGATTGGATGAATTCCAACCAATTGAAGCTTAACCCCGGGAAAACTGAGCTCCTTCTCCCAGGCTCTAGCCTCTCCTCTTGGGGCTCCCAGTTCTGGCCTCATGAACTGGGACCCCCGCCGGCCCCTTCCACCTCTGTAAAAAGCCTCGGCGTAATAATTGATGCCGATCTCTCTCTCCGACCTCATATCAGCTCCGTGATCTCATCCTGCTCCTTTCAGCTCGGAAAGATCCGGAAGGTCAGCCATCTGCTTCCTATACCTGCCTTGACTCAGGTCAGCATCTCTCTTGTGCTTTCCCGTCTGGATTTTTCCAACAGCATCTACCATGGACTCCCCAAAACCCTTCTCCACCGCCTCCAGGTGATCCAAAACCAGGCAGCCCGGATCATTTTTAAATCTCCAAAATGGCAATCTGCCAGACCTATGATACACAAACTTCATTGGCTCCCAATTGAACAAAGGGCGGCCTTCAAGCTAGGCTGTCTCACATACAAAGCCCTCAATTGCCCCTGTCCTGCCTTCCTGTCCTCCCTGATCACTCCCTACTGCCCAAACCGCAACCTCCGCTCTACCCACCTCAAATCACTCACCACACCCAAAACTAGAACTAATAAATTCGGTGGACGAAGATTTGCCTTCTTGGCCCCGAAACTCTGGAACTCCCTTCCCTTAAATATTAAATCTAGCAGCTCCCTCCTTCATTTTAGGCAGTTGCTAAAAACCTTTCTCTTTCCCCCAATCTGCTAACCCTGCACCTAACCTCAGCTCTGGAATTCGATGTCTCACAGCGCCAGGAAACCCATGGTGTCAGCGCGCTCTACAAATTTCATTTAATAATAATAATAATAATAAGAATAGACTGAGATTAGGGATCTATCCACTATACTAAGGTGGTAGTAGACCACAGTCACCACCACTCAGAAAATAGAACAAATTATCCGGTCATTACACCTCCCCATATGAGACATGCCTAAAATGCATCATCTCTGCCCCTCTATGTCCAATAAACCACAAGTCAAGGTGTTACCTTGATTACATAAGTAAATGGTAAAATCTCCTACTCATAAAAATAAGGCCTCTTTTAGTGCTTATCCTGGAATTTATCCAGGTGAACATCAAGATTCTCAATTACTTAGATAGATCTGACATTACAAATATTATAATTAAAAATGAATCAGCATAAAATCAAACATTTCAGGAATCATTTATAGCAGCAGTTAATAAATAGGGGTGCATTGGACTTGACTAACAAGTTTGGTCAGCTTAACTGAAATCAATGTGCCTAAAATTTCCATGTGTTCTGCCTGCAATTAAAAGAGTTTCTGGACTGCACAAGAGTAGGATTCAAATAGGTAGAAATGATCTCTGTCCCATGTCTCTTGACATCAAATGAAATCATAGTCATTCAGAAAGCACAGTCAATCTAGGTTTAACAGTTTTGAGCAGATAACAGCAACAGCCCATGAAAGCACCCTAACGTTGTGGTATAAAGGAACATAAATTAAGGGTTGAGAGGCAATTGTTAATCAGGACTTGGTTTGGACTCCTTGGATTCCCATATGGTGCATGGAATTAGGGATTCCAGTACATACCAGTCAATCAGTATACCAGCTTGAAGCAAGGTCTTGGTATTTGTTCTTTGTATTTTGTATATAATTGGGGAACTGGGTTCATTGTTAACACCAGAAACGAGAACAGATTCAGTGAGCATGCTAATTTTCTTTTAAAAATATGCTAATGGGAGAGCTTTGTTAAAGCCGGGTTTGTAGGCTAATGTAGACAGGAGCTGAAGTAAAATTCTCACAGCAATAGTATTTTAAAAGTTTATTATCACACAGTCCCAAGGGGTTTTCTTTGCACAACTGTCAATCCAAGGGGTCCATCTAATGGAAGAAGAAATCTGCATATAGATCTTATGCCCACTGTGAGTTCTTTTTGAGACAGTAAGCAGACTTAATTTTTAAAGCAAAATTATCTTTCCTCTGTAATTGTGCCAGCATGGGAACATCCTCCCAGACAATAACATAAGGGGTACATTCTTGTCGATAGCTGGAGTTAGACACTGATAACTGGATTTTAAGGACTGATCAAGTGCAGTACAAGCCCTCATAACAACCTGTTAATTTGTTCCTGGGGATGACAAATTCATGGCATTTACACCTTGTGCTTCGGGTGCAATTTGCACAGTCAGGGGCCAGTTCTATGGATGCAAGGGCTGAATAGAGATGCTCTCGTGGGGCTTACTAGTATCACAGCCAAGCACTTTAGAATAATTTTTTTAATTTATTGCCTATCAATTTTAATTTATTTAGGAGTACTGTGCAAAAACCTTTGAGGGATTCCTCTCACTATTCAAAACATTTGGAACAGTATTCTTTTAATCTAGACTCCAAGGCTGCCAAATCCATTGAAGTAATGTTCCCTTAGTATCTAACTTTCATCTTGCAGCAATTTCTAGTATCGGCCTACAACATTTCTGGGTTCTGGTACCATGGAAGTACAAACAATTCTTATATTTTTAAGTGGGAAGTAGTTGGGTGTAGTGGTTGCTGCTGAAATAGCTGTTGGAGGGTCAATTATTAGACAAGGGTTCCATCTATTAATTATTTGAGATCTTTCCTGACTCCACCTTCTTCATTCCTGGAGTTTCCTATATCAATGCCTGGATGTTCTGGTATTGTGACTTGTGCTTATAAGCTGTGACTCTACAGACAGTTGAGATAATTGTTTTTTAACAGTGTGTACCCTAATCTCATCCAGCTGAATACAGTGTTAATAGCCCACATTACAGAAGTCAGATAATTAGTAATGACTCAGTTGTTGTGATTTGTTAATGTTTTCTTCTCAGGGGGTGATTTGATGTTTCTCTTACCCATGATTAATGATTTCTTTGATAAGGAACAAGTGGATAACATTTTGGCTTGCCATTGGCTAAAGACAGGGGATTCAAGATCAAGCCAGTGAAGGGTGATACAAAAACGGAAAGCTGCCATACAAATGAATAAGAAAACTTCTTCAGCTAATGTCCTAGTTCCTATTTGATTGTTTTCCAAACCGAGAATGACCATTTCCATGTTTAATTTGACAAAAATCCCCAAACTATTATTAAAAAAGAATTCGATATCCACAATGAATTGAGAAAGTTTAGGACATTTAAAAAACATATGACTAGAATTGGCAGCTATTTCATCACATCTGTTACATTTATCACCATGACTCCCTTTCCATTTTGCCAGCTTAGCCGGTGAATAATACAGATCATAAATGGCCATGAAGTGTTGGCTCTGCAATGAGCCATTAAACAACACTCTGGTTGATAGTTTGATTGATCTTGCTATATCAACCTTAGCAATTCCGAATTTTCTTTGCCATTTAATTTCAGTTAACTTGAGATCATCGTCCATTTGATTCACTACTAACCGATATATTAAACAAGTTCTCCCCCCCTTCTGATTGCTTCCAGGACATCATTTGTATTCATGCAAATATTGTCGAGTAGACCTATTGTTTCTAGAAAGTTACGAAGCTGAAGATATTTTAAAAAAATCACATCTTGAGAAATTATATTTTACTTGTAGGCTGGAAACAGGACAGACTTGAGTACCGTCATAAAGATCTCCCAGAGTACGAATCCCTGCAGCATACCACCTTTTCATAACTTGATCGTTAAAGATCTCGGGGAGTACCCTACTCTTGAAAACTGGAGTATAATAATTAATATCTTTAAGATAAATAATTTTCTTTTTAAACTGCCTCCGGATTATTGCAGCCGCTGATACAATTTTAAACTTTGTCTTTTTATAATAGCTAATTTCCAAGATTTTGACCAACGATTGAGAAACTTCCTCGCCCAATAATATTTCATAAATTGACGGGTATATTGCTTGATCAATAGTAATTCCAGGAAATATTAGTATGCCCATATATTTTAATAGAATAAGCCAATAATATAGTCGAAAATTAGGGACCCCCAGCCACCTTTCATCCTTGGGAGAGAACACCAATTTATAGCACGTCTAGTCCGATGGTAGCTCCATAAAAATCTGGATGCCATTCTATCCATTTGAGAAAAATAAAATGTCGAGAACAATAAAGGGATTGTACGAAATAAATATAAAAATTTTGGGAAGATCAACATCTTCAGAATATTAGCCCGGCCATAAAGGCAAAAGTGTAGGTTATTAAGCCTTTCCAATGTGGCATTCGAAGATTTTATTACAGCTTCAATATTTAAACGTACAATATCCTCGACTTTAATGGATATTGTGATTCCCAAATATTGAGCCTCAGATATAAACACCATAACTTTAGGGCAGCCATTTTCAGAATGAATTAACTGCGTTTTTGCTATGTTTAACTTATATCCTGATAGCTCCCCGAACTCTTCTGTCAAAAATATTATCTTTGGTAACGCACTTTTAATGTCTGACGTGGTGATAGCGACATCATCCGCGTAAGCGAATATTTTAAAGTTGTTTCCTCTAATCGTTACTGGGATAATTCTTTCCTCAGTTGCCAATTTACGGAGATAGGGCTCCAAATATATAGCAAACAGCAAGGGGGAGCAGGGGCATCCCTGCCTAGTCCCCCTTGTTATCCCAAAAGATTCAGAGACTGTATCAGTAATCCTGATGGCAGCTTAAGGTTTGTGATAAAGTGCCCTAATAGCATTCAGAAATTCATCAGGGAGTCCCATCAAGGTCATAACAGCCCATAGGAACCTCCATGTGACCCTGTTAAATGCTTTTTCAGCGTCCAACAGGGCCACTGCTACAGGGGATTCCGATGCTTGCGCCCAGTCTAGCAAAGTCATTATCTTTTTAATATGATCCGTGGTATCTCTTTTCGCAATGATTCCGTGCTGCCTTCTAGATACAAGAAGCGGCATCAAATTATTTAGTCTGTTAGCTAAAATTTTAGAACATTTTTTGCTATCAGCGGATATTAGAGATATGGGCCTATAAGACCCCAATTCTTCACTAGGCTTCCCTTTCTTTTTGAAAATGACAATAGTGGCTAGCGACCATGACTCTGGAGGAGTGCCAGAAAATGCCAACTGGAACAATTTTATGAGTTCTGGTTTTAGCACTCCCCTAAATATTCGATAAAATTCTAATGGTATACTTTGCTGCTATACCAAGAGCTAATCCCATTATTGCTGCTTCGATTTCTTCCCATGATATTATAATACTGAGAGGTTCCCTCTGATCTTCCGTTAGCCGGGTTACACCTACGCCCTCCAAGCCAAAATGTTATCTATGTATCAACTGCAAATGGCCATTTATAGATCTAAGAGTGTTGTAAAGAAGAGATTCAGGCTAAAAATCTGGGCACCAATTATTATTATTATTATTATTATTATTATTATTATTATTGTTATTATTAAAAAATATTTGGTACCGCGCACATACACCAATTGGTTTCTTGGCGCTCTAGACCGGGGGGTAGAAGAACAGAAGGTTTAGAACAGCTAGCCATGATCAAGACGAAACAGGTAAGTTTTCAAGAGGTTACGAAAAGAAAGGTAATCAGTAGACAGACGGATTGAAAGAGGAAGGGAGTTACAAGTGGAAGGAGCAAGAAAAGAGAAACAGGCACCCCCGTGTTTCTTGCGATTGAACCTGGGAGTGATCAAGAGATTGTGGGCAGAAGATCTGAGGTGACGGGGGGGGACATAAGCGTGCAAGCATAAAGAGATAAAAACAGGGGCGCCGACGAACAGAGATTTAAAGATAGTACAGCCCATTTTGAAAACACACCGTTGCGCAACTGGAAGCCAGTGTAAGGTCTTCAGCAGTGGGGTGACATGCTGGTGTTTAGGCTGCTGGAAGATTAATCTGGCTGCCTGGTTTTGTACCAGTTGAAATCGGGACAGATGGCAGGCAGGGACCCCCACGTATAGACAGTTGGCATAGTCTAGACGTGAGGTAATAAGGGCCAGAATAACAAGAATAAGGGCCTCTTGAGATAGAAACCTGCGAATCTTCCCGATTCGGCGGAGATGATAGAAACAGGACGAAGTGACAGTATTGATGTGCGGCCGCATCGAGAGATCGCTGGAGATGGTAACACCTAAGCTCTTCACAGTATTCACTGGACAAGGGGGGGAGCCGAGGGCGGTGGGCCAAAAGTTGGAGGACCAGGGAGTGTGAAGGCCGCCAGTCAAGACCAGCTCCGTTTTGCTAGGGTTGAGCTTTAACTGGCTGAGGTTCATCCACTCGTAAATAAAAAGCATAGTATTTTGGAAATTAGAACAAGAAGAGGGA
Source organism: Lissotriton helveticus (assembly GCF_964261635.1). NCBI lineage: Eukaryota > Metazoa > Chordata > Amphibia > Caudata > Salamandridae > Lissotriton > Lissotriton helveticus. Next base: position 1,998,138,523 of record NC_136067.1, read on the forward strand.
GAGGAGTCGATAGGAAAAATAAGCTGCAGATCGTCTGCGTAGTTGAAAGCAGTAACAGAAAATTGACGAAGAGAAGCAAGGAGGGGCTGCATGTAAAGATTAAACAAAAGCGGGGACAGAGCGGAACCCTGGGGAACACCACAGGAAAGTGAGAGTGAAGGGGCAGAGAAGGAAGAAAGACGGACAGATTGAGAGCGGGATTGGAGAAAGGATGCCACCCAAGTCAGGGCCAGACCAGAGATGCCAGCATTTCTGACACGGTCGACCAAGATTCCATGGTCGACCGTGTCAAATGCGGCCGAGAGATCTAAAAGTACAAGGGCCTGGGCTAGGTTCTTATCAGCCCCCTGTTTCAGCGCATCCATAACTGCCACCACCACTGCCTCAGTGGAATGAGCAGGTCTAAAACCTGCCTGTCGCTCATCGAGGAAATACGTTTCCTCGATAAAAGCACTAAGGCAGCGGGTGACGTAAGTCTCCAAGACCTTCCCCAGATAAGGGAGAAGGGAAATGGGACGGTAGTTGCCCAAAATGGCCGGATCAGACCCAGGCTTTTTTTAAGATGGGGACCACCACGGCGCTTTTGAGAGCATTGGGGACAGAACCTGACGAGAGTGAGCGATTTAAAAGATCGAGAGGAGGGCCGGGGCAAGCAATAAAGGCATCTCTTAGAATAGATGGAGGGCAGCAATCATTAGGAGAGCCAGAACTCACAGCCTGAAGTAAAGAAAGAAAAGTATCCAGAGAAATGGGAGGAAATTCAGACAGGGAGAGGGGGTTCGAGGGAGGAAGAACAGAATCATGGGACAAAGTGGTAGGGGGAATATTGTTTTTGATCATGGAGATTTTATCAGAAAAAAAAGAGTTAAGGGAGTCACACAGAACTTGTGAGGGTAAAGGCTGGGGGGTGACCCGATCAGGGAGGGAGAGTTCGGCGACAATAGAGAAGATTTCTTTAGTCTTGGATGCCGAAGTCAAGACTTTCTGGGAGAAATAGGAAAGTTTAGTCGAAATAATCGATTTTTTATAGGTTTTTAATAAATCAATATAAATAGACTTTGATGAAGGACCGTAATTACGCCACCAACGGCGCTCAGCCTGTCTAAGGAGGAGTTTGTCGGCCTTCAATTTAGGAGTGAACCAGCGCTGAGCGTCGTGGGGATGTTTAGACTTAACGGTTTTAATGGGGACGACAACGTCGCAGGCTGAAGACAGCCACTGCTCAAGGGAGGTTGCCTGTAAGTTCAGGTCAAGGTGGTCAGGGGGAAGTGTGGAAGGAAGGATCGAATGAAGACAAGAAATGTCGGCATGCTTCCAGTTACGGGCCCTGAAATTATGAGGGATCGAAGGGCAGGTAGAGAGAAATAAGTGTAGGGAAAAGGAAATAAAGAAATGATCGGACCAAGGACAGGGATAAACCAGGGGAGGGGAAATGTCAGAATTAATGGACCAAATCTGGTCCAGGGTATGACCTTTATTATGTGTGGCAACAGAGATATGTTGAGAAAAATTCAAACCAAGTAATAAACTAGTGAAATCACGGGAAAGAGAGGATTCTTGGGGGTCTGATGGCCAATAATTAAAATCGCCTATAATCAGAACCCTGGCGGAATTGATGGCTATTTGCGAAACTAAGTTACTAAATAAGGATGGAAAAAGAGGCATATTGTCAGGAGGGCGATAAACTAATATGCAAATAAAAGAGGAGTTGGGGGAGGAGAATTTCAACGTGAGAATGTCCGAGTTAGCTATAGATGGGGTAGTAAGGGTGGTAAATTGTAAATGGGAACGAATAATGGCGGCGACTCCACCGCCAGACCTACCAGACTTCCTGTTTGAATGAAGGATGTAGTAACCCAAAGGTATGGCGGCCAAGATGTCCGGGTGAGAGTCAGCATTTAGCCAGGTTTCCGTGAGGAGCAAGATGTCAATGGTGCCTCCTTCTAGAAGTTGGAATATATCTAGTTGATGTTTCGGAAGGGAACGGGTATTGAGATAGACTAGTGAAAGGGGATCCCTACCACAGGGGCTAGACTGAGTCAACAGAGGGGCCACAGGGGTGGGGGGAGAAATAAGAGGGGAAGGGACCAAAGGGATAATGGACGGGGAAGGAGATAAAATATTGTTTTCCAAGACAGTGGCAATAACGTAAGGGGCAAGGGAGACCTGGTGAGATAAGGCGCGGAGAGCTTGTGGGCACCAATTCAGAACTGGATTTAATTTATCAATTTATCAGCTCATATAAGCTATAAGTTGTCAAATGAATTCATTTATAGTATATTGTGCATCTTCTTCTCCCTTTCATTTAGTGTCTATTTTGTGTTCTATGTTTCGTACAAAGATAAGTCTGGTGTATTTTTTGTATAATGTCTGACTGTTTGCTGAAATAAAATCAATAAAAAAAAAAGATAAGGAACAAGTGAACTAAAAAAAGGAAAGAGTTACCTTTAAACTTGATGTGTTTTGCTCTCATCAGAGCTCTTCAGAGACGCTCTCTTGATTCCCCCAGGGAGTAAAAAACCTAGGCGTATGGCTCGATGCTGACCTATCTTTCGGACCCCAAATAGACCGAGTTGCAGGCGTCTGCTTTGGTGTCCTAAAAACCATAAGGAAGGTTCTTGACCTCCTTCCTATGTCAGCACGGAAAACATTGGTACACGCCCTTGTGACATCACGCCTAGACTACGGCAACCTACTCTATCTGGGTACCACCTGCAAAGCCATGAATCGCCTTCAGGTAATACAGAACGCGGCAGCCCGTCTCATCCTAAAAATCCCTAAACGATCAAACACCAAAGCCGCTCTCAAAACCCTCCACTGGTTGCCAGTAAAAAGCAGAGTGGAATTCAACGCCCTCTGCACATGCCACCGCATCCTGGCTAAGAAATCTCCTATTCCACTCCAGAACCTAGTGACAAGGTATATACCTGCACGCGAGCTGCGCTCCTCATATGAGGGCCTACTTAAGGTTCCTAGGGTCAAAAGAACCCGTATGGGCGGACGTTCCTTCCGCTATCTGGCAGCGAAAAAATGGAATTCCCTTCCTCTCCATCTTCATCTGGATCCTTCCGAATCCAGCTTCCGCAAGAACCTAAAAACATACCTGTTCTCCAGATAACGGATCACTGGTCTCCACCTCGCTCAGAGTTCTTCAGTTGCAGCGCGGTGACACGCTTTGGCGTAACCAAGCGCTTTACAAGCTACCCTTATTATTATTATTATTCGTTATCATGGGTAAAAAATATGTAGTGTTGTCCCTCATTGACACCTGCAAGTAAATACAAACTCTCAAGGTAGGGGTATTATTAGTTTTTTTTAAACAAACACCTGCTTTGGGAGTTTGTTTCTAAAACACAACATTTTTTTAAAAGTTTGATGGATGGCATCAAAACCGATGGTGTACATTCAGCAAGCTATTTGTACATTGACTTTGACGATGGTCCCTTTCAGCGTACAGAGGAGACTGATTGGTGGACGGCCATTTCTAAATTTGGGAGACAACAGACTGTCAGGATGGCAGAGGTAATTCACTCCACTTACCCTTACTGATGGAGTACTGCCCATCAAGCTTTAAACCAGGCCAATAGTATTCCCTCCAAGACCTGTGAGTCCAACAATGAAAGCAAGTTCCCCAAAAGCAAGAGAAATGTAAAGGTGCTCCACATTTCTACATTATTCTTCATAAAGACTTCTAAAAGGTTATTGGTGGGTAAGTTTGTATGTAACAGTTCTTCTTTCCACTGATCCGTCTTTCCTCTAAACCTGATGAGCTCATAAAACATTCCCTATCTTAATGAGATATAACTTACACATCACTGTCTGTGGACCTTGACACCAGGCCTCTGCTACAGGCTGTGGGAAGACCTGACCAGATGAAGAATGCCATTATATAGGTTCATTACAGCTCAATGATGAACCTGTCATGTGAAATGGCCATTTTGTGAGAGGCTGCCACCTTTTTATAAACAGTAATATTAACATTTAAATGAATATTAGGCTGACTGTATTCTGTGAGGTATGGGTCTCCGTTCACCAGCCCATGCAAAGTTGTGAACTTCTTTCTAAGTAAAATTCCTGTAGCAAGCTTTCTTGGTATTATGCATGTTGTGCAAGTCACAAAAAAGTATGCGATTGTGTAATTCCCATGTGCAATTGATAGCACCCCTCTTGAATACTTGGGTCTCCGGCGTGATCAATCTTTGAGGGAAATTTTAGGCCATGTGATGGGAGGGTGGGTTAGAGAAAGAGACATTGGTGTTTTCTCTTCCTTCTCGAATACTTGCTGGCTAGGATGCAATCAGTCATTTAAGATAAGAGTCTGCAAAACAGTAGGTCTCGGGCAGAGTCACATACGCATTTGTGGGAAGCATGTTGGCAAGGAGAAAAAGCAGCTATATAAATGGGTGGTCATGCAGATGTTGAGTAAATGTCCCAAGCTGTCCTGTGGGGCTAGGGTGGAGTCACCATGAGGAAAGTGAACTTTGCCAGGAATGAAGACAATATATGTGGCACCAGAGGGCGAGTTGGTGCAGGATTACCCATGTCAGGGGAATCCCCTCTGGATTGCTGCTAGCTGCCCCAACTGGTCTTTTTGCCAGGGGCACACAACACCTCTCACCACCCAAGCCTTTGTCTCTGTTGTGGGAGCAGTTTTCACACTAGGCTACATCTGGACAGCTAATGTAAATTAGCCTCCAGGAGCATCCGGACAGGGTAACTTTCTAAAAATTACTTTTCCTTAATATTAGTCACCCTGAGCAGGGGCTTAGTCGGAAAAGAAGACAATATAAGGGTATGTGCAGGATTACTCATGTCAGGCCAATCCCTCTGGACTGCTACTAGAGCTTAGAAAATATAAGTTGCCTTACATGTTGATGTCTCTGGCAGGATATTTGTTTGAAGTCAGTATATGTTATACACAGACCCACACAAATGCATTCATATAAAGTGTAAGAAAGTATAAAAAGTAAGAAAGAGACTTATTAATTGAGGCTGATCATAGTCTAATATTATCTCTATCAGGCAAACAAGCTTTATTTGACAATTTGTCATAAAAGCGAAACGCAGAACATATTACTAAAAAGATATTTTGATATCAGTATACAAAGTAATTAAGCATGATTGAGAGACTTGCTTAGAATACAAATTAATCTTCATGACACAATCTTAAAAGCCATAAAACAGTCGTAAAACAACATTAATAGCTTACATAAAGGACAACCATTACATGTGGAGCCAGCATTAGGGGGCTAATACATTTTAATCAAAGTTTAATTATGGAACTTCATATACCGGGGCAAAAAGAGCATTTGTTAGGTGGGAAAAGAGTGTGACCTTATGGCCCAAGCCCAACCTAAGAATTTTGTAACAGCGGTAATGATTGGAATAGAAGTGTTTGTACATAAAATTATTCCTGCTTCTTCACTCCTTCTAGTTCCAAGTAGTTTACAAATTGGAACAAGCCATACCCGAGGAGGAGCGGCATAGGCTGGGCAAGCACACAACAAGTGTGCCGCCGACTCCTCTTTGGTCTGGTATAGAGGAAAAATATTACATGAGATTTGGACCATCTGGCTGTAAAACTTTGGTGGGCAATAAGCCCACCCTAAACTGGAAATATAATTTCCTATTGCGTGGTTTAGCTATTATGTGACAAAAACCTTCAAAATTCGGGGACAATTTAGCTTCCAAAAATGTCCTGTTAGGGTAGATGACAAACTATTGCTAAGTGGTTTTTGTGTGATCATCTCCCACTATTTTTCTTTCAGGATCTTTTTTGGGGGAAGATAGCTCTATCTGGTTCTCATACCTATACTTAATAGGGCATCTCAACCATCTTATTTTATGAAATATGTCAGCCCTCATTATGTCCAGAAAGCCCGTGCATAATGATTTAATTCTGGTGTGGTCCAGAGCCTATGCCAGTATAGTAGAGGACGCAGTTTGGCCACATCAGCCAGGGGCCTTCTTCCTAGGTCATGTTGTAACGGACACACTGGTGTACTTTGGGGAAGCAATGTGATGTTGCACATGACCCTTTTTTCAGCGGTCGTAAGATTGACAAGAATTTTGTACCCCCTGGGCTCTGCTCCGTAGAGTGCAGAGTTAACCACCTTCATATTGTAGACCTGGAGCACTGGGCTGATTGGTTTGGTCAATGAGGTATTAAACTCCCTTTTTAATACTCCGGACAATTGTTGGTGCTTGAGCGTTGCTAGGTCAATTTGCTGTTCATATTTTATATCACTTTAGATAATGACACCCAAGTAGGTAAATGCTTTTACTTGCTCCAATGGATGATTGTTCATGACAATTTTACTTCTAAAAGTTCTATGAGGATTAAAAGAAATGAATTTTTTTTTCGACATGTTTACTTCCAGACCGCGAGTGGTGCAGAACTCTTCAAAAATGTTCAGGGCCATCTGCAAACCACTCGGGGTCTTTGAAATGATCAACGTGTCATCCGCGAACATTAAAATCTGAATTTTATTACCGCCTAGTACGGGTGCGTTGGTGAGCTCAGCTTCCATGTAGTCTTCCATAACATTAATGAATAGGGAGAATAAAGTCAGTGTACCCCTCTCTCTACTGGGAAAGGGCCGGTAACCATCCCCAGCAAATTTTAGCATAGTTTTCTTCATGCAATTTATCCTAATTTAATGCAAAATTACCCATAGTTTGTGGTGCGGAACAAGATCAAATGCTGATTTTAAATCAACAAAGGCAGCGTAAAGCTACCATTGGCCAGGACCACCGATTCCCAGTACAGCAAAGTGAAGGTCAAGTTAAAGGATTTAATAGTTTAAACCTGACCTCAATCCATGGAAGCAATGACACAGAGCATGCACGCTGTACTTAGATAAAATATGTAAAGCATTTAGGAATACCAAAACAGTTAAAAGTAAAAACCACAACATAAGAAAAATTGTGTATTATTTTGTGACTAAAACAACATAAATTCCTAGCAGGTGAACCAGAAATATGAATGGTAGAAGAATTAAGTAACAATAGTTCCAAGAGGCACACAGCACCAATGATCTGTGGTAGCTGGAGACTCGGACCTTGCTTTCTCCTTTGGATTTAATCTCTGATATGTAGGAATGGGAGAATATGACATTTCCATAATATTTATTAACACTCTGATATCACCATTAAGTGGACTTTAAATAAATATTAAAAATAGGTGTTCAATAATTTATTCAGCTGTTCCCTAACTGGAGATAGGAGAATGAATATTTAATAGGATTTCCTTAGTGTTTCCCTATGTGGCTCCCAACCTCCAAACAGTGAAAATAGCTTTTGGGTGCTAGTCACAGTAAGGCCATGATAATGTTACATTTCTACACGTCCTTCATTTAACTACCATGTAACCTGCCAAGGCCTACATAAAGGTGACTTATTAATACTAAAACAAAGGGTTTCTCCTGTCAAAAGGGGATATTTTGTCAGGATGGGCTGCAGTTTTTTAAACTTCAGTAGCCAGGCTACAGTGGCAAGCCTGAAGTTATGTTTGCATGAACACACTACCGGATGGTAAAGTAGTTCTGCATTCCATTTTACTTTCCATGCCATGGTAAAAGTGTAGGCTACACAAACTATTGCCTTTCAGGAGAGCTAAAATTATGGCAATTAGGGCTTAGCCAATTTGACACTTTTTATGGGTCAGACCATAAGCTCTGGAAAGCAGTATCCCATGGTGCAGAATCTAAAAAAATAACAATAAAATAAAACAGTAGAGAAGGGAGTGGCACTCTAAAAGGGGCATTTTCTCACATCACATACAGGACAAGACAAATAGGTTGTGATTGGGTTAACATTTATTACCATCTAGTATAGCCACTGAAAAAGTGGTGTTTTAGTGTCTCAGTTTTGTAACACTTTCCTTATTCAGTTTTTAGTTACATTACGAATACATGTATTACAGAATACATCTACTAAAATGGAAAACCCTTTACAGCTATATATTCATTGAATTAAACTGAAAGAAACATTTCAACATATTTTTTAATCAAATGAAGAAAAATGAATAATACAGAAAATGAATAACAAAAATTTAGGGCGATAATTTGAATTAGCAGTTTGTTCCAACAATTACAGAACAACTCATGTGTATTCAATACATTGATTCAATAGCTCACTAATATGCCATTTTCTGTGTAAGTTTAAATGAATTTAGCTAATAGGGATTTGATTAAATCTCTTTATTTGACTATTATTTTCCTGTTTCCGGTTCAGCAAAGACCTCTACTTCGCAAAGCGTGAGGTACTCCTTTCGGCCTCGTATAACGACGTTCACATAACGGCCCACTATTCCTTTGCATTTAAAGGTCATGGTAGCACCCACTGCGATACTGGAAATGGAGCCGCACCTGGGGAACCAATAAAAAGGCAAATCTGAATTAACTCATTGATGTTTGAAGCAATCTGTCTTCCTGTGTTTCATTAATTTATCCAAAAGCTGTTTGAGAATAAGCATTGACAAAGAGATTAGGTTTGATTTTTGAATTGTTCATACAGAGAGACTCATGACGTACATGCACACATTGAACAGGCACACGTCCATAGAAAAACATATGTAAACCATTTTCTTCAAGTTCAAGTTACATCAGGGTCAAACTGCGACAATATATAGGCACAGGCACCAAAATATAATTGATCCCTCATGATTGAATTAGATCGGTAAAGAATGTGGCCCATGTTAGTAAATTGGAGCAGTTTTGAACTTGTAAAGACACGCCGTGTAAGTGTTTCGCAAGGTGTGCGTGATTGCATGGATTTGAGCTTACTACAGGCAATGTTTCTTTTATCATCAGGGAAATAAACAGTAAAAACCGGCCCAGCAGACCAGAAAACAGGTCCACAATCAACGAAACAAGCATTGGAAATGTCAGAATGTCTGGCTTAAAAGAATGCTGTATGGTATGGCGAAGCATTACAAGTAAATAGCATGGCAATTAATATGTATTTATGTAAAAGAAAAGGATGGTGAAATATTTAAAGGGTTTGGTTAAAAGGTCATGTGAAAGTTGCATTGACAAACCTGACCTACAAATCTATGTAGGTTAAAGACTGCTCTCCTCCCATCTGTGGTGCTGCCAGAGTAAAACAACATCAACTATCTAGTGATCTAAGGCACTTTAATAGCATTACAATGTTGTGTGTGCCACTGAAAGTCCAACTGAGACTTCTGGATAAATCAACAAAATGATCCCAGCTATCTTGAGGGCAAGCACTTTTTTGTTGAAGCACACAACTTCTGTCCAACCAAAACATGCACTCCGGGCTCCCAACACATGAGAGGAGCCAAAGCCCCTCTCTAATAATTCTCACATAATTGTCTGCTGACAGTAGCGTTGTCACGCCAGACCAGAAAAACCAGCCCACACACTGACACGTCAGACCAACCCATTGGGCATTCCCTGGTTGCCATATAGGCCAATACGGCCCTGACTGACATACATTTGAAATTACACACACAGAAGTACATTTACAGGGGTTAATGCAAAGAGACCAATAGCCGTGAATAATCCTATAAACCTACATAACTATGCAGCTAAAGAAGTGCGTCAGCAAAGCATTGCGTGATGGGCCGTGGAGACAAGGTAAGATACATCAGGGGAGTCGTTGGATGAGCACCAGTGCAGCTGAGGGTCACAGCAGGTGAGCAGAGGGGGATGTACAGCAAAGCTTTGCTGGAGAGGCATCTGAGAGGAGAACTAGGTGGTGCGATCTAGAGTAGCATGCAGCGATGTGCCTCAGGGGAGACTGTATTTTGTGCCACATGGGCATGTCAGGCACTGTGCATCAAACGTCACTAAACGTCATATAGGGATCTCTGGGTTTTGTGCATCCGAGGAGCAATGAATGATGTGATGCAATATGCTGTAGAAGCTCCTGGTGAATGTGTATTAGGGTTGAATTGTAATGTAAAATGTACATACAAAGTGTTGAACAACTTACTTACCTTTAGTAATGCCTTACCTAGTAGAGACTCTATCTAGCCGCAGATTCCTTACATTAAAATATTCACCAGGTGTCAGACTGAATCCCCAAAAACTTTAGCAGTCCCCATGCACACCTGTAGGTAGTGTTGTTTGGCTCTGCATGGAATCTGCTTGGTGACTATATAATCCCCACTCCAGCATGCTGGCCTTAGTTCTTGACTGTTTTTCCACACCACAAGCACAGACCAAAATAAAAATAAATGACTAGTGTTAGAAATGGGGGTCTCTAGTTGGCAATGTCTGGAGCCAATGTCCAAATAGAGACCCTTCTTCCTAAATCAGGGAAAATGGGTTACCCCTTTTGGCAACCCCTGCTCAACCCTGTGGGAACATAGCATGAGCAGTTAGGCCTATCTCAGAGGCAGTGTGTGAAACATTTATGACCTTGTAAAACAAGGCAGTAACAACACCACATAAGGACACAACTCAGGTAGATATAGAAAAATAATATCATTATCTAACAGCTTAACTCGAAACTCTCAAAGCGTTTCAACAAGTTACAATGCACGTAAACTAGAGGGACTCAAAAAGGCAATAACGTGTTCACCAGAACGTGACAAAGACTGAGTTCAAGGCCAGGGCCTACGCAACCCTTTGCACACCAGGTATCTGTAGTTGAAAGGGGACACAGGACGCAGCTTCTCAAACAAGCAGAGACGGTAACAGGCGGACTCCCAGCGACCACAAGTCTTAGCTGCAGATGTCCACAGCATGCACACACAATGATTCGGGCTCTTGGGGACAGGCGGGCTCTCAGCGGCAGCAGCACGCGGCTGCAGCGGCCCGGGCTGGTGGTGGCAATGATTCTCTTCTTACAGCTCTGTGGTGGGCTCACAGCGGCAGCAGCTCTCTCTTTGCTGCTGCAGCCCACTGATGATTGCAAAACAGCTCGACAATGGTGAACAAGTTGCGGGCACTCCGCTGCGATGGCCCTCAGGACAAATCACACTAAGGCAAAGTTAGCAAAGATGCGGGCACTAAGCAGCAGCAGCTTTCTCTTAGGCCCACAGGACGAATCACGATGATGCAAAAGTTGGCAAAAAAGCAGGGACTCAGTGGCAACAGCTCTCTCTTAGCTGCAGCGGCCCACAGGACAAATCATGATGATGCAAAAGTTGGCAAAAGTGCGGGCACTCAGTGGCAACAGCTCTCTCTTAGCTGCGGCGGACCACAGGAGGGTTAACGATGATGAAAAGTGGGCAAAGGTGCGGGCACTCAGCAGCAGCCGCCTTCTCTTAGCTGCAGCGGCCCACAGGATGAATCACAATGATGCAAAGTGGGCAAATGTGTGGGCACTCAGCAGCAGTAGCTTTCTCCTAGCTGTGGCGGCCCACAGGACAAATCACAATGATGCAAAGTTGGCAAAAGTGTGGGCACTCCGCGACAGCAGCTCTCTCTTAGCTGCGGCGGCCCACAGAACAAAGGGTGATGCAAAGTTGGCCAAGGTGCTGGCACTCAGTGGCCGCAGCTTTCTCTTAGCTGCAGCGGCCCTCACAGAAGATTCACATCCAGGTGGGCTCTCAGCGGCGGAAGCTCTCTCTTAGCTGCAGCGGCCCGCAAAGATTCAGTGAAAGTTTCAAATGTTCAAATTCAGGCGGGGTCTAAGCGGCAGCAGCTCTCTCTTAGATGCAGCGGCCCCAACAGATTCAGTGACGATTTCATAGGTTCAGTCCGCAGCCCATACAGTAGAACTAGAGATTTTGGATTACTCGATGAAGGCCTCACCTGCAAGCAGAATTCTTCGCACAGGAATTCCGACAACTGATGAGGTAAAGTCTAATGTCCCTGAGACTTCTGCAGGAGGCGCTCTAAATTCAGGCCCTCTGACGTTTCTTCAGCAACCTTGGTGAAAGTTTCAAAGTCCTTTCCTCTGTTCACTCGGACAGAGTTTCGTCTTGACATCCAGAAGGAACACACTTGGACAAAGTTCCAGCGCAGCGTTTTATACCTAAAAAGCCTCTAAGGTCACAACTCACTGACTCCAGTCAGAACCAGTTCGGTGGGGTCAGGGAGCACTTGATTTATGAGGTGACATCCTGCCCTTTCAGCATGAGGGGGTCTGCTATCAGACACCCAGTGCGAGGTGGAGCCATCATTCACCTAGCCAGGCAAGGCCCTGCTCAGATCAAAGAGTCACCCCTCCCCATGTCCTGACTACCTATCTCTCTCTCCAGTCAGGTCTGACCCAGCTGGCCCTGCTGCTCCAAAACCAGATGGCCAATACACATACTCGCAAAGCCTACAGTAACGCTTAGGCAAGAAACTACAGCATTTTCAGAAGAAGCATTTCCCAACATGGGATATATTAATGGTCCTTACTAAAAGGTGTCTCTCAATGTCCTGAGCATAAAAATATCAACCTCAAAGTTTCTATCATGTTCCTGGGGTCAGATAGGAAGATAGAAGGTAATTCTCAACCGGCCCATTCTAGCCTATGAGAACGGATCGTTTCACAGTAGCGACAGTGAAATGGAGGGTAACTCACTATCAGAACATGCTACTCAGATCTAGGCATTATGGTTATCCTGATTCATACAGTCATCTTTACACAGGGAGCATTCGCGCTGTGGCACTGATTAGCGGTGGCACAGAGCCCAGAGCATCTAAATCCAGCCAACATAAAAGCGAGGAAGAGAAAAGAGGCAGGGGGGCCCACGCCAATGATGCCAGGTCTAACAACTAGTGTGCCAGTATGAGGTCCAAAAGGATCTCTAAAGTGTTAGATACACAGTTCGCAGAAGAGGGAGGATGGGAGAACCGGTAAGGAATCTGTGGCTAGATAGTCTCTACCAGAAAGGCATTACTGAAGGTAAAATGATAGCACCCTTGTTTGGTCCAAAAGGTGGAATCCCATGTCTTCCTTGGTGGGATGAGGGGGAGCTGAAAAGGTAGCCAATGTGATGGCCTGCCAGACATGAAAAGGGGTAATCACCTTTGGTAAAAAAGTGATATGGGTCCTAAGGACAAAATTGTCTGAGAAAAAGGTTGTGTACCGGGATAAACTCAAAGAGGCTGAAACTCACTATCCCCTCAGTCAGATGTTATTGCTACAAGAAAAAGTGTTTTGATGGTCACCAGTATGAGAAGGCAGCTGTGCATGAGAAAGGTGAGAACTAAATTACGTTCACATTGGGCAGAATAAAGGACCTTGGAGGAAACGTGTAAACCTTTTAGGCAAAGATTCGCAACAGGTGACTTGAACTGGAAAGGCTTTTCCAGCAACCTCAGGAAGGCTGAAATGGAAAAAAGGTACCCTTTACCTGTGCTCAGAGCAAGGCCTTTCCAGGCAAAAGATGAAGCAAACAAAAGGACTTCAGGCAAGGGTGTAGAAAGAGGAACAACAGGTTTGCTACCACACCACAAACTACAAATTTGTCCCATTAGCAGGTGTAAATTATTTTCCATGCGGGAACGGAAGGCGGCCAAGATAATGTCGCACACTTCAGGAGAGAGATCAAACACCCTCAGCTGTTGTTGCTCAGTCTTCACGCATGTAGTTGGAGAGTGTGCATGTTGAGATGCAAGGCCTTGCCCTGTTCCTGCGAAAGGTGGTGAGACAGAATATCAACTCAAAAATGTTGAATGAACCATAATGTTGAGTGAAAATATTGTGGAATGGAAATATCAAGTGCAAGAATATCGTTGTCAAGAATATCGGGTTAAGTAATTTTGATTATTAAAATATAGAAGTCATTAATATCGTTTGTGAAAATATAGTTGTTTAAAATACAGTTTTTTATTTATTGTTTTGTTTCTTACTATATTAGTTGAATTTGTTGATGTTATAAAATTGTATTTAATTAAAATGTAATGTTTTTTATTTCTGTAGTTGGTTGTGGGTTTATAGGAGTATAGGGTTGAAAGTAATGTAATTCTAATACATTTATGATTATTTTTTAATTAATATTATTTAATTGATAATTAATTTTATTAATTGTGTTAATTCTTTCATGTAAATATTTTTTGAAGTGTTTTTATGTGTTTAGGATTGAAGGGTGGAAAGTAATTTATTTTTAATTAATTAATCATTATTTGTACATGAATATGACTTAATTCATTGATAAATTATTGTTAATTGTGTAATTTTATTTATTTTTAGGTGTGGGCCGTGGGGTTATAGGGTTAAAGGGTGGGAAGTAATTTATTTTTAATTTATTGAATTGATTAATAGACAATTAATTATGCTAATTGTGTAATTAATTATTTTAGGTGTGGGGGTTATAGGAACAAAGGGTGGTAAGTAATATATTTTTTAATCATTATTAATAAATTGTTAATTAGTATTAATTGATAATGTTGTTAATTGTTTACATGGTTTTTAGGTTTGGGTTGTGTTTCATGTTTATTTATTTGTTTGATTAATTAAAATCCTACAAAATATGGACACAAAATGTATACACTACCTAATATTAATGCATTGCTTATATACAAATACTTCTCATAAAACAATAAAAAGTACTCTGACCCATAACATTATTCCATTAAGCAACTTGAGAGTGGTTACACAAGCGTCCAACTTTTTCTTGGCTAATATAAGAAATTTCACAAATGGCGAGTTAATTGTTAGGTCTTCGGGATCTAAGCTTGCCATAAGAGCCTGTCTACAGGTCCTTATACCACGTTCATTAAATAATTTCTTAAGTACCGCTTTTCTTTCGACTTCCAGGTTCGGGCAAAGGCACATTAGGGGGTCGATTCCGATCCGGTAAAATCCCCGTCCGTACGATTCGTATCCGGAGCCGTTTCCGTACGACTCGTACGGACGCCGTACGACCGGACGATTCCGATCCCGATCGGCCGACCTGGACGCGATTCGTACGGTACACGTCGATTCGTACGGAAAAGCGCACAATCACCTACACACCGTACGGCGCGTACCCCCCATGATCGCAGGGGTACGCGCCGTACCCCTGTGATCATGCGGGGTACGTGCCGTACACCCAGCGTACATGGGGTACGTGTCGTACACCCACCGTACATGGGGTACGGTGCGTACCCCATGTACGCTGGGTGTACGGCACGTACCCCGCATGATCACAGGGGTACGGCGCGTACCCCTGCGATCATGGGGGGTACGTGCTGTACCCAAAGGGGGGCGTTCTGTACCTGTTTCGGCGCGAACTCTGCGTTTACGACTGTTTTCGGCTCCCGTAGGAAAAGGGTCGTACGGCGCGTACCCGACACGAATTGTACTTGCTGGGTCGTAAAAACCAGCCGCGAACCGTAGTGATGTCGCGTACAGCCGGTTCCGAGTGAAACTCGTACGGAGATTTGAGTCGTACGACTCGTACGGAGTTTGGCACCTGGTACGGATCGTACTTCGTCGTACGTACGGGACGTCTACGGGTACGATTCGTATGGGGAAAAAACTCTCCGTACGATGATTCCAAGCGCATTTTACCGGATCGGAATCTACCCCTAGGTGTATGATGTTTTCTTGACCAGATTTACAAAGCGTACATGCTCCGAATTCTTCAGGTCTTTTCCATGGTGCCAAATGACATGAGCCTGGAAAGATACCAAACCTAGCATTCATAAAGATTTGTTTATTTTTTTGGTCCAAGATGTTTCCAAATAGGTTTGGATCTTCTTTTTCTTAAAACCATTTACTATTGGCCACGCATGGTGTCTTTTAGTGAAATTATCTTTGTCCTTTATCAAAAAGAGATAATCCGTGATTTTGTTTACTGTCTTCTTGAAGCTCTCCTGTTTGACCGTGTTGTTCCAAATAGAAGCTAAACCATAGTCCTTGATTGCGGAGTTTAAATAGGCGGAAATAGTTAGGGAACGGTTGGTGCTTACTTCTTGCCAAAGAAGGCGGGACATTTCATCGTCATAATCATTTTTTATTCTGTTCCACACCTTCATTATGTTTCCTTTTCTTGCACAAGATTGGTCATTCAGACCAAATTCCAACCTTACTTGTGATTGTGAGGCATTCTTAGGGAGTGAAAATAAATGGCGATAGGTTTTTGCTACCGAAATATTTATATTCTCTTCATCGCTCCCGTTGAGCACCTAACTCCCATATGTTAAGGAAGGCAATAGTTTAGCTGATAATGATTTTAATAGAGGGCGAAAAGACAAATCTCCAATGGATTTCTGTATAGATCTAAATGCGGAGGTAATGGAATTCGCTTTCCTTGTAATTTCATTTTTCTGATGAACAAATTTTCCATTATCACAGTAAGTTACTCCCAAGTATTTGTAATCCTTTAATTGTTCCAGTGTTTTACCTTCCAGAAACCAGGTATGCGCATGCTTTAATCGAACATTTTTGGTGATTACCATCATTTTAGTCTTGGCGTCGTTAATGTGCATACCGTTTACCTTGGAGTATTTGGATATGCCGTCAATCAGTCGTTGCATCCCCACCTTTGTATAGCTCATTAGAACAACATCATCCGCATATAGCAGGTTTGATATCGGAGTTTGAGCCAACCTTGGTGGGTGGGCGTTGATATCATTAAGGTCAGATAAAAATAAGTTAAAAAGTAGGGGAGCTAGCACACAGTTGGGTTGTGGGTTTTATAAGGTGGGGAGTAAATTATTTTATTTTATTTGTTAAGTACTTGTTAAATACTAATAAATATTTAATTGTAAATTAATTAATTTAATTGTGCTAATTGTTTTTTAGTTACACTATAGGTGGGGTATGTTCGGATAATATGGGTAAAGGGTGGGAAGTTAATTAATTTGAATGAATTTATATTTAGCTTGTCATAAACGATATTTGTTTAATTGATAAATATTTATGGTAATTGTGCAAGTAAGTCTTTTTTAGTTTTGATGTGGGTTGTGGGTCCTGTAGGGAGATGGGTGTAAAGTACATTTATTTTACATTTTTATATTAAATATATTTGTATTTTTATTCAACTTACTTTTTATTTTATTTAGAAATATTTGTATTATGTTTAAGATATTTTATTTGTTTTTAATGTTGTACTGACTGGTGTAAGAATTTCCCCTTCACAATCCAACAGTCCTCTTCTGTTGCACTGACTGGAGTGGGAATATTACATTTATCGCCCAGCAATCCAACACTCTCCCTACTGTTGCACTGACTGGAGTGGCACTACTAATTTCTATATTTATTTAGTACAAAAATGTTTTTTTAATGTTGTGGAAAATTTATATGTTGTGTTTTTGTTTTAGTAATTTATTTTATGCTGTAATTTATATAACTGATTTATTTAAAATGTCAACATTTTTGGTTTATAAATTATTTGTAAAAAATATGTTTACGTTTCATTTTAAATTAAATTGGTTTCCTTTTTCAATATGTTATGCTTTTGGTATTGTTAAATGTGTATACACATATTTTTGATAATATTATGTTATTTAAAATGTTTTTAAGTTATATTAATATTTAAAATATTAGTTCATTTATATTTTTCTACATATGTTCATTTATACATATATATAATATATGTATTATATATGTGCATTTACATTTTTAAAAGTACGTTTATTTGATATATGTGTTAACATATATTTTGAAATATATTTTATTCAGATAAATTAATGTTAGTATTTAATATATGTTTATTTTAATATTTTAAATTATATATATTTAAAAATCAATATTTAAAACAACTATATTTTTGTAAACAATATTTTTTTAGATATTTTGTACTTACTGTTTTAAGTAAGGACAGTCGATATTTTTGTATCTTATATTTTTACCGCTATTTTTTACATCAATGTTTTTGAGGTTGATATTCTGTCACTGAACCCCTGCGAAAGGAGCTTCTCTTGAAAGGGCAGCTTGATTAGAGGATAGATGCTCATGATCTGGAGTTCGGGATACCAAACTCTGCTAGCCTGTTCTGGGGCCACTAAGATGACTTGGGCCCAGTTGTTCTTGATCTTCTTGAGAGCTCTGGATAAGAGTGGTATCGGAAGAAAGGCGTATAGGAATCCTGAGGTCCACTCAAGACAAAATGCATCTCTGAGCAAGAGCCACCTTGGAACCTCAAGCGCTTAGAAGTGCTAACATTGCACTTTCTCAGTGGTAACAAACAGATATAACCTAAGTTCTGTGTAATCTTTAAAGAGATCTTGCACCACCTCAGGATGAAGATGTCATTTATTATCCCCCCCCCTTTTGTACCGCTTTGTTCGCCACAAGTTGGCAGGGTATGCTCAGACGTGAGTCCTTTTCTCACTTTGCCACAGGATTCAAGCAAGCCTGGCTGAAGACGGCTGAGATGCCAGAAACCAGTCCTAGGAAGCTTGTTTCCAGTCCAGGGAAGGCATGGCTTGGCAGTTCGGGCTGGACTGTTCCCATGAGGCACAGGGTCAGACTGATTTGCATATGGCCATGTCTGAACTAGGGTATCAGAATGGGCTAAAGAACGGTTATGGATTAAACCCAGATCTTTTGACTGGGTGTGAGTGTTTGATTGGTTCATATGCTCCATCCATCACCACCCCCTTTTGTACCGCTTTCTTTGTCATAAGTTGGCAGGGTATGCTCAGACGTGAGTCCCTTGCTCACTTTGCCACTGGATTCAAGCAAGCCTGACTGAAGACAGCTGAAAAGCCAGAAACCAGTCCTAGGAAGCTTGTTTTCGGTCCAGGGAACGCATGGCTTTGCAGTTCGGACTGGACTGTTCCCATGAGGCACAGGGTCAGACTGATTTGCATATGGCCATGTCTGAACTGGGGTGGCAGAGTGGGCTAAAGAAGGGTGATGGATTAAACCCATATCTTTTGACTGGGTGTGAGTGTTTGATTGGTTCAGATGCTCCGTCCATCACCACCCCCTTTTGAACCGATTTATTATCCATCAGGCATCAATAGCTGAGTTTGTCTCCTCTGGCATTCAGGAGGGGGCACTTACTATCCTTAAATGGTCAAGAGCCAAATCCACCTTGGCAGCGAAAAGGAAAGTCCCATCCAAGGACATGTCCATAAGGGATGCCTAGACATCCTGCAAGAAGCCAGTTGTGTTCAGCAGGCATGACATTGAAGCACTACCATGGAAGCAATGACTCTATCCAGCAAGTTGGTTATATCCAATCCACATCTGTTGGTGAACTTGATGCATCTCTCCCATCAGCAATAGTTTTGGATAGTATGGCCTACGCCTCCTTTGGGTCCATGGACAGCATTTGCACAACTTTATCCAACACAGTGTGGGAATAATGGCTCACTAAGCATGCAGTGTTCACAGACTGCAGCCAGGCTGGTGGAAGAGAAACTTCTCTTTCTGAACGTATGCAGCCTCTTGAATTCTATATCCAGTGTTTTGGTAGGAAATGCTTCAGGATGTATCCTGGAGGTTAAGGGCTGGACCACCAGGCTCTCAGAGGTGGCATGCAGACTGAGAAAGGCTGGATCCCTGGAGCAGGGTACTAGGAGTGGGAGATGGTCCTCTACATAGGATTGTCTGTGGAGGGTTTGGCCCAGGCCCTGAGCAGGAAACCTGTTAGGGGATCACTAAAGGAGAGCAAGGGTTCTGATGAGGATATCCCGGGCAGAAGCACCTCTTTCAAGACAGTGGTCTTGACCTTCACCATGGGCAGCTTTAGCCCAGGACCTCAGCCACAATCTAGACCACCATCGCAAAAGGAGATTTTTTCTCAATAGCCACTGTGGGAGGAGAGATAAGGTCAGCATCTACTGAGGTTTCCAGACGACTGGAATTAGCCAGGTCCTCATTCTAGGTATCATAGAACATGGACTCCCCCTAGGTGTCTAGTTTGGGGATCCTCAGATCCCCTATAATCATGTTCCTCAGAGGGACCGTAAGGAAAATAGGGCTCCATCTCCAGTTCAGGCTATGCTGGCCTGATCTACCCCGGAACTAATGTCGGAGTACACCAATCTGGCTCTGTATCAGTCGGGTATCACAATGCTACTGGAATGGTCCCAAGCGGAGTTTGCAGAGTCGCGCCTTGGACTGATTCAGACCTACCAATGGATCTTAAGAGTCTAACTAGCATCAAGGGCAGACCCGCCAGCAGAGCCCAGTCGGAGACCCTACTGAACCCATGGGCCCCTAAGGCACTCCAGAAGGATTCAACTGCCCAAAAAGAAGCTCATTACCTCATAAAATACTATTAGTTGGGTGGAGGTCGCTCCAGCTCTTGGAAACCCGGAAAAAAGCAGAATAGGCCCACTGTCAGATGTACGCTCCACAGGAACAACCCGGGAGCATGGCCTTGATCTATGTCATCATTCCTTTCAGTTACTTGAAGGATGGGAGCGATACAGAGAACTTGAAGAGCTCTTTTACTTTTTGGACTTCTTGTTGTGGGACTCACCTAAATTCTGGGTTTGTGTCGAAGATTGATGTAAGTAGCTCCCGGAGCAGTCTCAAGACCTCCCTCACAAGCAGGACCTTGAGTCGTGCAGAGTCATGTGATGAGTGGCCAATAGCTTCATGGCCGACTCAGAATGGCTTTAGGGTTCATTGCCTAACACTAAGGGCTGGCCATCTGGTTTTGGTCCCTCTTCAGGCACCACAGAAACACAAAGTCAGAGGTCAGTCACAGACATCTGTGTAGTGTGACGACCCTGCACAGTGAGTATGCAGTTATCGCACCAAAGGCAAACCCGTCAATGCTTGCCCTTACATCGACAGCACCCAACATCCGGAATCCTAATCATTTCACCTCTCCCCGCCGTTACACAGCCACCAGCCTCAGTGCCCTCAAAGAACAGAACATCGCTGCCATACCATCCCCGCTTCACCAGCACTAGCTTTTGCCTTACCTGTTGCACCACGCCCCTCGCACAACTATCACATACCTCTCCCACAACCAATTTGCATGCCTTCTCTTCAACACCTGCTTGCTGTGCAAAATTGCCACTGAAGTCTAAGACTTGATCAGCTCTATTGCACCTGATATCATCTTCCTCACGAGACCTGGCTCAACCCAGAAGACTCCCGATAATACCACCACCAAACCAGAAGGATGCAAGCTCACCCATCAAGACTCCAGTGGTGGAATCACCATCATTCACAGGGATTCTCTCAGATGCACCAAAACAAATTACCACACCATTCCTTCCATGAAACACCTTATCTTCAGAATCAAAACAGACAATGAAAACACCATCAGGAGCACCCTACCCTACCGCCTCCCAGTACCCCACAACATCTTCTGCAGTTTCATCAAAAATGTTATCGCAACTCTCATCACTGGCTCCAAGGACTACATCCTCTTAGGTGACCACAACTTCCAATGCGATGCTGAAAATGACCCTAACTCTAACAACCACATAAACAGCATCAACAGCATTGGGCTCACCCAGATTGTCAAGGACCCCACTCACAGTGCAGGACACACTCTCAACCCCATCTTCACTTCCAGTGACAGAGTACACTGCAGCCACACCACAGACTGGACTGTTTGCTCCATTGTCCCCATCACCAATGCCACCCCAAGCCTCCACCTGCCCACCGACCCAACTCCGCAAGCCGCAGTTGGACAAAACATCCAAAAGTAATTTGACCAAAGCCCTTGTCCTCTCCCCACATAAGCACCACCACAATGGGTACCAAGACATCAAACGCTTCAACTTCTGGATCACATACTACACAAATATCAGCTACCCCATCAAGAAAACTCCCCTCAACAGGCTAGATAGTACACTGAAGACATCAGCACCACCAAGTGCCACTGCAAACTCCTTGAAAGAAGATGCTGTACTACTAAAGACACTACTCAACACACAAACTTGAGCTTCTACAAATACGTAAGACCAAAAAGATAGCTCTGATATCACACTTAGAAGCCAGGTCCAACAACCATAAATAACTCTTTTGCATTGTCAAGGAATTCAGCAACCCTGCGGCCAAACCACCGACATAACCACATATCAGAACTTCTGTGACAACCTCACAAACATCTTCCATGACAACATTTTCAAGATCTACAGAAAATTTGACACTCAACCCAATCTCAAGGAGTTCCCTGATGAAAAGAATTGCACACACACAAATAAGCCCCTTCCAGCCTACCCAAATATGACCACTTGGAGCCAGGTCTCCACTCAGGAAACCATCACTATCATGAAATCACTCTACTCAGGGCCCTACATCTACCTCTTATATCCACCATATATTCAAACTAAGAGCAACCCTGATAGGCCAACTTGCCACCCTACTCAACACCTCAATAGATCAGCACCTTTCCACGAAGAATGGAAAGACAGAGAAGTCAAGCCCTTAATCTAGAAGCCCACAGCCAACCCAAGTAAACTGAGCAACTACAGACTCATCTCACTGCTCCCCTCCCCAGCCACAGTCATTGAGGAAGCAATAAACTAACAACTATCCAGCCTCCTTGAACAGCACCACCTCGTGTATGGCTCCAAGTCTAGCTTCCCAGCAAATGCAGCACGGAGACAGCACTTATCGCAGGCGCTGACACCATTCAAACACTCCTTGACCAAAGGGAGAGAGTGGCCCTCATCCTCCTGGACCTCTCAGAAGCCTTTGGCACCATATGCAATTCGCAATACTGATCTAAAGAATGACCCTCGATTGAATCGCCTCCTTCCTCACCAAGAGAACACAACAAATCCGCCTCCCACCCCAAACCTCTGATCCCAAACCTACTATCTGTGACATCTTGCAAGTATTATCTCTTGGCCCTACCCTTCAATGTCTACATGATACCCCTGGCAAACCTTGTCAGATCCCATGGACTCAAGCACTCTCATATGCCAATGGCACAGAGATCATACTCTCCCTCTCTGCCACTTCGCATCTACAAGATCAATCTTCCTCAACTGCATGACGGGCGGTACTGACTGGATAAGAATTAGCTGCCTCAAACTCAACATGGACACAACTGAAGTCCTCATCTTTAGCAGCAACAAATCCCAGTCGAATGCCTCATGGTGACCTAACAAGCTCAGACCCGCCCCAACCACAACCTAACATGGTAGGAATCACTGCATCATTTTGGACAACAAACTCACCATGAAATCTCAAGTCAGAGCCATAGCCTCTGCCTACTTCAAGTGTCTCCCCAAAACGCAAGATGCACCATCTCCCAAGTCCTTGTCACCAGTCGTCTAGACTACGGAAATGCACTCTATTTAGGAAATCGACGCACACCTCATCAAAGACCATCCAGAACGCCACTGCAAAACTCATCTTAGACCTTCTGCTTCACACATCACTCCCCACCTTAGACAACTCCACTGGCATTCAAGGCGCTACATGACTTTGGTCCCACCTACGAATGTATCTTGTTATCCCGCAGTATTTTTCCCCGCAGGGAATCACAACACGTCTTGTGATTCCGCATACCATTACTCCGCAAGTCTGAACAACGACTTGCGGAGGGGGTGCTATTCCAACTCCAATCTGTGCAGACACTAGGGAAGGTGTTGGATTTTAAATCCAACACCTCCCCCCAATCCGCAAGTTGTTGTCCTGACTTGCGAAGTAATGGTAGGGGGAATCACAACGTGGTCGTTGTAACAACTGCGTTGTGATTCCCTGCGGGGAAGAAGTATTGTGGAAAACGTTGTTTACCCCCAACTACATCAGCCACTGCATAAAATTCCAGATGCCCACCAGAGAACTCTGATCCTCCACCTTCACGCTGACTGACACCAACCACATCCCCTCAGCATAAAGGGAAGACATGCCTTCTCCAACCTCACTGCAAAGAACTGGAATGGAATGATCTCTCCCTGCACCTGAGGACCTCCCTAACCCTTCATGATTTCTGAAGAACGCTGGAGACCCGGCTGTTCAACTGCAATCTTGGTCCGTGCCAGTGCCTGGATACCCTCATGGGTGACAAGCTGCGCTGTACAAAGTGGTTGATGTATTTAATATTTGTGTCCAATTTCAGCTGGGAAATCTAAATATTTTTGGAAACAGATGTACATGCATGATTTACAGAGGTATGCACATGTTGGCTATTGCATGAGGATAATATTTTCAAAGACCACAATCTAATATTGAGAAGCAATACCTGATGTGATTTTTTAATTCTCTGGAAGTCTTAATTCTTGCTTACAAATTCCATAACTCTGAAATGTATACAGATGTCTTCAGGTAACTCCAGGAATGTAATGCTGGTGTGCCACATCTTAAGAGCTAAGAATGTTTGAGGTCCTGGGCTTGAGGCTTATTTTTGGGGCTACCTATATGACGAATTCATTGGCTAGGGCCTGATTTGGTGTCGGCGGATGGGCTACTCAGTCACAGCGGTGACGGGTAGCCTGTCTGCCAAAATCTAAATCCCATTATATCCCATGGGATTTAGATTTCGGCGGACGGGTTGTCCGTCACCGTTGTGACAAAGTAGCACGTCCACCGAGATCTAAATCAGGCCCCTAATTTGTAAAAGAATAAGCACTCATGCAAGGTAAGTAAAACAGCTTTTAAATATTGAGTGCGTATTTGTGAGAATGTGTTTCTGTGAGAGAGAAAATGTGTATGTGTGAGAATGTTGATGTGTGTGAGTGAAGGTGAGGGAATCAGTGAATCAATGAATCAATCAAGTGAGTTGGAATAGGTCATAGGAAGAGTGCTTATGTGTTAGAATGAACAAGTGTGTGTGAACGAGAGTGGCAGTGAGTGTAAATTAATGCAACTCTGTGTGATACTGAGTGAATCAGAGTGAACCTGAGTGAGTCAGGGTGAAAATCAGTGACACTGATAGAGTCGGTGTGAGTGAGACTTAGTGAGACAAAGTAGGAGAGACTGAATGGGTAGGATTGACTCAGAATGAGTGGGACTGAGTGAGTCAGAATGAGTAAGAATGAATGTGACTGCGTGGATATGGGTGATTCAGAGTGAAATTGATGAATCATAATGAGTGGGACTGCATACATCAGTGAAACCAAGTGACTTAGGGAAATTGAGTGAGAATGAGTGAACTAGAATGAATCTAAATGAGAATGAGTGAGTCACAGTGAGAGTAAGTGAATCAGAATGAATTGGACAGTGTGAGAATTAGTGAGAGTAGGTGGGTCAGAGTGAGAATGAGTAAGACTGTGTGAGGCAGTCAGACTGAGTCAGAGTAAGTAGAAGTGAGTGCAATAGCAAATAAGAATAAGTAAGGAAAATGAGTGAGAAATGATTAGAGAGATAAGGCTGAGTGCAAGCGAGTATGAGCGAACCTTGTGAGAAGTCAGGCTCCCTCACTGGAATATGCCATACCACTTTTAAAGGTCACCAGCTGCCACTTCACAGAATTGATATTGCTCAGAAGTCCCTTATTGGCTTTGGTACTAGAAACGGCACTATCAGAAAGACTTGAATTGTTCTCCCAAAGGAAAGTCTTCAACTGAACATTTCTGTATCCTTGTGTGCAATTCTGTCAGCAGTGCTACTTGTTTCTCTTTATTTTTGGGAAAGGAGTTTGTTTAAGACATCTTTCTGTGGGACTTCTGAAAAGTCAATTGAGTAACCCCTTTCCAATATTTGCAGAACCCACTTGTTTCTTATTGTCACCTGTCACTACTGAATGAATTATTTCCATTTGCTTCCAGCTGACAGGGGCTGGGTGGTTGTGAGTGAATCTGACAGCTGCAGTCAGACTTGTATAAGAATATGGCCCCCGACCTCAAGCCTTCCCTCAAAAGTAAAGTCAGGACTGAGACTTGATATGGAATGAACCTGAAAACATGTAAAGCAGTGTCCAATATGAAGTAATATTAGCATCCTTTGGTACTCCAGTTCTTCTATCACAATCTCCTCCAAACAGATACCTACCAGTGAAAGGAAATTACATAATCTGTTTTTTTTTAGCATTATCATTCTTCCAAGGTTGAAAGCACGCATGGCATTCTGCCATCGTTGAACGGGACACTGAAAGACTGCATGGCAGCCCCACTACCGAGAGGCTAGATGCATCTTGCACACCGGGGAAGGCACAGTCCAATTTTTAACAAGCCTTTTCAGCCCAAGCATGCAGAAAGATCCTCTACATGAGGCTCTTTGCTCTGCAAATTTTGAATTTTAATACCGTCTGGACCAGTCGAGAGGAGTCAATCTCATGCAGGCTATGCAACTACCACAAAAAATCGTGGCTTCACCTCTGTGCTCCTACCCCAAACTGCCCGACAAGCAATGCCACCTGCTTCTCCCTTTCTTTCAGTCTGACAGGGTCAGGTGCTGCAGGGAGGTCTTGGATCTGTGCTTCTCTGAAAACACACCAAGTGCTCTAGCCAGACTGGCACTTACAAGACTTGCACTTACAAATGATGCCACAGGATGATATTAGCCCTTTGTGGTACACCATAGATATGTTCAGCATCCAGCTTTCAGGAGATACAGACAACCATCATTGACATCTGCAAGGGCTAGACCCAACGTACCCTTTGGACATGAGGCCTTGCAATCTGCTGGTTGTAAGTTCCACATTTATCTGACTCAGCCACCATCATGGTCACCCTCACTCAGAGGGGGCTGGGGTGCTAACCAGTCTAGATTAAAACATCCTGATGTGCCCTTTGCTAAACAGCCTGAGCCTCAAGCACCACTTGGCCTTACTAGTTGTCACTTTCCACGTTATCCCTCCCCCCATACATCTGGACTTTTTCATAATGCTTGAAGCTGCTAAAACCATCTGGACTAATTTTGATTTTATTTTAATCAATTTTAAATCTGCTCAGATGGTGCTGTGACCCTCTCCAATAAATAGTATGGATTACATTCATTTAAACACCTTATTAATAATGTGCCAGTCATATTAATTGTCATTTTTATGTGTAACTGTAACATATAGTTCTAGTCATGTAATGATTTTAATTCATCGAACATTCAAAAAATACTGATTACCTGATTGCCAGGTTGAATTTCTTTGGGCACCGCCGATAACTTAAGCATCTCAATTCCAAGCAAAACATTTACTTTAATGATAGTTGTAAAGCCAATTAAAAAAATCTTCAACGTGTAACCTTGAGACTGTATGAGAGGAAATCAGTTTTATCGATTTTTGACCAGTCTTTTAGCATTATCTTTTCAACTGCTGAATACAAGGGTAATGAATCAGAGTCTGTAGGTTGATACTGGGCAAACAGTTGCTTCTCTCGAACAGGATCTGTGTTCTGAAATTCCAAATGCGTGTTTAATATGTTTCCTCATGAGCTCTCTTTCTGCGGACTCTATGTATCTTTCTTTGGGAATGTCTTTCATTATTAGGTTGAGCCTAGCGTTGCAGCACAGGCGCTGCTCTCTTTGCGAGCCATACAGTATTCAATATAGCGTGGAAGCTTTGTGGGAGCTCCACCCACTCCCTGCCCTTTTTTTAATTTGCTTAGGTCCTAAATGCTGCCTTCCGATTGGTTTTACTCTTGTTAGTTCCTCTTTATGAGGGGCATGTCGTCATTTGTATACTTCCATGGCTACCGGCCCCTTTACTTTCAACACAGTTTTCTTCCTGTGTCTCCCCTCCTGCAGTCCGTAACGTCTCGGTCTTTGCCCCAACCCCCGCCCTCCAGTTCATGCCTTTTTGCCCGCCCGCAGTCCCATTTCCAATGCAATAGGTCTCTAGGAAATGCGAGTCCTATTGCATTGGAAATGCTTACTTTATCTTTGGAAGCGCAGCACGCGCTAAACTATAGCGCCTGCACGCCTTTGTTTTCATCGGAGTACCAGGCAATGTCACTGTAAGCGGAGTGGTACTTCTACAGACATACATGCAGTGTTAGCTGTTGGATCTGTTGTGCAGACGTTTGTACTTTGAAAGGAAGGAGTGAATAATCAGTTGATCTAATTCAAAGGCAGTTCTCATGCAGGATTTTAGGAATATAGTGGGAAGAGACATTTTCAGAAAGCATGCAATCTGAGGTTATAGAAAGTACAAAAATAGATTGATGGCTGTAATCTGTGGGCAGGCGCTATGTCACTGCATCTTTATATTTCCCTTGGCCAGTGATGGCGTTGAACAGTTTCTCCGTTGAAAGATGACATTTATTTTCATGATCCGTACAGAAAAGGGTAGGTCATTTGACGCTCAGAGACCAAGGTGGGATGCCATACCACGCTTGCCACCTCTACTGATATAATCTAGGGCCTAGGTCACTCTTTTTTTGAAGGGAGCCAGTGGAGTACTCGTATGTGCTGGGGGATGTGGTCTTTTCGTGGGATGCTGAGGACGAGTGTGGCTGCGGCGTTCTGGATGGTCTGGAGTTTGTGGAGTAGAGATTTGTTGATTCTGGCATAGAGGGAGTTTCCGTAGTCCAGTCTGCTGGTGATGAATGCGTGGGTCACGTTCTTCCTGGATTTGGGGGAAGATCCATTTGAAGGTCTTGCGGAGGGTGTTGAAGCATGTATGGAGGCTACGGCATCACATGAACCATCTTTATTATCCACTTTAAATCTTCCTAAGAAGTAGATTGGCCATGTTATACGCCCTGCTCTATCAGTCGCACCATGTTCGAGATCAAAGAATAGTAGCAGCAGTAATCAGGGCTGACCCACCAAAGTTTGTGACTGCAATAACTAGAGTGAACATGTGTTAGTTGGGAGCATAATCAACCACAGAGCTGAGGAGGAGGGAGTATGCATCCAGGGCAGAGAAAGTTAGACGCCTCACATTCACTTTTGTGTAGGTGTGTGACATTGTGTCCTTCCCTAATAAACAGTGTTGATTCCTTAAAGCTACTCCTAGTGTCAAGGACTGCCAAATATGTATGCTGGTCCCGATCATAAGAGTATTATCTCTGACGCAATTGTGCCCGTTCATGGTATAATTGTGCCATAGCCATAAAATGTTCATCCTTGACTATTTTGTGCATACAAGTCTAGTAATTACATCCCTGCTGCCATCACTGACATATAAAGAGCATGACTGGCCTGCTTTTAGCCCTTCCTGACAGAGTGGCAACCGCTTCTCCAATAATAATGGCCATAACTAATATATGTTGGGCATCCAGCTGTGGCAAAGTGGTAGCCCTGGTTTAATGATGGTCATTATTTGCATAACAGAGGCTTTTGTAGTGTTATGGTGAGCAAGCATGGCCGATGATTCCAATACTCAATGGCGGTACTCAATGAAAACGAAAAGCTGATGTTTAGTGACTGTTTATTTTCTAACAAGGAAAACTGATTTGATTTTTAACCCCTTGCATGCGTCGGACTGCCCCAGCCGTCCGACGCCACGGTGGGCGTGTGCATCGGACAGTCAGGAGCCGTCCGATCTGCACACGTGTGGAATTTTGCCGCACAGCGGTGAAATTCTGGCCACGCCCAAGGGGTTAAAGGAAAAATAAATAATTCACGGAGGTTTTTCTTATGGAAAATTGAGTTTGATTTCCCTAAGTGGAAAGTGATTTTGATAGAAAAATATGTGTATTTTCAAAAACTAATATACTAATGAAGACAAGATATTGCAATTCTAAAACACATTTAAAGTTGTTAGCTGAATGATAATTCAATTTGAGTTGGGTAGACTTACTGCTGTGGTAATACTCTTTTGGCACACATCATGTGAGGATTTGAATTTTACTTGATTACAAGCATTGAACTATTGATAAACTTTTCCCTAGCATTCTGCTGATAACTTCACCTGGAATGTTTGGGTGGTTACTACTGATAATCGTGCTTAGGGTAGTCACAGTGTAATGGTAATACATATCATCAGCATTTTACAGTGATAAAATATGCTAGTAGCTCGTCAGGACTTTCCTTGAGCAGAATAATTCTCAATACAGAAAAGGTTGGAGATCCCTGATCTAGCCTCTTTCTCTTTAAGCACTATACATTCAACAGATTCTTCAGAGTTGGACAGTGTGACCATACGAACCCCAGCAGAGAGAGCAGGGAGCAAAGCCGTGCAGTCGAGTAGTGCTTGAAGAAGGTGACATGCGTCTCTACGCAGGTAGGTTTGCTGATGGAGAGATGTGTTTGTAGGCAACGACCAGTTTTAACCCCACTGAGGCTACTGGGTGTCATGACATATGCCTCATGTTTCCCTCTGTTTGCCATCAATGGCAGTTTCCACTGGCATTAACACCGTTGTATTCATATAGGCCACATGTGCTACTTGTGCACACTGCATCCTTCATGACTCTTACTGGCATTGGTCTAAACAGATGATCTTTGCTGCCATCTGCACAACATCTGGTGTACACCATTAGTGCGGACTCTGTATGCCATCACCTTGAACTGATTATATACATGTAGAAAGATGGAACGGCAAGAGAGCTAGGTTTTCATGCCAATGCATGTTCAACACTATCTATTCATTATGAAAATTCATTGCAGCCTGGTAGACATTGTCCTGCAAAGCTCATTGTTTGTGCCCCTGTTTAAAGGATCTTAGATCAGCTTTGTGTTTAATTTGCCACCATCTTTGAGATTCTGAAACTCAACTGTTCCGTCTTTGGGTGTTTTTGCTAAAGATATATTATCTAGAAGTATATTCAGTTCTTATACGATTACTGTGATTAGCATGTACTTTTACTTAATGAGTACTATGTGCGATAGCAACTTGGCTTTTCTTATGTTAGATGCTGCAGGTTGGCACTTTTTTTTATAGGTGACCAAGGTTTACAGCCTGCAAGGAGGGGAACTATGAGCCCCATAATGTTTAAAGAAGAATGTTAAAGTGCAAATGATAAAATGAAGCATCTGTACAATACCCAATGTTACAGAAGGGGAAAGCCATTTAGCAGCTTAGCAGGTCAGATTACCATTACAAACCCAAAGTGTTTGAACAAAAATTGCACACTTAAAACAAAGTAAAAGGTACACCAGTTTAGGTGGATTAGTTCATGTTCCCACATCTAGCTTCTGAAGTACATTGTTGGGTCTGGCCTAGGCAGTGAGATTTTTATTAACTTGCATTATAAAAATGCGCCATTGTTTATTTAGCAATAAGAAAAATAAATAATGGGTTATTTTTTAAGCTAAATAAACAACAATGGTTCATTCTTCAAACACAAGCTAACAAACCTCACTTAAAAAAAGGCCACTGAAAACCTATGCATAGCTGCAATCTTTCTCTTTATAATTGCATTATGGGTGCACTACGTTATGTGGCAAATAGAGGTCCCTTTACAAATCCATAGGGACACATGGTAGCAAAAGTTAACAAGCATTGGCATAGCCAATAGGTCTCACTTTTGGGACCTTATAAGTATTTAGTTAGGCAGCACAATATCCTTGGTGCAGCAACATTAACTGTTGCATGGCTAAAAACGTATAAGGCCCCAAAGGCGAGACCTATTGGCTATGCCACTTGTTTGATTTGGTAAAAGTCTATCTATTTTGCTCTGCCAGTGTGGCATATGGAGGAAAATTTGTCAACCATACTCAAAAGTATTGGTTAATATTGCCCAAGCTATGCCCTCTTACATGCAACTAAAAAAGCCAGCAGTTGGCCCAGACTGCCGGAAAGTTCCTCTAGTATGCATGCCCTCTTCAGTTTCTATGTAGTATGCCATTCACATATGCTGTATGTCATATCCAATACCCTTGACTTCCTGGAAAATCGATGGCTATGTTTACGTCTCAGAAGAATAGTTTTATTTAAGCCTAAATCACCAATCACTTATACAATGCCAAACAGACCCCACAGACATCCGAACGCTTGAAGCTAAGTGCAAAGATAATAACATCAAACAACTGGATATTAGTCAGCCTGCTGAAACATTAAAGGTTGTTTTTGGCTCGAGGGAATTCAGGACGGCTTTGAAGGTCACCCAGCAAAGAAACTGAAAGAGTATTGTCCAGGTGAGTCACTGTAAAAACTTTTAAATCTGGACTTCGAATGCATTGGCCAATTTAAGACTTTTGTAGGGTTTGGTTAAAGTCTTGAACAGTTCTATCTCGAAAGTCTGAAGGAATCCCAGCAGTAAAGGTTTAGTAAGACAAATCAAGAAGTGACAGGTGTAATCTTGATTTTTTTTATCTTAAACAATAAAACCTCTACACCTTTTTTATTGGTCACAAATGAAGATGTCACAATCTGTCATCCATCATAAGTTATGAAGGACATTGAATTAAAAATATGAATTACAACTATTTCCTGTCCATAACAGTCACCCCTGTGCAGAAACTATTTTTGAGGTTATGGAAAATGTGGGGTTATCTAGAGGATGAAAATCTTATCTTTTCGCACGAATATCTGCACTGCTCTTCTAAAACGATTGGACAATACCCATGTATTTGATATAACAATCATTTTGACCACCAAAAACAGTAGGGGGTTGATCCCTTGGGATGCTCTTAGCCTCTCGACTTTCTGGTATATTCTATAAAGACTAGAGCAAGGACACGGAATGCAAGTAAAATGTGACTCTGAATCCAGAACACTTTGTTTCTGCCACTGCCTTCATGACCCTAAAACAACATTCACGAAGAAAAAGAAATAACTCAAACGTACAAGGGGGGAAATTGTTGGGCTGAAAGAGACTTAGGTTATTTGGGAACAGTAGTGACAAAAAATGTACTGGTAACCTTAACCAGAAATGTGAGAAGAGTGATGCATGAAGGTAAAATTGGCCACCTCATTATGCACAGCTATAATATCACAGTGGTTGGAAAAATATCAGAGGTGATATTGACAGTAATACCTGGAATTCTCTACCTGTTCCCTATGCTACCACTTGCCATCCCAAGGGCTGATATCCAGAAGTTGCAAGACCTGTGCTCGAACTATAAGTGGCAGGAAAAGAGAGAAAATATTGATTAGAAACAAAGGACACGTAAACCCTAGGAAGGAGGCCCAGTCCCACTCCCTCTACTCAGATATTACCAGCCATCACAATGTCGGTTCTTGTTGGAATGGTCCCCTACTGAAAAAACGCAAAAATAACAGTACCACATAGATCAAACATACTCTCAGTTAGAGCCCTGTGCAAGATTGCTTAGCAGTCCAGGTGTCAGAGGGAAATGCTACAGCTCTCCTGTGATGAGGACTACTCTGAAAGTGTGGGATGGAATACCACACCCTTCATGTAATTTTTAAGAAACACTGACTTTTTCCAGAGATTGAGCTAACAAGTCTTCCAAGCTTGGAGACGTGTGGATGTGTGGTGGCAGGTAATCTCTTTAAAAAAGGTGTCATTAAATTGTTCACACAAATGAAGGAAGAATTCAGTCTCTGGAATGACAAGAGATACCGTTACCTAAAATTGTGCCACTGTGGATGCATTCCAGAGTCAGAAGAGGAGAGCTCATTCACTGACACCCTTTGGGAAATTGATAAAAACTCACAAAAGCGCAGTCATGGCCAGTATCGGTAGAATGTCAACGCAGCTAGGCAACGAGAAGTCATTGCCTTTCTAAAATCAATAGATGGAAGCCATCATGAAAAGGAACAATGGGAACGCGTGATACAAAAGCTAAATATTTTTTATCAGCATGCAAAGGTAAAGAAATGATATATTAAAATACATTATAAGTGGCACTATAATCCAGTTTGCATGCATAAATTTGACAATACAAGGTTGAAAGTGCTGGAGATGTTTTTGGAAAACTAGAAGCATTGACCCCGATACGTGGATGGCATGCCAGAACCTAGCTCTGAACTGGCAGGAGATATTAATGGGAATATGTTCTATTGCAGAAATAGACTTTACTAGGTGGCCCTCAGTGATTTTTGTGGGGGGCCCCTCTGGGAGTATGTATTCGTTTTTATCACCCACTGTCATACAAGCCTTATAACGTTATGGAGCAAAGCAGAAGCACACTGTATAAAATGTGATTAATAAACTTTGGACATTTTTAAGCATGGAGAAACTAGCATATATGAAGGTGGAGAATGATAAACAATTTTGGAGAATACAGTGACCGGTTCTATGCCTCCTAGCCCATGACTATAACAGTATGGCTTGCTAAAGAAGATTCAGGGTGCTATAACTACTAGATGAGGAGACAACGGATGAAGACCCTCTCTAGGTACCTGTACCCATTTAAAGGCAGGTGGGTGAAGCATATGGTAAACCGATATGTGGTAAACTGATAAAAGGATAATCTGGGGGATATTTGACCATTCTGAGGGGAGTTGCAATTGTCAATCTGGTAGGCATGAAAGCTGTTGGATGTTCCTTACGTTACACACTTTTCTCAATAAACATGAATGAAACGTATAATAAGGAACTCCTTTATATGACACACTTAGGGGAAATCAAGCTAGAGCTGTGGGAGGTCCACAGCAGAGGACATACCAGGGTGCTAATGCTAAGGCTTACATGTTTAGCTGGTTCTTAAGGACATAAGAAGCAAACTTAATACGATTAACATTTGAATGATACCTTGAGAACTACTGTTTCTCGTATGCTGACAGAGAAAACGTGCAATAGAGTAGTGCAGCACACCAAGCAAAACTGCAATAGGCAAGTGTGATGGAAATGAAAAGGACGAAGGAGCAAAAGCTTTTCTGCTTGCTCGATTCCATAGCACGGAGAAGGTTTAAAAAAGATACCACGCAAAAATAGTAAACATTCATTTTTTGTTATGCCTTAGCAAGCCATAAAACATGCACGTTTCTTGATGGAAGAGGACAGCAAGATACTACACAACAGAAACAGACTGTGAAAGTGAAAGGGAAAGGCAATAAATGCCTCATCTCATTGAAGCTTCTCAGAAAGGTATGAAACATAAAAGCACTGTCATTTGATACATCAAGGGAAGCGAACCACGTTGCTGCATCGGTCATCTGATGAATTTAAGCACAGTGTTTTTGCTTCTAACATTGGGGTTTTTTAAGCAAGTACTGCGCTGTTGTGACTCTTTCAAGAATTTCTTAGGTGCTCTCACTGTGATGTATCGGTCATCACAGACAGAAGTTACAGAATGGTTTGAACATTTTCCCTTCTCTCCAAAATGTCAGTTCACTTGTGGTCAGTCCAGGGCACAAGTCCTAAACAAGGACGAGAGCATCTGGCTGAGCCGAGACTGCTGCCAGGCTGAAGAGACGGTGACAGGAATCATGCGCCAGGGAACACAACGCAGGTCTTTATACAGGAAATCAATATGTAAGCGCTGCGCGGTTCCCTTCTGGGCAAGTCTTCAGCATTAACGCAGCAAGAACGTTAACCATGGGCCCAACGCGAGACGCGGCAGAGGAGGGGCAGAGGACAGATGGCGCCTGATCGGGCGCCGCTGAAAGCTGGAGGCTGCGTGCATGCACGCACGTGTGACCGCAAGTGCTAGGCCAGAAAAAGCTGGTCTAGCCCTTTTAAAACCACACTACTAAATGTCTCGGACAGCGCATGCGCTGGCTCATGGAGACCTAAAACTAAATTTACCTTTGGAGCTACTCCGTATTGTCTTTTCGGCTATCGTAAATCTATTGACCACAGTCAGTCATACAAATTATGCTCACAGGAACACATACCCAATTAAAAAAGCTCTACTTATGATGTAAAAACACTCATGCACAAGTTTAATAAATCTCATAACAGAAATTAATAATATTTTTAAAAAGCAATGACAATTAAATTACACCATAACAAATATACGAATCAATAAAACAATGCGAAATATTCAATGAATCCAAATTCAAACAATAACAGAAATCCCTTAAAAAGAAAAAAGATTCATAAGAAAAACACCGTTTGTCTTTACAGTCGTTAATTTGTGTGTAGTCTGAACAACAAACAGCAGGGTCAATGACTTTCCTGTCTTAATGGATGTGTCATTTAACAAATTTAGCAAGACCATTGTGTCGACGCGTTTCAGTGGTAAGGAAATGATGAGACCACCTCCTTCAGGGAATCAGGTGGCACTTCTTCAGGACCACGGGGGATCACGGGGCATTGGAGGAAGGGTAGGCTAACCAGCAAATTGCCACCACCCTTCCGAGTGGAGCAACGCCGTGCTTCCTAACACCTCTGTCAGGTCATAGCTCCTGCTCCTCGGGTTGCCACACTGCCCAATACAGGACTACTAGGGCCCCACTCCAGGCTACCTTCAACAAACGTAGAGCCTGGTGATTGCTGTGCACTACACTACACTACACTGTAGCAGGGTTTCTGTTCTCCCACAGAACTGTGCACAGAGGATTGGAACCTCGGCGAATTAGGGTGACCCAAAACTCACCTCAGTACCCAACAAACCCCTTACCAGGCTAGCTACAGTGTCTCATTGGTGTTAGCAAAACTCACAATGCTTAGACAAACCAGAACATGAACTTGCAATACCTCAGGTTACGTGGAACACATGAACACTCTTTTGTTATACA
Organism: Lissotriton helveticus; assembly: GCF_964261635.1. NCBI lineage: Eukaryota > Metazoa > Chordata > Amphibia > Caudata > Salamandridae > Lissotriton > Lissotriton helveticus. Next base: position 1,998,174,647 of record NC_136067.1, read on the forward strand.
ATCATTTCAACCCAGAACGTGGAGTAAATGAGGACACGTGCACGTTTGAAATATTTATTTACTAATGCCGTTCTCTCAAGCGCAGTATCTTAGATAATACAAGGAAACATATTATCAGAAGCAAAGTTATCAGCATAGTTACTAGTCCATAGAAAGGGAATGGTGACAGCATGCTATTATGCTGTAATGAATAAGTGCTAACCACACATAATTCTCACCCACCCTATCTGATATATTATTTTAATATATAGAAGGTCTCTTTGGGTTTTTAGCAGGGCGGGCCCATACCTGGAGTTCCTAGTATGAAGAGATCACATCTGCTCCCAACAGCTCTCCGCATGCAAAACGCATCAAGTGTGTTTGTGTGCCCCCAGTGTTGCAATATAAAACGCGCCTAAAGGCTGAACTTGGCAGGAGATGCACTTATGTTTTGTCTATGGAGGTGCGGATCGGTTCTCACAACAATCTGTATCGTGTTATTCTTGTTGGCTTCAGCACTTACTGTGCAGACATAGTTTATTAAGCAAAGCTGATTCGAGAGCAATAACATATTATTCTCATGTAAACTATTAGGTCGAAAGCTAAATCAACAATTATGCATCGTGTGCAAAAGCAGCAAAAGGAAAAATGGCGTTTAAACATTTAATGAGCCTAGGCTAACTTAACACAGTAATCAGATTAAATAGTAGCTATATGACACCCCCCCATGATCCGTGAACGGAAAAGATAAGATAATATAAGGGCTATCACCGAGAGCAGAGTTCAGGACCTAACAAGCTAAAAAAAAATAGTAATGAAAAATTCCAAAACAGCCAATAGGCAATAGTTGCTCAAGCCAATAGGCAAGGGAAGGTAAAAAAATTCAAACGTAACACAAAGTTCCAAAGTAACGTCTATGAAAACCTGGATGTCAGGACACCATGCCAGGTATGTCTAAAGTGTTCAGGACATAACGGTGTATGCAAAATATGCAGCAACAGCCTCCAGCATGAAATCACCGTCTTCATCCGAAAACAGTTCAGCCATCCAATTTAAAAGTGGAAAAGAACATACGTGTTCCTCTAGTACCGGAGCCTCTATCACCATCAGAGGACAACTCGGTGGGTTTTCAAGAAAGCTCAGTTCCAAGAAATCCTGCGCTGCTGCTAGTACGTTCCAGGGACCCATTAGTCCATGCATCGCTGCTAAGGCCATAATCCTTTCGCCAGGACAAACCAACTCGTGAGTAGTGATAGGACCCATCAGTTGATTAAAATCGACGTCAGGAGAAACCGGTCCGCAGAGACACAAATCAATGGCCCAATCAAAATCACAGCTTAGGCAGTGAAAATCAGGCTGGACACAGGTGAAGTAGGAAAATCGAAATGATAATCCATATGCCGTGCTCAAAATTGCAAGCGGCAGTGTGCCATAATATTCAAGCATCCGGTTGCGAAACAGCGTCAGAAGCGGCTGGGCGGCGCCTTGCACAGGAAGGGCATCCATATTTAAAGAAACAGAAAATTGCCAGAGCGCCTGCCGCTAGTGTCAGCAAAACTGGGAATCCACCAAACAAACTCGAAAAAATGGTATGAAAGAAAGCAGGAATGACTCCAAAAATCTTCTCAAAGGAAGTCACGAGACCGCTGCTAACTAATTTAAAAAAATGCGCCAGGCCCGTTGTCGAGGACGCGTTAAAGATAGAATGAACCATCTCTCCGAAATGCAACGGTAAATCAGTATTCAAAAGGGCCTGTACCTCTGAACGGGTGTTGGCTATGTGAAGTACGAAGGTTTCACGAGCCGAACTCAAGGCCACTTCTTTTTGGGACAAAAGAGCTCTTATTCTGCTCATGCCGCTGAACTCAGCTCTCAAGCTTGGGATGCGCGGCTAGATGGATGCCTCCCTATTTTCATGTGTGGGTGGGTATAGAACATTTCTGCAGCAAATTACACGTTCAGTTACAGTTACTATGTAGGGAACACCTTTTATTAACCCACAACAATCATCATTATTCAAAAGTAAATAACTACCATTCCCCAATGAGGTAAATGTGGGGATGATAGCAGGAACCGGTGTGCCTTTCAAAACACAAGCTAAATTTGGGCGGTGTTGGTTACATGAACCATGTAATTGTATGTGTCTACACATCAATGAATGATCTGGTGTCTCAGTACACTCCTCCCCATTCAGATAAACCTCCTGATCATCTCTCAAACATCTGTATGTATATGGAAGTGACCAGACCTCATGAAGGAAACCGCTACCTAATGGTTCATAACGACCAATGGGCACATATCGCATCCAGTTTGTGAATTTATACAATGCAAAAGGCAGCGTTATTAAACCGTGGATAAGCCACGTTGCAGCAGCGGCCTCTGCCACAGAAAAAGGCAAAGATTCTAACCTTTCAATATGCAACATAGAAAAAGAAGCATCACGCATGGAAAGCAAGCGTTGCTTGTCAGTCAAATTAAAAGGGGCAAAGAGAGATGAAACGTTCATGTACGTCCATGGCACCTTGCCAGATTTTAAAGTCTGTAGGGTCCATGCAAATTGCATGATTGAACGCAATTGATTCTGGCCATGGTACAAAACTGACACCTCATCATGTACAATATCCACAACGGAGGACACAATATTATCCAATGTGTAAATGCGGGAAGAAACCATGTTAATACTATTATCAACTACTGCAAGCACCTTCTCAAGATTAGCTTGATCAATTGCTCTAAGGCGTGTAGCAGCCTCAACCTGTGATGTTTTCCAGATTTCATTGTAAATAGCATATATCCACCTTTTTGACCTACCACTAGCCGGGCCCTTTATGAAATCATTTAAATCTATATCTGCATTCAGTTTAGAAAGGTGACTCTTAACTGCAGGTAAAGTAGAATGTTTCAGCCAATTCTGACATAACTTGCCCACAGAATAAGTTGTGACAGTGTGGACCATGTCAAATCGGGGATCCGATCTAACCATTTTAAAACCGTCAGATAAACCCAAAAAACGGTGTTGGCAAGAATCAGCACTACGGTGCCAAAGCAGCAAACCTCTTGGATCCAAGCTGGAAATATTAAAGGAAGAATTAAGGAAAAGGGCCTGTAATTCACTAATGGACAAATGAGTAAAATTACTCCAGCCATTATATTCCTCCAAATCTGGGATGGTAGGGGTATTTAATTTTTTTAAAGTAGCCAATCCAAAGCAAGTGGTCTGGGAAATTGTTTCATTCAAAAACAACATATGATTCGGGATGAGACATGCACGGTGTAAAGCCTCAGTGCCTTGTACCTGCCATGCTTTCGAGCCCCAAACTGATTTAAGGTCTATGGTTCCCTTCCATAGTTCGTAGCCTCCAGTAACTAACTGATCAAGAAAGGACTTCGAATACAACAATTTAGTATCGGTAAGTCTAACCTTGGACATTGGCTTCTTGGTAATTTTAAAATAAAAGGACTCAGGACTGGACTGGTTAAAGTCAGTAAAATAAGTATATTTTTTCAGAAATGTTTCAGAACTGCCTTGTGTAGGAGCTGGGCAATGTTCCCACTGTGTAAAATTAACAGTATCCCTCCTGGATGATGTTTTGTGTAAGAAGTGATTGCCAAAATGTTGGAAGCAAAACAAATCACCATAATTAGCAGATTCTAAATATAAGTCCTCAGCATCAAAGGCAGCATAGTATTTTAAATCAGAAAACAAACTTTCTACTGCATGAACATCCCAATCATCAGAACGGATGTTTTGTTTCACAACATCCCCCATATTCACTCTAAGGACATTAGGAACGTTAACGACTTCTGTAGGGCCATGAATCTGAAATTTAACTGCTTCCCACACAATTCCATCAAGGACTGGCCAGGCAGTGATGTTAACCAAAGTCAAGTCCCTTTTCAATCTGTGTGCAGAATGTGACGAGGAAAGTGGAGCCAAAGTTCCATTGAGATGTGTAATGCATGTTCTTTCCTCGACATAGTGTCCATTGATGAGTCGAAAAAAATAAAACACAAAACCAATTGACATAAAAAGGTAAACTGAAAAAAGAATCAGCCAAATGTATGTCCAAGGGGGAATCAAAAAATGTTTTTTAAATAACGTGGCATAAACAGCAAATTGTGAGGGTTTATTTGAGGCTAGGGTAACAGAGTCAAAGGAAAAACTTGAGTCAGTGGCCAAACGGGCTTGCAGGTCAGGCATCGATAAGTCAGTGGGATAAGTGTAATCGATATCATCATGGTCTGTGGCAGGCAAAGTACTTAATAAAGTTTCAGGATTTCAGGATTTGATGTAGTAGCCAACACAGAATTTCTCACCATGGAAGGACAGGATACCGCAGGTGTCATACTAAGAAGAATCGGCCATTCTGTGTACCTTGACATTGTCAATGGAGATAAACCTGTTTTCCTTACGACCTGGAAGAGGGGGTAACATGACTGTTCTTGTGCCCTTCACTCCAAGGACTGGGACCGGAGCTCGATAGGAAGGACCAAATTCTTTCTTGTTTTCGATCTTCTCTCGAACCAGTTCTCCAACTTGGGGTAGCCAGCCAACTACCGGGATCTGCAGCGCAACATCCGACGTGGAGGGCAAATGTTCCTTAGCAAGACTGTCTCTGGTCTTTTGTAGATTCTGTAAAACATTGCAATGTTCATCTGCGTCAAAGGAAGTGGCGCGAACCACACAGTCTAGACCGTCAAGGTCAGGGACGTACATCTTGATGCCAAACAGCATTTCGTATGGGGTGCGCCCACCCAGAGACCTTCTAGGGAGATTATTTAGAGCACGCTGCACGCCATTGAGGTGGGCCAGCCAGTTTCTGCCAGTGCCTATAACTCGAGCTGTTAAAGATGGTTTTAAGTCGCGGTTCATTCGATCAACTACACTGTTACCCTCAGGTCTGTAGGGAGACGAAAACTTGACTTGGACCCCCATCGAACTCATGGCATCCTTGTACGCCTTAGAGGCGAAAGCCGGACCCTGATCCGAATGGAAGGTACCACAGGCAAAAATTCCCACAAAGACACGCAAATCTCTGATGACAGTCCGTGAATCAGCGCTGCGATGGGGCCATACCCATACAAAGCGTGTGCATGAATCCACTGCTACTAAGATGTACTTATACGCAGTGTCAGAAGAAAAAGGACCGCAGTGATCCAAATAAACACAACCTAGTGGTTTATTCGAAATGTACAACTGTGTCTGTGGCAGACGTGCAGCAGTCGAAGGCTTAATCCGCTGGCATATGTCACATTGACGGACATATTCTCGCGTCTGTTTGTACAGTCCCCGCCACCAGAAACGCTGTTGTAATTGAGTTACAGTGGCCGAGACGCCCGCATGCGCAGACACCACGCCTTCATGAGCCGCTGCAATCAAGGCAGACCTGCGATCCGAGTTGGGAATCAAGCGTTCACCAACTTCAGGTATTGTCAGAAAAGGAACTTTTTCGGGACTTAAGTGGTATCTGTACTTCGAAGGGAATCCCGCAGGATGTTTACCTCCCTTCTCAGTGGCAGCTACTGCCGCCAAGATATCATTATCAATCCTACTTTTGGACCGTGTAACTGCTGCAACTAAATATGTAGACACTGCTAATTTCGCTGCCTCATCAGCAAGCGAGTTACCGACAGCGTGGACTCCCACACGCTGGTGGCCGAGAGTATGAATTACAAAAACAATTGGTAGTTGAGCCTTAAGCTCAGCCACTCGAACCCAGATCATCTTGTGTTTTATTGTGCTACCTTTGGAATCTCGAAATTCATTCTGAATCCAAAAGAACAAGTTCTCATTGTAAGACTGGACACAGTAGTAAGAATGACTCACAATGAGAGTCGTCACACTCGGATCTGCGTACTCTAACGCTAGTAAAAGAGCACGAAGCTCTGCTAATTGTGCGGTGCAGTCCCCTAGAGTCTGCGATTGTACTACCCTGGACTTGAACTCATCGTTCACCATGGCACCTACCACAATAGCGCATGCGGAAACGTAGGCGTGTTTAGAGCCATGCGCAACCTGCGCCGAACCATCAGTGTAAATGATGCAATGGAAATCCTCCAAAGGTCGCATCGCAAGAGGAGCGGGATGAACGAATTCATACTGCAAGTACTCCTGCGAACGCAATGAGGCGTCAAAAATGAACGTGACATCCGTGGATGTCAAGGATGCAGCCCATTGAATCCACCGAGGGTGCAAAGCTTTAGAATTTGGTACACTGGCTTTAGTAACTGCCTCCAAGTGAGGACATGGAGTTACAACCAACATGCATTTTCCCTGTGACAGTGCACGTTCCTTAAGAATCGCCATATGTACAGCAGTTAAAACTCTCTCCACAGTGGAAAACCGCATTTCAGCCGAAGTGTACAAGTGTGACTTGTAAGCAATAGGTACCATATCTCCTTCATTAAAAGGCAGGTACGTGAAACCCACCGTCCCAGGAATAATTCTTATTACCAGGTTAGTGTGGTTATCACGAGTCAGTAGAAATTTAGAAGCTAGCAGATCAGCCTGCAAAGATTGCAAAATGGCCGAGTGCTCAGGCAGCCAGCATGATTTGGAACAAGTAGGTTGTATCAAAGCATACAAAGGCTTGATACGCTGGGCATATTCTGGAATGTATGTCCTTCCAAAATTTAAAATTCCCAGTAAAGACTGTAATTTTTTCAGTGTTGTTAGAGCGCGCAACTGAGCGCATTTCTCCAGGAAGTGAGGAGCCAACCCTCTACCTTCATTGTTGAGCTCATAGCCCAGGAACAACACTGTATACTCTGCAATGTGCGATTTCGCAAAGTTAAACTTGTAACCCATATCTGCAAAGTTACAAATTATACTGTTCACTCGACACAGATGCTCCCAAATTTCGTCTTCTGTGAGATAAATGTCATCCACATAAGAACTAGCATCCGGATCGATTCTCTCTAAAAGAGAGACTATGCGGGCAGTGAAAATCCCAGGACTATTCTTATAGCCCATTGGAAGACGCCGGAATTTTTTTTGAACTCCAGCCGCAGTAAAACTGGTCCATTGGGAACTCAGACCGTCCAATCAATGGGCATAAAAACCGTTGGAAATGTCAAGCGTCGTTTTGAAACGCTTACGCACAAGACTATCCACGAGGGCAGAGCCTTGAGTATTCTGTACTGCACAGTTACGGCAATGCAAGTTTAAATGCCTATAATCCAAAACCAAACGAAATGTACCGTCCGGCTTTGTCACAGTGAATAGTGGGTTATTCATCGGAGACACACACGTTTCAATAGCACCTTGATATTCCAATTGTTCAAGGATTGCCGCGACGGAAGCCTTTGCTTCACGACGGATGGGATATTGAGGTTGAGGCTGCGGCTGAGACCGCAAAGGAATCTCTTGGCTAGGGGACAATTTATCCCAACCACATTGGTTGCGGTACAGAGCCAGCACAAAGAGCCCCGGAAACGGTGAGCCCGTTGAGCATTGCAGTGCCAGCCAGATGAGGAGCAAGGCCCAATGATGAAGCATGACACCTTGCGGGTGTGTGAGGGCAACATGACAAAAGATTTGTCCCCTTTAGGAACTGCACTCCCTTTGTTCTACACGTTCTCCTCGAGCCACGTGTGCAGGACCTGCTTAAACAATTGGCTCCCGGTCCCAACAACCCTCTTTCTAGACCTTATTGTACTTAACCATCTCTAATCTCACCTCAAACTTTGAGTATATGAAAATGAAGGATGGCTGCCAGCAAATCTCTACATTGACCAAACCGGACCACGTCTCAATGAACCTGAAAGAGGTAATATACTATAAGTGCTCTATCCGTAAACCTGCAGTCCATCATATTACTCACCGCACTTATAATTTACCTCAATGTTGCCAATATTACTACTGTCAAACAGGCACATAGGCATTTTACATAGAGGAAGTAAACATCCTTTTTTTCCCCAGAGCTTCTATTAAAGTTAAGAGCTTATTCATGTGTCACCTGAAGTAGTACGGCAAGCCCACATCGGGATGAGAAGAGGGCAAAAGCTACCTTTTCTCGTCTGTTCACCGGAGTGCTTTACAGTTGCCTGCAATAAACATACAATCCCATCATTTATGTGTGTTTGTACTTTCTCAACGTGTCATAAAAATATTACTAAACTTCCCTCTCTGTTAGCCGATAGGAATAGTTCCAAATGCTACAGTTTGATAAATATGTTTTTAAACCATTTATTATTCGTTTGCGCCTTAATTAATTATTTGTAACGCACAGGGAGTTGTTTAAAGATGTAAACGCCTAGCTTAAAATGACGTATAGGGGGCATGAGTTACTGATCTAAGTATGGTAATTATGTGTTATAAATCTAAAGTTCTTCGACGTAGAGATCAAACTAGTTGCGGCATAACAGGGTCATATCCTGACTACCCTGTATAGCAACCCCTCTATCGTTTATCTCATAAATTCCTTACCTTGATAGTTCAAACTGCCCGTGTCTTCCAGCGTTAGCTTGTGTCATCAGTAAAAAGAATTTTCGGTACGTCGTCAGTTGAGCCTCTTTATATCGGAGCTAGTGTTTACTTGAATGGGCGCATTTTTGATGACATCACAAGGCGACTCCCAGCTCCTATGATAACCAAATTAGGAGTTTATATGGGTGTTGCCATCTTTAAATGACCTCTCATTATTAAGTTGTCAGTTACCAACGCATCGGCTCAAGAAACCCTAAATTAAGAGTGCTGTAATGACAGTGACTCTTCTTTTCTAATTGAGTTACCCTGTAGTCCCGATGTATATTTAAATTCGCCAAGTACATTGCGAATGTTTATCAAGGTAACTGTAGAAAAATATATAATAGCAACTATAGGGGTCTATATAAGGTATCACCATCTTTAAGTGGCCCCGGTGCATTGCGATTACATTGCAAGGCCCAAATAACATATGTAATCACAGCGTTGGGGGTCTAATTAAAATATCGCCACCTCTACGTGACCTATACTTATATCTATCCCCTATTTTAAAAGTACTACTTTTTATTTAAATAGGTCACCCCTATATTGATAATTATTTTATAACTTTCAATGATCATGCATACCATTGAGTGGTTCCCAAATATCGGGTGTGTGGTTGTCTTGTCATGTCAGTTAACTTGTTCCATGCATTGGACGTCAGAGTGCTATGATTACGTTTGGTGATCCCCATTACTCTTAGTCCTACTCGTCCACGACCCAGTCATCACTCATGAGGTATTCCACAGATAGGAAACAAAACAGGAAACGCTTTTAGGCTCCACCCCCCCTCCTGACAGGTGCTATATCAGACCCAACCACCAGAAGCACATCCTGATACACCAAGCAACAAAGGCCTGGACAGGGAGGGAGGGCGGGTAGTATGACTGGGTCGAGGACGAGTAGGATTAAGAGTAATGGGGATTACCAAACGTAATCATAGCATTACCTCTACGTCCCTCGTCCTCGACCCAGTCATCACTCATGAGGCATACCAAAGCAACGCCCAAACAGGCATTTGGCCACCCAAACACAGCAAAACACAGACCAGACACAAAGGAGTGCAGCAAGTGAAAAAGTTTAATAAACAAAACAGAACTGAGAGTGGAGGGGGAACCGCCACAGCTTGCAACATCCCACGACCAAAATTGGTCCGGTCAGACAGGGCACAATTCAACCTGTAGTGCCTCACAAACATAGACTCGGAGGGCCAGGTCCCAGCCCGACAAATCTCATCAAGAGACACACCATGGTAAGCAGCCCAGGAAGCAGACACGCCCCGAGTGGAACGCGCCTGCACACCCGCCGGACAAGGCAAACCAGCACCAAGATAGGCAAGAGTGATGACAGCCTTAATCCAGCAACCCAAGGTGAACCTGGAAGCAGCCTTACCCCTACCAGCCAAACCAAAGGTGACAAAGAGAGAGTCCGAAGAGGGAAACTCCCCAGAACGAGCCACATAAATGGACAAGGGACGTCTCAGGTCCAAAGAATGAAGCAACAGCTCAGAAGGAGAAGAAGGAGAAGGACACAAAGAAGGAAGAACCAGCTCCTGAGAGGAATGGAAACGGGAGCGGACCTTGGGGACAAAAACAGGATCCAAAGAGAGCACCACCACGTCATCCAGAAAACGCAAAAATGGGGGGGAACAACGCAAGGCCGTAAGCTCCCCCAACCGCCTCGCAGAAGTTATGGCCACCAGAAAATCCACCTTGTAGGACAGAAACTTAAGGTCCACAGTCTCCAAAGGCTCAAAGGGGAAGACTGTAAAACACCCAACACCAAGGAGAGATCCCAAGGGGGCACCAGAGACCGAACAGAAGGGGAAGAAAGAGAAAATCTACGAAACAGACGAGAAACCAACAGGTCATCAGAAGGAAGAAAAGAATCCGGGTCACAGAAGGCCCGGATAGCAGCCCACTGGGCCCTCAAGGTAGACACAGCAAAGCGTTTCTGAAAGCCATCCAGAAAAAATTGAAGGACAGAAGACACAGGGCAAGAGGTAGGAGACAAACCAGATGAGGAACACCACCCCGAGAAAGAAGACCAGTGCTTTGAGTAGGAAGACAAAGTAGAAGGCCTACGAGAGGCCTGTATTACAGAAATGATGTGGTCGGGCAGACCACGGACCCCAAGAGACAACCGTTCAATCTCCAGACCGCCAAGTATAGGGGAACCAGAAGAGGGGACGGGGACCTCAGAGGAGAGGGGTGGCGGGGCACAAGCCAAGGAGAGCCAACCGCCAGGCCCAGCAGCAGAGTAAACCAGGACCTCCTCGGCCAGTGCGGAAGAACAGCCACCACCTGAGCCCCCTCCCGCTCAACCTTCAGCAAGAAGGCAGGAATCAGAGGAAAGGGGGAAATGCATAAAGAAGCAGAGGGGGCCACCGGAGAGACAAGGCATCCACTCCCCAGGCGCCCATCTCCGGAGACCTGGAGCAGAACATGGAAACCAGGGCATACGACCGGGAGGCGAACAGGTCCAGACTCGGGGTCCCGAACCTCAGGCAAATCAAGCGAAAAGTCCAGGGAGCCAGACACAGGAACAGAGACGAAGGGAACCTCTGGCTCAATGAATCCGCCACCACGTTGTCCACACCCGAATGTGCTGAGCAGACAGGGCCAGAAGATTCTTCTCCACCCAGTCCGAAATGGAGCAGGCCACCAGATTCAGGGAAGAACTGCGGGTCCCCCCCTGGTGATTGATATAGGCCACAGACACGGTGTTGTCCGATCTCACCAGGCCATGGCAACCCCTCAGATGAAGATGGAAAAAACAGAGGGCCCGTTCTACTGCAGACAATTCCCTACAGTTGGACGACCGGCGGGACTCCGACGGGAGCCAACAAGCCTGCACAGCCCAATGATCCAGAGTCGCCCCCCAACGCGCTGGCATCCGTGGTCACAACCAGAGGAAGAGGTAGACAGAACAACATCCCCACTGAAAGGTGGGAAGGATCCAGCCACCACCGAAGAGCAGACACAACGTCCAGAGACACGTGCATAGGAACCGCATAATCCAGGACAGGAAATTGGACCCACCGCTGCACATGCCACAGCAGAGGGCGCAGATGAACCCTGGCCCAGGGCACGGTGAAGACAGAAGCAGCCATGTGGCCCTGAACCTCCAGCCACTGAAGGAGGGGAGACAAGGCTTGTGACAAAAAATCTTTCTCAGCAAAGACTGAAGGCCTCCGGCAGGAACACCTGGCCTAACACAGAATCGAACACAGCTCCGATGAAGGTCCTCCGGGTGGCAGGCTCCAGGTGGCACTTCAGCAAGTTGATCAAGAACCCGTGTTCCCTGAGCGTATTCATGGTCAAGAGAAGGTGGTGAGACATGACCTCCAGGGACGGAGCCTGAACCATCCAGTCGTCTAGATACGGGAACACTGACACCCCCAGGAGATGGAGATGGGCCACCAAGGGAGCCACCACCTTGGTGAACACCCTGGGGGCAGACCGAAGACCAAAGGGAAGGACGCAGAACTGCCAGTGCTGACCCTCCAGGCAGAAGCGCAGGAAACGCTGATCCCTCACAGCCACCGGGACGTGTAGATACGCATCTTGGAGGTCCAGAGTGGAGAACACACAACCAGACTGGATCAGCGGAATAACTTTCTGGAGCGTCCCCATCTTGAACGGGATCTTGCTCACGAACAAGTTCAGACCCCGAAGGTTGATGACCACCCGGAATCCCCCCGTGATCTTCAGCACCCCAAAGACGATGGAGTAGACACCCAACCCCCGCTACGTCACCGGAACAGGGACAACCGCAAGCTTGCAGACCAAAGAACAGATCCCGTCCAACAAGGCCAGACGGCGGGAGGCATCCCAAGGAGAAGGGGTCACCACCACACCAGAGGGGGGAGGGGGGACAAGAACTCAATCCGGTAGACCCTCGACAAGACATCCAGCACCCACATGTCGGAGGTCATCAGGCACCAAGCAGGAAGGAACTGGCGAAGCCTACCACCAACCAGAGGCAGACCACCAGCAAGAACGTCCCCTTGGATGGCTTAGTCAGGAACGCTGTGGACCAGATCCGGCACCCCTCTGGGACTTCTTCTGAAACTTCCTGGGAAAAGACCTGCCAGTGCCACGCTGATTCCGAAAGGAGGGCTGTTGAAACCTGGAAGGCTGGCGGAAAGTCCTGGCACCAGAGAAGGGAGAACCCCCTCGGGGCGGAAGATCACGAAAGGACAAAGAATGCTTGCGTTCCTTGAAGACCTTGTGTAGCTTCTCCTCCAGTGAGTCACCAAACAGACGGGCACCAGTGAAAGGCAGCCTCAAAGCCATGGAACGCTGGGCCGCGTCCGTCTTCCAATCCTGCAGCAATAGGTTACGACGGACAGCAATAGAGGAACCACAGGACATAGCAGAAACCCTCACAGAATCAAAGGCGATGTCCGACAGGAATTCTGCCTGGTGCTCCATAGACTCCAGCAACTCTGGACAACTGGCACCCTCCTGCATTGATGAAAACAGGGATTTAAAATCGGTCAGCAAAGACTGGGCAACGTATGCCCCATAAATGCCAGAACGAATAGCCAGATGAGAAGCGGCATAAGACTTCTTCAGGGCAGAATCAACCTTTTTGTCCACACCATCCTTCAGAATGTTATCATCAGCCATGGATGGACGACCCACAAGACTGGCCACAACAGAGTCCACAGGAACGGAATCAGGCAAAGCGTCCGCCATATCCTGCAAGGGATAAAGCTTGGACATAAACCTGGGCATGGAAATATGATCCGGGTCCTTCCATTCCTTCAGCAAGACATCAGAAACAAATGGATGAACCGGCAAGGAAGAAGCAACATGCTTCCTGAACTGCAGCAAGAGAGAATCCTGAGAGGTACTAGGCGCAAAGTCATCCGGGAACCCCATGTTAACCCGCACATGGGAAAGGACGTCAGGCAAAAGATCCCGGGAAATGTACTTTCCCTGAAGCTCAACCGCAGACAGAGAAGACTCATCAGACTTAGCAGAGGAGGAAATGTCAGAATAAAGAGCAGCAGAACCAGAAAGACCAGCAGTACTCTTCTTGGTCGCCTTCATAGTGGAAAGAGTCTCCAGGATAAGATGCCTAATCCGGTCATCATCACCTTTCTGTGCATGCTTCATAGGAGGGGAGGAGGAGTCCCCACTGGAATCAGGGGAAGAGGGAGGCACAGGGGAGGAATGCTTCCTATTATGATGGTGCTTGCCCATAATAACGCACCCAACACACAAAGTAGTAACAAGGAATGAGTACTACAAAGAGAAAACACCATCTCCCAAAAGGCACATATATACAAGAAGGGTACACCCCAATCAACCCCCCCCCCCCATAGGGAGGAAAGGTATAGGCCAGATAAGGCCAAAAATAACCAGCACTGGTGACAAATCAACCAGGGAGGCAAGCCCCCCCGCCATCCCCAGCCAACCACAAACAGGCCTGAGGAAAAAGGGGAGGGGCGAGAAAAACGAAACCGCCGCCAAACAGCTGGCACGGTAATCAGGAGGTAAATTTCTCCGTAGGGAAGAGAGAGAGACACTCACCCCGCCCGTCGGCAACCTCTCCAAAGTCCGACCGTCCCGGACGGAACAGAAATGACCTCCAAGGACTGGAGCGCCCGGAGCCCACCCGGGCGTCCGGCCCGACCAGCGCCCGGTAAAGAAGTGCACACCCGCGCATGCGCGATCCTTGCGCATGCGCGGACACAGAGAACAGCCGGGCGTCCTCACGGAGCAGCAGAGGAAACCCGGCGAGAGGACCAGAACCGACCCGGGTCCCCCGGAGAGGGGGCAGGAGTACAGCAACCCCCTCACTCCTCCCCACGCAGTGAAAGAAACATCGGGAGGAGACACCAGGGCCCCCACTCACGGAGAGGGTAGAGCCAGAGTCCAAAGACCAAACGGGAGCAGCGCGCCACTGCAACAAGCGCTCACAGCCCCTACCTGCACGCCCAGTGCAGGAAGCAGGTCAACATCACCAAGGAACCCCTCGCACAGCAGGAGAACCTCAGGGCAACAGCAGCAGGAACATCAGGGCAGCAGGAAACCAGTATGACCCGAGAAGCCAAGCAGCCCAGGTCACCTGAGCCCAGGAGGAGACAGGGAAGCCCAGCAGCCCCACTCCAAGTGATCCCACGACCGTCCATGGGAGACCCCCAGAGCCCAGCAGAGGAGGATCCACAGGAAAAAGATGGAGGTAAGTGCCCGGCACACACCCCAGCATCTCCCATCAAGTAATCCACCGACAGGAAACAAAACAGGATGTGCTTCTGGTGGTTGGGTCTGATATAGCACCTGGCAGGAGGGGAGGTGTAGCCTAAAAGTGTTTCCTGTTTTGCTTCCTGTCTGTGGAATACCTCATGAGTGATGACTGGGTCGAGGATGAGGGACATAGAGGTAATGGGCGTGTGCGGATGATGGCCGGGGGCCGTCCAAACCCCACCCACTCATTAATTCTCCAGCACCGCAGCGGAATTTGCGCCTCAGTCAAGGTGTTAATCCTACCATTGTTCCAACATATGGTTGGGTTAACATGTGAACCCGTCCTAACCCTATACCTCCACTATTCCCATAACGCATATCTCTTGATATAGAAGATGATAACCATCATTAATTTCTCTAATCTGCAATTTGGATTACTCAATAATCCTAGAACACAGACGATATATTATTTATTAAATTCCTGATGAATGCTACCTTATCTTTCTGCTGGATTTTTACGTAAACAGTTTCATTCAATCCTTTCTACTATTAAGTCTTTTCTCTATTCTGTCTTAAGTTGAAATGCTTCAATAGTACCTCCTCTCCTGTTAGAAATAACTCTTTCAACCACAAACCATTCCAGTTCAAAATGTTTGTGTTTGAACCTATTATAGTGGTCTACTAGAGGGGCATTGTGTTTGCTCGTCTTCAGGGCTGAGCGATGTTCCAATAATCTGAGTCTGAGCTCCCTACCCGTTTCACCTACATATGCCAAGCCACAAGAGCAGAGTCGTAGATAGATCACATTGCTACTTCTGCAATTGTTTAAACTTCTTGAGGTCATAGTGTAACCATTATACACAAGAGTCTTCGTAACAAGGGAATGATCACATATAGAACATGTACCTGACTTGTAGTTACCCTGAACTTTGTCCATCTGGAGACTGCCTTGTGTCAGGGGGCGCGTGGCCCTTTATGCATTCACTAGATTCTTGCATATATTATCATTTTTATTGAAAGTAAAGAGGGGCTTTAGAAGTTTATTTTATAACCTTCATTTAGGATAATCCAGTTTGAGTTTGCTACATTTTTCAGCTGATGTTGGAGAACTGACTTACAAAAACGATTCTGCCTTTAGAACTATCCTCTTTTTTGTTTTTTGGTCCTGAGTTTTGATCTAACCTGCTTTTTCGATTATAGAATCTCGCAACTCAAACTTGAGTATCCTAAATGAAGGTAATTAAATTAAACTCCCAAACCCCCTCTTTGCTCTCAAGAGAAATGATAATATACGCAATATTCTAGTTAATACGCATAGGGCCATGCGCCCCTGACACAAGGCAGTCTCCAGATGGACAAAGTTCAGGGTAACAACAAGTGTGATTCATGTTCTATATGCGACCACTGCCTTGTTACGAATAACCCTGGGCAAAGCACTACGCTACGCTCGCGTAGTTTGCGAAGTTTGCGCAACTTCGCACTACGCGAGCTGCACGTAGCACAGTGCGGACATGCGTAGTGCAGCGTAGCGTAGTGCAGCGGTCATTTTTTGCTTGTTCGCGGTCCTCAACGTCATGTTCGTGAGCAAGCAAAATGACATCCCGGCAAGATTCTCAACTCGGGGAGGTCAGGTTTCTCATTGCGAGTGGTTGCGCATGCTCGCGACTGCTCGCGATGAGAAACTACCAGTTTGAGTTGAGAAAGCTGCCGCTCTAGTAAAAATCTACTCCAGCAGCAGGAAACTACAGCTCGCACTGTGCAAAATGCCGTTTTCAATGATTGCACAGTGCCAGATGCTTGTCCGCACTGTGCAATCATTGAAAACGCATCTTGCACAGTGCGTACATGCTACTACGCAGCTCGCGTAGTGCTACGTGAAGTTCGCGTAGTGCGAAGTGCACTTCGCGTAGCGCCACTTCGGGAACTACGCCCACCCTTAGTTACGAAGTCTCAAGAAGTTTAAATAATTGCAGAAGTAGCAATGTGATCTATTTACTATGCTGCCCTTGTGGCTTGGCATATGTAGGGGAAACGGGTAGGGAGCTCAGACTTAGACTATTGGAACATCGCTCTGCCCTGAAGACGAACACACACTATGCCCCTCTATGATACCACTATAATATGTTCAAACACAAACATACTGAATTTGAATGGTTTGTGGTTGAAAGAATTATTTTCAACAGGAGAGGAGGTGACATTGAAGCAAAGAGAAATAATAGGGGAACTGTTCTACATTTCAAATTTAGACACAATAGGGGAAGAACTTAACAGTAGAGAGGATTGGATGAAACTGTTTAGATAAAAATCCAGCAGAAAGATAAGATAGCATTCATCGGGAATTTAATAAAAAATATATCGTCGGTGTTCTAGGATAATTGAGTAATCCAAATGGCTCATTAGAGAAATTAATGATGGTTATCATCTTCTATATTGAGAAATCTGTGGTATATGAATTGTGGAGGAATAGGGTTAGGACGGATTGACATGTTAACCCAACTTTATGTTGGGACAATGGCAGGATTGACTGACATGAAAAGACAACCACACACCCGAGATTTGGGAGCCACTCAATGGTTTGCATAATCATTAAAAGGTATGAAAGAATTATCATGGGGTTACATATCTAAATAAGAAGTAGAAATTTTAAAATAGGGAATTGATATAGTATAGGTCACTTAGAGGTGGCGATATTGTAATGTAATCGCATATGCCAGGCCACTTAAAGATGGCGATAACTTATATGGACCCCGATAGTTGCTATTATATATTTTTCTACAGTTACCTTGATAAACATTCGCAACGTACTTAGCAAATTTAAATATACACCGGGACTACAGGCTAACTCAATTAGAAAAGAAGAGTCACTGTCATTACAGCACACTCAATTTAGGTTTACTTGAGCTGATGCGTTGGTAACTGACAACTTATTAATGAGAGGCCATTTAAAGATGGCAACACCCATTTAAACTCATAACTTGGTTAACTTAGGAGCTGGGAGTCACCTTGCAACCTCATCAAAAATGTGCCCATTCAATTAAACACTAGCTTCAATATAAAGACGTTCAACTGACAACGTACTGAAAATCCTTTTTACTGACGACACAAGGTAACGCCGGAGGACACATGTGGTCTGAACTATTGAGGTAAGGAATTTACAAGATAGACAATACAGGGGTTGCTATACAGGGTAAGCAGGATATGACCCTGTTATGCCACAAATAGTTCGATCTGTACGTCGAAGAAATTTTAGATTTACAACACTTAGTTAACATAATTAGATCGGTAAATCATGCCACTGATACGTCCTTTTAAGCTAGGTGTTTACATCTTTAAACAACTAACTGTGCGTTACAAATAATTAATCAAGGAAAAAAAAATGGTTCAAAAACATGTTTACCAAACTTTCGCATTTGCAACTATTCAAATCGGCTAACAGGGATGGAGGTTTAGTAATGTTTTTAAGGCATGTTGAGAAAGTGCAAACACACCTAAATGATGAGAGTGTATGTTTAATTGCAGTCAACTGTAAAGCACTCTGGTGAAAAGACAAGAAGAGGCAGCTTTTTCTCTCTTCTCATTCCGATCTGGGCTTGCCGTACTACTTCAGGTGACACATGAAAAGCTCTTAACTTTAATAGAATCTCAGGAGAAAAAAAGGATTTTTACTTCCTCTATTTAAAATGTCTATGTGCTTGTTTGACAGTAGTAATATAGGCAACATTTACACAAAGTATAAGTGCAGTAAGTAATATGATAGACTGCAGGTTTATGGATGGAGCACTTATATTATATTACCTCTTTCAGGTTAATTGAGACGTGGTCCGGTTTGTTCAATGTAGAGATTTGCTGCCAGCCATCTTTGAATTTCCTATACTCAAAGATTGAGGTGAGATTAGAGATGCTTTGTCCGCCCACCATTGCATAGGCAAAAGGGACCGCCCGCCATAGGTGCGGCGGTCCCGCAATACAAATTAGGATGAGCCTGCCTCACTGGTGGGCGCATCCAGTATTTTTACATTGTTGTGGATGGCACACCCGCCACAATGTAAAAAGACATGTATTGCATATGTATGTACATCGTGATAGGCACCGTGCGGTGCCTGCCACCTTGTACATGCATATGTAGGGGGGGTACCAAAGGTACCCCACACCTGCAGCCCCCCAGGCCCCCACCCTCCTGGGGGTCCGCAACAGGCCCCCTAAAGGCATTCACCTCCTGTCTTTTTGCGGTGGGATCGAAGCCAAAAAAGACAGGCATCCTTATACCCATGGTGGTGCCTGCACTGCACCACTGCCATAGCCCCATTGTACCGTGCCCCACAAGGCGGGTAGAAAAGGACCGCCTTGCGGACCAGGGTGGACGGTCTTTCCGTCCGCCATGGTATCTTTCCCATTCCCACCGCCCTCCTAATTTGGCGGCGAGCATATTCAGGGTGATGGCTGGCGGTCCGCCACTACCGGCCCGGCGGTGGCGGACCGCCCGCCATCGTAATCTGCCACACTGAGTCCCTAATACCATTAAGAATAAATGCATTAATGGGTACTTCTATTCAAACAGGAAGGTATTCAACCAATACAGATTATCCACCAACCGAGAGTAGTGCTGTAATTACTGCAGGATTAATATAAAGGTAAACAAATAGAGTTTGTAGTAATTGCAGACATGGGTACATATCATTAAACAGAAAGTTGTCAATAGATATTTATTTTTGGATATCTTGCATCCATAACTTGAAAATACTGGCACTAACTTCCCCAAGTCAAGGGAGTCACACTGACCTGAGTGCTGGAGCACCGGTCAGTGTACTATTCAGTTATTTTTTGGTGTAAGGGATTTTGGAATGAATGGGCATCTACTTAGTATGAATGCTGGGGAAATGTATGTGATTTTTTAGATCTGCTCTACGATGTGAAGTGTGAGAAGTGTGGCTCACTGGTTAGAGGAGGCAGACCTGGAAGCAAAGGTCAGCCCGGGACCAGGGTTCAATTCCCGGTTTGGCGGGGTCTTGAGTCCTAAAATGTCCATGGAATCGAAAATTCTCGCTCCGGTGCCTACTCGATTCACAGGTTCACACTCTGCGACTCTGGGCAATAGCTTGCTTAATCTCCACAACGGCCCCTCGCGGCGGGATGCCTGGCTTTCACCTTGCGGATACCCTGCCGGGGTTATCTCACAGGGGAATACCAGGACGGGTTCCCTAAGCAAGCGCTTAGAAACCACTTGGTGATTTGCGCTATATAAATTCCTGTACATTTACATTTACTTATAAAGATATTATGTGATAGTAATAAAATGTTTTGTCTGGGTAATATTCTGTCTCACTAGATGCAATTTGAGCATGTAACCATTACTGCAATAAAATGTTTTGGGACATAGTAATTTAGCAAAGGGGTGCTACAATGTTTTTAAATACAAAGGATACCAGGGAAAATCATGCAACATCATGGACCAAAATTTGTTTAGCAGGAATGCATCTGACATCATGCGGAAGACTGCAAAACATGTTTCTAGTCATATATACTAAGATGACATTTTTATTCCTTTGTTGTTGTCTCAATGTTAGGGAGATACATTGCACCATAATATAAGTTGAAGAAAAAAGAATATTACTGGTCCTGAAGTAGGTCTCATCATTTATTTACTACCGAAATGCATCAACGCAGTGGTCTTGTTAAATTTGTTGGTTGACGGCATTTATTAAGACAGGAAAGTCATTGACCCTGCTGTTTGTTGTTGAGACTACACAAAAATTAATGATTGTGAAAACAACGGGTGTTTGTCTTCTGAATCGTTTTTCTTTTTAACCACATTGCAGTGGTGGCTATTCCGCCGCAGTGCTAAGGGGGTGAGGGGGCCGCGCTGCTGGCCCAATTCTGGTGACGGAACCACTCCGTCACCAGCCGCGGTTGAGCTGTGCTCATGACGGAGCGGTTCCGTCATGGCCCCGCCCGCCTAATAGAACGCGCCACGCAGGCGCAAAATCATCGCTGCACAGGCGCGTCAGGCGGGCCATGATGGAACCGCTCCGTCATCAGCACAGCGCCATCGGGGCTGATGATGGAGCGGTTCCGTCATCAGCGCGGAAAGAGTTAAGGGATTTCTGTTTTTGTATAAATTTGGATTCATTGAATTCTCAGACTTTGTTTTATTGATTCGTATATTTGTTATGGTGTAATTTAATTGGCATTGCTTTATTAAAATATTATCAATTTTTGTTATGAGATTTATTAAACTTGTGCATAAGTGCTTTTACATCATAAGTAGAGCTTTTTCTATTGTGTATGTGTTCCTGTGAGCATGCTTTGTTTGACTGACTGGTGTCAATAAAGTTACAGTAGCCCCAAGAGACAATACAGAGTCACTCCAAAGGGATATGTTGTTTTTAACTTTTGTTATTAGGTGTTCTGTCCCTTTGGATCTTGTAGAGCCCCTCTCCTTGTTTCAAGGTATTCAGTACACCTTGTAACAGCCTATGGTACTGCACTCTTTCCTTGCTTCGTGGAATTTCTTTTATTACTTATGCTACTGCAGGGATATTTTTTGGCAAAAAACAAATCTAACAAATATTATAATTTGCAACACCAGTAGCTCAAAGTTTCACTAATGCAAGATCTATTGCATTCACAACACAGATACAGGATAGTGGTTTGTTGGTAATTCATAATGACCATAAGGGCAGCACTGTTCTCACAATGTACGTCACAAGGAGGAATGCAACATGTTTGAACACAGCAGGGGTCAGGGCGGATATACTACACATGGCAATGCGATTGGGCACAGTAGAGTGCCCAAAAACTAGAAATTACCAGTCTGCCTAATCTTCGGATCCCTTCCCCCCTCGGGTCTTTCTGTACCTTGGCCACTATCGAATGCCAATGGCTGTGGGCATCTTACTACTCTGTGTTCTTACTCATCGCTCTCTCAGCATGGCAGGAACAGAGCAGCCAAATCGGGGATATCGGCAGCAGCTTGGAAGAAGTTGTAAGTTGCAAGTGCACTTCTGCCACCTTTACATCCAGCTGCCACATGTGATCACACACTGTGCTATCCTGACCAATGACGTTTTTTCATGTGCGTAACATCCAATAGTGGAAATAACAAGCGGTGCATGAATACTCACTTTGTACTTTTGTTCTTGCTTACGAGAAGCAGGGCTGGCTGTAAAAGAGGCGCAGTTACCACAGCCTTGCTTATCGTAAGCAACAACTACAAGTACAAAATGCGTATTTACACACTGCTTTCAGGTTTTCAAAACACATTAATAGAACACATTGTCAGTTACAATGCCAATAGCTCAGTGTCGCAATTATGAGACCTATTGAATTGCAAATGCTTGTTTAGACTGCACTGCATGTTCGACAGCCTTGTCAATACAAAGCAGCCTGCCTTCATCACCAAGTGTATCTCTCACAAGAGACGTATGGCACTTCTTTGCTCAACACTTGCGTGGCGCCATTGTGAACCACAAAAAAACATGCATTAGAAATGCAATAGGTCTCACATTTTTTAAAGTTAGCATTGGCGCTGTATATGGCATTGTCTATTACCGTTGTGTGAACATTACACTGCAATCAAAAACACATAAGTAAACAAGCACTAGCCATGAAAGTCCACTGAAACTGTAGTGGGAAACTTGCAGGTTGCAGTGAAACCCCCCAAAAAAAACACTTCCTGGTTAAAAACAGTAAGAAACGAGCAGCCCTGGACGCACCTTTCCCTGTTTACAAATGGTCAAAGGATTACATAAAAAATCTTGTTTACCGGCTTTTGTGTTTCATGTAGAAGTAACAAGCTGAATCACAGTGTAAGATTCTTAGGTGAGGGGATGAAGGGAGAGTTGTGGAGGGAGGAGAAATAGTACCTCAATCACCACGGGAGCAGCGGAGGGGCACTGATTATGTCTGAATTATCTGTGCTTGGTCCCTGCTCCACAGAGGGAAGCGTAACTGACATTTGAGCTGCACTGGCCAGTTAGGGGGCAGCAAAGAAGAGTGAAGTAGTAACCAGCAAATGGTAGGCAAGTATGGGATTCAAGTCCTGTGCTGAACACCACCGTGTTGCAAACGAGCACATGGGCTTGCAGGCTTGAACAGTATAGAAGGCTAATATACGTACCTGTTTTAATTAGGGATCATTCTTGCAGAACAGTCTTGCAAATTGTACATTTATTACGTATGTGTCTCTTTAAGAAGCACTGTAAGTCTGAATGAATAAGTCCTTTCAAAGAGAAGAAGCATGCTTTCTAATTGTTCTAAATGCTGAACGTCCTTTGAAAAGACTGTTCTTTGAGAACAAAATGCACAAAATAAATGTTGCCCAGGAAAAAGACTATGAGTTGAACATCAATCTGGGCAGAATTGACCATTTTTGAATGAAGCCTAACCAGAACAAACAGTAGCAGAGATGTGACAGGTACATTTTTGTAAAATACACTGGTGCAGTGCTGTTTGTTACGTGTGTTTGAGCTAGAAACATTTTGTTACTTGAATAATGCAGCAGATTGTGGATTATGTGGAAGATGGGGCAAATTCTAATGTACGTGGAAAAGTGCTGCATTAGCAAACCTCCCTATTACATCAGCCAGCATCACATTAGCCCCACAACCACCAGTCGTTTCCTCTTTCTGAACACTAAAAAATGAACACATGCTGCAACACTTACAACATATTCAATTAAACAGTCCAGGACCAACACTGAGAGGCACAGTATTATGTTACTGTGTTTTGACGTAAAAGCCTTTTTAGTAATTAACAAGAAGTGTCTGCTTCCTCAAAATGTCGAAAATATATCAAATTACAAGACAAGCATTTGCAATGCAATAGGAGTCACATTTGCGCAAGACCTATTGCATTGCATCACGGAAAACAGGGGCAGGGGCACTGACAATGGGAGTACAGAAAGTAGTGCTTACAGTCAAAATAACACGTACCGTAAGGCGTAACACTCAAAGTAAAGGGGCCAGTAGCCATAGGAGGGTACAAATGACAACATGGCCATAATAAGGAGGGACTAAATCAATCAGTCGGCAGCATTTGAGAAAGACTATGACACAAGCAAATTAAAAACATGGGTAGAGAGTGGGCTGAGCTTCCACAGAGCTTTCACTCAATACTCCATTAGTGCATGCCTCACAAAGCGAGCAGCGTGATGCCGCTATAGGCTCAACCTAAAAATGAAAGTTCAATTATGGCATATTTGTTCTTTTATTCTACAACCAACCCATGCATATTAGCCTCTATGGGGGCCCAATTACAACAATGTTAAGGTTTATTATGGGGTATGAAGAAATCTCTTTTCTTGAGACTGCAGATAATTCAGAATCCAGTGGCAAAGATGGTGCCGTCTGTCTCTGTAATTCTTCTCCTAGTTTACATAGGTTACATTGACTATCTAGTTAGAATTGTGTGAACTTTCATACTCTTCGCACAGTACTCTATTCACAATGTGGGAAAGATCCTCTTTCCATCTTGTGAAGGCTTCCTAAATACACTCTATCCAGGCATCTTCTTTCTGCTTCTTCAGTTGGTTCTCTTAACCGTACCTTGTAGTGGTAGGAATTGCCCTGGTGGTAAGGCACTTTTTATCCACGTCCCTCACATTTATAAACTCCTACTGGGCAAGATTCAAACTATGACTACTTTGCTTCAGTTTAGGATAGTTCTAAGACATTGGTTTTTTTTTCATATCCTTTTGGTTCTTTTTTCTTTCGCCATGGTCATAACACCATCTTATTTGCTGCAGGAAAGCACCAAATAACCCTTTTGGATAATAGCGCACTCTATAAACATTCTCCTAAATCTAACTCAAAATCTAGTATGGCTTCTGGTGTGGTGGTGTCCATCAGATGTAGTTAATGTCTTTTCCAGGTATTGAAAATATCTGCAATAACTGGATACAATTGTGTTCTTCTCTTTATGCTTACCTGTACTTTGTGAAAATAAATGATCTAATTTTAACAAAGTATATCTGGTCGATATGTGTTTTAGGAACATATTGAACCAGTGTACCAACGTAAAGAAAATGGCAAGATGAGAATATGTGCACCAATGGTATAGCATTTATCCTTTTTAACTGTTTTTAAGTCTTTTTGTACATGCCTAGGCAATCAACATAATAAATTGTGGACTATTTTTGCATATATACGAGTTCAGTGTTTTGAAAACAGTGAGTGAATGAGTGCCCGCAAGAGTTGCTTGAAGATAGTGACTAGAATTAGATTTTGCTTAGTAGGGGATACCCCTTTCTTTAAATTTCCCTCATTTACACATGCAGGTTTTCCATATTTACACATGGCTTAAGCTTAATCCTGTGAGTTTTTGTGTCTTTGGGAAACAGGTATCTCCTAGTTCCCAGTTTTACTGGTCCGGGTCTGGATTTACCAGTGTGAAAGAATCTAACCAAATGTTTCTGGCCATAAAAAACAGCTGAAAATCAGATGAGACTTTGGCTACAGCAGCAGCCAATCCTCATGCTTCTTTTTTTCTAAGAGGGGGAAGCATGCAGTGCTTCCCTCTGATTAAAAAGAAAACTCACTTTCCCTCTCCTACTCCCACTCCCGCACTCCAGACTCCAAACACTGGTCCTGCATACATTTACCACCTGCTAAGAGGAGGTGTAAATGTAAATTCACTCAAACCACATGGAATAGGGCATTCTGATTGGTTTTATGGCCCTATTGCATGGAGTTTAATTCGCAAGAGGATGGTACTGGCTGATTTTACAGCACGGGAACTGTAAAATCACAAATCGTCCTAGCACCATGCAACTTGTAATTAGAGCCATAGTCTTTGTGTCTGTGACTGGCCATTGGAGTTTGCCTCAGGTCATATATCTTGAGAAGAGGTTGCTCTTCAGTTATTGAAGGTGGCCACGATTGGGTTAAGTTGCACATTGGCTTCCCTTCAACTTGAGGTTCTCGTGGACTTGCTGATAGACTTGGTAGAAGGGATGGTGTGGGGATCCACGACCAGTCAAATACTCTAGACTTCAGGTGCGAGGTTCAGCTTCGCTCAGTCTCAGTGCCTTGAAATCTTTTTAACAATGATCTATTCCTGGCTATCATCTTAGTCCTTTTTTGGCCAGTTGGCATCATTATTTTCATCGCAATGACCTCTATGGGCCATTCTTGTAAGGTTATCAAAATTTCCATACAGAGTGATGATCACTGACTAAGACTCCTTATTTAGAGTTTGGCGGATGGGATTCTCTGTCAAAACTTGGCATATGTCCTGTCCACTAATTACAACTGCTATTGTTAATAACACCAGCTTTATTTAAATTGACAGCTTTGGCAATGGTAGAGTCTAACTACTAAATAAATCATGTATCATGTACAAACTCACCATGCACTAGTAATGAACCACTACTTCTACCAGAAACACAAGACAAACAAATCACTCAAACCCCTAACATTACATGCAGCAATTGTTTTGCCTCAGTGGTTGACCTAACACAGGATCTGCCACCACCCCCTTCTCTAGATTTGCAGTCATTCTAAAACTGCACGCAGAGTACATTTCTGCTCATTGATAACCTAAGGAAGGAAACCACCTAAACGCATTGTGCAGATAACTAACCAGAACGCATAGGATCTCTAAGAGCTGAACTCAGACCTCAAGAGAGAACTTGCAAAACAACCAATGGAAAAATCTGAGGCTTGCCAGTGTTATCAGGGTTGTCAGCCCTGTTCTAAGAAGATGGGAGGAGACAACCTACCTGTTGCCCCCAACCAGCCAATGTTCTTGACTGTGCAACTAATCTAGGGCATTGTACTGCTAGAAATGGGCCAAAGTTTCCTAATCCTTTAACTACACCACAAGGCTAAGATCTTGATCAATCATTTCTCCTCTTATCGCCAGGCAATAGTGAACTCGTTACTTTAAATGCCATGGCTAACACTAACTATGGTATATATAATAGTCAGGAAGGAACTGGGACAATGTTTTCCCAGTTGCTAATCTGTTGACTTCAACCTTACATGGATGCAAATGTCAATGCTCTGAATATATGACTAACGTCAAAAGACTTAAACCAAACAGAGCCTACAGACTCTTTGGTGAACAAAGTCACACATTGGATTAGAACACAACGCATACCTATTGTTAACTACTTTTGAAACACAGTCAAGATGCAATTGAGGAATGCATCATTAGCCGCTGATCTATTATATTTAGAAGCTCATTCATGTCCCCCAGCAGGATCCAAGATTCAATTCAAATGCTATGTGGGCCATCAATCAAACACAACCTCCCACTATCCTTCCTTGCATGTTCCACAAAAAACAGGCCCAAATTGAAAAAAAGAGTCGGAGCTGCCATAGGAAAGGTAATTATTCCTATTTGTTCCGAGATATCTCCACTGAGAATGGTTGATTGACTGAAAGGCCCATTTTTAACCACTAATTTTATTAATTTGAGTATCCCCACATGTCCATCTGTCTGTGACCATGAAATAGCAGCCTATAGCGACGTACACGTTCAATCTATCTGTGGGCACACTGTAAGTAACATAGACAAATTTGTTCAACACAAGCAGTCTATCATCATATCAGAAATATCTGCTTACCAAGCAGATGCTGATGAGCATTCAAGAGAATTTGTTGGGAGAAGTCAAGCACATTTTATTTCTAATACACCTCAATGCCCAGATGAAAGTAGCTTGTTACCTTTCACAGTTTTGTCATGGAACATTGCACACCTTAGAGGGAAACTTTCAGATTGGGGTCTTTTTATTAGTACATTTGATGTTTTTCTATTACAAGAGACATGGGCTTTAAAATAACTCTTTAGGGGGCCTGGCCAAGATGGTGGCCACATAGGATGTCCCTTGCGATCACTCCGGCCCAGCGAGGACTAAAGCCTTGTCAAAGCACACCATCAAGAGCTGTGGCGAGCGGTTGACACTGGCTGTGGTTGGCTGACCTGCGGGGGCTGCCTCTGACTGACATTTTGCTTGCCACAATCCCTAGAAGAGCTACCGGCTTGTCGACGGTGAGGCGTGGCCTAGAGCCTATCGGCCGAGTGCTGAAGCAGGGTTGCCTGGGTCCTGCATCACACCTCCCCGCTGCACTTACCAGACTGTTGGTGCCTTCGGTGGTGGGCTCTCCACCCTGTGTGGGTTCCAGGTATCTGCTGCTGCGCTGTCACCCTGACTCGCTCCCCCACGGCCTCCCAGCCGTTGCTTCCCGCTGCTGTGGCTGTGCTCACCCGGGGGCCTTGGATGCTCCAGCACCCTGCGGGGATGGGAGAGGCGCAGGGGGCAGCTTTGGTGGCATATGTTGTGGGTAGCCACCATATCTAGTAGGCTCAGGGTTAGTCATGGGTGACTTATACAACAGTTTCTGTGAGTTTGTTTTAACTTAAATATCATTTACAGCATGGATGGCATGGAATTGAATAGCTCACTGTTATTTATTATATCTATGTGGATTTTTTATTTTAATTGTGGGGTGCGTGTTAAAGTCACACTAGCCAGTAGGCCCAGGGTTAGTCAGTGGTGCATGGGCCATGTCTTTCTGTGGGGATCTCTTGAATTTAAACATCATTTAGGGCATGGATGGCATTGGATTGAGGTGATTTTTGTGTGTATTTTGATATTTTGGGTGTTGTTGGGACCTGGTTCAGGACCTGGCCATGTGGATGGGGGCCATTTTGAGGCCTGGTCCAGGGCCTGGCCATGTGGGTGGGGGTCTAGGGGTCATTTTGAAGCAAGGCATTATGCGTTGTGCCATAGGCCTGCACCCAGTCTGCTTTGCTTTCATCCATATGCCATGGGGTAGTCAGTGGTGCATGAAACAATTCTCTCTGTCTGGTCTCTCTTCTATTAATTTTACACATCCATTTTGGATTAGAATTGAAATTTTTATTTTGGGTATTTCCGTTTTTGGGTGTGTTGTGTTAATAATAATAAATTCCTAGTTGCAAATATTAATTGAAGCACAACATATGCAACATTTATTTAACTGATGTTCCTCTGGCTCCCTTTGCTTTAGGTGCTTAAAGACTGAGAACCAGGAATCATCCTCATCATCAACACTTGTAGTGCCAGGAAGACGTCCTGCTGTGGTGTGTGCACAACGTCATGTGACGTCACGTGTGGTGTCCACAGACAACTCTGAAACTCTTGCAACTACGTCCTGCTGTTCTGACATCTGAAGAAGATGCGCCCAAAGAAAGGTGGCCGTAGCTCCTCTACCAAGAAAGTTGCCAGTGCCACTGGCAGTAAGAAGGAGCAGAAGAAGCAAGTGGCATCACTTACCAAGGAGACTGGTGTGCCGACAGACACTTTTTTGTGGAGAAAAGAAAGTACGCCTGCAGTAGCAGTGTTCGCCGGGGACCAAGCGGGAAGCAACACCTCCGCTTCAATGGTCCTAATGCCACCACGCCAAGTTAGGACCAAGTCCATGAGTGCCGCAGAGGCAGCCTCTTTAATTGTTCTTTTACCATCGACCAGTGATGTTGACATTGACTCCTCGCAAAGTAGCATCAAATCAACGCAGGGTGTAACTCATCTGATGAATGTTAAACCACAGCCGCAACGACAACCACAGGTGCAACAAGGAGAGGCGCAAGGGGAAGTGCAAGGAGTGGCGCAAGGAGTGGCGCTAGGAGTGGCGCAAGTAGAGGAGCAAGTAGAGGTGCAAGTAGAGGTGCATGGAGAGGCACATGGAGAGGCACATGGAGAGGCACAACTGCCCACAATGCTTGTTCCTCCAGAAGTAGGAGCACATCAGGAAATCGAGATTCAAGCGGAGGTATCATCCAAGCAAGCCACTCCTTCTGATGATCCATTGTCTTCCAGATACTCAACAAGAAAAAGGTCAAGGAGGGCTAGTACAAGTTCTTCTTCAAGCCCCCTTCCTTCTGATGATCTAGATCTTGATTGGCACCCACCAATGCAGTCTGAGAGGGAGGCACGCCATGAGCCGACAAAGGTAGCTAAAAGGAAGGTTTCCGCAAGGCTTTCGCTTATGGGTGATGACGACCAAGAAGTAGAAGTGGTGTATTCTGATGCTGATGAACAGTCTGACGATGACGACCCGGTCATCACAGTCGTCACTCCAGCCCCAGTGGTCATGCAGTAGACATATATTTTTACCCTATCCAAAAATGCTGCTGTGCAGGATGTGTGTGGCTTGGCAACACTGGATGTACCACAACCAACACAGGTACCTACTACACCAACACGACCTACAGCTTCCATATTTTCTCGTCAGAAGGGCCAGCAGGGAGCTCCATCCAGCTTGACCTCCATTACTTCAAGTGGTGGTGCTGTAAGTGCACAACATAGTCAAATTCAGCCACGCCCTTCCGCCACTTCATCTGGCATTGAAAATAGCACCTCCACCACCACCAGAAATCTCAACTCCCCAGTTTGGGACTTCTTTTGTATTAGCAAAAAGGCGGAAAATCTAGTCATTTGTTTGATTTGTAAACAAGTAGTTAGTCAGGGTAAGCTTGGCACCAACTATGGTACCGGAGGCCAGCGAGGTCATCTAAAAAAACACCCCATTATCGAGTGGGAGGCACACCTAAGTAACATCCGGAAAGCCAAAAGTACAAATCCAAAAGTAGACATTGATATTGCATCTGATGACGAGGAGGAGCTGATCGTGCAGGGGGGAGGTGAACAACCGAGAGACATTTTTTCTGGTACACGCAGTACCGCAGGCATCAACACTGCAGTGGTAGCGCCCACACCATCCTCTACCCCAGCAACATCAAGGAGGCACAGTAGTCTGGTAGAGACACCAATGTGAAAACTTAACTGGGTTGAAGAGGTCTGGATCCTCATTACATATGAAAATGGTCCAGACCACCCTTAAAAGCATGTTTTGGTCGGAGGCGCCATTTGAACGCAACTACCCAATGGCATGTCTTTATAATGCAATGCTGGCTAAAATGTTAGCGCTGGACCTTCTCCATTTTTCGTTCGTGGACGGGGTGGGTTTTGTAGAATTTTTGGCAACAGTCTGCCCTAAATGTAAGGTTCCTAGCCGGTCCTATTTTGCCAGAGTTGCGGTTCCAGCACTACATCAAGATGTGCTGGAGGTGATTGGGGCAGCTTTGCAGAAGAGTGCTGTTCACACTATCCACCTGACAACAGACATGTGGACCAGTTGCCAAGCCTTTGATTACATGTGCATCACTGCACACTGGGTCTCTTTTGCGGGGGTTAGAGACAAGATAGCTGCAGGTGTTGACAGTGTCACAATAGCCATGTTTGCCATGGACAAATCTCATACTGCAGTAAACATTTTGGAGGAGTTTAACAGTAAGGTCTTTAAATGGCTGCATCCATGAAAGTGCATGATTGGTTAGGTTTCCACGGATAATAGAGTAATATCGTTAGGGCCATGGCTGATGGTGGCTATTTCAGAATGCCGTGTTTGGCACACACATTGTTGTTCAAGATTTATTGAAAAAAGAAAACACAGTCAGCAAGTTACTGACCACCTACTGAAGAATCTGCACACATTTCAGCCATTCTTTTAAGGCCCGGAAGCAGCTGAGGATCATTCAACGTGTCCGTAGAGTGCCAGTCAGAGGACTCATCGAGGAGGTGGCAACACTTTGGAACTCAACCTTGAGCGTCTGTTTGAGCAGTACTTGGTAATCAATGAGTATGTCTTTAATGCACGGGGTTCTTCTATGAAAGACATGAGGCTAAAGGTGGAGGAATGGGACCCAGTTAAAAGCCTGACAGACATGCTTTGTCCTTTTGAGGTCTTCAGCAGGGAGGACTGTACTTTGGGCAAAGATATCCCATTGTTGCGCATGCTAGAGCACCAACTGAAGTGGTGTCTTCAACTTTCAAAGATGATACTGACAAGCAGGACACATATCAGTTGGCGGAGAGCTTATTAACCCTTCTACTTGACAATGCAAGGCTTAATGGAATACATTGTGATCAACATTACATTTGTGCCACTATTCTGGATCCACGGTACAAAAAGGCACTGGCCAGCAATACATTCATTCCTTTTTATGAAGCAGATGTTTCAAAGTACAAACATTGGCTAGCTCTGTCAGCCACTTGGTTCGAAAAAGAGCGGCAGGAAATTGAAGGAATCACCAGAAGTACTACTGAATCAGAAAGCCATCCTGGGTCAAGGTCCACTTCTGTGGCCAAAGTAAGTCACTTTCCCTCAGAGCCGTTACCAACACCAGCAACCGTATCATCATACTCACCTGCACCAGGCCCAGCCATAATATTGTCGGAAGCGGATTGGATAACTCATCAAGGGTTTGCTCATTTCAGTGTTGATGCAAAGGCCACAGATGGTACACAAAGTGGAGCACCCCTGGAGGACCTTGAGTTGATGGTGCAGGCCTATCTGGATGACCCAACAGAGGTCTTCATTGATCAGAACCCATTGCTGTATTGGTATGGGAAAAGGGGTCAATGGCCACTGATCACCAAGCTGGCTCTAAATTATTTGTCTTCCCCAGTCGCAAGTGTGTCTTCTGAAAGTGTTTTCAGTGCTGCTGGTGCCATTGTAACTTCAAAAAGGACCTGCCTGTCACCAAAAAATGTTGAGAGGTTAACAATGATCAAGATGAATCAGCACTTCAAACCACCAGATTACAAAATACGTGAATCCACGCACGAAGAAGAGGACACCGACTTAGGTGACAGAAGTTCGTCTCTGTTAGCTGACCTACTCCCGTTTCAATTCACTCTTATTACTGTGTGTCTTTCTTTGATTTGCAACTTTTACCACAACAAAACTCTAATCACAACAAATCCATCAGCAGCACTATCTTCGTCATATTTCCTTATTGAAGGTGCCGCTGTCTGCATTCCTGAAGTTCACAAGTTCACAACTCAGTCATGCTCCTCTATCCTCCTCCTCCAGACTCCCCCTATCCATTTCCCTAAAGGCAGATGGCTGGATTACGCAGAATCAAGAAATTGTCGCTTCGTAGACAAGTCCCCTGAAAAGAAGTGGGACTGGAATTACCGAATATATGCTGACTGTTATTTCTGAAATTGACACGAGAGGCTGCCCTGTGGCCCTTCACTTTAAGAATAAGATGCCGACTAAAAGTGGAGCAGGTAATGAATAATGAAAAATGAGTGGACAACACTGGCTGTATGGCTCTGATGAAAGCAAGTGCTGTTTATTTGTTGTGCATGAAATTAATCATATATGTTCTGTTATTATTTAATCATTTACACTCTAAATGTAGCTCAAATCTACTCTGTTTTTACCTTGTTTAATTCAAATTGTACTTCTACTGCAGGGGCCACTACGTTGCATTTTTTAATATGGAAATGTCCTTGGACTCACTGTGTGTAGGCTGTGACTGCATGAACAACATTGAGTTTGCCAATATACCATGATGATGATGAGTCTTGATGATCACAGTTTCATAATATCTTTACAGTCACTCACTGGGATGGATGGATCATCATCGTCGGTTTACGGAAGAACTATGGCCATTTCGTGAGTGGCAAACAGGTAAACAAGTCAACAACAACCACAGCAGAACTACATGTCTGTCTAGTCATGGTATGGAGTGGTCGAGCCAGAGTAGTGTTGGTATGCCAGAGTCCAGGCAGCAGTTGATGTAAAATTGCGGCTAAGTGGCTTGCTGCATACAATTAGATATGCTTTGTCTGTCTGTGTCAAAGAGGTATTCTACATCAGGTTGGTTCACTCAGTGGTGCCTGTCTTGACCGTCTGCATGGCCCTGGCATGCTGTGTGCTAATTACTAGCCTTGAAAAGGAGACTCAGAGTATGCACTTTAGAAATGATGCTTGTATGTAATACTGTCGCCTCTGAAAGTGAAATGTTATTTTTGCACTACACTCCGTAACTTATATTTTTTTCTCTATGGTGTTTTAATATGCCTTCCTGTTTTCGCATCGACAATTACAGGCCGGCTTTTACCCTGTAAGATGGTAAAAACATTAACTCAGGCTTACCATTAGCAATCAGCAATTCCGCATCCGCCAGGCAGGCAGTGGACAGTGCGTCTGGTCACCAAGATTGATTGACGGAGCGTCAGATGGAATGGAGGACTACCGCGAATAAGAGGAATGGCTGGATGCATGCAACTTCCCAAATTGAACAGGACAACTACAACATACAGTTATAGTATCCTCTTCACTTCTTCTTATCTTTTGAATAATGTTATTGTTGTGAACTTCTATTAGTGCGACTCAGCGTGTTTGCTCTCTGCTTCAAATTCATCCCTAGAGCTATTTGATGAGTTTCTTTGCTATTTTTAAAACTAATGTAATGTACTAATAAGTGTTTATTCTCTCTGAGGGCAGATAGCCAAGTGAAATTGCGTATTTACTGCAGCCCTGTACTGTCAAATTGTTTATTCATAGTTAATAAGTTGTAGTAAGTACTACTTTTCAGTAACCTAACCATCCAATTAGAAAACAACTTCATGCATGCAGTGCACTTCCTTTATATCCCTTAAAAGATTTATGGATATCTTCGTATCCAAAGATTTGTTTTTCTTCATTTGTTGTTTGTCCATGCTATGTTTTTTTATTCCTCTCTCCACAAAACTTTCCCAAAAACCCCCATTCCCATCCAATTTTCAAACCCTAACCCTCTTCCTCCGGGCTGTGTGGTTTTCATTGAGGTGTGACTAAATGACAACAATAATTCCACACACTTGCTGGGGAGGATACGGTCAAAGCAACAGAAAATCAATTTCAAGTCTGGTGAAGGAATCCGAGGATATATTCTTATTCTTATTCTGCTTGACACACACCCATGAGTATTTCCAAATCAAATCAGAATTTCATGTGTGCCATCAAGTGGATTGACCATTAACAACATCCTCCTCCTACACGTGACGAATGCTTACGCTGCTGTGTCCTTCACCTTCAGTACTATATCTTATATAGTAGCCATACTCCACGCAACTAGTTCTTATATTTTGAATACTTTAGCATTGCTTAGGCTACAATTTATGGAACTGATCTTGTGTACTGTACTATCTATCGTACTGTTCTAATGCTCCGCTCAGGCCACTCAATTTTCATTTCCTTTTGTTTCATATGCTGCTACTGCCAGTGTCTACTAGTACTACTACCACCACAACAATAACATTTCATCCGTCCAGGATTCCATATCCAACCTTAATCGCCATTTGCCATCCAGCCAGCCCTGTGCCTAGCCCTATTCTCAAACATGAATCACAGGTAAGATAAGCATTTTGGGGGAGGAAGAATAATGGAGTAGGAAGAGAGGAGAGACTGACGGTAGTACTTGTAAAGTAGTAGGAAAATTGAATTCACTAAGTCTGTCAGTTGCACTTTTGTATTAATTTGGGCGATTAGACAATTTGAATCAACCAGCCAGTTAAGTTTCAGGAAAACAAACGTACAGTTAGTTAACCCCCCTGCCTCCCCCACAAAACAGTAAAAAAAGCGTATGCTATGTTTAAGTTGAAATAAATAATTTTGTGAACCCTAACAAAATTAAACTATCCCACAAGAAGACCTGACCCACCCTCCCCCCTAACCCCAACCAATGTCCATGAAATCAATGTCCCCAAAAGTCCAAAAACTCCAATGCCCATTTCACCCCCCCAAAAAGTCTTTAAAAAAGGGGCAAGGGACAGTCTCTCTACTTCCGCCGGTGGTGTCCTTTGGCCAGGTGGTCATACTGCTCTCTCCAGAGATTCTTGAGCAGGGCTTTCAGCCTCGCCACCTCCTGCTCAAGGTTGGACACTCGCAGGGTCAATCGGTGCACACGAGCCTTGCCCTTGCAGGTACTGTGGGGGACAGCTGTTGTTTTAGCTGCTCGGCGGCGGCGGGTGGCTGCCGGACCATGGCTCTGTAACGCTGGAGTTTTGCGCTGGCTGTATGACCCAGGGGCAGCGGAGGAGGATGCAGCTGTTGTGGATGTTGTTGACTGCGTGTCATCCTCCTCCTCCTGAGCCACCAGCCACCGATATTCAGTGACAATTGCCTCCAGCTTCCGTTGCCGGCCCGGATAGCCAACTCCTTCCTTGTTAGTTTAGAAGGAGTATCTATATGAAGAAAGAAAAACATACTGTAACCAATGCTCTTTAAGACTAACACAAAATAATTCAGCTTAAAGTTGTGTCACGGTAGCACTAGCAACTTGCAAGCACAGTATATAACATTTGTGGCATGTATCTATCTAACCAACCACTTTGTCGGCCTCTGCAATAACATTAGTGCGAGTTTCAGGAATTCTACTAGCACTATATGGACTTACTACATTAGACTCAGACAGTACACCAGTCTTCTTCTTCTCTCTTGTTTAGCAAAATTGGTACGTAAACTTGTGAAAGCCTGCATAATGCCAGCGCAGCCAACTTGCACCCGAGAAAAACACACAAGCCATGATGACACAAACTTGCGTTACTGTTATCAGTCCAGTACATGCAGGTGGTGAAGCTCTTACTTTTCTATTATGGGTGGCACTGGCCATACTCTATTATAAGGACTACTGCTTAATTAATATAACTTTCACCCTGCCCTGCCCCTGACTACTACTAAAGGAAAATGAAGAAGATAAATAACATGATCATCTATCCATTCACAGGATATTTGCTTACATATGGTATGACTTTAGGTGCTTGTGTTTTGATTGAGTGAACACCGATAGGCCACACACGAATGACAGAGTTGTAAAAAAATTATTAACATAGGTAGTGAGTGGTCCCCGTCATCACCGGATATATGCTGTGCTTGCAAACTACTGTTACTAGTCATGGTAGTATTCTGAAAAATGACAACTTCTACTTTCCTCGGCTTTGCTACTCTGGCATGGACGTGCGGTGTTACATGCTCTTCAAAGTAACACTCCTCATCCAGTGACCGTCTACTCTGTCTATATACACCTATGCTCTCTATGAGGAAAATAACATCCAGGCATCCATTCATTCAAAGTAAATGTCAATCATTCTTCTCAATGTCTCAACTAGACAAACCTTACTTTTTCTCACCTAAAAACAACCTTTTTATTTTATTTTGTAAACTGCCAGTCATGCATCCGTGCTTGACTTGCATTTGAATTTGAACCAAAGGATATATTGCGCACACATACAGGTTCTGTTTCACCCACCCAGGCAGTCCTCTTTTCTTTCTCCTTCCACCCATCCTTGCTTCAGCCTTCAACCGGCCATGCATCAGATTCCCAGCCACCTCGGGCAGCATTCAAAAACACGTATCATTCTTTGCCAGTCATTAATTTTAACTCGCTCGTCATTCCTTACACCCTTCTTTCCCTTTTCGTTCATCCCATCCATCCAGTTCATCTCTGATCTGACTTGGTTTCTCGATAAAGTTTTCAAAGCTGAGTTGAAGTCAAATTTAGAGGAGGCCATTGGTTACTCGTCAACTCCCACCACTATTGCTATTGCTAATGCGAAGTCAAGGGTGACTGTCTTCTACCTGGTTGTCGAACAATTAGTTCTAAATCTGTAAGTCTTCTTAACAGTAAAGTGTACTTGTACTGTACAGCCTATACACCTCTGCAGAGAGCCCACTCTCCAATCTCAATAAGTAAGGAATATAATAGCTTACCACTGCCCGCCACTATCGTGGCATTCCCCACAGCAGTTCCTACTGGCTGTGCCACCGCATCCGCCCCTGGAGTGACTACCTCCGTGCTGGTCCAGGCACTGGTGGTGGGCTGTGCTGATGGTGTTACGCCTAAAGAAAACATTTAATATTTTTAGATGCCATATACACCACTCCCTATTTTGTATAGGAATGAAAAAAGATGTTACTAGCACTACATTAACAAATTTAATAATTTGTGACTCCCTATTCTAAACTAAAAATGTCCCTTTCTTCAGGGAAGGGTGTTTTTTATTCATGCTTAGCCATAACATGTGATTCTACACTTTTTGGCACAACTGATGAATGCTTGCTTTTTAACATGCAACATTTTTCTCATAACAGACAGGTCGCTCAACCCGCCGCGTGGCTCCTCCTGAGGTCACCCGGTCCCCCCTTTACTGCCGCCTGCTCGCCGCTGCCCCTGGAGTCGAGATCTTCTCTGCCCCCTGGTCTCTCCTTCGTTAGTATCAGTATTTGTTCGCTGTGCCCCTGATTGTGTACTTCTGTTTTTCAGTATTTGTCCGCTGTGCCCCTGATTGTGTACTTCTGTTTTTCTTCGGTTTTTCGACTGTGCCCCTGATTTTTTTATTTCTCTATCTCTCACGTCTGCCGCCTTTTCCCGTTGTTCCACCCCGCTCCCTGCCGCTGCTCCCACGCGGCCCCAACCCCCTTTCCTTCTGTTCCCTCTCCCCTCTCCCATTCGCCACCCCACTACCACCTCCCAGCTGCTCCTCCCTCCCTCCTCCTCCCACTCTCCATTTATGGCAGAGTCCGCACGTACGCGCAGCTGGTGCGCCGATTGTGTGCCGAACGTGCGCCAAAGGCAAGCCCGTCTGCGCCCGTCCGCGCCTGGACCGCGCCCAGTGCCAGAACCCCTGGCCCTCGTCAATGCCAGCCCACCCGACGAACCTACGACGCCGCCACCCTCAACGCACTCAATGCCGGCCGGAACCCCGCCTGCCACCGAGCCATGCCGAAACGCACCCACGGACCCTTCACCTGCCAAGCCTGCCATTTCACCTGCCTCTGGACCTGCACCGCACCCGCCAAGCAGAGCACCAGCAGCAACCACCTCAAGTGCATCCTGCTCAACACCCGCTCCGTACACAGACACGCCGTGGAACTCTGGAACCTGCTTGACACAACATCACAAGACATCGCCTTCCTCACAGAAACCTGGATGAACGCCTCCTCAGCACCCGACATCACCATCTCCATCCCGGACGGATACAAGATCACCCAGAGGGACCGCGTCAACCAGACTGGAGGAGGCATCGCCATCGTACACAAGAACACCATCTGCATCATGACCAACTCCGACGATACCCTCACCGCCGCCGAACACCTTTACTTCCAGATACACACTGACCCCCAGACCACCCTCAGAGGCACCCTCATCTACAGACCCCCGGGACCATGCACACAATTCAGCGAAGACATCACCGGCTTCATCAGCCCGCACGCCCTCCCCTCCGCTGCCTACATCCTCCTAGGGGACCTCAACTTCCACCTGGAGAACAACAAGGACAGCAACACCACCACCCTTCTGGACAACCCCGCCAACCTCGGACTCAAGCAACTGGTGAACACCCCCACCCACAACGCCGGCCACACGCTTGATTCAGTCTTCTCCTCCAGCAAATGCATCTCCTTCAGCCACTCCACCGGACTTCATTGGACTGACCACAGCTGAGTCCACTTCAGCTTCAGAAGAACCACGACCCACCACCACACGCAACAGGTTCCTCGCAGGAACTGGAACAAGATCACCGCCGACCAGCTCACCACCTCCCTCAGCCAGAACCCTCCTGCCAGCACAACGGACCCCGACGAAGCAGCCAGAAACCTCACACAGTGGATCACCAACTGCGCAGACGACCTAGCTCCACTGAAGACCCCTCCCAGCAGACCCAGCAGCAAGAAAGCCTCTTGGTTCACCGACGAACTTAAGAACTCCAAGAGGAACTGCCGAACCCTCGAGAAAACCTGGTGCAACAACCAGACCACAGACAACATGACTGCCCTCAAGCATGCCACCCGCAAACACCACCAGCTGATCCGCACCACCAAGAAGACAGCATTCAAAGAACGACTGGACAACAACGCCCACAACAGTAAGGAACTCTTCAGCATCGTAAAAAGGGCTTTCCAACCCCAGCGCCGGAAACAACGACATCACTCCCTCGCAAGACCTCTGCGACTCACTCGCCTCGTTCTTTCACAGCAAGATCGCCGACATACACAACAGCTTCAGAGCACAAACCACGCACCCAACCACCGAACCAACGCCCCCACCACCAAGCTCCGCGCCTGGACCCCAGTCAGCACCTAAGACACCACCCGCACGATGAACACCATCCATTCCGGATCACCAACCGATCCCTGCCCCCACCATGTCTTCAACATTGCCGACTCCATCATCGCACCCCAACTCCGGGACATCATCAACAGCTCCTTCAACACCGCCACCTTCCCAGAGAGCTGGAAGCACGCCGAGCTCAGCGCCTAAAGAAACCATCAGCGGACCCCACCGACCTCAAGAACTACCGCCCCATCTCGCTCCTCCCTTTTCCTGCCAAAGTCATCGAGAAGACCGTCAACAGACAGCTGTCCGCCTTCCTCGAGACGAACGGATCCCTCGATCACTCGCAGTCTGAGCCAACCACAGCACCGAGACTGTCCTCATCGCAGCCACTGACGAAATCCGATCCCTGCTCGACAACGGGGATACAGCGGCCCTCATCCTCCTGGACCTTTCCGCAGCGTTCGACACTGTCTGCCACCGCACCCTAGTGCAGCGTCTCAGCAACATCGAAATCCAAGAGAAGGCACTGGAGTGGATCATCTCGTTCCTCACCGGAAGAACCCAGAGTGTCCACCTCTCCCCTGTTCAGATCCGAGGCCACCGAAGTCATCTGTGGCGTACCACAAGGATCATCACTCAGCCCCACCCTCTTCAACGTCTACATGAGCCCCCTCACAGGCTTCGCACGCCAACACAACCTCAACATCATCTCCTTTGCCGACGACACCCAGCTGATCCTCTCCCTCACCAACTACCCCGCCACCGCCAGAACCAACCTACACGAAGGGAGGAAAGACATAGCCGAGTGGATGAAGAACAGGCGCCTGAAACTGAACTCAGACAAGATGGAAGTCCTCATCCTGGGATCATCGTCCTCCTCCTGGGATGACTCCTGGTGGCCCCCTGCCCTGGGCACCACTCCCAAACCAACGGACCACGCACGTAACCTGGGCTTCATCCTGGACTCCTCCCTCACGATGACTAGACAAGTCAACGCCGTCTCATCATCGTGCTTCAACACCCTACGCATGCTCCGAAAGATCTTCAGGTGGATCCCCACCGAAACCAGGAAGACGGTCACCCAGGCACTCGTCACCAGCCGACTGGACTACGGAAACACCCTCTACGCCGAAACCAGAGCCAAACTCCAGAAAAGACTCCAACACATCCAGAACGCCTCCGCACAACTCATCCTGGACATCCCCCGACGCAGCCACATCTCCGCACACCTGAGAGACCTGCACTGGGTCCCCATCAGCAAGAGGGTCACGTTCAGTCTCCTCACCCACGCACACAAGGCTCTCCACGACCTGGGCCCCAGGTACCTCAACTACCGCCTGACCTTCTACGCTCCCACCCGCCAGCTACGATCGACCAGCCTCGCCCTTGCCGCCATTCCACGCATCCGCAGAACCACCACCGGAGGAAGATCCTTCTCCTACCTGGCAGCCAAGACATGGAACTCCCTCCCCATCCACCTTCGGCTGACCCAGGACATCTCTCCTTCAGGAAGCAACTCAAGACCTGGCTTTTCGAGCAGTATCGGACTCCTCTCCCCCAGCGCCTTGAGACCCCTCCGGGTGAGTAGCACGCTATATAAATGTTATGATTGATTGATTGATTGAAGTTTCCCTTCCACAAACAAGAGCAAGATCATATGAATGTTAGTCGGAGTCGTCATCATCACCTCCAAGACTTTAAGTTCCATCCAGGTAAGGGCTCTACCACACTTAATGTGTGAAATCAGCCACTTTTCAGTTTTCAGTCATTCACAGTTTATCTTATATGAAGTTGATTTTAATAAATGTTTTGATATAATGCACATTTTAAATGTAATATACACACAGAGCTAGTTGTTTTACTTTTAATAAAGCTTTAAAACGTATATAGACTCTGTGGTTTTTGGTCATGATTGAGTGAGCGAAAGGGTTTGCAATTTGCAAGCATGAGTTTGTGACCCTGAGAGGTCGGGACTCTGACTCCGTAGTCTTATGTTCTGGGTTGTATAATCATTGGGGATCATCGCTGCATTCGGGAGCTAAATATTGACTCTGACACACTAGCTAGTCAGTAAGGAGATTGGGGATTCAACTTCTGTTATGAATGAGGTATGTGGAAAGTCTAACTGCGTCTATTATCACCAATGCCCTATTTCTTGTCCATAGTTCTGTATCTGCAGAATAGTCCCTGCAACAGTAGCAGTATGTCCTCCTATCCAATCAAAAAGTAGACTAGTATCTTATTCTTGGTGGCAATTAACATTTTATTGTTGGGAATAGTCAAAACATA
Organism: Lissotriton helveticus; assembly: GCF_964261635.1. NCBI lineage: Eukaryota > Metazoa > Chordata > Amphibia > Caudata > Salamandridae > Lissotriton > Lissotriton helveticus. Next base: position 1,998,216,452 of record NC_136067.1, read on the forward strand.
AACATTTAGAAGACGTCAATAGACATTTTGGACAACTCAGAGGACTGCACTCGGTGCCTAGAGCTATTGCTGAATAGGAGTTTTGTTTAACACCTTTTACCAACTGTGCAAGCTTAGCTAGCTACACAGACATACTAATAATAATCTAGTAGTACCACAGAGAGTCATTGTAGAGGCAGGATAAGAATTTAGAAACAGTCTACAAGAATATCAAAGGCGATTTAGGAAAAATTAGAATTATGAGGAACGTTTGGAATAAATAGGTGCTGTAAAAGATAGGGAAGTATAATTATTAATATTAACAGGAAAACTTACTGGGGCCAGCAGAGGAGCCCTCGGCGGACCTATCCTGGCCTTCCTGCTCCGCTGGTGCTGCTACCTCCTACTCTGTCCTCTTGCCCCTAGGGGGACCTGATGTACATGAAAGAAAGACACACACATGGATGATTGTTGTCAACCAAATCAAACATTTAAAAAAACAATAAAAAATAATTTCGGGGAAATAGACAACAATTGCACTAAATTTATTGACCTATCTGCTTTGGTCTTCTAGGATATTAGTATTGCAGGATTCACGGACCGTCTACTTGGAAAGTTATGTGACTCCCTAAACCAACTACAAAAAGGTTCTACTAGGACTGGCAGGCAGCACTCCGCAGCACGCGAAGTGACAGACACAGTCCGTCATGATTGCAGACCATTAAAAAATGTCCTACTAAATAACCAGTCATAATAATATACTCAAACTATCAATCAACCACCACTATCTCTTCTTAGCGCCAGGAGTACAAAGGAAGGACTGGACTTGAGTCTCTAGTGTCTAGCATTACGCTGTTCTGTAAAGTACACGCATACATAATGACTCATGCCAAATGAGCGCAAATTTGAAAACAAGTAAACATAGTAGCACCGCCAGTGAGCAGGCGAGCACCTGCAATCACAGAAGCTTTTGAAACATAATTTACCTGCAATGTAATCTCTAGTGTCTAGCATTACGCAGTTCTGTAAAGTACTCTCATACATAATCACTCAGGCTAAATGAGCACAAAATTGAAAACAAGTAAGCATAGTAGCACCACCAGTGAGCAGGCAAACACCTGCAATCACAGTAGCTTTTGAAACATAATTTACCTGCAATGTAATCGGCAGTATTCTTGCTCTTCGGAAAAAATAAATATTTGCAATATCATAACACAGAGCAGGAGAAAACAAAGTAGTGATTAAATAGCTACTAGTACTCACCAAGCCCAGGGATCTCGACGCCAAGGAGGTCGAACAGGTCATGTTCCCGGTCCAGGATGTCGGACCACCGGTGGGTCGCCTGGTTTAAGGTGCGCCGGACCCCAGACTCCCAATACATGGCCTGGCACACTGTACCCCATAGCTGACGATGCTTTCAGAGCCCGTACCCAGTACCAGTCCTGCCCCCTGCCACGACGCTCTTGGGGAGGTGGCCCTGTACAAAGAAAACCAGTGCGGCCACCTCCACAGTGCTGAAGATCTCCATGAGACTTACCGATTCCCCCCTTAAATGCCCACAAGGGAGCCAGCTACAGGGTGCGGGATTCTTCCCCTTGGGCTTGCCGGCTCCCTTTGCCATGGGCCTGAGTCAAAGAAGGAAAGAATAGGGAAAGAAAAGTAAATAAAAGAAAAGAGAGAGCTAAAAAAAAATAGTTATTAAAGAAACAAAAAGTTGAAAAAAACACAAAATATAGATGTAGAAAAATAGAGAGATAGATGATGAGTAAAAAAGATTTTTAAAAACGTTCAAACAAACAAAGGATTACAAAGATTAAAGCTGGTTAAAAAAAGCATGCCCAGAACCATAGCAATGAATGAAAAACAAGATGGCCGCGCCCATTGCGACCACATGGGTAAGTTTGCGCAATATTTCCCCCGCGAGGACGCAAAAAGGACACGAACATGCAATTGCGCCCCGCGCGTAGGAAATGCACAACGCAAGCATGCAATTAGCGCCCAGAAACGGCAATACGCAATTCGAACACTGAAAACAAGATGGCCGCGCCCATGTACGACAGCATCGGTAACTTCACGGTAGCTGCGCAAAAAAAAAACCTCGCAAACACGCAAAAATAAAAAAATCCGCAAATTCACACAAATTCGCGGATTTTGCAGACCGCAAACGCGTTCGCGTGAATTTGCGTACCGCGAATTTGCATATTTCGCCCATACTCACCCAAATGTGCAGAAGGTGATAACATCACAAATAAGTTCACAGCTTTCGAGATAGCTTGTAGAATGAGGAAGGGTCTCTCTCTCATGGGAACTGTTCTCTGGTTAGTGCAGGGATAGATTCTTGACACTTAACTATGATTACATGAAGGGTACTATGTTTGTGGGCTTTGGACTCACCACTAAAGAGAAAACCTTGAGTCAGCCCGCGGTTGATTTTGTAGATTTTTCAGTAAAGACAATAGGTGGTTGGCTGAAAGGATGCTAGGTGCAAGACTATGCTGGGCTGTTTAATGTGATTATTAAAGAGCATCTGTTGAGTAACTGTGCTTCTGTAAATTGCATTAATACCTGGTGGACCTGGGTCCAGTTTCTCACCATGAGTTGGGGAGGAAGGCTGACCATCGGCTCAAAACAATAATGTCCAAAACTAATAGCTGGTGACCAAAAGAAAGGGGTTGCTAAGCCCTCTCAAGAGAAAAAGGTGGACCATTCTAAAAACCAAGAAAAGGACTCCTTTGCATACACGCAAAAATCCTGATCAGTAGGGTGGTGCTCGAGACACCTCACAAACCAAGACAAGGGTACCAGTGTAATAGCTGGGATCCCAAAAACTCTACTTTTGGTCTCAGTTAAAATTAAGGCCAAAACTGTTTACCTTTGTGAATCAAACCCTTAGTACCTTAACTGTAAACACACATGGCACCAAGCCAAGGACCCTTCCTGTCCTAAAAACAAACCCACTGGTACACCTTCAGTGGTTGCCATTGTAGGCCTTGAGGATGATTCCTCAGATGAGAAAGTCCTTATAGCTTTCAGCTGGAAAATGTGACCAAAAGGAGAGTTGGAGATTCCAGAGGGAACCTGACACTTCCACCACCCACTAGTTAATGGAATCCCAGCCATTGCCCTGAGATATACCTGGCCCAGTCACATTATGGTGGATAACAGGTTGGTACGCTTAAACCAGTATATTCCAGGTGAGACTAGAAGAGTAAGGGCTATCCAAGGGTAGGTTACTGTCAGAACTGGCGCTTTTGAACCCCGAGAAATAGCTGTGTCCCTTAGATAGAGAAGGGTGGTAGTCAGTACAGATATCCCACCTTGATTGTCTCCTTGGAAATGACCACCTAGAGTTTGGTCTGAAACCAAAAGAGGTACTGGCCCAGTGCCAGTCGTCTCCCACGCGTTCTGAAGGTGCTGATCCTGCAGCTAGTGCAGTGTGCCCCAGAAGCAGAGAAAGGGAAGTCAGTGTAGAAAAGGTGGGCAACCTTTAGCCAAGTTCCAGTAAGCCAAGGAGCTCCTGCTCCAAAATGGGGGGACTGCCTTGGTGGCACTGGTGTAGCCCTACCTGACCCAAAAGAAGTCCAGACAAGTCAGGCATCTGTTAAGCATGAGATGGTGGCTCCTCAGTTAAAAGAAGAGAGGATGTAGTAACCCCCCACTCTTGAGCTTGACACAAACAATCTGAACCCAAAGAAGCCTGTAAGTTAGCCCCTTTGCCTGTCAGCGAAGAGCTAAGGGTGTAGCTCTGCACACTGACAGCTGTCAGTATCCACTTCTGAGTGTTAGCAGTTATAGCTGCACTGTCCTTGGCACGGTGGTCTGACCGCCTGTCCAAAAATCTAGGCCCCATGACCTTGTGGTGGAGTTACTCAAGTTGTGGGTAACCTCTTTGGGTACGCTGGGTGCTGCCTTAGCTATGATAGGGTTGGCAGAGGTGAACATTTCCGACCCCAAAGCAAAAAAAATTGGAAAAGAAACTAAAGAAGTGTATTTTAACGTGGGTCCTAACACTGTTGAGGTAGGTCTGCTTCCCAAAGAAAGTGACCTGGACAGGAAGATGCAAGGCAGGGTAGGCCCTGCAACAATCCTGCCTGTTTCCTTACTATTCCTCTCCTGATAGACCAGAAGACTCTTCTAGGTTGTGGTTGAAGTCTCCGGGCCTGTTGGCTGATGGGGGAGGACTTGTGTAGGAAACTGGGTTTTTGTTGTAGTACCCACCCATATTGACTGAAAGTGTGCTGGATTCCTGCTAACCAGGTCCCCAGTACCAGTTTTCTTTCCCCAAGCTGCACCATTGTTCCACAATTGGTACAGCTTTAGCTTCCACGTAAGTTCCTAGTAAGTCATACCCCCTGGTACCAGGGCCTTGGATCTAGAGAGGGCCCCTAAGGGCTGCATTTTAGAAAAGTGCTGCACATGCTGAATATGACCATACTCTGAAGGGCAGCCCCATGTCCAAAATGACCCCACACCACCCCCGACATCAGCAGGGACTGCTGGGGCATAGAGCAAAGTTCCTGTTAGGTTGTCGGAAACCCAGCCACAAAAGCTGCATCCATGGCGGCTACAAAGAAATAAACAGCACAACAGACAAGCCAGGCGCAGTGTAAGGTCCAGCACGCAGCCCTGTTCAAAGGAGCACAGACCACCAATATACACATATAGTGCAGCCGATACCCAACTCAGCTCTGACATCTTCCCATCCACTATGAATAACGGCCAGAGAAGCACACACAGACATATATAACTGCTGCCACAGGAGCCAACCAAACAGGGACACCCAACATATAAAAACCCAAGAACTAACAAGCCCCAGGCTGCAAAGGCCCATGGCTAGAGCACCAGACACCACCCATGCAGGACAACCCCAGGAAACCAAAAAGAACCACAAGGGCAAGAGGCAGCAAGCCGCAAATGACAGCACAGTCCCGCTAAAGAAGGGACTTCACCCCTAAAACCCACACTACGGCCGCTAGACAGACCGCCACACACTCACCTAGAAACAGAAGAGAGTCTAGCAAGGAGTATTTTGCAGAAACAAATAACAGGATGTGCTCCAGTAGGTCAGGGGTTATGAGCCACAGGTTTTGGGAGTGGCCTGGAGGGTAGGGATGGGCTGAGGGAGTTTTTTGCTTGGAAGTTCTGTGTGAGGAGCTGCTGCTCATGCATTAAGGGCTGTGATGGGGAGGTCTGACAAAGAGGTAATTACCCTCTTAACATGCCTTTTTGTCTGCTTCCTCAGCCTCAGGGTCTGCCGCTCTAATCGGTGAGCCAGACTTCTCCACAATGAGGCAGCAGATGCCTCCCCCCTGACTCGGGTCTTACACAGGGGCAACGACGGACAGGTTAGTCACTCATAGACCATTTAATTTAATTTAATTAATTTAATTTAATTTACTCATAACAACTCATAGACCATTTACCCTTGCTTTGAGGGACTTTATCTTCCTTTATGTTTAGAAAAGGTTGTCTAATTGCAAACTGTGAATTTAATAACAGCTGTGCAGGTTGTTTTAGATTTTTTACTTATCAATAATAGGCAGCCTCTTTGGCATCCTGGAATTGAGTCTCAGGTAGCCTATTAGTAGTTTCATTTTGGTATGTTTAACAGAAGTACTACTTGTTATGTCTTCTGATGATTGATTATTTCAGTGAGCCTAGGCTCCAACGGATTAGGTGAGTGCCTATGAGAAAGGGTTCATTAAGGGTGCTGTTTTGTTTAAGAAGAAAGAGGGCATGTACATAGCTATTTTTTCACTCAAAGCACCCTACACCTTTCTTTCATAGAGCGGGCCTCCATCTTTCTGAGCTGTGTCCAGGAGAGGTGAGGTCTAATCCCCGGTCGATCTGGGTGAGTGTATGCTCATAATTATGATCATAACAATAACTGTTGAACATATATGGTGAATGTATAACTTAGACTATTGTTTGTTTTCTTTAGATGTGAGACATACCAGTTAGATACGGACGAATATGAATATGGACTAATATGTCCATTTATATCCTTTTTAATTGTTCAATAATATACGATTTTTCCTTGTATTCACACCAGCGGTAGAAATCTATTAGAACAGAGGCCCTGAAGAAAGCCGAGGAATCTCTATTCCCTATTGGCTGAAACATGTTGGCCCCTTTGTGACAGTTGCATATTTGTTTGAGACTGCCTTATTGCACTGTTCTTGATTTTAATTAAAGGGAAAGACAGCATTCTGAATATAACTTTTTTTCTTGTCTCTCCACTCTATTTTATCTCACCACTTTCTCATTGTTGCACTGCACAGATTCACATATTACTTTATCTTCCTCATGGTCAGCACAGTGTTTGTTGGCTTGGACTCATTGAATATTCTATAGATTGTGTGTGGAAAAAGGTCTCAATGATCTAGAGACAGACCGCCGCATGACTTTAGATGACCAGATGAGAAAATAGATCATTATATGACATTTGATGGCAATTCATTACTCACTTAGATATTTTCTGAGTCTCACTAACAATCACTTGTGGTTCTGATTATCGTTCACTATTGTGTTCTTCATATAAAGGCTTTATAGGAATTCTGTATCCTCGACTGATTTGATAACAGTTGCGCCTACTTCATAGTTTAGTACATTTGGCTTTTCGATAAGACCCCCGGTTCTCTATAGCTGTTAAGCTTATTTAGCTTATGCAACTAACAACCATTGGCAAAGCAATCATCCTGGCTTCTTTTAGGTGTAATGTTACTTGTTGTATTGTATATCTGGATGCATTAACAGAAAGAGCAAAATACCAGTTGGGTGGCACGCTAGGCTAAGTATAGATTTTTAGCTTCCTGCTTTTAAGCCATGTCCCTAATTACATTGACTACGCCCCTTTGGGAGAACCCCCCAGTTTTTTCATCCCACTTAAATCCCTGTTTAAGTGGGGTGCACTGAAAATATAGATTGATCTTCGAAGGAGTGAGATATACTCTGTGTGTGTCATAGTAAATTATCAGGCAGAATGTGCATTACGGGACATCCAAGCAGGAGATTCTAGAGCTCGCTGCCATTCACTATTGATGAAGGGCCTGCCGTGGTATACATCCCAATGGTGATGCAGCAGAGTGAGAGGAATAGCGCCATGGGAGGGCAGGGAGATAGCCAGCCCTCTAATCATGTGGCAGCCATCTCCTAAGACATGAATATACTGTACGGTGTGATGAAGTGTGGGTTCTTGTTGGATATTGCCCCAGTGTCCATCAGTTAGCATGTGATGGAAGCGTAAAGCAGGAACTGGCCCGGGGGGACACAAGCGTCTGCAATAAGCTCGGCCATACTGAGGAATGCCCTATCTCTTTAGAGATATCCCAGTATATAAGTAGTGTAGTGTATACATTTTATAGTGTATAGTTAATCAAAACCTTTACAATATTGTTGCATAAAAAGACGTGTTTTAAAAAAGTACAAATTCTCAAGCAGTTAAAAAAGAAAAAGCTTTCTAGAAGTCCATGTGTTTGATTTAATTGTAAAAGGTATTTCAATGAGTCTGTTCGTTACCCTTCACGCTTCTGGTTTCGTGCCTTAGGTTTTCTTTTTCCCTATGTTTTGTATTAGCTGCAGTGCCTTTTGGCAAAATCTGGCGGCCCTACAAGCTGTCTGCAATTGATGACTGTTCAGTGCTAGCATGACGGCCGGGCGGCATGTTCTGATTTGGAAGAAACGGAATACGTGAAGGAGATAGTAACGTCTCAAGTTTTTCAAAGAGGGACAAATGCACAATATGTGCATCATTGATTCTTCATTTTGTCCACATAGTCTCCAGTCAGGGGTCGTCCATGTTTGCTTCCATGGTGGTGTGTGGTCTTTTAAGATGGTAGTTCCCAGCCATAGATTTAGAAGCATTTTTTGGGCCGGCCGTGGATATGTGGTTGACTAAATAAGGTTGCGGCTCCATTTTCCCATACGTGGCCAACACCGCCCAACCGTTTTTTTTCTTTGCTGTTGAGGCTTTATCTGATAGCCATGATCTTTGCTTTGCAGCCCCGTTGGTCGCTTTTTTGAAAGTCGCAAAGGTTTGGTTTGTGTTCTATGCCTTTTCCAGCTTGAGATCTGACAAGGCGTTCTCACAAACTGTTTACCAGTCGTTTTTCGATTTTGTCTGGTTATTCATCTCCATCCAGCAGAGGCCCAGGAGCGTGTCCTCTTGGGCTGCTCTTAGTTACCAGCATGTTTTTAGAATGGCCGCTTGTCTGACTTGGTAATGGTTTGGTAGACCAATTTCCAGACGAATCTGTGATTGGGATACAAACCTCGGGATCTGAAAGATGTGTTTAAACAGCTCTGATTGTTGTTTGTTCAAGAAATTTGCATCCTTTCCCCTGAACAATTCCGACCCATATGTAAGAGATGGTAAAAACTTGGCAGCTATTATCTTCAGCAGGTGCGAATTAGATGGACAATTCAGTTTTGTTTTTAATAAATTTAAGGCAAAACGTAGTTTGTTTGCCTGAACCTTTCTGTACAATTGAAGGTCTTTCAGAGTCCACCTGGCGTCGACCACTATGCCCAGATATTTGTACGAAGCAGTCTGCTCGATTGTGTTGCCTGCAATGTACCATTTAAAGGATTTCTTCCCTGGCCGCGAGGCAAAACAGACGATCTTCGTTTTTTTGTAATTGATTTGCAAGCCCTGTGCACTGAAGTAATCAGAAAATATAGCTATGTCCTACAATCCATAATCTAAGCATCTTAAAGGCAGATCTGGTTATACTCAGATGGTCTCTGGAAATGAAATGGCAGTTTGAAAATTTGGAATATGGAAAAAAATGTGGTTGAGATTCAGTGCACTTGATAAACAAGAAATGATTGGTGGTTACTGATAATTTAACATTGAAAACTAGGGTGCATACTACTGTTTTTTAAAAGGAATAATATTATTGGTTTAGAAAAAGTAATTGAAAAGAACATTGACCAGGATAAGCTGGAATATTGAGAAGTCAAACACAGTTGCTGCTTTGGTTTGCAACATTGAGAGATGAACTTTTCACCTTTTGAGTTCAGTTAGGTGGTCTACGGAGAGTTACCATGGTAACAGGCAGAGAGAGCAGTGGGGGAAGGTTGAACATTATGTGAGTTTGAAAGTGTTGAAATGTACAACCAATTAAAATGTTAGTTTGGTTTTGAATTTGTGTGGGAAGAAATTTCATTTGGTATGTATTTATTTTTATTTATTTTCGGATTTATAAAGCGCATAGCTGCCTCAGCGACGAGGCGTCCCAGCGCTATCAGACACCTAGGAGCCAGAGCCAGGAGGAGCTGGTGATACAGTACTTACTTGCGGGGAAAAAGCCAAGTTTTCACATTTTTGCAGAATGCCAGATGATTCGATATTACTCCCATCAAGAGAGGTAAAGAATTCCAGAGTTTGGCGGCCAAGTGGCCAAAGGAGCATCCGCCGGCCCTCGCTCTCCAAATACGGGGAGCGCGGGCTAAGGCAAGGTCTGCCGAGCGAAGTGTGCGGCCTGGCTTGTAGTACTCCAACAGATGGAATAACCCTGGCGGAGATTGGCGTGCCAGAATCTTATGGGAATAGCACAGTGCCTTGAACCCGATCCGCTGTTTGACTGGCAGCCAGTGTAGTCTGGGAAGGACCTGGCCACTGAGTGCGATCTAGGCAGGGTGACCAGCAGCCGTGTCGCCACGTTTTGTGCCCTCTGCAAACATTGAATGCTCGCCTTATTGGCACCCAGATAGAGGCAGTTTGCATAATCCAGTCTGGACACTACAGATACCTGGATAATAGTCTGTTGCACCTTCAGGGGAAAGAATCCGAGCAAAGGTCTGAGACCACGCAGAAGTCCAAAACAAGTCCCTGCGACGGCTTTTGACTGTTTGTCAAAGGACAGATTGTTATCACACCATATGCCCAGATTTTTTACAGCCTCCTTGGGGAAGGGGCGGGCTTAAGGCGATCTGGCCAGCACTGATTGGACCACAGCTCGCGATCCCTGCCAATGAGAAGAATCTCAGACTTGCTGGCGTTCAGCTGTAGGTAGTTGGCCGCCATCCAGTCCGAGATTGCCAGGAGGTCGTCCTTAAACTTAATCAGGTTGTTATCACACCTCTTCGAGAAGGCGAACACCAGTTGGGTGTCATCGGCGTAAGACACCAATGACAGCCCCCTGCTCCTGGCCACTTCGGCCAGGGGTCTAACATACAGGTTGAACAATAGCAGACTCAGGACAGAGCCCTGCGGGACATCCCGGTGTAGAGCGGCCTCCCATGAGTGGTATGGGGGCACAGAGACCTGAAAAGACCTGTCCTCAAGGAAGGACCGAAGCCAGGCCAGTGCCCGGTCCCTCAGTCCAGCCTCCCCAAGACGGTTCAGGAGGATTTCGTGGGAGACCGTATCAAAGGCGGCACTGAGGTCCAGGAGGACCAGTGCCGTAGAGTCCCCAATGTCCAGGCTCCCTCGGATGCTCTCTGATACAGTAAGTAAGGCAGACTCAGTACTATGCCGTGGCCGGAAACCGTGCTTGGTGGTGTCAAGGCTCGCATTCACCTCAAGAAATTTGGTCAAGATTGAATTGACATGGGATTCTGCCAACTTTGCCAGGAAAGGAAGCTGGGAAATTGGTCGATAATTTCCAGAGTCGCTCGGATCCAAAGAGGTCTTTTTTAAAATTGGGATCACTTTGGCATGCTTCCAGGCCCGAGGGACGGACGCTGATCTCAAAGATAGACTAATTAGCTCAAGTCAGACCGGGGAGATAGAGGGGCAGAGTTGGTGAAGAAGGGCAGGTGGCAGAGGATCTGCCGGGGAGCCGGATCTGATTTTTGAGCACAAGGTCTCAAAACCTGACAGAGTCAGGGGAGGAAATGAGACCAGACTGGTTGACCCGAAGAGGCCAGGCAAGCCTGGCGACCCGGCAACAGATGAAGAGAGCGCCGTCGGTAGCCCCTGGTAGATCAACTCCACTTTATTTAGGAAGAACTGTGTTAGCTCATCGCATTTTTGGTTAGAGTTGATGGGGGAGGTCCTCTTAACCCCTGCACTCTTCATATCATTAAGCAGTGCAAAGATAGTTTTGGCCGGATTGGTGCTGGATAGTATTTTACTGGCCACATAGTCAGCCCGGGCTCTACGAATACTTTTGTGGTATTGTTTAGTAGCTGCCCGATATACTGACTTGGCTAACGGCTCATAAGAGCGTCTCCATGCCCGTCCCTCTGATGTAAATCTATCTTCCTTTTTTGAAAGCCTTCCCCCTCCCCCATCCCTCGCCGATGAGTTTGCGCTCCTGGAAGAGGAAATTTCAATACAGGAGGTTACTCGAGCCATTCACTCCCTCAAACGCTCAAAAGCTCCTGGTCCAGATGGCCTTCCTGTAGAATTTTATTCTTCCTTTCATGCCTTTTTTGCCCCTAAACTTCTCCAACTCTTCAACTCCTTTATTAGTAGTGCGAAAGCTTCTGGGTCATTTTTGGATGCACTAATTATCATCATTCCCAAACCTGATAAAGATCATACCCAGTGCAAAAACTATCGCCCTATCTCCCTAATAAATTATGATTGCAAAATTTTTGCTAAAATACTTGCTTCTCGCCTTGACTCCCTTATCCCCCGCCTTATCAAGACGGATCAGGTGGGTTTTGTGAAGGGGAGGCTTGCTGCGGACAATGCTCGTTTATTCTCTAATGTCATTGCACACAGCAAACATCTTAAGGTTCCTTTAGCAGCACTGTCCTTGGATGCTGAGAAGGCTTTTGACCGCATCAATTGGCAATATCTCATACGCACCCTACATTGGTTTGGTTTTGGTCCTTTTTTCTTTCCATGGTTAAACTCTTTTATTCCTCTCCTCGTGCTAGTATTTTTGTCAATAACCAATTTTCCAAATCATTCTCCTTGTCTAGAGGTACTCGTCAGGGATGTCCCCTTTCTCCCCTGTTATTTATTCTTTGTCTTGAGCTCTTCTTAGAGAGAATTCGTTCTAATCCTAACATCACTGGTTTTAAATTGGCTTCTACTGAAACTAAATTGTCTGCTTATGCAGATGATGTGCTGGTATACATGTCTAATCCTGAAACCTCCCTTCCGCCTTTCTTGGATGAGGTCCGTTTATATTCCTCTGTTTCGGGGAATATAAATTGAATCTATCCAAAACTGAAGTCCTCCCACTTAATTCAGTTTGCTACCAATACATGTTTAATAATACTGATTTTGCTTGGTGTCCCTCTAAACTTAAATACCTTGGCATTTGGTTGTACTAAATTTTTGTGGAATGATAAGCATCCCCGAATAGCGCTACAGAAACTGATTCGTCCTAAATCTGAAGGTGGAGTTCGATTTCCCAACTTTAAAATGTACCATTCTGCTTTCCTGATCAAACAATCCTTTTCTTTAGCCTATGATTTTGATGACACTCCTGTAACTACCTGGGTTCTTCTAGAATGTTCTCTGTTGAAGGACCTTTCCTTTCAACATGTTGTATTTATGTCGAACTGTTCTTTTTTGACTAAATACCCTATCTTAAAATATTCTCAAAATGTATTACACAATATCTACTCCTCTAATCTCTCTCCGTTACAAAGTTTTCTATTATCTGTTGTATGGTATAACACATTTCTTCGTTATAAAGGTAAATCATTTTATTTTAAGCACTGGAAAGAGAAGAATGTTGTGTTTGTACATCAGTTTTTTGATAATAATTCTCTCATTCCTTTTCTGAAATTACAAAGTTTGTTTGATTTACCTGCATCGTATCGCTCTGAATATACCATTATTACGTCTGCCATTCAATCACACTTAGCCTCTCTTACAATTCCTGATGTCTTCCCATCTTTACTTCCTTCCTCTACCCTTTATCCCTTATTTTCCTCACAACAACCTAAGGCTGCCCTCCTTTATACTCTATTAATGTCACCTTGTTCAGAAAGTTCTAAATCAGCTGTTGAGATTGCATGGGAAACGGATCTTAATATGTCCCTCTCTATTTTGATGTGGGATCGTGTATGGTCCAAATTGTTTAAAGTTTCCCCTGCTGCTCGTATTACCCAATCGTTATTGTTCATTTATCATAGAGTCCTTATCACTCCTGTAATTGTTCATAAATTCTCCCCAACATCCTCTTTACTGTGTTGGTCCTGTGCTAAAGAAACTGGGTCACTTAAACATTTAGTGTTTGAATGTTTTCATGTTTTATCATTTTGGCAGAAAGTTTGAAGACATGTATGCTAGTATTTAATTGTCCTACCCAGTTATCTTTACAGACTATTTTTCTGGGATCATTGTCATCTGATATAGATATTATCTCGTCTTCTGCGAGATTGTTGGACTTGTTTATGTCTCTTGCATTTAAAGTTATCTTGTCATGTTGGTAATTCTAAAATTTCTACTCACACCTGGTGGAATTTTGTTTGTGATGAACATAGGATTGCTATCGCTTCGTCTTATTCTGTCCCCTTGAAAATTAAATCTGATCTCCTTTGGCTCCCTTTTACCAATTATCTTTCCTCCAAATCTCTTTCTTGACTGATTCTCAGTTTTTCCCACTTATCTTTCCCTTCTCCTCTTTCTCTCTTCCCTTCCCTTCTCTTGCCCTTTCTTTACTTTTGTTCTTTCTTCTATCCTCTTTTCTTTTCTTCTTATTTCTCCATTTTTCCCTTTCTGCCTTCTTTCTCCGATCATTTCATTCTTTATTTTTATGAATAATTGCATATGTTTTAGTAATTCTCTTTGATATTCTCTTGTTTCCAATTTCTTATGACATATGTATTGTATCTATTCTAAAATGCTAATAAAAATTTCTTAAACAAAAAAAAAAAGAAAATCAATCAATTGGAAGCTATTGATAGAATAGAGCATGAAGGAACTACTATTATTTTGTCAGAAAAGTTAAATTCAAAATTGGATTCTTTAGACAACTCAATATCTAAAACGGTTGGTTTAGAAAATAATCTATATGTATGTTTAAATTGTCGGATAATTTTCGAAGTAATTTACATGTGGAAAGAGGTTTAGTAAATGGAGCAATGGGATATGTTTTTGGTTTTCTGAATTTCCCAAATAGAGATGAAATTGAATTTTTGAAAATCAAATTTGATGATATTGAAGAATTAAAACAATTGAGTCGTTGTTCGACTCGATTTTTGCTAGTAAAAGATTTATATATCCACCAAAAACAGTTTCCTGTTTGTTTGGCATATGCGGTGACTATTCATAAATCGCAAGGTTTGAGTGTAGATAGTGCTTTGGTGAATATTGGAAGCACTGTGTTCAAAGAGGGTATGGCATATGTTGCTTTATCTCGAGTCAGAACTTTATCTGGATTATACTTGATTGATTTTGATGAGACAAAGATTAGTGCAGATCAAAATTATGTGAAAGAGCATACTAGGTTAAGAAGAGAATATGCTCCAAATTTACTTCAATTTCCTTTATTTGAAAAGCCTGTGGTACGTAGAAAAAGAAGAAATGAGAAAATATGTACTGAGGTTGTAGAGAAAAGAAGGAAACTAGATGAACCAGTAATTGTAAGCAAAAAGAAAAACAATACTATTAAAGAGGTTGTTGGATTTCAGTTTGAAAACAGTTCTGTTGTCAACTGCTATGCTAATGTATTGGTTAATGTTGTTTATTTTCTTGAAAGTTTACAAGAACAGATTGTTGTTTGTTGAGTTCTGTCTTTGAGAAATGTAGCAGTGAGAAAAGTAAAATAGAAGTGTTTCTGATATTCGAAATGTTTTAGACAAATTTTCTGGTGTAAATCAATTTTCACAGAATATTCAGCAAGATTGAAAGGAATTTTTAATGTATATACTTGTTATATTGCAAGATGAAGGTGTAGACATTGAAAATCTTTTTGGTCTTTCTTATAAATGGCAACATGACTGTGACAATCGTCCATTTTCAAGCAGTACTGAAATAGACACTTAAAGATTTTCATAAAATATGAAACACTGTAGGTCTGCAGGTAGGATCTTCTTTAGGCCAAAAGCGTTGGGTCCAGAGAGTGCTGACTTGACCACCTCGTCGCCAAATTTATGTTACATCCAATGAAGAGTTGAGAAGGTATTGTAAATAAGAATAGGTTTATTCTTAAACAAGTACAGCACTAAGATTCAGGCAGAGTGTTTCTTCAATCAGCTACAGCTCATACTGGCTAGTACAAGCCCAACATTCTAAAGCATAGTTAAAGATACATGAATAGTAAAACAAAATAATGAATACATAGAAATAATAAATAACCATAAGATATAACAGTAGTATGTGATGCTGTATGTATACAAGGATTGGTGGGTTCTTGTTTTATCTTTTTAATTGTATTGTATAAATTGCATACTTTTATGATGAAGTTTTTTTATCCAATAAAGTACATCTACTACTACTACATCTCTGTGGCTGCCTCTAGCTGTGCCTCTTCGTCGAACATGTTGTGTAATTTTTATTATTACCAGCTTACTGACGAGTGTTGTCCCCTGGGTCTGCCAAATAACTGCTTTCTGGGCTCACGCAATGTGTCGGCGCTCGTTGCAACGCCGTTGAAGAACGAACCAGTTTGGATTCGGAAACGCCGAAAAGCCTTTCTCGCGTTTTGTTAAAAGCCACTCGTCTTCAAAGAGCGGCTCCGTCAGGGAGTTGCAACAATGTTACAGGGGCTTCCGTACTGTTCCTTTACCGCTATATATATAATATATTTTTGACAAAGATATTAGTAACATCAATAATTTTGTTTCAATATTTTTGTTATTTACATTATAAGTATAGGCTGTTGATATTTTTATGGTTGATATTTTGGTGTCAATAATTTTTTTGTAGGATGGTATTAGTGACGCAGATATTCTGTGAGTGAACCCGCCCATCGCCCCCAGCCCAGATGATCAACCTTTGGCAATAATGAAATGAGATTCCGCTGGTTGGAGCGAGCTAGTATCTACCATAATTAACTCCGTGATCTACATAGATTGTGCTCCATCCACCTGGATGACTCCATCATTCAACCAATCTACAAATACTTCTGCTAAGCATTTATTAACTCACCTACAAAAAAGGGCAGAAGATGCAGGGAGACTAACGTTCCATCAAGCATGCTTCCAAAGATTTTGCTCCACCACTGATAACATCATATCTCTCTCTATTTTAGCTGAGAGGGCACTAAGAGTTAAAGGTAACAATCTGTTTGTATGTTTCATCGGCTTCTCAACTGCTTTTAAAAGAGTAAATAGAGCCAAACTAAGGGGGAAATTATGATGACGTGGACTGCCACCGACAGCCCATTGGTGGCGATCTCACCTCCAAGGGAACCATATTTTCTGCCTGCCATTTTTAATGTTGGGCAGATGGTTGGCGGTGAGCAAGACCGACTGCCACGCTTCCGACGGGCTCCTTGAGCCTGCAGGTGTGGCGGAGGGGATTGTATTCCCTACAATGGTGGCGGTGCCCTTTCCATCAGCCTTTTAATGGCAGTTAACCTGCCATAAAAAGGCAGGCAGAAATGGA
This sequence comes from Lissotriton helveticus, assembly GCF_964261635.1. NCBI lineage: Eukaryota > Metazoa > Chordata > Amphibia > Caudata > Salamandridae > Lissotriton > Lissotriton helveticus. Next base: position 1,998,232,893 of record NC_136067.1, read on the forward strand.
CTTTGGGGGCCCCCCTTCTCCCCTGGCCCTCTGATATGGGCACCGGGGAGCACCTTTGGTGCCCCTCTACATATACCTGCACCAAGTGGCAGGCACCAAAAAAGTATGAACATTGCAACCGCTGTGGTGGCAGTCGCATCATAATGCCTATGTTGTGACTGCCGGTACATCGGGCGGTACGTCCCCCCGCCATCCTAATCAACCCCTAAGTGCTAAACCGGGTTTGTGGGGAATTGAGCGCGATCTACTAAAACTCATAATTGATCTCTACAGTGGCACATGGATGAGAGTAAAACTTTCACACAGCAGAGGAATGAAACCAAAAATCTACATATATAATAGGCTAAGTAAAATAAAGTTAGCATTCTAGCCCCACTATTGCTTAGTTTATATATTTCAGATCTTGCAGTAAGTTAGGGGGGAATCTCCCTGAACTAGCAAACACCAAAATGGAATTCCAATCATATGCCGAGCATTTAGTCATTTTATCAGCTACTACATTGCGACCTCCAAATCCAGATTACCATACTACATGCCTATAACGTGGAAAACGTAACCTACAGATTAACATCAACAACACGAAAGTCATGCTTTGAACCTGTTTTTTGGCCCAGATGAAACTGAGAAGGTGTCCATTTATTCATACCTTGGGATGGAATATAGGACAATAAAGCAAACTGCAACGTCCATATGAAATACCTGCGGCAGAAATTGACAGTAATCTCTGGAGTGATGAGAAACTTTGGGCCTCATGTATGAATTTTTGCCATAGGGCAGTGCTGCAAGCCTTGCTGCTGCCCTGCCCTTCAGCGAAAGAAAAGGGCAGGAATGTGTTGTATCTATCAGATACAGTGCATTCCTGTACTTTTCCCCAGCGCTAGTACACAATGTACTGCTCGCAGTGCACCAATGCGGTCACCTCTGCACCATGGTGCAAGGGTGCCTGTGTTGCAGGGATGATTGTTTTTGTGCAGGAAGGGATGTTCTTGGTGCTGCCTCAGAGTTGCGATTTCTCATAAACCTGTGGCAGTGGCAAAAAGCCATGGATGTTGCTGGAAATGCCCCAGCACCACTCATTGCACGCCCCTTTAACGCAAAGAACTAAATTAAAGGGAACAATATTTACAAGGAAGACTTAAGCCAAAAAAGTGGCTTAGTGCTGCCTGGTTAATATGGTGCATCTCCTGCGCCACTGGAGGATAGGAAAAAGTGACGCTCCGGTTGTGCAAGGGGCTTATTTACGAGGCCTTTCCGCCTCCGGTGCGTCACTTAACGTGGGAAAAAGTGACTTATGGACGGCTCAAGGGGATTTTAAATAAGCCGATCTCTATATTTAAATATGGTGGGAGTGCCATCGGTACCATGGTAACAGTGGCTAACGCCAAGCTGGTTCCAGTATGTACATATGGTGAAATTTGTTGGCTTACGGAAACGATTAGGATAGTGGAAACTGTGTTTACGCGTGGTATCAGGAATGTATTTATGAAAAGCTACGCTGCAGTCTAATAAAATGAGAACTGGGACTAATGCAGATTGCAGCCCGGATTACAATTAACTGTATCCACCATTGAATAGTCAGTCAAGGGGTGGCTCATAACACCATAACATCATAAGATATAACATTATAAATGAAGTTTCTAAACCACACAGTGAAGTACCATGCTGACCAAGTATAATCCACCGATCATAAATTGCACAAAAGGCCGAAAGCCACTCCAAAGAACGACGATGTGCTTCTTAGACTCTGAGAGGGTGTCACAATACAAAAACTCCAAATATGTTCTAGAGTCTTGCACGATACAAAAACCATACCTAGATTTCAACTTCAGCACAAAGGCAATATCATCTTTCTTATGCTTCAGACTCCTCTGCCTTTTTATCAGTTTGACACATGATGGAAAACCTCTCACAATTAAACAGCACTTGCTGTCTTTGCAGCTGGGAGAGGATAACACATTATCTGTTTATGTCCAAAGTTATTGGTCATTCGTAAGAATCTACTGAAACGTGAAACAACCATTATTATACGGTCTTAACCACGAATGACCATTAACAGGAGTGTTTTGCACGGAACATACCTTCACCACGCATGTCCGTAACTTCAAAGCTTTTACCAGGATTTGCTGTGGTAAAGGCATGTTCGTTTTAAAGGATGATAATGGTCATGGGTTAGGAACTCGGGCCAGGTGGGGAAGTGAGGCAGGCGTGATGGTGTTAGGGATCAGGGCCAAGCAAAGGGACAGACTTAGGGTTCAGGGCAGTAATGGTCATGGGTTAGGAACTCAGGGCTGGGTGGGGGACTGCTTCAGGGGTGGTGGCTTTAGGGATCAGGGCCAAGAAAAGGGATAGACCTAGGGTTCAGGCTGCGCAAGGGGCGTATGGCTGGGGTGGCAGCTTTAGGACTTATGGCCAAGAAAAGGGACAGACTTAGGGTTCAGGACAGAGGGCTGGGGGCTGAGACAGGGGGGGTTTAGGGGTCAGGGCCAGGTACAGGCATTCCAGGCAGCGTTCAACCCATGTCGGCTTCTCAGGACCCTGTAGTACTTTCCTCTAATGGACCAACTCAGCTCCCTATTGTTTAGAGGGGGTGGTCCCTTGTGGACCCCAACAGTGAGACGATAATAGGCTGGCTCAGTGTAGGTGCAGCCAGCACGCAGAGGTATTAAAAATAGCCCAGGGACCTGGGCGTGGTTCAGTGTCGATCTGGCCACCAACTAAACAACCTGTGTGCCTGTGTCTGTGGTGTAGTAGGCCTGACCCCACGACCCTACACTGGAGATGAGGTGGTCTAACCACCATGCCGACACTCTGGACCACTCCTGTGCCTGCTGCCGGCACTCGTCTCGTGGGAGCGCCCCTGCCGCGTCTCCCTGCATGGCCTACCTTGCCCGAGCGTGCGTCCTTCCACGCACACGGCTGTACGGTGGGCCCTGATTTCGGCCCGCTGTTGCGACGGAGCTCCGCACCTTGCTACTGGTGCCTCCAACGGCTGCCGTCCAAGACGTGCCGGCAACACCCCAGCACAACGCTCCACCAGGTGCGGCCCAAAGCTGCTCTCAGGTGCACATGACAGTCAGCTGCACACACGCGCAAGCACCTGAGGTCCCGAAGTCTTCTCGGCCAGCCGGCCCGTCTGTGGCCCACACAAGTAAGTGCACTGGAGCACGTGTATGACAACAGAGCCTCCTCGAGCCCCACCATGCTACACACTCACCAGAAGACAGAGCTGGCCCCTCCATCGGCACCAGTCCTGCGTGAATCTGCTACTGGCTGCCTGCGCCACGTGGTGCCCGAACCTTGCAAGACCACCTTCTGGCACGGCCTACCACGTTTCTGGTTCCCCCTGTGCTCATAAGACACAACCATTACAACACCATCACACGACGCCTCTAGCGTGCCCCGGGCCACGCCTGGCCCGCATCTGTCTGCAAAAGGCCCGCCCGGCCACCGCCTCCCACCGAGTCAAGCCACGCCTGACAACTGCATGTGCCGCAGCCTGCCCTGCCTCCGGTGGCTGCTCACCCCGACAGCGCCTCTTCTTGCACCAACATGGCTACAGTGCCTCCGATTGCGTCTTTCGCTATCACTGGGCCCATGCCCTCCCAGGCGACTCGCTGGAAGGAATGAGTAGAGCGCCTGGAGAACTTCTTCGAAGCTGGGGAGTTTGCAGCTCCACAACATCTCTCCATGTTGCTCCATCAAGGCGGGGAAGATATTCACAAGATATCCAAATGCAACAGGGAAGCCAGTCCACCATGAAATTACGCCACGATGCGCAATGCCATCACTGCGTACTTCGAGGAATTCGCCAGCCCCGACTATGAGCGGTTCCTGCTCGCCAGGCCCGCCAGCTCCCGGAGGTACCTGTTGATGTGTTCTGCTTCAGGTTAAAAGAGCTCGCAAGCACCTGCACCCTCCCCGATGTTGACGATGAAGTCCGCGCACAATTCATCCAGGGTTGTGCATTGTCCAAACTGCGTGAAAGAGTCCTGCAGGAGTACAACATGCCAATGAGTGACATTCTAAGGCCTGCCGGCTCCAAAGAGCAGTCAAAGGCCAGGGCAGCACACATGGACCCTAAACCAGCTGTCACCGTCAAGGAGGAACCAGTGTGCGCCCTGGGTACTGATGTCCAGGAGTCACGACCCAGAGCTGCCCGACCAATGTCCACAACAGCCCATGCGGATGGTGCGGAGGCCCATCACCTCATGATGGAGCCCACCCTGTGCAAGGCAAAACCTGCAGTGCCTGCAGGAAAGTCAATCCCTTTTCAAAAGTATGTTGGTCAACGCCAAGAAGGAGTCAGAGTGGCCCACCTCAGAGAGTGCGCGCGATTGAACCGCTCCCTGAAGGTCCGACCAGCAGTGACATGGACGACGACGAAGCTGACGCAACCACGGTCCACATGGCCAGGATGTTGAACTCCCTCTCGGCTGCCCAGCCTGCTTCACCCATGTGTAATGTCAAGATACAAGATCAGACCGTGGCTGCCCTCATCGACACCGGAGCCACCATTGACCTCATGGCAGCCAGCGTCTACATGGGTCTGCCAAATCCCCCAGCACTTCGCCATACCAGGGTACAGGTCTATGTCTACGGCACCAGGTCTCCAGTCAGATTGTGAGGAGGGTTCCAAGCCGATCTCTCCCATGAAGCCACCCGTCAACAAGCCAAGGTATACATCACTCAGGAAGGTTTCGGATTCCTGCTCGGCTGCAGGACTGCACAAGACCTCAACTTGATCCACTTTGCGTTCCCCGTCCCTACCCGCGACCTGAATAACCTCCTACACCGATTCGAGAACCTGTTCGATGGGATCAGATGCGGCAGGGCCCTGCCATCTGTCTAAACATCGACAAGTCAGTCGCCCCAGTCGCCCTCCGCCACTGGAGAATCACCTTCCATCTTCGCCCCAAAGTAGAAGCAGAACTGAGCCAGTTGGAGAGAGCGGGGATCATTGCAGGGGTGTGTGGTCCTACCCCCTGGGTGTCACCTATCGTCGTGGCGAAGAAACCAAAGCAACCTGATGCTGTCCGCATCTGTGTGGACATGAAAATCCCCAATCTCGCCATCAAGCACAAACGCACCTGACCCCAACGGTGGACAACATTATTGGAGAATTGTCAGGCTCCAAATGGTTAACAAAAAGGGACCTCCACTCGGGATATCACCAAATCCCTCTTCATCTGGACTCTCGCCCCATCACGACTTTCTCCTTGCACGCAGGACTGTGGCGATACACTTGTCTCAATTTTGGCATCTCCAGTGCTGCAGAGGTTTTCCAAAACATAGTCAAGAATTTCCTGTAGGGGATGGATGGTGTCCTAAATGTCTGCGACGATATCCTCGTGCATGCATCCACCCTAGAAGAACACCTCCAACGCCTCCACGCCGTACTCACCAGGCTCCAAGACCATGGACTCACGGTCCACCGTGAAAAGTACGAGTTCCTGAGGATAGACATCAGTTTCTTCGGGTACCGCTTCTCCAACAAAGGCATTGTCCCCGATCCGGACAAAGTCAAAGACATACAGAGTGCTCCCGCTCCTACAGTAGTGTTCCGGGGCCTGCAGTTTACCTGGGAATGGTCACATATTGCAGACGCTTCATCAAAAATCTGTCGGATCTGACTGGTCCCCTGCGAGACCTCACCAAGTCCACCAGGTTTGGGAAGTGGAGCAAGAAGAGGCGTTCCAGAGAATCAAAGCCACCCTTCATCCAACACGACCTTGGCATACTTCAACCCCAGGCATGAGTCCCAGCTAGTGGTGGATGCTTGTCCCACGGGTCACAGAGCAGTGCTAGCCCAGCAGCAGGCCTGTGGGGAGTGGGCCCCAGTCACCTACGCCAGCAGGATCCTCACACCCACAGAGTAACGTTACTCTCAAATTGAGAAGGAGGCCATTGCAATCTTATGGGGTTATCGCCACTTCCACATCTATCTTTATGGACACCCGTTCGTGGTAATAACTGACCACAAACCCCTGCTTCCACTCTTCAACGGATCCTCGTCACGGCCCCCCTCCGAGAATAGAGAAGTGGGTGTTGAAACTTCAGGAATTCCAGGTACTCGCAACCCAGCGGACTTCCTGTCTCGGCACGCTCGACCTGTCACGGAGCAAGAGCCGGCGGAAGCCACAGAAGAGTACATCCGGATTATCATTGAACGGTTCAAGCTCCTCCCGTTCTTGGGAGAAGTGATTCAGGCCACGACTGCCTTCAGATCGCCATCCAAGCTCAATCATCAGGTGACTGGAAGCCACTCCAAAACCCAACGTCGTTCCGCATCATAGAAACGCAGTCCACGCTGAAGGCTTTCCACCAGGTGTACCATGAGCTGTCTGTCCCCTCCGATGGTTGCCTCCTAAGGGGTCCGTGCCTTGTCCTACCAGGATGCCTGACTGCCCAAGTTGCTCTCCTTGCGCACAAAGCGCACCAAGGGATAGTGAAATCAAAGAACCGCCTCAGCAGTAAAGTGTGGTTCCTGGGCCTAGACAAACAAGTGGAGTCCTTCATCCAACGCTGCCCAGTATGCCTAGCAACCAGTCTTCCTAGCTGACCAGCATCTGTGATCACCGAGGCGGGACCCACATCCCCATGGGAAAGAGCCTGTGCGGATTTCGGCAGTCTCCTGGGAGGGAAGTACATGTTGGTTGTCGAAGATGATTTCTCACGGTACCCAGAGGTTGAAATAGTTTCCTCCACAGCAGCTGGAGACGTCATCCCCAAACTGGAGAAAATTATGGCAACCCACGGCCTGATTGGAGATCTCTGCACAGACAACGGCCCACCTTTCACCAGCTTTGAACTCTTGGAGTACCTTTCGTCCCACCGGATCAAGCACCGCCGGGTGACCCCCTGGTGGCCCCAGGCAAACTGGGAAGTATAGAGGCTAATGCGAACACTAAACAAGACCATCCAAATCGCCCTTGCCAATGGCCTTATCTTGGAACAAGCCCTGTACCAGTTTCTCCGGGAATACCGCCTCAAATCTCTCTGCACCACCGGGATTTCCCCGAACCGCCTCTGTTTTGGCATAAGGGTGACTGACACCATCCCACACCACCTGGTGAGGACAGAGTCCCCAAACCCTCTGAATCAGTCGCTGGCACGGCGGACGAAAACCAACCAAGATGCATCCCGGAGAAGACGTGCTGAGGACAGTCCACTCGCTGTCGTGGACAGAGTACTCGTATGAGATTGCCACCCCAAGGGAAAGTTCTGGACGCTGTTTGAAGTGGACCTGTGGATTGTGAAGGAAGTCAAGGGCAGCAGCTTCCCAAGGTAACGAGAAAGTAACTAGTAATGTGTCTTTCTTCAAGAGGATCCCCGCTTAAAAGTGAAGAATTCCCAATGCTCTCCGAGCCTGATGCTCCTGAACCGAGCAGCCTGCAAGGACCAAGAGAGTACAGTAACTGCTGTCCGGCCAAGCTCCCCCAGCTCCTGGAAATCCCCTCAGCCAAGAACATCACAGTCGCCAGTCGGTGCCGGACACTAAGGAATTGACGGCGGCGCCTCTGATACCCCCGGCCAGGAGCAGCCAGACCCGGCCATCACTGAAGTACCAGGACTTTGTATCCCGCTGTTGGCCCCGGTGAATCAGGTGTAAAAGTACTCCGGCGAACCAAGTAAGACTGTTCCATAAATGCCTTATTTGTCAATGCCTGATGTCAACTGTATAGTAGTTTAAAATGTTCTCTAAACGTTGTTTGTTTTAATCCTTGGGTAAAGGAGGACAGTAGTTTTTTCCTCTAATGGACAAACCCACTGTAGGAGAGTAGGGTCTGCTATTCTATGGTCACCCCAAATTTTTGCTTTTTGCTTCACTGGTTTATGACTTAATGTGGCTGTGGGCCTGCTAATCAGACCCACAGCCTGCTGTTCTCTCTCTAAATTAATACCCATGCACTTTGGGTGCATAACGAAATTTCAACTGGTTCACCTTATTGGCCCCTGTAACAGTGTACCCAGGTATCCAGAGCATAGGTGCTTCCAAGGCCTACCAGGGGCTGCAGCACGTATTGTGCCACCCCTGGCCTGGCCTCCATATTTGACACAACTGGCTGATCACTCAGCTGGGGTAAGTCGGTGTAATCACCCCTTACGTAGGTGTAGTATGCCTATACCTAATCCAAAATGGGCACATATGTTCCTATCAGCCACTCCTATGGAAGGCCTCATCAATCCTGGAGGCAGAGTGCTTGGAAATATGTGAGATGGTGCTCTGGCATGAGCTGAGCCTGTCTGCAGCTTTCGTAACCACGTCCTTTAGCTGTTCCATGATACTGCCATACCATATACTCTTAAGTGCATTATGAACCTCGCGGTTAAATGCTAACTTTGGTTTGGCTTTATCAAAACATGTCGAGTAAGGTGTCATACAAATTGGAATACTACCCCCTCGCCTGTTCTGGCGACGGGGTAGCATTCCACCCTTCTAGAGGGACACGACATGTACCTAACCTGAACCCCGGTTAAAGTTAAACTGAGCCTCAGCATCACAAAATGGATGCTGCCACCACAGACACAAGTCTGACCTCCTGCTGCTGGGAGTCCTTCCAGCGAGGGCAGCTTGGACAAAGGGTTTCCTGCCTTGGGAGGTGCTAGCACCACCCCAGACAGGATTTTGTGTATTGGGTAGGACAGGGCTGAATGGAATCAGACATGCCTGGGGCACACAAGGTGTCCACGTGCATTTTGAAGAAATATATAGGGGGGGTGTGGCACACCTTAACGGTAATATGAGTTCAAAAAGGTAATCTTTAGAAAAAACGTTTCACAAGTTTCTGGGCGCCTCAGGAATAGTCCCTTCTGGCTGGTAGGGGACTCTTAGTATTAATGCAAAGGAGGTGTAGGAGATTCCCACACTTTATCCTGTGGCGCTCCTGTGGAGGTAAATAGGACCTCTAGTTTTATCAAAGTTATTTCAGTTCAAGGAAACAAAAAGTTCATCAAAGAATTGTTTTATTCGAAGAAGTCATATATTGCGGTCATATTAAAGATGCGACAATCCCTATGCATTTCGGGACGGAAGTCCCTTCATCAGGTGATTCAAATTCATCTGTAAATGGAAATAAACACTGTTTCAGGAAGAGGACTTATTCTCAAGATGGGTAAAAAATAGTAAAAACAAATATGGTAATCTAACAAAAATGTGAGAGGAACGATTGAAAAATACTGCCAAATTAAATCCCAAGATGTTATTAGGAACCCGTGCGTGAAAGTAGTAAAAAAGCTTGTGTCAGAATCGTGCTTGTAAATGAATTGACCGGTAAGCAGTCTGGACTTATCTAAAATCCACGTCAGCAGTTACCCGTTGTAACACCCGACTGTGCATGGTGAAAATCAAACAGAGCGCGGTCTAAAAACCGTGAACCTAAAATTATCGATCCTTACCTGTAAGGTGCTGGTAGCCGCGTTCAATGATGAGTACCGACAGGGATCGTGGTACGGGAAAGTGGTGGGTGTGTTATGCGGGCGGGTCACGTGACAGAAAACGAGGAAAATGCAACATAAAAAGCGGACCAAAGTGTGTATAACGTGTATGATCATGGATTCAACACGATAAAAACGATAAAAAAATTCGAAACCATAAAAATCATAAAAAGGGTCTGAATAGCTCCTCTGAAAATGTGCATAATAATAATATAATATATACTTAGTGAAATGGCAAACTAAATAAAACGTTCGGAAAGGTAGAACACGAAGCTGTGTCGGCCATCTTAGATCAGGAATACATTAGACGAATAGAGACGCTAGGAGCAGAAAGAAACTAACAAAAATGGAAGAATGCTGGAGCACTATTAGAGCGAAAGAATGATTGTTAGACAATTATCACCACAAAAAACGAGGGAATATGTGAAAGACAAGAGTGAGGAGAAAACGTAAAAAGGAAAAAGTGAGAAAAGAACCAATGGGTCTGACAAAGGGAAGAAGAAACATCTACCATTCTCCCAGTTGTTGAGAGCTAAAAGGATCTGTTCTGACCCAGATGAATTCAGCCACACTGAACAGAATATACTACAGAAATACAGGGAGAGAAAATATCCTGAATTTACTCTGAAGGCTGCTAGTGAGCGCATCATGGGTAAGAACCGAAACGATCTCTTAACTCCATGCACTGACATTGTGAAAAGAGACAGACCGGTATTTGTGTCTAAGTACTCCTCCAGAAGCACAGCCATAAAGAACATCATCTTAAGCAACTGGCAAATGATACAATTCGAACCAGACTTTCAAGGAATATTCAACTGCACTCCACTGTTTGCATACCAACATGCTAATAACTTGAAAAACATGTTGGAAGCCAAACCCAAATTGCCTAACACTGTGTTCTCTGGCACTATACCATCCATAACTGCAGTCACTGCAACAGCATCATTAGAGGTAACTACATTCACCATCCGTTGTCTGGTAAACAGATTAAACTAAAAACCAACGCTACTTGTGACTCAATGAATTTGGTCTACTTACTGAAGTGCCCTTGTGGCTTACCCTATGTCGGGAAAACTGAAAGGAAAATCAAGGTCCGTCTAACGGAGCATAAAAGCACTATAAGGAACAAGGTTTTAAAATCCCCACTAGCTGCGCACTTCATTTCATCCTTGCATAACATCAGCCAGTTAAGGTTCCTTGTACTAGAGGTTGTCCAAAAGAGACCTGGCGTTGACAATCGCAAAAGACTCCTGCAACGTGAACTATTTTGGATAAAATCGTTGGACTCGTGCCAACCGAAAGGACTCAATGAACGCATTGAATACAGTTGCTTCCTTTAAACATGCCTCCTTTTTTGTCGTACTCCTTCTAAATGCATTCTCCATTTCCTCATTCACTCTTAATATTCCCTTTTTTCCCATTCTCATCCTTTCTTTTTTCCCCTTTTTTCCTATTCTCATCCTTTCTTTTCTATGAATGATGCCAACATCGGTGATTAACAACTGATTACTTTTATTATATCCCTTGACTTTCTTCTTCCCTTTGTCAGACCCGTTGGTTCTTTTCTCACTTTTTCCTTTTTACGTTTTCTCCTCACTCTTGTCTTTCACATATTCCCTCGTTTTTTGTGGTGATATTTGTCTAACAATCATTCTTTCGCTCTAATAGTGCTCCAGCATTCTTCCATTTTTGTTAGTTTCTATCTGGTCCTAGCATCTCTATTCGTCTAATGTATTCCTGATCTAAGATGGCCGACACAGTTTTGTGTTCTACCTTTCCGAACGTTTTATTTAGTTTGCCATTTCACTAAGTCTATATTATATTATTATGATCCACATTTTCAGAGGAGCTATGCAGACCCTTTTTATGATTTTTATGGTTTCTAATTTTTTTATCGTTTTTATCGTGTTGAATCCATGATCATGCACGTTATAAACACTTTGGTCTGCTTTTTATGTTGCATGTTCCTCGTTTCCTGTCACGTGACCCGCCCGCATAACACACCCACCACTTTCCCGTACCACGATCCCTGTCGGTACTCATCATTGAACGCGGCTACCAGCACCTCAAGGATCGATAATTTTAGGCTCACCGTTTTTAGACCGCGCTCTGTTTGATTTTCACCATGCACAGTCGGGTGTTACAACGGGTAACTGCTGACGTGGATTTTAGATAAGTCCAGACTGCTTACCGCTCAATTCATTTACAAGCACGATTCTGACACAAGCTTTTTTACTACTTTCACGCACGGGTTCCTAATAACATCTTGGGATTTAATTTGGCAGTATTTTTCAATCGTTCCTCTCACATTTTTGTTAGATTCCCACATTTGTTTTTACTATTTTTTACCCATCTTGAGAATAAGTCCTCTTCCTGAAACAGTGTTTATTTCCATTTACAGATAAATTTGAATCCCCTGATGAAGGGACTTCCGTCCCAAAATGCATAGGGATTGTCGCATCTTACCTTTTGATGGATAAACATGGATTACTATCACGTGAAGTTAATATGACCGCAATATATGACTACTTCGAATAAAACAATTCTTTGATGAACTTTTTGTTTCCTTGAACTGAAATAACTTTGATAAAACTAGAGGTCCTATTTACCTCCACAAGAGCGCCACAGGATAAAGTGTGGGAATCTCCTACACCTCCTTTGCGTCCTCGTGCATTTGCCAGTTCAAACCGGTGCTGGGGCTTTCCAGCCCCCAGTCCTGGCACGAAGCTGGACAAAGGAAAGGGGGTGTAACCACCCCCCTTCTTGGTCCCACCCAGAGGAGGGACCTAGTAGGTGATCCGGCCCCCAGATTTAGAATAAGAGTAGGAGCTGTGTCCTGAGACTTCAGATCATCCTGAACTCGACTTGAAACTAAGAAGAAAACTGGACTTCGACATTCTGCTGCACAGAAGACTGAAGAGAATCTCCCTTGTGGCCAAGGAGTGACCACCCTGTGAATACAGGTGCCAACCAGCAACTCGACGTCTGCTTTTCCACCACCTCCCGCCGGAGCCCGAGGCCAGAGCCTGACAAGACCCAGACTCCCAGACATCTCACAGCTTGATCCACAGTCCCTGAAAAGAAGAGACCCGTGGAGGCACCGAGAGACGTGGGACCGGACATCTTGAAAGATCCCCAAGAAGCTGACTGCGCACCACCCGAGGCACCCTCGATGCTGTGCTTTGGAGTTTGAGAAGCCCCAACACCGAGCAGCATTTGCACTGAAAATCAGCTCCCCAGCCTCTCCAAGATCTGCGTGGGGCCCTTTTGCACTTTGCCACTTAACGCGCCATCCCGTCCACTTGACACGTGGATAGCGGCCATATTGGCAACGAAATCTACAAACTACACTTCTGGTCTAGTTGCTCCAGACTGGCCCTTGCTCCCCTGAAAAGGAGCACCCGCTCTGACCTTGCTGGTCCGAGTGAGAAGATTGAATCGATTCCTGCGTGGCTTGCTTTAGTCAAGGCCTGTTTGCTCTAATCAAGTTGTCGACACCGCCATCAGCGAAAGACTTCGTGGGACAGCTCGTGACCTACGCCTGGAGGTCCTTGACCTCTTCATGTCCACGTGGCTGCAGAGACAATCTTCACCTCATCGCCTGTTTGCACCTGACATCGCCTGGTTCCATCCTGGTTCCACGGTAGTCACTGGCTAGTGACTTTGAACATTGTCCCTTCTGTTTTCAGGTCTTCACCTCTTCAGATCCACCCTTGGATCCACCGGAACTCTTCTCGACGACCCGCCTGCAGCATCTTCAGCTCCAAGCACCATCGACCTGCGTGATGAAACCCGACACTACTTCGCACCTATGCACCCGCTTCCTGTGGGTGGGGTAACTTGTAGGTCCATCGGAAGGTTCCTAAAACACTAACTTTGTAACTTTTACGCACCATTGACATTGCATTGGTGCATGCGTGCACTTTAAGCACTGCACCCGAGTCCCGCGGGCCTTTCCCGACTTCATCACTGCTAGTCCCGAACAGCTCCAGCGATTCCCCAGGCCCTAGGTCTCTTTCCTTTCCCCATAGTGGTTCTTATACCACTATTTTAGTATATGGTTTAGGTGGCCCCTAGGGCTCATCCAAATAGTGCAACTTTTGTATATTTAAACTGTGTTTTGTTTTAACACATTTGCTTCTGTGCTCATAAAGAGTATAGGGGATATCTGTAGAAATAAATCTATATATATTTTCAATATATATCTGTGTGGTGTCCTTTCATGTGGTATTCAAGGGGATTGTGTATGGTAAAACAGCTTGCTTCACATGCCTTTACAGAGTTTAGCCTAAGACTGCTTTGCCCATGCTACCACTAGGATAGCTTGTCTATAAGGTTGACTTACAACCACCACCATAAGGGTTGCTTCGCATGGTGCAGGGTGATCACTAGAACTAGTGAGCAGCATATACCAGGCCAACTTCTCACATTGGTGAGCAGCGGATTGGGATTTGAGCTTGCTGTTGTTTTACCATTACAATCTTTAAGAGTATCATTTGAAAGATCATACAGGTACCTGTTAGGTACATTAAAACAAGACTAGTATACTTAAGTTCTACTGAACTTAGTTGTTGTAGAGGATAGGGAGTAGCACACCCTGACTACAACTACTAGATAGGTTTAGTAGGAAAACACAAGTGTATGTATATTGCAACATATCCACCCACACTAGAGCAATGTCTGGAGCAGAGGGGTCCACTGGACCTGTCCCTGTTGAGAGTGACCCTCCAAGGGCACCATCCAAATTTGCTATCTTTAATTTTAAAGAACTGAGGCAGCTGTGTTCCATAAGAGGAATCAAAACGGGTCCTACCCCTACAGCAGACCACCTCAGGGAGCTTTTAGACAAGTCTGAAGCTCTAAAGACCTCCAAACCAGGCCCCTCAGGGTCTGGAGATGGAGGCTCTCCAACTGAAGATGATAACACTGATGCCCCTGTCCCTGTCATCCAGATAGATGAGGAAGACCAGAACACTGGAGATACTCAGCCTGGGGATGAGGAAGAAGAGGAAGAGGAGGAAGAAAATGGGTCTGATGATGAAAGAAATAGTCAGGTGTTAGTCAGCAGGCTTAACCAGGCTAACTTAAGCCTATTTGGGACTGAACATGGGTCCAACCCCTTCAGACCCCCAAGTGGACTTAACCAGGAGCAAAGGAGGAGGAGGAATCACTCAGGTGAATCCAATAACTCCCAAGCTTCTAGAGGTTCTCATGGTCACTCCAGAAGGGAGTTGACTAGCCCTCAGAGAAGGGAACATGAGGCCAAAATGAGAGAGGCTGAACGTAGGATCCAGAAGCAAGAATTAGAAGTTGCCCTGGCCAAAGAGAAACTTGCTAAAGCAAGGCAGCCTAGAGAGAGTGGATTGGGATCCACTGGGGCAGCACTATCCCTAAGGATAAAGACAGGTCCTATGACAATAGAAACCTGAGTAAGATTGTGCCCCCCTACAACGTTGGGGATGATATCCACAAATGGATGACTGCACTTGAGAGAGCCTGCAAAATACAGCAGGTCCCTCAGGATCAGTGGGCAGCAATATTGTGGCTCTCCTTTGAAGGTAGAGGCCGAGACAGACTCCTCACAGTTAGTGATGGGGATTCTAGAAACTACCTGGTCCTGAAGAGTGCTCTGATTGATGGGTTAGGCTTAACCACTGAACAGTACAGGTTAATGTTCAGAGATACCCAGAAGACACAGACTCAGGACTGGTCTGAATTTGTTGAATGTGCCACTAAGGCTCTGCAGGGCTGGTTGCTGGGAAGTGAGGTTACAGACTATGAAGGATTGTACAATTTGCTTATGAGAGAACAGATTTTAAATAACTCTCAGAACCAGTAGTTGCATCAACATTTGGTTGACGCAGATCTAACCTTTCCCAAGAATTGGGAAAGAGGGCAGACAAATGGGTTAGAACCAGAGTTAAGCAAAAGAACCAGAACCAGAACCAGGGTGTTGACCAAAAGAAAACAGACCAGAAGGGTGGGGAGCAGAAAGCTAAAGACCAGAAGTCTTCAACAGGGCCCCAAACTAATACTGAGGGTGGGTCCCAAACTTCCAAGAAGAAGAAGAGAGAAGGTCAAAGAAAACCCTGGTGTAGTTTTTGTAAAAACACATCTCACTGGACAAGTGATTGTAAAAAGGGTGGAGCCCCCAACACTGCAGCCCCTAAGGCACCTGCACCCACTAGTACAGTTATCAGTGTTGGTCCACAAACTAAGGGGGTAGTGGGTATCACCTTGGGAACTGAGGGAGAGTCTGGCCTAGTCAGACCCCCTACACAGGCTGTTCTGATTTGTGATGGGGAAATTGACTTTTTCCCCTACTGTCAGTCCCATTAATCTGGGCAAGTACAGACATACGCCTATGATTTATGAAATAGTGGCTCAAGCATACAGGGACAGATGTGCCAGTGTCACAATGGTGACGCCTAGCTTTGTGAACCCTGGACAATACCTACCAGGTGATAATTACCTGGTGACCAATTCCAGCAATGTCACTACTACACATAGTGTGGCAGTTGTTCACTTTTCCTGGGGAGGGGTAACTGGCCTAAAAAGAGTTGTGGTTAGTGCTGATCTCCCAGTAGAATGTTTGTTGGGCAATGACCTGGAGAACTCTCTATGGTCAGAAGTTGAGTACAGGACTCATGCAGAGATGTTAGGGATATCATCACATGTCCTTGCTGTGACCAGGTCACAGGCCAAAAAGTGCCTCTCTGAACCTCAGGTCTTGGATCCTGAAACAATGGACCAAGCACCTTCCAAGAGAAAGAACAGGAGGGTAAAGGCTGTGCCTTCCCAACTGCCTACAAGTGAGGATCGGTCTTCACAGGAAGATGATCTTGAGACCCCTGAAGGAACTGTCTCTGAAGAACTTGAACCTGATCAGGTTGAGTTTCTGGGGACAGGGGGAACTTCTAGGGCAGACTTGGGGCAGGCTCAGTTAACCTGTCCTTCTCTTGAACCCCTCAGACAGCAGGTTGCTGCTGAGGCTGCTGGGAATGCTCAAGGTACCCATAAAGTATATTGGGATGATGGGCTCCTTTATTCAGAGGGTAGAGACCCCAAGCCTGGTACAACCAGGAGATGGTCATACCTCTGCAATTTAGGGGCTTCCTTCTTACCTTGGCACACGATATTCCCTTAGCAGGACACCTAGGCCAGAACAAAACTTGGGACAGACTTGTCTGTCACTTTCACTGGCCTCACATGTCTCAAGATACAAAGGAGTTGTGTCGCTCCTGTGTAACCTGCCAAGCCAGTGGCAAAGCAGGTGGCACCACAAAGGCCCCCCTGATACCACTACCTGTGGTGGGGGTGCCCTTTGAAAGAGTGGGGATTGACATTGTTGGTCCAATGGATCCCCCTACAGCATCTGGGCACAGATTCATACTGGTGGTGGTGGACCATGCCACCAGGTACCCAGAGGCAATTCCACTTAGGACCACAACAGCTCCTGTTGTGGCCAGGGCCTTACTTGGAGTTTTCTCCAGAGTGGGGTTTCCTAAGGAGGTAGTATCTGATAGAGATGCCAACTTCATGTCAGGATACTTAACAGCTATGTGGAAGGAATGTGGTGTCAACTACAAGCTCACCACTCCCTATCATCCACAATGCAATGGGCTTGTTGAAAGATTTAACAAGACCCTAAAGGGTATGATCAAAGGATTACCAGAAAAGCTCAGGCGAAGATGGTGCGTCCTTCTACCCTGCCTTCTGTTTGCTTACAGAGAGGTCCCACAAAAGGGGGTTGGCTTCAGCCCCTTTGAATTGTTGTTTGGGCACCCTGTAAGAGGACCCCTATGTATGGTGAGGGAAGGATGGGAGTTACCTCTCAAAAAGCCCAAGCAAGACATAGTGGACTATGTACTTGGTCTCCGCTCCAGGATGGCTGAGAATATGGAGAAGCCATCCAAAAACCTTGAGGCTAGCCAGGAATTACAGAAAGCCTGGCATGACCAAAAGGCTGTCCTGACTGAGGACCAGCCTGGACAGAAATTATGGGTGTTGGAGCCAGTGGCCCCAGCAGCACTCCAAGACAAATGGTCTGGACCCCATACAATCCTTGAAAAGAAGGGAGAGGTTACCTACTTGGTGGACCTAGGAACTCCCAGGAGCCCCCACAGGGAGCTCCATGTTAACAGGCTGAAAGCATATGTTGACAGGGCAGACATGGGCTTGCTCATGGCTACAGATGAGGGGCAGGAGGAAGAGAGTGACCCTCTCCCAGACCTGCTGACTCAGAACCCTGAGGATGGCTCAGTTGATGGTGTGGCCTTAGATGGCAGCCTCACTGAACATCAGCAAAATGACTGTAGACAAGTTTTGCAGTCATATCGACATATGTTCTCCCTGACACCCAGTCAGACTAGCTGGTGTACCCATGTGGTGGACACTGGTGACAGTCTTTCTGTAAAGAACAACATTAACAGGCAACCTGACCATGTCAGAGATTGTATCAAGACTGAGGTGCAAAAGATGCTGGAATTAGGTGTCATTGAGCCTTCAGAGAGCCCCTGGGCTAGCCCAGTGGTTCTGGTCCCAAAACCTCACACCAAAGATGGAAAGAGAGAGATGATGTTCTGTGTGGATTACAGAGGACTCAATGGTGTCACCAGGACAGATGCACACCCTATTCCAAGGGCAGATGAGCTCATAGACAAATTGGCTTCTGCCAAGTATTTGAGCACATTTGACTTGACAGCTGGCTACTGGCAAATCAAGTTAGCTGAGGAGTCTAAAGCCAAGACAGCATTTTCTACCCCCAGTGGGCATTATCAATTTGTGGTGATGCCCTTTGGTTTGAAAAATGCACCTGCCACCTTCCAAAGGTTGGTGAATCAAGTACTTACTTGGTTGGATGACTTTTGTGCAGCATATCTGGATGATATTGCTGTCTTTAGCTCCACCTGGGAGGATCACCTGGTCCACCTGAAGGAAGTGCTAGAGGCTCTGCAGAAGGCAGGCCTCACTATCAAGGCAACCAAGTTCCAGATAGGGCAGAGTAAGGTTGTATACTTGGGCCACCTTGTAGGTGGAGGCCAAGTTCAGCCACTGGAGAGTAAGATCCAGACCATAAAGGACTGGTCCCCTCCAACTACCCAGACTCAGGTCAGAGCTTTCTTGGGCCTGACTGGGTACTACAGGAAGTTTGTTAAGAACTTTGGGTCCATTGTGACTCCTCTTAAAGATCTGACATCCAAGAAGATGCCCCAAAAGGTTCAGTGGACAGAATACTGTCAAAAGGCATTTGAAGACCTGAAGAAGGCCATGTGCTCTGCACCTATCCTGAAGAGTCCTGACTACTCAAGAGAGTTCATTGTCCAAGCAGATGCTTCTGAGTTGAAAGTGGGAGCTGTGCTTTCACAACTTAATGTAGATGGTCAAGACCAGCCCATTGCTTTTATTAGCAGAAGGCTGACCCCCAGAGAGAAACGTTGGTCAGCCATTGAGAGGGAGGCCTTTGCTGTGGTGTGGGCCCTGAAGAAGTTGAGACCATACTTGTTGGGCACTCACTTCAAGATTCAGACCGACCATAAGCCCCTCTTATGGCTTAATCAGATGAAGGGTGAAAACCCCAAACTGCTCAGGTGGTCCATTTCCCTACAGGGGATGGACTTTACAGTGGAGCACCGCCCAAGGACTGACCATGGTAATGCAGATGGTCTCTCCAGGTACTTCCACTTAGAACATGAAGACACAACTGGTCAAGGTTAGTCTAATGTCCCTGCGTTTGGGGGGGGGTTGTGTAGGAGAGTAGGGTCTGCTATCCTATGGTCACCCCAAATTTTTGCTTTTTGCTTCACTGGTTTATGACTTAATGTGGCTGTGGGCCTGCTAATCAGACCCACAGCCTGCTGTTCTCTCTCTAAATTAATACCCATGCACTTTAGGTGCATAACGAAATTAGAACTGGTTCACCTTATTGGCCCCTGTAACAGTGTACCCAGGTACCCAGGGCATAGGTGTTTCCAAGGCCTACCAGGGGCTGCAGCACGTATTGTGCCACCCCTGGCCTGGCCTCCATATTTGACACAACTGGCTGATCACTCAGCTGGGGTAAGTCGGTGTAATCACCCCTTACGTAGGTGTAGTATGCCTATACCTAATCCAAAATGGGCACATATGTTCCTATCAGCCACTCCTATGGAAGGCCTCATCAATCCTGGAGGCAGAGTGCTTGGAAATATGTGAGATGGTGCTCTGGCATGAGCTGAGCCTGTCTGCAGCTTTCGTAACCACGTCCTTTAGCTGTTCCATGATACTGCCATACCATATACTCTTAAGTGCATTATGAACCTCGCGGTTAAATGCTAAATTTGGTTTGGCTTTATCAAAACATGTCGAGTAAGGTGTCATACGAATTGGAATACTACCCCCTCATCAGTTCTGGTGACGGGGTAGCATTCCACCCTTCTAGAGGGACACGACATGTACCTAACCTGAACCCTGGTTAAAGTTAAACTGAGCCTAAGCATCACAAAATGGATGCTGCCACCACAGACACAAGTCTGACCTCCTGCTGCTGGGAGTCCTTCCAGCGAAGGCAGCTTGGACAAAGGGTTTCCTGCCTTGGGAGGTGCTAGCACCACCCCAGATAGGATTTTGTGTATTGGGTAGGACAGGGCTGAATAGAATCAGACATGCCTGGGGCACACAAGGTGTCCCCGTGCATTTGCCAGTTCAAACCGGTGCTGGGGCTTTCCAGCCCCAGTCCTGGTGCGAAGCTGGACAAAGTAAAGGGGGTGTAACCACCCCCCTTCCTGGTCCCACCCAGAGGAGGGACCTAGTAGGTGATCCGGCCCCCAGATTTGGAATAAGAGTAGGAGCTGTGTCCTGAGACTTCAGATCCTCCTGAACTCGACTTAAAACTAAGAAGAAAACTGGACTTCGACATTCTGCTGCACAGAAGACTGAAGAGAATCTCCCTTGTGGCCAAGGAGTGACCACCCTGTGAATACACGGACCAACCAGCAACTCGATGTCTGCTTTGCCGCCACCTCCCGCCGGAGCCCGAGCCCAGAGCCTGACAAGACCCAGACTCCCAGATATCTCACAGCCCGATCCACAGTCCCTGAAAAGAAGAGACCCGTGGAAGCACCAAGAGATGTGGGACCAGACATCTTGAAACACCTCCAAGAAGCTGACTGCGCAGCACCCAAGGCACCCTCGACGCTGTGCTTTAGGGTTTGAGAAGCCCCTATACCGAGCAGCATTTGCACCGAAGATCAGCCTCCCAGCATCTTCACGATTTTCGTGGGGCCCTTTTGCACTTTGCCACTCGATGCGCCATCCCGTCCACCTGCCACGTGGCTAGCCCCCATCTTGGTGACTAAATCCACAAACTACACCGCTGGTCTGGTTTCTCTAGACTGGCCCTTGCTCCCCTGAAAAGGAGCACCCGCTCTGACCTTGCTAGTCCGAGTGAGAAGCTTGAATTGATTCCTCCGTGGCTTGATTTAGCCAAGGCCTGTTTGCTCCAATCAAGTTGCCGACACCACCATCAGCGAGAGCCTTTGTGGGACAGCTGGTGACCAATGCCTGGACATCCTTGACCTCTTCGTGTCCACGTGGCTGCAGAGACAATCTTCACCTCATCACCTGTTTGCACCTGACATCGCCTGGTTCCATCCTGGTTCCACGGTAGTCACTGGCTAGTGACTTTGAACATTGTCCCCTCTGCTTTCAGGTCTTCACCTCTTCAGATCCACCCTTGGATCCACCGGAACTCTTCTCGACGACCCGCCTGCAGCATCTTCAGCTCCAAGCACCATCGACCTGCGTGACGAAACCCGACACTACTTCGCACCTGTGACCCGCTTCCTGTGGGTGAGGTAACTCAGCAACGCCGGTGTTCCCACACTGGTATACATCTCTAGTGCCTGTGTCTAAAGTTTTATCCTTGTAGGTCCATCGGAAGGTTCCTAAAACACTAACTTTGTAACTTTTACGCACAATTGACATTGCATTGGTGCATGCGTGCACTTTAAGCACTGCACCCGAGTCCCGCGGGCCTTTCCCGACTTCATCACTGCTAGTCCCGAACAGCTCCAGCGATTCCCCAGGCCCTAGGCCTCTTTCCTTTCCCCATAGTGGTTCTTATACCACTATTTTAGTATATGGTTTAGGTGGCCCCTAGGGCTCATCCAAATATTGCAACTTTTGTATATTTAAACTGTGTTTTGTTTTAACGCATTTGCTTCTGTGCTCATAAAGAGTATAGGGGATATCTGTAGAAATACATCTATATATATTTTCAATATATATCTGTGTGGTGTCCTTTCATTTGGTATTCAAGGGGATTGTGTATGGTAAAACAGCTTGCTTCACATGCCTTTACAGAGTTTAGCCTAAGACTGCTTTGCCCTTGCTACCACTAGGATAGCTTATCTATAAGGTTGACTTACAACCACCACCATAAGGGTTGCTTGGCATGGTACAAGGTGATCAGTAGAACTAGTGAGCAGCATATACCAGGCCAACTTCTCACACCCACCTCGCTATTGTATAGAGGGGGTTGTCCCTGATGGACCCCGACAGCGTGATGATAATAGGCTGGCCCAGCGTAAGCTCGGCCAACACGCAAAGGTATTACTAAGTAGCCCAGGGACTTGGGCGTGGTTCATTGTCGATCTGGCCACCAACTGAACAACCTGTGTGCCTGTGTCTGTGGTGTAGTAGGCCTGACCCAATAAATCTACAGACCCTTCCAGTCCTTCCTTAGACTGACGAACTTAAGGTTCAAGAATGGGCAGGGGGCTGCGGCAGGAGAAAGTTTTCTCCCGTTCTGCCCTCTCTGTCTTGTCAGAAAATGTTAGTCTGTTCACGGTATCTATTTAGCACTGTAAACTGATCACGTGGGGAGAAACAACAAAAAATCTGGAACGTTCATTCCAGTGTGTCGCAACAGCACGCATGCATTACAAAGGTAATGCCTTTACCACGCATGCCTTTATGATGATATTATCGTGGTGAAGGCATGCATGGTAAAGGCATATACGTTGTAAAAATTATTGTGCAAAATGCAAGTGTGATGATGACGCACGGATTGTATGGCAGCTATGAAATGGCGTGTGTTGTAATAGTATGTGTGGCTACGTCATACAACCTACTGAAACAGACTTTTAATATAAAAGGGATAAGAAAATATGTGAGTCAAAGTATTCTGTTTTAGGGGCACTTCACCAAAACAAGTGGGACAGGCAGGGACATTTTCTAACTTTAGCAAGTAGGAGGTGGGAATGCAAATATTTGATGACTTATATAGGGGGACAATTAAAACAAAAGGAATTCATTTTTATGCTTTGTTGTATATATTTTTTAATTTGGAAGGATTGTCATTATTTAAAGGTTTGTTTTTCTTCTTTTTATAAATGTGTCATATTGTATATGGTTTCAAGTAACTGGAACAATAAAATATAATCTGATCTGATCAATATGTTGATTCATTCACGTTTACTCTTAGCACAAGTAAACGTGCCACAGCATCAGTTAGTAGGTGACTAATTCTTATACGTATGTTTGGGCAGAAATCGAACTTTCAAATATGGCCCAGTTCCTTGAATTGCATCTGTTGTAGAAGTGCACCAGTCATAAGTGGTAAAAATATACTCTGTGAGTGGAGCCTAGATCTCAATGGAACAAACACAATCTAATAAAGGAAATAATTAGTTTAACTCTTGAAAAGTAGGGTACAGATCATCAACCAGTAAAGATGGCCTGAAGTGTGTCTAATATACGAGATCTACTTTTTTCACATACAATTCATTTAAATTATGTATCTGGGACAGTGAATACTTAGTTTCAAGTTAGAGACTGCACAAATTACTCTCATCGAAAGTAGGTTTGAAGCTGCAAACGTTGGAATATAAATATCACAACACAGATCTAACTAACAAGCATATGTGCTGTGTAAATGGCAACTAAAAGTGAACAAACTTTGAACTTTACCTTACATTCTCATTTCCATTGTTCCTGAGTGAATTCCCGACGAGAATTTCTGCTCCATTCATCCTCTCTGTATAGTTATTTCTGGCGGTGACAGAAATGGCATGAACTTTATATGTGCTCAATAAATCCAACCTCCACCAGGGACCATCGTCATTCTCTGCGTGGGAGCAGGATCCATGGGAAAATTCGGAATCCGGGTTTCCATCAATTGCGTTGATCGCATCGGACAGGAAACCTAACTGGTTTCCGTCTTTAAGAAGAAAACTTGACTGGGTGGCTCGCCCACCCAAAGCCACATTTTCACCTGGAAATAAACAAACGCATTAGGTTAGAGGATGCCTGTAGGGGTTACGTCACTAGTATAATACCCAGGGCTAAAACATGTTTATCTAATAGCATAGTTATTCATTAAAACATCTACCGGGTACACAAGGGTGTTTAGAAATCAGTGCCCCTATGCTAGAGGTTTTTACATCATAAATACCGCAAACAATTAAAGGCATGCAAGACATGCATAATTGACAAACGTGACCATTCACAAGGAAATATTTATTTGAAAAACTTGATTCACTTTAAAGGCTTTGCACACAGATACCTGCACCAACTCTAGTGGTCTCAAGTAACATTTTGCCGGCACATTCGAAGTCCCAAGATAATCAAAATGACCCTGAACTCGTGATACCTTTCCCACAAACTGTATACAATGGATTCAAGTATACATCTTTTAGTCAATGAGTAATGCGTAATTATCTCCTATATATTGTTAGAAATATGCATTCATATTTTTGTGCAGCCTTAACAGCATACGTAATGTGGTTTTACACTCAATGACATATGTACACACAAATATTGTACTATTCCCTTTAAACTAATTTCCGATGACACATAGAAGAGTCTTTTCCAGACCTTTGTTAAATAGGCCTCAATTTGGGCCTAGCAGTCATATTGTTCAAAATGGATGCCTTTTCCCTGCACATTTCACTGTCTGTAATTTCTGCAGTACACAGTCATGCAAATTCATGTTTCCTTATTTGCATGGGTATTTTACTTCCTGGTTCTTCCATTAGCTCACTGTATAGTATTAAATCATAATAACCTACTGTTCATGGATCTAGTTTGTCCCACCATCTTCGGATGGCATTAGTATAGAGTTTTCTGAATCAATATTTATGTAGCGGGATAGTGCTCAAGTTCTATGACAATATGCCCCTTAGTAAAGTTGTGCTCTGATTTGCAGAGAAAGCAACACATTTGATCATACCTTGATGATTCAGCAGTTTTAGTGATTTCCAATTTGAAGGTAATATAGGGGGCTGAGAGAGCTTTCGTTAATGCCACTAGGGATGCTGTCTGTTTCTCTCTTGATTTGGAACTTAGAATATTTTTGATTGCACTCTTCTCTATAATGCCACTTTTTGTGAGAGCCTTCATGGCAATTATTCTGTTCTGCATTTTAGAATTTTTGTAATAAATAATTTCAACTAATCAGCTGATCTAGAACTAGAAGTTTTGGAGCAGGCTGTTTACATTTATTGATTGTAATTCAGATGTTTGTGCTGTGCTGGGTGGAGCCTTACCTCTTGGACATGTTAACTCTTGAAACTGAGGTTTAAGATTGTCTCCAATTCATTGAATTGTTAGTGTTCTTTGAAGGTACAATTTTGGGCTTTCTAAATTGCAAGGTCCCCCACACCCACAAATTTGTGGTAGGAGAGGAGTGATGCGAGTTAAGAACACGTCCTTTCTGCTTTAGAAATTTCCCTTTTTGCCCTGTCTCTAGTCATAGTGGATTTTGCCGTGTTCTTGGTTCTTGGTTCAAAATGCAGCTGCCAGATTATTACTAGGTTTACCCAAATTCCAACCCATCTCAAAAGAAATTCATAAATTATTCTGGCTCCTAGTAAGAAACATTATCAAATTCTGGGATCTCTGCATTGCCTATAACGGCTTGAATAATTCTGACCCTGACTTCATTAGGCTTCTTTTTAAATGGTTCCAGCCAATCAGACTACTACACTCTGCTGGTGCAAAACTAATTGTTACACCCAGATCACGGAAACAGCTAAGCTGTGGAACACTCTCCCCCCTCATATTAAATCCCTGCCCTCACTGTTCTCCTTCCGGATGGAGCTTAAAACCTGGCTGTTTTATAACTAATATCTTCATCCAGGCGTATTTCTTCCTAGTCTCCAGGCCAAAACACCTCAGGGTATACAAGTGTTCAATAAATGTTATTAACATAACAGAGTGGAGTTGCATACAGTGCAGGAGTGCGGCACAGTGTAGACGCACAGAGCAGAGTATAGTACAGTGGCGTAGAATGGGATAAAGTGTAGTAGAGAGGAGTATAGTGGAATGGAGTACAATGAAGTGCAGTAGGATAGAGTCGAGTAAAGTGTAATATAGTGGAGTAACATGTCGTAGACTAAAATGGTGTGGAGTGCAGTAGAGTGGCGTGGCACAGTATACAGCTGGGTAAAGTGTCATGTATTGGAGTACCGTGTTGTACAGTCGAGTGGAGTGGAGTGTCATACACTATTGGAAAGTAATGTACACTAAAGTGGAATGAAGTGGCATATGGTCTAGTTGATTTTTGCAGGGTGAAATGGTTTATAGTAGAGTGTTGTAGAGTGGTACAATGGATTGGCATACAGTGTTATAGAGTAAACAAGGACATCCCGTGGAGTTCATTATGAGGGCAGGATACACCACATATATTCCCCCTACACCACTTTCCAAAAAACCTCCTGAATAGGTGCCCACAATGTAAGGACCACGAAGTTGACCCAAGTGTCAACATCTTAGTTACCCAGTCTTATAACGGGGTTAAATATCAATTTCTTAAACCTTATAAGCCACAAGTGAACAGCCATTGTTATACCAACACCAACCTTCAACATGTGGCGTCATATTAGATACCAGGTGACTCACTGTTTTAGTCCCACGCATCTACAATGGCACAATATACCAAACTGATTTGTACCCTAACTGGCTCCAGACATATACTACCGAACGGGTGTTATGCTCTGACTTTAGTGTCTCACGATCACTAAACCACTACAAAATGGCCGCCGTGTTTTTAACTTAGTCACGTGACATGCACATCACTCACCAAACCTCGGAACTCCCGCTAGTGGCATTATTACTCCCAAAATACATGATTTTTATTAGGGAGAGACGTGGCAGACTGCACTAGCGTACCCTGGGCTTAACAAAACGAACAATATGAGCTAAACCAACTCGATCCCCATGATATTTTGCCACTCCAAAATGGCCGCCTTGTCAACCGACCAAGTCACGTGACACGCACTTCCCAGACCCAGTCCCGGGATGCGGCCACGCCCCAAACAAGCAGTTCTTATCCAGGAGACACGGGGCAGGAGCTACCAGCCCGATCTCGGCGGACGAAGGGTAAGACTAAAGCCGGCTACGCGGAGAGCTTAAGGTGAGTGATGCCAGCAAATAGAGGCACCGGTAGGAAAGATAGAACTTGGGCCATTTACTAGATAGCAACCTTACACTTCCCTTGAACAGATGTGGCTTCACGCCACACGAGTAATATTCAGGACAGCACAGGGATTTTGTCTCAGGATCACTTGTACCGCTATAACTAATGGCCAACACGGGGAGATGGCTCACCCTTCCAGTAATATGTCAAACTTGAGCACTCTTATGTGTGGGAACACCATAATAGGCAAGTGCCGGTTTTCCTTTCCTTTTTCTTTTTTTGGTTATTTCTTTCCTTCCCTTTGAAACAAGAGGCCCTGACCACCAATACATACGGAATGGGCTGTGGCCACTCCTTTTGGTCAGCGACCATTTCCACATGACAACTAGGGAGTTTTACCCTTAGCTTACCAAACAGCAAGACAAAAAACGATCTACACTTTGTTTAAAGTATCCACTGAACGGGTTGTGTCCATTCCTGCTAGTCAGCGCCCATGTCCAAGTGTTACACTAGAGAGCTCTGCTTGCAGTTTGCTTATTGCTAGATAAAACACGTGCAAACCTTGTTTTTAACTCCCTATTACCTAGCCTCAAATCTAGAGGCATCTTTCACGCTGTACAACCCGCCAAGTATTGATGGGGCGGATAACTCTTGACTTTTAGGTAAGTTGGGGATATCCTCTCTCATTACAACAAGCTGAATGCTGCTACACGGTTTTAATCACTTGATCCACCAGCATGCAACCACACACTTATATGCTGTACCCTTACAAACCACGCTGCTCCACACTAACGCATGAAATGTGGTCCAGCTTTTTAACGGTTACATGCCTAGCGCGCTATTACACCACTGAGCATGTCACCATGTATGCACCTGGTCACTGTCTTCATGTCACTACTGCTCATAATCTGCCTCCTTTTGTTCCCCACTTTAGGCAAGGAACAACACTATTGAGGTAAAAACTCTTCCCATAATCTGATGTATGAGCTTTCTTAGTTGACATAAGTAATATTCTTTTGTAGACAACACCATATAGGTCCTGACAAATCGCAAGTCAATGCACATAGCGAGAAACATGTCGACCGTCTTTTTATATCCTAGTCTAGCCTAGAACAAGGAAACATTACTTTCCAGATAGTCTAGTCTAGTTCCACCTTTTAATTGTAACGAGGGACCACCCGAATAAAGTAGTCTCAGGTACCCTACACTGCATTTTAACTCACAATCTAGTCTACAATCCCTCTGGCCCCATACCCACACTTCACCAATAGGTAGTTGGATTCAAAAGATCTCCGCCAAAGAGCCCCTCTTTGAGGTGAGCCCGTTGGGAATTGCACCGCCTACCCGACAAGGAGCAACGCCTATGATGAAGCATGACACCTGCAAGGGTGTGTGAGGCAAACATATCCAACATAATGGATACCCAGTGGGAGGTTAACACCCTTTAACCACCACTTTCTCCCTTGACCAGTGCACCCCACTCCCCTTCCTCCTTTCCACCCGAGGAACAGCATTGTCCAACTTTCTTGAATAAAATGTCGACTGAGGGCACGGACTGAGGCTGGACCTTCCACTCCCTTTGAGTGGTAATCTCGCCCCAACCGATCCATCTGGATCACTCTCTCCCTCCTTTTGAAAACATTATAGAGTACAATGTCATTGAGTGGTGCAGAGTGGAGTGGTGTATAGTGCAGTAGTGGAATAGAGAGGAGTACTGTGCCAGAAAAGAATGGAGTAAAGTGGAGTACAGTGCCATCTAAAGAATTACGTATAGTGTCATATAGTTAACAAGAGTATCGTATCATGGAATAGAATGTTGTACAGTGGCATACAGTGTGCCAAAGTATTGTACAGTGAAATGAAGAGGTATAGATAGGAGTAAAGTGTCTGAGAATGGTGCACAGTGTAGTAGAGTGTTGTAGAGTGGAGTTGCATAGATTAAGGTAGTGTGTGAAACAGAGTGAGTAAAAGTCTCATACAGTGGAGTAGAGTAAAGTGGAGTGGTGTGACATAGTGTGTAGTAAAGTATGATAGAGTTTATTAATGTGTCACAGAGTATAGCGGCATTCTGTGGAGTGTACTGGCATAGTGTAGTTAGTAAATGGTTATAGATTGGAGTAGGGTCTTGTACAGTAGAGTGGAGAGCTGGGTCACATAGAAAAGTGTATAGTGGAACAGAGTGTTATACATTGGAGTGTATGGTCCTGGAGTGCACAATTGAAATGGACATTGGAGAGTACAGGGATAGGTTGGAGTGGAATGTCATAGATTGCCATGAAGTGTGGTAGACTTTTAAAGCATGGAGTTGTGGAGGAGAGTGTCATACGATAGAGTGGATTGCCATAAAGTAAAGTAGCATACATTAGAATAGCATAAAGTGGATTGTAGAAGAGTGGAGTGGCATAGAGTGGAATAGCGTAGAACTGAGTGGTATACAGTGGAGTGGTTTTGATTTGAGTAGGGTACTGTGGCTTCACGTAGATAGGAGTGGCATACATTGAAGTAGCATAACGTAGATCCAAGGAAGCTGTTATAAATTGTAATGGTGTCTCATACAGTAGAGTGAAGGGCTGTGTTGGACAGAGTTTGAAACTGTCAGTGGAGTAGAGTGTTGTACAATAGAGTGTAAAGACAGATAGTTGAGTGCAAATTTGGACAACGGAGTGTATGGGGATAGAGTCTATTAGAGTGGCATGGATGGTAGTGGAGCTTTGTAGAGTGGAGTTATATAAAATAGCGGAGTTTACACTAAAGTGGCGTAGAGTGGAGTAGCATAGACTGAAGTGGCATAAAGTGGAATAGCATAGAGTAGTGTAGACTGAAGTGCCATATAGTGGAATGATATAGAGTGTAATAGAGTACTGTGTAGTAATGGAGTGGAGTGACATACTGTGAAATGGTTTAAACTAGAGTGGTGTAGTGTGGGGTAGGATACAGTGTAATAGCACACAGTAGAGTGGTGTACAGTAGAGTAAGATAGGGTGGTATACCATAGAGTAGAGGGGCAAAGACTGAAGTTGTGTAAAGTGTAATAGAATAGAATGGAGTGTCAAACAGTGGAATTACATAGATTGGAGTCTAGAGTAGTGGTGTAGAGTAGAATAGAATAGAGTAGAGTGGAGTATAGTGGCATGGTGTTGACTGGAATAGCTTATGAATAGCTTTTATCAGGGGTCTCCAAACCGGTCCTGGAGGGCCGGATCCATGCCAGATTTTTAAAATAACTACATGTATCTCAATAGGGATATGCACACAATCTGGCAAGGATCTGGCCCTCCAGGACTGGTTTGGAGACCCCTGGCTTATATTGTCTTACTGTACATTGCAGTAGTGTACAGTACAGTGAAGTGCTGCAGCTTGGAGTGGTGCACACTGGAATGGGTAGAGTGTAAAGCATATCATGAATTGGCGTACAGTGGGTGGCGCACAGTGGAGTGGCGTCTAATAGAATAGCGAAGAATGAAGTGGGGTAGAGTGGAGTGGCCAATAGTGGAGTGGCATAAATTGAAATAACATTGAGTGGAATACCATATAATGGAGTAGCATATAGAGGAATGGCGCACATTGGAGTGGTGTACCCTGAAGAGATATAGAGTGGAGTTGCATACAGTGTACTAGTGTAGGGTAGAGTTGTATAAAGTCTAATAGAGTGGAGTGGTGCAGAGCTGAGTGTTGTACAGCGGAATGGCATTGAGGGTAATAATGTAGAGTGGAATAGAGTGCAGTGGAGTGGCCTATAATGGAGTGGCGTAGACTGGAGTGGCACACAGGGGTGTGGTGTAGAGTGTAATAGCATAGAGCGGAGTGGCATATATTGGAGAGGGGTCCAAACAAATGCATAGAATGAAGTGGCATAGAGTGGATTAGCGCAGTGATGAGTGTTGTACAGCGGAATGGCGTTGAGGGTAATAATGTAGAGCGGAGTAGAGTTCAGTGGAGTGGCGTATAATGGAGTGATGTAGACTGGAGTGCCATACACTGGAGTGGCATAGAATGGAGCAGCGTAAAGTGGACTGCAGTACAGTGGAGTGGCATACAGTAGAACGGTATAGAGTGGAATAGCATATAGTGGAGTAGCATCCAGTGGATTGGCATACAATAGAGTAACATAGACTGGAGTGGGGTACTTTGGCATTGCGTACAGTGTATTAGCATAGAGTGGAGTAGTGTACAGTGGAGAGGCATAGTTTGGAATGTCATAGAGTTGAATAACATCTAGTGGAGTGGGTACGGTGGGATGGCATACAGATGTATGTGAAATCTAGCAGCAATGTAAATTATTGTGTGCACAGTAAGGCAAAACAGCAAATTACGCTGCCTCAAGTTTCTCCAAATTTACCAATCATATCAGGGCTAACCAATGGTGGCCTTGCACTCCTTGTGATGCAAGGGTACCACAATCCAATAATACAGTTAGACCTTAGGTATAATTTGGGCGGCTATACTTTGCAGTATACCGTTGTACGTGGCAGTGACAAGCCAATACATAATTGGGTAATGGCTGTTTTCTGAGAATGAAAAGGCAGCTATATTCTTTTTAACCACACTTTGGCTGTGTTCAGTGTTAGGGCCTTAGATCTAGACAAGTGTGAGGTCCCTACTTACTACCACTTTATTAAAGTGGTAATACGTAGGGAAATTTAATTATAGTTAAAAAATATATATTTTTAAATAGGTTTACGTCCATATGGGGCGCTAGAGGGCGCACATGCAGAATGGCCGCACTTGAGTGAGGCTCCTGCAGCCTGGACAGACAATCCTGCAATTATCCTGAATAACCGACTCCAAACCCGGTTAAAACCACGCACGAGTGTAGAAGATATTGAACCTCAGACTCGGTGAAAATTTAAGAGCTCTCCGACTTGGCAAGCCAAAGTTAGAGGCAGTGGAGTGTTGGACCGGGAGCTGCGCCAGAGCCTGGCAAAGCGAATTGCGGGGAGCCGAGGACTACGCTAGACCGCGGTATCCCGCGAGGCACACAGGCCTCAAGAGAAAGACCGCCAAGAAAGTGACCACCTCTCGGTTCTGCTGCAGCGCGGTGATTCGTGAGGCCCCGGAATAAGACTGGAAGCTGCTGGTACTATCTGTGGCACCCAGTGGAACACCTGAACAACATTCGGCTGTGGAGAGATATACTGGATGAGGGGGCCAAGGCATAGCGGTGAGACGCGCTGACCGCGGACAGGCTGAGTAGCGGATATTTCAATTGCGTGAGGTGCGGCACCATTGGGGAGCAAGAGTGGGCGCGGGAGAACAGGGGTGAGAAGAAGAACCCCCCCTCTGCCCGTATCTAGCAAAATTTATCGAGACTGCCTGCACAGACTGACCTGAGCAAAGTGCGATTCCCCGCTTGCCCGCCCAAATAGAAAATTGATGTCTGAGTGCGCTTCTTAACAGAGGCCCAGGAATCGGCTGAAGAAGAGGCTACTATCAGAGTGACCGGGCGATGCGAAGGGAACTTTGACCTAAATAGAACGCGAACCGCGGCGCTTTAACTCACGACGGGACGTGGCTGGACACGGAGACTATAGGCCGCGAGGGAAGCAGCTCTGATAGTTTGTCCTGCCGGCACCCACGTAGCGGACAGGGATTACACTGACCTTCGAAGACGGCATATACTCAGGCTGAATGCCGAACATCATACCCTGGTGACCATCCCCTGTCAGTGACAGCACCGAGCCGAGAAGCCATGACGCAACCTTTAATTAACCCAATAGCTACTGGAGACTAACGGAGATACACAGCAGGAGAGAGACAGGAGTGACGGGATAACATCGGAAGGGGCCTGAACCACACGCATGAGATCAATCCATGTCCCTAAGCAGGCAGGTGACAACGTGGCAAGGTGCGTTCACCAACATAAGAACAGTAGAGGTGAACGTGGGAATATCGAGGATCTTTAACCCTACGCTGAACCTTGCGTGAGCACATCGGAGGCATAGAAGACCAGGCCGAGCCTAGAGGGTGAGAAACTGCGCAGGAAATAGGCACCAGGCAGCAGCACACTCACGCCACACTGTATCATACATGAGTATAGAAGTGCCCAATGCCTAGCACATCACCACGGCTACGCAAACAGACCCTAGATGTGACTGGGATTAGCTGCGGTACCCCTCAGTTCCACAAAAAGGCAGTGGTGGCGCACCCTCCATTATAGCTCAGAGCGCTACCACTAAAAAAATCCCTGAGCCATAACGTGCATCCATTTCGGGGGTGGTATTGGAACACAAGACCTAACGGCTCTGACTGCCCTTTATTGGTCCGCAGACAGTTGATTCGCGCCAATGCTCAATCTGGTCGGACCATAGAGAGCTACACATTGTGGACAGGTCCATTTTACTGCCGAGGGTCACAAACTGCCGCCCAAAAGCGTTCAAGAGAAGGGGATCCAGCTCCTCCCACGAACAGAGCACCAACTGTACGGCAACTAGAGCTCCAAGTACTAATAGCAGCCTCAATATGGTTCAATCGGACAACCGTCAATCAAAGCTCACATTTGAATCCTCGGCCGCAAAAAAGGGCCGAAACCCACATCAGGAACTGGAGGGCCCAGTAGTCCGACGATGGCAGGAGCTGAATCAAGTCCTTCCTGCATGGATATACAGCAGATAGTGCAGGAAATGAGGCAAGGATTTGCCACCGTAGTGGACAGGGTGGATCGTATGTCCTCTAGAATGGACACTATCGTACATAAATTAGACTTAAATGATGAACGAATTAAGGAGACAGAAAGACGGATATCGGACAATGATAACACCACGGCTTCCCATACGGCACAACTTGCGAAAATGGATAATATTCTTAGAGTAATTGCCACAAAGAACGAGGACTTGGAAGCCCGCAGCCGGCACAACAACATTCACGTGACAGGCGTGCCGAAATTTACGAACACGGGGCGCATGGAGGACTACATAGAAAAATTACTCCTCACTGCAATTGGGCCCGATGTATTCTCCAAGCAATTTATAGTTGAAAGAGCTCACCGCTCACTTGGACCGACGCCTAAACCGGGCGCCCGCAGTGGCCCATCATTGCAAGACTTCTCAACTACTGAGATCGAGATGTGGCACTACGAGCAGCTCGCACCAACCAAAATCTATCTTATGAAGGAGTGCCCTTCTCGCTTTATCCAGATTTTACACCAGTAGTGCAAGAACAATGCCGTAAATTCCTGGAAGTAAAGAAAAAACTACGAGAGGCGCAGATCGACTACGCCTTATTGTACACTGTGAATCTG